>NW_027507748.1:343702889-345081222 GCF_037356315.1 Lithobates pipiens | reverse complement strand
ATTTAAAAACTCACGTATGAGGTGAGGGGCTTCCCTCATAAACTTGATAAAATTTGTGGACATGGATAGAGCTTTTTGATACCTGTGCAATAGGGATGAGCTTCGAGTTCGAGTCGAACTCATGTTCGACTCGAACATTGCCTGTTCGCCTGTTCAGCGAACAGTGAACAATTTGGGCTCTTCGCGGCAAATTCTAAAATCTGGAACACCCTGTACAAGTCTTTGGGAGAAATCTAAAGTGCAAATTTTAAAGGCTAATATGCAAGTTACTGTCCTAAAAAGTGTTTGGGGACCTGGGTCCTGCCCTAGGGGACAAGGATCAATGCAAAAAAAAGTTTTAAAAACGCCCGTTTTTTCAGGAGCAGTGATTTTAATAATGATTAAAGTGAAACAATAAAAGTGTTATATTCCTTTAAATTTTGTACCTGGGGGGTGTCTATAGTATGCCTGTGAAGGGGCGCATGTTTCCCGTGCTTAGAACTGTCCCTGCACAAAGTGTCATTTTGTAAGGAAAAAAAGTCTTTTAAAATAACTTTCAACTGTCGGCTCCCGTAATACAGAGAATACTCAATGAGTGTTCTCTGTATTACGGAGCGGACAATTCATCCATTGATAAAAAAGTGTGGGGTTCCCCTAAATTCAATTACCAGGCCCTTCTGGTCTGGTATGGATATTAAGGGGAACCCCGCGTAAAATAAAAAAAAAATTGACATGGGGGTCCCCCTAAATATCCATACCAGACCCTTTATCCGAGCACGCAACCTGGCAGGCCGCAAGAAAAGAGGGGGGACGAGAGAGCGCCCCCCTCCTGAACCATACCAGGCCACATGCCCTCAACATTGGGAGGATGCTTTGGGGGTCTGTGACCCCTCAAAGCACCATGTCCCCATGTTGATGGGGACAAGGGCCTCATCACCACAACCCTGGCAGGTGGTTGTTGGGGTCGGCGGGCGGGGGGCTTATCAGAATCTGGAAGCCCCCTTTAACAAGGGGACCCCCAGATCCCGGCCGCCCGTTTGAAATGGTAAGGGGGTACAAAAGTACCCCTACGATTTCACAAAGAAAGTGTAAAAAATGGTTAAATAAGACAAACACACTTTTGAAAAATTCCTTTATTAAACATAAAAAAAATTAAAAAAAAAGATTCCAGTGGTGCTAATCCATTCTTGCTATCCAGCGATGGCTGATCTGATCCAGCGATGGGTGATTTTCAGTCCAGCGCTGTCCATGTATGCATCCGTCTTCTGTCTCCACTGAGGAGACACTGCGGGGATCCCAGCGCTGATGTTTCTTATATTAGGAAGGTGGGGCCACCCGTCACCTGACCCTGCCCCCTCTGACGCTGGTGAGGGAAGCCATGGGGTTCCCCAGTGACATATGGGTGACCTTGCCCCCTCTGAGGCTATCACAACACTAGCAACACTAGTATCCCTATCAGGTTCACAACACTAACACAATAGCAGCAGATTATTATCAAAAAGTTAAGTTGAACTGTAGCTTGCTTCACTATTGTTCTGCTGCTGTGCTTATGCTTAATTGCTAAATAATTTAGGTTCTCTGACAAACAGACCAGCAAAGATTGACTGTCTTCTGAAATGATTCAGTGTGTGTGTCTCTCTCTGCTAGCAATCGTAAGTGAAAGTAAGTTGGCTGTACGTGTGTAGCTATTTTACTGCTCCTCCCCTTTGGCCAATCAGCCAATAACATTCATCATCATTATTTTCATTTTACTTCCCCCACCCAATTCCAGCAGCGATCTTTTCTCTCTCTGTCAAATCTTTTCTCTCTATGTAGAATAATCCTGGACTAATAGAGTTAAGGTTAGGCACATTCGACCACAGATTCAATAGACACAGATTGTTATTGTCAACGTCATGTCGAATCTCTATTGAACTGTTCTCACAACGAAAATGAACATAAAGCATTTATTTATGTTGGATCTTTCATTTTTCAAATTCTGCTCTTTCATTATCGTTTGTTAAAACGATAGCAAAAATATATGAAATTCAGACGAAAACAAATGCACATGTCAAATGCGTATAAGGTACATTGTACCCCTACACATTTACCAAAAAAGTCTCACAATGTTAAAAATTACAGTAGACAATTTGGGACATACCAGAGCATGCCAGGTTGTGTGCTCGGATAAGGGTCTGGTATGGATTTTGGGGGGACCCATTTTTTTTAATGATGACTCAGGGTTCCCCTTAAAATCCATACCAGACCTGAAGGGCTTGGTATGGATTTTGGGGGGACCCCTACACCATTAAAAAAAAAAAGTTGGCGCAGGGTTCCTCTTAATATCCATACCAGGGCCTGGGCCTGGTAATGGACTGGGGGGGGGGGGGCATGCTGTTTTCTTCAATGATTTTTATCTGTATTGATGGGACCCGACAATACATTACAGCCACTAATAGTTTTAGATTACATTTTTTCCTTTAGAAATGTCATTTTGCTGTGGTATTGTTCTAAACACGGGAAAATGCCCTACTTTACAGGGATACTATTTAAAGGAATATATACTTTTTATTGTTTCACTTTAAGCATTATTAAAATCCCTGCTCCTGAAAAAACAGCAGTTTTAAAAACTTTTTTTGCATTGATACATATTCCCTTGGGCAGGACCCGGATCCCGAACACTTTTTATGGCAATAACTTGAATATAAGCATTTAAATTGAGAACTTTTGGCTTTTTATGTTAGTGTCCCATAGACTTTAACGGCGTTCCGCGGCTTTCGAATTTGCTGTGGACGCCGCATATTGTTCGCTGTTTGGCGGACGGGAGGACACCCGGGCTCATCCTTAGTTTTAACTATAGCAAGTATTGCCAGCTTTAACCCTAATAAAAGATTAATTCTGAGATTTAGATAGCATCATATAAGTGCTGCCTTTGCTATTTTCTCATTTTAAAGTGTTTTTGAAGGTTATATAGATTCTAAAGTGAAGTTTTGTTTTCCGCCTCGAAGTTCTGCTTTTGAAGTTTCTTTGTGCGTGTGTTATTCATTCGAACCAAACCATCAGTATGTGGAAGAGCGGGCGCCGGAATATCAGGTGCACTCTCCCTTGTGTTTCACAGATAACAAAATATCTCTGAAGTGTCAGGTGCTCTTCCACAATTTATAAACACCAGGAATCACAACGGTGTTACAGTAAATAGAACTTTATGGAAATGTAATTGGAATTAATTCAGGCGTCACGCAGAGCATCATTTGGCCGAGGAAAACACTGGGAAAAGTTTTCAATGAATTGCTGTAATGTTTCAGCTCAACATAAGAAAAACAAGAGTAAATAAATGTAATATTTATGTTTAATTTCCATTCTATTGATCTACATTTTTAAGTAATCGTTTCCATATTTTTTAAAGCTTCGTATTGGGGCCACTTAAGAGAGTTTTAAAAGACTAATGCTGATACACTGGTTTCAAATTGATAGGTATTGCTGCACATATTACCTTGGTTAAACATATTCCATAGATTTGTCATTGCAAAAATATATATCAAATGTAACAATGATTTATTGTTCAGTCATGTAGTTTGCTTTTAATATTAGGGGTGATTCAAAGGCACCATCTACGTTCAGTTCAAAGCAGGTTCGAAGAACATTACTGAAGTTTATGCCATGAATTGGAACCTGACTGAAGTCAATAGGAGCTGAATGTCAAAAACCAATAATAGCCCTTACTTCTGCAGCACTCATATACTTCTTTACTTCATTGTAAAACCTTTTGAAACTTAATAAAGATGATACAGTATTTGAAAAAAACAAAACAAAAAAAAATTCTAGGCTGATAGGCAAGGGATTGTCTAACAAATAAAATGTGTGTGTTTGCAAGGGGGACTGGGCATTGCCCTGGGGGACATGTATTGAGACAAAAAAAAAATCAGCTTGGATGAGGGCAGTAATTTTAATAACACTTAAAAATCAGCATCAAAAATGTAAAATTCCTTTAAATAACATGTCCGAGATGCCTTTAACCTTCCTGTGAAGTGGCACATCCGCAGGATGTATACAACATACTACAGCAAAACTAATATTAACAAATTAAAAATAAATGCTGTTTAACCACCTGCCAACCGCTCACAATAAATATATTGTGAGCGGGTGACAGGTGCAGCTTCGGCTTACTTCCTGGTTTGGGGCACTCATGTCCCCCCCCCCCCCCCTCCAACCCGTGCTGTGATTGGATACAGCACAAATTTGCCATCAGATTTCAGCCAATGATTGTGGCAGAAACCTGTTGATCAGCTGTGTCCAATCACACACACACAGTTCTGTTTTTACAAGCACACAGAACTCTGTGTACAGAGAACAACAATCTGGATGTTTCTTTTCCTTAAAAAGCAGGGAGAAAAACAGCCAGATCAGTAAGTAAAAGCAGCACAAATTACACTTGTTAGGGCACACAGTTAACCCCTTGATTGCCCCTTGATGCTAACCGCTTTCTAGCCATGTCAGTTAGTGACCCTTTCAGCCATTGTCTGTTAGCGCCAGATTGTCTGCCACACTATCACTTTCTCAGGAAAAGTTTAAAGACTGGTGTAACAGTTTAAGCCCTTTCATTAACATAGGATGATTTTTGTGAACAGACATATTTTCCGATCCTATTAATGATTTTATATTCAAGACTTGAACAATTACCATATTTTAAGTAAATGTGGGCCCTTAAATTGTAAAACAACCCATTCAGTTTCATATATAAAAACATTATATATATATATATATATATATATATATATATATATATTTTTTTTTTTTTTTTTTTAAGTGATCACATAATCTCTGTTCTGAGCTTCATAATGAGCTCAGAAACAGCAGTATACTGACCTTCCCAGTGAATGGCTGTTCAGGGCGGGCAAACGTTGGGGTCCATTGAACAACAGGCAAGCTGTGTTCCCAGCAAAACCAGAAAACTGACCACACTGAGATGGATGTGCATTCATGCCTAGCCCGGTCAGTTTGAAAGAGGAATGCAAGGGATTTTGCAATACAAAGAGAACAAGGTACTTTTTAAACACAAGTAACATGTAGCACAGACACATATCAGGAATAGAAAATATGGGATTAACATGCACTTTAAGTAAAATAAAAAGCAAAATATTAAAAGGTACAAAACATACATAATAAACCCGAACAACATTTTATTTTTTTGAATGTTTTAATTTTACCCTTAATACATATTAATCATATAACTACTATTTTAATACAACATTTTCTTCTTATAACGATGCTTTCCAAGGCTATCTTCAGCATGGCATTTTATTTCTTAAGGCCTGCGGAATGATCATCCATCTCACATAAAGAGAGCTAGTTTAAAGGTCATTAACAGATCTGTAGAACTACCAGCTTGCCACACATCCAATTTTATCACTCTTTAGCTCAATTTTAAAAGGCTGTTTCTGAAGTCACATTGGAGGTTAATGCATCTCACACATAATCCACCTTGTAACATACTAAATGTTGAACCAATGTCAACAGAGCAATAAGCAGGCAAAGTGTTAGGGGTGAATTAGTATTACTTTAATAGAATTAAAGAATAAAATGATTCGGTCTTTCTTCCCTTATCATGTAAACACTCTTGCTGAATTTTTAATGCATTTTTTTTAGAATGCCCTTGTGATGTAACAGAAATTATAAGAGTATAGAGAATTGGAGAGCCCAATTGTAATAGTGAATCAAAGCTTTGTTTCTCTTCATCATCAGCTCCTGGCAACCCTTATTTATTAAAGACAATAATTAACCTACAGCAGTATTTCATGAAAAGAGCTAGGACAGCCTATGAACTTGCTGCATTGTTTAAATACTTTTGCAGCTAGTACTATATTCTTTACCAGTGAATGTCTGCCCTTGAGTGCTTTTACTCCTTCAAGGAAAAAGATTATTAAAGTATAGCTTTTTTACATAATTGTATACAATGAAATATAATAAGACTTTTCAATTTATTCCATTGAAAAAAATAGCTTGCATAAAGCAACAATACATGTAATTCATTTTACCCTTATATTTACACATTAGGACCTATTTCATAAGACAAAGATGATACACAAAAATCACTCAACTTTTAATAAAATCCAGAGATGTCTGACACTAAACTGGTGTATCCAAGATCATTGTTCACTGGGCTGGTTTGAGGGACAATGGTGCCAAGGTTTCTTATTTCAAGCTCTGAGCCACATTTCTCCTCAGCTGCAAAAGAATAAATGTATCAGTGGACTGCAGAAGAAGTAACCAACTAACAAAATGACTGCATTTTAGAAACAAGAGGGTTGATTTACTAACCTTACGTTCACACCTATGTGGTTTTTAGTGCGTTTTGCAGAAAATCACTACAGTCCATTTAACATGGTTTCCTATGGTACTAGTTCACATCTATGCGTTTTGCGGACGGTGCATTTTTGGAAAGGGTCAGTGACTTTTTTCCGTGATTTTGCAGTTAGTAGACTTCAGTGTAGCTGCACCAGAAAGGCAAGTGGTACATTTTTGATGTGCTTTGCTTTTTGTGGTTCTTATTTTACCACTGTATATAGATGGTTGTTAAGCAAGGGAGCTGAGAAGGCGGCCACCTCGTTCTTAGGACGAGCGAGTGCCCCCCTCCTAAACCATACCAGGCCGCATGCCCTCAACATGTGGGGCGGGGTGGGTGTGTGCTTTAAGGCAGGGGGGCTCTGCATTCCCCACCCCTAAGCACCTTGCCCCCATGTTGATGAGAACCAGGGCCTTTTCCTGACAACCCTAGCTGGTGTTTTTTTCATTGTCTGCGGGCTGGGGGCTTATCGGAATCTGGAAGGGGGCCCCCATATCCTGCCCCCTATGTGTATAAGTATCAGGTACATCATATCCCTACCCTTTCACACAAAAATGCAGTGAAATGTAATAAAAACACAAGAGCCAGTTTTTGACAATTCCTTTTTTATTAGCTTTGTCTTCTCTAGCCGTCTCTTCCCATCGTCTTCTCCTTCTCGTCCTCTCCTAATCGAGCTGTCTCTTCCACTCGTCTTCTCCTTTACACCTCCTCCTTGAGCTGTCTCTAGCCACTGTCTTCTCCTTCCCGCTGTCTCCTCCTCAAGCTGTCTCTTCCCGCTGTCTTCTCCTTCCTGCCATCTCTTCCTGCTGTCTTCTCCTTCCCATTGTCTTCTCCTCGAGCTGTCTTTTCCCGCTGCCAGCATCTCTTCCCGGTGCTGTCTTCTTCCTTGCCACTGGTTACACGCTTAAAAAAAAAAGAAACAAAAAACATGCTCTTGTTCTGTTGATGTCTGCATCTATTTTGTTGTCATCTGCTCTCTGCTGACTCTTACATAGCCATGGAGCATGGCCATCTGATGACATCACTTGGAGAGCCTGCCCCTTGTGGCTGCCCTAAAGCACCCACCCCCCCTATGTTGAGGACATGCTGCCTGTTATGGTTCAGGAGGGGTACTTGCTCCTCCCCTCCCTTTCCTGACTTGCCGGGCGGCATGCTCGGATAAGGGTCTGGTATGGATTTTGGGGGGACCCCACACCTTTTTTTTTAATTTTGGCATGGGGGTCCCCCCTGAATCCATACTAGACCTGAAGGGCCTGATATGGACCTGGGGGAACCCTACGCTGTTTTTTTCAGAAATGTTTTTGCCGGCAAATCTTTATTTATTTTCTTACATTCAGCTTTCAGTGGTGAACCCCCCGCTGACAGCTGATGAATCATTGTTGCTAAGGACGCGGCGGACCGATTCCTGCCCCCCTCCATAGCAACCCACTTTATACAGTGTGTTTTACAGTGTGTTTAAAGAGAGAGAGAGAAAAAAACGTAAATGCAAAATGCATAAAACCGCATGCAAAAATGCATAAAAAACGCTGGTTTAAAAACCCAAAATGCACTGAAAAACGTGCCTGAAAAACACATCAAGTGCAGAAGCATATATGTGAACCTAGACTAAAGCTTCATACACACGATCGGACTTCGTACAAACTTTCCCGTGGACTTTTGTACAAAGGGCGTAGTCCACAAGTTTGTAGTGCATACACACGATCTGACTTTTTGACAACAAACATGAACGTAGTGACGTCACAACGTACTGACGACACTTCAAAAGAGGACGTTTAATGACTCCAGCGCCACCTTTGGTCAACTTCTGTATTGTAGTCTGATCTTTTGCATTGGTTCTGAGCATGCGTGTTTGTACCTTGTACAAAAGTCCGATGCTTTTGCGTACACACGATCGGACTTTGCTCCATCGGACTTATGTTGTCAAAAAGTTTGTCCGACAAAAGTCAGATGAAAACAGAAAAAGTTTGTCCCATGGAGCGTACACACGGTTGGATGTTGCTCCAAAACAGCTAATTTGCATTTTTGTTGTCAAAAAGTCAGACCGTGTGTACGGGCCTTAAGACCAGGGAAAATCTGGTGAAGCTCTGCATAGAAATCAGCTTCCAGGTTTTTTTGGCAAAGTTTAATTAAACAAGCTGTAGTTAAAGGCTGATTGGCTACAATGCACAGCTGCACCAGATTTTGCACTCCCCCATTTTAGTAATTCAACCACACTGTGTGGTAAGAGGTTCCATTGTTAGACACTTCCACATGTTCATATATTACTGTATTTTCAGTACAAAACAAAAAGATACGCAAGTAGAACTTGACATCCTGTAAATTTCATATCTACCATTAACAGGCACCAAGTTCTGCTCTGTGTATCATTTGTGATATATTTTCTTTTTTTGACTGCTACTGTGCTAAAAATAAGTGGTGATAAAAATACTTAAAAGTGAGTGGAGCCACTAGAGGTAATCCAAATATTTGGATGATATTAGCCTCAGAATCTATTTTTGAATCCAAACTTTAGTTATTGTTGGCAGTTTGAACTCCCAAAATTCTTCCGGGAGAAAAGGCTGCCCTAAAGGTGGTTTCTTTCTTATTATTATAACTTTTGCATGGGCACCCTTAGCTTGACTGAGAGTGCCACCAGGTTCCAACTTTCTAACTTATTATCTCTGGGAGAATTTTTAAAGGAAGTGGCTCAGGCTGTTTTTAGCCCCATTTGTTCATCAAACAGGGCCTGCCCTATTTAGCATTATTTTACACTCTGGTATACCCACTTTTTTGCAGCATGGTTTGGCTTTTCATTGGTTTTAATGGAACTCTATTTTGGAAATTCCAAATTTCAGAGGGTCACAAATTTAGGTCAAATCAATTAAACATTTCAGAACTTTGCTTACCTCTATTTGTGAAATACTGGTAATAAATACTGCTAAGAATAAAGAGCAGATTAGGATTATATTAATTATTATTTTTTTTTTTTCCATCCTTGGGTGGGTGGCTTGCAATACTTTTTTACTTCTAAATGTGTAATTTGCCACATACTGCCCAAGTGCTGGAAGGTTAGATGCCAAAATGGCAACATACTGCAGTAAAATATAGGGGGTGATTCCCGAAAGCCGCGCGCCATCAGTAGAGGTGCACGGCGAGGCACAATGCTCATTTCCATTTCCATATTTACGAAATGGTGCGCCGGTAATTGTTCGAGAATCTCCCATTTGTTATAGCGATCTTGGCGCACACGAGAATGCAATATGTGTGCCAATATGGACATGGCGCGTGGCATCTCCAAATCAATATTAACAGAAGATGGAGGTGCCAATATTATAGGGTGATGTGAGGAAGTTTAGTAACAACTGCCCAAGTAACAAATATGCCCAAAATAGAATGAGAAAGTAACTTTTTCAGAGAAAGCCTGCTGTGCCTGCAAGTACATTTAGAACTGCATGAGATCAAGGTAAGCAATGTGCATGTGCATGTGCAAATGGCTGTTGTGCTCGTTCACATGCGTTTGTTTACTGCGCGGCCAAAATCATAGTAAATGTTAAGCATTGCAAATGCAATTGCATGGGTTGAACGGGCGCAACTCTAAACTTGACACTTGACACAGGAGATTTGCACACAGGTCATGTTAGGATGTTATGGTTCCAACATGTGACATGCACCTTGTTAAAATAATGTAAAATGACACTCACTCCTCTAGCTCCTCCTAAAAGGGCATATAACCTTCCCCCTCTAATGCATATGATTTCCATGGGCTAACTTTTGCTTTTAAAGGGAAACTCCACACTCCATTCTCCAATGTTCTTGTCTCCCCCTCTAAGAGCATACAACAGGGCCAGCTAGGAAAGGGACGGAAAGCGTGATCGCCCAAACCCCTCCTGAACCATACAAGGCCACATGCACTCAACATAGCTGGCTGCCTTTGTGGCATGTTGGGCTCAGCCCAATACCAACCACAAAGCACCTTGTACCCTAGAGGAACAAGGGGGTTGACTTTTGAGGTGCCCAAGCCCCTCCAGCCTCCAAGCATCCACCCTCCTTTCATGGGCTGGCTTGCTGTGTGTTTGTTAGTGTGTGGGAGGGACACAATATTTTTTTTAGTTTGGGGTGGTATTTTTCATGTGGGGGTTCTCATTTTAATCCTTAACAGACCCAAATGGCCTTGTATGTATGGTAAGGTAGGTAAGGCAGGGTAATTTTTTTGGATTAAAATCTTGCAGCTGCAATGTAGATTTGTATGTTTTCTCTAAAGTCGTACATCTTTGAAGCAGCATTTCGGATACATGCTACAGATGCAATACTTTACAGGCAGAGTATACCCCCCAAGTTACTAGCTTTTAAGCAATTTAGCATTTTTAAAGGCACTTCTCCTTGTTTCGTTTTGGGGTTGTCCAAATTGGTGACATTGATATATGTTCCTCAGGGTGGGAACTGGGCCCCTATACCCATATTAAGGTCAATAACTAGAATATAAGGCAGCCAAAGTGGGACTCACAAAATTAACAAGTCAGTTCCCATAGACTGCAATGGTATTTGTTGTAAACTTTTGCCCATCTTAGGCTCTTTGCTTGCCCCCCTGGACCGGGGGTGTTTATCCCATTTGAAATTTTGTAGCATTCTGGATGATGTTCTTAATTTTGGACAGGGTGGCTTATTTTGTGCTATCTGCATTTGGGTTGTTCTAGGCATGCAGTCGTTACCTTGCCCTGAAAAGAGACAAGAGTTGGTGTATGTGTGCCTGTCTGGCAAGTAGGGATGAGCCGAACACCCCCCGGTTCGGTTCGCACCAGAACTTGCGAACGACCCCCGCGTTCGGCACGAACGTTAGAACCCCATTGAAGTCTATGGGACTCGAACGTTCGAATTGGAAAGTGCTAATTTTAACGGCTAATATGCAAGATAGTGTGCTAAAAAGGGTTTGGCGATCTGCCTCCTGCCTCAGGGGACATGGGTCACTACAAAAAAAAGTTTTAAAAACTACCGTTTTGGCGGGAGCACTGATTTTAATGACGATTAAAGTGAAAAAAAAAGTGAAATATTCCTTTAAATATGGTGCCTGGGGGGTGTCTATAGTATGCCTGTGAAGTGCCACGTGTTTCCCGTGTTTAGAACAGTCCCTGCACAAAATGACATTAAACGGAAATAACACCATTTAAAACTGCTTGCGGTTTTAATGTTATATCTGGTTCCTGCAATATGGTTGAAAATCATTCAGAAAAATGGCATGGGTAGCCCTCCCTGCCCATTACCAGCCTATTTGGGTCTTGTACGCATATTAAGGGGAACCCCGTACCCATATTAAAAAAAGGAAATGCGTGTGGCCCCCAGGCCCTATATACTCAGAACAGCAGTATACAGGCGGTGCAAACAAGACAGGGACTGTGTAGGTTTGTTGTGTTAAGTTGAATCTGTTTGTCATTTTCAACCGGTACATTTTTAAAGTGTAGCTCCAGTCAAAAAAAATATCTTTAAGCTTTTTGGAAAACATAGGGAAGGGTTATCACCCCTGTATAATTTGTTTTGTCGTCCATCTTTTTTCATCTCACTTGCTGTTGTCTCCTTCCGTTTGCAAGTAGGAGATGTTTGTAAATTGGATGTTTGAAAGTAGGGGCCTGCCCTATATGCTCTGCAGAAATGGCGGAACAAGGTGTTGGTTTTGCAACAACATTGTAAGCCTTCAAAGTGACTCTTGGTGGCCGCTGGAGCGCCCTGCTGTGAACGATTATATCAAGAATTGTAATTACATGCCATTGTTGAACAGTGGTAGAAAAATTGACCTTTGGTGGTTGTGGTGCTGGTGCCACAACACTATAAGTCCTCACCGTTACTCTGGGTGGGCACAGGAAGGGGCCCTCCTGTGAAATATTATATCAAGAATTGTAATTGTAATTAGCCCTGCTGCAAAGCATTGCATCAAAAATTGTACTTAAACGCCCCTGTTAAACAGGGGCAGAAAAATTGGGCCTTAGGCACTGGTGCCATCACACTGCAACCTCTGCCATACACTCTAGTTTTATTGCAGGAATTAGCCCTGCTGCAAAGCATTGCATCAAAAATTGTACTTAAACGCCCCTGTTAAACAGGGGCAGAAAAATTGGGCCTTAGGCACTGGTGCCATCACACTGCAACCTCTGCCATACACTCTAGTTTTATTGCAGGAATTAGCCCTGCTGCAAAGCATTGCATCAAAAATTGTACTTAAACACCCCTGTTAAACAGGGGCAGAAAAATTGGGCCTTAGGCACTGGTGCCATCACACTGCAACCTCTGCCATACACTCTAGTTTTATTGCAGGAATTAGCCCTGCTGCAAAGCATTGCATCAAAAATTGTACTTAAACGCCCCTGTTAAACAGGGGCAGAAAAATTGGGCCTTAGGCACTGGTGCCATCACACTGCAACCTCTGCCATACACTCTAGTTTTATTGCAGGAATTAGCCCTGCTGCAAAGCATTGCATCAAAAATTGTACTTAAACGCCCCTGTTAAACAGGGGCAGAAAAATTGGGCCTTAGGCACTGGTGCCATCACACTGCAACCTCTGCCATACACTCTAGTTTTATTGCAGGAATTAGCCCTGCTGCAAAGCATTGCATCAAAAATTGTACTTAAACGCCCCTGTTAAACAGGGGCAGAAAAATTGGGCCTTAGGCACTGGTGCCATCACACTGCAACCTCTGCCATACACTCTAGTTTTATTGCAGGAATTAGCCCTGCTGCAAAGCATTGCATCAAAAATTGTACTTAAACGCCCCTGTTAAACAGGGGCAGAAAAATTGGGCCTTAGGCACTGGTGCCATCACACTGCAACCTCTGCCATACACTCTAGTTTTATTGCAGGAATTAGCCCTGCTGCAAAGCATTGCATCAAAAATTGTACTTAAACGCCCCTGTTAAACAGGGGCAGAAAAATTGGGCCTTAGGCACTGGTGCCATCACACTGCAACCTCTGCCATACACTCTAGTTTTATTGCAGGAATTAGCCCTGCTGCAAAGCATTGCATCAAAAATTGTACTTAAACGCCCCTGTTAAACAGGGGCAGAAAAATTGGGCCTTAGGCACTGGTGCCATCACACTGCAACCTCTGCCATACACTCTAGTTTTATTGCAGGAATTAGCCCTGCTGCAAAGCATTGCATCAAAAATTGTACTTAAACACCCCTGTTAAACAGGGGCAGAAAAATTGGGCCTTAGGCACTGGTGCCATCACACTGCAACCTCTGCCATACACTCTAGTTTTTTTGCAGGAATTAGCCCTGCTGCAAAGCTTTGCATCAAAAATTGTACTTAAACGCCCCTGTTAAACAGGGGCAGAAAAATTGGGCTGCTGGCATCACCCAGAACCAAAAATGTTCTTCCAACATATCAGCGGAGGAGGAAGAGGATAGACAATCAACATAACAGGACAGTCACTCAGCATCAGCATAGGCAGTCTTGAAGGGATGTGGTATTTCAAAAAAATTATTCGGTTACATCAGCTTCAGGTGCTTGGTAGCTGTGGGTGATCCAAGACTGATTCATCTTGATGAAGGTCAGTCGATCAACTGATTCGGTGGACAGGCGCACCCTGTGATCGGTAACGAAGCCACCAGCAGCACTGAAGGTGCGTTCCGAAAGAACGCTGGATGCAGGACAGGCCAGTAGCTCAATTGCATACTGTGCAAGCTCTGGCCAGTGATCCATCCTCAAGACCCAGTAAGCCAGAGGATTTTCAGTGGGAAAGGTGTCCAAGTCTGACCTTGCCCCTAGGTATTCCTGCACCATGTAAATTAGACGCTGGCGATGGGTGCTGGAACCAATCATACCTTGGGGCTGCGGACTAAAAAATTGTCTGAACGCATCAGTCAGACGGCCACCTTCTCCACCGCTCCTTCTGACTGATGCCTCAGCAACACGTTGTCCAGGACCAGGAGTTTGTGACCTCCCAGTCTCTGGGAACGCGTTGCACAGAGCTTTCTGCAAGGCCTCCCGGAGATGTCTCATCCTCTGCTCCCTCTGCGATGGCAAGATAAGGTCGGCAACCTTACCCTTGTACCGTGGATCAAGGAGAGTGGCCAGCCAGTAATGGTCCCTCTCCTTGATCCGAAGAATACGAGGATCCTTCCGCAGGCTTTGCAGGATCAGGGAGGCCATGCAGCGTAGGTTAGCTGAGGCATTCGGTCCGGAGTCCTCTGGGTCACTAAGGACAACATGATCCGCAGCTACCTCCTCCCAGCCACGTACAAGTCCACGTGTTTCTTGGGACTGTAAATCATCCCTATAAGACTGCTGCTGCTGATGCTGAGTGCCAGCCTCCACCTCCATGCTGACACAATCATCCTCCTCCTCCTCTTCCTCCTCCTCACCCTCTTCCTGTGTGATGGGTGGCACAGCAGGAACACTGTCTGGATAAAGGGGGCCTTGAGAGGCAAGGAAGTCCTCATCTTCCTGCCTCTGTTCTGCCTCAAGTGCCCTGTCCATTATTCCACGCAGCGTATGCTCCAAGAGGTGGACAAGAGGTATAGTGTCACTGATGCATGCACTGTCACTGCTCACCATCCTTGTGGCCTCCTCAAACGGTGACAGGACAGTGCATGCATCCCTGATCATGCCCCACTGGCGTGGTGAGAAAAAACCAAGCTCTCCTGACCCTGTCCTGGTGCCGTAGTCGCACAGGTACTCATTGATGGCCCTCTGCTGCGTGTGCAGCCGCTGCAGCATGGCCAATGTTGAGTTCCATCTGGTGGGCATGTCACATATAAGGCGGTTCTTGGGCAGGTTCAACTCCTTTTGGAGCTCAGCCAGCCGAGCACAGGCATTAAATGATCGGTGGAAATGCACACAGACTCTCCTGGCCTGTTTCAGGACATCCTGTAAGCCGGGGTACCTGCCCAAGAACCGCTGCACCACCAGGTTAAGGACGTGAGCTACACAGGGCACATGGGTCAGTTGTCCCTGTCGGAGGGCGGAGAGGAGGTTGGTGCCATTGTCGCAAACCACCATTCCTGGCTTAAGCTGGCGTGGCGTCAACCACCTCTCGGCCTGCCCCTGCAGAGCTGACAAAACATCCGCCCCAGTGTGGCTCCTGTCCCCCAAACAAACCAGCGCAAGCACGGCATGGCATCGTTTTGCCTGCGTACTTGCGTAGCCCCTGCAACGCCTACGGAGCACCGCTGGTTCTGAGGACAGAGCACTGGAAGAGGCCGTGGAGGAAGAAGAAGAGGAGGGGGTGGAGGAGAGAGGTGTGTCACAACCAATAGTAGCATTTTGGAGGCGTGGTGGCGGAACAACCTCCAATACTACTGCACCTTGTCCTGCATCCTTCCCAGCAGCCAGAAGAGTGACCCAATGGGCCGTGAAAGACAGGTAACGTCCCTGTCCATGCCTGCTGGACCATGAGTCAGCGGTAATATGCACCTTACCGCTGACCGCCCTGTCCAGCGAGGCAAGGACATTGCCTTCCACATGCCGGTAGAGAGCCGGAATTGCCTTCCGTGAGAAAAAGTGGCGTTTGGGGACCTGCCACTGAGGAACCGCACATTGTACAAACTCACGGAAGGGGGCCGAATCTACCAACTGAAAAGGCAGCAGTTGAAGTGCTAGCAATTTAGCCAAGCTAGCATTCAACCGCTGGGCATGTGGATGGCTGGGAGTAAATTTCTTCCGCCGGTCCAGCAGCTGGGGCAGGGACATTTGTCTGCTATAATCGGACGTGGATGTACCACTAGCAGAGTTCCCGGAAGCACTTGGCTGTGACACACCTAATTCTACACCTTCATTCCTCTCAGAGCAGGTTTCAGAGAGGACTGAAGGTCTAGTGGGGTTGGAGATGCCAGCTGATGAGGAGCAAGGAGAGGTCCGCTTTGTTCTTTGGTGTGGGTCTTTGAGGTATGCTTGCCAACGAGCTGCATGGCAGGTCAACATATGTCTGGTCAAGCATGTGGTGCCCAAGCGGCTGATGTTTTGGCCACGTGAGATACGCTTGAGACATATGTTGCAAATAGCAGCGGTGCGATCTGATGCACTCGTCTCAAAAAAGGCCCACACCAAAGAACTTTTAGAATAACGCGCAGAGGAAGCGCTCTGCGCAGAGGAAGCGCTCTGTGCAGGCGGAGCTCTGCGGTGTGATTCAGTCGGTGTGCTGCCCCTAAGCTGGCCCCCGGAGGGCATCCTGCCTCGTTGGACATGTGCCTCCTCCTCCTCCTCCTCCTCCCTCCTTCCAGGCACCCACGTGGAGTCAGTGCCCTCATCATCCCCTCCCTCTTCATCGCTGTAGCAAACCTGGCAGTATGCTGCAGCTTGTGGAACATTACTGCCAGATTGCTGTCCTTCTTGAGCATCCCCTCTCTCTGTGCTCACGCTACTGCCTTCCTCTAGCTGAGTGTCATCATCAGAGCCCACCAAACACTGGGCATCCTCCTGGAGCATGTACCCAACACTGTGCTCAAAGAGTTCAGGAGACTCCTCAGGAGGACGTGGTGGGTCTAGGGAAGGAGTCACTGATGATGACATTGAGAGGAGGGACGACGATGTGTTGGCAGCTGCTTTTCTACTACCCTGAGACTGGGTGAGAGAGGATGAGGAGGATGAAGAGGGCTTGGTCATCCACTCTACCAAGTCGTTGGCATGTTGCGGTTCAACATGTCCAGCTGCAGAAAAGAAGGACAAGCATGTCCCATGGCCACGTGCTGATGACAATGCACCGCGTCCCCGACCAGCACTGTTGTCTCTAGACACAGAGCCTGCTTGCCCTCTTTTATCGGCTCGCGCCTGTCTGCCTCTCCTTGCTGGCCTTCCAGACATGGTAATGGCCTGAAGGGAGTTGGGTAAAACAGTAGTTGGGTAGTTTATATTGTGCTGGAGGCACACAACACCCACTAACTCCTGCAGATGCCTTTTTTTATAGAACAGCAGAGTTAAAGGGGTATATACAGATGTATACTGTGCTGTGCTGGAAGCACACACAACTTCCAATAACTCCAGCAGATGCCAATCGGGCCCAAATACAGAACAGCTATGTAGGTGGATAATAGCGGTATGTACTGGGTACAGAGCAGGCACACAGCACGCACTATCTCCTGAGTGACACTGCTGACTGCAAGCTCTATTGTTAAAGATGGACCACTAGCTATATAGGTGAGGTGAATATCACGGTGTATACTGCGGTCAGGGCACGCAGACAATAACAAGAAAACAGCAGAGTTAAAGGGGTATATACAGATGTATACTGTGCTGTGCTGGAAGCACACACAACTTCCAATAACTCCAGCAGATGTCAATCGGGCCCAAATACAGAACAGCTATGTAGGTGGATAATAGCGGTATGTACTGGGTACAGAGCAGGCACACAGCACGCACTATCTCCTGAGTGACACTGCTGACTGCAAGCTCTATTGTTAAAGATGGACCACTAGCTATATAGGTGAGGTGAATATCACGGTGTATACTGCGGTCAGGGCACGCAGACAATAACAAGAAAACAGCAGAGTTAAAGGGGTATATACAGATGTATACTGTGCTGTGCTGGAGGCACACACAACTTCCAATAACTCCAGCAAATGACAATCGGGCTCAAATAGAGAACAGCTATGTAGGTGTATATAGTGGTATGTACTGGGTACAGAGCACGCAGACAGCACGCACTAACACTACTGACTGCAAGCTCTATTATTAAAGCTAGATCACTAGCTATATAGGTGAGGTGAATATAGTGGTGTATACTGCGGTCAGGGCACAGACAGTAACCACTACACAAGAGCAAAATAGTAAATCAGCCAAAAACGATTGGTGTGTAACTGTGTTGAAGGTACACAGAACACCCACTGCTTCAGATGCTAACAAACACTACACGAGGCCGCCTGAAAGGCAGCTTTATATAGTGTGGGGCGTGCACTACACAGTCTGAGCTATGATTGGCCACAAGCAGGATGCCTGTGGCCAACCATTGCTCTTCCCGCTACTGGCGCTGCGATTGGCCAAGCATGCGGGGTCACAGTGCATGCTTGGCCAATCGTGAGACAGCAATGCATTGCGCCATCGCAGTGCATTGTGGGCCACACGAATTTTGCCGCGAACGGCCCAAACGTTCGGAATTCGGCGAACGCACGAACGACCAATGTTCGAGTCGAACATGCGTTCGACTCGAACACGATGCTCATCCCTACTGGCAAGAGAGTACAATTGGGTGTCCTTATAGAATTTTTAACACATGTATTTTCTCTTTGTATTTTGTTTGTTTTGTCTTTGCAAAACAGATGTGTTTTAGAGCAAGTATTTTTTACTTTTCTTTTTTTTGTTTTTGTTTTTTGGGGGGAGGAAATTTTTCACTGAAATATTTTTGCGGTTGTCTATCTGTGTTGTTTGTAGGTTTAGTTTCACTTTAAAGAGGAAGTAAACCCTTCCAAACAACTTGGACCTATAGGTAAGCCTAGATTAAGGCTTACCTGTAGGTCCAAGCAATATCTCCTAAACCTATATGGTTTAGGAGATATTTGCCCGAAAATGGGCACCGCTGTCTACGGCGCATGCGCCGTAGACAGCGGCGCGCAGGCGCACTAAATGCGGCAAATCCAAGAATGGATTTGCCAAATTTGTCGACTCCCGTGCGCATGCGCGGGAGTGACGTCATCGCGGCTTCGCCGTATGACAGCGGCGGAGCTGCGAGGCGCGACTCCCGTGCGCATGCGCGGGAGTGACATCATCGCGGTTGCGCCGCTGTGATTCGTCGGAGCTGCGAGACGCCACAAGCAACATGGATGCGGCGGACTACAGGGATCAGCGGCGACTTCGCTGGCTCCTGTGTCAGGTAAGTGACACATAATGAGCTACTATGCGATGCATAGTAGTCCATTATGCTTTACCTTTGCAGGGAAAAAAAGAGGAAGTAAACCCATCAGGGTTTACTTCCTCTTTAATTGTCTGTGCTGCATTATTTTCCTCAAACTGTTGTGACTACTAAATGTTTAAATGCTTAAGAGACTGTCCGTTTGTGGGTGTAGTCCTTTTAACTTCTGTTAATTTCCTCTGCAAAATTGTCAGACCTCAAAACAATATTCTGTTTGTGTCTCAAATTAAAAAACATGCGTTTTTTTGCTTTCCTTGCTCTTTTCCAAGTCCTGCTTTGTTGACCTGTACAATTTGTAGGACATTTTTATGTTTTATGTGTTTTGTTAATAATTTGTTTGGCAGATGCATGCTCAATCCAAGTAATGCATTTTACATCCCCCCAAACAATTTTCATGCAACAGATTTCCCAGCTGCAGCTTAACTAGACTGAGTGGCATGGTAAAACAAAAAAAGGTATAATTTGTCTAAAAGCTACTTTTCTGGTGCCTTCGTGGTAGCATATGCATGCATATGTTGCCATGGATAGGCACCAGGAAAGGAAAATTACAGAGAGCTAAGTATGCAATCTTCCATTTTAGCACAGTGGTTCTCAGCCTCAGTCCTCAAGTACCCCCGGTAGGACATGTTTTGGGAATTTATCTTAGCTTAAAAGCTGTACAAAATACCAAGCCATTGACTCTGATTTAAAGCACCTGTGCAAGATGAGGGTAAACCTGAAAACATAGCCTGTACTTCCAAGTGCACTTGTAGGCAAAGGCAAAGTGTATTTGCCTTTAGTAAATTAACCCCAAAGTCCAGATACCTAATAATTTGGGGTGCACACAGCAAAATGCTAGAGTTCAATTTTCCTAATGGGGGAAACTATTTAGATCGACCTGTGTGTCCCCAAGGAAAGACACTGGTAGGGTTTTACCCTCACTTCCTGTTTGGCTGGGTGACAGAAAGTGAATACATTTTAAAGAGAAATTGGAAAAATTTGGAAGGTATCTTCACCATATCAGGGCTGCAGACATCCCCAAAAACTGACAAGACTTCTAATCCCTCTGCACGCTATCCCTAAGCGTTAATAAGAAAAGATTTAATTTAGTATAACTTTGCAAAGACACATTCCTTCAACTGTGGTGCATGTCAATGGCCCATTTAGACCTTGTTTAATAGAAAACACCAGTTGCCTTTCACTATAAAAAATTGTTAGGCCAGTCCTGGAAATCTGCATCTGCTTTACTTTCATTTCCATAAAAATTGGGTTCCTGCAGCTAGAATGCATCTAGATGCGCAACTGCTTTGATATGAGGTATGTACCCATGGCGCATATCTGGTTGCCAGATGCGGTGGCCAGCATGCAGGAATGACATCATGCCGCTCCAGGAAGTTGCTTGTACTTCTGCTAATTTCTTCCCACCACCATGCCCTGCTCACTGTTCTCTGAGGAAGAGATGATCCTTATTTGCAAATTAAGATAATTTTTTATTTATTTTTACATGGGGTGATGTTTGTGTGGGTCATGTGTGTATTTCTAAATGATTTGGGCTCAAAACACACACCTACTTCCTGTGTACAGATTCACTTCTGGGCCAATGTATATTGCTTCCTGCTTCAGTGTGTGTGTGTGTGTATATATAGATAGATCTAGATCTATATAGATATATATATATGGATGTAAAAACAGAGAACGAGCAGCGCCAACCTGAGTGTAGTATTTTAACATACTAACATAGCAAAAAATGCACTCACTCTGTGTAAGAAGTAAGCAGGCATATCATAAAAGAAATCCAAGTGGACAGCGGGGCTTCACAGGAAACGATCCTCTCGGGCTTTATGTGGCTTCCAGGGTCCCAGATCAGAGAAGGCAGGGCGCAGGGGAGATTGTCAGTCCACAGAGTCTCGGGCCGCGATCGGATGATGCTAGTGGCATGCATGCGTTTGGAACACGCATGTTCCCCCATCAAATCATTCTCTGCAGCTATTACCTTTTGTACCACCACCTCCTCCCTTTAGAATGTAAGCTCTACGAGCAGGGCCCTCCTGTACCTTTTGTATTGTACTGTAATTGTGTTGTCCCCCCTATACATTGTAAAGCGCTGCGTAAACTGTTGGCGCTATATACATTGTGAATAATAATAATAATAATATATCTATATCTATATATATATCTATATATATATATAGATATCTAAAGATGTAGGTTATTGTGTACACCAGCAGAGAGAAGTTGGGTAGATGCCACACTCCAAATTCTGGAGGCATAATAATGGTCAAGCATAGGGGTCTTCAAACTACAGCCCTCCAGTTGTTCAGGAACTACAATTTGCATCACGCCTAGTAATGCCTGTGAATGTCAGAGTTTTACAATACCTCATGGGATGTGTAGTTCCACATAAGCTGGAGAGCCATAGTTTGAAGGATCCTGATAACTCTAGCATGTCTTGAAAAAAGGTGGTTTTTCATGTGCCTTGTAGAATGGCCAAGAAATATTGTTTGGAAAATACAAGTGGGTCATGGCGCATCTACATTCCAAATTTGGCACTTAAGATGGTCATGCACCACGCAATCTGATTGGCCAATCTCTGTACAACTTGATATTTAGGCAAAATAGGAAGACACACTTGATCAATTAATTCAAAATATAGGAAATAAAACAGGCTCTTGCACTAAATCTAATTTATTTAAGATCTGACTGATTGTAGTGTATGGTCCTCTTTAAAGATCAAGATCTGAAAATATTAATTTACTGGGTTTAGAAACACTTCTCTGTTCTTTGTAATATATTGAAAGATTTGGGTAAAAAAAAAATCACATTTTAAAGGTATATTAGAAATGATAGTAATGAGATTAGCATCAAAAGGGTTAATTAACTGAGTGCACCTACTAATTGCCTAACGAGACACATCCAGTGAGATGAAATTAACCAATTGTATTGGGTATGGGCTATTCTCAATGAGAAAACTGCAGTTACCCTAGTGCCAGTTGCAGTTTACATATACAGGTTTTTATTATGGTTATTTGCACTTCAATGAGTGCCGGTTCGCTCGTTCAATTAATGACTTTTCCGGCACACTAATTAATGTATGAACTGGTGCAGTGCCTTCTTCTTAGTAAATCACCCCTATAGTGTTTCTTCATTCAGCTTCAGGGTAATTTCACATAGGCAGAACAAATGTCCATTTGGTTGGGTGTGATTTTTCTTGAGAAAATAAGATTATAAAATGGTGTGATAAATTACCATTACTAGACATACAACATATATTTGGTTTCCAGCAGCTTGGCCTGGCCTCACATACAGAAAATCATGCTTTAGTATGGACAGGGTGCTACTCAGATTTGGGAAATCTGAACAAATAAAGCTAATCGACAAAAGTTGTTAAACATATTCATTTGACAGAAGTTGACCACATTTCCATTGAGTAAGTATGGCTACACACTGATCGTAATGTTGCCAGTCCCTGCTGAACCACCCAAATATTGATCATTGTTTCAAACTTTTGTTAGTTGAAAATCCATATAGTTTTGTATGAGCTAGCAGTAGGAGGATGGGAGATGTCCATTTTCTTGCTCACTAAAACTATGTGTATTTAACCCCTGGGCACCGAGCATATACAAATATGCGGCCCCACTGGACTGGGTCTTTTTCCGTGGGGCCGCATATTTGCATATCTGTCTTTGTGCTGGGAGTGTGCCGCATGGTGCACTCCTATCTCAGAAACCGGGGTCTCACAGAGAGCCCCGGCCCCATAATAAAAATCGGAACCTGGGGCTCCTGGTCCAGGTCATCTGATCACTGTGATAGCCTCTGATTGACACAGTGATCAGTCACTGCGAATTCCGCCCTCATGTGTTTTCTGAATGGAGGAGAGAGATATATTGTATCTCTCTCTCTCTCCCCTTGCAGAGAGAAAAGAAAACGGTGTAAAAAGAAAATTATAATAATTATAAAAAATAAAAAAAAACTAGATCAAGGTTTCACTGACACATGGTAAAATTGCAAAATTGTGCTTAGGCATTAATGGGGTTAGATAAACTGAATAACAGAAAAACAAATGACCCAGGTTGTTCAGGCTACACAGAACATAGAAGTAAAATTTACACCAGAAGTGGTGAACAGGCTGGCTGCAAATTATATATATATATATATATATATATATATATATATATATATATATATAAAATGTATGTGTGATATTGCATATTTACCTCACCAAACAAGGGAGTAAGAATTATTTTATGCTTTAAACAGTGTTGCTATGCCATCTACAGCATTGCATTTAATAGGATGATTGCTAACAGAGAGCACATAAGTGGTTTTATGGGCCAGTCAACATGAGTACTGTCATAACAGCAACAATTGGGTAATGGCATACACTGAATATAGCATGCACTATTATTTCGTGAGACGATGATCTTCCAACATGGCCACTAAGAATTGTATGTCCATAGGCTCCCCCAGTTCTAAGCAGAGTCAATTTTTCTGGACCAACTGATTGCTACTGTTCCCCCAAGATAACACCAGGGAAGTGCATTCTGCACTTGGCATAAGCATGCACACCTGGCAGGTTTGATCATGCATGTAAATACAAAAATTATTTTCCATAGTGATAACTAATAGCTGGCTGTCTTTGTTATAAAGTTGTAAAATTGTTATCAGGGCTCACCATAACACCATAACAAACAATAAGCACTGCTTGGATTATAGCAATAAACATAGAAATAAATTCCCCCTGGGTCTTGCCATGTCAAATAATTCTCTGTAACTTCAAGACACAAGACTTTACAATGAGGTTGAGAGAGTCTTCATAAACTGACATGCTGTTATCTGCAGGAGTGTATAGGATTTAAATAAAAGGTACCAAATCCACTGAGGTTTCACTACCGATACCTAAGAAACAAGACCTTAACACTATCCCATTACAGCGGTTCTTCACCCTAAAGGGGAAGTTACGCTAATCTGATCCCTCCCCCCCTCCGGTGCCACAATCGGCACCTTTCAGGGGGGAGGGGGGTGCAGTTACCTGGATAATCCAGGTAACTGCACACACTTCCAGCCAGACCGCTGCAGACCCCCCGCCCCCCCCGTTGTGTTCTGGGAAACACACAGTTCCTAGAGACACAGCGGGGGACCATAAGAGACGCGCAGCGCGACTCGTGCATGCGCAGTAGGGAACCGGGCAGTGAAGCCGTCACGCTTCACTTCCCGTTCCCTGACAGAGGATGGCGGCGGTGGCAGCAGCGGAGTGAGCGATTGCTCGTCATCTGCCGCTGACATCGCTGGAACCTGGGACAGGTAAGTGTGATTTTATTAAAAGTCAGCAGCTGCAATATTAGTAGCTGCTGGCTTTTAATATTTTTTTTTTTTAGGTGCAGCTCCTCTTTAAATGCCACAGGATAATAAATGTACTATAATTTTGTAAATCAAGGTGTACTGCTTTTAAGCCAGCTAATTTTTGCAGATTGGGCTGCCAATCCATGGCAACGGAAGGAAAAACAGACCTGTGACATTTTTTTTTTAACCACTTCAGATCCGCGCTATTGCCAAATGACGGCATTAGCGCAGACCTACATTTCCAGGACTACGTCTATTGACGTCGTCCTGGTTACGAGCGGCCTGCGCGCCCCCTGAGGGGCGCGCGCGGCGCGCTCTGTGATCGGCGAGTCCGTGAGACTCGCCTGATCACCGATCCGTGTAAGGGGTCGATCCCGACCCCTTATCACGTGATCAGCTGTCAGCCAATGACAGCTGATCATGTGATAGAACGGAGCCGGTAATCGGCTATTATTCCTCCTCGCGCTGACAGCGCGAGGAGAGAAAAAAAAAAAGCAGATCACCGGCGGCCGTGATCGGGACATCAGTCCCGATCACGGCCATCAATACAAGGGACCACCTGCCACCTGCCTGTGCCCACCTGCCTCCCGCAGTGCCATCCTGAAGTAAAAGAAAAGAAAAAGTAAGTGCCCCCCGTCAGTGCCCCCTGTCAGTGCCCATAGTGCCCACAGTGCCACCCACAGTGCCACCCACAGTGCCACCCCACAGTGCCACCCACAGTGCCACCCAATCTGCCTCAAAGGTGCTGCACCCCAGTGCCGCCCATCAGTGCCCAGCAGTGCCGCCCATCAGTGCCCAGCAGTGCCGCCCATCAGTGCCCAGCAGTGCCGCCTATCAGAGCCACCTATCAGTGCCACCTATCAGTGCCCATCAGTCCCATCTATCTGTGGTACCTATCAGTGCCCATCCGTGCCACCCATCCGTGCCACTTATCCGTGCCACCCATCCGTGCCATCTTATCTGTGCCCATCTTTGCCCATCAGTGCCGCCTTATCTGTGCCCATCGGTGCCGCCTTATCTGTGCCTATTAGTGCCGCCTTAACTATGCCTATCAGTGCCCACCAGTGCAGCCCATCAGTGCCCACCAATGCAGCCCATCAGTGCCCACCAATGCAGCCCATCAGTGCCCACCAATGCAGCCTATCAGTGCCGCCTAATCAGCGCACTTCAATGAAGGAGAAAAATGACCCGTTTGCAAAATTTTATAACAAACTATTAAAACATGATTTTTTTTTTTTTGCATCTTTTTTTGTTTGTTTAGCAAAAAATAAAACTCCGAGCTGTAACTAAATACCACCAAAAGAAAGCTCTATTTGTGGGAAAAAAATGATAAAAATTTCATTTGGGTACAGTGTTGTATTCCCGCGCAATTGTCACTCAAAGTGCATCAGCGCTGAAAGCTGAAAATTGGTCTGGGACTGAGGGGGGTTTAAGTGCCCAGTAAGCAAGTGGTTAATGCACCGAAGCACATCACAAGGCATCATCACCTATTGTACTTATGTATTGGGTTGCCATTCTAAAGCTGGCTTTACGTTAGGGGAGTCAAACCTTTTGAACTTCCTGGGCCACATTGGAAGAAGAGGAATTGTCTTTGAGCCACACATAAAACACACGAACAAATAAGGATAGCTGATGAGTAGAAAATGCAGGCATATTTCAAGTTAACAATCACTAATATAGATAATCTGAGTAATAAAACTTCATATTTTTGTAATTGTTTTTTTTAAATAAAAATAAAAGAGGTTATTTATGAAAGGAAAAACACACCTGAAATTGCACTGGAGGTACACTTGGAAGTGCAGTCGCTGCAGATCCAAGGGGGACATGCAAGGAAAATAAAAAACAACATTTTACCTTGCAAAATGATTGGATTCTGAAATCAGCAGAGCTTCCCCTCACTTCAGATCTACCCCTCAAATTTACAGCGACTGCACTTCCAAGTGCACTTTCAGTGCAATTTCAAGTGCACTTTGCCTTTCGTAAATAACCCCCTATATTTGATAAACCAACACTTTAATATCTGGTTCGATTAATGTAGTAACAATGCTCAATGAATTCTCAAGGTCCTCATCAGATAATTTTGATCTAACTGTGCCCTTCATGTGCCTCATCCTTGAAAATAGTTGCTCACAAATATAGGTGCTGCCAAAAACTGATGGCATGTATAAGGCTTGATTGTGAAGACTGGGATATGTTTCTTTTGGAAGATAAAACTTTAAAAATTCCAGTAAGGAGACGCTGTCAAATTTTTCTTCAGCAACGTGTGTTCGGTAATTCCCCCCCCCCCCTAAAAATCTACTTTTTAAAGTAAGTTTACAAATTTGTGTTGTGCTGGATTCATAGCCATTTTGGGACGCACGTTGAACACCCCAGCTTCATACCTATAGAAATGAATTGAAACGTTCAGATGAGAAAATGTAAAAAAAAAAAAAACGCTCAAATTACCATTTGCTAATGTCTTCATGGACTTGACTAATTTCAAATAACATTTCCTTTGAGTATATCAAATATACTGTGAATATCTCGTTTTTTTTTCTTTTTTTTTCTTCTGGATAAGGTGATCTGGACTGGATTAGGATTAACTGAACAGGTGTAGGCACATAAAACGACTTCTGATTTTTTTCTCAGCCAGGAGTGAATTCAACGATTAGAAGTTTGTTTGTTCCTATTAGAATTGACAAACATTTTCTATCCTTGTCCTTAAATCTTGTATCTTGCCAGTTGTTGAATTGGCCCTCTTAGATAATTGAACAAAGTTCTGAAAATTGCATCTTTCGAACAGAATTTTACAGATGTAAAGCCATTTTTTTTTGTCATTATATAACTACACAACCTGAAAGAAAAAAAATATATTAGTCTATATTGTAACTTTATTGTCTTGCCCTAATTGTTACAGTTTCCATTTAGTATATGATATACAGTATCTCACAAAAGTGAATGCACATTTTTTAAATATTTCATTATACTTACTTTTACTCACTTTTGTTGGCAGCAGTTTAGACATAAATGGCTGTGTTGATTTTTTTTTTTTTTTTTTTGCGGGTACAGCAAATTGACACTGTTATACAACCTGTACACTCACCACTTTACATTGTAGAAAAGTGTAATTTCTTCAGTGTTGTCACATGAAAAGATAGAATAAAATATTTCTAAAAAAATGTGAGGAGGTTTACTCAATTTTGTGAGATAATGTACATAGTTTTTTTTTTTTTTTTAATGAAACTTTATTTGTACATTCACCAAACATTTTACTGGCTCTTTCAATAGTGTTGTTTTCAATTAGAAGACCTAGGATTTTTTTTATCTGCCTATAGTAGAGGGCTTTTATTCATATTCTGATAACAAATTAGCTGACAATAGTAAGATTAAGTTCTGAACAGATCACTTCACATACTGGGCATCTTCCTTTTGTCCAGTGCAGCTGTAGTGATCTCCAGATCCTGAAAAAAATAATTGTCCAAATGAAGATTATGTAACCAATTAAACCGCCTCTACTTGTTTGTTTATGGTAATTAGCTGTACATGCATCATTCAATATGATATTGACCTAAAAAAAACACGCTGTCTATATTCGAGAAAACAATTACAGGATCTGTTAATGTAGCACTGCATTCTTGCCTAATAAAAATGCATATTTATTGATACCTAGCCAATCTATGGTACTCGTAAAAAGAAATCCTCGAAGAACAGAAAAGATACATAGGAATGATGGAAGAATTGTGAGCAGGTGGGGTAATTATACACTGTCAGATACCTCTGGGGTGTAACAAGGTTACCAGCAGGAAAAGAATTCTAAAACAAAGCTGTTCTGTTGCAACACCTGACAGCATGGAATTAAAAGGACACTTCCACGTCTTTACATATGTTGAACCTACAACCACATGTAAGTGATTAGCAGCTTAACACATTTGCATTTGTAGCTGCTGTTTTTGCTATCTAAGTGTTAGGAGGGCCTTTTTGGCAGGCTGAGGGTTAAGTCAACTTTAGCATTGCAGATGGTGGCACATTTGGAATATATGTACCTATTGCATTTTCTTGTGCTAAAAATCTAATTTTTTCATCGGCTACACATTAGCACCTGAATGAGCATGTTCCTTGGTGTAGACAGCAGTGTCAGTAAAAAGGATTTTTTTTTTCATCCAATGATCTTTGCCCCCCCCCATTCATACCGTAGGTGTGTAGGGTTGGTGCTATGTAAGCAACTCAGCACAGATCATTTGTTTTTGCTGTGGTAGTATAGTTTCAAAGTGAGCATTTCAATTTCTTTGTGCTAAGGTTCAGCTTATGAGTAGGTTTATGTTTATTAGGATGATCTCCCTCTATTTCCTGTTCTGTAGATTCAACAGGAAGTGACAGGATGTCCTTTGAATGTGGGGGAAACACTCTCTTGACAGTTGTCACAGGTATAAGTGTCCCCATTGGAAGATTTTCCTTCCGTTCCTGCTCTGGTCGTGATTTCAAATTTACAATTTACCTTTGCTTTCATTCCCAGTGACACCGGTTATCAGGACATTTAGAGACAGTGCATTTCTCTAACGAGGACAAAGACAGAAAGAAAGACCTGAACCTAAAAGTTCTAAACACTCACCACTCTATCCAAACCTAAAATAAAGTATAACCAACGCAAAACTGTAAGTTAATGCTGACAAGAAGGTCCTTGTTTAGGTTGTCAACACATAGCTGTACTCCTGTATCATCACCCCATCACATTCACCCCCTGTGTGGCTTCACATGCACCTCTGAGAGTTAGTAGCCTTAGAACACATTGGTAGCGCTCTACAAACAGCTGGTGAGCAAGGTTTAATATCAGTGGGAGGCATGTAGAGAGAGAGAGAGCCTGTAAAAGCTGTATATTTTGCCTAAAGTTTATATTGCTATGTGAGGTACATTGTAGAAAGGTGGGAGTAAGGTGATGAGTGCTAAAGACAGGCATTGTGCCTTCTGTACAGGACTACTGTGCTTGGTTACCAACACCAGCTTATCTCACCAAGCAAGAAGGAACTAAGATCCATTTTAAAAGATATCTTGGAAATTCTCACTTTTTCTCAGTTCTGTAAATCCTCATAGTTCATTTTGTTTTGATTGCAAAAATTGGTACGTTTTAGCACTTGTCCATACTAGAATGCAGTGTGGAAAAAGCCCTATGTGGCTTCCCGCATGGTATTCCAATCACAGTGCCCTTGTGATCTGCTGGGTCAGTGCAAAGACAATGACACCCCAAACGCAGGTCACCAACGCAGTGCGTTTGCCTGCGCTGGCCAGCGCCAGCTCGCATGGTACAAAAGTACCATGCAATGCGGTTGCCATCCATTTAAAAAAGTAGTGCATGCACTACTTTTGGTGCAGTGCGATTTTAGCTCGTTCAAAATAGGGGCTGAACTCACACTGCACAGAACTGCATGTGGATTGCAAAAGAACCGCACAGATCATTTTACAGTCTGTTTCAGGTCATCTTAAATGGTTACACGATTTCTACTTTGTGTATTTTTTTATTTAAATAATAATATATGAATACAACAACTAGATTTGCTATTATATTTAAAAAAGCAAAACATCTTTTTATCCTAAGTATATATATTTTTTTGTCATAACATATTGGTACTGTATGGATAGGCACACACCTTGTTAACAAGGGAATAATTATACAGAAATCAAGTTACTCAGGAACATCTGTCTATGTATATTAGATGACTAAAAGTAAACTGTAAATAGAAATCAGGTAAGTGTGTATCAGCTTGCAGGGAAAAGTTACCATTAAGCATAAAAGTGAACACAGTATAAAGCTAGTAAACCAAACCAAAAGAAGAAAAAAAAAAAAACACTACAGAATTTGAAAAGATTTTCAAGGCATATTAAAGCAGTATTAAACCCAAAACTAAAAATTTAATATATTGCAGCTTTCCAATCATTTGATGTGGTGGCTGCATTTGTTTTTTTAGGCTTTCTGTTTTTGCCTGGTTATCTGGCAGGTAACACACCTCCTGTTTTAGAGTGACTCCACTCTGGATGAAGGAGGACAGGGGGCACAGCAGACCGCAGCATTGTCAGTCTGGGGGAAGGGGAATGTTAGATGTGCTAGCAGATTTCAATATACTAACAAATTAAAGGCAAACTCCAGCTCACACTTTGTAGTCAGTTACAGCAGTGTTTTTTTTTCCCTTGTGATAAAGGTTTTACATGAATAAATAAAATCTGATCGATATAAGCACCCCTGTCAGTGTTCAACGGTTTGTCTCATTCCTGTAAAACGAATACTTTTGTTCTTTTGAAAAACAACAGACTTATTCGCTGGATCACCAAGTTAATATATAAGAAAGAACACCTAAAAAAGAAAAGTAATGCAGCCATCACATCTAAGCCCCTGTACACACGGTCGGAGATTTCGACAACCAAATCCGTCGGATTTTGTCAGTCGGATTTTGCCCGTCGGATCTTGTCCGAAACTGTTGCATACACACGGTCGGACTAAGTTGTCGAAAAATCCGATCATTCAGAACGTGATGACGTAATTTCGTTACGATGGGACTACGTTCAGGCTAGTAGCCAATAGCTTTGATGTAGGAATTTGATCTGAGCATGCGTGGCACTTGGTCCGATCAAAATTCTCTACACATGATCGGAGTATGTCCGATCGAACCAGTTGGTCGGAAAATATTTCCAACAAGTTGGAAAATTGGGTCCGACGGATATTACGACAGAATCAGTCTGATGCATACAACACACAGTCGGATTATCCGACAACACGGTCCGATAGGACACATTCCGACGGATTCTCTGACCGTGTATACAAGGGCTAAGAATTGGTAAGCTGCAATAAAATAAATGTTTGCTTTTGGGTTTAATAATGCTTTAACTTGGTGTTAAAGATATACTAAATTACGTTCTTATCAACATCAAGTGCACTCTTGACAGATCTAATACTGTACAGTAGGTGTTCAGAAAAAGTTCAAAATGGCTTATAGATGGAGAGTGGATTGGAATGCATGCAATATTCGTCACTCTTTCCTAGAAAGACACCACTTTTTGAAACGTAAGCACCAAAACAACTATGTATAGGATGATTACTGACACTTTTGTATCTGCTGAGATCTCACTCACATCACCAAGCTTGCAAGTGTAGGGATCCGCTGCTCTCTACTGACTGTAATTGTAAGCAGCTGTGCTGCTAATGTAACAGAGTTATTTATGTACATCACTTCCTGTCTCTGTGGGGCTGGGTTAGGAACTCCAGAGGGAGGATGTAAATAGAAAGAGAGGGTCTGATACCTTATGTCCTAATATGAAGCATCTGCTACAAATGCAGCCAAAAAGCAGGAGTGTATGTGTCATATTACTGTTATCTCACATGCACTATACCAGATAGTTTAGTCTGTAACACAGTATGCCTCTGTAGTGGTCATCTTGTTGTTTCATAGTAGGTGAACCAGTTTATTGCAAACAAGTTTTATATGCAGCCCGTGCTAATTGTAGTTAATTGTAGTTAACTCTGTTCCTTCTGGTCTGGGATTATGTAGCTAGTTTGAGCTTAAGGTTCAATAACCAGAACAGGCTAGATCCAGGTTAGGCATCTGGCAGCCCATTAGGTAGTTAGAGGTCCAGGGAAGATTAGAAGTTACTAAGGATTACGATGCAGAGTAGATAGGCTGACCCTGAGTTTCAGTATTACATCACAGTTTCTGCGGGTAAGAAGTTGAACTCTAGGCTGGTTGGACAATGGTTGGGATCTCCCCAATGTCACTGATTCTGTCTTCAGGTCTCTGACACAAAGGCAGATACCACATAGTGCACCATGCAACTGGATTTTGCTGCTACACTCATCTGGTGGTACCTTTGTTAATACCTATGTATATCTGGGTATATGTGCACAATTCTACTAAGACTCTGCTTGGGTTCTTTATTGATAATATCTTGTTGTACCTTGGATGTAAAGTATGTACTATTATTAAAATTGTTGTAAAAGAATTTAACCACTTCAGCCCCGGAGGGTTTTACCCCCTTCATGGCCAGGCCATTTTTTTACGCTATGGCTCTGTGTTATTTTATCTGACAATTGCACGGTCATGAGATGCTGTACCCAAATTAAATTTATGTCTTATGTTGATCACCTCTGCAGTTATTAGTTTTTGAGCTATAAACAAAAAGACTGACCATTTTGAAAAAAAAAATAAAATTTAATTTCTGCTATAATACATATTCAATAAATAAAAAAAAAATAATCTACTTTCTCCATCAATTTAGGCCAATATGTATTCAGCTACATATTTTTGGTAAAAAATCCCAGTAAGCATATATTAAGTGATTTGCGCAAAAGTTCTAGCATCTACAAACTATGGGATATATGACATTCTTATTTATTCATTTTTTTTACTAGTAGATTTTTAGTGGGACTGCGACATTGCGGCAGACAAATCTCTTGCTGGTGCCCCTAATAGGAAACCTATTCCCATGGGAGCACTCGTGAGGGCTTGCTCTTGCTCCCTTATCACTGGAGCTGATTGACAGGAGAGGGAGCCATTGGCTCTCACTGCTATCATTCTGTCCAATAAAGAAGAAGACAGTGGCCAGAGCCACTGCTTACATGCATGTTTGTTTGGCTGTTCGCCAAACGTCCGAATAGCGAAAGTTCAGGCGGAACCATTCGCCCATCCCTAATAGTCACTACCATCAGTAGCTGATAGGAGGAGTTTTTCTTGTCTAACTACATTCCATACCATATATAGATACTACGAGGGAGTTACCATGAAACATATACAGTATTGCGGACTGTTCACCATAAAAAGAACTGTGTAACATGTCTACAAATCTTAATAATATTAATAATAATAATCAGTGCCTTAGGGTATTTGACTGAAAAATTTCCAGCAGCCAGAAATAAACTGCTCCCCTGGACAGAACAAAACAATCCACAATTTTATTCACACAGGATTATTATGTCAAACATATGAACTTTTTTTTCAACGTGTGAACATTTTATGCTCAAAAGGATGTTAATGTCTACACATCTGGTATAAATGTAATGCATTACCACTGTACTACAGCACTGCAAGCATGAACATCTGAAACACCACGGTTCTGCTATGTTATTCCACTATGCTAAAGAACAAATCAAGGCAGCTGATGTGACATAATCAACAAAGAAGCTTTGAGTCAAATTTGATTGACACTAACAGTATAAAATTCAGACAGCAGAAAAAAAAATATCAGCCTAAAAACATAAAAAACTAAATAAAATTGACCCAACAACGCCTAGTTTTTGGAAAGGATAGCAGCTTATGTCCCTTTACTTTTTTTAAAAGTTTACATAACATTATTATAAATTAAAAATAAACCCTATTTCTAACCCAACACCTATACAGTTAGGTTATTGAGGCAAGAATATTCTCCAAACCTGACCTCAGAGGGTTCTACAATTTGGTCCATACTGCGCAAAGTGATGAAAAGAATATGGTCTTTAACACCAAAGATGGGTGTTATGAATACTTTATAATGCCCTTCAGTCTCTGCAATGCCCTGGCTGTCTTCCAGAAATTCATTAGTGGTGTCTTCAGAGAGTTTCTAGGGGAATTCAAAGTAGTTGATCTTGAGGATTTTTTTCATCTTCTCCTCATTTTCTGAAAATAGGAAGTGTGAGAGAACAGTACTACAGAAATTGCTTTACAATTATTTGTACAGCATATAAGCCTGGGAAAATGTAACTTTGAAGTTCCTCAAGTATCTTTCTAGGGATATTTGATTTGGATTTGGGTTATCCAGGACCCATATGGGACTCAACCATTGTTAGACTGGTTTGAGCCCTCTGATCTAAGGTCCTTAGAGATTTCTAAGTTTTGGAAATCGTTTTATGGAGTTTATCACATTTCTGCCACAATTGTTGCCAAATTGACCAGTTTTAGTGTCCAGATATCTTATCTTTTATATGTGCCTGCTGAAGCTCTGTGATCACTCCAATCTATAAAAAGAGAATTTAATTTTGCTTCTGTCTTGGTATCATTTTAATGTTTAACTATTTCGTGGAAATCCATGCTTTTGAGGTTAGGGCTTGTTTTAAAATTTAGGAGAGCATTAAAAATTGAATTCTTGTATAGACTTTATTTATTTAAATTTGTTACTGTCAGAATTTAACCGTAACATTAATGGATCAGGTGGTGTGGGATGTTGAATGGGGAAAGGTGACCCTGATGATATGTGATATAAAAACTCAATGGTTTCTACATCTTTTTGTCTCCAGTATCTTTACAATATATACATATACGTATACAATAAAATCCACTTTTAGCCAGTTCTTGTTTCATGTATTGTTTGGGGTCATTACTGGATGGGCCATGTTTTCCTATTATATAACCGGCTTGTTTAATGTTCATGCTCTTTTCTCATTGATAAAGTCAGTCAATAACTAAATATCTCCAACCAGTAATGTTGTCTGAACCCACAATGTAATATGCCAGGGTGCATGTGATCTTTGCTAAGGCACAGTGCTTTTAGAACTCTCCTTCACCCTCCTTTTTTGCCCTCATTCCTCTTCTCCTCCTAATATTGACCTCCCATCCACTTGACCTGCCTTCAACTTCATCAACACTAAGCACTGAATAAGTTGCCTCATTAGAGGTGTCATTTTTATTGAGACACTTGCTTATCTTTGCCGCGTTCGTGTGTAAATGTTTGTCTAGTGGTGTTACATTGTTGAGAGTTCAAAGTAAATCAAGCCATTCAACCTATAAAGTCAGCTAGCTGACCAGGGTAAGTTCACTTGCTGGAATTTTGAGAAAATTACTGAACTGGCTATGTGTTCCATGTTTTTTTTTTTTTTTGCAGAGCAGTTCTATGTTGGCTGTGACGCCTTTTTTTTTTTTTTATCAAGCAGTAAAAGGCCTAAATTGACTGTTGGTAAACATAGCCACATCAGTACTAAAAAGCTATAGAAAGCTTACTTTGATTGAGTAGTGGCAAAACAATTGAATAGTATAGTTTGTGAGCTGTCAGGGGCATGAGTCAGGCTCATGCTCCTAGTCCTTTCCCACCATCTGGGCCTGACCTGCATCCCCTCTCTTCCTACTGGCTGGAGGTAGCCACAGTTTTCTCCCCTCTTGAAATCACTGTTGCCAGGTGAAGGTCTCTGTTCTGTGGATGTCGTCTCCTCTTTCTTCATTGGCAAGCAGCATCACAACTCCTCCACAGCATCACAGTTGCTTGTATTGCCTGTGCCTGCCCCTTTAGCCTGATTGGTTTCAGCACTGTGGAAATGTATTTGAGTATCACAAGCCCAGGACCAATGTTTTTTTCCTGGCTCCTCACTGGCTGTGCCTCTTGTGTCCCTGCCTGTCAACCTGTTGTGGATTCCCTTATTGCTAACCTCTGCCTTGAACTTATTTTATTTTTTTGGATTGACAACTGACATGAGATTGTTTGCTAGACTGTGCTTGCCTACCCTGATCTCAGAGCTGTTCTCTGGATTATGCAACCAGCTTCAGCCTTCCTGGATCATTACCAGCCTCTGGACTGTGGCATGGACACTCTTCTGCAACAACCACGGCCCTTATTTAACTAGCCTAGACTACAGGTACCCTTTTTTGTTTTGTTTAGACCCAGGAACTTCTTGCCAGGAACTATAGTATTGTGTACTAAGACCCAGCGGCAACCAATTACTGATAGGCCTGCTTGCCTTAAGGGAACTGAGGCTGCTAGAGCTCTTGGCCTAAGTATTGGGCTGAGTGTCACAAGTTTCTTTTTTCACAGCATCACACTGTATTAAGGACCTGCTCTCACCTGACTAAATGTCTAACCCTTAACAAACGCTCCTATAGTGTTAGTATGGGCACTAGACTGGCATTAAACAAGGGTTTTACAAGAGTTAAAAATGCTCCCCAAATGCCCTAGCGACTGTTTTGAAGTGTTTGATGAATGTTAAGACGTTTTAAAACTGCTCCAAAGCACTTATTCCATTACAGTTAATAAACTAATCTTAACTTCACGCAACTGCACCGCAACTGCCTGCCAGACTTGAATGGGAGGCGTTGAAAGGCTTAAAACGCATCCTGGCTCTATATGAGGCTTCAATTTTGATGCAACATTATGCTGTAGCTTCTTGTTTTGATAATGGGAACAGCACTATGTGCTGTCCATTGTATCATTTGCATAGGCATTTGAGGGGTGTTGTTAATGCCTCTCAAACACCTGCTTTTAATGCATGTGAACTTAGCCTAGTAGTTTAATATGTCAAACAGTGCACACAAATACTTCAAAACCACACCCTCACTTTCTGACAATAACTTCAAATCCCTATATCCCCAATTATTCCAAATAAATTCAAAATATAAACTTTAGGTAGGATAAAAATTGACTAGTGCTTGGAGAGTGCGCAATCGCCTAAATAGGTTGCAAATAGATACAAATTCCGTTTTTATCTTGTAATAGTATTTACAGTACATTACTTGAGAGAGAAGGGAGACAAATATTGTACAGTGGCTGGACAGTGCAGCCTCAGATTTCAGAGAGCATTTACTGCCATCTAGAGCTGCAAAAAAAAAAAAAAAAAAAGAAACACTATAACCACACCCAAGTCTAGAGGTCTAAGTTCAACATTCTCTAAGCAATTTGCTTTATAACCCCTCCCCTATATAATCTAGTGAATATGTCTTGCTTTGGGTTGAGTAGTATATTCCCATTTACAATTTTTTTTAAAATGTTTTATTTCTTTAATTTTTTAAAAATAGTTTTTATCTTTACTTGTGTTTGTATTTCTTTTATATTGATTCATTAGTTGGGTTGCATGCAGCAGATGCCAGGCAAGTCTGCAATACCTCTGCTTTGCCAGCATGATCTTCTGCTCCAAGACACTTTTTGTTAAAATATTTATTTCATTATAGTCAGAGAGCTGAAGGCATAGCTGCAGTGGTAAAGTCTATAGACATAGGCTGCCCACACTTCTACAACACTGGAGAAGGGCAAACAATGGCAAAATTAGTGTAAAATCCTACATGTTTTTCCTGCGCTTCTCCATATCAGGTTTTACGGGGAATATACATATGTTACTTTTTTTTCCATTAAACAGGTAATGTTTATTGAACATTATTGCAGAGATTACAATCACAGTGGCATACACCGAACATTCAAAAGGTGTTGCATCATAACCATAACAGTAGATAAAAGACATTTCTCCATTACAGTAGCCATTATGTATCACAGCCAAGGAAAGTCCTAACATTGACATGTTATTTACTGTAACATTACATCAAATTCCCTCATCACACGTGGCAGCCTCCTGCAGCCATCTATCCCATATTCTATGATATTTAGCTGGGCAACCCCTATTTTTATATAAGAATTTTTTGTATGGGAGCGTAAAATTAACTTCCCGTTTCCAGTCCTCAACCCGGGGTGGAAGGGGCCTCATCCACTGTCTAGCTATCACTTTTCGAACAGAAAACAAGGTTTCCTGCAGGAAAGTGTTAGTAATTTTATCTAATACGTCAGGAAATATCCCTAGTAGACAGGGTTTGGGGTCGAGAGCCAAGGGCGAGCCCATAACATCATGTAGAAATGATACTACTTGTTTCCAAAGTTCCTGCAGTTTGGGGCAAGACCAGATAAGATGGAAGAACGTCCCATTCTCAAGAGTACACATCGGGCAGAGCACAGATTGATTCGTATTATATTTGGCGGTCCTGAGGGGGGTGAGGTATGCTTTATGCACTATGTAAATCTGAGAAAGCCTGTCCTGGAGCCTAGGGGACACCAACTTGCACGTCTCCAGAGCCTCCTCCCACTCCTCGTCTGTCAGTTCACCCACATCACCCTCCCAGCGGGACTTCAGAGCATACGCTATAAAAGCACGAGATAAGCTTTTTGGGATCAGTATCCTTCACTATGGCGACAATAGGATTGGAAGCAGGCCGAGGCAATGACTGCGGAAATTGTGCTCTAAGTGCATGCTGAACCTGTAGGTACTGAAATAGCATAGTGTTTGGAATACCAAATTCCTCCTGCAGCGCCTGAAACGTTTTAATAGTACCATGGTGAATCAGGTGATGCAGGTAGTATATTCCCCTCGATACCCATAACTGAACACCCTGGATCTTTTGAAGTTCCGTCAATTGTTTGTTATGCCAAAGTGGGGTATAGTCATTTGGTGATGTAACATTCAGTTTAGTGGATGCCAGATCCCAAATCCTTCTGTAATGAAAAAGCATGGAGTGTTTACCTGGACCCACGACAGAGCTCCTCGCCCCCGTCGAGATAGCAGCTATCGGATCATCTGCAATCTGTGCCCAAGTAGGGCAGAGAAGGGTAAGAAAACGTTGTTTATCAGTCTTGTCTACATGAAAAAGCTGAGACAGTTGTGAGGCAACATAGTAGTGATTTAGATCTGGAAGAGCCATGCCCCCCATATCAGTCGGGCTTTTCAAAGCCTGCCAAGCAAGCTTGTGTCTATTATTCCCCCATACAAAGGGCCTAAGGAGACTTTCAAGGGATTTAAAATATTTCAGCGGCAAATATACCGGGGCATGCCACAACACATACAGTATTTTAGGTAATAGGACCATTTTAATCAGATTAACGCGCCCCCAAACCCCAAGGGGGAGGCGAGACCAGGCCTGAATCTTGGTACGCACCAGGGAGAATAATGGTTCTACATTCAGCGCAATGTAATCTGCTGGTTTCCTAGAGACATATACACCTAGATACTTAATAGTGCCAACTCGCTGAAGAGGCAGACTGGCCTGAGATTCTGACTGTGGAAAACTGTCAATAGGTAAAATTTGGGATTTTTCCCAGTTTATACGAAGACCGGAAAAGCTACCAAACCACTCTATCATGTGCAGGGCCTTTGCGAGGGAACGGCCAGAGTCCGCCAGGTATAACAGCGTGTCATCAGTGTATTGACTGATTTTTTCGGTTAGTCGACCCATCGTCAGTCCCCTGATCGCAGGGTCCGCACGAATCGACACCGCTAAAGGTTCAGCAGCCAAGGCATATAGTAGCGGGGACAGTGGGCACCCCTGTCTGGTACCCCTACTAAGGCCAAACATCCGGGAGGACCACCCATTCGCCACCACCTTAGCCGTTGAGTGATGATACAGCAGCCTCACCCACCGGATAAAGTTCGGGCCAAAGCCGTATCCCGCTAGACACTTCCACAAATACTCCCATTCCACTGAGTCAAATGCCTTAGCCGTGTCAAGTGTCACTACCACACGCTCACCCACCGCCTCATGCGTTGCCTGTAGATTTGTATAAAGCCTGCGTAGATTGAACGACGTATTCCGCCCCGGCATAAAGCCCGCCTGGTCAGCCTGAATCAGGCTAAGGATCAATCCGTTGAATCTAGTAGCGAGTATTTTAGCTAAAATCTTAATATCTACCTGCAATAGGGAGATTGGGCGGTATGATTCCGGGAAACCCGGATCTTTTCCAGGTTTGGGAATCAAAACTATCGTTGCCTCCCTCATGGACGGAGGCAATGTCAGTGTATCAAAAAGACTCCCGTAGAGGGCGAGAAGCCTAGGCACCAGCACGTCTTGGTAACGGGAATAAAATTCAATGGGAAGACCATCTGACCCCGGCGACTTGGATTTTGCAAATTCCGCAATAGCACCCACTATTTCATCGGTGGTCAGGGGAGCCTCCAGAGCCTGCACCTGTTCCTCCGTAACTTGGGGGAGGGAAACCTGAGCCAAAAAGCTGTCCATCGGAGTGGTGTCGTCTGAGACTGTAGTGGTGTATAAGTCCGCAAAAAAGTCCCGAAATCTAGCTGTCCCCTCAGAGGGGTCCGTGATCATTGTATCACCCTGACCCCGCAAAGAAATAACAACCGGGGGCCTGTCTTCCCTGTGCACCAAATATGCTAGCAACTTACCAGCTCTTTCCCTGGATTCAAAATATTTTTGTTTGGTAAAAAAAAGTTTCTGTCGGGCCTTGTCTTGGTGCAGCTGGGAAACCACTCTCGACTGTAGTCTAAGTGCATCAGCGTTTGCCGTAGACGGGTCATCTATGTAGTAGCGTTCCATGGAGCTCAAATCTGCCTCAGCCTCAATAATGACAGTAGCCGAGTCAGCTTTGAGCCTATTAATATGGGCAGTCAGCACCGATCGAGCGTGTAATTTAAATGTATCCCACACTGCTGGAACTGAGACCGTGTGGTCATTATCCTCAAAAAATTGTATCCACTCCGCCTCAATAGTGTCATCTTCGGGTAATAATGTCAGCCAGAACGGATTTAGCCGCCACGCCCGCGGAGGCCTACCCAGGGGTACGTCAAGCACTACAGAGTAGGGGCTGTGGTCCGAAAGTAGTCTGGGGCAGAACAATACTTCCCTGAGTCTGGGAGTGAGTTGTTTAGATATTAGTATAAAGTCAATACGGGAGAGAGAACCATGTGTGGGTGAGAAGCATGAATACTCCTTCTTTTGAGGGAATTTGTGTCTCCAAGTGTCCACAAGGTGAATGGTGGTTATAAGCCTGGACAACCTAGTGGTCCCAGCTTGCCCCATCATCAACTCGGGGGGTTTGAGCCTATCCAGGGAAGGGTTAAGCGTAGTGTTGAAATCCCCCAGCCAGATAACAGGAACCGCCGGATGTCTGGACATAAAAGACAGTCCCTCAACAACCAACGTCATGGTAAATGGAGGGGGGATATAAAAGGCCATAATAAGGTAGGGTTCCCCATACAATTTAGCATGTAGAAAAACAAACCTGCCCTGTGGGTCAGTAAGAATTTCGCAAAGTTCAAATTGGACAGACTTAGCTACAAGTACCGAAACCCCCCTCGAATGAGACGTGTAGGTGGAATGAAATGCCCACCCAATCCAAGGGCGTTTAAGGGCCATCTGCAGTCCACCCTCCACATGCGTCTCAACTAACACCATCACTTCCGCCCTTTGCTTTTTGAGGAACGTGAAGGCTGCCGCGCGCTTAATTTTATCACGCAGGCCCCTCACGTTCCAGGTAAGAAACCGTATAGATGCCATATAGAGTCAGATAAAGTAATAAGTGCAGTCGGCTTACCCCCTAACAGCCCTCCTATAAACGCACCCCAATACAGTTGTGCTTGATCAAGCCCAAACAGGGGCTGCATAGGCAGTAATGGTAAAAAACATTCAGGAAAAGCAACACTTAGTCCAGATACATACTTCAACTTATTTATAGTAATCTTCTGCATGGAAACCCTAACCAAACCACCCCCCTCCCCCCACCCTACCCTGCACCAACCCCAACTTGTGCGGGCATATTCCCTGAAAACCCAAACATGTCTGGCTGGGAAAACCAGTTTCATTAAATCAATAAGAAAATTTAGAACAATAAGTCTGAAAGAGGGTCGCGGCCACCGGTACCAGAGGGCAAGGCAAAGCAGAGCCCCCTGTATAACAGCACACAGTGGTGACCCGGGTAAATAGGCAAAAGTGTCAGTTGCTGTCCAGTCCCAGTGACCAGCTCCCTCATAACAAGAAGAAGTCCCAGCAGACAATGGAGCAGTTTTCCGCTGCACCGTGCAATTAGACCGTAGGTCTAACATGTCTCCCCTTGCTCCGGGAGAAAAAAGAAGAAAGAAAAAAAGGAAAACCAAAATTGTTGAAACAAAACAAACAGGTATGTATTGCAGAAAAGGTCCCTCAACAGGGACACTAAGAAAAAAGGGAAAAAGTTGATCCATAAACGTTGACACCATCAGCAGGCGCAAATGTCCCAGAATCGGAAAGTTCAGCAGATCTCAAAGTAGAAAGGGCATAAAGGTAACATACGCCTCAGATGCAAGCACCCCAGCGATAATAGAGCAGCAAAGAGAGATCAGGCCACCTGCCACAGTTCCAGGACACCAGGGGAGAAACAAAAAAAGTGTTGGCTCACACGTCCCCAAGGGTCTCAGGCAGCTCCATCTTGAGGCACTCTGCGTTCCAGCCATGCTATGACCTCTCTGGGTTGTTCAAAGAAGAGCGCCCGGTCTCCTGCCTCCACCCTGAGGCGTGCTGGGAATAGCATAGAGTATTTCACTTGCTGTGCACGTAGTAATCTTTTGGCCTCCATGAAACTCTGTCGGCGTTTCTGGACGTCCGCGGAAAAATCAGGAAAGATTGCAACTTTAGTATTACCCACAGGGATATTACCCTTTTCCCGGGCCATGCGGAGGGCAGCATCTCTGTCCTTATAGTTCAGGAGTTTTGCAATAAAGGTGCGTGGAGGTGCACCCTGAGGTGGAGGCCTGGCAGGCATACGATGCGTGCGTTCAACCGCCAGCATGGGGGAAAAAGACTCTCGGCCATAGGTACTTATCAGCAATTGTTCCAGAAAAGTTGTGGGGTCCTTACCTTCAGCCCCCTCCGGAAGACCAATCAATCGGATGTTGCATCTGCGTATGCGATTTTCCATTTCGTCCTGTTTAGCAATCAGGAGGTCTATTTGCTTCTGCATGTGGTCAGCATCATTTTGTAGTGGTGGGAGAGCGTCTTCCACATTGCTAATACGGGTCTCAGTGTCCCTTACCCGGTCACGCAGTTTCTGAAAGTCCTGCCTCAATAAAGATATGTCCATTTGCACTTCCTCAATTTGGGATGTAAGGGACGTGCGGCATAATGTAATGGCTTCAAGAAGCCTGTCCGTGTCTCCCGCCACACGCGGCCCTCCCGGCTCCTCCGCGCCGCCATTTTCCTCCCCCTCCTCACTCACATGTCTGCGGTATTGTGACAACCGCGCCGCCGCCGATCGTTGGGATTGCGCCGGAATGGAGGGACGCCTGCCAGACGTGTTCAGGTGAGTATCGGTGCTGTGGTGTCACAGGATCAGCGTGGGAGACAGGATTCCTCGGCGGAGCTCCGGAGACACGCGTCCTACTCCATGCAAGGTCAGGCCACGCCCCCCACATATGTTACTTTTTAAAAAAAATATTTCCTAGGGCTTTTTTGTTATTTCATGGCTGTAGCACACATGCATTGCTGACTCAAGCAATGGTGCCCTTTGCAGTACGTCACCGCACTTGTGCAGTAAAAAGCACCACACACTTTTTCCCTCTATTGCCATAACCCCCATTCAATTTAGACAATACCCTTTAATAAAAAAAAACTTTGACATAAAATGAGAGGCAGAGGTTCTGTATGCAGTAATGGTAGGTGCAGTAGTCCATTGGACTGCTGGGTGTCATGAATTTATCACTAGTTGGAGGTGGCCCAATATGCACTCAAGGTATTATTATTGCTAAGTAATTTATATAAACTGTTTTAATAAAGAGCACAAAAAAACAGCTCCCCTGCAGCTAGCAAAAATAGACCCACAGCAACAATAGAACCCCCCACAACAATAAATCCTTGCCAGCAACAATAGATCTCTCAGCAGCTAGCATCAGGAGACCCTATCTTCAACAGTAGATCCCACCCAGACATAATTGGCCCTCAAGCAACATAAACCCCCCCCTCCAGCAACAATATATCCCCACAACAATATATCCCCCCTAGTGACAATAGATCCCCTAGCAGCCAGGATCAAATTACCCTCCAGCACACCTCATTACCTCTTACTATTACATACATTTTCGTTGCTGAAGGTACCGAAACTGAGACATGTGTATGTTTAACAAAGTCCAAACACTTTTTGGCATATGGCTAGGATTTGTGTTGCTCCTGGACTAAAGGTGTGTGGTGTTTTGGGTGCCCAGTGTTTTCATTTTTTTTAAAGGTTGCTATGAGGTGCTGTGAGAAAAGGCATTTTTGAATAAACTGTCAGCAACTGCCTCATGTACTCTAGTTACACCAAGCTAAGCACTGTATGCTTAAAATAAAGAGGTTATCAACTGAACATCTATCTACTGTATCCATCCATCCATCAGTTGCTGCGAACAAACATTGCTTATCTGCTTTAGAACTTTTTTGGGTGTTCAGAGCTATGCACACAGGAAGGACACATAATAAATTTTACCCACCCCACCACTGCAATACAAAAGCCATGTACACACGATCGGAATTCTCGTCGGAAAAAGCTCTGATAGTTTTCCCAAAGGAATTCCGACGGAATTCCGCTCAAGCTGTCTTGCCTACACACGGTCACACCAAATTCCGATCGTTTAGAATGCGGTGACGTACAACGGGACTAGAAATAGGAAGTTCAATGGCCAGTAGCCAATAGCTTCCATCTCGTAGTTGAATCTGAACATGCATGATTTTTGGTGTGTCGGAATTGCATACACACAATCGGAATTTCCGATTTTGGGCTGGCGGAAATTCGGACAGCGAAATTCTGATGGAGCGTACACACGGTCACATTTTCCGATGAAAAGCTCTCATCAGTCTTTTTCTGGCCGGTGTTCTGCCGTATAGTGTCCGGCCATGAAATAGTGTCCGCCCCGTACTGCGCATGTGCAGTACGGAGCAGACGAAGCTTCGGAAAATTTCCGAAGCTGAACGGCGCCTGCGCCGTGAGTGGAGGTGGTAGCCCCACCATCCAAGCGGACATAGGGTTGTGCTTCGGGCTCGGCCTCGCTGCGCTCAGCTCTTTTTTATTCCAACTCTGTCCACTTGGATAGTGGGGATAGAACCTGGACTCACAGCGCAGGCGCCGTTCATCCTCGGCAATTTTCGGAATCTGTGTTGCTGTGTACTGAGCATGCGCAGTACACAGCAGACACTATCCGATGGAGGACGTTATTAGACAAGACACCGGAATTCTGATCGTGTGTGTGCGTGGCAAAAGAGTTCAAGCTAGTTCCTAGCTGTATGGTTTTCAGTCTTGTTCTTGTGATCCAGTTACTTATATGCATCTTTGAACCTGTTACTGACCCATGTTCCTCTCTGACTTAGTTAATAGAATACCCTTTCCTGCTCATGTTTGCTGTCTGTCTCTCCCTGCCTGGATTACTGACCTCAACTACTCGCCACTTCCTGGCTCTGATTCTGCTTACTTACTGATGTCCTTCCACTCAGCTGGTGCTTAACCATATGTGGGATCTGACTCCATAGATGGTTATAGGTAAAGTAAATTCAGGCAGGCCTGGCTGACAGCCAGGCCTTTTTATTTTAATTTGAGCTGGGAGTGGCTCAGAGCAGCAGCTGGTGACTCACAGGCAACATCACTAAGACCTCACTCTTCTTTCTAGAGCCTTCTGGAAGGTACTAGAAAGAGAGAAGGAGAGGAGAGGTGGTGCTCCCTGGGATACTCTAAGGAGCCCCAACCAATCCCCAGCTAGAATTGGCAGTGGGCAGGCCCGTCCATCTGGTGGTAGAAGAGACAAATGCAACAAGGATAAACTTAGGGAGAAATCAATGGACCTCTAACAATTTACCAGGGAGACTACTCCTGGCAAGTAAATTTGTGAGGAGCATCCCTGACTAAACCACAGGGTGCTACACAAAAAAAAAAAAATCTTACCAACAAAATAAATAAATTTTACCTACAATCTTTCAATGCTTCCGGGAGCTATGGTGATCTCACCTTCTGTTGCCTCCTGTGTTAGCTGGGCACTTGAAATTCGGGGAAAAATGTATTCTTGCAATATTTTGTTCGTTCAGCTATCCCAGGGGGCAATGTTTATGCACAATGAAGAAACCCACTGAGATATCTTCAATAAGATAAAGCAACCCTGCGTGGGCTTTAATCATAGGCTCTGATGGCTATGATTAAGGCCCACACAGGGCTGAAACAATTGAGCTTTGAAGTAGATGTGTTATTTTTATCCTGTACTGAATAAAGCATCTTTGCCTGTCTCAAGTGTGGATGCCACCCTGCTTTATCTCATTGAAGTAATGACTGACAGAAACCTGGTAAGCACCGCACACTTGCGACGTAGTACCCAAAATAAAATTGACGTCCTTTTTTTCCCCAAAAATAGAACTTTCTTTTAGTGGTATTTGATCACCTCTGCTGTTTTTATTTTTTGCAATATAAACAAAAGAAAATGACAATTTAAAAAAATATATATATATTTTTTATTTTTTGCTATAATAAATATCAAATAAAAAAAACAAATTTAATCGTTAGTTTAGGCCGATATGTATTCTTCTACATATTTTTGGTAAAAAAAATTGCTATAAGCGTATATTGATCGGTTTGTGCAAAAGTTATAGCGTCTACAAAATAAGAAATAGATTTATGGCATTTTTATTATTATTTTTTTTTACTAGTAATGGTGGTGATTATCGATTTTTATCAGGACTGCGACATTGTGACAGTTGAATCGGACACTTTTGACACTTTTTTGGGACCATTGACATTTATACAGCGATCAGAGAGAGAGAGAGCAAATTTTCCAAGGATGAGGGCTGCTCTCCAGGACTTGGACTGGGAGGGAATATTGGCATCAGTGGGCACAGAACAGAAATGGGAATTCTTCAAAGTGAACTCACTGCAAAGTATATTTCCATGGACAATAAGTTTAAAAGGCTAAAAATAAAGCCTATGTGGCTCACGGCCAAAGTAAAAAAAGCTATAAACAATAAGAAAAGAGTTTTTAAAAAATATAAAAATGAAGGAACTCTAGTTTTGTTACAAAATGTTACAAATAATATAACAGAATGTGTAAAAAGGAAATCAAGGACGCAAAAACCCCAAACGAACGACAGCTTACAAAAGATAGTAGGACAAACTCCAACATTTTTTTCAAATATATTAATAGTAAAAAGGTCAGGTCTGAGCATGTAGGCCCTTTGCAAAATCTAGAGTGGGTGACTGGGGACAAAGAGAAGGCACATTTATTAAAAACATTCTTCAGCTCTGTGAATACAAAGGAGCACGGGGGAGCTCATGTCCATAAGGGGGGTTGTAGTGACACAGCCCTAAACGATCCAGAATGGCTCAAAAGGGATATGGTCCAGAAATATTTAGACAAAATACAGGTGGATAAAGCACCTGGATCAGATGGCATCCGCCCACGGATCTTAAAAGAATTGAGTTCTGTAATTACAATGTCATTGTATCTAATCTTTAGTGACTCATTAAAGATGGGAGTAATACCACTGGATTGGTGTAGGGCCAATGTGGTGCCTATATTTAAAAATGGAACAAAGTCTATACCAAGTAACTATAGACCTGTTAGTTTAACTTCTATAGTCAGGAAGATACTGGAGAGTTTAATAGAAGAACACATAGAAGAGTTATTGCTGGAAAAAAATATTTTAAGCAACACACAGCATGGATTCATGAAAGATAGAAGTTGTCAAACAAACCTGATTTCTTTTTATGAGGTGGTAAGTAAAACCTTGGACAGAGGGGTGACGGTGGATGTGGTATACTTGGATTTTGCAAAAGCGTTTGACACAGTTCCCCACACACTGCTCATGTGTAAGGTAAAGTCTACAGGCTTGGAAATATCAGTTTGTAAATGGATAGAAAACTGGCTAAAAGACTGCATTCCGAGAGTAGTGGTCAATGATTCTTACTCTGAATGGTCTAAGGTTATCAGTGGTGTACCCCAAAGTTCAGTGCCATTCACATCTTTATAAATGATATTGGGTCTGGGAGTAAAAGTAACATTTCTGTCTTTGCAGGTGACACTAAACTATGCAGTGGAATAACGTCCTTGCAGGATGTCTCCAATTTACCAAAGCCAACCTCTAATTGGGTGACTATGTGGCAGATAAGGTTTAATGTTGATAAATGTAAAGTTATGCACTTGGGGGCTAAGAATATTCATGCATCATACATACTAGGGAGAGTACAACTGGGAGAATCAATGGTTGAGAAGGATCCTGGGGTTTTGGTAGATCATAAACTCAATAATAGCATGCAATGCCAATCTGTGGTTTCCAAAGCGAGCAAAGTCCTTTCTTGTATGAAGAGAGGTATGGACTCCAGAGAGAGAGAGATCATTTTACCCCTGTACAAATCATTAGTAAGACCTCATCTGGAATATGCAGTTCAGTTTTGGGCACCAGTTCTCAAAAAGGATAACGGGAAACTGGAGAAAGTGCAGAGAAGGGCAACCAAACTGATAAGAGACATGGAGGAGCTCAGCTATGAGGAAAGATTAGAGGAACTGAATTTTTCACTCTTGAGAAGAGGAGATTAAGGGGGATATGATCAACATATACAAATATATAAGGGGTTCATATAGTGAACCTGCTTTGAGTTATTCACTTTATAGTCAACACTGAGGACAAGGGGGCACTCTTTACATCTAGAGGAAAAGAGATTTCATCTCCAAATAAAGAAAGGTTTCTGCACAGTAAGAGCAGTGAAAATGTGAAATAGATTCCTTCCAGAGGTGGTTCTAGCCAGCTCAGTAGGTTGCTTTAAGAAAGGCCTGGATTCTTTCCTAAATGTACATAATATAACTGGGTACTAACATTTATAGTTAAAGTTGATCCAGGGAAAATCCGATTGCCTCTCTGGGATCAGGAAGGAATTTTTTGTAGCAAATTGGATCATGCTTTTCTGCTTTTCTGGGGGGGGGGGGGGGGGGGGGGGTTTCCGCCTTCCTCTGGATCAACTGTGGGTAAAGGATTGGGTATATGGGATTGTATGATATTTTTTATGTTTTCCCGCTGTGTCTTTCTAACTGCGAGGGATAGGACTGACTAGAGCAGGAGCCAGATTGTTGTTTCTACTTAGTAGGAACACACACTCTGTCTCTCCTCCCCTGTCATAACGGGGATTTGTGTGTTTACATACACAAATCCCCATTTTGGCTGTCGTACACATGATTGTGGGTGGCTAGCACTGATCATGCTGCCTGCCTGCTACGGCTCTTAAAGGACCCACCGTACAAGTACAGCGGTTCGCTCAGTGGTGCCATTCTGCCAGCGTATATCGGCGTGAGCCAGTCAGCAACCCTTACATAGTGAGAGAATGGCTTATCCAAAAAAAAAACTCCTTATTGGCTCTTCTAAGCTAGCTGACCTAAGTGCAAAGGCCAGGCAGATCATTACAATTACCATGGTGAATGTTTGCATTATTTTGTTGAATCCAGAAAAATCAAACATGAAGGCTTTGCAACAAAACAACAAAACCTTGGTAGTAGAACCTGCACCTTATTCCTACCTGCAGTTTGTAATTTAATGAATTTAGCAGTCTACACATCAAACTTTACATTTTTGTAATGCATGTCTTAACGTATTTAAAACAATCCATGGTCATGAGTCCTATGACTGAACTAAAAAAAAGTGCAAAAATCTATATTTTATATATGGTTGAATACTATTTGCACACTACTGACAACCTGTTGGCCAATGTTTGTATTTATTCAGATATTTCTATTTTTTTTTCTATAAAACATATAAATGCACTATTTTCATGCAACACAATTATTCAGGACGATGATGTGTTTTTCCACTTGGACTCTGCAGCATGACCTATGAAGGCTTGAATATTTGTTTAGTGTACCATCAGTAATTGCAATTACAATCACTTAATTAAGGGGTTGAATGTGTCACTCCTGCAAGTAAGGTTTTTTAGCTGAATTAGACCATTAGTGCATGTTCTGCTAATTGTTTTAGAGCTGTACTGGAAGCTACAGCACATGGATTTAAGTTTATTTCCAGATTAACTCAAAGTGTCCAGTACTTATGGATTTTTTCCCTCTATTTACACAGGGTAATTATAATTGCGGAAGCTTTTTTACTGTCTGTCAGATGCACGTAGTTCTCTTCTAAGAGTAATTTTGCTTTCTAGTTTCTATTCAAAGAGATCTGCTGTCAAATGCATCACCTTTGAAAACCAAAAGAACCCAAGGTTAGCAAGTTCAGCTTTTCAGCGCAGAGATTTTATTTAAATAAAGGCTAATTTTAAATTAGGATGCTGCACGTGTTTAACTCCCTAGTAATCACATTACTGCCAGAGACTGCCGGGTTTTGGAGGCAGAAGTAAAATTTATATAAATGCGATAAATGTTTACCTGACAAGGAACTCATCAGCAAAACTCACACAAACATTAATAATATATGTAAAAGATAAAAAGACTTTAAACATCTTTATAGATTATTTATGCTAATAAAGAACAGCATGCTACAATTATATCAGACAGTGTAGCTATTAATTTGAACTGTAATTGAATCAAAAGAGGTCATAAAGCAATTGATTCTGAACAGCAATTTTCCAACTGAATCTGTTCTTGGAAGTGAATATTCTAAGACAGGTATGCCCCCTCCATCTTTTTGAAGTGTTCTCTTCTAGCATCTATTTTACCTATTGGTGTAGATGAAAAATGTACAGTATAGTCATCTATGGCTCTATATATAAGAATCAGCCCCTATCAAAAAGCCCAATAATTCAATCTAAAAAATTGCGTCCTGGTATAACAGCGTATGTTTAAAACAATTGTTTTACAAATATATTGTAATTAAATTTTAATATCCAAATATAAAAATATTCAAAAAGCCTCTTTATAGATCACAAATAAGACTGGATCACCCAATAAGCAATCCTGGAAGTTGCCTAGGGCTAGACAGGCTTTTTTGTATGTATTTGTTTTTACTTAGTCAACCATTACGGGGTTGGTCTTCACCCACAAATCAGGGCTGTCAGACAAATGTGGATAATGAGTGAGGACTATATTGTTATTGCTACTCATTTGGGCTGATTTACTATTACTGTTGCAAGTACACCAGGGTTAGGCTTCCTTATGGATATCTAAATACAAAATGGCGCTGCATTTATCAATCTCTGGGTGGCTGTCACTAATTGGCCATAGCAGCTCTGAGCAGAAATGCCAGATCGATGATGATGGTTTGGAGTATGCCTGCTGATTTCAAAAATCTTCCAGCTAAGTAGAGGCAGTTCACTTTTTGAAACTGATTTTGTAAGCAGATGGGTTACTTTTAAACCAGAAGACTGATAGCTATATAATTAGGAAGGTGGTATATGTTTTGGATGGGCAAAAATAGGACAATACTTTCAGTCTGAAAACATTATTAACAGACTCTAAGCCCTTGTACACACGGTCGGAGATTCCGTCGGAATGTTTCCTATCGGACCGTTTTGTCGGATATTCCGACTGTGTGTGGTCTGCATCGGACTGTTTCCATCAGAATATCCGATGGACCAAGTTTTCCAAGTTGCTGGTAAAATTTTCCAACAAAATGCTCCTATCGCACATACTCTGATCATGTGTAGCCTACTCCGACGGACAAAGTGCCACGCATGCTCAGATCAAATTCCTAGGCCAAAGCTATTGGCTACTAGCCTGAACGTAGTCCTGTCGTAACTAAATAATGTCATCACGTTATGTACAATCGGATTTTCCGACAACTTAGTCCGACCATGTGTATGCAACATCACTTCGGAGTCTCTGACCGTGTGTACAAGGGCTAAGAGGTGCTGACTTAAAGCAAGGGGGAATAGTAGCTACGGAATGCGTGGTAGCAAGGCAGTGATGATCTTATGTCAGTTTTTTGCTCATGCCACTGTCTACCACTCTGAAAGACAGATGCTCTGATATTGACTTGAGGCAATTACTTAAAGTGGAGGACCACCCTAAAATAAAAAATGGCATTAAAAATCTTTAAAAAATATATAAATTTTTTTTTTAACTTACCTGAAACCACTGTTGTTAGTCTTCCTAATCTACCTCTTCCTAGTCCACAGCACTTCCTCCTCTTCGGCGAGTGGCCCCGTTCCCTCCTAGGACATGTGTGTGTCTCAGAAAACAATGGGGGCCATTCACAAAACGCTGCATGACTCGCACATGCGCAGTAGAAAACGGGGCTCCACTGCCTGTTTCCCTTCGTTAAGATGGAGGCGATGGACGAAACGGCCTCAGGTGGCTGTCATCATGGGCTCGCTGGACAGGTGGGTGTCCTTATTAAAAGTCAGCAGCTACAGTGTTTTGTAGCTGCTGACTTTTAAAAAAATAAATAAAATAGTGGCCAGAACACCCGTTTAAGGTGCACAAATGCCATGCCATTAAGGCATTCTTTTTGTAACAATTTCACCTCTGGCCCTTAATCTGATGCTTAAGCAGCAATTCTATATAGCTAGTGACCTAGACTAAATATAGATCTAACATTCAGAGACAAGCAATGGCAGCACTCACACTTCTTTCATGACAGAGTTGGGTAATCTGGGCCGTCAGTGTACAAGGAAAAAAACTTTTAGGAGGGAATTTTAAGGAAAAAACTTACATTTAAATGCCCATCAATGCATCCTTATCAGTGTCCATCTGCAGCCTTGTCCATCATTGCAGAATGATCAGTGTCCATCTGCAGCCTTGCCCAGTGCCATTTGCAGCCTTGCCCAGTGCCATTTGCAGCCTTGCCCAGTGTCATTTGCCTCATGTAGCCACTTAAAATTGCCACTGCCAAGAAAGACAGAGCCTGAGTACTCAGCTGTACTCGGCTCCTCTCGGCTTGTCTTGCTTCCTGTTTAGTGGACACTGCACAGAAGCCTGTGACTGGAATTAACACCTCCACGGCTGAGGGGTCGATACTGGAGCCTACAGAGAGGCATCAGAGCACCCCAGGATGTTATTATTTTTGATGGGCAACTTCACCCATTGGACCTGTAAGTTTTTACCTTAAATAGAAATACACTGAATACACTGAAACCAGTAGGATTTATTAAGGTGGCCCTCCCCCCTCACTTTCTTTACAAACTTGTTTTCAGAGGCACCGAACACCCTCTGAGGATGGCTACCTCCTTTTTATATTAGATCTTACTATTGACCTGAAAATATTTTACTATTGAAACTGCTACTTTTTATTAGAACAAAGGGCAAAACTCTATTTGGAGTGCCCAAATTCTCCCCTTTCATAATGTGAGAGTGGTGTGATGATTTAATCCCACTAATATCTGGGTGGGATCAAATTTTTTCAGCCAGTGGCTCCATTAATAGGGAAAATATTAGTGGTAATAATGGACAACCTTGTTGCATTCCATTTGTTATGCTAAAGCTAGCCAAAAACATGCCCTCTGTGAATATAATCACAGATGAGTTAGTATACAAAGCTGTTATAGCTGAGTTAATGGATCCCAATATACCAAATTGATTTAAAACGTTCTGTAGGTAACCCCAATGTATCCTGTCAAATGCCTTCTCTGCATCCCAAGATAGGAGCAGACAAGGTATTTTAGAGGACTTCACGTATGCAGAAGGTTGAGGATTATGTGTGTGGCATCTGACCCAGTATGAAGCCAACTTGATCTTGTTTCACTAATGTAGGCATAAAGTGGGATAATCTAGTTGCAATGATTTTGGCATATATTTTTAAATCTACATTTATCCACGAGATGGGTCTGAAATTTTGTGGGGTGTTTTCCCTGGTTTGGAAAGCGTTAATTGTGGCGATCAACATTACTGGTGGGAATGAAGATTTGGAAACAGCTGCCATATAAACTTTTAGTAAGAGTGGGCATAATACATTTTGATATGACTGGTAGTACTCAGATGAAAATCTATCTGGTCCTGGGGATTTCTTTTAAGGTAGGGACAGAATTGTTTTCTGAATTTCCGATTCCGAAATCTGCATGTTGAGAGATTTTAGTTGTTCTTCATTTAATTTGGGTCGCTAATAGTTTCCCAGCTTTGTTGCTATGGCAGTAAAGCTGAGCTTTCCATTTCCATAAGTTATTGTTGTGATGGGATATGAGAAGTAATCATAGTTCATGTCGAGCATGATCTAGCTGAGAGCTGCTCATAGAATTTGGATTATTTTTGTGTATTGATTCTAATTTTTGGATCTTAGATAGTAAATCTGAAAGCAGCTGGTTCTGTCTCCTCTTGAGGACATTGCTTAGTTTCATAAATACGCCTCTTATGTATGCTTTGTGGCTGTTCCACACAGTGAAGGGGTCCGACACAGACGGGGCATTAACGTAAAAAAACTCTTGCAGTCTTTCACCAATTTTGGATTTATATTCCGGATGATAAAGAAGAAAAACATTTTTTCATCTATTTGCCCCATTTTCCGTGTGGGTCCTCTCCACCATGATTGAAACTGGGGCATGGTCAAACCATGTAATATTGTGTATGTTAGATACACTGATGTTTTGTAATAAAAAAAGAAAGAGATCAATTCTCGAGTATGTACGGTGCACGTACAGTCTCTCTCTCTGTCGAGTGTTGGCATCACCACACATCATACAGGTTCTCTTATGACACAAAGTGCGAAAGGGTGTCTCTCCCTTGTCAATTATCGATTATGTGATATATCTGATGCATCCAGTTGTTTGTTGGGTATGGCGTTAAAGTCGCCACAAAGAATGGTATGTCCATGTCCCACTTTCTGTACCAGTTTTCATATTTTTTTTAGACATGTCAATTGTTTTATATTAGGTAGGTATGCGTTTATAACAGTACATACTACATTATTGATTTATTTTGCATACTAATATAATATAACCCATTGTGTAAATTTTGGTGTGGATAGCTTTAAAGGACACAGTATCTTTCACAATAATAGCAACACTGAATTTTTTCTTAGGAGCATTGGAAATTATTGTGGAAAAGTGTGGGTGTTGAAATTTTGGTGGTTTATGTAGGGAGAAATTAGTTTCTTGGAGACATAGTAGGTCACATTGTAGGAGTTGTGCCTCCTTCCAGAGCATACTTCTCTTAGCAGGGCTGTTCAGTGCTCGAACATTAAATGAGGAAATTTTTAAACCCATTGTAGTAATCGCTCTGTATGGTTATCCAAGTCTCCTGTTAGGTGAGATTAGAAAATTGCAGAGGATGTGAAATAGACAGACAATCCACTGTTGTAGATCAAGATGATTCACACACAGTCTATATATTGATAGAAGCTTGTGATGATAGTATATGAATAAAGCTTGTAGTATTGGTAGTGAGTTAATGTCACAAAATTTAGTAGAAGAGGTTCACTTCAAGTAAAGGAAGTAAGATATACCAGAGAAAAAAATAAAACTTGGAACTTCTGGTATATCAACAGTAAAAAAAATAAGATTCTAACTAAATCTGAGGGGATTTTATCCCACAATAACAAACAAGGGGTCAAAACAGACCTACTGTGGATTTCATTCCTTAAGCTTACTGGAGCTGTATGTGAGTAGTTGGATATTTTATATCCTGAGCCTCCTAACGTCCAATGTGAAACCTCAGATAGGAGTGTGGACGTGGTGATGTAATAGCTGCCTGTGGGCTCTCATCTGGATCTAGGATGTTCCAATCCTTCAACAGATGTATGCCTTCTTCTACAGAGCTTATGTTAAACGATTTTTCATCCTATATAATCTGGAGTTTAGCTGGGTAGGCCCACCTGTATAGTTTCTTATGGTTTCTCGGTGGTTTGGTGATAGTGGCCATGTTTCTTCTTCTTTGCTTCGTATATACAGATAGGTCTGAGTAGAATGAGAGGCCCTGAATGCAGGGTAGAGCAGTAGCAAGGTTTCTTGTGGGCACTAGGAATTTATCCTTGATTTGAAAAAAAATTATGTTGGCAGTTGTGTGCTTTGGCAAGTGTTCTGGCAGGTTTCTTCGTTTGGGTAGTCTATGAATCCTATTAATGGACAATTCGCCATAGAAGTATCAGGGAGTACTTCCTGCAGTATGTTTTGAAAGTGATCATTCGTCTTATATAAAGATCAGTTTCTGGTATCCCACAGATCTTTATATTGTTTCTTCTCGATCGATCCTCGAGGTCAGCCAGCTTGGCTTTGATCGATTCTAATTTGTCATCCCTGTCATTATGAGCATTGATAACTTCATTCATTGCATCAGCAAATTCCCCCATCTTGTTTTCAATATGGGTTATTCTGCCAGCAACCTCTTTAATTTCAGACTTGAAGTGGTTTGTGAAGGACAATATATCATGAATTTTGTTCCGAGACAAGCATGTCTTTAACCAGTTTGCATCCCCGCTATAGCCGAATGACGGCTACAGTGCGGACCTACATTGCCGGGAGGGCGTCAATAGACTTCCTCCCCTTTCCTCGCTCCCTGCTTGCTCTTGAGAGCACGCATCAGGAAAAAACTGTGTTGGCCATGTCCCTTGGGCACAGCCAGTCACAGATTGCTGTAAATGGCCAATCACAGTCGTTGTTTACAGCGCGATCAGCATAGCCAATGAGAGGTAATATCAAATGTAAACATATGAGATCATCTCTCATTGCCAACTCTCTCTCCTCACACAGAGACTGTGTATGAGGAAAGAGAGGATTTGTCAGTGATCTGTGAGTGAACAGTACATATTACAGGGAACATAAATCAATACCCTGTGCCCAAACTGTTCCCAATCAGTGCCACATTCTGCGTCATCAATAATTGGTGCCCACCTGTGCCATCTGTGCCCACCTGTGCCATCAGTGCCGATCTGTCACATCAGTGAAAAGTGCCATCAGTGATCAGTGCCCGTAATGCCTCATCAGTGCACATCTGTGCCACCTCAGTGCCCATCTGTGCTGCCTCATCAGTGCCCATCTGTGCCACCTCATCAGTGCCAAGCTGTGCCGCCTCATCAGTGCCCATCTGTGCTGCCTCATCAGTGCCCATCTGTGCCACCTCATCAGTGCCCATCTGTGCCACCTCAACAGTGCCCATCTGTGCTGCCTCATTAGTGCACATCTATGCAATCAATCAGTGCACATCTGTGCGACTTCATCAGTGCTCATCTGTACCACCCCATTAGTGCACATCTGTGCTGCCTCATCAGTGTACATCTGGGCTGCCTCATCAGTGCACATATGTGCTCATCAGTGCTGCCTCATCAGTGCCCAACAGTGCAGGCTTAGCACACATCTGTGCTACCTCATCAGTAATTGAACCATCAAAAGGACAGCGCATCAGAGAGACTCATAGTCTGATGTAAAAAGCATAACAACAATTTATTAAATAAAAAAAAAAAAAAAAAAGACTCAATAAAGAACGTTTGATCCTCTTGGGATCTTAAAACCTTTTCATCAGTCAATCACGGCAATAAAACAACAGTTGCTTGATGACAAATTAGCCCTGGTACCTTCTATTTGTGACTTTGAGATGTTGGTGACTGCAAGGCTGTGTTACCAGTGTAGTCTATTGTGCACGTGAAAAGGGCTGTGGGTGGTTAACTTCCAGAGGCAGGGGGAACCAGTAGAGTTCTTATGCAAATGAAAATAAATGATTGGAACTGTGTTCCCAAAGTCACTCACTGTTATGAATGGTTGGACTGTAAGGCTGGGGCACCGTCATGCTGGGCTGGAGGAGTGGAAGAGAAAGGATCAATCGTGCTTCCTGTGCTCCGGGGCGGAGGTGCAATAAGCGCTGGAGGGTGTTGGTCCAAGTTGGACACAAGGTGGCGTCCACCTTGTGTATCCGGAAGGCTTGGAGCGCAGCGCTCCGCTTCGCTTGCCCGAGCGGTTTGCGGGTCACTATTCGTCACGTGGGAGGCTCCGTAGCGAGGGGGGTTACCATGCCAACCGGCCTGCTAACATGTTTCGCGCGCATGCGCTTTATCAAAGCTAAGGCGGCGTGTGGCACACATCAGGATATATGGCATCGGGTTGTGTGGAGGGGCGGGGAGTATCGGAGTGGAATAGGTTAACCCCTTAAGTGTCAATAAATGTGTTTAGCTCGTAGCCTATGGAGCGATCATCTCTATTGGTGTGTAGACTTAACGGAAACCGAAAGCAATGGAGTTAGTTTCGATTGAGGTAATAAGTGGGTGAAACGGGATGGTTATGTGAGAATAAAAAAAAAACAAAAAAAAAAAAAAAAAAAAAAAAGGGGGGGGGGGAGGGGCAATGTATAAAAAATGTGTATAGACTGTAGCGAGTAAGTTTTTTTTTTTTTTGTTTTTTTTTTATTCTCACATAACCATCCCGTTTCACCCACTTATTACCTCAATCGAAACTAACTCCATTGCTTTCGGTTTCCGTTAAGTCTACACACCAATAGAGATGATCGCTCCATAGGCTACGAGCTAAACACATTTATTGACACTTAAGGGGTTAACCTATTCCACTCCGATACTCCCCGCCCCTCCACACAACCCGATGCCATATATCCTGATGTGTGCCACACGCCGCCTTAGCTTTGATAAAGCGCATGCGCGCGAAACATGTTAGCAGGCCGGTTGGCATGGTAACCCCCCTCGCTACGGAGCCTCCCACGTGACGAATAGTGACCCGCAAACCGCTCGGGCAAGCGAAGCGGAGCGCTGCGCTCCAAGCCTTCCGGATACACAAGGTGGATGCCACCTTGTGTCCAACTTGGACCAACACCCTCCAGCGCTTATTGCACCTCCGCCCCGGAGCACAGGAAGCACGATTGATCCTTTCTCTTCCACTCCTCCAGCCCAGCATGACGGTGCCCCAGCCTTACAGTCCAACCATTCATAACAGTGAGTGACTTTGGGAACACAGTTCCAATCATTTATTTTCATTTGCATAAGAACTCTACTGGTTCCCCCTGCCTCTGGAAGTTAACCACCCACAGCCCTTTTCACGTGCACAATAGACTACACTGGTAACACAGCCTTGCAGTCACCAACATCTCAAAGTCACAAATAGAAGGTACCAGGGCTAATTTGTCATCAAGCAACTGTTGTTTTATTGCCGTGATTGACTGATGAAAAGGTTTTAAGATCCCAAGAGGATCAAACGTTCTTTATTGAGTCTTTTTTTTTTTTTTTATTTAATAAATTGTTGTTATGCTTTTTACATCAGACTATGAGTCTCTCTGATGCGCTGTCCTTTTGATGGTTCAATTTCTGCTTTCTTCCACCAAGTCCAAAGTGGTCTAGCAGCTGCACATTGAGACTTTTTACAGGTCCTCCTCGAGACAACAATTAACTTAACATTTGGACAAAGCATTCTCTACAAAAGGTTTTATTCATTTGTGCGCCAATAATTTTTGTTTTTGCTACCTCATCAGTGCAGGCTTATTAGCACACATCTGTGCAGGCTCATCAGTGCCACCTTATCAGTGACCATCAGTGCAGGCTTGGCACACACCTGTGCAATCTCATCACCATCAGCAACCATGTCCAAAAGATACTTTTCCCACTGAGGAGGCATACCAAATACTTTAAACGGCTGATGAGAGCAACGGGGAGCTCACTTTTTCAGATTCCCTTTTCAATTCGGATTCTGAGTCTGATGTAAATTATGAGCCAGCCCTCAGTAGTGGAACACTGACAGACTCAGAGGAGGAAGATATTCTGCCTGTGAAACGAAGGCATTCTGGTGAGTAGGCAGGGGCCTCCCCCAGCACTGCAGTGCCATCCACCAGCACTGCAGTACCTCAGCAAGAAAGACTAAGTATCACTGGGGTGTCACCTTAGCCCCAAAGGGTTAGGACCCATGCCAGCCTTCCTTATGCCCTTCAGAACCCCTTGTGGCTTCCTCCTAATTCAGGAGACGCTAACGTTCCCCCTTTCACTGCCCAGCCAGGAGTCTAGGTGGACGTGGAGAATGTTTCCACAATCAATTTTGTTAATTAAGTTTCTACGGAGGACATGTTAGCGTCAATTGTGGCCCAGTGCTACCTGTATGCACAACAATTTATTGTGAATAATCCCACATCCTATTATGCCTGTCCCTATGAGTGGAGAGATCTAACAATGGAGGAGTTGAAGGTTTTTGTGGGCCTCACATTTTGTATGGAACTCACCAAAAAAAATGAATTGCGTTCCTATTGATCAACCCACCCGATCCACCACATGCCGATCTTCTCCATGGTAATGCCCAGAACCAGATATCTCATGATCATGAGGTTCCTACATTTTAATGATAACACCAAGTGCCTCCCCCCCCCCCCCCCCCCCCGAAATGACCCAAATTATGACAGGCTTTTCAAAATTTGGCCACTACTAAATTATTTTTCAGATATATTCTGTAGCATGGAAAGGGATCTGGGGGTCCTAGTAGATGATAGGCTCAGCAATAGCATGCAATGCCAAGCTGCTGCTAACAAAGTAAACAGAATAACTACATGCATTAACTACTTCCCGACCGACGCACGCCGATGTACATATTGGGCATACAGGTAAGTCCATTTCTATATGCCGCCCTGCCATCGCGTGCCCATGCCGGCGGCGTGCTCCCGTGCCGGTCGGGACCCCCGTCCAGTCGCGGGTCCCGCGGACTTGATCGCCGCAGGGATACCTGCGATCATCTAACGGGGAGGCTCAATGGGGAGATGCCGCTGTAAACAGCATCTCCCTGTTCTGCCCAGCAACAAGTGACACCAACACAAAGCCCAGCCCCACACAGTTAGTAACATGCCCCTAGGAACACTTAACCCCTACACTGCCACCCCCTGGTTAACCCCTTCACTGCCAGTGTCATTTACACAGGAATCAGTGCATTTGTATAGCACAGATTGCTGTATAAATGACAATGGTCCCAAAAATGTGTCAAAAATGTCCGATGTGTCCGCCATAATGTCGCAGTTACAATAAAAATCGCTGATCACTGCCATTACTAGTAAAAAAAAAAATGCCATAAAACTATCCCCTATTTTGTAAACGCTATAACTTTTGTGCAAACCAATCAATAATCACTTATTGCAATTTTTTTAGAAGAATGCCGGTTCACACTACAGCGACTTGGGATCCGACTTGTAAGACCTCTAGTTGCCCCAAGTCCCTGGACGTAAGAAATTCCTTAAAAGTGAATGAGAGCCATCTTAATGTACACTACTGAAGTTGCTCCGACTTCAGAAAAGATTCCTGTACTACTTCAAGGCGACTTTTCAGGTTGACTTGTACCCGTAAATTTCAATGGAAGTTGCCTCCAAGTCAGACCCCCATCTATATTGAAGCGACTTTAGAGGAAAAAGAAAATTATTCACCCAGATACTACCTACGCTTACCCAGGCAGCTCCCTCCCTCCCACAGAGCACTTCCTGTATGCCATTATCTCTGCATGTTCTTGGCGCCCTGCATACTAGCTTTTTCTTGTCTGCAATGTCTACCAGAGCCAACAGAGAGGTTGTGCACAGACAATGTGGCTCTCATTAAGCTCATGAGGCAGCACTGTACGACAAAACTGATGCCAATTATAAGGATCAAGTGAAGAGGGAGAATGCATGGCTGGAGAATCTGCTGTATCTGCCGAATCAGCATGGACAACTGGGATACTTTGTCAGTGAATAAATGTAGTGACAAATTTAAGTTTAACCTTTATTTTATTTAGGTCAGTTTGTTATTCATATGCACTATGTATCCCCAACTGTGCAGGTCACCAGTGCAGGTCATTAGTGCAGGTCATCAGAACAAGTCATCAGTGCAGGTCATCAGTGCAGACCAGGTATCTCAAAACTATGGACCTCCAGCTGTTACGGAAATAAACATCCCATGAGGCATTGTAAAACTCTGACATTCACAGACATTACTAGGCATGATAGGAATTGTAGTTCTTGAACAACTGGAGTGCCATAGTATGTAGAACCCTGTTGCAGACTATCACTGATGTCTAGTCCTATTGCAGAATAGGAATTGTGTCAGCTTTATGTTGCTCATTAACATACCTTTGTTAAAATATGTAAATAATGAATAATCAATATCACAAAAGCAAAAAAATAAATTAAATATTACTGTTTTAGTATCACATTTTATTTGACCAATACCAAAAAATAGTATTCAAAACATTAATGGCAGTATAGCATAGCATTAAAAAATTATAAACTCAATACTTGTACAGGCCTTAGATAACAAAACTGAAAAGGCAACAGCAGCAAAATATATATTTTAAGAACTTAGCAATGCAGTTAGGAAATAACGTCCAATTGCCATTCTAGTTCACCAGCCAGTGAAAGGAATGTATGAAGCAAATTGCTCGCGAACAGTGGTACCATCTCGGGATCCCCTAGTAGCACTGAGGTGCACACTTTCCATGTCGTGCATAAGGGAATCCATGAAACAGTACCCATCATGTACCCAGACATAATTGTGGAGCACGTATGCTGCTTTGAAAGCAGTAATAGCATTTTCAAGGTTTAACACAATAGGCGTGTGTAACAAACACCATTTATTCGCAAGAATTCCAAAACTCCACTCAACCACCCTTCTTGCCCTTGTGAAATGATAGTTAAAGACTTTCTTTGGGGTAGTCAGATTTCTGTTTGAGTAAGGCCTCATTAGGTGTTCCCCAATGCAAAAGCCTCATCTGCGACAAACACATAGGATAGTGGGAGTTCAGTTGTGCCAGAAAGGGAACAATTCTCAGGAAGATCTGGCCAATTATCTCATAGCCTTTCACCAAATAAGGAATTTGAAAAAATCTGTGAATCAGAGCTGTTTCCATAGGATCCTATATCTACAGTGCCTTGCGAAAGTATTTGGCCCCCTTGAACTTTTCAACCTTTTGCCACATTTCAGGCTTCAAACATAAAGATATACAATTTTTATTTTTTGTGAAGAATCACCAACAAGTGGGACACAATTGTGAAGTGGAACGAAATCTATTGGATTTTGAATAACTAATAAAAAACTGAAAAGTGGGGCGTGCAAAATTATTCAGCCCCCTTGCGTTACTTTGCGTTACTTTGTAGAACCACCTTTTGCTGCTATTACAGCTGCAAGTCACTTGGGGTATGTCTCTATCAGTTTTGCACATCGAGAGACTGAAATTCTTGCCCATTCTTCCTTGCAAAACAGCTCGAGCTCAGTGAGGTTGGATGGAGAGCGTTTGTGAACAGCAGTTTTCAGCTCTTTCCACAGATTCTCGATTGGATTCAGGTCTGGACTTTGACTTGGCCATTCTAACACCTGGATATGTTTATTTGTGAACCATTCCTTTGTAGATTTTGCTGTATGTTTGGGATCATTGTCTTGTTGAAAGATAAATCTCTGTCCCAGTTTCAGGTCTTTTGCAGACTCCAACAGGTTTTCATCCAGAATGGTCCTGTATTTGGCTGCATCCATCTTCCCCTCCATTTTAACCATCTTCCCTGTCCCTGCTGAAGAAAAGCAGGCCCAAACCATGATGCTGCCACCACCATGTTTGACAGTGGGGATGGTGTGTTGAGGGTGATGAGCTGTGTTGCTTTTACGCCAAACATATGGTTTTGCATTGTGAGCAAAAAGTTCGATTTTGGTTTCATCTGACCAGAGCACCTTCTTCCACATGTTTGGTGTGTCTTCCAGGTGGCTTGTGGCAAACTTTAGACGAGACTTTTTATGGATATCTTTGAGAAATGGCTTTCTTCTTGCCACTCTTCCATAAAGGCCAGATTTGTGCAGTGTACGACTGATTGTTGTCCTATGGACAGACTCTCCCACCTCAGCTGTAGTTCTCTGCAGTTCATCCAGAGTGATCATGGGCCTCTTGGCTGCATCTCTGATCAGTCTTCTCCTTGTCTGAGCTGAAAGTTTAGAGGGACGGCCAGGTCTTGGTAGATTTGCAGTGGTCTGATACTCCTTCCATTTCAAAATGATCGCTTGCACAGTGCTCCTTGGGATGTTTAAAGCTTGGGAAATCTTTTTGTATCCAAATCCGGCTTTAAACTTCTCCACAACAGTATTACGGACCTGCCTGGTGTGTTCCTTGGTCTTCAATATGCTCTCTGCGCTTTCAACAGAACCCTGAGACTATCACAGAGCAGGTGCATTTATACAGAGACTTGATTACACACAGGCAGATTCTATTTATCACCATCAGTCATTTAGGACAACATTGGATCATTCAGAGATCCTCGCTGAACTTCTGGAGTGAGTTTGCTGCACTGAAAGTAAAGGGGCCGAATAATTTTGCACGCACCACTTTTCAGTTTTTTATTTGCTAAAAAAGTTTAAATTATCCAATAGATTTCGTTCCACTTCACAATTGTGTCCCACTTGTTGGTAATTCTTCACAAAAAATTAAAATTTTATATCTTTATGTTTGAAGCCTGAAATGTGGCAAAAGGTTGAAAAGTTCAAGGGGGCCGAATACTTTCGCAAGGCACTGTATATAGGTGAAGCGAGAGTTTTCATCGGCCACGGCTAGCTGTACAAAGGAGCGATATTTTTTGGAATTGAAGAATCTAATACCACTACCAACGGGCCTTAAAAACACGTACATACTTCCTATATATAGCTCCAATGCAATTGGGAAATTGCACCACCTCCCAAAGAGTCTTGCAATATCCCGCCAATCCTCTTGTGTAGGTCTCTTCATAACTATGCTGTTAAGCACATTCCATAAGATTTGGCAGGTTTCTTGGATGATGTAGCTGACTGTAGACCTGCCCACCATGAACTCATAATGTAGGCTCACTAGGGAATGACCGGTTGCCAGGTACCTGAAAGACAAAATACATATTTGATTATGCAACCAATCAGAACCTTCTGCTTACACCGAGGAGCTAGCTGGGCCCAGTCGGCTTTGCAGCCATTATACAAGCAGACCTCCAAGAAGGAGGCATGGTCAAAACATAGACCGCTTGGCTGAGTTTGTCGACAGAATGAATAAAAAGTTAGATAGCCTGGAGTCGGAAGACTATGGTTTTGGTCTGATGGTCGTGGGCATTAGGGATGAGCCGAACACCCCCCGGTTCGGTTCGCACCAGAACTTTCGAACGGACCCCAAATTCGTACAAACGTTAGAACCCCATTGAAGTCTATGGGACTCGAACGTTCTAAATTAAATGTGCTAATTTTACCGGCTAATATGCAAGATACTGTCCTAAAAAGGGTCAATGCAAAAAAAACTTTTAAAAACTGCAGTTTTTTCGGGAGCACTGATTTTAATGACGATTAAAGTGAAAAAAAAAAAGTGAAATATTCCTTTAAATGTCGTGCCTGGGGGGGTGTCTGTAGTATGCCTGTGAAGTGCCACGTGGTTCCCGTGTTTAGAACAGTCCCTGCACAAAATGACATTTAACGGAAATAACGTCATTTAAAACTGCTTGCGGTTTTAATGTTATATCTGGTTCCTGCAATATGGTTGAAAATCATTGAGAAAAATGTCATGAGTAGCCCTCCATGCCCATTACCAGCCCCTTTGGGTCTTGTACGCATATTAAGGGGAACCCCGTACCCATATTAAAAAAAGGAAATGCGTGTGGCCCCCAGGCTCTATATACTCAGAACAGCAGTATACAGGCGGTGCAAACAAGACAGGGACTGTGTAGGTTTGTTGTGTTAAGTTGAATCTGTTTGTAATTTTCAACTGGTACATTTTTAAAGTGTAGCTCCAGTCAAAAAAAACTATTTTTAAGCTTTTTGGAAAACATAGGGAAGGTTTATCACCCCTGTATAATTTGTTTTGCCGTCCATCTTTTTCAGAGCACGCAGACAGCACGCACAATCTCCTACCGCTGACTGCAAGCTCTATTTAAAATGAGCAAGATATTTAGCTATATAGGTTGATATAGCGGTGTATACTGCGTTCAGAGCATGCAGACAGCACGCACAATCTCCTAACACTGACTGAAAGCTCTATTTAAAACGAGCAAGATATTTAGCTATATAGGTGGATATAGCGGTGTATACTGCGTTCAGAGCACGCAGACAGCACGCACAATCTCCTAACACTGACTGAAAGCTCTATTTAAAACGAGCAAGATATTTAGCTATATAGGTGGATATAGCGGTGTATACTGCGTTCAGAGCACGCAGACAACACGCACAATCTCCTAACACTGACTGAAAGCTCTATTTAAAACGAGCAAGATAGTTAGCAATATAGGTGGATATAGCAGTGTATACTGGGTTCAGAGCATGCAGACAGCACACACAATCTCCTAACACTGACTGACAGCTCTATTATAAAAGATAGATATATCGCTAGATATAGAGGTGAATATAGCGGTGTATACTGTGGTCAGGGCATGCAGACAACAACCACTACAGAAGAACAAGAACAAAAAATCGGCCGATAACGATCGGTGTATACTGTGCTGAAGGTACACAGAACACCCACTAACTGCTACAGATGCCAACACACTACACAAGGCCGCCGCGCTGGCGGCCTTATATAGTGTGGGGCGTGTACTAAACAGCCTGAGCTATGATTGGCCACAGGCATCCTGCCTGTGGCCAATCATGGCTCTCCTCGCTGCCGGCGCTGTGATTGGCCAAGCATGCGGGGTCACAGTACATGCTTGGCCAATCATGAGCCAGCAATGCACTGCGCCATCCCAGTGCATTGTGGGCCGTGAGCGCCACACGAATTTGGCGCAAACGGTCCATAACGTTCGGAATTTGCCTAACGGGCGAACAGCCGATGTTCGAGTCGAACACGAAGCTCATCCCTAGTGGGCATATTCAAAAGTATTCGCTCAAAGCGGAAAAACACAGCGAGGAAGGCTGTAATGGACCTCCTGGATGGTAGTCTCCACGATGAGCCAGCAACTGTCTTCTTGCATATCTTTGGACCACTACCACTATCCAGTCCCTACTATCCTTATCCAACCCTTCCACCACCCAGAACCCACCCCTACTATCTTCCTTGCTTTTGCCCATACTCAGATGATTATGGCAATGTAATGAATACATCACATTCACCAATCCCATATCCATCTCTGTCCCTGAATCCCTCTACCACCGGTGCCCAGCAAACCCAAGATTGTATCAGTAATCACCTACTTTTCAAGCAACACAGTCCCCAAGGCCTTCCACCAGCACCACATTCTGAATTTGATGCAGTATACGAGCAATTGTAGTTTGAAGAATATACCAAAATCTTATATTTCTTTTTTTATCTCTCGATTTACCCTGATATTGAACCTTTCATATAACTTTACTCAGTAAAATGTTGGTGCTTTTCAAAATGTATTGGATGTTTCAGTGCTACTGTATATTGTACAATATATGTTATACAGTATGTTTTTTTTTTGAAGATTCATACTTACCTAGGTGGATGCAGCATCGGAACGATGCTGCATCTGTCCCCCACCGCCTTTTCACCGAGAACCGAGCCACCGAACATTGCCAATGGCTTGGTTCTCTCCCCTCCCCAAGCAGAGAGCTGCTGTCTGCCAGTCAGCAGCTCTCCTGTTCTGCTCCTGCTCTGCTCCTCCATGCTCATGGAGTGCTTCAGCATCTCAACAGCTCGCTGAGAGGCTGAGACTACCATAAGTCCAGTCAGCTGACAGATCCAGACATCCTAAGTTGAAATGACTCAACTGATCTTGGTGATGTCAATGCAGAGCGGACTTCAAACCACTCTCCACTGAAAACTGTTCAAAGGAGTGCAAAACAAATTGCACTTCTGTGACCCGTAGGAGAAGGCCAGCCAAACAAGCTCAGGCTGGTCTTCTCCTTTAATGTTAAAAATATGCATGGTGCGTAATCTGATGCAGCAATGATGGAAAAACAGTCCATTTACAGGATTATTAGGAAAAAAATATATCAAGCAATATGGAGCTACGGGATGTTTGAGAGCGTGTACACAAGTCCGTCAGACAAAAATCTAAAGTACAAACATGCATGCTTGGAAGCAAGGACAAGCTGGGAGCCGTCGGTCTTGTAAACTTGCATTCGTAATGGAGAATTAACATTTATGACATGGAAAATTATGAAATTTCAAAATGCAGTGCACATTCTCTTCTTCTTTATTTAATGGGATAATAATGAAGCTTCTTTGCTGGTGATACTGATGGAGTTATGGCAAACGTATTTTTAAAGGCTTTTATTTTTAGTGAAATCAAGAATAATATTATTATGCTTTTTTGTTTTTTGGGCAAGTTTCTATAACACCATTATCCTGTCGTTTTTAAGATCAAAGATACAACTATGTTGGTTTTCCTTGTCAATTTTACATTGTATTTTTTTAAATGTTTATTGTGTATTAAAAAAAAGAAAACAAATAAAATTAGACATGCTATCTGCCAATAGAAATGAACCAAAACGTGTATTCTATGCATCCATAAAAATAGAAAAAAAAAATAGGGGTTCAACAATGCCAAGAGTTGGTGAAAGCAGGGGTCCATCATCCGGAGGTAATTCCAAAAATCATCCGGATTATTCTCCTGGAGCTCCCCCAGCAAAGGCATAATTGGTCACAAATAATAGAGCAACCAATTTTTGGTCCAAGAAATCCTCCTCTTCCTCTTGTTCCTGGACTGGACTTGGGCCAAAGCAATAACTCCAAGGCCAATAATAAATAACACGTTATCTCTTCCGATTCTGCAACATATCTGGTTCATGAACAGCCGTTCAGAAACTGAAAAGCGTGAATCAACACTCACCAGACTTCTAATAACACGAAATTAGCAGAAGGAGCCCAAAGGGTGGCGCTAAAGACCTGAAAAAACACGTAGTACATCACTACATTCATGTTTGTTGACCGACCAATTCCTTGCCGTTTGTATACAAGATAAGATTGCTCTTGAATACCTACATTTCTGCCAAAGGTGCAATAAATTATACTGTTGTTGTGCATACAAAAATAAAATAATGTAGTTTACCTTAGTGTGATAATCAGTCGTTAAGTAGGTGAGATACTCCTCCTATATGATGTGTTCTGTCGCTCCAGATGGATGGAAACCAGATCAAGCAATTTGTCAAAACTGTTAATAAAAAATGAATAAAGAAAGTAATTTACTATATTCAAAATAAGAAATATCAGCCAATGGTAGCTACACGCATACATTAACCCCTTTAAGCCAACCGTATGCGACCTCTGCTTGAATGGAACCATCGTTTAGATGGTCGGCTTTATTTGGATAACAACCGTTGCATCTAAAAGCCAGTCAGCTGTTATCCCAAGGGGTGGGAGGGGACGTAAACCTCCCATCCCACCAGGACGGGATGTGAGGTATTGCCGTGTTCAATAGAGCGAGAACAATAATTCTAGCACAATACCTCCTCTGTAACTCAAAACTGGTAACCAGTATACATTTTTACAGCGTCACCTATGGAGATTTTTAACTACCATAGTTTGTCGAAATTCCATGAGTGTGCGCAATTTCAAAGCTTGATATGTTAGATATCTATTTACTTGGCATAACATCATCTTTCACATTATACAAAAAAACATTGGGAGAACATTACTTTTTTTTTTTTTTTAATTCATGAAAGTTTTTTTTTTCCCCCAAAAAATTGTGTTTGAAAAACCACTGCGCAAATACCATGTGACATAAAATATTGAAATTATCTAGGGTCATTGCTAAAAAATATATATCTAATGTTTGGGGCTTCTAAGTAATTATCTAGCAAAAGATACAGAGTTTAACTTTTAAGCAACAGATATCTGAAAAGGCTAGGCTAGGTTAATATGTGCATATAGATTCAGGGAAGGAGAGGGAAATGATACACTAGTGGGTGGTCAAATATATTAGATGACCAATCAATGATCATACACCTGTTAAGGTGTTGTTGCTGTAACCATATGGAATATTGGAGAAAAGAAAGAGGGATACCCGGTTTTAACCATTTGCCGCCCGCCCTATAGGGAATTGACGGTGTTAGGGTCCAGGTGTGGAAGCCCGACTTGTAGGAGGAGACCTCTCTTACAACGCTGGTTCAGGAGCCGCTGGAATGGAGACAGCGGTCTCGAGAGCACAGTGGGTAGGAGTGCCTGCTGGATAGGACCGCTGGAGCTGGTAGTAGAGCGGAGGATCCTCTGGAAAGGCTGAGCGACTGGAGGTTGCTGGAAGGCTGAGAAATGCAGACAGTAGCTTCAGAAGCCGAGCACTGAACAGGCAGAAGGCTGGAGCAGAGTCAGACGGTCCGGGTCAAGGTAAGTAGGCAGGTGGCAACAGGAGGCAAGAGGTGTCGGTAAAACTGGCAGAGGTCGGCAACGGAATCGTAGGCAGGAGAGGTAGCGAGGTCAGGCAGGCCGGGTCGGGTTCGGAGAAGGCAGAGAAGTCAAACAAGCCGGGTCGGTAACGGTAGCAGGTAATCAGGTTCAGAATCAGGTATTCAGGCACACAGGAGCTGAGACGAAACAGCGCCGCACCGGCGCGCTTGAGGAACCTTTAAACGTTCAGTGGCGGGAAGTAGCGCACGAACGCCACTCACGACCACGCGAACGAGCGCGCGCACGAACGCCACTCACGACCGTGCATACTAACGTGTAAACGAACGCGCACGCAAACGCGTACACGAACGCGCAGGAAACACGCGCCGACGCCTGTGTGAACGCAGCTGTGCCTGTCTATTGCTGGTAAGTTCCTGACATTGCCCCCTCCCAAGGGGCAGCCTCTGGATGCCCAACAGGTCCCTCTTTTCTGGATGGGCAGACAGGTATGCACGAATTAACCGCCTGGCATGGATATTGCTGTCAGGCTCCCAGGAATTGTTCTCCGGCCCAAACCCCTTCCATTTGATCAAAAACTGAATACGTCCCTGTCTTCTTCTGCAATCGAGGATGGCCTCCACCTCGTATTCCTCATTTCCATCCACTAGGGTTGGCTCTGGAGGTCTAGTTCCTCTATCAGGAAAAGGATCAGGGACGGCAGGTTTCAGCAGTGACACGTGAAACACAGGGTGAATCCTAAGCGACTCGGGCAGGGTTAACTCATAGGAAACTTCATTAATTTTCCTCTTCACCGGGAATGGTCCCATAAATTTAGGTGCAAGTTTCCTGGAAGGACAAGCCATTTTAATGTTATTGGTAGAAAGCCATACCTGGTCGGTTGTAGGGTCAGTTCCCCTCTTCTTCTCCGGTCAAAGGCTCTCTTACCGTCTGCCTGGGCCTTAGCCACTGCCTCCTGCAACACCTGGTTATTGTGGCTGAGGAAGTCCACTGTCTCCTGGACCGCTGGAACTAAGGTTTCTGAAAGAAAGTCAGGCAAAAAGGTTAAATGAAAGCCATAATTGGCGAAAAAAGGGGACTGACCGGTGGCCGAATGACAAGCATTGTTATAGGCAAATTCTGCCAAAGGCAGCAGGGGCACCCAATCATTCTGTACGAATGATGTGAAGCACCTAATGTACTGCTCAAGAGTCTGGTTGGTCCTTTCTGTCTGCCCATTAGTTTGGGGATGATAGGCCGAGGACAGGGCCAGCTCAATTTTCAGGATTTCACACAGGGCCCTCCAGAAACGTGAGGTGAACTGCACTCCTCTGTCAGAGACTATATTTGCTGGAATTCCGTGTAACCTCACAATCTCCTTAATGAATACGTGGGCAGTCTCCACGGCAGATGGGGTCCCTTTTAGGGGTAAGAAATGGGCCATTTTGGATAGCCGGTCTACCACCACAAAGATAGTCGAGCACCCCTCAGAACATGGGAGCTCGACAATGAAGTCCATGCTAATCATTTTCCAGGGTCTGTCGGGCACGGGTAAGGGTTTTAGCAGTCCCCAAGCCTGATTCCTTGGCGTCTTGTTCTGAATACAAACGGGACAGGAGCTGACGTACTTTTCGCAAAAGTCCTCCAGATTGGGCCACCAGAACATGCGTCGTACGAGCTCAAGGGTCTTACGGACCCCAAAGTGGCCTGCCAGCGGGTGGTCATGAAGAAGGGACAACACTTTGACTCGAACATCTTTGGGGACGAAAACTTGACTTCCCCTCCAGAACAGGCCGTCTCTGGACACTAAGGTGATTCCGGGGGGTTTTGAGGAGTCAGAGGATGCTTCCTTGATCAGAGAAAGTAGGTCTGACTGTAAAAGTAAAAAATTTCCGACAGGCAGGATTGTATCAGGGACAGATGAGTCCTTGGGGTTGTCATACATTCGTGACAGCGCATCTGGTTTCACGTTCTTCGATCCGGGCCGGTACGTGATATGAAAGGAGAAACGTGAGAAGAACAGGGCCCAGCGGGCTTGTCGGGGTCTTAGTCGCTTGGCAGACCTTAGGTACTCTAAGTTCTTGTGATCTGTATATATTAGTACCGGGTGAGCAGCGCCCCCCAATAGATATCTCCATTCCTCCAAGGCAGCTTTAATAGCAAGCAATTCTCGGTCGCCCACGTCGTAATTTCTCTCTGCGGAAGAAAGTTTCCTGGAGAAGAACCCCACAGGGTGCATTAGGTCCTTGTTGCCTCGACGTTGGGAAATGACCGCTCCTACAGCCACTTCAGAAGCATCTACTTCGAGGATGAAGGGTAGAGACGGGTCCGGGTGACTGAGAATTGGGTCAGACGTGAAAAGTCTTTTAAGTTCTTCAAAGGCACTCTGGGCCTCCTGAGTCCAGCAGAAGCGAGAGTTTTGTTTGGTCAGTTGCGTGATGGGCGCAATTATAGCTGAAAAGCCTCTTATGAATTTTCTATAGAAATTTGCGAAGCCGATGAAGCGTTGTACGCCCTTCTTATCCGGAGGCGCTGGCCAGTCTAGCACAGCAGACACTTTCTGGGGATCCATCTTGATGCCCGTTGGGGAGATCACTAGTCCCAGGAATCGGATGCTCTGTAACTCGAATTCGCATTTCTCAGCCTTTACGTAGAGTCGATGTTGGCGAAGACGGTTTAGGACCTTGCAGACATGTTCCCGATGCTGATCGAGGGAGCTGGAAAATATTAAGATGTCGTCCAGGTAGACAATCACAAATACATCAAGGAAATCCCTGAATACGTCATTAATTAGGTGTTGGAACGTGGCCGGGGCGTTGCAGAGCCCGAAGGGCATTACTAGGTATTCATAATGCCCAAATCGGGTCCGGAAGGCTGTCTTCCATTCGTGCCCGGCCTGAATGCGAACTAGGTTATACGCTCCTCTTAGGTCAAGCTTGGTGAATATGATAGCGGACCTCAGTCTCTGAAAGAGTTCGGGTATCAAAGGTAAGGGGTAGCGGTTCTTAACCGTAATCTTGTTTAACTCTCTATAGTCCACACATGGTCGGAGGGTCTGATCTTTCTTAGTGACGAAAAAGATTCCAGCTCCTGCTGGGGAAGTTGAAGGACGAATTAACCCCTTCTCTAGGTTCTCGTCCAAGTAGGTCTTAAGTGCCCCCTGCTCCTTTTCTGATAGAGGGAAAATGCGTCCGAAAGGGATCTCGGCCCCAGGGAGTAGTTCAATCGGACAATCATAGGGGCGGTGAGGAGGTAGAGTGTCTGCTCCCTTCTTACTGAAAACACCAATAAAGTCGTGGTAATGCTTGGGTACAGTCTGAAGTAGATCTTGATCAGAGTCTACACATAAAAGGGTGGCAGAAGGTTTGGTGGAGTCTGTTAGGCAGTGCTTCAAACAATAGGAAGAAGGAAACGTGACTTCTCTAGTAACCCAATTGATGTAGGGGTTATGGGCTTGGAGCCAAGGTATGCCCAGAATGATCGGGAACATTGGAGAGGAGATCACATCAAGGGTCAGGAATTCCTTGTGCAGAGAGGAGATGGTGACAGGCAGGGGAAGAGTCTCTTGGATTACCTTCCCAGAACTGATGCTGGACCCATCGGCCAGGAAAACTGAAAGTTCATGAGCCTTGCCTCGTAACGGGATGCCCTGTTGGCCAGCAAAGGTGGAATCAATAAAGCAGCTGCACGCCCCGGAGTCAATGATAGCGTTGACTGTCACCGTCCTTCCTTGGAGCTGTAGTAAAAGAGGAACAGCAAGGTGGGTTGAATTGGCAGACAATGCAGAGAGACTGGCAGAAGCAGGAGATAGACACTTACTTGTCTTGACAGGGCAGTTAAAGACATAGTGGCCCGAACCACCACAGTAGAGGCAGAGATTCTGCTGCCGACGACGTGCGCGTTCCTCCGGGAGTAAAGCAGGGCGCATTAGTCCCAATTGCATGGGCTCAGAGGTGTCAGGAGTCGTACAGGGCGGAATGGAGCTGGTCAGAGGTACATAACGGGAAGCAGGCATTGGGGCTTTTGCTGTCATCCAAACTGGGCGGCCTTGCTGAGCGGAGCGCTCTGATCTTCGCTCCCGGAGACGACGGTCAATCTGGATTGCCAAGGAGATCAGGGCCTCCAGAGTTTCTGGTATGCCAACTCGAGCAAGTTCATCCTTAAGCCCCTCGGATAACCCCATGCGAAATTGATGTCTCAAAGCCGCATCATTCCATTCCGTGTCTGTGCTCCAGCGTCGAAAGTCCATAACGTAATCCTCGGCCGGTCTGCGGCCCTGCTGGAGCGCAAACAGGGCAGACTCAGCCGTGGCAGTCCTTTGGGGGTCCTCGTAAAGCTGGGCCATGGCCTCAAAAAAGGATTGCAGAGAGAAGGTCGAGACTGAATCTCCTTCAAGTAAGCGGTGGGCCCAGGTCTGGGGTTCTCCTTGCAGGAGGGAGATTACAAACCCTACTTTAGTAATTTCTAGGGAGAAAGTCCGTGGTTGTAGGGCGAAATACAGTTGACAAGCGTTCCGAAAGGCCCGAAATTTGGTTCGATCCCCAGAGAACCTCTCTGGGATGGGTACCCTTGGTTCAGGTGGAAGCATGACAACAGATGGTGAGGCGGCAGGCTGTACTGGTGGGGAGGAAGGAGCAGGAGCCGCGTGACCAGTATCAGTAAGGTTCTGGACCTGTCCTTCAAGTCTGGCGTAGCCATCCTGCAGTGATTTTACAGCTTGGGTAAGGGCCGACAGATGCGTGCAGATCTCCTTCATGGGAGAGGTCTCTCCTGCGGGCTCAGTCATGGCTGTTTCGTACTGTTAGGGTCCAGGTGTGGAAGCCCGACTTGTAGGAGGAGACCTCTCTTACAACGCTGGTTCAGGAGCCGCTGGAATGGAGACAGCGGTCTCGAGAGCACAGTGGGTAGGAGTGCCTGCTGGATAGGACCGCTGGAGCTGGTAGTAGAGCGGAGGATCCTCTGGAAAGGCTGAGCGACTGGAGGTTGCTGGAAGGCTGAGAAATGCAGACAGTAGCTTCAGAAGCCGAGCACTGAACAGGCAGAAGGCTGGAGCAGAGTCAGACGGTCCGGGTCAAGGTAGGTAGGCAGGTGGCAACAGGAGGCAAGAGGTGTCGGTAAAACTGGCAGAGGTCGGCAACGGAATCGTAGGCAGGAGAGGTAGCGAGGTCAGGCAGGCCGGGTCGGGTTCGGAGAAGGCAGAGAAGTCAAACAAGCCGGGTCGGTAACGGTAGCAGGTAATCAGGTTCAGAATCAGGTATTCAGGCACACAGGAGCTGAGACGAAACAGCGCCGCACCGGCGCGCTTGAGGAACCTTTAAACGTTCAGTGGCGGGAAGTAGCGCATGAACGCCACTCACGACCACGCGAACGAGCGCGCGCACGAACGGCACTCACGACCGTGCATACTAACGTGTAAACGAACGCGGACGCGTACACGAACGCGCAGGAAACACGCGCCGACGCCTGTGTGAACGCAGCTGTGCCTGTCTATTGCTGGTAAGTTCCTGACAGACGGTGGCAAAGTGGTTGCATAATCCTGATCGGACGTCATATGACGTGATCAGGATTATGAGCCGCTGCGCGCCCCCCGGGGGCGCGCATCACGGCGATCGTTGTTGCGGGGTGTCAGTCTGACACCCGGCAACTACGATCTTGGTAAAGAGTCTCCGACGAAGACTCTTTACCACGTGATCAGTCGTGTCCAATCACGGCTGATCACAGTGTAAATAGGAAGAGCCGGTGATCGGCTTTTCCTCACTGGCCTCTGTCAGACGAGAGTAGAGGAGAGCCGATTGGCTGCTCCTCTGACAGGGGGGGTCTGTGCTGATCGATTATCAGCACAGCCCCCCCGAGGATGCCCACACTGGACCACCAGGGATGCCACCAGACCACCAGGGATGCCCAACAAACGGTAATCCTCCATAGACCACCAGGGATGCCAGTCAGTGCCACAATGGATGCCAATCAGTGCCCATAATGGATGCCAATCAGTGCCCACAATGGGCATCACTGATTGGCATGCATTATTGTTTGGCACTGATTGGCATCCATTAGTACAGTATAACAATACAATGCCGCCTATGAGTGCCCACCTGTGCCGCCTATGGGTACCCACCTGTGCCGCCTATGAGTGCCCACCTGTGCCGCCTATCAGTGCCCATCTGTGCCGCCTATCAATGCCCATCTGTGCCGCCTATCCATGCCCATCTGTGCCACCCATCCATGCCAATCCGTGCCAGCTATCAGTGCCAATTTGTGCCACCTATCAGTGCCCATCCGTGTCGCCCATCAGTGCCGCCTGTCAGTGCCCCCTATCAGTGCCACCTATCAGTGTCCATCAATGCCACCTCATCAGTGCCACTTCATTGGTGCCACATCATTGGTGCCCATTAGTGCCGCCTTATCAGTGCCCATCAGTGTAGCCCCATCAGTGCCCATCAGTGAAGGAGAAAACGTACTTATTTACAAAGTTTTGAAACTGAAACAAAAAAAAACATATATATATATTTTTTTTAAGTTTGGTATTTTTTTATTTGTAGCGCAAAAAATAAAAACCGTAGAGGTGATCAAATACCGCCAAAAGAAAGCTCTATTTGTGGGAAAAAAATGATAAAAATTTCATTTGGGTACAGTGTAGCATGATCACGCAATTGTCATTCAAAATGCAACAGCGCTGAAAGCTCAAAATTGGTCTGGGCAGGAAGGTGTTTAAGTGCCTGGTATTGAGGTGGTTAAAGATGCCGGGTAAAGGGTTACCTTTAGCAACAAAATTTGATCAAAACCAAAATATATAAAAAATATTAAATAATTTATTCATTGAATATTAATTATATGCCAAGTTGGTCAATGGCGTTACACAGGCACCTGCCCTTTTTTTTACTTTGGGGTGGGGACAGGTAGATGTAATTTGCCAGGTCCTCATTAAGGATAAGGGTCTGGTATACATTTTAAGGGGGAACCCCGTGCTGTTTTTATACGTGTGTGGACGTCCCCCAATATTATCTATATCAGACTCTCATCTAGGATAAGAATCTAGTATGGATGAAGGGAGTCCACAACAATTTGAATAAAAACAGAAGCACGCGATTGAAACTGTCATTTGCAGACAAATTAATTACTTTTTTTTCTTTGTAAATGCCACTATTCCTACAGCAGGTAGTACATCCTACATATGCACCACTTCACAGGCAGGTTAATGGAATCCCACAGCCATGTTAATTAAAGGTGTTTGGCATGTTTAATGTTTTTCTTAGAAAAGCCTTATTAAATTTGTTGCCACCTCTATGTTTACTATAGCAGAAGGGATTAGAGATGTCATTCATCGCAAAGTGTAAATCGGTTGGCATTTTTTTCTTTTGGCAGGTCGAGGGGTATCATTGATCAAGATTGATGTGCATCTGCATCTCTGGACGATGTGATTCATAGTGGACTTCTCAAAAACTGTGTGCGTTTATTTACTTTTCCCCTTTTTTGTGAATGGGTAGGACTACTATGTATCCATTATCCATTACTCACATGGAGAGTTGGTATCTATGGACTCCTTCATTATTAAAGCAAAATTAAACGGTATCAGAGCACCACAAATTAAATATATATATATATATATATATATATATATATATATATATATTTTTTTTTTTTTTTTTTTTTTAATATTCAAAGAAATCTCAATCAACCATCCATATTTCCAAGCCTTATTTTGTTAAAATCTATTTTAAAAACACTTCTAGCATTTCTAGTCTTCTTGAGTAAGGGCAGATGATGTAGCATTTACTTCCCGGAATCTATCTGCCCTTAGCTTAGGCATGGGGACAGGAGGGTGTGCTTAGCTGAGAAATCCATTGAAAGAAAAAAAAATGCTTAGGATGTATGACATAATTTTGGTCTAAGCCAGGAACAAGGAAGCAACTGAGGAAATGTTAAAAAGTTTAAAACAAGTAAACATATTATGCCTTCCCATCTATTTACTATTGCCAGCACCATAAGGATTAAAAATATTGTTGGTTGAGGTAGTTTAGTTCAACTTTAAAGGGGACCTCCAGAATTTGAAAAGCTGTCTGCATGCATTTTTTCATTGTGATTGTCAATTTTGCTGCAGTAGGTTGTATACAACACGACTTCACAGGCAGGTTAAGGGCGGGCATTCATTAGGCATAGTACAGAGCAGTGTCCAGCCCCCAATGCTAATTGTTTGATAATCCCTTGTCTATTAACCTAGAAAATGGTCACTACTGTTTTTTATCATTTGACTACTATAGACTTCAATGGGGTTTGAATTCGGCACACAAGCTTTCATGAACTTTGCACAGTTTACTTAGAATATGAGCCCTGGGCATTCAGTTCATCATAACTTAGGAGGATAAATGATGCTGACAAGTAAGAATGATGACTAAAGTGACATGGAGACTGATGGGTTAAGTTTATGATAAAAACTGGCTGCTAAGGCAAACAAGGTACACTGAAACTGACAAGTAAGTCATGAGATGACTAATGATGCTGACAAATTAAGCTGAAAACTGAAGCCAATGAGTGAGGACAGCATATGAGTATGACGAGTGAGGTTGAGAAAAAACGAGGTTTCAAATAATTGGGAAGGGTGGGAAACCAAGATTTAGAGGACAACTAAGGATGATATCTAACAATCAAGAACATGGAGGAGGAAATCCAAAACGTGGCTGAGGTTCAGAGGAGGAATGAGGAGGATATGTGAGGAGAATAACATGCAAATAGTCAAGATATGGAGGAGAAAGAAGCCTTTAGGAATGAGGTGGATGCCCAATACCTAACCAAGTTTTGAACCAGCTTTTGAACTAACCAAGGTTTGAAGTGAAATTGACCAAATGTTAAAGTAAGAATACTGCATGTTGTCCTCACTTCGGCAGGACATATATTAAAATTGGAATGATACAGAGAAGATTAGCATGGCCCCTGCGCAAGGATGACATGCAAATTCGTGAAGCGTTCCATATTTATAAAAAAAAAAAAGAATACTGCATGTTGAAGTGTGTCCTAAAATGCATATGGTAAAATAAAAAGTAGGTAGTTGTGCTGCAGTATATAGCAAACAGTTATTTTTTTACTGAGGTCACAGATCAGTAGAAGAAGGAAACAAATTGGTTGCTATGGGTGACAATATTAAGGTCTGCACTTTGAGCAAATTATTAAATAAGCCCACATGGGCTTGATGTGCTTTCAGCCGCAACATATGAGTAAAATTTTACATATGCTGATATATATATATATATATATATATATATATATATAGGAGAAGATCAGTCTGCACCCCTGTGACTCATTTTCGGCTGATGTCACAGAGAAAGATCGGTCAGGGAAGATCGTGACCATATGGTCGGGATCCACCCACATGCCTGGACCAGCACCCGGCTTAGCCTCTCAGCCTGAGCTGGCTGCTCCTGCCCCCTCCACATTCCAGCTCTCCAGTAAGCGTGGGGGGGAGGGGCAAAGCAGACAGCCAGGGACTGACAGTCACCAGCTCTCTGCTTAGGGAGCACTGACAAATGAGCGATCAGTTGTGTTGGATCGCTTGGTTCTCAGCCTTAGAACCGATGGGCGATAGATGCAGGATCCACCTAGGTAAGTATGATTTTAAAAAAATCCCATACTTTTCTTTTAAAAGTTTTGCTTAAAAAGCAAGATTAAACCACACTGGTTGCTATGCCACATTCTATATGCACCCCCCCCCCCCCCCCCAACAAAAAAACTGTGAAAAATGTAAGTTAGAAGACATGTCACTGTATTAGCAGGCTACATGATGTATTGCTTACTGTGAAATAAATGAATTAAATATGTTGAAGATGTGATGGAGTGTGTAGCATGTGCTCTATAGTTTGCTCTTTGAGATGCTTTGCTTGTGCATGTAGCGATTGTGCAATATGTTACAGCATACAGTACATGTGACATAATGTATGGAGCATGGAGCAGTGCAACCAGGGTAAACAATATACTGGGTTTTTCACAGATCTATATATGGTGAATAACTGGTGCTGTAAATAAGTACATATTTAATGCAGATAAATTATGCCAATTTCTTCATTTTGCTACATCACATTGTAGATGAATGCTGCACCCTGTTATTATATACATTCTGCTGGTGTAGAGCCCTCTAGTTAGGCTGCTAGGTTAAATTTTGTTTTTGGCTTCATTGTAGTGAATGGAGCAGTGATTGATTGGTTTTTTTTTGTCTGTTCAGGGTCTCCTGAGCTTAGTGTTTGATGGGAGATTCAGGGAGATTCAATCATGCTCTAGCTAATCTCTGGAAGGGGGCAATCAGAAGGTGACTGGGGAGGCGATAAACGTGCAGGACTCCTGGTCAGATTGTTCTTTCCCTTAAAGTGGTTGTAAAGCCTTACATATACCCAGTGAAGTGACTGACCCCAGTGAGGTGATACACAGAGATGAAACAGATCCTCCTACATACAATATGTTGTACCTATTTATGTGCAGCTCTTTCTTCTCTACATCTGTTCAATGTGCAAAATTTTAAAGCTTGTCTGAGAGTGCAGAAAAAGGGGACAGAGAACTGAAGTTACACTCTGCTAATTGAGTTCCGACAGCTAATTGAAGGGAAGGGAAACCCCTCCACCCCACCACACGGCACACAGGAACAGAGCTCAGGCTGTCAATAAGCTGGAGATCCTTCCCCCATCACCATTTTTCTTCTGGTTTCAGCAAAACTTGTCAGATGTGATGCATGCTGATAGCAGAGGAACAAAGCAGCAGACAAAAGTGACACTTAGTGCTCTTTATTGAGACAAATGCACACAATAGATGGACATCCTTTGTTGGTATTTCATGTCTAAGGTTTACAACCACTTCAAGGGAGGGTTCCAGTACTCCTGCGGGGCTTGTTACCAACAGATAAGCTGTACATATGCTTTGCATGGTGGCTTGGCAAAAATTATTCCTGCTGTAACGTTCAGCAGGCAGTAATGCGGGGGTGCCCTGCAACTGCCCGGGATCAAGGAGTTAAAGCAGGTGGTGAGGAGGTGATACAATGCCTCCTTATTGTCTGTCAAATACTGATCACTCTTCAGAGAGCAGCACAAGTGTAAATGAGGCCTTATTAGGTTATAATTGTATGTCCATATCAGGGACGTGCAGTCAGGGGAGGCAGGGGAGGCACTGCCATGAACATAAAAAAAAAAATCGAGCTTCGAGGGTCATAGCTTGGCGACCTGAGGTCACAGAGACCCCAGACTATTACTTATGGCAATTAACCCCTTGCCACCCAGGCTTCTGACACTTCTCTCCTACATGTAATAATCATCATTTTTTGTTAGAAAATTACTCAGAACCCCCAAACATTGTATATATTGTTTAAGCAGACACCCTAGGGAATAAAATGGTGGTTGTTGCAACTTTTTATGTTACACGATATTTGTGCAGCAATTTTTCAAACGCGTTTAAAAAAAAAACTTTCATGAATAAAAACAAAAAACAAAAAAAAAACCTAACATGCCACGCTTTAAAATTGCGCACACTTGTGGAATGGCGCCAAACTTCAGTACTTAAAAAACTCCATAGGTGATTTTTTTACAGATTACATGTAATTGAGTTACAGAGGAGATCTAGTGCTAAAATTATTGCTCTCGCTCTAACTATCACGGCGTATGTATCCTGTGTGTATCTGGCTCTGATACTAGCCAGTGCCTCATGAACCACTGACTTCACCGCACGTCCCTGGTCCATATAACAGTCCTACTTAGATGTGAATAAAAAGTCCACCTTGTGTATTAAAAGTGTGAATAAGTTCATATATAACCTGTATTCCACAACGGATCATCTGTGCAGTATAACAAAACACTGCTTTTGTGTTTACACCTCGGGATCCTGTCATGCACCACTCCCACACAGACTTAGGACTCACCAGAATCACATGCCTCTCATGTCAGTGATTGACATTGTACACTTGTATCTGATAGCAAATTCCCAGTTTTCAAAAGTGTTTTGGATCCCCCTGTTAGGAGATTGACCTTTTTGGATAGAATTGGTTCTATGACTTATCCATGAAGTCAGAAGGGGTGGAGTGACCCGGTTATGTCACAGGGTGTCCCGCCCTTGCCTATATAAGAGCTGTGAAAGTGAAGAGAGAGCAGTCAGCGGGAGGCCTCCCATGGAGGAGGAGCCTTTTTTTAAATATATATATATTTTTTGAGTCTGTCGGGTGGTGTGATTGACAGTAAATTTACATCACGGGACACTTTTTTTTTTTTTAATTAAGGATTTGTCAAAAACTGTCTCTTGTGCTTTTTACTTTTTGACACTTTTTTGGTGAATAAGTATGGGTACAGCGGTAAAAAATGTTATCTTTTAGTGCTGATTAGGGATGAGCCGAACACCCCCGGTTCGGTGCGCACCAGAACTTTCGAACGGACCCCAAATTCGAACGAACTTTAGAACCCTATTGAAGTCTATGGGACTCGAACGTTCGAAATTAAAAGTGCTAATTTTAACGGCTAATATGCAAGATACTGTCCTAAAAAGGGTTTGGGGACCAGGCTCCTGCCCCAGGGGACATGGGTCAATGCCTAAAATGTTTTTTCAAAATGGCCGTTTTGGCGGGAGCACTGATTTTAATGACAATTAAAGTGAAAAAAAAAAAGTGAAAAATGCCTTTAAATATGGTGCCTGGGGGGTGTCTGTAGTATGCCTGTGAAGTGCCACGTGTTTCCCGTGTTTAGAACAGTCGCTGCAAAAAATGACATTAAACGGAAATAACACCATTTAAAACTGCTTGGCGGTTTTAATGTTATATCTGGTTCCTGCAATATGGTTAAAAATCATTGAGAAAAATGGCATGGGTAGCCCTCCCTGCCCATTACCAGCCCCTTTAGGTCTTCTACGCATATTAAGGGGAACCCCGTACCCATATTAAAAAAAGGAAATGCGTGTGGCCCCCAGGCCCTATATACTCAGAACAGCAGTATACAGGCAAACAAGACAGGGACTGTGTAGGTTTGTTGTGTTAAGTTGAATCTGTTTGTAATTTTCAACTGGTACATTTTTAAAGTGTAGCTCCAGTCAAAAAAACTTTTTTTAAGCTTTTTGGAAAACATAGGGAAGGGTTATCACCCCTGTATAATTTGTTTTGTCGTCCATCTTTTTTCATCTCACTTGCTGTTGTCTCCTTCCGCTTGCAAGTAGGAGATGTTTGTAAATTGGATGTTTTAAAGTAGGGGCCTGCCCTATATGCTCTGCAAAAATTGCGGAACAAGATGTTGGTTTTGCCACAACATTGTAAGCCCTCAAAGTGACTCTTGGTGGGCGCTGGAGCACCCTGCTGTGAACAATTATATCAAGAATTGTAATTACATGCCATTGTTGAACAGTGGTCGAAAAATTGACCTTTGGTGGTTGTGGTGCTGGTGCCACAACACTATAAGTCCTCACCGTTACTCTGGGTGGGCACAGGAAGGGGCCCTCCTGTGAAATATTATATCAAGAATTGTAATTACATGTCCCTGTTAAACAGGGGCAGAAAAATTGGGCCTTAGGCACTGGTGCTGGTGCCACCACACTGCAACCTCTGCCATATACTCTAGTTTTATTGCAGGAATTAGCCCTGCTGCAAAGCATTGCATCAAAAATTGTACTTAAACGCCCCTGTTAAACAGGGGCAGAAAAATTGGGCCTTAGGCACTGGTGCTGGTGCCACCACACTGCAACCTCTGCCATATACTCTAGTTTTATTGCAGGAATTAGCCCTGCTGCAAAGCATTGCATCAAAAATTGTAATTCAACGCCCCTGTTAAACAGGGGCAGAAAAATTGGGCCTTAGGCACTGGTGCTGGTGCCACCACACTGCAACCTCTGCCATATACTCTAGTTTTATTGCAGGAATTAGCCCTGCTGCAAAGCATTGCATCAAAAATTGTAATTAAACGCCCCTGTTAAACAGGGGCAGAAAAATTGGGCCTTAGGCACTGGTGCTGGTGCCACCACACTGCAACCTCTGCCATATACTCTTGTTTGATTGCAGGAATTAGCCCTGCTGCAAAGCATTGCATCAAAAATTGTACTTAAACGCCCCTGTTAAACAGGGGCAGAAAAATTGGGCCTTAGGCACTGGTGCTGGTGCCACCACACTGCAACCTCTCCCATATACTCTTGTTTGATTGCAGGAATTAGAATTAGAAATTGTACTTAAACGCCCCTGTTAAACAGGGGCAGAAAAATTGGGCTGATGGCATCAACCAGAACCAGAAATGTTCTTCCAACATATCAGCGGAGGAGGAAGAGGATAGATAATCAACATAACAGGACAGTCACTCAGCATCAGCATAGGCAGTCTTGAAGGGATGTGATATTTCAAAAAAAATTATTCTGTTACATCAGCTTCAGGTGCTTGGTAGCTGTGGGTGATGCAAGACTGATTCATCTTGATGAAGGTCAGTCGATCAACTGATTCGGTGGACAGGCGCACCCTGTGATCGGTAACAAAGCCACCAGCAGCACTGAAGGTGCGTTCCGAAAGAACGCTGGATGCAGGACAGGCCAGTAGCTCAATTGCATACTGTGCAAGCTCTGGCCAGTGATCCATCCTCAAGACCCAGTAAGCCAGAGGATTTTCGGTGGGAAAGGTGTCCAAGTCTGACCTTGCCCCTAGGTATTCCTGCACCATGTAAATCAGACGCTGGCGATGGGTGCTGGAACCGATCATACCTTGGGGCTGCGGACTAAAAAATTGTCTGAAAGCATCAGTCAGACGGCCACCTTCTCCACCGCTCCTTCTGACTGATGCCTCAGCAACACGTTGTCCAGGACCAGGAGTTTGTAACCTCCCAGTCTCTGGGAACGCGTTGCACAGACCTTTCTGCAAGGCCTCCCGGAGATGTCTCATCCTCTGCTCCCGCTGCGATGGCAAGATAAGGTCGGCAACCTTACCCTTGTACCGTGGATCAAGGAGAGTGGCCAGCCAGTAATGGTCCCTCTCCTTGATCCGAAGAATACGAGGATCCTTCTGCAGGCTTTGCAGGATCAGGGAGGCCATGCAGCGTAGGTTAGCTGAGGCATTCGGTCCGGAGTCCTCTGGGTCACTAAGGACAACATGATCCGCAGCTACCTCCTCCCAGCCACGTACAAGTCTACGTGTTTCTTGGGACTGTAAATCATCCCTACAAGACTGCTGCTGCTGCTGCTGATGCTGAGTGCCAGCCTCCACCTCCATGCTGACACAATAATCCTCCTCCTCCTCTTCCTCCTCCTCATCCTCTTCCTGTGTGATGGGTGGCACAGCAGGAACACTGTCTGGATAAAGGGGGCTTTGAGAGGCAAGGAAGTCCTCCTCTTCCTGCCTCTGTTCTGCCTCAAGTGCCCTGTCCATTATTCCACGCAGCGTATGCTCCAAGAGGTGGACAAGAGGTACAGTGTCACTGATGCATGCACTGTCACTACTCACCATCCTTGTGGCCTCCTCAAACGGTGACAGGACAGTGCATGCATCCCTGATCATGCCCCACTGGCGTGGTGAGAAAAAACCAAGCTCCCCTGACCCTGTCCTGGTGCCGTAGTCTCAGAGGTACTCATTGATGGCCCTCTGCTGCGTGTGCAGCCGCTGCAGCATGGCCAATGTTGAGTTCCATCTGGTGGGCATGTCACATATAAGGCGGTTCTTGGGCAGGTTCAACTCCTTTTGGAGCTCAGCCAGCCGAGCACAGGCATTAAATGATCGGCGGAAATGCACACAGACTTTCCTGGCCTGCTTCAGGACATCCTGTAAGCCGGGGTACCTGCCCAAGAACCGCTGCACCACCAGGTTAAGGACGTGAGCTACACAGGGCACATGGGTCAGTTGTCCCTGTCGGAGGGCGGAGAGGAGGTTGGTGCCATTGTCACAAACCACCATTCCTGGCTTGAGCTGGCATGGCATCAACCACCTCTCGGCCTGCCCCTGCAGAGCTGACAAAACATCTGCCCCAGTGTGGCTCCTGTCCCCCAAACAAACCAGCGCAAGCACAGCATGGCATCGTTTTGCCTGCGTACTTGCGTAGCCCCTGGAACGCCTACGAAGCACCGCTGGTTCTGAGGACAGAGCACTGGAAGAGGTCATGGAGAAAGAAGAAGAGGAGGGGGTGGAGGAGAGAGGTGTGTCACAACCAATAGTAGCATTTTGGAGGCGTGGTGGCGGAACAACCTCCAACACTACTGCACCTTGTCCTGCATCCTTCCCAGCTGCCAGAAGAGTGACCCAATGGGCCGTGAAAGACAGGTAACGTCCCTGTCCATGCCTGCTGGACCATGAGTCAGCGGTAATATGCATCTTACCGCTGACCGCCCTGTCCAGCGAGGCAAGGACATTGCCTTCCACATGCCGGTAGAGAGCCAGAATCGCCTTCCGTGAGAAAAAGTGGCGTTTGGGGACCTGCCGCTGAGGAACCGCACATTGTACAAACTCACGGAAGGGGGCCGAGTCTACCAACTGAAAAGGCAGCAGTTGAAGTGCTAGCAATTTAGCCAAGCTAGCATTCAACCGCTGGGCATGTGGATGGCTGGGAGTGAACTTCTTTCGCCGGTCCAGCAGCTGGGGCAGGGACATTTGCCTGCTATAATCGGACGTGGGTGTACCGCTAGCAGAGTTCCCGGAAGCACTTGGCTGTGACACACCTAATTCTACACCTTCATTCCTCTCAGAGCAGGTTTCAGAGAGGATTGAAGGTCTAGTGGGGTTGGAGATGCCAGCTGATGAGGAGCAAGGAGAGGTCCACTTTGTTCTTTGGTGTGGGTCTTTGAGGTACGCTTGCCAACGAGCTGCATGGCAGGTCAACATATGTCTGGTCAAGCATGTGGTGCCCAAGCGGCTGATGTTTTGGCCACGTGAGATACGCTTGAGACATATGTTGCAAATAGCAGCGGTGCGATCTGATGCACTCGTCTCAAAAAAGGCCCACACCAAAGAACTTTTAGAATAACGCGCAGAGGCAGCGCTCTGCACAGGCGGAGCTCTGCGGTGTGATTCAGTCGGTGTGCTGCCCCTAAGCTGGCCCCCGGAGGGCATCCTGCCTCGTTGGACATGTGCCTCCTCCTCCTCCTCCTCTCTCCTTCCAGGCACCCACGTGGAGTCAGTGCCCTCATCATCCCCTCCCTCTTCATCGCTGTAGCAAACCTGGCAGTATGCTGCAGCTTGTGGAACATGACTGCCAGATTGCTGTCCTTCTTGAGCATCCCCTCTCTCTGCGCTCACGCTACTGCCTTCCTCTAGCTGAGTGTCATCATCAGAGCCCACAAAACACTGGGCATCCTCCTGGAGCATGTACCCAACACTGTGCTCAAAGAGTTCAGGAGACTCCTCAGGAGGACGTGGCGGGTCTAGGGAAGGATTCACTGATGATGACATTGAGAGGAGGGAAGACGATGCGTTGGCAGCTGCTTTGCTAGTACCCTGAGACTGGGTGAGAGAGGATGAGGAGGATGAAGAGGGCTTGGTCATCCACTCTACCAAGTCGTTGGCATGTTGCGGTTCAATATGTCCAGCTGCCGAAAAGAAGGACAAGCGTGTCCCATGGCCACGTGCTGATGACAATGCACCGCGTCCACGACCAGCACTGTTGTCTCTAGACACAGAGCCTGCTTGCCCTCTTTTATCGGGTCGCGCTTGTCTGCCTCTCCTTGCTGGCCTTCCAGACATGGTAATGGCCTGAAGGGAGTTGGGTAAAAAAGCAGTTGGGTAGTGTATATTGTGCTAGAGGCACACAACACCCACTAACTCCTGCAGATGCCTTTATTATAGAACACCAGAGATAAAGGGGTATATACAGATGTATACTGTGCTGTGCTGGAGGCACACACAACTTCCAATAACTCCTGCAGATGGCAAGTGGGCTCAAATAGAGAAGAGCTATGTAGGTGGATATAGAGGTATGTACTGGGTACAGAGCACGCAGACAGCACGCACTATCTCCTAACACTACTGACTGCAAGCTCTATTATAAAAGATAGATCACTAGCTATAAAGGTGAGGTGAATATAGCGGTGTATACTGCGGTCAGGGCACGCAGACAATAACCACTACACAACAGCAAGATCGAAAATCGGCCGAAAACGATCGGTGTGTACTGTTTTGAAGGTACACAGAACACCCACTGCTTTAGACGCCAACACACTACACAAGGCCGCCGCGCTGGCGGCCTTATATAGTGTGGGGCGTGCACTACACAGCCTGAGCTATAATTGGCCACAGGCATCCTGCCTGTGGCCAATCATGGCTCTCCTCGCTGCTGGCGCTGCGATTGGCCAAGCATGCAGGGTCACAGTGCATGCTTGGCCAATCATGAGCCAGCAATGCACTGCGCCATCGCAGTGCATTGTGGGCCGTGAGCGCCACACGAATTTGGCGCGAACGGACCAAAATGTTCGGACTTCGCCGAACGGACGAACAGCCAATGTTCGAGTCGAACGTATGTTTGACTCGAACACGAAGCTCATCCCTAGTGCTGATCATGATAAATAAAGAAAATGTATATATAAAAAAAAACACTAAACATTCCCTTTAGTAACCAGAATTAGAAATATGGAACCTTCAACTGGATGAACGTGAACCTTTTAACCTGTCTCCTAAACATCGTCGAGCCCTCATAGATATTCAAAGTAGTTCTGAGTTGGTGATTAAGCCTGCGGACAAGGGAGGGAATGTCTGTGTCATGGATGTCGGGGCATACAGGAATATGTGCCTCGACATCCTTGGGAACAGACAATGGTACCGCCTGGTCTCTAAATCTTTTGTGGATAACTCCAATGCACAGTATTATCAATTGATTTTTAAGGCCTACCAATTGGGCACTATAGATCTCAATACTTGGAAATATCTTAATGTCAAATATCCCAAAGTACCTACCTTTTATTCCCTGCCTAAATTGCATAAATCCTTGACTAGTCCACCAGGCAGACCAATAGTTTCTGGTTGCCAGGGACTAACGGAAAATGTCAGTGCACTTGTTGATAAGTATCTTTTCCCACACGTACTCTCCCTATCCTCCTATGTCAAGGACACTATTGACCTATTACGGAGTCTAGAGGGCAAACAACTACCTAAGAACACCTGGTTGGTGGCTTTGGATGTTGAATGTCTATACAACTCCATTCCCCATGAAAAAGGACTCCAAGTTATTCAAGATCATTTGAGTGAAAGGGGCTCCACCTTTGAGGCATATGGTGGATTCGTCCTTTAACTTTTGAAATTTATTTTGACTCACAATTTGTTCATGTTTGACTCCTCCCACTTCCTCCAGGTGCAGGGCGTAGCAATGGGCACCAAATGTGCCCCTTCCTACGCCAATCTGTACCTGGGGGGATGGGAGAGGGTCATTTTTTCTGATGACCAGTTATCCAGTTTAACTGCACATATTTTTAGTTGGCATCGTTATATTGATGATGTCCTCCTGTTTTGGACAGGAACTATTGATGAGCTTAGGCTGTTTTTTGACCAACTGTCCATTAATAGTTTCAATCTGAGCTTGACTATGAAATATAGTCAGTCTCAGATTGAATTTTTGGACTTACAAATACTGATTGATGACAAAGGTAGACTCAATTCATCACTGTACCATAAACCATCAGCAGGAAATACTATCCTGCACGCTTCAAGCGCACATCCTCAACAATTACTCAACAGCATTCCGTATAGCCAGTACCTTCGTCTTCAACGAAATTGCACCTCGGACTCTGACTTTTATCAGGCTGCGGGGGATCTATTTACTAGACTCCAGCAGCGAGGCTACAGTAAGTCGCTTCTAAAATGCACTTTCAATAAAGTTGCTAATTGTAACCGAATTGATCTCATCTTTCCCAAGAACATTCCACCAGCCAATCAGAGTATTCGGATAATTACCCAGTATTTGCGACAACATTCCCAAATGAAAGAAGTTATTTCCAAGTATTGGCCTCTTCTTTTGGCAGATCAGACGATTCAGAAATATATTGGACCTTATCCACAACTCATCGTAGATCCCCATCCATGAAAGATCGCTTCGTTACTAGTCACTTTGTGTCAGATCGACCAACTAGACCCATGAGAAGGGATACCTTCTGTTGTGGGTCATGTGACGTCTGCAAATTTATCTCTAATTCTTCATATGTTCCTTTACCCAATGGATCTCGACATGTCATTAAACACCATGTCACTTGTAAAACCATCGGTGTAGTCTACCTGGCCCAATGTTCATGTGGTTGTTTTTATATTGGGAAAAAGAAACGTCTGTTCTTAAAAGAATTAGAGACCATATGTCCCCCTTACTGAAACGTCAATGTACTACTGCACTTAATAGACATATTGGCCATCATCATAATTTTGATGTAAATGTGGTATGCTTCTCCGCCCTTGAGCATGTACCAATGCATGCAGGAGGAGGGGAAATAGACTCCATATTATTAAAACTTGAAACTAAATGGATACATAATTTGGACGCTACCCGGATTCCTGGTTTGAATGAATATATTACGTTTAAACACTTTTTATAATCTAGGCTGTTCGGCCATATCCGGGCCTCATCCGATTTGATTGTCCGCCATGATATTGTTGTGTTTTTTTTTCTGATATTAATTATATTATATTGTATGTTTGTTTAAATACATTTTTTCTTTTATTTTTTATTTTTTATTTTTTTTTCTATATAGGATATTCTATTATGACCCAATCTATAGATTTTTTTCATGTTTTTTTCTTTTTGGATATATGATTCAATGTTTTTACTATGTTTATTGGAAATACCTCTTTTGGTAATTTTTCCCTTTTTTCTATTCTGTTTATACATTTGTAATCCCTTTTTATTGACTGATATAATCCAGCATTTCTATCATGCCGCTTGACCCTCTACCGCTTTAGCTTCATAGAATCGCGTTAGTTTATTTGTATGTAATGATATTTTAAGGATTTACTCTTTTGGTATGGTTGACCGTGGCTCGTTTTCTTGTGCCCCGCTCTGATGCTGCATTCCCCTCCGGGTGAACCAGCTGGGCTTCAGCCTTTCAGTGCCTGTATGGATGCCCCGGGCTCTGTATTGTGGAAACAGCGCCCGTTGTAACACTCTATGCTTCGGTGCACGCCCCTTACTATTTGTTCTATCCTTTTTGTCCCCTTATCCGGTATTTATATTCCGGAGTATTCTATCTGACTTTGCCCTCTTGAGTCATCCTTGGCAATCGCGTCATCTGTATCACCATGATGATGCTTCGCTAGCCGCTAGGCATTCTGGGGATTGTAGGCCTAGTATATGGGGCGGGTTCCTATGCGGAGAGTGTCCTGTCCGCTCTCTGTTGGCGCTTGCGTCCGGCGCATGCACGGTTTGACGTTGACGTCACACGCTGCTCACGTCCGTGCGCCAGCGCCCACAGGGTGGGGGGTATATAAGACCATCCAGCCCTAGGCTGGTTGCTGGCTCTTCGGGGACGCTGATGTGTATCAAACAGGCGGATAAGGTTAGTTTTACGGTCTAGCTGATTGTGTTCCACACCTTTCTAGCCTTTCTCTTAGCGCTTTAAATATGCACTAAGTGTATATACATATGGCTTCTCTCTGTTGTTCTTTTCACCATTAGGGGCCATACTACTAAGCAATTTGCTCACCATTTAGTCTTGTTATGGTTGGGTTCAGTTGCCGGATACCAACCATTGCATTTGATTGATGAAGATTTTCAAACATCTCTAATTTAGGATCTAGGTGAGCATATTTACAAACTCCCTTCCCCCCCCCCCCCTTTTTTTTTCTAAGTATCTGGCTATTAAGAAACTTTTTCTTATATAACCACCTTTATTTTGTCTGTATTTAGGCTATTTGACACTACGTCCCTTTCATCATAAATCTGTTCAAATTCCCAGCGTCCCCGACATGTACTTTTCTATACTAATCTTGACCATTATGTATGTGAGATATATATCTCCTTTGCGTGCCCTTGTAACACTATAAATCTTCCTTTTTATACATACTATCTGATTTTGGCTTTCTGATTTTTTATTTTATAATTTATATTGATTGGCCTCCTCTCTGTCCCCTGCAGTCACTATAGGTGAGACCTAAGGCTTGGTTGTTCCATTCTTTTTTCCCTTTTCTGGGATAGCCCCATCGATTGTGGGCCCGCGGATGAGCCAGGGGTATGTATCTAATTGTAGTTTAATCAACAATTGGAACAATTCGTTTTTGTGGCTTTTTTTGTTTTGACTAATCTATGCAGACTATTTCGGTGGGGTAGTTTGGCGGTATGTTATTATGCATTATTTATGTAAATAATTATGTACTGTTTATTACTATCTTTAGTTGCTATTCATTCTCCATTGGGTTAAAGAACTGGTTCCCCTGAAGAAGCCATGGTTATGGCGAAACATGTCTTTCTTGACCAGCAATACAAACTAAGTGGATTGAATAATTGTATCCTTGTATTGTGCTATTTTCTGTAAATTTCTTGTTAATATACAAAATTTTTATGCAAAAATTTGTTTTTTCAATAAAGCTTTGTTGTAAAATTCCTATGTATTATATCTAACTACTCGAGATAGTGGTAATGTCACGTCATAATTCCATTTTCATTAGGCACCGTAATAATCCCCCCTTTCCTACATCCACATTCTCCCTTTAGTAACCAGTTTCATATTAACATGCCTGGCATGGAGAATCAATTCATTGTTCACTTATCTGTGTTCACTGTGTGAACCTGGCTAGGTTGCTAATACTTTCCAAAATGTTATTTTAACATTAAGATGGCTAGTAGGTATAAAGCTGCATTTACACTATAGCGTTTCATGACCATTTTATGAAATGCACAAAAAATGCATGTCACTCTTGATGTGCCATGTATTGTTAGCAGAAGACGTGCAAGCAGAAGGTGCATGACCTACTTTGCTATGCTTTTTGTGTGAAGGGCAGCTGAAATGTATGGGCTGCTCTGTGTCTAGCATGACAACATGCAAAAAGGATTTACAAAAATGCATATATGCACAAAGCTTGATCTTTCTTGTTCTAGTCTGAACAGGGCTTAGGCTCCGCCACCTATGTTATCTTGCAAACCATTGTATGTGATAATTACTATGGAAACAGAAAGAAAATTGGGGATATTGTAGTATGCTGACCATAGATAAACCATTTATCTTCATTTATCAAGGGTAATGCCTTTTTCAGACAGACAGTAAGCTTACTGCCCTCTAAAAAGTGATCCTTGGTGGATCGCTTTTTCAGAGGGCAGCATAGCAGCAGCTGGCAAGTGTTCAGGAGGTGCTATTAATGTCTCCTGATGCCATTTTTTTCCCCTTTTCTTTTTTTTATATTGCCGAATGTCATGCTATGTTATACACCTGCAACGGTCAGCCAAGTGTTTGGTAGGGATGAGCCGAACGGACACCTGTTCGGTTCGCACCAGAACTTTCGAACACTGTGAAAGTTTGGACCTGTATAACAAACTCCATTAAAGTCAATGGGACCCGAATGTCAAAAATCGAAAGTGCCCATTTTGAAGCCGTATATGCAAGTAATTGGGCTAGAGGGGGCCCGGGTCCTGCCCTGGGGGACATGTATCAGTAAAAAAAAAAGTTTGTGAAAAATCTAAATTTTAAATGAGCAGTGATTTGTTTTTTATTTTTAAAGTGAAAGCATAAAAATGAAGTGGAAATTTTCCCTGCAAGCTGTCTTTATTTTGCTCAGCAACAGCTGGGGAGCCAGTGTTTATGATGAGGCCACAATGTAGTGCACTGGGAACAAGATTAGAGATTTTTTGGAAACATTCTGGTGTCACTTTGACTTTGAATATAAGTAACGGGTGATTAAAAATTGGTCTTTGGGTGTCGTTGGCACCTTTCCACCATAACCCTATAGAGGTACACTTGATGAAAGCAAGAATTGGCCTTGCTGTAAAAAAATTACAATAATATGCACCTGTCAAACAGGTGCAGAAAAATTGGTCTTTGGGTGTCAGTGGTGCATTCCCACCATAACCCTATAGAGGTAATCTTGATGAAAACAAGAATTGTCCTTGCTGTAAAAAATTGCATTGATATGCACCTGTCAAATAGGTGCAGAAAAATTACTCTTTGGGTGTCGGGGGTGCCTTCCCACCACAACCCTATAGAGGTGCTTTTGATGAAGGCAAAAAAAAAATTGCAATGATAAGCAGGTGCTAAAAATGTGGTCTTTGGGTGTTAATTGTGCCCATGAAATCTATACCAAAAACATTCTTCCAGATGGAATGATTGATCACCCTCAATGCTAGGCAGTGACATTGGCATCAGGGGCTTCATAGCTGGTAATCCAGGACTGATTCATTTTTATAAATGGTTAAACAGTCCACGGAGTCTGTGGACAGACGCGTTCTATGATCAGTAATGAAACCTCCTGCAGCACTGAATGCCCGCTATGAAAGCACGCTGGATGCAGGGCAGCCCAACAACTCAATAGCATACTGGGCAAGTTCTGTCCAGTAGTCTATTTCCATGACCCAGTAAGTCAATGGATCACCAGCTGGAAGCTCTCCATCTCTGTTTTGACCCCGAGGTAATCGTCCACCATGTGATGCAGACGCTGCCGATGGGATGTGGAAGCCTGGGTGGCGAGGACTAAAAAAATTCTGAAATGCCTCACTCACTCACACGCTCCTCTCTAGACCAACAGAAGACTCAAAACTACATTTTTCACAACACTGTAACCTACTGGAGTCAGGAAAAAACATTAAATAAATTCCTCTTTAATGTGTCCTCAACAGATTTTATCTTCTGCACTCTCTGTGGGGACGGGATGAGTTCTGAGACCTTCCCCTTATAACGGTGGTCAAGGAGGGTTGCCAACCAGTAATCATCCTTCTCCTTTATGCTAGGTATTCTTGGGTCTTTTCGTAGGCTTTGAAGCATGATGTTGCCCATGCATCTCAAATTTTCAGAGGCTTGAGAAGCAGACTCCTTGGAGTCACGCAGGATGAAAGCATCTGGACCTTCCTCCTCCCAGCCATGTACTACTTCCAAGTGTCCTGGGGTTGTAAAGCCATTGCTTACAGATTGACGCATGTCTTCCTTCTTCAAAGCCTATGAAAGTGCCAGAATCCTCCTCCTCCTCCCTTCTCTCCTCCTGTGTGTTCTGTGACATAAGAATGATTGTGTCTGGACAAAGAGGGCCTTGAGAGGAAAGGAAGTCCTCCTCTTCCTCCTGTTGCTATGCCTCCAGTGCCCTGTCTGTAATGCCATGAAGGGTCTGCTCCAGCAGGAACACAACAGGGATTGTGTCACTGATGCATGACAATACAGTGCATGCAACCTTAATGATCAGCCATTGGCGTGGGGAAAAAAAGCAGAAGCGGCCTGATCCTGTCGTCGTGCCGTATTCGCACAGATACTTGTTGACGGCCCTCTGCTGCATGTATAACCGCTGTAGCACTGCCAAAGTGGATATCCACCTGGTGGGCATGTCACAAATCAGGAGGTTTACGGGCAGGTGGAATTCCCGCTGAATGGGCAGCACAGTGGTGTAGCGGTTAGCACTTTCACCTAGCAGCAATAGGGTTGCTGGTTCAAATCCTGACCACGACACTATCTGCCTGGAGTTTGCATGTTCTCCCTGTGCCTGCGTGGGTTTCCTCTGGGTACTCCAGTTTCCTCCCACACTCCAAAGACATGCTGGTAGGTTAATTAGACCCTGTCCAAAAAAAAATTGCCCATAATATGTGAACGTGTATGTCAATGTTGTAAGTGTGTCAGGACTCTACAGGTTAAAGGACCACATAAATAGCTGCAGATGGACACCGGTGGCAAGAAAAGCGCCCTGAGGCGATTTAGTTCGTATAGGTAGTGCTATACAAGTCATTCATTCATTCAACCGAGCACTGGCTGTGTATGACCACCTGAAATGGCTACAGACTCTTCTCGCCAGCTTTGGCAAATCTTGCAACCCTGGGTACGTATTGAGGAAATGCTGCACTACCAAATTGAAGACATGTACCAGGCATGGCACATGTGTCAATTTTCCCTGTCTAAGGGCGGACAGGAGGTTTGAGCCATTATCACACAACACCTGGCTCCAGCTGGCTTGGTGTGAACCAGCTCTGGGCATGTCCCTGCAGAGCTGCAAGAATCCCTGCTCCGGTTTGGTCCCTGTCCCCTAAACACACCAGCTGAAGCACTGCATGGCACCTTTTAGCCTAACGAATGCAATAGCCCTTTGAGCGCTTAGGGGGTCCCTGATGTTCATAAGACAATTCTGCAGAGGAGGGCATGGAGGTGGCGGAGGAGGAGGAAGAGGAGGGGTAGAGCTCACAGATCTGGTATCATCACCACCAGCTGTATGGAGACATGGGGGCACAAGAAGCTGAGCCCTGTCCTGCAGCCTTTCGAGTTGCAAGCAGCATTACCCAGTGTGCTGTGAACTAAATATATTGTCCCTGCTTATGCTTGCTGGACCAAGTGTCAGCAGTAAGGTGGATTTTATGGCTTACTACCTTGCCCAACGCTGCTAGAACATTCCCCTCCACGTCATGGAGATAGATCGGCCTTACATGAAAAGTAGTAGTGACTGGGAACCTGCCATTGTGGTATAGCACATTGTGCAAATTCATGGAAGGGGGCAGAATCCACCAGGCTGAAAGGCAAAGGTTGGAGAGCCAACAGCTTTGACAAACTTGCATTTAGACACTGGACATGTGGGTGCCAGGGACTGTATTTTTTTTCTGCTGCAGCAGATTGGGCAGAGAAATTTGCTGGCTACAGTCTACAGTTGGTGGTGTGCTGCTGGCAGATGTGCTGCTAGAACCTGGGACACCCTGTGCTATACCATCATCCCTGTCAGTGGAGGCTGCTGAGAGGTAACGACTCAGTATAGCAGGGACAGACTGAAGTGGGTAAGGAGGAGGAGGGACAGATTTGTGCCCCTTTTGTGTGAATTTTAGGTACTCTTGCCAATGGGCTAAGTGGTTGGCGTTAAATGCCTTTTTAAGCATATGGTACCCAAATGGTTGGTGTTTTTGCTACGTTTGTTGTGCCCGAGACACAGTTTGCAGATAGCAACAGTGCAATCTGCTGCAGATGTGCTGAAAAAGGCCCAGACAGCTGAGCTTTGGGGAGCGGACTGGGAGATAACAGCTGCAGAATGTGATGGCATAAGGTGGCTGCTCTCTACTCTTTATTGATGTCGGCCTCCTTGGGGTTGTGCCGTCTTACCTCCAGTTTCCTCCTCTGCTCTATCTGACACCCAAGTCACATCAGTGACCTCATCATCATCATCATTATTAGGGATGAGCTTCGTGTTCGAGTCGAACGTACGTTCGACTCGAACATTGGCTGTTCGTGCGTTCGGCGAATTCCGAACGTTTTGGCCGTTCGCGTCAAAATTCGAGTGACGCGCGCGCGGACCATAATGCACTGCGTTGGCGCAGTGCATTGCTGCCCGATGATTGGCCAAGCATGCACTGTGACCCCGCATGCTTGGCCAAACGCAGCGCCGGCAGCGAGGAGAGCCATGATTGGCCACAGGCATCCTGCCTGTGGCCAATCATAGCTCAGGCTGTGTAGTGCACGCCCCACACTATATAAGGCCGCCTTTGAGGCGGCTTCGTGTAGTGTGTTACTTAGCATCTGAAGCAGTGGGTGTTCTGTGTACCTTCAACACAGTACACACCAATCGTTTTTGGCTGATTTCCTATCTTGCTGCTGTGTAGTGGTTGTTGTCTGTGCCCTGACTGCAGTATACACCACTATATTCACCTCACCTATATAGCTAGTGATCTAGCTTTAACCACTTAACAACTGCCCATTGCCGATTAACGGCTTCAGGGCGGTTGTTTAACTCTGAGAGGCCGTTAATTAACGGCCTCCCAGAATTCTGCGCACTCGAGAGCATCCGTGACCGCCGGGTCCATAGGACCCGGCGCATCACGGATCACGGTAAACGGCCGCTCATAGCGGCCGTTTACCACGTGATTGCTCCGTCAAATGACGGAGTGATCACTTGGAAACAAACCTGTTATAAACATGTTATGACGCCGGTTCCTCCCTCCCCTCTCTGTACCGATCGGTACAGCGGAGGGGAAAGAGATCGGTGTCAGCAGCGATGTGGGCTGCATCTGCAGTGCCCACATCGCTGCTCACCGAATTTAACCCCTCAATTCCCTGCCAATACTCTGCAATACCAGTGCATACTCTGCAGTACCCTGCCATTACTCTGCAGTACCCCGCCATTACTCTGCAGTACCCCGCCATTACTCTGCAGTGCAGTACCCTGCCATTACTCTGCAGTACCCTGCCATTACTCTGCAGTAACCCCCATTACTCTGCAGTAACCCCCATTACTCTGCAGTAACCCCCCAATACTCTGCAGTACCCTGCCATTACTCTGCAGTACCCCCCATTACTCTGCAGTAACTCCCATTACTCTGCAGTACCCCCCAATACTCTGCAGTACCCCCAATACTCTGCAGTACCCTGCCATTACTCTGTAGTACCCCCCAATACTCTGCAGTACCCTGCTATTACTCTGTAGTACCCCGCCAATACCCCGCCAATACTCTGTAATACCCTGCCATAAATTGCCATACCCAGCCATACTCAGAGATACCCAGCCATACTCGGTGATACCCTGAAATACCCAGCCATCGACGCCCCCCACCCCTCACCGCCCTCCGGTGCTTCTACCAACTCGCCAGTACGATCAAAGCCAGAATCTTTTTTTTATTTTTTATTTCAGGCTTCCCAGCCTAGAGGTGAGATGTGGGGTCATATTGACCCCCCAGATTTCACTGTAAAGAGGACCTGTCACCCCATATTCCTATTACAAGGGATGTTTACATTTCTTGTAATAGGAATAAAAGTGATCAAAAATATATTTTTGGGGAAAAAAATGTCAAACTAAAATAAATAAAGTAAAATGAACAATAAAAAAATAAAATAAAAATTAAAGCGTCCATGTCCCCATGTGCTCGCATGTGCCACACATGTGAGGTATCGCCGAGAATGTTAGAGCGAGAGCAATAATTCTAGTCCTAGACCTCCTCTGCAACTCAAAACATGTAACCAGTAAAAAAAAAAATTAAAGCGTAGCCTATGGGGATTTTTTAAGTAGCGACGTTTGGCGCCATTCCACGGGCATGTGCAATTTTGAAGAGTGACATGTTTGATATCTATTTACTCAGCATAACTTCATCTTTCACTTTATGCAAACATTGGGCTAACAAGTGGTTAATAATAGAGCTTGCAGTCAGTAGTGTTAGGAGATAGTGCGTGCTGTCTGCGTGCTCTGTACCCAGTACATACCGCTATAATATAGGGCAGGCCCCTACTTTCAAACATCCAACTTACAAACATCTCCTACTTGCAAACGCAAGGAGACAGCAGCAAGTGAGATGAAAAAAGATGGACGACAAAACAAATTATACAGGGCTGATAACCCTTCCCTATGTTTTCCAAAAAGCTTAAAGATAGTTTTTTTGACTGGAGCTACACTTTAAAAATGTACCGGTTGAAAATGACAAACAGATTCAACTTAACACAACAAACCTACACAGTTCCTGTCTTGTTTGCACCGCCTGTATACTGCTGTTCTGAGTATATAGGGTCTGGGGGCCACACGCATTTCCTTTTTTTAATATGGGTACGGGGTTCCCCTTAATATGCGTACAAGACCCAAATAGGCTGGTAATGGGCAGGGAGGGCTACCCATGCCATGTTTCTCAATGATTTTCAACCATATTGCAGGAACCAGATATAAGATTAAAACCGCAAGCAGTTTTAAATGGTGTTATTTCCGTTTAATGTCATTTTGTGCAGGGACTGTTCTAAACACGGGAAACACGTGGCACTTCACAGGCATACTACAGACACCCCCCAGGCACCATATTTAAAGGAATATTTCACTTTTTTTTTTTCACTTTAATCGTCATTAACCACTTCAGCTCCGGACCAATAAACACCTTAAGGACCAGAGGTCTTTTTGCAATTTCGCACTGCGCTGCTTTAACTGGTAATTGCGCGGTCATGCAATATTGCACCCAAACGAAATTTGCGTCCTTTTCTTCCCACAAATAGAGCTTTCTTTTGATGGTATTTGATTGCCTCTGCGATTTTTTTTTTTGCAATATAAATGGAAAAAGAGCGAAAATTTTGAAAAAAAAAGATATTTTCTTCTTTTTGTTATAAGAAAAATCGAATAAACTAAATTTTAGTCATACATTGAGGGCAAAATTTATTCAGCCACATGTCTTTAGTAAAAAAAATGTCAATAAGCGTATATTTTTTGGTTTGCGCAAAAGTTATAGCGTCTACAAACTAGAGTACATTTTCTGGAATTTACACAGCATTTAATTTATGACTGCCGATCTCATTGCTTGAGGTGCTAAAATGGCAGGGTAGTACAAATCCCCCCCAAATGACCCCATTTTGGAAAGTAGACACCCCAAGGAAATTGCTGATGGGTATGTTGAGCCCATTGAATATTTATTTTTTTTGTCCTAAAGGATTGAATAATGACAAAAAAAAAAAAAAGAAAATTTTTTTACAAAAAGTTGTCACTAAATGATATATTGCTCACACATGCCATGGTTATATGTGAAATTGCACCCCAAAATATATTCCGCTACTTCTCCCGAGTATGGGGATACCACATGTGTGGGACTTTTTGGGAGTCTAGTCACGCACGGCACCCCGAAAACCAATCACCACCTTCAGGATCTCTAAGGGTGCAAATTTTTGATTTAACTCCTCACTACCTATCACAGTTTCGAAGGCCATAAAATGCCAAAATAGCACAAAACCCCCCAAAATGACCCCATTTTGGAAAGTAGACACCCCAAGCTATCTACTGAGAGGCATGTTGAGTCCATGCAATATTTTATATTTTGCCACAAGTTGCGGGAATATTACAAACTTTTTTTTTTTTGCACAAAGTTGTCACTAAATGATATATTGCTCACACATGCTATGGGCATATGTGAAATGACACCCCAAAATACATTCTGCTGCTTCTCCTGAGTACGGGGATACCACATGTGTGGGACTTTTTGGGAGTCTAGTCGCGCACGGCACCCCGAAAACCAATCACCACCTTCAGGATTTCTAAGGGTGCAAATTTTTGATTTAACTCCTCACTACCTATCACAGTTTCGAAGGCCATAAAATACCAAAATAGCACAAAACCCCCCCAAATGACCCCATTTTGGAAAGTAGACACCCCAAGCTATTTACTGAGAGGCATGTTGAGTCAATGTAATATTTTATATTTTGCCAAAAGTTGCGGGAATATTACAAACTTTTTTTTTTTTTGCACAAAGTTGTCACTAAATGATATATTGCTCACACATGCTATGAGCAGAAGTCAAATTATACCCCAAAATAAATTCTGCTGCTTCTCCCGAGTACGGGGATACCACATGTGGGGGACTTTTTGGGAGCCTAGCCACGTACGGAACCCCGAAAACCAAGCACTGCCTTCCGGATTTAAATATAAAATGCTACCAAAAAACCTGTTAGCGATGGCAGGGATCAGGCCTGACTCTGCGATCGCTGCAGTTATGTGTTTAGTGTTTTGTAAGTGACAGTGATCGATCGATACTGCACTTGGGTGGGCTGGGCAGAGGGGCAAAACGCAGGTGCTAGCAGGTATCTGGGCTGATCCCGCTAACAATGCGTTTTTTTGGAACCCTAAACTGCTGGCGACGCTAGTATAGATCTGATCAGATCAGATATTGATCTGTTCAGATTCTATAGCACTACGGGAGGTGTATGCTTTGCGTGTGGGTGTTAGCGGTACTGGCACTAACCTAGCGCTGCCTGGGGCGACGCAGACCCTGACCCTAAAACCTAATTGATATCACCCGCCGGGTGATCAGGGGGTTAAACCTTTATTGGGTAATAAATGGTGGGTGCCCTGATGCTATAAAAAACAAACTAACCAGAGTCACCCGTAACACTTATACGGTGATCAGTGGTGAAAGGGTTAACTAGGGGCAATCAGGGGGTTCAAATTTTTATTAGGTAGTATATGGGGGTCCCTGGCGCTATATAAAAACCTGACGGGGAACCTAAATAACTAACTGGCTAACCAGCGTCACCAGTGACACTTATACTGTGATCGCTGGTGAAAGGGGGTGAAAGGGTTAACTAGCAGCAATCAGGGGGTTAAAACCATTATTGGGTAGTATATCGGGGTACCTAGCGCTATAAAAACCTGGCGGTGAACCTAAAAAAATAACTAGCTACCTAGCGACACATGCAGCGATCAGAAAAATGATCGCTTAGTGACACTGGCAAAAGGGGGTGAAAGGGTTAACTAGCGGCAATCAGGGGGTTAAAACCATTATTGGGTAGTATATCGGGGTACCTAGCGCTATAAAAACCTGGCGGTGAACCTAAAAAAATAACTAGTTACCTAGCGACACATGCAGCGATCAGAAAAATGATCGCTTAGTGACACTGGCAAAAGGGGGTGAAAGGGTTAACTAGCGGCAATCAGGGGGTTAAAACCATTATTGGGTAGTATATCGGGGTACCTAGCGCTATAAAAACCTGGCGGTGAACCTAAAAAAATAACTAGCTACCTAGCGACTGTAGCGACACTAATGCAGCGATCAGAAAAACGATCGCTTAGTGACACTGGCAAAAGGGGGTGAAAGGGTTAACTAGCGGCAATCAGGGGGTTAAAACCATTATTGGGTAGTATATCGGGGTACCTAGCGATATAAAAACCTGGCGGTGAACCTAAAAAAATAACTAGCTACCTAGCGACACATGCAGCGATCAGAAAAATGATCGCTTAGTGACACTGGCAAAAGGGGGTGAAAGGGTTAACTAGCGGCAATCAGGGGGTTAAAACCATTATTGGGTAGTATATCGGGGTACCTAGCGCTATAAAAACCTGGCGGTGAACCTAAAAAAATAACTAGCTACCTAGCGACACATGCAGCGATCAGAAAAATGATCGCTTAGTGACACTGGCAAAAGGGGGTGAAAGGGTTAACTAGCGGCAATCAGGGGGTTAAAACCATTATTGGGTAGTATATCGGGGTACCTAGCGCTATAAAAACCTGGCGGTGAACCTAAAAAAATAACTAGTTACCTAGCGACACATGCAGCGATCAGAAAAATGATCGCTTAGTGACACTGGCAAAAGGGGGTGAAAGGGTTAACTAGCGGCAATCAGGGGGTTAAAACCATTATTGGGTAGTATATCGGGGTACCTAGCGCTATAAAAACCTGGCGGTGAACCTAAAAAAATAACTAGCTACCTAGCGACTGTAGCGACACTAATGCAGCGATCAGAAAAACGATCGCTTAGTGACACTGGCAAAAGGGGGTGAAAGGGTTAACTAGTGGCAATCAGGGGGTTAAAACCATTATTGGGTAGTATATCGGGGTACCTAGCGATATAAAAACCTGGCGGTGAACCTAAAAAAATAACTAGCTACCTAGCGACACATGCAGCGATCAGAAAAATGATCGCTTAGTGACACTGGCAAAAGGGGGTGAAAGGGTTAACTCTAGGGGCAATCAGGGGGTTAAATCTTTATTGGGGGGTGATAGGGGGCTACCCTGGACCTAACACTAACTGTCCTGACAGTTTTTACTGTCACAACTGACACTGAATGCATTGATCAGTAAAGAAATGATCAATGCAATCAGTGACACTGTGACTGGGGGGGGGGGGGATCGGGGGGGGGGGGGGTTTGTGTGCCTGTGTGTACCTACATGTCAGTGTAGTGTTGGTGCACACTTACTATTAGTCTTCTCCTCGTAGTCCGGTCAAAAAGACCGCCCCGAGGAGAATGACATCACTTCCTCCTTCCTGTGTAAACAATACACAGTGGGAGGAAGCTTCTCATTGGCCAGGAGCGATCCAGAGGGGGTGGCCGAAAACCAACGGCCATCCCCTCATCACGGAGCGCTCCTGGACCGAACCGGACCGTCGTATCCAGCGGGAGGGGGTCCGATCGGACCCCCCACCCGCTGGAAGGCAGGCACGTACATCTACGTGATTGTGCCTGCCTGTGCCATTGTGTTGACGTACATTGGCAATACGGCGGTCCTGAAGTGGTTAAAATCAGTGTTCCCGCCAAAACGGCAGTTTTTAAAACTTTTTTTTGCAGTGACCCATGTCCCCTGAGGCAGGAGGCAGGTCCCCAAACCCTTTTTATGACACTATCTTGCATATTAGCCGTTAAAATTAGCACTTTCCAATTCGAACGTTCGAGTCCCATAGACTTCAATGGGGTTCTAACGTTCGTACCGAACGCGGGGGTCGTTCGCAAGTTCTGGTGCGAACCGAACCGGGGGGTGTTCGGCTCATCCCTAATCATTATAATCTCCATCTCCTCCATCATCATCATTACCACTGGAGACAACTTGGCAATATGTGGCGGCTGGGGGAACATGAATGCCAATTTGTCTACCAGTGTTCTCCCCTCTCTCTAGGTTCATTTTCCTGTCATCCTCAACCTCAGAACCAACATCTGAATCCAGTAATGGCTGGGCATCATCAAGGAGCAAGTGGCTGACACTGAGGTCAAATAACTCAGCTGACTCCTCCATGGCTGATGTTGGGGCTATGGCAGGAATAGATGTGGACAAGGAGGCGGGTTTATCCACTCTGGCAACTGCAGGGGACTGCACACTTGTCTCTGCTTGGGTGACAGAGGATGAGGAGGATGATGAACATTTAGTAAGCCAGTCCACCACCTCCTCTGCATGCTGTTGCTGGATAGCACGGGCAAACTCAGTAAACAGAGGAAATGATGCCCTGCCTGAGGACTGACCACCACGCCCACCTTTGCCTGTTGACACATTTGTTGCTGGCCCCCTTACAGTGCCAAGGAAAACGTTTGCCTCTCCTTGTTATCCTCCCAAACATTATTGGGAGGGAGGGGGCGGTGCTTATAAGCAAATGTAAAGAAGAAGTGGAATTCTGTACGTAGATTCACTTTAATCAATGTAAAGTGGTGTTTGGTGCACTTTAATTTGAGTACACAAACTACACAGACACACTCACGGACAAACACGGATACACTAGAATATGCTGCAATATAATGTGCAAAATGTACAGTAGAGCACAAAACTATATGGCGTTAAACTGGCAGTCACGCACACCGAACTATATGGCGTTAAACTGACAGTAATGCACAAAAAGCGATATGGCATTAAACTAGCAGTAGCGCACAAAACTATATGGCGTTAAACTGGCAGTAACGCACACAAAACTATATGATGTTAAACTGGCAGTAAAGCACACAGAACTATATGGCATTAAACTGGCAATAATGCACAAAAAAAATGAATGGAGTTAAACTGGCAGTAATGCACACAAAACTATGTGGCGTTAAACTGGCAGTAATGCACACAGAAGTAAATGGCGTTAAACTGGCAGTAACACAATCAAATCCATCACTACACTAACGCTATCTGAACTGTCCCTACTCTAGCTATACACTAATGTCAAGAGAGCTGACACGGTCTCACTACACTACACTTAAACTATCTGAGCTGTCCCTACTCTACACGAATGTATGTATGAATGACACGGTCTCACTACACTACAGTGAAACTATCTGAACCGTCCCTACTCTAGCTGCACACTATGCAAAGGTTAATGGTTGCAATTGAAAGAATACTTTTATACTGTGGGGCGGGAATGAGTCATGATTGGATAAATTCATGATCACAGTGTCCAATCATGACTCTGACAGTGCTCTGTGCCCTGATTGGTTGAGGCTTTCACTGCTTCAGCCAATCAGGGCTTGCAATGCACTGTTCAGTGCCGTAGTGCATTGTGGTCAGTTCGGGGGGCAAACAAACGGTTGAACGACCCATTTGATCAGATGTCCGTTGAACGTCCGAACAATGAAAGTTTGGCCCGAACTTATTCTCGGGCTTAACCATTTACCCATCCCTATTGTTTGGCTCATGGTTGCGTTGTGGCCATATTGACCTCAAAGGGAGAGTTTGACAGGCAGTGCCACCTGTCAAACTCTGCAACCCAAGTTAAAAATGCTGTGAGGCAAAGCATTGGGGCTATGATGTATATCTGGCTGTAAAGTTAGAAATATGATGGTTGGCCAATTTTTACCACCTCCCTAGCTAAGAGAAGTAGGCTACTTGAACTTCAGTGAGTCTTCTAGGTCTCTTAGTTAGCCCCTAAATCTCCCAACTCTAGTTCTGCTATGGGATGTATACCTAAAACCTTTGTGTTTAGTGTTGAGGAAAACCAAAAAGAAAGAAAACAGCAGAACATCAGCATCTAAATATTTAACTGATACTTAAATACTAGTATAGTACAGTGTACTATTATGTTGTAACATTATCAAACGATTTTTCTTGTAAAGAAATTAATTAAATATTAGAAGAAATTAAATATACGAAGGTTAATCTGGCACCTTGCAAAATATTCCTGAGCTGCCTTTGTTCACCTTCTTCTTGCACCCTGTCGGCTCTTTAACCTATTTAAGATATATTAAGAAAAATTAAAAACACCAAGTCGTGTGACAGACCCTTGTAAATTTATAAAAGTGTGTCCTCAGGTTTCTAAGGAAAGACAAATTGCACAGCACAAATGAACAAGGGATGATCTATGAGAACAGAGTAGACAGGCTTATTCTTATTAAATTAAAAAAAAAAAAAAAAAAAGTTGATTCATAGAGCGATAGATTTTCTACTGAGAGCATACAGTTTCTACATGTGTAGCAAGTGTACACACATCCTCTTTAAAGAGCTTCTAGGAGAGCTCAGGAGCCTTGAAAAAGATTTGTTGTGATATTCCCAAAGGACAAGGCGGTTGTGGCTGCCTCCTTGCCAAACTAATTGGCAGAGCACATGGGGAACCCGTCTGCATAATGCAAGACTCAACATCATTAAATGTGCATCTAATTTTAGATTTATTTTTTTTGGCCACATATCCTTTCTTCAGCACCCACAAATAATCCTTATCCAATGAAATGAGGTTTATAGATATATTGTAAGTCCTATATGTGACAGTGGAAGTGTAAAGTATACATAAGAAAAAATTATACACTAACCTGAGTGTGTTTTTTTTTCCCCTTTTGGTTGAGCAATAGTACAGTGTTCACATAGCTTACCAACAGTATTGCAGTCTTGCTTTGGATATGAAATGTAATGAATTTGTCAGCTTTCTGAAGGGTCATTTTAAGCTGGCCATACAAAGAGGAAGACCATTGCACAACCTAAATTATTTTGGAACACTGCTACCCCAATCTTGTGACATATAAAATATAGCAGAAAATAACATTAGGTTCTTGGGCGTGGCACTTTGAAGGAATCTGACACTTTGGACTATTGAGGGTGGCTTCCCATAGTTTTTTTTTAGTTGAACACTGTTGTATCCATAATATGTGCACACATTGTGGGTATGGTCCATAGTATGGTACCACAGAATAGTACAAGTACTTATAGGGTGCCCTGGCACAATATGCAGATGACAGTGATTTGTCGGTTACTGGAATAGAGCATTCCTGCATTACAGCATCTGTTATTGCAAGAAGTCTCTGCCTGGCATCCAATCAGACAATGGAAGAAGGAGGTGGGTGCAGGCAGTTCTGTGCTATGAGGCTTCCTATTGGTTACAAAAAAAGCAGCTCCAGGTAAGCGAGTCTCTGGTTAATCCCCACACATACTAATCAGGTGCTAGTCCAGCTCGCATGCTGTGTAACATAAGGAAATGTTTCTGGACAGCTGCACTTCCAAAAATCCTTTTCTTTTGTAAGCTTCATATGACAAGTGGTTGACAGATGGAGCAGGGGACAAAGAGGTAGACGCACTTTGTGCAAATGTTAGCGCTTAGTCATTTGACTAAGTGCTAACATTTGCGCAAAACGTATATACACCTATACCACAACTATACCTCACGTATACTGCATCTTTACCGCACCTATACTGCACACTTTTTAACCACTTCCCACCCGGCCTATAGCAAAATGACGGTCAGGCGGTGGTTCAGTTATCCTACCCATGGGGGCACACATCGAGGTGATTGATGGTGCGGTGTGTCAGTCTGACACACAGCTCCACCGATCTTGGTAAAGAGCCTCTGACAGAGACTCCTTACCACATGATCAGCCGTGTCCAATCACGGCTGATCATGATGTAAACAGGAAGAACCATTGATCGTATTTTCCTCACTCGCATCTGACAGACATGAGTAGAGGGAGCCGATCGACTGCTCTCCTGACAGGAAGGGTCTGTTCTGATTGTTTATCAGCACAGCCCCCCCTCATATGCCCTCTCAGGACCACCAGGATTCTCCCAGGACCACCAGAGATTGCCACCACACTGGACCACCAGGTATGCCACCCTAGACCACCAGAGAAATGCCAATCAGTGCCCAGGTAGCTGCCAATCCCCAATGCCTGCCAGTGCCGTCAGTGATGCCTATCAGTGCCATATATAAGTGCTCATCAGTGCCCATCAATGCCACATATCAGTGCCCATCAGTTTCCTATCAGTGCCACCCATAAGTACTCATCAGTGCAGCCTCTCAGTGCCCATCAGTTTCGCCTATCAGTGCCCACCAGTGCCACCTACGAGTGCCCATCAGTGCCATCTATGAATGCCCATTGGTGCTGCATATCAGTGCCCATCGTCAGTGCACGTCAGCGCCCATTAGTGCCACCTCATTGGTGCAACCTCATCAGTGCCACCTTATCAGTGCCTGTCAGTGCCGCCTTATCGGTGCCCATCAGTAAAGGAGAAAACTTACTTATTTATAACATTTTATAACGGAAACAAAAGAAAACTTTTTTTTTTTCATTTTCAGTCTCTTTTTTTGTTTAGCAAAACATAAAAAATGTAGAGGTGATCAAATACCATCAAAAGAAAGCTCTATCTGTGGGAATAAAAATGATAAAAATTCTGTTTCCGGTACAGTGTAGCATAACTGCGCAATTGTCATTTAAACAGCAACAGCACTGAAAGCTGAAATTGTCTTGGGCAGGAAGGGGATGTAAGTGCCTGGTATTGAAGTGTTTAAAGGAAATCAACGATAGCTGGCACAAGAATAACATGAAGGAATGCTCCTCCTTTAAAACCATCCTGCAAGTCTCTATTGTTCCCTTCTCCTATTTCCTTCATTTCTATGTAAAGTGTAAATCCAGTTGGTCTAAAACCTCGTACACGTGATCGGATTTTCTGCCAACAAAACCGTGGAGTGTCGATTCAAGCTTTTCAGTTGGTGCTTGTCAGTTAATTTCTAATTTTCAATTTTTGCTTGTCAGTTCATTTCTGATTTTCAGTTTGTGCTTTTCAGTTAGTTTCTGATTTTCAGGTCGTGCTTGTCAGTTTGTTTCTGAATGGCTGTTCGTCTACTAGCCATGTGGCGTTCTCGTAGGAGAGATCGTGCTATCATTGGGCTTGGAGTTATTGATTTGACCCAAGTCCACCCCAGGAACAGGAAGAGGAGGAGGAGTTCATTGACCAAGAAGTGGTTGCTTAATCGTGACCAATTCTCTCATATACCTTTGCTTCGAGAGTTCCAGGAGAATAATCCTGATGATTTTAGGAGTCATCTCTGGATGACGGACCCCTGCTTTTACCATCTCTTGGCATTGCTAACCCCCTATATTAAGAAGCAGGACACATGTGTGTGGCTTGCAATTACTCCCGAGCAAAGTCTCATAGCCATTCTGTGGTACTTGGCGATGGGGAGAAGTCTCCAGGACCTGACATTTACAACTGGGATCTCCCCTAGGCTCTGAGACTCATTATTCCAGAAACCTGATCTGCCATTATCCAAGTTCTGCAGAAGGACTATATTCGGGTAAGTTTTAGCCTTTAGCATCACATTCTATGTATTTAATGTTTGCTAATGTATTGCATTAATTTCTTCATTCCATAATTACCATTATTGTAATATGCTGTGAATGTCCTCTTTGTCCTCATGCATGCTGTAAGCTTTTAATGCTCTTTTTTTGTCCTTTATGCATATTTGCCTTCACTAACCTCCCCAGCATGCTATCCTGGGGCCATACACACCTAGCCTAGTAACTTAACAATGTATTTTGTTATCTACATTTTTGTGCTTACCCTAAACACCCCCTAAAATTGTTTTTTTTTTTTGGTGCACAAACTTATTTTGACCCCCCCAAATGCTAAGTCAAGCGATAACAATACTCTATCTGCTGACTTTGCAAATCCCATACACAATATACCTCTTTTGTGGTCATATTCATGAAAGAATTCACCAAAGCATGTAGTGCAAGAGCCTGCCTGAATACGTTCAAATTGTACTGTTGAAAGTTTTTGTCTCCTATTATCTTGATAGGTAATTTATGAATGTCAAAATGTGCTTCAATTTGGACAGTGTGTATCCATATTTTTGGATTATGACACTTCTTACCTGTCCAGTGGTCTGCCAATAGTGTAAGTAAGGAGGGGCTGTCCAAATTATCACACTTTATTTATGCATTCAGATCTCATGGAAGTGGAGAGGGTTACCTGTCCAAACATCTACCCCCCCACCATAACATTTTTAGAATGGGCCACCAGAGGGGTTGAGGAACCTGATAAGTTGACCTTATACTTTTGTTTTTAAATACTAATTTAAATGTTATACTTATGATATGTTGGCCAAGAATGTTTGTGTCAAATCTGCTTGCAATGTAATGTGCAAAAGTAGTAATTTTTTTTTTCTTTTTTTGACTCCAGTTTCCTTCCAACCCACAGCAATGACAGGATGTTGCAGCCCAGTTCAGGCATCAGCGGGATTTTCCCAACTGTGGTAGTGTTGTTGATGGCAAACATGTAAGGATTGACCCAACATTCAACTCAGGCTCCTATTATTTTCATTTTAAGGGGTTTTGCAGCATAGTCATGCTAGCAGTAGTGTTTGCAAACTACAAGTTCCTGTTCCTGGATGTTGGGAAGAATGGTCGCAACTCTGATGCAGACAGAATTCTACCATAGGCTCCAGAATGGTACCTTGCATTTGCCACCTGCTGAGGACAATGTTAAGGGCCTCAATTTTGTGAGAGATGAGGCCTTTGGTCTGGGGGAACATCTTATGAAGCCCTTTCCAATGAGGAACCTCTCCCCAGAGCAGAGAACTTCACCCCAAAAGGGTTGCTGAGAATGCCTTTGGCATCCTTTCCAGTAGGTTCAGACTATTTTTAACCTCAATCAATTAACCAGGCCGCATATAAAATCAACCATGTTGCATTGTGCAGCTGCATCCTCCACAATTATTTACAGAGGAATGCAAGCAGCTACCTTGCCTCAGTGCAAAGTGATGTTGACCTTGCAGTGTCAGGCCCAGCTGAAGAGGCTGCATCTCATCAGTCGGTGGTCGTGATGCCGGCTCTTGAAACTAGCCATGCTGCATTGCCCTCCCAAAATACCAGAGATGTCCGGCAACAGCACATTCTTGGCATTCCTCTGCATCCTGACTCACAGGCATCTCTGTAATGTATTTACGAACCAGCTTCTATAGTTGCTGCTTTGTCCATGACTAGACATGTGCACACTTTATATATTTGCTTTCGGAATTTTGATTTTGTCTCCCTGGAAAGGTACCATCTCAATGTTGAGGGCATGTGGTCAATTGAGCAGGCATTTAGCATCTGTAATAACGTGTATTTTTTTGGACACTGATGGTTGAAATATCATACAGGTTTGCACCACAGCTAGCAAGTCCATGTGGACAGACCACTAATTCTGAGTGACTGAACAAGCATTTAGCAACTGTAAAAAAAAAATTAAGGTCTTTTTTGGACACTGATAATGGAAAAAGCATACAGGTTTGCACCATAGTTAGCAAGCCTGTGTGGGTAGACTTTCTGAGCAATTCAGCAGGCATTTAGCATTTCCAAATACTCAATTTGTGTCTTATTTTGGACAATGAACATGAAAATATCATAGTTTTATAGCACAACTAGTGAGCCTGTTTGGACAGACTACAATTTCACAATTGACCGATTGAGCATTGGGAAATAAAAAAAAATAGACACTTGGACACTGAGGATGGAAGAAGTGTACAGCTTAGCAACTCAGCTATTGAGCCAGTGTGGACAGTCCACAATTTTTAACAGACAGAGCAGCTAGACATTTTACACTAGAAAATTGTATATCAGTGCCTTTGTTTTGGACACTGGACATGGAGGTAGCATACATCTTTCCAACACAACTTTGAAGTCTTGTTTTTCAAGGCTGCAATTTTATGAGGGAGAGAGTATCTTGACTAATTTGCCATACAACAATTGCTTCCTTTTTCATAGAGTGATGAAATTCAGCAAATTTGATGCACACATTTTTAAACCTTCTCAGGCTGTCCACTATTTGTCAGAGATCAAGCTGATAGCGCCTTATAATTTTTTATGTTTTACACATAAAATGGAAAAAAAAAAGTTAATGCCAGCAAAGCGTTTATACCCTGTATGGGGAAATCACAATTTCTTAGAGGCAACGTGTGCAGGTTTAACTTTAAACAATTAAATGACACTGTATATTTACAGAGGTATGATAAAAATATTGTCTATATTTCAGACAAAGTATCTTATCATTAATGGTGGGCCAGTTTTGAGACAGAGAGTTGGCTTCTTTCAGACTGAAATTGTAAAGGAATCTTTTTTAGGTGAACACTGATAATGGAAATTGTACATACAGTATAATAAAGAGTGATACTAAAGTCTTGCACACAAAAGTTTTTTTATTTTAATGCATAGATTTGCATTAAGATAAAAAACCATCTGGCTTTAGAACCACCTTAATATTTTTTTACGAATGGCAAATATGGAAGCAGAGAGTCAGCTCATTTCAGCCAGCAAATAAATCTTGTATTTTTTTAGGACACACTATATAACTATTTAAAAGATTTGATGTACAGTAACCCTTTTTAAAGGGAAGGCAATTCAGAATGAAGGACGATATATTTCAGCCAACAATAATCAATGAGATTGTTATTTTTCTGACACCTTACAGATTTTCTGTGCAGAGTGTAAATAATTCTCATCAGAAACAATTCATGAGGGAGAGAGCAAGAAAACTCCATTAGAAAATCCAAACATTGATTGGATTACATTTTATTCTCCCTGTGACAAAAATGGAAAATTTATATCAAATACTTACCGTAATTTTCCTTTCCTGATGGGCTCCATGGCAGCATACGTGTGGGTTAGCCCCACCTGCATAATTACCCAATAGGACCTCTACTCCCATAAATCTTTGCTCCAAGCTGCTATCCGTGTTCCGTAACTAGCCTACTCCAACATTTGGGAGGGAACTCCTGCTGCCATGGAGCCCATCAGGAAAGGAAAATTACGGTAAGTATTTGATATAAATTTTCCATTTTCCTGACAGGCTCCATGGCAGCATACGTGTGGGAAATAACTCGCCAAACACACCCGGGTGGGCTAAAAATGTTGAGCAAAGAAACTAGAATTTTATTTTTCATTGTCCACTGACAATACTTGTAAACCAAAATTAACAGAAGAAAGCGCAGCTGGCTCTACACAATAATGGGAAACAAAGGTATTAATTGAAGACCAGGAAGCTGCTCTACAGATAACTTCTGGTGCGACATGTCGAACTGCTGCCCAAGAGGACGAGATGCCCCGAGTTGAATGAGCCGTCACTGCCTCAGGAGGAACCATGCCCTTTGCCTTGTATGCCCTTTGAATCGTTTGGACCACCCAAGATGAGATTGATCTTACTGATGCTCGCATCCCTTTATTTTTGCCATGAAGAAGGACAAAAAGAAAGTCTGTTCGTCTGAACGAGGCTGTAGCGTCCAGATATTGTTTCAAGGTGCGACCAACATCCAGGGGAAGAATCTCTTGGTTGTCTGACATTCTAAACGTAGGTAGCACGATCTCCTGATTTTCATGAAATACTGATGTGACTTTTGGATTTGATCCAAGCATAGGGATCAGGACCACTCTGTCCGGAAAGAAAGTTAGAAATGATTCAACTGACCCAAGATTCCTAATTTCCGACACTCTTTTGGCTGAAGTTATTGCCACCAGAAACACCGTCTTGATAGTGAGATCTCCTAAAGACAGGGGAGCATCCAAACCTTTCCCAAGATCAGAAAGAAAGTCCAATACTAACGGAAGGTCCCATTTGGGAAACCTGGGCCTCTTTTGAGGCCTAAGCCTGATGGCTCCTTTAAAGAATTGTTGAATTAAGGTGTGATTCGCCCACGAAACTCCTGTAAAGGCTGAAATGGCTGAAACTTGTACTCTAAGAGAGCTAACTGCCAGAGACAAGTCTAACCCTGACTGAAGGAAAGACAAGATATCTTGAACTGCCGGAGAATTATATGAATTTGACCTAGAAGACATGTGGCCCATAAACCTGGCCCATATACGTTCGTACACTTTATTGGTACTCTTCAGTCTGGCACTAAGAAGGGTTGGAATCGCTTCTTCTGGGCAACCTAGAGCTTCTAGCCTTCCCCTCTCAAGAACCATGCCCTGAGGTGTAGACAGGATGGGCACGGGTGTAACAGCGTGCCTTGAGACAGTAGATCTGGCCTGAGAGGCAGAGGAACTGGGTCCTGATAGCTGAGTAGCAACAGCAGAGGAAACCAAGGCCTGTTGGGCCAGAATGGTATTATCGCAATGATTTCCACCTTCTCCCCTCTGAGCCTCCGAAGGAACTGTAGGATTACAGGAACTGGAGGGAAGGCATAGGCTCTCTGGAACTTCCAACAATCCGTGAGAGCATCTATCCCGAACGCCTGAGGATCCCTGAACCTCGAGTAGTATCTGTGCATCTTGCGATTGTACGGCGAAGCAAACAGATCGACCTCTGGAGATACTCCCAGAGTCAGAAGCCACTCGAAGACATCCCTGTGAAGGGACCACTCGTTGTTGTCTATTTTGACCCTTGACAGAAAATCTGCTTGAACATTCTGGACCCCTGGGATGTATACAGCAGAAATGTTGACCACATTCTTCTGAGCCCAGTTCATTATCGGTTCTACTTCTCGTAATAGAGACCAACTGCGATGTTCAGATCTGGAAGACCTGCGGTAACCAGACTTTGACGATGATTTGCGGTGGTGCGATTTTGACGATCCACTGCGACTATGCGCACTGTAATGCGGTTCAGACCTAGAAGGGCTATAAGGAAATATACAAGAAAGAGAGAGAGATACAGACCAGGCTGGTATCAAATGCTAAGGAATACTCCACAAATACACAGCAATCCAGCCATGCACATACCTGTTACAAGCGGGTAGGTCACTAGTAGGCAGTGAGGCATCCATGACTAAGAACGCTGACTGTAACAACAATAGACCCTCATAAGCAGCCATACAAAACACAGGAGCAATAATACATCAGAGCAGATCATAACCTACCTTACACCAACCAGAGAATGGCCCCGGGAAGTCGCTGAATTTTCCTGCAATCATTCCCAAATTCTGACATCTCTCACTGTGTTTCAAATATGGCGCCCATGACGTCATCAGCGGCGTCAGACGCGAGATGCCCGCGCGCATGCACGGGAACCAAGCCTCGCTTTGTAATTGGGTCCGCGCATGCGCAGAACGCAGCGCTGGACCCGGAAACAGGGGGAGAAAGGCTGCTGGAACGCGGAAGCGTCAGCGCCTATGCACAAGAACCAGCTGGCATATGAAAAGACACAGGTAGAAAAAAGAAAAACACATAAACACTGCTGCCATGAAAACGGAATTTTTACAGCTCACCACTCCACCAACGATCGTCTGGCCGAACAGGTTCAAGCACACACCACCGATCCACCGGGCAGATAATGGCCACCTTAAATAGCAGGTAATAAGCCGTGCGCACTTTATCTTCGGACAAACCAAGCCTTCAGCGCTACTCTGCCATACACTCCATACCCATGCTTAACAGACAGGGCCTATCGGAGGAACAAAAGCTTGATAGTCGGCCGACTTGATCGTAGTGAAGATCTCTTCAGATAGGAAACACCTGTCCTATGGAGGAAGACAAAAAAGGAACACGGATAGCAGCTTGGAGCAAAGATTTATGGGAGTAGAGGTCCTATTGGGTAATTATGGAGGCGGGGCTAACCCACACGTATGCTGCCATGGAGCCTGTCAGGAAAGAGAATTTTTTTTTTAAAGAATTATCCACACGTATTTTACAGCACACTTTTATAGGCTAGAATTTCATGTGTAAGGATTGAGAGAGGATTTTTTTTATGCAAAGAATCACTGATTGGCCACATTACTTTAACCACCTCAATACAGGGCACTTTCACCCCTTTCCTACCCAGGCCTTTTTTACAGCTTTCAGCGCTGAAATAAATATTGCCACACTGCTACAATTATTAAAATGCTAATGTGAATACCAATATATCAAATTTTTGTGACATAAAAACAAAAAAAATTCCTCAGCATGAAATTCCTTAAAGGCCATTCATAGTGCTCATACAAAAAAATCACCAATTGATAATTTTCAATAAATTTGTGAGACTTTATAACCAAGCTCGAATGCTTTGTAATACTGTGTGTTTCACCTCCGTGACACATATGCCGTCACCTTATCAGTGTAGAAAAATTGGTCTACTGTGCTTACATCCTTTTTAAGGGTATGAAACTGGGTCAGCTCCACACTCTAATTGTTGGAAACCACCAATTCAGCCAAGATGTATATTCCCCTTTAAGGGGCTAGATATATTCTTCTGCTCCTCACTCTTGCTTATGGCTGGAAAGTTCTTACAAAATATAATAAAGAGCCAACATAGTACAGTACTTAAAAACCAACAAAACAAAAAAAAATCACAAAATAATTAATATATCAAACACAAAAAACCATCAGCGCTAAAAAGCAGTCATATATATATACAAAATAATTAGTACATTTACATAAGTGCACAAATAACTAGCACAATATAAACTTATTAAGTCCACTTATAATACAGGTAATCATTGACTACACTCCACCACTGTACTTTACAGTTTCCTGGTCTGACATCACCCAGCTCGGTCCAACATGTTGCGTCATCAATCACATGACTTCACCTATTGATATTTTTTCTCAACAAAAACTGAGTTACTCCTTAACCTTATCCAGCCTTCAAGACTATCAGAAAATGCCATTAACACCACTACCTGCCAGGGCTATGTGACCATCCTTACCCACACATCGCATTTCTGGCACAGCCCTCAATAATTTTACCCCCTGACATCCACATCAGTTGGCCACCTTTACCCACAACACCACCCTCTTCTGTAATGACTCTGTTGCAACTTACAGACAATGCCTCAACCTACCTTTGATTAAAAATATATATGTATAGTAGCCCATGAGTATTGCAAACTTAGTTAAGCACGGTGTTAAAGACATGATGACAAACTCATTCAAAAAACATTTGGATTTTTGTTTTTAATTGTGCTGCAATGTCTGTTTAAATATTGTCAAATTATAAAAAAAAATGTCTCAAGCAACCTTTTGTACCATACCATTGCTGCATAAGCTGAATTAAAACGTATTAACCTTTGATAAAAACTATTAGGTCTATGTCTGCATTTCTTGTATAAGCATTTAACCCACAATCAGCTATTTTATGAACATGAGAGAAATCTTTGAGCTTCAAACTATAACTTGAAAGCAGTTATTTTCAGCTTCATTGCTGTCTGTTAAAAATCCTGGAGATGGTGCCATTTATCATACGTACACATCTCCTGCTCTACCTCCTCTATTGATGTTTCCTCTACATAAACAGAAACAGTGGCATGTAAGGTTCCAATTCAAATCAAAACAAAAAAGTGAACATCTGATTGAGTTGATCTTTCTTTTATCTGCTATTTTTCTGCAAGTGAGCACTTGTCTTGTTTAAAGCAGAAAGTAAGGCAAACTTATAAATAGCTATGATATCTATTTTACAATTTAGGCTCGGTTCACACGGGGGCGACACGACTTGCCGCTCCGCGACCTGCCGCGACCTCAGCGGCGACTTGCAAACGACTTCTGTATAGAAGTCAATGCAAGTCGCCCGAGGTCGCCCAAAAGTAGTACAGGAACCTTTTTTCTAAGTCGGAGCGACTTGAGTCGCTCCTCTTAGAGCGATTTCGTAGTACAGAACGGGGGCGACTTGTCAGGTCGCGGCGCGTCGCCCCCTGTGTGAACCGAGCCTAACTATATTGGTAATTCTGTTGAGCTAGTCTTGTGATCCCCCAGTCTAAATGTTATACAGCAATGTGATGATTCTGATTTATTGTCCAGTGTGCATGCAGGAAATTTGCAAACGTACATTAGGAAACCTACCTGGCTATGTAGTAGATTATGGAATCACAAGTTTGGCAGAATAGGTATCAACGCTGCATTCAGCCAATTGACTCTAGTTCCAGTTCAGATAACAAGCTACTTTAACGACTAGTAACCAGTTCCTGTGGAAGACTATTGCCTATTTTTGGCCTCCTTTAAATTTGCTTTGTCTTCTGAACAGTGATCCATGTTCGACAGTCGGTGAGGATGCCTTATATCACCCCCTCACTGCCTATTTTACAGTGCATTCGGAAAGTATTCACAGTGTTTCACTTTTTCCACATTTTGTTATGTTACAGCCTTATTCTAAAACTGATTAAATTCATTATTTTCCTCACAATTCTGCAAACAATACCCCATAATGATAATGAGAAAGAAGTTTTTTTTTTTTTATATTTAAAAAAAAAAAAAACGAAAAATAACACATGTACACAAGAATTCATAGCCTTTGTCGTGACTCTCAAAATCGAGCTCAGGTGCATTCTGATTCCAGTGATTATCCTTGAGATGTTTCTACAACTTAAATGGCGACCACCTGTGGTAAATTCATCTATACTTTTGCACCACTTTTATATTGCTGTACCATGGTAATGAACATGGGCGTTGTATCGCTTTGTATTAAGGTTATCTAGCCATGTATGTTTTGAGATTTTGTATTATGCATATTTTGGTTCCATCCTATGGATTGGAACAGGGAAAGGGTACAGACCAGAAGAGTGGGACTTTACACATGCCTTTGAGAACATATTACACAATATAAGTAGCTTACAAAAAGTGTTTATTAGACAATATACGGTACATATAATGGTTAAAAAATTCCCAATGGCATAAAAACATACGGTTTACTTTACAGAGCACATATCATAGGACATATGAATCTAGGTTCAGTATTAGCTTGATGTATTTGATGCGTTTTGTGGGACTTCCGCTTCTTCAGGGGTCCATTCAGACAAGTGGATTCTTATATATCTGTTTCTTAGCTTTATAGTGTTTTAGATATCAGAACTTTTTTATGTGTACCTGTGCTTAGCTAATGAGGATTAACATGTTATTCCATTTTGGGCCAGAGATCACTTTTGAGCTAGAAGCCTGTGATATATATATATATATATATATATATATATATATATATTTTAATACCTTTTTAATACCTTTTAGTCATGAGGGATTGAATTATGTGTTTATGTGAATGCTTTTAATAATTTATGATGCACCATTACACTCATTTTCCCAGTTTACACAGCTAAGCACTTACAGAAATGATATAGGTACTTTGTATTGTTTATATAAAACTTCTTCATGCTGGACTGGACATTTCAAGTGAATATGAGATTTGTATATTTATTATTTAAGCTTCTCTGGTATCAAGCGTTATACAGTATTTAAAATATCTGCAGGATGCGGGTTCCATAAATAACTGCATAATGCACTGCAATCAAAGTTCAGGTAAAAAAGAAAAAGGTAGAATGCTTGTCAGGTTTCTTGAGCTGTTTCTACCTCCACTAGGCTGACTTTCCCTTAGTTTTTCTTCCTGTGATACCTTATTACATTTTGTCATACAGAATGTCTTTGTGACAGGAAGTGGGAGAAAATACCTTACAAACGGTATACTATCAGTAATAAGATGCCTTACATACATTTTAACCCTTCCCTGGTTTACTACAAAGCTGTTTTTGCTTGTTCATGTCTTAGGTAAAAAGACGTGCCTGTAAAATAATAATTTATTGCTGTTTAATAATTATTAGATGTGGTGGCTGCATTTGTTTTCTTTATTTTCACCTGTGCTTCAGTCAGTAGGTCTGTTTTTTTTCAATGTCAATGTCGCCACATCCATCGGCTAGATTGACACCTCGCTAGCCCCGTCGCCTGGTATGGATTTAAAGGGGAACCCCTACACCGAAAAAACAGCGTGGGGGTCCCTCAAAGTCCATAGCAGACCCTTATCCAAGTACGCAGCCCAGCCGGTCAGGAAAGGGGGTGGGGACAAGCAACATGGGGGTGCTTTGGGGAAGGGGGGCCCTGCGACCCCCCCACCCCAAAGCACCTTGTCCCCATGTTGATGAGGACAAGGGCCTCTTCCCGACAACCAAGGCCGTTGGTTATCGGGGTCTGCTTATCAGAATCCAGGAGCCCCCTTTAATAAGGGGGCCCCCAGATCCCGGCCCCCCACCCTATATGAATGAGTATGGGGTACGATGTACCCTACCCATTCACCTGGTGAAAAAAAGTGTCCTCCGGCATCCTCCGGGACTGTGACATCAAGGGGGGTGGGATCACCATGTGACATCACCCGGTGACCCCGCCCCCTGTCCCTATATAAGTCGCCGCACAACGCGCCCCTGCCATTGCGGCCAGAGAGAGCGTTGTGTCAACATCGCAAGGAAGAAGAAGAAGAGGAGAAAAGAAGAAGGCGGCGGCGACAGAAGACCGGGCCAACGCTAGTAAAAGAGCTATAAGAAGATAGCGGAAGCCCAGCAGAAGAACAGGGAACAAGACCCCGAAGTCGGAAGAAGACCCCACACGATGGCGGCGATGACGAAGAAGAAAGCCGGGCTCCTCCGCTAGTAAAAGAGCAGAACATAGCGGAGGAGTCCGGCGAGAAGACCCTCCAAGACGGAAGAAGAGAAGACCACTGGAGCTGTCTAATAAATTATTTTAAAAACTTGTGTTGTTTTTTTATTTACACTTTTTTCACCAGGTAAAAGGGTAGGAGTACATCATACCCCATACTCATGCACATAGGGTGGGGGGGCAGTATATGGGGGCCCTCTTATTAAAGGGTGCTCCCGGATTCTGATAAGCCCCCCACCCGCAGACCCCGACAACCAACCAGGGTTTTCGGGAAGAGGCCCTTGTCCTCATCAACATGGGGATAAGGTGCTTTGGGGTGAGGGCCACAGGGCCCCCCCTTCCCCAAAGTATGCCCCCATGTTGAGGGCACACGGCCTGGTACAGCTTAGGAGGGGGGGCGCTCGCTCGTCCCCACCCCCTTTCCTGACCGGCCGGGCTGCGTGCTCGGATAAGGGTCTGCTATGGACTTTGGGGGGACCCCCACACCGTTTTTTTGGCTTAGGGGTTCCCCTTTAAATCCATACCAGGTGACGGGGCTAGCGATGTGTCACTCTCGCCGATGGAGGCGGCAATGTTGACTTCCTTCGCTAGTCCCGTCTACTTGGAGCCACGTTCAAAATGAACAGACTTTTCTCAGTGTGGGCAAGTCCATTCATTTCAAAAGTCCGGTGGACTAGCACACAGACGGGCGGATTGTCCGCCAGATAGTCCGATCATGTGTACGTGGCATTACTTGCTCCTCCATCCAGAGTGGAGATACCCCAAGACCAGAAGTGTGTTACTGGCCAGATCACTAAGTATAAATTAAGGAAAGAAAAACTAAAAAATAAAAAAAAATGCAGTCAATACATTCATGGATTAGTAAGCTGTGACTTAGATATTTTATAGATAGGCAACTCCTATCCTCATATTGATTAGTGGTTCCAAATTAATAATAACTACAGCAGTAGGGAACAGACACAAAAGATACGCTCAGCATCTTTCCAAATAACTGTTCTCCTTTATTATGACACATTTAAAGGTTTTTATACACATGATTACATAGGCATCACATTAATATTACAATTGTACTTTTATGGTAACAAGAGGCGTTACATAGGCAGGCTAATTCTAATCAGGACTCAAAAGAATGTAAACATGTACTGAAAACATTAGTGCCGTGTGCAAAGTGAGGGCAATACATATAAAATAGAATACAATTATATACAGAACTTACAAATTTCCATTACAATCTCCTCTCTTTTGATCAATATTTTGATCACTAACCATACCTGCTATCACCTTTAACCTGGAACCTACACACGCTTAGGTGGAGGTAGTCCTGGCCAAAGAGGCAAAAACTCCATTGTGGAGAAAATAATAGCTGAGCAATATATTAAACTTTTGTTTTTGGGTTTAAACTCTCAGATGGGGACACAGATGGGAATAAAAACATGTGAGAGTTGTAAATTTTTCCTAAATCTGGCCAAAACTACACAAAGATTTTTTATTGTAGTTCTCTGCTACATTTGTAGTTTAGACCACATTTTTTAACTGTTCTATATATAACAATGAACAATTAATGTAAGCAAGCTAACTTAGAATGGATTTTGTAGAATGATGGAGCACATATTTTGCCCTATTTAAAAACCTGACTCATGCAAATAGATACTTAGATAATGCACACAGAAAAATAAAAATAAAAATAAAAAAAACAATTCAGCCTAGTCCAAATGTAACCACTGTGTTCTTTTTCATTACGTTACTGTCCTTTGCTGCTGAAGAATATGTCAACCACGTATAAATAAATACTATTAAAAACTTAGATAGACAGCAGTACTGTCAGTAAACTGCCAATTCAGAAGATACCATATATTATTTCAAATCACAAAGCATACACAAACCCCAGTTTGAACTTCTGAGGCTCAATCTGGTGCCGTCTGTTGCTGCTTTATTATTTTTATAAACCATTTCTATTTTATCCCCCACCCCCCCCACCTCAATCCCCCGAACTTGGAAACGTTCACGTTTGGATCACAATGCAACAAAACTGCCTTTTTGTCAGCTTTCGTGAGTGTTGGCCAATGGTGAGGCAGTGGGTGGGTGGAAGCAGATACAAATGCCTATTCATGATGCAAGCTGCCTCCCCCTCAGAATCAAGCATGATCAGCTTAAATGAGGCAATGTGGCTTTTCTGTTACATATGCTTCGGTATCTATTGTGATTCTCCATACTTGTTATTTTTCCTCAGGCAGCTCTCCTTTACACATTGCAGTCTCTCCTCTTCTGCGCGAGGGCTTCCCCTCCCCTATGTTAGTGGTGCTGCCAGTGATAGCAAAGGAAAGTCAACCGTAGAAAAAGCTAAGAACTCTGTTTTTATATATATATATATATATATATATATATATATATAATATATATATTACAGTAAAGTCCTATTAAAACACATCTTTTATATGTGGTTTGTAAGGAAGAAAAAAACTTCATGTATTCCTTTTTTAACATATGTGTTAACCTGGTTTCTTACAATTAAATATAAGACAGATAAAGTTCCCCAGTCACATTTTATGATGACCCATTCTTTAGTATTTTCAGTATATTTCTGTCCCCTTAAATCACTGGAAATATTAATTTATACCTGCAAACTACTGTAGGTAAATGGGAAATATAAGAATAGGATTTTTAAAGCGGACCTGTGTGTGACCTGAAGGCTTCACTACCGGTTTGCCTTAGTTGCAATGCCGGCGCCTGCACCCGAGCTGATCAGCTTGGGGTGCCGACATTGCGGAATCCCTGGAGAAGTAAGTGCCCTTATATTAAAAGTCAGGAGCTACAGTATTTAGTATATAGCTGCTGACTTTTATTTATTTTTTTTAGAGGCTGGAACTCTACTTTAACCACTTCACGCCCGCGCTATAGCCAAAAGACGGCTGCAGCATGGACGCTAAGTGCCGGGAGGGCGTCCCTGGACATCCTCCCTTTAACTTCCCCTCTGCGCGCCACCGCAGGCGCGCAGAGAGGAAGTTCTGTGCTGGCCGTGTGCCCCGGACACAGCCAGTCACAGATCGCTGTAAACGGCCAATCACAGCGGCTGTTTACAGCGTGATCAGCATGTCCAATGAGAGATGATCTCATATGTAAACATATGAGATCATCTCTCATCGCTGGCTTTCCCTCCTCACACAGACAGCGTGAGGAGGGAGAGATGAACTGATGCATCTCTGCAGCAGTCAGTGTAAATAAATAAATAAATAAAATAAAATAAAAATACAGTTCCCATCTGTCCCCACTGCCACCTGTCCACACTGCCCCCACTGCCATCTGCCCCCACTGCCACCTCTCAGTGCCATCTGCCCCCACTGCCACCTGTCATCAGTGCCATCTGTCCCCAGTGCCACCTGTCATCAGTGCCATCTGTCCCCAGTGCCATCTGTCATCAGTGCCACTTGTCCCCAGTGCCATCTGTCATCAGTGCCACCTGTCATCAGTGCCACATCAGTGCCACGTGTCATCAGTGCCATATAGTGCCATCTGTCATCAGTGCCACATCAGTGCCACGTGTCAGTGCCACATAGTGCCATCTGTCATCAGTGCCATATCAGTGTCACGTGTCATCAGTGCCACATATTAGTGTCACGTGTCATCAGTGCCACATATTAGTGGCATCTGTCATCAGTGCCACCTGTCAGTGTCACATGCCATCTGTTATCAGAGTCACGTGTCATCAATGCCAGGTATCAGTGCCATCTGTCATCAGTGTCACGTGTCATCAGTGCCACGTATTAGTGCCATGTGTCATCAGTGCCACGTGTCATCAGTGCCACGTATAAGTGCCATCTTTCATCAGTGCCACATATTAGTGCCATCTGTAAGTGTCACGTGTCATCAGTGCCACATATTAGTGGCATCTGTCATCAGTGCCACATATCAGTGCCACGTATCAGTACCATCTGTCATCAGTGCCACATCGGTGTCACGTGTCATTGTCCTGGTGCTCCAGGGCCTTCAAAAGTGTAATAGGTAGTCAACAAGTTAGATGTGTAATTTATGCTCCTAGAACACGTGACGGCACTCCCTGCATGTTGGGCCTCTCTATGTGGCCAGGCTGTGAAAAACTCCCACACATGTGGTATCGTAATACTCAGGAGGAGTAGTAGAATTTATTTTGGGGCATTATTTGTGGTATACACATGCCACGTGAGAGACATAACCTATTACAATGAAGATTTTGTGGAAAAAATTAAAATAAAATAAAAAATCTTCATTTTGCAAAGAATTGTGGGAAAAAAATGACAACATCAAAAAGCTCACCATTCCTCTAACTAAATACCTTGCAATATTCACTTTCAAAAAAGGGGTCATTTGGGGGGTATTTGTACTTTCCTGGCTTGTTCATGTCGCAAGAAATGAGATAGGCCACCAGTACATCAGATGTGATCAATTTTGTATGATTTGCACCACAGGTTGTAGACTCTCTAACTTTCACAAAGACCAAATCATATACACTAATTTGGGTTATTTTTACCAAAGATATGTAGCAGTATAAATTGTGACCAAAATGTATGAAGAAAAATTAATAATTTGCAAAATTTTATCACAGAAACAAAGAAAAATGCGTTTTTTTTTCAAAATTCCCCTTAATATTCATACCAGACCCAAAGGGCCTGGTAATGGACTGGGGGGGGGGGGGGGCACATGCCTTTTTTTGAATGAGTTTAATCTATATTGCCGAGACCCGATAATTAATTACAGCGGCAATCAGTTTTAAATGACTTTTTTCCTTTAGAAATGTAATTCTGCTACGGCACTATACTAAACACATGAAAACTGTGCTAATATAGACACCCCTCAAGGACAATATATAAAGGAATATTTCATTTTTATTGTTTTATTTTAAGCATTTTAAAAAATCACTGCTCTGGAAAAAATGGCAGTTTTTTTTTTAAAAGTTTTTGCATTGATACATGTTCTCTGGGGCAGGAACACTTTTTATGACAATAACTTGCATATTAACCACTTTCTGACCGCCGGCAGTCAAATGATGGGCAGGCGGCGCACCTATAGTGGCAGGAGGCCGTCATATGATGGCCTCCCGTTTAAACAGGGAATGCGCGTGATCGTGCGCGCGCATTCCTGTTTCTTCAATGGCGGCGTGTCACGGAGACGGTTATGGCTGTTTACCACGTGATCGCAGATGGTCACACCCCACTGTGCACGGCGCATGCGCGTGATCGCGAGTGTGCTGCGCGTGCACGTTGGTGGCGGTGTGTTCCCCGGGAACACTACTCGTCACCGATGCTGGTAAACAGCCATTGGCCGGCTGTTTACCCATGTGATCGGCTGTGATCCTTTCACAGCCGATCACTAAAATGTAAACAAACCGCGGTAACGAGATGTTACTGGGTTCTCCTCCTCACACACCGATCGTGTATGAGGTGGAGATTGCGGTAACATCTTGTTACCGCCTACAATGTACACCAATCACACTGATTCCCCCCCAATAAAGAGGACCTGTCACCACCCCTCATAGTACCTGTCAATCACAGTCCATCAGAGTACCTGTCACAGTCCATCAGAGTATTTGAGTACCTGTCCCAGTCCATCTGAGTACCCGAGTACCTGTCACAGTTCATCTGAGTACCTGTCCCCATCAGAGTACCCAATACCTGTCACGCACAACAGAATACCCAAGTACCTGTCACGGCCCATCAGAGTACCCGAGTACCTGTCACAGCCCATCAGAGTACCCGAGTACCTGTCACGGCACATCAGAGTACCCGAGTACCTGTCACGGCACATCAGAGTACCCGAGTACCTGTCACAGCCCATCAGAGTACCTGAGTACCTGTCACGGCACATCAGAGTACCCGAGTACCTGTTACAGTCCATCAGAGTACCCGAGTGTCTGTCACAGCCCATCAGCGTACCCGAGTACCTGTCACGGCACATCAGAGTACCCGAGTACCTGTCACGGCCCATCAGAGTACCCGAGTACCTGTCGCACACATCAGAGTATCCGAGTGCCTGTCACAGTCCATCAGAAGACCCGAGTACCTGTCACAGTCCATCAGAGTACCCGAGTATCTGTCACAGCCCATCAGAGTACCCGAGTACCTGTAACGGCACATCAGAGTACCCGAGTACCTGTCACGGCACATCAGAGTACCCGAGTACCTTTCACGGCCCATCAGAGTACCCAAGTACCTGTCGCGGTCCATCAGAGTACCCGAGTACCTGTCACGGTCCATCAGAGTACCCGAGTACCTGTCACGGTCCATCAGAGTACCCAAGTACCTGTCACGGTCCATCAGAGTACCAGAGTACCTGTCACAGTCCATCAGGGTACCCGAGTACCTGTCAAGGTCCATCAGAGTAACTGAGTACCTGTCTCAGCCCATCAAAGTACCCGACTACCTGTCACAGCCCATCAAAGTACCCGAGTACCTGTCACGGTTCATCCGAGTACCCAGGTACTTGTCACAGCCCATCAGAGTACCCGAGTACCCGTCACAGCCCATCTGAGTACCCGAGTACCTGTCACAGTTCATCTGAGTACCTGAGTACCTGTCACAGTTCATCTGAGTACCTGAGTACCTGTCCCAGTCCATCTGAGTACCTGTCACAGTTCATCTGAGTACCTGAGTACCTGTCACAGTTCATCTGAGTACCTGAGTACCTGTCACAGTTCATCTTAGTACCCGAGTACCTGTCACAGTCCATATGAGTACCTGACTACCTGTCACCGCCCTTCAGAGTGTAATGGATGTGATCATGAGTGTTATCAGTGAAATGCCTATTTCTGATACTCTTATAGATATAAGTGCTTATCTTTCATTATCAGTTATCAACCTTAATCATACACATTTAATCATAATTAAGATGTCTGTCAGCTTCTCCCTTCATGTGAAACTGCAAGAGTTAAAAGAAAGAGAGCAACGTCAAAGAGAAGAATCACGCCTGTTCTCGGCCACCTCGTCAGTACACCCAAGGAGAAACGGGGGCTGGGAACAAGACTCTACTTTAGCTACCGAAGCTTGCTTTTCCCTTTTTTAGACATAACCCAGCTAAAAAGCTTATACTCCGTCACAATAATAAATATGTATAATTTGTGGTTTGTACACGCTGTCTTTTATCTAATTTTTGATTTGATACTATGATATCCGGCTATAGTATATCAGTCGGAGTTCAGGAAATAAAAAGCAGAAGTATCTGAAGACTGAACTACGTGTGTGTCAGTGTTTGACTTCAAGTGTGCACACTTATATTAACCACTTCAATACAGGGCACTTTCGCCCCCTTTCTTCCCAGCCCAATTTTCAGCTTTCATCGCTCTAGCGCTTTCAGTGACAATTGCGCGGTCATGCTACACTGTACCCAAATGAAATTTTTATCATTTTGTTTGCACAAATAGAGCTTTATTTTGGTGTTATTTATTCACAAATACGTTTTTTATTTTTTGCGATATAAGCGCAAAAAAAGCGGAAATTTGGAAAAAAAAACAATATTTTATTTTTTCTATTTTAAAAGAAATCCAATAAAATCAAATTTTTGTCATAAATTTAAGCCAAAATGTATTCTGCTACATGTTTTTGGTAAAAAAAATTCCGTTAAGTGTATAATAATTGGTTTGTGTGATCATGGACATATGTACGCAAATGATCATGTACATATGTGTGCAGGTGATCACGTACATATGTGTGCAGATAATCATTGGGCCATGTGATTTTAGTGGGACATATGTGGGGGACATGTTTTTATTATTTGGGGACATGTATGTTTTGGGGACATGTGTGTTTTGGGGACATATGTGGGGACATTGTGTTTATATTGTGTGGTGTGTTGTGTGTTAACACTAGACTGATGATCAGTGAGTAAAAAGCTGTAAAAAACAGCTCATACTGCCTGATCATCAGCTGGCTGCAGCGATCTGCTCTCCTCTCCTCAGCGATGACTTCTGTGTGAGGAGAGGAGCAACCGATTGCCTAGCAACTGGCTGTTTGTTTACATCACATGACGGCCGTGATTGGACACGGCCGTCATGTGATCAGGAGGGCCAATCACAGAGCCCTCCTGCCGATCTGAGATGCGCAGTGTCCGGGTGACACAAGCACATCGGGATCGCGCCGCTGCGCGGGCACGCTACTTCTGAAGGATGTTCCTGAACGTCCTATCAGAAGTAGACGGCTCCCACCCGGCTGTATATGTGCATTGGCCGGGTGGGAAGTGGTTAAGGATTAATTTGGCCAGGGGGACAGAAACAAGATACTGGACTTTTATAGTCCAGGTCCAAAACAGCTGGCACCCAAACGTGGGGCTCGAGAGTCGGTCCAAGGGACAGCCGAAAGTGAAAGAGACCAAAATAATACCAAATACGGACGGGCCGGAGCCTGATCAACTCTGGATAAAATGGTAAGACATTTTCCTTAATACTTTGTCTACTGTTTAGTCCGTATTTAGTTTGTCTGTTTGTTTTGTGGGAACCACCTTTTGTTTGGAAGGAGGGATTGAGTATATCATCACGGATGGAGGTGGTGTGGTTAAACTCCTCTTGGGGGAATAAATAATATCAGTCGGAGTTCAGGAAATAAAAAGCAGAAGTATCTGAATACTGAACTACGTGTGTGTCAGTGTTTGACTTCAAGTGTGCACACTTATATTAAAGTGGTTGTAAACCCTTACAAACCACTTTGACCTACAGGTAAGCCTAGATTAAGGCTTACCTGTAGGTCCAAGAAATATCTCCTAAACCTATACGGTTTAGGAGAAATTTGCCCGAAGACAGGCACCGCTGTCTACGGCTCATGCGCGCGGCATTTCCAACAACGGAGCTGCCGCGCGTGTCGGCTCCCGTGTGCATGCGCGGGAGTGACGTCATCGCGGCTCCGCCGAATGACAGCGGCGGAGCTGCGAGACCCCACCGAAAAGATGGATGCGCCGGACTACAGGGGACAGCGGTGACATCGCTGGCTCCTGTGTCAGGTAAGTGACACATAATGGGCTACTATGCGATGCATAGTAGTCCATTATGCTTTGCCTTTGCAGGGAATTAAAGAGGAAGTAAACTCATCAGGGTTTACTTCCTCTTTAAGGATTAATTTGGCCAGGGGGACAGAAACAAGATACCGGGCTTTTCTAGTCCAGGTCCAAAACAAGAGTACCCAAATACCAGTCACCAAGCCATCAGAGTACCTGTCACCAGGCCATGAGAGTACCCGAGTACCTGTCACCAGGCCATCAGAGTACCTGAGTACCTGTCACCAGGCCATCAGAGTACCCGAGTACCTGTCACCGGGCCATCAGAGTACCCGAGTACCTGTCACCGGGCCATCAGAGTACCCGAGTACCTGTTTCCAGCCCATCAGAGTACCCGAGTACCTATTTGTAGCCCATGTCTCATAGAATATACGTCGGGGTGTTTGCTTTCCAAAATGGGGTAATTTTGTGGGTAATTTCACTGTCCTGGTGGTCCAGGACCTTTAAAAGTGTGATAGGTAGGAATGAAATGAGATGAGTCATTTATGCTCCTAGAACACCTGAATGTACTACTTCAATGTTCGGCCTCTCTATGTGGCCAGGCTGTGTAAAAGTCCTACACATGTGGTATCGCCATATTCGGGAGGAGTAGCAGAATGTGTTTTGGGGTGTAATTTTTGCTATATACATGCTATGTGTTAGAAATATCTTATAAATTGACAACTTTGTGTAAAAAAAAAATGCGTTTTAATTTTTTTCCACATATTCCAAAAACTTCTGGAAAAAAATGAACCGTTCAAAAGACTCATTATGCCTCACAGATTATATGTTGGGGTGTTTGCTTTCCAAAATGGGGTCATTTTATGGGAAATTCCATTGTCCTGGTACTCCAGGGCCTTCAAAAGTGTAATAGGTGGTTGAGAAATGAGATGTGTCATTTTTGCTCACAGAACGTCTGAAGGTACTACATCAATGTTGGTGCTCTGTATGTGGCCAGGCTGTGTAAAAGTCTCACACATGTGGTATCGCCGTACTCAGGAAGAGTAGCAGAATGTATTTTGGGGTGTAATTTGTTGTATGCATATGCTGTGTGTGAGAAATAATCTGATAATATGACAATTTTGTAAAAAATAATAATAAAAAAATCTTCATTTTGCAAAGAATTGTGGGAAAAAATTACAACTTAAAAAAACTCACCATGCTACTTACTTAATACCTTAGAATGTCTACTTTGTAAAAAGGGGTCATTTGGGGGGTATTTGTACTTTCCTGACTTGTTAGTATCTCAAGAAATGAGATACACCTGATGTACTGAAGGCCTGATCAGATGTGATCAATTTTTAGCGATTGGCACCATAGTTTGTAGACTCTATAACTTTCACAAAGACCAAATAATACACACTAAACCCTTGTACACACGGTCGGAGATTCCGACAGAATGTGTCCGATCGGACCGTTTTGTCGGATATTCCGACTGTGTGTGGTCTACATCAGACTGTTTCAATCGGAATATCCGACGGACCAAGTTTTCCAACATGTCGGTAAAATTTTCAGACAAAATGCTCCGATCGGACATACTCCGATCAGGTGTAGAGAATTCCGATCGGACAAAGTGCCACGCATGCTCCGATCAAATTCCTACACCAAAGCTATTGGCTACTAGCGTGAACGTAGTCCCGTCGTAACAAAATAACGTCATCACGTCAGATAGCAGGTCAGGGCACAGGAACTAGCTAAAGACCACTCAGCAATCTGTTCATGTCACAGTCCGGCTTAAATAGGCCAATCTGGTACCGATGACAAGCCTTTACTCAGAATAATGAGCATCTCATTCTGAAACATTCTGGACTTTTCTTACACTTCACTTCTTGTTTTACGCTCCCTGAAAACCTGTTGCTATTTGTTGCTGAACACATGAGATGGTCAGTCAAGCAAGACTTATTAACTGCAGTGTCTGAATAAATGATCCAAACATGAACATATTGGGATTGGCACAAATCTTGTTACAGTGATATTGGAAATTCTCAGCTCTTTGGTCATTCCCTTTTTTTCTTAGAAGAGCAAAGAATTGGGCCCTGCTCGCAATAAGATATTTTACCCAAAGGGTCAGTAATAATGTCTTATCTCTTAACACTTAAAGTGGAACCTTTCTGAGCCCCCAACCCCCATTTATTTTCCTAAAAGGAATTGGGATGGTCTGGTTTCATTAAGTATTTTTTATTACCTGCTCCAGTAGCAGCAACTGCACTACTTACTGGAGTTCGATGAATTTGGTGTAAAAGATGTTCAGTGCAATAATAACCAGGCTGCGTGATGATTAGATTAGAAGATGGGTGTCAGGGAAATGGCAGTATGACTACTCATGTGCATGCCAAATTGCTGGATTGTCTTTCCTCTCCCCTGTGTTCCTGTATCTGCATCTTGTACCAGTGATCCCTATTGTGACCCAGATTTACCTTGACCTGCTCTGATCTCTTCTCCTGTGCGTTGACCATGGCTTGCCTAAAGGATTCAGCTACTGCCTACTTTTTCTACTCACCAGTGTATGACCCCTGGCTTGTATTAAGGACCTTCCTATTTCTCCATCTGCCTAATAACCTGTGCATAACCCTGGCTAGTCTAAAGGACTCATTACTACTATTCCTGCCTGATTACCTGTGCATGACTCTGGCTCCTGCAGCAGTTACCAGCTTGATGATCTGGGCTGGATCCTTGGCCAGGCTTCTTGCTGAGCATTGCACAACCACTAACCTCTGTGCAGAGCTACAACTCTCTCAGGACTTACCTCCCTCTTCTTGCTTCTCCTTCAAGTGGTCTCCAAGTGATCATCGCTCAAGACCTTCATACCTTGCTGGTAACTAGTGCTTATTTGTGCCCTATACCCTCTGTACTACCTTCAGGGGTATATTGGGCTTAGCCGCAAAGGCAGCCTCTTTCAGCATCCTGGCCTCAGAAAGGTACATGACAATGGGTTTCCTTTAATGATAAAGCCCTATACATAGAGATAATAGATGGTAATAATGCTGACACACTATGGTAAAGCAATGCATATCATTAATGAAACCCTCATATAAGCTTTAACATATTAATGTTCTTTCAAAAGTTTTTTTTTTTATCTGCAGCTTTCATTAAAACACTACATGTTTGTAATGTCATGAAAGCCCTTCCTCTGGCACTTTCTGTTATAAAGGCACATCATTTCATCCTTGTATTCCAACTGGTGAAACTGCATTGTCACCTAGTCACACATTCTCCCAATGGAGACTACCAGTAGTCTGGAACAAACAAGGTCGACTGTTGTTTTACCAGGGGTGGCTGCAGCCATTTTATTTTTTGCTGGTGCTGTGCCAATGCTGGGAGTATAGGGCCTCTTTCACACGGCCAACCAAGGATCTGTAAAAACAGGTTAATCATTGTTACCAACTTATGAATACCCACTTACAAGCAGACATGACAGCTGAAGCGCTGCAATGCTTTGCTCCTCAGCCTTGCCAAACTTAACTTGGCTTGCCTAGTTTGACAGGTGGCAACATCAATGTGTGTGATCATATGTGGGCAACAAATGGGAAATTGAGACACTATGGGGACAACCAATGGTCAATTATGACAAAATATGGGCAATGGTGAGTATTTCCAGACAATGATTTGATAGTCGTGATAATATCCAGACAACTTATGGATACTTGTGATAAAGTGAAGACAAAAAATAAGCAGACAATATGCAGATGACAAATGGGCCAGTTGTCACTGAGAAGAAGAAAGTCCATTAGTTGTCTTTGGGAGTTAAAGTTATTATTGATGTCTATGAGGGACATACAGGGGTTGATTTACTAAATGCAAATTTCTTGATCATACATCACGGGACACAGGAGCTTCATTACATAGTGGGTTATATAGGCACCTCTGGTGATTGGACACTGGTTGACCCCAATTAAGGAGAATTCCTCCCCTATATAACCCCTCCCATCTGGGAGGCACCTCAGTTTTTTCGCCAGTGTCTATGGTGATGGTCACGTAAAGCTCTATGCAGGTCCCTGCGAGGGCCGAAGGGCTACAACAAACCGGATCCATACCTCGGGCCGATATTTGACTCCCAAGATGGTATGGTACCCGGGCCTCGTCATCCGAAGAAGCGAGGTTTTGCCTGTAAGTCCTCTCCATTGGAAGACTGGGTTTATACAGAGCGCACGAAAGTTTCTGGCAGAGCTTTCTACATGGCCCAGGTGGGAGGTTTTTCCGAGAAGGAGCCTCAAATAAACCTGAAGGTTGGCTAACAATACCCGCCGTGATGGGTGAAGGCTGGAATTTGTCTGGTTCAGCAATTCCTGCGGCGAGGACAGGTAAAGGAAGTCATCCTGTATATTTAAATATATGAATGGATTTCTTCATTGTGAGTAGTTGTATGTCTTACCTGGTTTCCACCACTAGAGGGAGTAAGAGCAGCCTGATGCATACTTACATGCCTTTCAATACACACGCTCAGTGAAGCCTGGTTCTCCAGCTGACTCACGTCTCCATTACAGTCCCTGCCACATCAAGGTAAACAGAGGTCCCACGTAGTTTGGGGGTCCCACGCAGCCCCGTTTGGGGTTCTCCGTCCCCCCTGGATCCCGCAGTCCTCGTGCACGCGGCGCGTTCCCTGCCTAATGGAGGAGGGGGGAGTGTGGTTGTGAGCCATGCACGTTAGTGTGCACAGCGCTGTAATGCACAGGTGGCAGGCGGCAGTTTGTAAAAAGTCCAGAGCGTCAGGGGGCTGTAAGTGGAGACACAGGAGCTGTGGGCAGTAAGCATCCGTGGAATTGGATCCAGGCAAACCTAGACACCTACTCAGCATCAGGTTGTGCAGTTTAAGCATATATATTATTGTGAGACTTTAAGCACAACAGTGATTGCACTTGTACTAGTACCTCTGCTTTATAGCTTAGGACTATGTCTCCTCGTATGAGGGTTTCAGGGGGAGGTAGCAAAGGCACTGATAAATCACCGCCTAGGTCCAGGGGTTCTAAAAGAGTGCCTGTAAGTTACCACCCCCCCCCCTGCAAGACTGGAGCCAGCCTCTCAAGACGAGTCAGCGCACCTGTCAGGTTTGCAGCCTCTCCTAATGTGTCAGCCCCAGTTTATGTCACTGAGATACTCCCTTAGGGCTACATTGGAGGGTTTTGAAGAGAAAATAATGAATTTTATTTCTGCTTCCCTGAAATATAGCAAGAAAAGGGGTAGATCCCCTCCCTCTGCTGAAATTCCTCTCTCAGATGATTTTTCTGAAAATGAGGAGAGATCCCTATCTTAGGATGGGGATCATGAGCAATCGGATGAGTCAGAGGAAGAGGAGATAGTCCCCTCCTCCCAGGCACTCAGAAAACAGGTGCAGTATTATACTGAATTGGTGCGTACCACATTCAGAATGCCTGCTTCTGAAGTCGCTACATCCTCTGTTTCTTCCCTGGGAGTCAGGAAAGCCCCACAGACTGCCTATTCCTTTCCAATCCATCCCTTAATGGATGAATTGTTGTATAAGGATTGGGGACATCCCAATAAACTGTTTGCTCCTCCTAAAAAGGTTTTCTTTGCATTATACTCTGGAGGAAAGTTTCACCAAGAAGTGGGGGGGTCCCATCTGTTGATGTGGCTGTTTCTTGCGTGAATGAAACCTGACTTGTCCTTTGGATATTGCGCAGGTATTTAAAGGATCCAACTGATAAGAAGCTGGAAACCTTATTAAAAAGCCTCCTTTCCCATGACTGGCGCTGTGGTGCAACCTACAATCGCAGCCGTGGGGTTGTGTCAGTTCCTCAAGGAACAGGTTAAGCAGATGCTTGGGATCCTTCCCAGTGAGGAAGTAGAAAATTATGCAGAACTGCCTCATATTCTGTGCTTTATGATTGATGTGATTTTGGATTCTGTCCAACAAGCATCACGTTTGTCCCTCATGTTGGTACACATGCGAAGGGCCCTATGGCTAAAGAATTGGGCAGCTGAGCTGTCATGCAAGAAGCATTTGATTGGGTTCCCGTTTAAAGGGAAAGTTTGTTTGGAGAAAAATTGGATAAATTCGTCCAAAATATTTCAGGGGGTAAAATCTACTCTCCTTCCAATCAAAAAGAGCCAACGTCCGTCATTCAGGCGTGCTCTCTCTCCCAAAGCATCAAGCTCTAAGCAGTGGCGACGGCCTTCTCAGCCCTCCTCTACTAGAAAGGCTCAAGGCAGAGCCCAGGGGCAGGAAAAGACTTGGGGGCGAAAGCCTGCCAAGCAAAGCCCAAGATCTTCCTTGTGAAGGGGCGCCCCCGCTCGGCAGAGTGGGGGGAAGGCTCCTGCAGTTTGCAGGAGCCTGGCGGAAAGAGATCCAGGACAAGTGGGTAATCCCTTCGATATCTCTGGGCTACAAGCTAGAGTTTCAGGAGATTCCACCTTCTCGTTTCCTAAGGTCAAGGATCCCCAGGGGTCCAGTAAAGCAAAAACCGCTATTTCTGGCCTTAGATCACTTACTATCCCAGGGTGTGATAGTAGAAGTGAACCCGAAAGATCAGGGTTCGGGGTTTTACTCAAATCTCTTCACAGTTCCAAAACCAAATGGAAGTGTCAGACCTATCCTGGATCTGAAGGATCTGAACCAGTTTTTACACATCCGGTCCTTCCGAATGCAGTCAATCCGCACTGTGGTCTCCTCCCTGCAAGGGGGAGAATTCATGGCATCAATAGATATCAAGGATGCGTATCTCCATGTGCCAATTTTTCCCGCATACCAAAAATTTCTAAGGTTCGCGGTAGATCGGCGCCATTTTCAATTTGTGGCCTTGCCGTTCGGGCTTGCTACAGCCCCTCGAGTCTTCACGAAGATTCTGGACCCTCTCTTAGCAAACCTAAGAGCTCAGGGCATAGCCGTCATGGCTTATCTAGACGACTTGCTTCTCATGGAGAAAACAGCAGCGTTCCTAAGTCACAGCGTCACCAAAACGCTAGAACACCTAGAACGCCTAGGTTGGATCATAAACCTAGAAAAGTCGTCCCTACAACCGACTACCAGGTTGGAATACCTAGGTATGATCATCGACACCGCTCAGGGCAGGGTGTTTCTTCCAAGGCTAAAGCCTTGGCCATTGGGGATCTGGTGCGCCTGATTCTGGGCAGAAGATCTTCCTCCATTCGGTTGTGCATGAGACTGTTAGGGAAGATGGTCGCCTCTTTCGAGGCCGTCCCATTCACCCAGTTTCACTCAAGGCCTCTGCAAGGATGCATCCTTGCGGCTTGGAACAGGAAGCCCCAATCTCTGGATCTTCCTATGCGTCTATCCCCAGGGACACGCAAGAGTCTTGTCTGGTGGTTACAAACCAAGAATTTGCTGAAGGGCAAAACTTTTCTTCCTCTCCCATGGAAGATTATCACAACAGATGCCAGCCTGACAGGCTGGGGAGCTGTATTGGAGAAAACATGCTCGCAGGGGAAATGGTCTGTGACCGAGAGTCTACTGCCCATAAATATCTTGGAGATCCGGGCAGTTTACATGGCGCTCATAGAGTGGCCTTACAGACTGCGAGGTTTCCCGGTTCGGGTTCAGTCCGACAATGCCACAGCAGTGGCTTATATCAATCACCAGGGCGGTACCAGAAGTCTGGTGGCCCAAAAAGAGGTGAATCGCATACTTGTCTGGGCAGAAAAGCATGTTCCGTGTCTTTCTGCAGTCTTCATCCCAGGAGTGGAGAATTGGCAGGCGGATTTTCTCAGCCGCCAGCAGTTGTGCCCAGGAGAATGGGCTCTGCACCCCGACGTGTTTCAGAACATATGTCACAAGTGGGGTACTCCAGACGTAGATCTGTTGGCATCCAGGTTCAACAGGAAGCTGGACAAGTTTGTATCAAGGGCAAGAGATGCACTTGCTCAGGGGTCAGATGCTCTGACAGTTCCCTGGGATCAGTACAACCTGATCTATGCCTTCCCCCCCGAGCCCGCTTCTGTCGCGGTTCCTGGGAAGAGTCAAGAGGGAGACGAAGTCGGTCCTTTTGGTGGCCTCGGCCTGGCCCAGGCGACCATGGTACGCAGAAATCATGAAGTTGGCAGTAGGCAGGCCATGGACCCTCCCTCTCCGGCCAGATCTGCTCTCACAGGGTCCAATCTACCATCCTGCTTACGCAGTCGGAATTTGATGGTTTGGCTGCTGAGACCCACATTCTGAGAGACCGTGGCCTTTCGGGGCCAGTCCTTTCTACTCTGGTCAATGCCAGAAAGCCGGCCTCCAGGCTTATTTATTACAAGATCTGGAGGACATATGTTTCCTGGTGTGAACTCAGGAAATGGCATCCTAGAAAGTATGTCATTAACAGAATCTTGGCCTTTCTCCAGTCAGGCCTAGAAATGAATTTGGCCATAAGCACTATCAAAGTGCAGATTTTGGCCCTGTCAGTATTTTTTCAAAAGCCGCTTGCATCACATTCCCTAGTACGGGCTTTTATCCAGGGGGCTATGCGGACAAAACCGCCAGTTAAACCTCCGGTATGCCCATGGGATCTGAATTTGGTTCTCTCGGCCTTACAGGGGCAACCATTTGAACCTTTGCATCTGGCTTCTTTAGTTCTCCTGACTAAAAAGCTGGTCTTCTTAGTAGCCATATCTATGGCTAGAAGAGTATCAGAGTTGGCAGCTCTTTCCAGTAAGGAGCAGTATTTAATTATCCATAAGGACCGGGTGGTCATGCGTCCCAACAGGTCCTTTCTACCTAAGGTGGTTTCGGGTTTCCATTTGAATCAGGATGTAATCCTACCATCCTTTTTTCCGGACCCTCAGTCCACAGAAGAAGAATCTTTACACACTTTGGATGTGGTTAGAGCAATCAGTATTTATCTTCAAGCAACTTCTCAGATAAGGAAAACTGATTGTTTATTTATTCTGCCGGAAGGCCCTAGAAAGGGCCAGGCGGCGTCAAAATCCACTCTCTCAAGGTGGATCAGACAAGTTGTTTCTCAGGCCTATGGTTTAAAGGGGAAGATTCCTCCTTTTCGGGTGAAAGCGCACTCTACTAGGGCTGTTAGTGCTTCTTGGGCAGTGCATCACCAGGCCTCCCTGGCTCAGATCTGTAAGGCTGCGACTTGGTCATCAGTCCACACATTCACCAGATTCTATCAGGTGGATGTCAGAGGGCAAGAGGATATCGCCTTCGGGCGTAGTGTACTGCAGGCTGCAGTTTAGGTCCTCCGGTCCCTGGCGGTCTATATTTATGATCTGTGTCTCCCTCCCCTCAATCTGAGCATTGCTATGGGACATCCCACTATGTAATGAAGCTCCTGTGTCCCGTGATGTATGATCAAGAAAATGGGATTTTTATATACAGCTTACCTGTAAAATCCTTTTCTTGAGAGTACATCACGGGACACAGGGCTCCCGCCCCTCTTGGGTTTTTACGTGGTTTCTTATTGCTTTGCTACAAAACTGAGGTGCCTCCCAGATGGGAGGGGTTATATAGGGGAGGAATTCTCCTTAATTGGGGTCAACCAGTGTCCAATCACCAGAGGTGCCTATATAACCCACTATGTAATGAAGCTCCTGTGTCCCGTGATGTACTCTCAAGAAAAGGATTTTACAGGTAAGCTGTATATAAAAATCCCATTATACTGTGCACGGCAAGTGCACATGCTTCTGAGGCGGTCCTCAGGGTCTCCTTCTGTGATGAGGGGGGGCTGGTCACCATTTTTTTTCCCCCTTTACGTCGCCCTACTCAAGAGTTTTTTCCTTTCCTGTTTTTTTTTTTTTTTTTTGAAAAATGGGGAGGTTTGGGCGATTACTTATGTTAATGTTGGTCCTGGGGCCTTAATTGAAAGCTTCATTTTGTTTAGATCTTCTTATATGGTCCTATCTGCCGGGGTGGTACTCGTGCACCCCATCCTGTCTAGTGAACTTGGCTTTTGGCCCTTCGCTGGTCAGGATTACTCTCTGTCTCTTTCCCCCCTTTGGGATTGAGATTAGGGAGGATTTTGTATTTTTTTTGTGGGTGGTATTTTGTCCCACCCCGCATCGGGGGTCATGATTGTCCCCCATCTTCTCTTCTCTGTCCCTCTCTATTCCTTTCTCCTGCTTACTCTCTGTTCTTTCTTACCTCTAGAAGTCGTCCGGAGGATGAGCACACGATCATGACACATGCACGCCGAAGTCACCAGTCGGTCTGATGTTATCCTGGACTATGAGTCTACGAAGGGTAAGTGCCTTTGTTTATCGGGGTATCCTCACTCCTCTGCTCGATGGCGGTAACTGATCCAGATAAAACGCCCCTTAAGCTAATCTCTCATAATGCCCAAGGTCTAAACTCCCCGGCTAAATGACGGAAAATATTTCAACATCTTCTCTCCCAAAAAGTTGATGTAGCACTTCTGCAAGAAACCCATTTCCCTAAACGCTTCCATCCTTCCTTTATTCATTCCAAATTCTCTTATTTCTCGCTGGCTAGTGCAGATGATAAAACAAAGGGGGTGGGTATATTTTTTTCCAATAGATGTAAATTCTCTCTCAAGTCAGAACTTAAAGACCCAGAAGGTAGATTTATTCTAGTGATTGGAGAGCTGGATGGACACCTTTATTCATTTGTTTCATATTATGCTCCCAACAGGGGACAATATGCCTTCTTTAAGCTTCTGCTAGACACTGTATCACCTTTATTAGAGAGAACTGTAGTTTTTGGGGGTGACTCGAATATGGCCTTTGACATGGGTATGGACAAGGCACGCCCCCGGGTAAACGCCTTGTTCGACCCACTAAACAAAGTCTGCGTATAGCCAAACTAATCTCTCAACATGGGCTGATTGATATCTGGAGAGAAATGAATCCATCCCTGAGGGACTTCACCCATTTCTCCAGTCCCCACCAATCTTTCTCGAGAATAGATCACATCCTGGTAACTTCCCCTACCATTCCGTTAACGAACAGAGCTTTCATTAAAGACGTAGTCTGTACAGACCACTCTATGGTGGTATTGACCTTCCAACGCCCTGGAGTTGTTCAACCCAGTAGGAGATGGCGCCTCAATGAATCTATTTTGAGCGATCCTAGTAGAAAAGCGGAGATTGACCTCAAACTTAAAACGTATTTTCAAATTAATGACACCCGGAGGTTGGACCCTCATGCCTTTGGGCTGCTCATAAGGCGGTTCTCAGAGGACACCTTATCCATATAGCTTCTCAAATTAACAAAGCACAAAAATCCGAAATTGCCAGATTGGAGCAGGAATTCGCAGCTCTATCCAAAAGGCATAAGGCTCACCCCTCTGAGGTTCCCATCTCGGACCTGGATGCAGCTCGTACTTCCCTAAAATTGGCACTCACTACTAGAGCTAAAAAATGGGTCCGCTGGAATCAATCCCGATTTTACTGCCAGGGTGATAGGATAGGCACGTTTTTAGCACATAGACTTTCCCCAAAAAGCAAACACACTGCACTTCCCAAAATCAAAATAAACGGTAGTACCCTCTCCCAAAACCCCCAACGCATAATGGAACAATTCCATTCCTTCTACCAATCCCTCTATAGTAATAATGACGGCCCGACGCAAGCGCAGGTCGATCAGTTCCTCAACACGGTACACAACCCAATCTTGAAAACTTCACACCGCCAGATTTTAGATGCTCCTATCTCGCAGGAAGAAGTCTGTGCAGTGATCAAAAGATTAAAGCCCCACTCTGCTCCTGGCCCAGATGGTTTCTCTATACCCTATTACAAATCCTTCTCCACCACTCTAGCCCCATACCTGGCTCGTTTCTTCAATGAGCTCAGGAGAGGGGGTCCCTTAGAAGCTTCCTCTAATATGGCCTATGTAACGGTTATCCCTAAACCAGATAAAGACCCTAGCACAGTTTCAAACTATAGACCAATTTCCCTCATCAATAATGATCTAAAGATTCTGACTAAAATCCTTGCAGATCGCCTGGCCTCTTTCATTAGTTTGTACATCCATAGAGATCAGGTTGGCTTTATACCAGGTCGACAAGGTTCTGACCAGACACGTAGAGCCATTGACCTGATTTCTATCCTAAACTCTAACTGGGATAAAGGAGTTCCTAGACAAGGCTGCCTTCTTTCTCTGGACCTGCAAAAGGCATTTGACTCCATTCACTGGCCATTCATCTTTTCAACTTTACAGCGTTGGGGGTTTGGAGAACCTTTTCTCAATGTTCTGCGGGCTCTCTACTCAACTCCCTCAGCCCAGGTGCGTCTGCAGGGATTTTACTCGGAATCTTTCCCCATTTTGAGGGGGACAAGACAAGGATGTCCCCTATCCCCAATTATTTTCGCCATAGCAATTGAATCTTTAGCAATTTCTATTAGGAACGATCCTAATATCCAGGGCATATCCTGCGGCTCACAAACTCACAAATGCACATTATTTGCGGATGACATCTTACTTTTTGTCTCCTCTCCCCTCACATCTCTCCCTAACATTTGTCGCCTCCTAGATGACTTTGGCTTGGTATCTGGTCTCAAGGTTAACTACAACAAATCTCAAGCACTTAACATTAATCTTACGGGCTCTCTCCTCTCTAGGCTCCGAGAGAATTTCAGGTTTTCCTGGAATGACTCGTTCATCACATACCTGGGGATAAAACTGACTCCAAGGGTGGATCTCCTCTACCAAGCTAATTATCCACCGCTATACAAAAAACTAGAGGGATACCTCTTAAGGTGGTCAGGGCTTCCTATGTCCTGGCTAGGAAAGATCAATGCAATCAAAATGACCCTACTCCCGCATATACTTTATTATTTTAGAACCCTTCCGATCCCAATAAACAAAAGTCACCTTGGGCACTTCCAAGCCAGAGTCATAAATTTATTTGGGGGAAGGGCGGTCGTAGATTAGCCAAGTCTGTCTTGTATAGATCTAGGACAGAGGGGGGACTGGGTTTGCCAAATTTGCTCTGGTACTTCCAAGCAGCACAACTTTCACAGCTCTCCAGGATCTACTCACGCTGGGAACACCCTGACTGGGTACACATTGAAAGACTGACAGTCGCACTTCATATCCTTGACTTCCTCCTATGGAGCCCCAGAAGATCCAGACCCCCAATTATGTCGCCGACGCTGTCCCACTCATTTACTTTGTGGGACTCCCTAAGAGGTAACACACACTCTCCCCCTTAGAACCCTCGAAACTCTTATTTCACAACCCAGACTTTTACCCAGGCCTAGACATCAGAGCATTCCAGTGGTGGATAGACAAAGGGCTCTACAGAATAGGACACTTACTCAGACCTTTTGGCCCTCTAACGAAAGCATTTTGCGTGAGTAAACTGGATATGCCCAGGTCTGAATTCTTTAGATTCACACAGATTTCTGCGTTCCTTCACAAAAAATGCAGATCCCTCCCGGATGGCCCACAAATTACCCCTTATGAACAATGGTGTGGGCAGGGCATCGAGCAGAGGGGTGGGATCTCACTGATTTACAGGGCACTTTCAGGCAAACAGTCCAAAACCTCATTAATGCTGGCCTAGGAAGATGATTTAGCCCAATCTTGGAACCTGGAGACTTGGCAATGGAATTTTTCCTGCTCATACAAGGGCATCCTGAATACCGGTCTCATAGAAGCGAGCATAAAAGTTTTTACCAGATGGTACTTAGCACGCACAAAACTAGCTAACATCTTTCCATCAGCATCTCCTCTCTGTTTTAGGGGCTGTAACCTTAGGGGTGACATGCTTCATGTTTGGTGGTCCTGACCCAGGATCGGTCACTTTTGGCGTAAAATTTTCTCCTGGATCAGCATAATCGCCTCACGGCCTATTCTACCATCTCCCCTCATTGCACTCCTAAACTTCCCAATCACGGGAGCGTCCAAGATTACACAACGCCTCATCCACTTTATTTTACTGGGTGCCAAACTCACTCTGGCAAAAGCCTGGAAGACACCTTCGGTGTCACCCAGATTAGCTAAGAAAAAATTTCTTGGATCATGAATCAAGAAAAAATGGCCGGTGTAATCTTGGACCGCTCCGAGAAATTCTATCATACTTGGGAACCTTGGGCCTCTTTTGTTGGAATCACCCTTCCGCACTGATCTCGTTTATACTCCTGACTGTCACTCACCTCTCCGGACGACCTTCTCTACCTTCCTCCTACCTTCTTTTCCTCTCCTTTACACCACTTTTCTCTTTCCTCCTATTTGCTTTCCTTTTTTGCCTCTCCCTTTTTTTTCCCCTTTCTCTTCTTCCCCCTCCTGTAGGGGGCGCTCCCTTTTGACAATTAAACCCCTTCGGGGTTAGTTCATCTTACACTTGCTGGTTTTTTTTGGTCTATACACTGAAAGGAAATCTTCATTTGTTTTACTCTGTTCTTTCTTGTTATTCCTTTCAGATAGCGTGTGCATATCACCTGGGCTGCACCCAGTTACATGCTTCCTAGTTCTCACCTGTTATACTTCAAATTCATGAACAGCGTAGGTAGCTGACCCAACCCTATTGCTGGGGGGTGGGGAGGCTGGGGGGAGTTGCCCAATCGCAGTGTGCTCCCATTTGGGGCGGCTGGGCGTTCTTCCCTGGGTCCATCCCGGCCCCAGGCGGAGGGTTCTAAGGAAGGGCCTCCGGGTCCCCAGGAGTTGGGGGGGCCCGTTGCCCCTTTTCTTGATTATACTGCAGTAACCACACGCTCTCAACCTCAGTCTGGTTTGGGTTATCCTTTTGCCTTCTATATTGCAACAATTGTTTTTTTTCCAGCGTGCTTAGTAAACAAGGTAAAACTTCACTTTGCAAAGAATACCCAATCACACACAAGAAAAAAAACAAAAAAAAAACAGCATTTTTGCTTGCACATGATTGGATGATAGAAATCTGCAGAGCTTTCTCTAATTTCAAACCATCCCCTCCCCTTGCTATCCAGCCACAGCATGCAGAGGAGGTGGTGGACTGGCTTACTAAACCATCCGCATCCTCCGTCACCCAAGCAGTGACTAGTGTGCAGTCCATTGTATTTGTCAGACTGGCTTATTCTGCATCCCTGTCCACAGCTACTCCGTTCATAGCCCCAGAATTAGGCATTGAGGAGTCAGCTGGGTTGTTTGAACACAGCATAATTTACTTGCTCCTTGACTATACACAGCCATTTGTTGATTAAGATATTGGTTCTGAGGTTGAGGAAGGTAGGAACATGAGCCTACAGAGAGGGAAGAACACTGGTAAACAACAAATTGACAGTCATGTTTCCCCAGCCACAGCATATTGACAAGTTGTCTCCAATGATAATGAGAATGGAGGCGATAATGATGATGGTCACTGACACGACTTGGGTGCCGGATAGAGCAGAGGAGGAATGTGAGGGTGAGGCACAAAGCCAAAGAGGCAGCTATTGTGGAAGAGTAGAGAGCAGCCACCCTAGTCCACCAGATTGTGGAGCAGTTATCTCCCGGTCCACTTCCCACAGTACAGCTGTTTGAGCCTTCTTTTAGCACATGTGCAGCACTGTGCAAATGTGCAATTTTGCAAACTTTGCCTCCAGCACATCAAGCATTGCAAACACCACAAACACCAGCCATTTGGGTACCACATGCTTGATAAGGCATTTAACCTCCCACCACTCAGCCTATTGGCAAGAAAGCCACACAAAGGGTACACAATTCTGCTCCTCCTCACTCCTTATCTTTCTGTCTACCCCCTCTTTACCTCATGACCTCTTAGCAGCCTCCACTGACAGGAATGATGGTATAGCGCAGAGTGTCCTAGGTCCTTGCAGCACATCTGCCAGTAGCACGCCACTGGCTGTACGCTATATTAAGCAAATTCCTCTGCCCCATCTGCTGCAGCGAAAAAACTAAATACAGTTGTTATCGCCCACATGCCCAGTGTCTAAATTCAAGCTTGTCAAAGCTGCTGGCTTTACAACTCCTGCCTTTCTGTCTGCTGGATTCTGCCCCCTTTTTTGCAGAATGTGCTCTAGCACAATAGCAGGTTCCCAGTCGCTATTTATTTTCAAGTAAGGCCATTCCAGCTCTCTACCATGACAAGGAAGTCAATGTTGTGGCATTGTTAGGAAAAAGGCATTCAGCTGCAAGGCCCACGTTACTGCTGACACATGGTCCAGCAAGCATAGTCAGGGACAATATAATTAATTCACAGCACCTTCCAGGACAGGGCTCAATGCTGCAGCTTGTTGTGCCACCACATCTCCATAAAGCTAGTAGTGATGATGCAAGATTTGTCAGTTCTACCCCCCCCCCCCTCCTCCTCCATGCCCTCCTCTGCTAAATTGTCTTATGAACCACAAGTACCCACTAAGCGTTAAGGGGGCTAATCAATGAGTCAGGCTAAAAGGTGCCATGCAGTACTTCAGCTGGTCTGTTTAGAGGAGAAGAGCCACACCGAAACAGACAATTCTTGCAACTCTGCATGGGAAGGCCCAGAGGTGGTTCACGCCATGCCAGCTAAAGCCAGGAATGGTGGTAGACAAGGTTAGACAAGGAAAGTTGACACATGTGCCATGAATGGTACATGTCCTCAATTTGTTAGTGCAGTGTTCCTTAAATAGGTACTCTTATCCAGTTTCGGTCCCATAGATTTCAATGGGGTTCAGTTTTGGGTTCCGAACATTTGCAATGTTCAAAAGTTCTGCCCCAAACCAAACAGGGGGTCATTTGGCCCATCTCTAGTGACTAATTATTGGTAGTGACCTAAAAGCCAGAGAGGACAAATATGGTTCAAGTAGTCAATGTAGCATTATATATGAGAACTAGGGATGAGCCGAACACCCCCCGGTTCGGTTCGCACCGGGACCTTCGAACGGACCGAAAATTCGTGCGAACTTTAGAACCCTATGAAAGTCTATGGGACTCGAACATTCCAAATCAAAAGTGCTAATTTTAAAGGCTAATATGCAAGATATGCAACAGACAACACCAGCAATAAGGGGTATCTTCAGGTGTATACTGTGCTGGAGGCACACAACACCCACTTTAACTCCTGCAGATGCCTGTATGAGAGAACACCAGCAATAAAGGTTAGATACAGGTGTATACTGGGCTGTGCTGGAGGCACACAACACCCACTAACTCCTGCAGATGCCTGTATTAGAGAACACCAGCAAAAAAGGGTATATACAGGTGTATACTGTGCTGGAGGCACACAACACCCACTTTAACTCCTGCAGATGCCTGAGAAAAGAACACACTGTCCTTGCCTATCTAGCTCTTTCCCTGCACGCCGGAACACACTACACCAGGCTGCCGCACTGGTGGCCTTATATAGTGTGAGGCGTGTACTAAACCCCCTGAGCTATAATTGGCCACAGGCATCCTGCCTGTGGCCAATTATGGCTCTCCTCGCTGCTGGCGCTGTGATTGGCAAAGCATGCGGGGTCACAATGCATGATTGGCCAATCATGAGCCAGCAATGCACTGTGATGGCGTAGTGCATTGTGGGACGTTCGTGCCAAACGAATTTGGTGCGAACAGTCCACAAAGTTCTGAATTCACCGAACAGACGATCGGCCGATGTTCGACTCGAACATGCGTTCAAATCGAACACTGAGCTCATCCCTAATCAGAAGTAAGAAACAAGTAAAATAGAAAGCCAAATACAGTATATACATAAATCTGCATATCTGCTTAAAATTATAACTATAATGCCCTGTGCACATGATAGGATTTTCCGACAACAAAATCCATGGGATCTTTTCCAATGGATGTTGGCTCAAACTTGCCTTGCATACACACGGTCACACAAAGTTGGTTGGAAATTACGAACGCCAAGAAGGCAATGACGTACAACACGTACAACGAGCTGAGAAAAATGAAGTTCAATAGCCAGTGTTGCTCTTCTGCTTGATTCCGAGCATGTGTGGCACTTTGTGTGTTGGAATTGTGTACACACGATCGGAATTTCCAACAACGGATTTTGTTGTCAGAAAATTTGAAAACCAGATCTCAATTTTTGTGTGATGGAAATTCCTATGGAAAATGTGTGATGGAGCCTATAATTTCCGACAACAAGGTCCTATCACACATCTTCCTTCTAAAAATCCTATCGTGTGTAGGGGGCATAAGAGAACCAAACAATATGAACCAGGTAAGTCATTTGAAATAGTAAGGAGAGTTTATTAAAGGCCATAGGGTGCATTGTCCCAGTAAGACCAAATGCAATCAAAAAGATCTACTTGAGCTCTTAAATAAGGTGTTCTAAATGGCGTAGTTCAGCTATACCACTGAGAAAGTTGGATAGAGTCGAAGAGATTGAAGATCTCAAGTGGAGCAGAATCTGTCACCTAGCCACTGTCAAGATATGTGTGATCATTTTCTTTGCATATTTAGGCGTTCCTGGATAAAGTAGACCGAGTTTGCTCTGCACTGCACTTCCAGCAAGAGAATTACAGATGGCTATGGGCTGTAACTGGTGATTCTGTATTCATGTATTATTCAAGATGCACATGAGGAGCACTGCTCCATGGTGTGGGAGACAAGGCTCCTAGATTAGTTTACTGTTAAGTGATAGAATGGAAAATGATCCAGCATCCTGGCACTCACTACCGCTCTGTAGCTATGTGTCATGGGCAGTTACCCACTATGCCCACCCTTTAACACCCACACTGGATGACATGATGGAGGTGCTACTGGAGTAATGTTGTGGTGCTATAGTACACCCAAGCATCCCCCTGGTACTGACACTGGTTGTTACCAATGTCAGCCAGTCAGGAAGTAGACATAAAGTGGGGACAGCAGCAGCACTGTGATGCAACAAAGGTGAACACAATTATTTTAAGGAAAAAAGGGCAATTGTTTGATAGACAATGCTTTAGTGAACCTAATGTCTTTCAGATAGTGTTTATATATAGTTTAAGGCATCTCAGAAGCTGTCACAATTATTATTATTAGTTCTGTTTTTTTGTTTTGTTTTTTACTAATGACCTGCTTGACTGTCATGACTTGGAATCTAGGTCACAAGACAGAATCTTGCAACACCCCTAAGGACAAGCATATTCATCTGCCTCTAGACTTGTTGAGCTAAAAAAAAAATCCTATTCATTTACATTTGATTTTGAAAAAGGACTGCATGTACTGAACTATTATAAAATCACATTAGCACCAATTGTAAAAATCACAGAGCTTAATAGATGAAATAACAAATTCAAGAGCCACAGTTACAAGGCTCATTACACATCATGATACAATGCTGATTTGTACATAATTCAATTCAACTCCATTTAAGATCCTTAAGTGGCTACCAGTCATATGTAAACACAGCTTCAGTTTCACCGTTATTAACTTGGGTACTTTTCATGCAGTCATTACCCAGCAGAGAAGATCTATTTCTTAGCATACTGTAAGTCATAAAGGAGAGTCAATTTATTTTAAGGGCAAGTTACATGTTCTACATTTTTGCGGTAAAATGCAGGAAAAGTCAACATCTTTCAAATAATTATGACAAAAAATATTAATATATGAATAACACATGATGATTCTAGCATTTGATTTAATATACTGTAAATACTCAAGGTCTTATAACAATTCGTCATTTAAAACTTTGTATGTGGATCTTTTTTGTACAAGGAGAACATTAAATTGTCAGTTACTTCTTTCCTTTGGCCTTACTTCAGTAACTGCAATCTGTTAAAATGTCATCACTATACAATAACTGTACCTCTGATATAGAAATCTAACAAACAGTAAATTCCAGTCCCGGGGGTGCTGGCATTGGTATCTTTCCACGCAGCGTGGCTTGATCTTTGAAGCAGAGGAGCATTGAATCCTCACATGTGTTTTTCCCAGGAAGCCGTTGGCTGGGGAAAGTGTCACAGTGACAGCTGATTGATTGAGGCATGTCACTAGCAGGCTCAGCCTTCTACTATAGATGGGCTGAACTAACATGATAGGGCTCACTTAGGCTGCTGACAGGGACCGGGCCCTTTCAGGTCCGCAGAGGAGCTCAGGTCCAGAAGGACTCTCTGTACCAAAACCCATTATCAGCCCTGTCTACAGCCTCCATCCCAGTGAAGCAAAAGCACCAGAAGGCAGAGGAGAAACACAAGAAGGAAGAGGGACAGTGGGGAGAAGGAAATAGGCCAGGCTTCAATGGATGTTTCACACCATGAAAACCCTGGTCAATGGTGAAATGAGATTGTTGAGGACATTGTTGTCCTCAGCAACACTGAAGACTTCTGGAACTCTGCTGCATTCAATTTGTGGCAAATGGGGTCTTTTAGGCTTGAATACCTGCACAAAGGCCACAGAATTTGGATAATCAAAAAAGAGGGATCACTATTGGTTGGATTGTCTCCCCACCATCCGCAATTGCACAATTCTATAAGGATCCCAAAATGCAGCACTGTGAGGAGATACTGCTTAAGAATCTTTTTCTGCATTTCCTGATGGTGGCAGGATCTCATCTGACCACCATGCCCCACACTTCTCATGACCACCATGCCTCTAATTCTATGATCTCCGAAAGGAGGAGGAACAGTGGTGGCAGCCTCAGCACTTACAAGAAGTGCCTGAGCCACATGATTGTTGACTACCTCAGATCCATGACTGATGCTTTGAGAACTCCATGGGCAGTTTCCATGGGATAAGCTGAAGCTTCTAGCTTGCCCTACATCCAGTGTGCTGTCTGAAAGGGCTTTCTTTTTAGATCTGTTGTGGCTGCTACTTCCACTGGTCGATTCAGCTCTTTTACACTTGATAAAAAATCAGCTGTTGCAGCTTTTATTTAGGTTAAAATTAATCAGTTTGGGATGCAGCTGTTATTAAGTGAAGCTAAATGTGAAAGTTAAAAAATCCTTGAACGACTGGTCTACAACCAACTAAGCAACCATCTGACTAAGAACAAACTTCTTGATCCCCTTTCACTCTCAACACTCCAACTACTCTCCTTAAACTCACAAACAATCTACTAACAGTCACAACAAATGGACACTATTGTGTCCTACTCCTCCTCTGTCACGTACAAACGACCATTTTTTCCGGCAGAATAAACTTTGACGGTTTTTCTGATGGGGTTCCGAAGCAGTTCCGCTCAAACTGACTTGCCTACACATGATCACACCAAAGTCCCATCATTTAGAACGCGGTGACGTACAACACATATGACAAGACTAGAAAAAGGAAGCTCAATAGCCAGTAGCCAATAGCTGCCCTTGTGTCGTTTTTGGTCCGTTGGAACAGCATACAGACAAACGGTTTTTCCCATAGGAATTAATTTAGTCGGAAAGATTTAAAACATGTTCTATTTCTAGGTCCGTCAGAATTTTCGAAAACATAAGTCTGCTGAACCCCACACACGATCGCAATATCTGATGAAATTATTCCATCTGACTTTTTCTGTGGGAAAGTCCGACCGTGTGTACACGGCATCAGACCTCTGTACTGTCTGTGACACAGTGGACCACACCCTCAAAAAAATCAACTCATTTGGGCTTTGTGACTGAACACTGGTTCTCATCCTACCTATCCCACCGCACCTTTAATGTCACTTACAACTTTACTTTCTCCTCTCCTCTTCTTTTCTTCATCGGGGTCCAGAAAGGATCTGTTCTTGGACTTCTCATTTTCTACAATCTACACCTCCTCCCTGGGTCAGTCGATTGCCTCCTATGGCTTTCAATACCATTTCTACTCAGATTACACCCAAATCTATCTCTCTACACCCCAGCTCACTCCATCTTTCTCCTCACACATCACCAACTTACTAACAGACATATCAACCAGGATGTCACATCACTTCCTCAAACTCAACCTATCCAAAACCAAGCTCATGATATTTCCTCCCCCTCCTGCCTCTTCCCCTTATTTCTCTGTCAAAATCAATGGCTCAACTATCAACCTGAACCCCATTCCAATATCCTAGGTGTAATCCTGGACTCTGAACTATCCTTCCGGACCCACATTCAATCGCTGTACAAAGCTTGCCGCCTCAACCTCTGCAACATCTCCAAGATACATCCCTTTAAAGGCACCACAAAGCTTCTAATCCACTCTCTGGTCATCTCTCGCCTTTACTACTGCAACTCCCTTCTCATTGGCTTACCCTTACATAGGCTATCCCCCCTTCACTCCATCGTGAATGTTCATCCACCTTACAAATGGCTTGGTGTCTGCTACCCTTCTCTGCCAATTACTCCATTGGCTGCCACTCAACCAACAAATTCAATTTAAGATACTAACAATAACTTACAAAGCCATCCACAACTTGGCCCCCAGCTACATCACTACCCTAATCTCAAAATACCAACCAAACCTTTCTCTGTGTTCCTCCCTCCCCTTCCTTCTAGACAATCCCTGAAAAGTCCCTCTGCCCCACACCTAACAACTGCACATTTATTTTCTCAATCAGCATATGCCCCACAATTATTACTTCTTGTATCTTTTCACCCTCATTCTTAGATTGTAAGTTCTAACGAGCAGGGATCTATTATTCCTACTGTATTAACCACTTCAGCTCCAGAAGAATTTACCCCCTTCCTTTACTTTTTGCTATAATAAATATCCCCAAAAAATATAAAAAAAAAAAAAATGTTTCTTCAGTTTAGGCTAATTCTTCTACATATTTTTTGTAAAAAAAAAATCGCAATAAGCATTTATTGATTGGTTGGCAAAAAGTTATAGCGTCTACAAAATAGGGGGTAGTTTTATGGCATTTTTACGGATCTCTTTTTTTTACTACTAATACCGGCGATCAGTGATTTTTATTGTGACTAGGACATTATGGCAGACACATCAGGCAATTTTTACACATTTGTGGGACCATTGGCATTAATACAGAGGTCAATGCTAAAAAAATGCATTGATTACTGTAAAAATGTCACTGGCAGTTAAGGGGTTAACCACTAGGTGGCGCTATATGGGGTTAAGCGTGTCCTAGGGAGTGATTCTAACTGTAGGTGGAAGGGGCTGTGTGTGACACGTCACTGATCAGCGCTCCCGATTACAGGGAGAGCTGATCAGTGACAATGTCACTAGGAAGAACGGAGAGATGCTTGTTTACTTGTTTTAGCATCTCCCCATTCTTCCTCACCATGAGACGATCGTGGGTATTCCCGCGGACATCGGGTCCGAGGGACCCACGATCGTGGTCACGGAGCTCCCGGCAAACGTACAGGTACATTAATATGCCTGTATGTGCCCTTTTGCTGCAGTATATCTGCGTGAGGAGGTTGGGAAGTGGTTAAAGTGTATTGTAGTTGTACTATTAACTCTCAAGTTGTAAACCGCTGAGCAAACTGTTGGCACTATATATATCCTGTATAATTATAATAATAATAAAACCAGGCATAAAATATTTTATAGCTAGAATTCTGTGTTGCTGACATTGTCTGTGAAAATCATACTGTTTTGTAACTCCACATACAGCTTAAATGCATCTACCAAGAATGTAACTAAAGGATTTGTGTTTTTTCTAATTTGCCCACAAAGTTTCAGTAAAAGGACTCTCTTCCCACTGTGTGGTGTTTTGTTTGCTACATTAAATATCCTAATAGATATAGACAGGCCCCTGTGCCCTGTTTTTATATTTTTTTGCCTATTAGCCCCCAAAGGACTAGATTTTCAGAGCAGGATTTACTTCCCCCGTTGACTTTAATTGGAATCAAGGCAGTATTGATAAACCGTTCGCGACTCGAACCCAGGCTGATTCACTGATAACTATTCCTCATGGCAGAGCTGCCCCCTGATGATTTGATGACTATTGGTGAAATATTTATAATATATATAATATATTATATTATATTATAATATTGGTGAGATATTTTCACTGCCTTTCCTCAGGTACAGCTTTCTCTTCAGCAGGTCATTGGAGGAACAGTGAGCAGCACAGTAACAGCACCAAATATCCTGAGATGAGCAGTCTGGGGCAGCTGCGCCTTGACATTTCAAAGCATAGGAGTTCCTAGATAAAAGAAGTGCACTGCTCTTTTTACAGGAGAAATTAAAGACAAAGGGTATATCTTTCAGGGTACTACTCAGGCACAATTAACATTTCAAAATATTGCATATAGGGTTGGAAATCATCTTTTCTTGATCATACATCACGGGACACAGGAGCTTCATTACATAGTGGGTTATATAGGCACCTCTGGTGATTGGACACTGGTTGACCCCAATTAAGGAGAATTCCTCCCCTATATAACCCCTCCCATATGGGAGGCACCTCAGTTTTTTCGCCAGTGTCTATGGTGGTTGGTCACATAAAACATGTGCTATGCAGAAAGCTCTGTGCAGGTCCCTGTGGGGGCCTAAGGGCTACAACAAACCGAATCCATACCTCAGGTCGATATTTGACTCCCAAGATGGTATGTTACCCGGGCCTCGTCAGCCAAAGAAACAAGGTTTGGCCTGTAAGTCCTCTCCTATTGGAAGACTGGGCTCTGGGAAAACCAGACTTGGTGTACTGTTTACACAGAGCGCACCAAAGTTTCTGGCAGAGTCTTTTACATGGTCCAGGTAGGAGGCTCTTCCGAGAAAGAGCCCCAGATAAACCTGAAGGTTGGCTAACACTGCCCGCCGTGATGGGTGAAGGCTGGAATTTGTCTGTTTCAGCAATTCCTGCGGCGAGGACAGGTAAGGGAAGTTAATCCTATATATATATATATAATTATATGATGGATTTCTTCATTTTGAGTAGTTGTATGTCTTACCTGGTTTCCACCACTAGAGGGAGTAAGAGCAGCCTGATGCATACTTACATGCCTTTCAGTACACATGCTCAGTGAAGCCTGGTTCTCCAGCTGTCTCACGTCTCCACTGCAGTCCCTGTCACAACAAGGTAATACAAGGGTCCCACGCAGCTCCGGTGGAGTTCTCCTTTCCCCCCCTGGATCCCGCGGTCCTCGTGCACGCGCGCCGGGCGCGTTCCCGGCCTAATGGAGGAGGGGGAGTGTGGTTGTGAGCCGTGCACGTCAGTGTGCACGGCGCTGTACTGCGCAGGCGCCAGGCGGCAGATTTAAAAAGCCCAGAGCGTCAGGGGGCTGTAAGTGAAGACACAGGAGCTGTGGGCAGTAAGCATCCATGGGGATTGGATCCAGGCAAACCTTAGATACCTACTCAGCATCAGGTTGTGCAGTTTAAGCATATATAATTATTGTGAGACTTTAAGCACAACAGTGATTGCACTTGTACTAGTATCTCTGCTTTGTAGCTTAGGACTATGTCTCCTTGTAAGAGGGTCTCAGGGGGAGATAACAAAGGCACTGGTAAATCACCGCCTAGGTCCAGGGGTTCTAAAGGTGCCTGTAAGTTACCATCCCCCCCTGCAAGACTGGAGCCAGCCTCTCAACATGAGTCAGTGCCCCTGTCAGGTTTTGCAGCCTCTCCTAATGTCCCAGCCCCGGTTTATGTCACTGACGACTCCCTTAGGGCTACATTGGAGGGTTTTGAAGGGAGAATAATGAATTTTATTTCTGCTTCCCTGAAAGATAGCAGGAAAAGGGGTAGATCCCCTCCCTCTGCTGAAATTCCTCTCTCAGATGATTCTTCTGACAATGAGGAGAGATCCCTATCTTGGGACAGGGATCTTGAGCAGTCGGATGAATCAGAGGAAGAGGAGAGAGTCCCCTCCTCCCAGGCGCTCAGAAAACAGGTGCAGTATTATACTGAATTGGTGCGTACCACATTCAGAATGCCTGCTGCTGAAGTCGCTACGTCCTCTGCTTCTTCCCTGGGAGTCAGGAAAGCCCCACAGACTGCCTATTCCTTCCCAATTCATCCCTTAATGGATGAATTGTTGTATGAGGATTGGGGACATCCCGATAAACTGTTTGCTCCTCCTAAAAGGTTTTCTATGCATTATCCTCTGGAGGAGAGTTTCACCAAGAAGTGGGGGGGTCCCATCTGTTGATGCGGCTGCTTCTTGCGTGAATAAAAACCTGACTTGTCCTTTGGATAATGCTCAGGTATTTAAAGATCCAACTGATAAGAAGCTGGAAACCTTATTAAAAGCCTCCTTTTCCATGACTAGCGCTGTAGTGCAACCTACAGTCGCAGCCGTGGGGTTGTGCCAGTTCCTCAAGGAACAGGTTAAGCAGATGCTTGGGCTCCTTCCCAGTGAGGAAGTAGAGAGGTATGCAGAGATGCCTCATATTCTGTGTTTCATGATTGATGCGATTTTGGATTCTGTCCAACAAGCATCATGTTTGTCCCTCATGTTGGTACACATGCGAAGGGCCCTATGGCTAAAGAATTGGGCAGCTGAGTTGTCATGCAGGAAGCATTTTATTGGGTTCCCATTTAAAGGGGAACGTTTGTTTGGAGAAGAATTAGATAAGTTCGTCCAAAAAATTTCAGGAGGTAAATCTACTCTCCTTCCAGTCAAAAGGAGCAAGCATCCTTCATTCAGGCATGCTCTCTCACCCGGAGCATCAAGCTCTAAGCAGTGGCGACGGCCTTCTCAACCCTCCTCTACAGGAAAGGCTCAGGGCCAAGCCCAGGGGCAGAAAAAGACTTGGGGGTGAAAGCCTGCCAAGCAGAGCCCAAGATCTTCCTTGTAAAGGGGCGCCCCCGCTCGGCCGAGTGGGGGGAAGGCTCCTGCAGTTTGCAGGAGCCTGGCGGGAAGAGATCCGGGACAAGTGGGTGATCTCTTCGGTATCTCTGGGCTACAGGCTAGAGTTTCAGGAGATTCCACCTTCTCATTTTCTAAGGTCAAGGATCCCCAAGGATCCAGTAAAGCAAAAACCGCTATTTCTGGCCTTAGATCACTTACTATCCCAGGGGGTGATAGTAGAAGTGGACCCAAAAGAACAGGGTTCAGGGTTTTACTCGAATCTCTTCACCTTTTCCGAAGCCAAATGAAAGTGTCAGACCTATCCTAGATCTGAAGGATCTGAACCGTTTTTTACGTATCCGGTCCTTCCGAATGCAGTCAATTCGCACTGTGGTCTCCTCCCTGCAAGGGGGAGAGTTTATGGCATCAATAGGCATCAAAGATGCATATCTCCATGTGCCAATTTTTCCCGCACACCAAAAATGTCTAAGGTTCGTGGTAGAACGGCGCCATTTTCAATTTGTGGCCTTGCCGTTCGGGCTTGCTACGGCCCCTCGAGTCTTCACAAAGATTCTGGACTCTCTCTTGGCAAACCTAAGAGCTCAGGGTATAGCCGTCAAGGCTTATCTAGACGATTTACTTCTCATGGAGAAAACAGTAGCGTTCCTGAACCACAGCGTTGCCAGAACGCTAGAACACCTGGAACGCCTAGGTTGGATTATAAGCCTAGAAAAGTCGTACCTACAGCCTGCCACCAGGTTGGAATACCTGGGTATGATCATCGACACCGCTCAGGGCAAGGTGTTTCTTCCAAGGCCAAAAGCCTTGGCCAGACCTTTGGTAGTTGTATAGGAACCGGCCGGCCGACCTACCCACCCTTCTGATCTCTCTCTCTTCATTCCCTTGTAATATTTGGGGGTTATTTTAGCTTAAAGGTAGAGCTTACCAGTGAGCTGGATCCACACCAGATGTCGTTTAAGGGCTCGTAGGCCCACTTTTATTAAAGAAAGAAAAGTCAAATAACAAAATAGTTGCCCACACAGGGGTTTCAGCTTTCCACAGCAGTAATGTATGTAGAACCAAAAATACCAAGCCACCTGACTCTCTTTAGCAGCACTGCTGCTCAGACTTCTGCTGCAGCCCTCTTGGCTCTTTAACAGAGTTCCCGTACACCCAGTACCTCAGCACTCTTTAACAGCTTCTCTTTCAGCCCACAAGCTTGGACCCTCTGTCTGCTCTGACAGACCGACCTGTGCAGACATGCACACTTCTTCTCCCTTACACGCCTGGACTCCTCGGGAGGGTGGAGCCCAGAACCATGGTGTTGGCTTTGTTTTAAGCCCAAGACCCACCTGTGCAATCATCCAGTCAGACTGCTGGCTGTTCCCAAAACCCGGTCCCAGGATTGGAGATTCCGAACTACCACACCCTCTACAATCCCATCCTGCCATCTCTCTCCCCCTCTTTCACTTTTCTTCTCTCATTTCTTCCCCCTTCTTTTCTCTCTTTTTCCTCTTTCTTCTTTTCTTCATCTACTCTTTTTGCCTTGTACTTTGATTTCTGTCTTAATGATGTACCCAATTGTGATAAAAGCTCACCCTAGTGGTGACCTTGGGTATAACCAGTTATGGTTTGAATGTTTTGTATTTGTTTGCAAACACGGAAATAGATGTTTTGCTCTCCTTTTTAATGTTAACATCCTGGCCTGTGCATAAGATGTTCATGTTTTCTATACCCTCTAAAGGCCTGACCGTGTGAATATTTGCTCTCAAGAAGCTGTATATTATATTACATCGCTTTTATGTCACTACTATTACAACTTGATGCGGACTTAGGTACTATCTGTTATTATTTTTCTTAATGTTGTACAAGACGAATTGCAGATTTCTATGCGTTGTATGTATCTTGCGTTAATAAAAATTTTTGAAAGAAAAAGCCTTGGCCATTGGGGATCTGGTGCGCCTAATTCTGGGCAAGAGATCATCCCCCATTCGATTGTGCATGAGACTGTTAGGGAAAATGGTCGCCTCCTTCAAGGCCGTCCCATTCGCCCAGTTCCACTCAAGGCCTCTGCAAAGATGCATCCTTGCGGCTTGGAACAGGAAGCCCCAATCCTTGGATCTTCCTATGCGTCTATCCCCAGGGACACGCAAGAGTCTCGTCTGGTGGTTACAAGCCAAGAATTTGCTTAAGGGCAAAACCTTTCTTCCTCTTCCATGGAAGATTATCACGACAGATGCCAGCCTGACAGGCTGGGAGCAGTGTTGGAGGAGACGTGCTCGCAGGGGAAATGGTCTGCGATCGAGAGGCTATTGCCCATAAATGTCTTGGAGATCCAGGCAGTTTATATGGCTCTCATAAAGTGGTCTTGCAGACTACGAGGTCTCCCTGTTCAGGTTCAGTCCAACACTGCCACAGCAGTGGCTTATATCAATCACCAGGGCGGTACCAGGAGTCTGGTTGCGCAAAAAGAGGTGAATCGCATACTTTTCTGGGCAGAAAAGCATGTTCCGTGTCTTTCTGCAGTCTTCATTCCAGGAGTGAAAAATTGGCAGGCGGATTTTCTGAGCCGCCAGCAGTTGTGCCCAGGAGAATGGACTCTGCACCCCGACGTGTTTCAACAGGAAACTGGACAATTTTGTGTCAAGAACAAGAGATACACTTGCTCATGGGTCATATGCTCTGACAGTTCCCTGGGATCAGTACAATCTGATCTATGCCTTCCCCCCGAGCCAGCTTCTTTTGTGGTTCCTGGGAAGAGTCAAGAGGGAGAAAAAAATCGGTCCTTTCGGTAGCCCCGGCTTGGCCCAGGCGACCGTGGTACGCAGAGATCATGAAGTTGGCAGTAGGCAAGCCATGGATCCTCCCTCTTCGGCCAGATCTGCTCTCACAGGGTCCAATTTACCATCCTGCTTTACACAGTCTAAATTTGACGGTTTGGCTGCTGAGACCCACATTCTGAGAGACCGTGGCCTTTCGGGGCCAGTCCTTTCTACTCTGGTCAATGCCAAAATCCGGCCTCCAGGCTTATTTATTACAAAATCTGGAGGGCATATGTTTCCTGGTGTGAACTCAGGAAATGGCATCCTAGAAAGTATGTCATTAGTAGGATCTTGGCCTTCCTCCAGTCAGGCCTAGAAATTAATTTGGCCATAAGCACTATCAAGGTGCAGATTTCGGCCTTGTCAGTGTTTTTTGAGAAGCCACTTGCATCGCATTCCCTGGTGCGGGCTTTCATCCAGGGGGCCATGCGGATAAGACCCCAGTCAAACCTCCGGTATGCCCATGGGATCTGAATTTGGTTCTCTCGGCTTTGCAGGGGCAACCATTTGAACCTTTGCATCTGGCTTCATTAGTTCTCCTGACTAAAAAATTGGTTTTCTTGGTAGCCATATCCATGGCTAGAAGAGTATCAGAGCTAGTAGCTCTTTCCAGCAAGGAGCCGTATCGAATTATTCATAAGGACCAGGTGGTCATGCATCCCAACAGGTCCTTTCTACCTAAGGTGGTTTTGGGATTCCATTTGAATCAAGACGTAATCCTACCATCCTTTTTTCCGGACCCACAGTCCGCAGAAGAAGAATCTTTGCACACTTTGGATGTGGTTAGAGCAATCAGTATATATCTTCAAGCAACTGCTCAGATAAGGAAAACTGATTGCTTGTTTATTTTGCCGTAAGGCCCTAGGAAGGGCCAGGCGGCGTCAAAATCCACTCTCTCAAGGTGGATTAGACAGGTTATTTCTCAAGCCTATAGTGTTAAAGGGAAGAGCCCTCCTTTTCGAGTGAAAGCGCACTCTACTAGGGCTGTAAGTGCTTCTTGGGCAGTGCATCACCAGGCTTCCCTGGCTCAGATCTGTAAGGCTGCAACTTGGTCATCAGTCCACACATTCACCAGATTCTATCAGGTGGATGTCAGAGGGCAAGAGGATATCGCCTTTGGGCACAGTGTACTTCAGGCTGCAGTTTAGGTCCTCAGGTCCCTGGCGGTCTATAATTATGATCTGTGTCTCCCTCCCCTCAATCTGAGCATTGCTTTGGGACATCCCACTATGTAATGAAGCTCCTGTGTCCCGTGATGTATGATCAAGAAAATGGGATTTTTATATACAGATTACCTGTAAAATCCCTTTCTTGAGAGTACATCACGGGACACAGGGCTCCCGCCCCTCTTGGGTTTTACGTGGTTTCTTATTGTTTTGCTACAAAACTGAGGTGCCTCCCATATGGGAAGGGTTATATAGGGGAGGAATTCTCCTTAATTGGGGTCAATCAGTGTCCAATCACCAGAGGTGCCTATATAACCCAATATGTAATGAAGCTTCTGTGTCCCGTGATGTGCTCTCAAGAAAAGGATTTTACAGGTAAGCTGTATATAAAAATCCCATTTTTGAGATCACGTCTACATGAAGGTTGTTGAAGAAGAACCCTCATTGTAGAAGCAATGCATTTTTATTCTGACTTTTTTTAGGGAAAACATATATTTGATATATACTTAGAAGTTTAAATTTAGATCCTGTATAGGCAGAAAAATATAACATCACTAAAACAAAGGTTACAATAAAGTGGAAGTGCCATAATGCTTGCATTGCTTGGTAGAATGAAAGATCATCTGTAAATTCCAGTAGAACAATGTGGCCTAGTTGCCAAGATATTGTGCTAAATGGCTTACTGTTAACAAAAAATGACTCTTGAACAAGTCATTTCCAGCTTGCCTCTGCCAACGCTGTACTCATCAATACAGCCCTTTTGGGACATCTTGTTTTATAAATAATTATTCATTATAATGTCACTTTGACATAAAAATCTACCTCAGCTAGGAAAAAATTACTAGCACTAGTTTGGTGAAGGGTAAATAGCAAACGCTAAGAATACTTCCTTCAAGGATTGAATATTCTTGAATATGAGGAACCATTGATGATAGAAGAAGAGGTCAACGCTCCATCAATATCATCTATAATCATTATTTACCATAATAGATACAAGTGCTGAAATGGTTAAGGCTTTTTTTTTTTTTTTTTGCAGTTCAGCAAAAAGAACCAGGACAGTCAACAAAATGATAGTGCTGCAATCTCATAGTTTAAAAATGCAAGCAGACTTTGGAACATATGCATTTCAAGATGTGCTGTGGACATTAACAAATCCCCAGTATACAGATACCTACAGAGAGAAAGGCCCTATTTATTTTAACAGATGCACTCTTCTAATACAGGCTCTGGGATTTCTGTCTCATTTCCATGACACATGAGCATTACTATAGGGTAAGAAAGTAATATAACATGATATAATATCTCTGCACCTCATCAAACTCTCCGGCTCCCACCACTTCTCCCCCTGATTTACAGTTGAGATCGTGCACTTCTATCAGACTGTGATGTCAAGAGAAGTGATTATTTTTCTCTAGCTATAAAAAAATGTTAAGGAGCCAGAGGGGAAAAAAATCAATTTAAAGAGAAGTTTAGTAGGTGAATATTTTTTGTGAAAGTGGCATGTAGAATAAAGATGGCCACTGAATATTGAAATTCATTAGTCCTGGGAGGTCATTTCCTTAATTAAGCTCCAAAAACAAACCTGAAACAGCTAATTGTTATGAACCTGTATAAAAATGAGCTTGTATAGTTGAAGAAGAATTCTAAGAAAATGAAATGTACTTTAACATAAAATATACATCTTCATTACGGTCTATTCTAGTAGTTAATATGCAGCATACGCTCTAAAGGCTTTAAGTGTATCTAAAGCCATTTTTTTTTAAGGGAGTTAATTCCTATCAGGACTTTATTGGTGGCTATGTTTAAACTAGAGTGATTTGTCCTAGTAACTATTGCTACTAGAAAGTGGTTACATTTTCAAAAAATCTAAAATGTTGAGTTTTAACAGGAACGTAATAAAGGAGAATGGATAAATGGATAAAGGAGAAGTCTTCCAACAGGTCCACTATTTGTAGAAACAACTGTCTATGGGAGAATCCTCCCAGCTTTGGAGCAATTTCCACTCACATTCTGTTGCACCTAAATTACAGGTAGTGAGGGAAAATTGTGCTAAAAGCACACAGTTGGCAAAAAAAAAAAAACTCTTTCTCAAATGAAAAATAATGTTTGGGCTTATATTTAGGATATACTTGAAGTATTCCTGGAAGACGTCAGTGTTACCAGAAAAAAATAATATTATCTCTCTAGAATGTTCCGTATCTGTTGCTTATGGTATTGTGACAAGTTGGGGAATTTGTAGCTCATTATTAGCACCAAACAGTGAGTTTACTCCATGCCAGAAGTACGCTTTTTCTGCCCACTTTTATTTAAAGCAAGGCATAAGTGCACACTTGAATAGTTTCCCACCCAGGGGGTTCTCACCATCAATGCAACAAAACATAGAATTCAGCATTGTGGCTCTCTTTGCAGTCTACTGCTCAGGCCTCCCGCTTTGGTCCTCCAGACACTCAAACACACAGTTCTAGTACTCATGCAAAAAAGCTGTATTTTTGTCAGTTTGACTTTCTTCTGTAGCTCCCAGCTGCTACATCCTCACAGGCTTGGGCCTTTGTCTGTCCTGATCTGCACAGTATGGTGCATAGCCAGGGCCGTTTTTAAGGCAGGGCAAAAGGGGCAGCTGCCCTGGGCCCTGTCATTGTTGTGGGGCCCAAAGCAGCTGCCTCATACTTGTCAACTATCCTGGTTTAAATTATCTCATCCCTTGAGGTTTTGGTCCTGTGTTGTGTCCCAATATTTGAGTGTGAAGTGCTGCTACTAATGCTCTGCCCTATTGTTGTGTACAGACGACTCACCTGCTTACTCTGTGTTTACATGTAAATTATCGGCATTCATATGTAAATAGCGGTGGCCGGTGGACTTGATATGTATATCATGCCCCCTGAGGTCATATCCACAGTAATCTCTAGCAACCAATCAACAAGCAGAAATCATGTGCTGTAACCTCTAGTAACTAATCAGTGAGCCGTAATGTGTGCTTTAACCTCTAGCAACCAGTCAGTGAGCGGTAATGATACACTGTAACCTCAGAAAACTGATTTTGAGTCTAGCTGATATTTATTGTATGTCTCAGAGCAGGTGGAGAGCAAAACTGCATGGGGGGGGGCCCAAGAAAAGTTTTGCCCAGGGTCCAATCAGTATTAAAGATGGCCCTGTGCATAGCAGCACCTCTCATGGCTCCCTTCACACACTAACCCCCTCAGGAGAGTGGGGCCACTGATCTCCAACTCTGTCTCTAACATAAACCCAGCACACGCCTGTGTCATTATTGCATGCTAGGTTTTTGTTTCCTGCAAAATCTGGCCTAGATCACCATTTTAAGCAGTGGCACGGGCCCAAACTGCCACATATCCCCCTCTTGTTTCACACCGGAGGGAGAAAAACACCCAGACTTCACACTGGCACCTCTGGGGGTCAAAACCTGTCTGACCTTTCTAAAGGGGCACTCTACTCACATCTTTTTCTGAGTGTGCTTCCACAGGCACTTCTTCTTGACCCTTGGGGTCCCACTGATCTCTCTACCATCTCCAGGACTACTCTTCAAAATTGTAGGGGACCTACTCTTATCGCATCTGTCAGGGAACCACCCCCTCACTACCTGTATCAACCTTTACCAGCACCATCTGTTTTTAAGGTTCACTAATACCTGTGTGGTTACCCTTGGCAACCAATTTCTCAGAAATTCACAACACATTATTGTCAATATCATCAGGAACTCTTGTCCCATTGCTTGCTAGGACAGTATCTGAGGAGGAACCACTAGCAGACAAGCAGATTCCCTATGGGACCTTCCCAAAATTTCACATCACCCACATAGTCCAACATCCTAATAGCGATTGTTCTACCAAAGAACATTTTTCACCACGTTTTTTTCACACCAATCTTTTTTTTTTCCACAAAAAGGGTTTTTATTGAAAAATAATATAGTTGCATGTACATCATATTGAACAGATACATAAAAGGAGCATCCATGACAGTATTGTACACTGGCGATAAAAAGAAAAAAAAAAGGGAGTTCTTACACTACCAGTCATGGAGAGAGGAACTGCAGGGTTAACTGAACATAAGTAACTTAATAAAGATAACCAGTATACAGTCGTATGTCCTAAGAAGAGACATTATAGTCGAAACAAGTTTTATCAGAATTGGTTATTGACCATGGGGACCACTATCAACAGGTCCATCCTTAGCCTTGACAGGATCATGAAACTTGTATGTAGGGTATAGTAAGATTTAAATGCCCCTGTTGGGGGGATGAAGTGTTTTTGTTGGTTGGTTCGCTAAGTCGGCGGGAAGTGAGTGTGGGGGATGGAGAGAGAAAGATAGGACTGGGCGAGAGGGGAGAGGTTAGGGGGGTAAGGAAAATCAGAGGACCGTATGGGGGAACAGAAGAGGGGCAGAGGTATAAGGGAAGGGAAGGAAGTAGGGGGTCGCTCCTCACCCCTGGCACCCTTCAGATTATGACAGGGTCACTTGTGTGCGGATCGGGGATGGGAGCATCAACGAGGGAAGTGGGATTTATATCCTTCCGTGGATTTAAAGTGCGCCCAGCAGGCCCACGTAGAGGAAAATTTCTGTATGACTTGTGAGGTGTATATCAGCTCCTCCATCTCCTCAATCTTTGCAATCCTCATCAGCCATTCTCTGATGGATGGGGTATTAGTTGATCACCAATGAACAGGAATGCTGAGTCTAGCTGCATTAACCATGTGCATGGCCAGTGATTTATGCACACCAATCTTTTTAACCATTTCTGTTTCCTCTGGTACTTTCAATACATCTGAGCTGTCCAACAGTTCTTCAGAGTGCTTCTCATACACAGCATCAGTATGAAGCAATCTAGCACACTGTGAAACAACTTTCAACATTAAAATCAAAAATTGCATCAACATTGGTTATCTCTGCCCAGTGCAGCCTGTAATATCCAGCTCCAATTAGCAGTAGCCTGTGGTGCAAGCTCTTCAGATCCAGGAGAGAACAGCAAGATATACACTGGCTGTACAGTCCATGATTCTAACATTTCTTTGAGTATGTCTGTCATCACAAGACACACTACCTCATCAACACCTTCATGCATTGTGGGAAACATGTCTGCTGTGCATTCAAGCTCACTCGGACCTTCTGTCATTAGAGGGTTAATCTCTGCAGAAGCCAATGCACCCTGGTCTATAGGCTGTGCAGCAGACCCTTCTCCTGGCACAGCAGCAGTAGGGTCTACCTTATTTTTACACTACACTTTTCTAGTAACGCAAGTACTTCCTTGCTCTACGCATACCAGTCTGTTTTAAGATCACATTGCATTGACTCATCTTTAGACACCACTAGTTTCAATACCACCGTTTCACCACCGCACACTGGCAGTGCTTCCTGCATTTCATACACATTTGCATTTTCAGCTGCCTCCATTCTCCACCTATTGTGATAAGTTGGGGAATTTGTAGCGCAATGGTATCATCAAACAGTGAATTTATTCCATGTCAGAAGTACGTTTCAGGGCTTTTACTGCCCACTTTTATTTAAAACAAAGCAAAAGTTCATATTTAAATAATTTCCCATGTAGGAGGTTCTCACTATCAATGCAACAAAAAATAAAATTCAGCATTATGGCTCTCTTTGCAGCTTCACTGCTCAGGCCTCCTGCCTTGGTCCTCCAGACTTTCAAACACACAGTCCCAGTGCCTGTGCACAAAACACTGTGCCTTTGTCAGCTTGACTGTTTCTTCTGCAGCTCCCAGCTGCTACATCCTCACATGCTCAAACCTTTGTCTGTCCTGACCTGAACAGTATGGTGCATAGCAGCACCTTTCACAGCTCCCTTCACACACTGACCTCCTCAGGAGGGTGGGGCCACTGACCTCTAACTCTGTCTCTAACATAAACAAAGCACACTCTTGCATCATTAGTCTGCTTGTTTCCTGCAAAATCTGGCCTAGACCACTATTTAGCATGGGCTGGACTTGTCACAATATTATCACAGTTAAAGGCTTTGTGTGTTTCATAATTCTGTCACTGGGTATCCAGTATTCTTGGTATGAACACTCTGCATAGTGTAGTCAAGTAGAGATATACTTGTGAGGAGGTTCAGCGTGGTGCAGCATCAGTTTACACTAAGGCCGCGCACACACGCGCGGACTGTTCGCCCAACCTTGTTCGTCAAACAGTTTGACAAACAGTCCGCTCAAAATTAGCATGAACGGACTTGACCACACACGATGAACGAACAGTCCGCTGAAACCGTGCGCGATGACGTGAACGGCACATACGACGGGACTAGAAAACGACGTCCTATACACTGCAATGCAACCTTCGGCGTGTAAATCCTTTCTGAGTATGCGCGGAACTTAGTTTGACGAACAAGCCTACACACGAGCGGACTGTCCGCTGAAACCAAGTTTGAGCGGACTGTCCGCTGAAACCAAGTTTCAGCGGACACTTTTTTTACGGAAATTCCGAAAAACTTTGTTCGTCAGACTGTCCGCTGAAACTGTCCGCTGAAGCCCACACACGAGCGGACTGTCCGCTGAAACACTGTTCAGCGGAAACAGTTGGGCGAACAGTCCGCCCGTGTGTACGTGGCCTTAGAGTTCAGTTGCCGAGAACAGAACTTGTATTACTATTAAAATTCAGTAGTTGACAACAAGCTCGGTGGGAAGGTGCCTCACCAGGAACACTCACAGGAGGTCTCGGAAGTGCCAGAAGTCTCAGAAGGGTGGGAGAGTGGTACAATAATGAGTGTCTGCATGCAACAGTGAGGAATGGTGGAGGTTCCTTGCAAGTGTGGGGCTATATTTCTGCAAATGGAGTTGGATATTTGGTTAGGATCAGTGGTGTCCTCAATGCTAATAAATGCAGGCAGATGCCATACCATCAGGGAGGAATGTAATTGGCCACAAATTTATTCTGCAGCTGTTTAACCACTTGAGATCCGCGCTATAGTCCATTGACGGCTACAGCGCGGATCTCCTTTTCCGGGACTACGTCTATTGACGTCGTCCCGTGTACGAGCGGCCTGCGCGCGCCCTGTGATCGGTGAGTCCATGAGACTCGCCTGATCACCGATCCGTGCAAGGGGTCGATCCCGACCCCTTATCACGTGATCAGCTGTCAGCCAATGACAGCTGATCAGGTGACATAACGGAGCCGGTAATCGGCTAGTATTCCTCCTCCCGCTGACAGCGCGAGGAGAAAAAAAAAAGCCGATCACCGGCGGCCATGATCGGGACATCAGTCCCGATCACGGCCAGCAATGCAAGCGCCCACCTGCCCCCTGTCAGTGCCCACCTGCCCCCTGCAGTGCCACCCTAATAAAAAGTAAGTGCCCCCCATCAGTGCCACCCAGCAGTGCCCATAGTGCCACCCAGCAGTGCCCACAGTGCCACCCAGCAGTGCCCACAGTGCCACCCACAGTGCCACCCAGCAGTGCCACCCACAGTGCCACCGACAGTGCCCACAATCTGCCTCAAAGGTGCTGCACCCCAGTGCCGCCCATCAGTGCCCAGCAGTGCCTCCCATCAGTGCCCAGCAGTGCCGCCCATCAGTGCCCAGCAGTGCCGCCCATCAGTGCCCAGCAGTGCCACCTATCAGAGCCACCTATCAGTGCCACCTATCAGTGCCCATCAGTCCCATCTATCAGTGGTACCTATCAGTGCCCATCCGTGCCACCCATCCGTGCCACCCATCTGTGCCACCCATCCGTGCCATCTTATCTGTGCCCATCTTTGCCCATCAGTGCTGCCTTATCTGTGCCCATCGGTGCCGCCTTATCTGTGCCTATTAGTGCCGCCTAACTATGCCTATCAGTGCCCACCAGCGCAGCCTATCAGTGCCCACCAATGCAGCCTATCAGGGCCCACCAATGCAGCCCATCAGTGCCCACCAATGCAGCCTAATCAGCGCACTTCAATGAAGGAGAAAAATTTTATAACAAACTATTAAAACATGATTTTTTTATTTTTATTTTTTGCATCTTTTTTTGTTTGTTTAGCAAAAAATAAAACTCCGAGCTGTAACTAAATACCACCAAAAGAAAGCTCTATTTATGGGGAAAAAATGATAAAAAATTCATTTGGGTACAGTGTTGTATGCCCGCGCAATTGTCATTCAAAGTGCATCAGCGCTGAAAGCTGAAAATTGGTCTGGGACTGAGGGGGGTTTAAGTGCCCAGTAAGCAAGTGGTTAATGACCCTAATCATGCCAATGCCAATGTCATTAAGACCTGTCTTCAGTGTAAAGAAGACCAAGAAGTCCTGGAAGTGGTGGTTTGGCCTTCACTAAACTGTTATCTCAACATCATCGTGCATCTGGGATTACATAAAGAAACAGGAGAGAAGGATTTAAGGCAGCCTACATCCACAAAAGATATGTGGTTAGTCTCCAAGATGTTTAGAACAACCTACCTGCCGAGTTCCATTAAAGACTATGTGCAAGTGTACCTGAAAGAACTGATGTTGTTTTGAAAGCAATGGTTGGTCACATCAAATATTGATTTGATTTGGATTGATTTGCATTTTGTTAATTGATAACAATAAACTATTAACATTTCTATTTCTGAAAGCATTCTTTACAGAAGGGATATGCAAATAGCGGACCTCTATCTGTTGCAGAACTACAAGTCCCATGAGGCATAGCAAGACTCTGACAGCCACAAGCATGACACCCAGAGGCATGATGGGACTTATAGTTCTGTAACAGCTGGAGGTCCGCTAATTGCATATCCCTGCTTTACAGTATTTTTTTTACACCTGCCTAAAAGTCCTTCTTGTAAACCCTGATACCACCACTTTCCTTATATATACAAGTATTTTTTAGTGTTACAGTATCGCAGTCCTGAATGTGACACACACTGACAATGTGTTTCCCAAACTTGCTTCTTCAGGAGAATGAGAAAGTATGGTTATGACAGTGTTCACCTCAAAGAAGACACTTTAGGGCTGGCACCGAAACAGGCTCCTTTTCTTGTAGAGAAGAGATGCCTAGCATACCAAATAAGAACCCAAGCTCTGAAACTTTTTTTTTTAACAATCAGGATTGCTTTATTGAAGGAATAACAATATAGTGTATGAAAAAAAAACCATAAAAACATAAACTATACAACTTGGTGTAACACAGTGAATTTAACACAAGAAAAAGTTAGACAATATCCAAACAATTAATAAGCAGCAGATCAAATGGATTAATATGTTTAAGAATACATTATATTCCTATTGGTCCAATCCCAATTTTTACAGAGGAAAATAATAGATATCATTCCAACTGAGAGTGAATCCAAACTGTGGGGGAGAAGGGAGGGGGGACGAGGGCAACAGAATACTATTGTCTATTAGGGATGGGCGAACGGTTCAGCCCGAGCATAAGTTCGGGCCAAACTTTCGCTGTTCGGTAGTCGGCGAACATCCGAACAAATGGGTAGTTCAACCATTTGTTTGGTCCGCTGAACTGGCCACAATGCATTGTGGCGCTGAACAGTGCATTACAAGCCCTGGTTGGCTGAAGCAGTGAAATCTTCAGCCAATCAGGGCACAGAGCACTGTCAGAGTCATGATTGGACACTGTCATCATGACTTTATTCAATCATGGCTCATTCCTGCCCCACAATATAAAAGTATTCTTTCAATGGCAGCCATTTTCAGTGTGATTTCGGCATGGAGAGAGATAAGGCTCTGTTCAGTGCTATTAGTTAACATGCTATACTGTGCTGTTTTGCTTGAATTTTCAGTGTAGAATATTGGTTTAGTGTCAGTCTAGGGATAGTGTGAGTGTAGTGAGGAGGACCATCATTCAGTTTTGCAAAGTGTGCAGCTATAGTAGGGACAGCTCAGATAGTTTCACTGTAGTGTAGTGAGACTGTATCATTCATACATGCATTAGTGTAGAGCAGAGACAGCTCAGATAGTTTCAGTGTAGTGTAGTGAAACCGTGTCAGTAATCTTTACATTAGTGTATAGCTAGGGTAGGGACAGTTCAGATAGCATCAGTGTAGGGATGGTTGAACACCATCTATTTGATTGCATTACTGCCAGTTTAACGTCATATAGTTCTGTGTGTGTTACTGCCAGTTTAACATCATATCGTTTTGTGTGCGTTATTGCCAGTTTAACGCCATATAGTTCTGTAAGCGTTACTGCTAGTTTAACGCCATATAGTTCTGTGTGCGTTACTGGCAGTTTAACACCATATAGTTTTGTGCATTACTGCAAGTTTAACGCCATTTACATCTGTGTGCTTTACTGCCAGTTTAACTCCATATAATTTTTGGTGCGTTACTGCCAGTTTAATGCCATATAGTTTTGTGCGTTACTGCGAGTTTAACGTCATATAGTTCTGTGCATTACTGTAAGTTTAACGCTATTTACTTCTGTGTGTGTTACTGCCAGTTTAACACCATATCGTTTTTTGTGCGTTACTGCCAGTTTGACGCCATATAGTTTTGTGCGTTACTGCAAGTTTAACGCCATTTACTTCTGTGTGCGTTGATGCAAGTTTATCGCCATTTACTTCTGTGTGTTTAATGCAATCTAGTTCTTTGCTTTACTGTACGTTTAGCGCATTACATTGCAGTAAATTATAGTGTGTCCGTGGAGCATGTCTGTGTAGTGTGAGTACTCAAATTAAAGTGCACCAAATACCACTTTACACTGATTAAAGTGCATCTATGTACAGATTTCCACTTCTTCTTTACATTTGCTTATAAGCACCGCCCCCTTTCCTCCCAATAATGTCTGGGAGGACAACAAGGAGAGGCAGACACTCCCTTGGCACTGTAAGGGGACCAACAACAAATATGTCCACAGGCAAAGGGGACATGGCGGTCAGTCCTCAGGCAGGGCATAATTTCCTCTGTTTAGTGAGTTTGCCCATGCTATCCAGCCACAGCAGGCAGAGGAGGTGGTGGAATGGCTTACTAAACCTTCCTCATCCTCCTCATCCTCTGTCATGCAAGCAGAGACAAGTGTGCAGTCCCCTGCAGTTGCCAGAGTGGATAAACCTGCCTCCTTGTCCACATCTATTCCTGCCATAGCCCCAACATCAGCCATGGAGGAGTCAGCTGTGTTATTTGACCACAGCATCAGCCACTTGCTCCTTGATGATGCCCAGCCATTACTGGATTCAGATGTTGGTTCTGAGGTTGAGGATGACAAGAACATGAGCCTAGAGAGGGGGGAGAACACTTGTAGACAAATTGGCATTCATGTTCCCCCGGCCGCAGCATATTGCCAAGTTGTCTCTAGGGATAATGATGATAGAGGAGATCATGATGGTCACTGCGATTTTTTTTTGCCTTCATCAAGAGTACCTCTTTAAGGTTACAGTGGCAAGGCACCACTGACACCCAAAGACCATTTTTTATGCACCTGTTTGACAGGTGCATGTCATTTCAGTTTTTTTACAGCAAGGCAAATTCTTGCTTTCATCAAGATTACTTCTATAGGGTTACAGTGGGAAGGCACCACGACACCCAAAGACCAATTTTTACGCACCTGTTACTTCTATACAAAGTCAAAGCAACACCAGAATGTATCCAAAAAATCTCTAATCTTGCACTACATTGTGGCCTTATCATACACACTGGCTCACCAGCTGTTGCTGAACAAAATAAAGACAGCCTTCAGGGAAAAATTCATTTTTATCGCTGCAGCAGATTCAAGACATGGTACAGATCTGCCACTTTATAGGTATGCCACGTACAGACGATTGGACTGTTTGACAACAAATGTTCGATGCGAGCTTGTTGTCGGAAGTTCCAACCGTGCCGTAGGCTCCATCTGACATTTTGTGTCGGAATTTCTGACAATGGATATCAAATTTTCTGACAACAAAATCCATTGTCGTAACTTCCGAGGGCGTGTACACAATTCCGACGCACAAAATGCCATGCATGCTCTGAATCAAGTACGAGACGGAAACAATCGGTTTGGCAAAACTAGCATTCGTAATGGAGATAGCACATTTGTCACGCTGCAAATTTTGAAATCTTTTAATGCAGCACATTCTCTTCTTCTTTATAGTGAACTCCTGAATAATCTCTATATTTTTTCTCGCCAGATCTCCAGAATAATGTTTAGAATTTTTTTTTTAGTGATCTACTTTTTTTATCAAGTTCTCCCAATTTAGTTTTTTATAGTTTTTTTCTAGTGATCTCCATAATATTTTTTTTGTCATTTTGTGTGTCAACAACACCATTATTATCTTATATTTTTAACCTCAATGAGATTGGTTGGTGTTGGTGTCCCTTGGTAATTTTAATTTGACTTTGTATTTTTGAAATGTACCTGCCTACTCACAAACAAACTGTCCTTTTTTTTAGGGGTCTTAACAACATAGAGAGGACGGCAACGCTGGATAAACTGTTGAAGATGGCATAGCCTTTGTACCCCAGGGCAGACATAAATTATTTGACAGGCAAAACTGGTAGCCTGAGATGTCCATTTAATAGTGAGCACAATCCGGTCCAAGACTCCGAGAGATCGGGAGCAGCAGCAGATGACATATCTGAGGCTGTGGTCTTACAACAGCCTGTGTCTTTTGCCATACCAGACGGAACCCAGGCCATCACTCTCAAGACTTCCTTGCACGCTTCCTTCCAGGCTGTGGCTGTGGTGTTGGAGTTGTAGTAGGAGGTGGAGGAGGAGTATGGTCCAACTCACATATGTGACTTTATTTGTCAGTTTGCCCATCTCCCCCTTATTTAGGGCCTGATAGATGACTTCCTCACAGACAGGCCCACCTCCATTTCCTGCATTTTGCTGGCTGTCATGCAGGCATAAACCTCTTGAAGATTAGGGGTGGTTCTGAGGGCCACAGTAGCCTGCCGAATCAAAGAAAGCGCTGACTCCTCCACGTTACTCCCCTTCCTGGGCCTTTTTGTTGGAAGGTGGAGGGGAGGAACCTGTGATTCGGTCAGTACTACTGGGTGCGGCCTCCTCCTGTCTGAGACTTTCCTGTGTATGAAAATGGGTCATAGTTTTAGTTGTTCGGTCATCAATCACACACAATTTTGAGCTCATGACTGTTGCAAATTGAATGTTAAAAAATAGAAAAGACTATCATTCTGACCCCAGCATTTTTGATTCTTGTCCCAATCATTTTTAAACACTACTGTCTATTGATACGTAAACCACTTTGTTAAATCTGATATTCGTGATCAATAATAACATCTAGTTAACATCATTAATTTTGTGACAAAAATTTGTTGAACAATGCTATACCTGACTCAAGCTAGGCTCCTCCACATCTTCCTGGGTGGAAGGTCCAGGTTGTACATCAGAAGCCTCATCTGAGGTGGAAGGAAGAGTGGAAGGAAGGGTTGAGGGTGATGGCCTGATTTCAGTCTGTCATAGTACCAGAGCCTGGGGACATAAATGTCATCTGCTGATGCGCCTGATCTCATGGAATCCTGGACCTTCTTGTGCTCCCTATTATATGTGCTCCTCAGGCCACCAATTTTACACTTAAATAGGGGATGGTTGCTATGGGAATCACCGGCTTCACCAATTCCAGCAATTGATCCAGTGCTGCCTTCTTCTTTATTTTGTTATAATAAAATGGGTGGTCATCTTCCACAGACAGGGCAGCTCCCCATATTTATCAATTAAGCTAGGGAGGAAGTCATGATCATTGAACCTATCCATTTTATCTGCAAGACACAACACAAGACAAACCCTACACTTTATATACACTGCGCATGCGTGAAACTCCGCCCATCTCTGACCTTATTTCTGGTATATTCTCCGCACCTTCTCTTTCAGCACAGTGGGAGAGCACATGGAGGAGACAGAGCAGGTGCATGCAGAGGACAGCAGCAACAACAAGGAAAGCCTGGAGCCACAAACATCCCGATCCAGGAGCTTTAAGGCGTCAAATATGTCCTTTGTTGAGATGGTGGACATGTGGCTGACTATGATGGAAAATATGGATCGTATAGAAACCCAAATGTGAGAAAGGCCAAAATCATGAGTAAAGTTGTGAAAAGTCTGCAGAAGTATCTTGGGGTATGGCGATCCAAGGATCAACTGAGGAAACAATGGTCAGAACTTAAATTGAGGGAGCAGGATCAGTACAGAAGAATCAAGAGAGTGCTGCAAAAAAGTATTTTGTTGTGTGTTCCTATTATTATTATTATTTTCGTGCTGCTCCATGTGCTTTTTTTTTACTTTTGTACAGTTTAAAATGGCATTTAAAATGACAAGTTTCAGGTTCATGGGAACAGTAATCGTTCGTAGTAAACATCATCCGTTCACTCACTAAACAATGTTTTTGGCAGATGCAGGTTAACTACTTTTGTTCATGCCTATTTGTATTAAAAGAAGTTTGTTGTCTAGAGGGGTTGTTTGTAATTAGAATGAAATGCAAACTTGATTCAGTATAAGGAGAGGACACTCAGCAGCTATTTACACATTTGGATGCAGGAGCACTAGTTTGGGACACCAGAACACACTTTTAGGGTGTCCCACACAGGTGCTCCAGTGGATACTAGGGGTGTCTCCATGTGGGAAACGTTACCAAAAAAGGTGTATTCCAGCTTGAAGAAAGGGAAAAAATCATGTACGACACTTCCAAGCAATGTTTAATATTCCTATTTCTTGCCTCAAATATCTGTGTGCTAAGTATACCTTTTTTTTTATTCACATAGGGGAGAAAAGACTCGACATCAAAGGACACCAGGGACCCCCAACCTCCTAAAGACGGGGAAATACCCACACCACAACCTGAAGATGTGGATTCCGAGGTACATGAATTGGGCAAAATGGTGACCACAACAGGTGTCCGTGAACACAGCTTCAGGTAGTAGATGTATGCCTGCATATTTATAATGCATGGGGGGTTATTTACTAAAGGAAAATCCACTTTGCACTACAAGTGCACTGAAAGTACACTTGGAAGTGCAGTCACTGTAGATCCGAGGGGGACATGCAAGGAAAATAAAAAACAGCATTTTAGCTTGCACATGATTGGATGATAAAATCAGCAGAGCTTCCCCTCATTTCAGATCTACCCCTTAGATTTAGAGCAAGCATTTGCATGCATCTTCAAAATTGGCTTTTACAGGGGTGATATCACCCCATCTGATGAATGCAAGATCAACACAGTTTATACATACTAATGTCTGATATTGCCTTCATTTTTTAAAAGTTGAACTTTATTTAAGTTCTTGAGTTGTATATGTTATGGTTTTAAACATGCCCGTTTAACAAAAAAAAAAGGTTATTTCTACTGTCAAACAAAAAAATGTTATACACCAAAGATGTTGGTATGTTCAAAAACACACATGTGAATGTGCACAGAGTAAAATGTTTTTATACTCAACAATGTGTGGCTTCTTCTTTCAATGCTCAATGGAGTAAGTTGGTGTTTAGTTTACAGTGACAATGGGGGTTATTTATTGGAGCCAAATCCACTTTGCACTACAAGTGCACTTGTAGTGCAAAGTGGATTTGCCTTTAGTAAATAACCCCCACAGTGCTCTAAAATTGGCCCAAATCATGCCATTTTAGGGACTCTAAACAATTAATTCATAGTGCTGAAAAGGATGATTATTTTTATCATTAATGCATTACATCCATTAACAATGAAAACAATGTGTGTGTATTGCAGACCCACAACATAATAATTAGCTGAAGAAGAGATTACCACCTCATATATCAAGTAAATTACGATTACACTATTGTAGAAAATGGCCAAAAAGAAAAGCCAATTGGAGAACCTAGGAGACAGCCAAAAGAAACACAAGCAGTAAATCCAATGAAATATTAGTTAATTTTTTTTAAAACATTTATTAAAAAATGTTTTACACATTTGCTGGCATATCAATGTCCCCCTTGCCAGCAAAGTACTCCAGATATTTTTGTCTTTGTGGGCACTTTGGGGGGGAAAGCTAGGATGACCAGCTTCAAGTGCCATCATGGTTGACTGATCAGGAAATCCGGCCTCAGTCCCAACTTCGTAGCATTTTTACGTAGGAAATTGTGCATAATGCAGCAGGCAAGCAAAATATGGTTGAGTTTATATTCCACCATGTGGATTTGTGTTAGAAATAGGCGGAACCGGCTGGCCATTATGCCGAAAGCATTCTCCACCACTCTTCTGGCTCTGGTCATCCGGTATTTAAAAACCCTCTCGTCCGGAGTGAGGGTCCTCATGGGGAATGGCCGCATCAGATGTTCTCCTAGCCCAAACACTTCATCAGCAACGAAAACAAATGGAAGACCACCCACATTGTCTTCCACAGATAGCAAGCCCAAGCCACCATTCTGGAGCCGTCTTTAGAACTCTGTCTGGTCAATGACTCCACCATCTGACATCCGGCCATTCTTCTCCACGTCCACATACAAAAACTTGTATGTCGCAGACACCACCGCCAACAGCACTATACTATTAAACCCTTGTAATTATAATAGTATGACCCCAAGTTGGGGGGCGGTGGACACCTTTCCCTTTGATTGCCCCTCCACAGTTAGTAAAGTCTCACCGCTGGCCAAAGTGGGATGCTACAGTCTGCCATTCTTGTGGTGTTGAAGGAAACTGTGGAGTCAAACAAGGAAAACAAAAATTAGTACTTTTGCACATAACTCTCAGGGCTGGCTTAGCGCTTCCTTCTTTGGGCTGGCTGCTCAGCTGTTGGCTAATTGCCAGCTCTCTTCTCTCTCCACAGTTACCAACTGTTCCTGATGATGCTCGTCTGACCTGCCTACTTAAAGCCTTCCAGCTCACTTCACCTCTGCCTTCGCCTTGGTCACATCACTGAAACCATCTCCTGTGGTTTGTTTAAAGACTGGCTTGCTGACATCCCTTCTGGCTCCTTATCCTGCATGCTGTGCTCTACTTGGATCCCTGACTTCTGGCCTGGCTGATTACCCGATCTGGTTACTGGACTCTGGCTATGCTTGACTATGCTTTTTCTATTTACCTTTTTATTTTTATTAATAAACAAGTGTGATTTAATTGTACTAGTATTTAATAGTATTTAAAGACAAAAGTATAAGGTCCACTTATCCGATTCCTCACTCCCTCTGATGACCCATTGCAAAAATATTAGGACATGTAACCCTCTCCACTTCATTGAGAGCTGAATGCATAATTAATGTCTGCTACTTTGGCCAGCCCCTCCTCACTGAAAGTGACTCTTGGTGGGCGCTGGAGTAACCTGCTGTGAACTATTATATCAATAATTGTAATTACATGCCATTGTTGAACAGTGGTAGAAAAATTGGGCCTTTGGTAGTTGTGGAGGTGGTGCTGGTGCCACGACACTGCAACCTCTCCCAGATACTCTAGTTGGAGTGCAGGAATGAGCCCTGCTGCAAAGCATTGCATCAAAAATTGTAATTACACACCCCTATTAAACAGGAGCTGAAAAATTGGGTCTTAGCCACTGGTGGCATCACCCAGAACCAAAAATGTTCTTCCAAACTATCAGCATGGTCATTGAGGAGGAAGAGGATAGTCAGTCAACATAACAGGACAGTCACTCCAGAAGAGTGACCCAATGGGCGGCGAAGGATCGGTAACGTTCCTGTCCATGCCTGCTGGACCATGAGTCAGTGGTAATATGCACTTCACCAATGACCGCCCTGTCCAGCGAGGCATGGACATTGCCTTCCACATGCCGGTAGAGAGCCGGAATCGCCTTCTGTGAGAAAAAGTGGCTTTTCGGAACCTGCCACTGATGAACCGCACATTGCACAAACTTACGGAAGGGGGCCGACTCTACTAACTGAAAAGGCAGCAGTTGAAGTGCTAGCAATTTAGCCAAGCTAGCATTCAACCGCTGGGCATGTGGATGGCTGGGAGTGAACTTCTTTCGACGGTCCAGCAGCTGGGGCAGGGAAATTTGCCTGCTACAATGGGTGTACTTCTAGCAGAGCGCACACAAGTACTTGGCTGTGACACACCTAATTCTACGTCTTCATTCCTCTCAGTGCAGGTTTCAGAGAGGACTGAAAGTCTAGTGAGGTTGGAGATCCTAGCTAATGAGGAGCAAGCAGAGGTCCGCTTTGTTCTTTGGTGTGGGTCTTTAAGGTATGCTTGCCAACCAGCTGCATGGCAGATCAACATATGTCTGGTCAAGCATGTGGTGCCCAAGCGGCTGATGTTTTGGCCACGCTTGAGACATATGTTGCAAATAGCAGCAGTGCGATCTGATGCACTCGTCTCAAAAAAGGTCCACACCAAAGAACTTTTGGAATAACGTGCAGAGGCAGCGCCCTGCACAGGTAGAGCTCTGCTGTGTGATTTAGTCGGAGTGATGTCCTTAAGCTGGCCCCCAGAGGGCATCCTGCCTCATTGGAGATGTGCCTCCTCCTCCTCCTCCTCCTTCTCCTCTCTCCTATCAGGCACCCACGTGGAGTCAGTGACCTCTTCAACCCCTCCCTCTTCATCACTAGAGCAGACCTGGCAGTATGCTGCAGCTGATGGAACATGACTGTCAGATTGCTGTCCTTCTTGAGCATCCCCTCTTTCTGCACTCATGCTACTGCCTTCCTCTAGCTGGGTATGATCAACAGAGCCTTAAAAATGCTGGGCATCCTCCTGGAGCATGTACCCAACACTGTGCTCAAACGGTTCGGGGGACTCCTCAGGAGGACATGGTGGGTCTAGGGAAGGAGTGACTGATGACATTGAGACGAGGGAAGAAGATGCATTGGCAGCTGCTTTGCTAGTACCCTGAGCCTGGGTGAGAGAGGATCAGGAGGATGAGGAGGGCTTGGTTGTCCGCTCTACCAAGTTTTCGGCATGATGCAGCTCAATACGTCCATGTGCTGATGACGATGCACCGCTTCCACGACCATCACTGTTGTCTCTAGACACAGAGCCTGCTTGCCCTCTTTTATTTGTGACTGCCTGCCTCTCCTTGTTGGCCTTCCAGACATAGTAATAGCCTGCAGGGAGATGGGAAAACCAGCAATTGGGGTAGCTTTAGGTGCACACTGAGCAAATGACACAGTACACCCAGTGTAATTACTGCAGCTGCCTGCCTGTGTTACAGAAACAGAACAACACCAGCAATAAGGGGTAGCTTCAGGTGTATACTGTACAGGAGGCACACAACACCCACTTTAATGGCTGCGGATGCCTTTGACTCAAACACAGAGCTTATCCCTACTCCTATGTATAATCACGGTTTTTAGTCATAATCACTTGCATTATTAGTTTATTACCCAGCGCTGCACTTATTGTCTATTTATTGTTTAAATAAAGTAGAGCATTGTCCGCATAGAGGGACAACTTTTCCTCTAGCCTCCCAAACCGCAACCCCCAGACCACCGGAGACTTCCTGACTAAAATCGTCAGAGGCTCCAGAGGGCCAGGGCGAACAGATTAGGAGACAGGGGACAGTCCTGATGAGTACCTCTATATAGTCAAAATGGATCAGAGATCCAGTCATTGGTACATACCCTTGCCTTAGGCTCCCGATAGAACATCTTAATCTAGCACATTAAGTGAGTACCAAAACCGAAATGGCGTAGGACCTCCCAGAGATATACATATTCTACAGAATTAAAAGCCTTTTTGGCATCTAGGGAGTACCGGCATTATCATGGGTCAGACATAGATTTAAAAAAAGGTGTCTAATGTTTATGTTGGTGCCCTTACTAGGCATAAAACCAGTCTGATCAACTTGAATCAAAGTAGAGATAATAGTGGACAAGAGAGAGGTCAAAATCTTTGCAAGTATCTTAGCATTCACATTCAACAATGAGACTTATAGGAGGCACACTGCTGTGGGTTCTTACCAGGTTTGGGCACCAACACAATGATCGCTTCCTCCATGGAATTGAGAAGAGACTGTAATTTTGCAAACTCAGAGAAAAGAGCAGTTAATCTGGAGGCAGGCAGGCCAACATATTGAGAGTAAAATTACATGAGCAACCCATCCCTGCCTGGAGTCTTCCCACCTTCCAGCCCCCCAATGGCAGCCTGAACCTCCTCAAGAGTAATGTCCCCCTCCAGTCGACTCCTGTGAGACTCTGATAGTACAGGAAAGGAGATGGCCTCCAAGAATTCCTTCAGGTCATAAGGGGAAAACTGTAGCAGTACATGCACTGTAAATTCCTATGTAATTCAGCCCGCATGCAAAATGCACTGCTTTTGCAATTCTTCCCTATAAACCCTGACATTGTCACTGTTTGGGTGCTCTATATATTTTTCAGAAACCTAAAGAAATCAGGTGAGCTGTACCCATGCCATGGCTTCCATTGACTTTAGTTTTCATCAGCCTGTCATCACCAGGCCCCATCTGACTTCCTGGAGGTGGAGGAGGTAGGGGAAAGTATTTGTCTGTGTGTTTGTGATGACCTGTGTTACCCGGCACCGCAATATGTGTTTTGCCATAGTGACTGAACTAGGAACGCTCAGCTGCCCATGATAGATTTACATTTTTGGGGATTCTGCCCAGGACAAAGTCTGAGCTGGACATGGGTCAGATTTTTGGGACTGTCCCAGGAAATTCAGGACTGTTGGCAACTATTTACTGTGTGCTGCACCTTGCATTGTAACAGCCCTGATTGGCTGATGCAGTGCACCTGACTGCTGGTCAGGTGTAAGGCTTTGCCCAATCATGGCTTAGTGCTCATATTCCCCCCCACACTATAAAAGGTTCCTTCTCAAAGAACCTTTTGCAGTGTGAAGTTGGCGCAGGGCTCAGCAAGCTAGTTAGTGTGAGTGTAGTGTGTCAGTGTAGTGTTATTGTAGTGTCAGTGTAGTGTGAGTATAGTGTAGTATCAGTGTAGTGCAGTTTTTAAGACCCCTTTAACACTGAAGGCATTTTTCAGGCACTTTAGTGCTAAAAATAGCACCTGTAAAGCATCTGAAAAATGGCTCAACAGCAATTCCAGTGTGAAAGCCCGAGTTCTTTCACACTGGGATGCTGCTCTAGCAGGACGTCAAAAAAAGTTCTGCAAGCAGCTTCTTCAAGGTGCTTTAGGAGCAGGGTATACCCTGCTCCTAAAGTGCCCCTGCCCATTGAAATCAATGGGCAGCGCTGCCAAAGCACCTGCAAAGCGCCTCAGCAGCGGTGCTTTGCAGGCGCTTTTAACCCTTTATTCGGCCACTACCACACTGGTGACCCAAAAGCACCCAAAAGTGCTGCTAAAACTAGGACTGGCTTACTAAACCATCCTCATCCCCCTCATCCTCTATGACCCAAGTTGACACCAGTGCACAGTCCACCACAGCTGCCAGAGCGGCTTATTGTGCCTCCTTGTCCACAGCTACCCCTGCCATAGCCCCACCATCATGCATGGAGGAGTCCGCTGAATTATTTGAACACAGTATCAGTCACTTGCTTCTTGAGGATGCATAGGCATTACTTGATTCTGATGTTGATTCTGATGTTGAGGAAGGGAGTAACGTGAGTCTACAGAGAGGGGAGAAGACTGATAAATAAATTGGCAGTCATATATCCCCATGAACTTGGGCCTGAGTGTACTATAATTTGGCTTCTTCACATGAGGCCTGCTCACTTTGGTGCAGTCTGCCAAAGAGACACCAGAATGTATCCAAAAAATCTCTAATCTTATTCAAAGTGAACAAAATTGTGGCCTCATCATACAGACTGGCTCCTCAAGCCGTTACTTACAAACTAAAGAAAGCTTGCAGGGAAAATCTATTTAAATGTAATTTATTTTCCTTCATATATACAGTAGAAGCTGGTTTGTAATTGTAAGCACCCCTGTCAATGGTAAATGGTTTATCTCATCGCTCTAACAGCTACATTTGCAAGAGAAGTTGTTCTTTTTAAAAACAAAAAAACTTACTGGCCAGATCATCAGGTGAAAATAAGGGAAAGAAAGTCTAAAAAACAAACAAATACAGCCATCACATCTGAGAATCCGTTAGCTGCAATACAGTAAATGTTTGTTTTGTGGTTTAATACTGCTTCAACATGCTTAAATGCTGACAGCCTAGAGCTATATTCTTATCCTTAATGTAGCACTGTGTTTTAGAATGTGTTCAGGGTGTGCTTCCATTGGTCACCAGCAAGTGTCTTGGTGCAGCCTTCTGTACTCTTCACATGGATACCTGGAGGATTTATATCAACACCTCTGTCTTTGCTAGGAGTCTTGCCAATTTTTTGAGCCTCCTATTCCTCCTATTCCTATATCAGATCTGCTCACTAACATACCATTATCTTAGTCCTATTTTATTCATTCATATTGTACTGATATTGTAAAAAGAAGTAAAAACTTGTGGGGAGTGTAGAAAGGGAAATAAACTTGATGGAATAAATAAATAAATAATTGAAAAATGAATGCATATATAGCCCCAGGATGTGTGCTGTTTCTAAAAGGGCAGACACCTAAGAGCAACTAGCCTGTGTGGTAGGTAATATGTGTATGTGTATACAAACTGCAAACAATATTGATAATAAATACAATAGCACATGTCTGAAGACACTAATGACCACAGGTGGTTGAATGCTAAACAGAGGCATCTGACAGATTCCTACTCTGAAAGTCCTATGCAGCCAGGAAACCAGAGGGGGGAGCTCCAGATACATACAAAGATAAAACAAAGAGAAACCAGTGCAAGAGATCTAAGTTTAGTAAAAACAATAGGTGTTTATTGAAAATTGAATAAAAAGCAGATGCACTCACAAAAGGACAGTTGCTGAGGCTGTGAGTATAATGAGACAATGTGCCTCTGTACCTCTCGGACTGATCGTGTCATCCAGCTGATGCGCCGGGGAATGCGCATAGCCAGGCTTCAGAGTGGTCCGCACTGCTCTTCTGCTGGAGGCAGCTAACAGAAGCCAGCTCTGGTGCTGACCCTTGCGAAGCCTGCCCTCTTCTGATGCTGGTAACCGTAACAGAATGCGTTTCTAGGGGGACTCCACTTTCCTCAGCTACCTGTGACAACAGTGCTATGAACAGTGGCTGTCGGAAAAGCAGACTTTGTGTTCTATCTCCTTTCACTTCCCAGCTACTGATGGAGTAGCTTTCTCTGTGTGATTCTTGGTTCGCTCCTGTCCCCTCCCCCCTTTCCTGGAAACAGCAGCTTTGAGCCAATCAGTGGGAAAGAGAATTTACTATGCAGCTGCCATGGATTCTTGGAACTGTAGACCTTAAAGGAATTGTAAAGTCTCAGGGTTTTTCACCTTAATGCATTATATGCATTAAAATGAAAAGCCCCCCCAGAGCCCCCTTTTTCTTACCTAAACCCGATCAGCAATGAGCATGAGCCTAGCAGCTCCAGCCGCTGTCTCGGGTCCTCATTGGATAGATTGATAGCAGTAGGAACCATTTTCTCCCGCTGCTGTCAATCAAATCCAAAGACACGGTGCCAGGGCTGGGTTCAGTCCTTTCTTCTCTGAGCTGGCCGCTCAGCTGTCGGCTAATTTCCAGCTCCTATATCTCCACAGTTACTCAACTGTTGATGATATCCTGCTTGTCAGTCCAGCCTACTTAAGCCGTCCAGCCCAGAGGATCTTCACCTTCGCCTTAGTCACATCTCTAGAGATCTCCTGAGTTCCTGTTAAAAGACTTGTTTGGCTGACATCCTTTTTGGCTCCAGATCCTGCTTGCTGTTTTACTATGCTCATCTCCATCTCCCTGATGTTTGGCTTGTCTGACTATCAGTTTTGGTTCCTGAACTCTGGCTATGTTTTCACTAGGCTTGTTCTATCTACTTATATTATTAAACAATTGTACTTCTGTCTTGGTCTGATTTCATGGTTTCTGACAGTAGGTGAAGGCCATGAATTCAGAAGATGCAGTCAATCCACTTGTTGGTAATATTTTTTCCAGATTGAATGAACTGGATCACTGCACGGATCAGTTTGCCATGACGTTACAAACGCTCCTGAGTTGCACAGCTCACCTAGAATCTCCCACTGTGGCCGCCCTGGTACAACCTATGTTGCAGGCTGACCCTGCTGCTGCTCCAGACTCTTTGCAGGCACCAGCCTCGGGTATTACCTCTATAAGCGGTATGTCTGGTTCTCTCTGCTTCCCTAGCCATTTGGTGGCAATCCAGTCCAATGCAGAGGGTTTCTCAACGAGATTGAGATATACTTTGAGATGCTGCCCCAGGCATTTCTCACGCACAGAAGCAAAGTAGGTTTTGTGATGTCTTTGCTTTCTGAGAGAGCCTTGACTAACCCTCTACAGGAGACGCAAAAACCTGTTGTCTTGAGCTACCCAGAGTTTGTGGCCTCCTTTAAAAGGGTATTTAACGTTCCCGCACGCTCCACTTCTGCTGCCAAGTGTCTTATGTCCAACAAACAGAGTACGAGAATGGTGCCGACCACGCCATTGCATTTTTTTTTACTCTGGCTGCAGAGGTTACATGAAACAATGAAGCCCTAGTGGCTGCTTTTTCTCATAGTCTTCCATCAAGGATAAGATAGCAGCCTGAGATATACCCACTGAGCTGGAGATGTTGATCACGTTTGCCATCCTCATTGGCTCCATATTCAGAGAAAGACTATCTGTTAAGGAGCGCTTGCGGAAGCCTCCTGTACGTTTGCCTCCGAGCTTTGCAGTCCCACCCATGCCTCCCTCACCTTCCATGCCTCCTAGTACCGAGTCAGTCAGTAAAGATGAACCTATGGACTTGGGCTTCACATGTCTCCCTGCGGATGAGAGAACCTTTAGGAGGAGAGAGAGATTGTGCCTTTATTGTGGCCAGGCAGGTGACTTTTTGAAGCCTTGTTCTACCCATCCAGGGAATGCCCAAACCTTGAAGTCCTGTCCTGTCATGGACAGACCTTAAGTGGTGTTGTTTCGTCCCCAGTTATCTAGAAGGATAAGCCACTGGTTTCAGTCACCCTTTCTTGGGCTGAGTCATCCGTTGAGTTATAGGCTCTAATTGACTCTGGGGCTGCAGGCCTGTTCATTGATGCTGCCTTTGTATGGAAGCATTTGATTCCACTGCAGTTGCGTCACACTCCACTTGCCATTGAGGCTCTTGACATGACTCATGAGATAGTTCCATTGTCCATAGCTGTAGGGGCTCTTCACTTTCCAAGTTATTTTCTCACCTAAGTTTCTGCTGGTTATTGGTTATCCTGGGTTACATAGGCACAACCCCTTTTTTGATTGGCTCCGCGCTGAGGTTCTCTCCTGGTCCCCACAATGCAGTGAGACATGCTTCCAGAAGGTAGCCAAGGTCCTGTGTACCTCTTCACTCTCCTGCATGCTGGAGGAGTACTGAAATTTTAGCAATGTCTTTGACAAAGGTCAAGCCGGTAATTTCCCTCCACACTGGCCATATGATTGCGCAATTGACCTTCAACCTGGTGTCATACCTCCTTGTGTTACAGATGCACTTTCTCAAGGTTTCAACCACAGATCCTCATCTCCTGATGGTGCTGGTTTTTTCTTTGTGAAGAAGAGTGGTGAACTGAGACCTTGTATTGATTATAGGGGTCTCAATCGTTTCACGATTAAGAATGCCTATCTGATTCCATTTATTATGGAGTTATTTGATCGCCTCAAGGGAGCAACGTTTTTTACAAAGCTTGATTTGAGAGGGGCATACAATCTTGTGAGAAATAAGGAGGGCGACAAGTGGAAAACTGATTTTAATACCAGAACAGGCCATTATGAGTGCCTCATTATTCCTTTTGGCCTTTGTAACGCCCCGGCAGTTTTCCAGGAATGTATTATTGATATCCTTCATGGCTTGTTGCAGTTATGTATGGTGTTTTATCTTGATTATATCCTCATATTTTCCAAGTCCCTGGAGAGCCGCCACACAGATGTCTGTCATGTGCTTCAGAAACGAAGAGAGAACAATCTCTATTGTAAATTGGAGAAGTGCGAATTCCACCGTGAACAGGTTAAATTCCTGGGTTATGTCATTTCCACTGCTCGTTTTTCGATGGACCCAGAGAAACTTTCAGCAGTCCTACAGTGGCCCCGACCCATGGGTTTACATCCTCTGAAGCATTTCTTGGGCTTTGCCAACTATTATCGGAAGTTTATTTGTAACTTCTCATCTCTGGTCAAGCCCCTGACTGATATGACCAGAAAGGACGGTAACCCACAGAGTTGGTTTCTGGAGATCGTTAAGGCCTTTGAGAGTCTCAAGGCTGCCTTTGTTCTGCTCCTGTGTTGGCACATCCTGATTCTCTGTTACCTTTTATCCTTGAGGTTGATGCTTCTGAGACTAGTGTTGGAACCCTTCTGTCTCAACATCCTACCTCTGAGAGTGCTTTGCATCCTTGTGGCTACTTTTCCAAAAAATTGTCACCTGTGGAGTGCATTTGCGAGATTGGTGACAGAGAGCTGTTGCCGATCATTTTAGCCCTGAAAGAATGGAGACATCTCCTCAAAGGTACCACTGTGCTGGTTCTCGTTCTTACTGACCATAAGAATCTCACATTCTTGTCTGAGGCTAAATGCCTCTCTCCCAGAAGGGCACGATGGGCTAATTTCTTGTCAAGTTTCAATTACATTGTCTCATTCTTACCCGGTACTAAGAATCTAAGAATATAATCTAAGGGCTGACACCTTGTCACAACAATTTTTCTCCACTTCCAAGTTGGAATCGGTTCCGGTTCCTATGATTCTAACTGATCGTATTCTGGCTACAGTTCGCACCAGTCTCACTTCTACTTTGGATGACAAAATTCTTGCTGCTCAGGTCTATGCCCCTCCTGAGAAACCTTGTGACCGCTGCTTTGTTCCAGAGAGTCTCCATACTGCCATGCTCCAGACTTAACATTCTCCCAAGGCTGCTGGCCACACTGGGAAGAATCAACTCTTTTGGGCCATTTCCCAACAAATCTGTGGGCCTAGCCTGCGTTCTGATGTAACCGCCTTCATAGATGCCTATTCTGTGTGTGCTCAGAGTAAGACTCCATGACACCTTCCAGTGGGCCTCCTAAAACCCATACCCGCTGGAGAGATTCCCTGCACCCACCTGTCTATGGATTTCATTGCGAAATACCCAACTCCCTGGGCAATACAGTTATCCTTATGGTGGTTGACCAGTTATCAAAGATGTGTCATTGTATTCCACTTAAGAAGTTGCCCACTTTTAAGCAACTGGCTTCCATTTTTGCTCTGGAGATCTTTCGCTTACATGGGTTAACCAAGGTGATTTTCTCAGACGGGGTAGTCAGTTTGTGTTCCGGTTCTGGCAAGCTTTTGTATACAGTTGGGAGTTCAGCTTGCTTTCTCCTCTGCGTATCACTCACAGACTAATGGGGTCACAGAACGAGCCAATCAGTCCGTGGAGCAATACCTACATTGCTATATTTCTGACCATCATAACAACTGGTCAGACCTATTACCGTGGGCAGAGTTTGCTCACAACAGTGCCTTGAATTCTGCTTCCCCTGTTTATGGCGTGTTATGGTTTCCAACCTTCCATGTTGCCTGACTTGTTTGTTCCGCAGAGTATTCCTGTTCATTCAGAAATCCAAAATAGACAACAGAATTGATCGTCTATCAATACATAGTAATACCTGGGAACCATGGTCCACATTAATAATAATTTTAGTAAGTATTATAACATCCATACACTATAGGAGGTTCCTAGCATCATATACCCTTCTAACCCAGTTCCTCTGATAGGGCCTCTCTATATACTTTATTTATATATGTTTATATTATAGTTACTGGATGCATCCCCATTTGTTTGATCTGCTTCTTGATGCTCGTTTCAAATTTTTGGGGGACCCTCATGTGACCCTTCCCCTTTTGAATTCATCTGGAGGGCTTGTGGTGTAGCAGCGATAATACAGTGAGGCCTGGGAAAGCTTGAGCTTGTGTGAACACTTAGTGTGGTGAGTCAATATCAAAGGCATATAAAAATGCACCTTTGACACTATACAGTATATATGTGATATCTACATTGTTAATTGTTTTTCATTAAAACATCTTCTTTCTTTTAACTAAACAGACGCTCCTGAGGAAGCGATAGTATGCAAATCGCAAAACATGTCGAGCATCCATCTGTGTTTTTTTAATCACCAGGACCCATGAACATCCCAGCAATCCATGTCCCATCCTAGTGGAGGTTTCCTTGATCTAATATTAATACCCCACAGGAAGCATTATTAAGTGACTTTACTTTTTGGTCTGGGTTTACAAATGGGGCCTTTTCACACTTTTTTAACCTTTTGTAGTGTTTTTGTATTGTTGGACCAGTGTGTATTTTGATATGTATAAGTAAAGAAATGTTGTTACTTTTTTTTACATGTGCCTGAAAAGTAAATTTTTTCCTCTACATTTCAATTCCTGCGTTAGAGGAGCAACTCCGTGGTCTTTGTTCCACTTGGGCACAAGTCCAGGAGGCTTTGCTACATGCTAATGATAGGTACAGACTCCTTGCTGACTGCAGATGCCTTCCTACCAGGTTGGAGACAGGGTCTGGCTGTCATCTCGCAATCTCTGACGTGTTCTCTCACTGATGTTGGCACCTCGGTTTATTGGGCCCTTCCGTATTCTTTGCAGGATTAACCCAGTGGCTTACGCATTAAACCTTCCATCTAATATGCATATTTCAAATGTATTTCATGTCTCCTTATTAAAACCTTTGGCCTGAACTGCTTTACCACCTCAGTTCCTCGTCCTCACTCTCTACAGGTTGAGAACCATGAGGAGTATGAAGTACAGTCCAATGTTGACTCCCGAAGGTTCCGTGGGCCCATACAGTACCTGGTGCATTGGAAAGGGTATGGTCCGGAGGAACACTCTTGGGTCTCATCCTCAGATGTACTCCGTGATTTCCATAGATATTTTCCCCTAAAGCCTGGTGGTCCTCTGAGGGGGAGGGGTCATTGAGGAGGGGGCTCAGCCCTTCCTTCTCTGAGCTGGCCGCTCAGCTGTCGGCTAATTGCTAGCTCCTATATCTCCACAGTTACTCAGCTGTTGATGATATCCTGCTTGTCTGTCCTGCCTACTTAAGCCGTCCAGCCCAGAGGATCTCTGCCTTCGCCTTAGTCCCATCTCTAGAGACTATCTCCTACGTTCCTGTTAAAAGACTTGGCTGACATCCTTTCTGGCTCCGGATCCTGCTTGCTGTTTTACTACGCTCATCTTCAGCTCCCTGATGTTTGGCTTGTCTGAATATCCATTTCTGGCTCCTGAACTCTGGCTATATTTTGACTATGTTTGTTCTATTTACTTTTATTATTAAACAAATGTGATTTAACCATACTTCTGTCTCGGTCTGATGTTATGGTTTCTGACACACGGGAGTCAGGGGCAGGGTCACGTCCTGCTGTCTGTGTCAATGGATGCCACAGCAGGACTCGGGAGTGCGCCTGCATGTGTGCCCCAGGGAAATCGTCTCTCTCTGTGGGGGCACTCGCTGAGGAGAAGGAGCCAGGAGCACCTCCGGGGGACCCCAGAAATGGAGGATCGGGACCGCTCTGTGTAAAACACTTGCATAGAGCAGGTAAGTATAACATGTTTGTTATTTAAAAAGAAAAAAGAAAAAAAAAACAACCTTTACAATCACTTTAAATAGGCATAGTACAATACAAGGAGGATAATGAAGCTGCGGACTTAAATAACCAGGATTTCCTGTACAACAGCAGAGGAGAGACTATCAGTTTTCCTGGGAAATTCTAGAGAGATCGGGATCTTTGCAGGAGGAAGACGATGAGCAAAAACCAGTGCCAGAGTTTCTTGCAGCACAGGCACTAGAGGGCGCAGACCCAGCACTGGAGTATCTGTGCCTATGTAGAAAGGACGCAGACCTTTTGCTGGTGTCTTAACATAGCACCAGTGAGACTGCATCACTTGCTGAGCTGGGAACAGAGCTGGAAGGACCCATTGTCATGAGTGTCTACAGCAACTAGCGAGGACCAGAGTGGTGTCACTGGGTACCTGAGAACAGCAGACCACCAAGTGATCTGAACTGGATTCCAGTGTACCAGGAGTGGTGATCTGAACCATCTGTGCTTATCACAATACTTACACAGTCAATGCAATAGAGACTGCTTCTTGTTTTGCAGCCCATATACCTTCCATTGTACACTCTTAAAGAGACAGCTGTATGTGCACCACCTTAGAGAAGGGCCCCAATGATAGCAATTGGGTGGCATATACTTTTGATTACATCCAAGTGTACCCCTTTGGCAGGACCATATACACCCACCCTCTATTGGGCCTGTATGCATAGTATGCACACAAGGACCTTTTTTTGGGAGGGTGGGGGGGTAGTGAATGCTGATACTCCTAACCCTGTTTGCACCAGTTATGATTTGGTTAAGCATCACTACTGTTCAGTTGATCGCCATCTTATGGGCTAGTGTTCAAATTATCTAGTAGCACATCTCACTGTGGTCACATGATCGGGAGCTTTCAGTTAGTCACTGGTAACTGGGCTGGGAGCATGCAGGGTGTGCAATCTTGGAATAGCTCTATCAGCGCTATTGCACACAAATGTGCGACCACTTGGTGCCAAGGCCCGGCCGCCGAGAGGCCCAAAAATTACGCGCACTTGGTGCAAAGAGGTTAACTGCATTCCCATAACACTTTCAGTCTATCATCCAGTCACTTGTGGCCTATTTTCTGTGTAATATTGTAGAGTGGCAGCAGTTGTGGCAGTGGGGTCTGAGTAGCTTAAAGAGTCGTGGCAGGACAGAGAACCCATCATATCCAGTGGCTCCTGCGGGGGGTAACCACTACAATTGTCATGGAAATGAAACATAAGATCTCATGAGCTGCAAGACAAAGTTGCTAACCACAGTGATGAAATATGGTTGTGCCTATGTATTCAAATGTTTGTATTGAAGTTTCTGTCTTATGCCTTGTAACTTGCTTTGACTTATTTGCCCATCACCTCTGCCTAAATGTACCTAGTACTGTTTGTGTTGTGTATAACAGGTTTTATATTTCTGATTTTTATTTCAGAGCACTATATCTGTATATGAACTGTTGTACAATAAACTCATATTTATTTTAGTAAACTGGTCTAGATATAAGTGAATGGATTCTTGTTGCAATATCCTTAAAATAATTACAGCTTACTAATATTTCAACTAATAGTCCCACCAGCTAGTAACCTTTATGTAATGTCAAACAGTTTAATATATATATATATATATATATATATATATATATATATATATATATATATATATAAATTGAATCAACCTAACTGCCATAACATTTGTACTTCTTTTAGCCATTCTTGTAATCTAAGTAAGCCTGCCAAACACAACAAGACCCTGTTACCCTTTTGGCCACCCTGCAGACCGCAGTCGCCTACAGAGCTTCAGTGGCTATCTAAGGAAAAGAAAAAAACTACAATTTTTTCCCAACTAAAACAATCCTGCCATTAACCCAATCTGCCAGAGTTCCTGCCAGAGGTGCCAGACTTCCAGCCGGTAGTGCCAGAGTTCCATCCGGTGGTGCCAGAGTTCCAGCCAGAGGTGCCAGAGTTCCAGCCATAGGTGCCAGAGTTCCAGCCAGAGGTGCCAGAGCCAGCATCAGCATTACAGTCTGAAGAGCCAGAGCCAGTGTTCCAGTCTGAAGGGCCAGAGCCAGCATTCCAGTCTGAAGAGCCAGAGCCAGCGTTCCAGTCTGAAGAGCCAGAGACAGCGTTCCAGTCTGACAAGCCAGCATTCCAGCCTGAAGAACCAGAGCCAGCGTTCCAGCCTGAAGTTTCAGTGTCTGTTTCCCAGTCTGAGGGTGCGTTGCCCATTTTCTGGCCTGTGGTGCCTGCTGCCCAGCCTGATGTATTCCTGTCTGCTGCCTAGCCTGATGATTTCCTGTCTGCTGCCCAGCCTAATGAGTTCTTGTCTGCTGCCCAGCCTGATGAGTTCCTGTCTGCTGGCCAGCCTGATGAACCTCTGTCTGCTTCCCAGCCTGATGTACCACAGCCTGCTGCCTAGCTTGAAGTGCCCGTGCCTGCTGCCCAGCTTGAAATGCCCATGCCTGCTGCCCAGCTTGAAGTGTCTGCTGCCCAGCCTGATGTGCCTACTGCCCAGGCTGATGTGTTCCTGTCTGTTGCCCAGCCTGATGTGCCACTGTCTGCTGCCCAGCCTGATGAGCCTCTGCTGCCCAGCCTTATGAGCCTCTGTCTGCTGCCCAGCCTGATGAGTCCCTGTCTGCTGCCCAGTCTGATGAGCCTCTGTCTGCTGCCCAGCCTGATATTCCCTATTTGTTGCCCAGCCTGATGTGCTTCTGTCTTCTGCCCAGTCTGATGAGCCTCTGCCTGCTGCCCAGCCTGACGTGTTCCTGTCTGCTGCCCAGCCTGATGTGTTCCTGTCTTCTGCCCAGCCTGACGTGCCACTGTTTGCTGCCCAGCCTGACGTGCCACTGTCTGCTGCCCAGCCTGACGTGCCACTGTCTGCTGCCCAGCCTGACGTGCCACTGTCTGCTGCCCAGCCTGACGTGCCACTGTCTGCTGCCCAGCCTGACAGGCCACTGTCTGCTGCCCAGCCTTATGTGCCACTGTCTGCTGCTCAACCTGAGGTGTTCCTGTCTGCTGCCCAGTCTGATGAGCCTCTGTCAGCTGCCTAGCCTGATGTGTTCCTGTCTGCTGCCGCCTGATGTTTCCTGTCTGCTGCCCAGCCTCATATGCCACTGCTCAGCCTGGTGTGCCACTGTCTGCTGCCCAGCCTGATGTTCCACTGCCTGCTGCCCAGCTTGAAGTGCCCGTGCCTGCTGCCCAGCTTGAAATGCCCATGCCTGCTGCCCAGCTGGAAGTGCCTGCTGTCCAGGCTGATGTGTTCCTGTCTGTTGCCCAGCCTGATGTGCCACTGTCTGCTGCCCAGCTTGATGTGCCCGTGCCTGCTACCCAGCCTGATGTGCCCATGCCTGCTGCCCAGCTTGAAGTGCCCATACCTGCTACCCAGCTTGAAGTGCTTGTGCCTGCTGCCCAGCTTGAAGTGTCTGCTGCCCAACCTGATGTGCCGATGCCTGCTGCCCAGCCTGATGTGCCCGTGCCTGCTGCCCAGCCTGCTGTTCCTGTGCCTGCTGCCCAGCTTGATGTGCCTGCTGCCCAGCCTGATATGCCTGTGTTTGCTGCCCAGCCTGATGTTCCTGTGCCTGCTGCCCAGCTTGATGTGCCCGTGCCCGCTGCCCAGCTTGATATGCCCGAGCCCGCTGCCCAGCTTGATGTGCCCATACCTGCTTGATGTGCCTGCAGCTCTGCTTGATGTGCCTGTTGCCCCGCTTGATGTGCCGTGCCCGCTGCCCAGCATAATGTGCCTGTTTCCCAGTTCAATGTGCTTGCCTCCCAGCTCGATGTGCCTGCTACTCAGCTTGAGGATCCTGTGCCTGCTATCCAGCTTGATGTACTTATTGCCCAACCTTATGTGACTTTGCCCACTGCCCGGCTTGACGCCATGGACTTTCCCCAGCAACGGCTAGTTGGAGTGTCCCTAGGTCGCTCCTTCCTGGGGGGTTACTGTCAGGAAAGGTTCCCTCCACTGGTAATGTTGATCATTTGGCATGCAGTACTGAGATCCACCAGCAGGTGTCTCCTGGCAGTTTGGAGCTGTCAGAAGAGCTTTTTCCTGCTGGAATTATGTCATCTTTGGCCCGCAGTACTGGCGTCCACCAGCGGAGGGATCCTGGCAGTGTAGAGCAGGTATTACCTTCTGCAATCAGGTGTCACATGACTTTGATAGCAGCTATAGTATAAATACTCGGTAAGTGCACACATACCTTGCCCTGGTATTGTCCTTGTGCCCTGACCTGCAGCCTGTTTATCTGTTAGCCTGATCCTGATCCTGAACTTAAACTCGGATTCCTGTATCCTGGACCTGTTTTTATCTGATCCCTCCATCTTGTTCCATGTCTGTTTACTCCTGGCCCCCCATCTACTGTTCTCCTGTTTATTACCCTGGCCTGGCTTGACTATGATTCTGGTACTCCCTTTTGCTACCTATGCTGGTTAGTTTATTATCACTGTTTGGTTGTTTAGTTTGTTCACTCAGTTTGTATTGGTGGTGTGTTCACATTTATATGCAACTACTATAATAAACTTACTTTCACTTATTTATGTCTGGTTCACTCTGTCGCAGTCACACAGTTCTGGTCACATCTAGTTTATGACACCACTGTTCAGTGCAGTGGAAATTGATTGGCAAACAATGCTAATTATCCTCCCTCAGTCTCAGTGCTGCTTTACTAGGAAAGTGTGATATTGAAAGGGAAACTATTGCCAGCTGTAAAAATAAAGTAATGACTGAGTTTTAAGAAAAAAATATGGAATGATATACATGATGGCTAGGGATGTTCAACTCGAACACCGGCTGTTCGCCCGTTTGGGGCGTGGGCTGTTTATGCCATATTCGTGTGGTGCTCACGGTCCAAAATCCACTGCGCCATTGCAGTGCAATGCTGGCTCATGATTGGCCAAGCATGCACTGTGACTCCGCATGCTTGGCCAGTCACAGCGCCAGCAGCCAGCGCCAGCAGCAAGGAGAGCCATAATTGGCCACAGGCAGGATGTCTGTGGCCAATAATAGCTCAGGGGGGTTTAGTACACACCCCACACTACATAAGGCCACCAGCATGGGAGCCTTGTGTAGTGTGTTGCGGCGGTCAGGGAAAGAGGACAATAGGCATGGACAGTGTCTTGACTGCTTGGGAACCTAGCGCTGTTACAGTGGGTGTTGTGTGCCTCCTGCACAGACCTGAAGCTACCCTTTATTACTGGTGTTCTGTTTCTTTAATACAGGCATCTGCAGTGCAGAAGTTAGAGTGGGTGTTGTGTGCACAGTATACACCTGAAGATACCCCTTATTGCTGGTGTTCTGTTTCTGCAATACAGGCATCTGCAGTGCAGAAGTTAGAATGGGTGTTTTGTGCCTCCTGTACAGTATACACCTGAAGATACCCCTTATTGCTGGGGTTCTCTTTCTGTAATACAGGCATCTGCAGCAGTTAAAGTGGGTGTTGTGTGCCTCCTGCACAGTATACACCTGAAGCTACCCCTTATTACTGGTGCAGCTGCAGTAATTACAGTTGGCGTACTGTGTCATCTGCTCAATGTGCACCTAAAACTACCCAATTGCTGGTTTTCCCATCTCCTTGCAGGCCATTACTATGTCTGGAAGGCCAACAAGGAGAGGCAGATAGTCACGAGCCAATAAAAGAGGGCAAGCAGGCTCTGTGTCTAGAGACAGTGCTGGCCGTGGATGCAGTGCATCGTCATCAGCACGTGGCCATGGGACATGCTTGTCCATATTTTCAGCAGCTGGACATGTATAGCCGTATCATGCTGAAGACCTGGTAGAGTAGATGACCAAGCCCTCCTCATCCTCCTCATCCTCTCTCACCCAGGCTCAGGGTACTAGCAAAGCAGCTGCCAACGTGTCCCCTTCCCTCGTCTCAATGTCATCAGTCACTCCTTCCCTAGACCCGCCATGTCCTCCTGAGGAGTCCCCCGAATTGTTTGATCGCAGTGTTTGGGTACATGCTCAAGGAGGATGCCCATCATTTTGAAGGCTCTGATGATGATACCCAGCTAGAGGAAGGCAGTAGCATGAACGCAGACAGAGGGGATGCTCAAGAAGGACAGCAATCTGGCAGTCATGTTCCATCAGCTGCAGCGTACTGCCAGGTTTGCTCCAGTGATGAAGAGGGAGGGGATGATGAGGTCACTGACTCCCCATGGGTGCCTGATAGGAGAGAGGAGGAGGAGGAGGCACATCTCCAATGAGGCAGGATGCCCTCCGGGGGCCAGCTTAGGGGCAGCACACCGACTGAATCACACTGCAGAGTTCTGCCTGTGCAGGGCGCTGCCTCTGCGCGTTATTCTAAAAGTTCTTTGGTGAGGGGCCTTTTTTGAGATGAGTGCATCAGATCGCACCGCTGCTATTTGCAACATATGTCTCAAGCGTATCTCGCGTGGCCAAAACATCAGCCGCTTGGGCACCACATGCTTGACCAGACATATGTTGACCTGCCATGCAGCTCCTTGGCAAGCGTACCTTAAAGACCCACACCAAAGAACAAAGAGGACCTCTCCTTGCTCCTCATCAGCTGGGATCTCCAACCCCACTAGACCTTCAGTCCTCTTTGAAACCTGCACTGAGAGGAATGAAGGTGTAGAATTAGGTATGTCACAGCCAAGTACTTGCGGGCACTCTGCTAGCAGTACACCGATGTCCAATTGTAGCAGGCAAATTTCCCTGTCCCTGCTGCTGGACCGTCAAAAGAAGTTCACTCCCAGCCATCCACATGCCCAGCGGTTGAATGTTAGCTTGGCTAAATTGCTGCCCTTTAAGTTGGTAGACTCGGCCCCATTCCGTGAGTTTGTGCAATATGCGGTTCTTCAGTTTCTTCACTTTTTCACACGGAAGGTGATTCCGGCTCTCTACCAGCATGTGGAAGGCAATGTCCTTGCCTCGCTGGACAGAGCGGTCAGCGATAAGGTGCATATTACCACTGAATCATGGTCCAGCAGGCATGGACAGGAACGTTACCTATCTTTCACGGCCCATTGGGTCACTCTTCTGGCAGCTGGGAAGGATGCAGGACAAGGTGCAGTAGTGTTGGAGGTTGTTCCACCACCACGCCTCCAAAATGCTACTACTGGTTGTGACACATCTCTCTTTTCCACCCCCTTCTTCTTCCGACATAGCCTCTTCCAGTGCTTTTTTCTTTGAACCAGCGGTGCTCCGTTGGCGTTCAAGGGGCTACGCAAGTACGCAGGCAAAAAGATGCAATGTCGTGCTTGCGCTGGTTTGTTTGGGGGACAGGACCCAAACTGGGGCAGATATTTTGTCAGCTCTGCAGGGGCAGGCTGAGAGGTGGTTGACGCCATACCAGCTTAAGCCAGGAATGGTGGTTTGCGACAATGGCACCAACCTCTACTCCGCCCTTCGACAGGGACAACTGACCCATGTGCCCTGTGTGGCTCACGTCTTTAACCTGGTGGTGCACCGGTTCTTGGGCAGGTACTCGGGCTTACAGGATGTCCTCAGGCAGGCCAGGAAAGTCTGTGTGCATTTCTGCTGATCATATAATGCCAGTGCTCGGCTGGCTGAGCTCCAAAAGGAGTTGAACCTGCCCAAGAACCGCCTTATATGTGACATTCCCCCCAGGTGGAACTCAACGTTGGCCATGCTGCAGCGGCTGCACACGCAGCAGAGGTCCATCAATGAGTACCAGGACTGAGTCAGGGGAGATCGATTTTTTTTCACCACGCCAGTGGGGCATGATCAGGGATGCATGCACTGTCCTGTCGCGATTTCAGGAGGCCACTAGGATGGTGAGCAGTGACAGTGCATGCATCAGTGACACTGTACCTCTTGTCCACCTGTTGGACCATACGCTGCATGGAATAATGGACAGGGCACTTGAGGCAGAACAGAGGCAGAAAGAGGAGGACTTTCTTGCCTCTCAAGGCCCCCTTTATCCAGACAGTGTTCCTGCTGTTCAACCCATCACACAAGAAGAGGGCGAGGAGGAGAAGGAGGATTGTGTCAGCATGGAGGTAGAGCCTGGCACTCAGCATCAGCAGTCTTTTAGGGATAATTTATAGTCCCAAGAAACCCATGGACTTGTACATGGCTGGGAGGAGGTGGCTGCGGATCATGTTGTCCTTAGTAACCCAGAGGACACCGGACCAAATGCCTCAGCTAATCTATGCTGCATGGCCTCCTGCCAAGCCTGCGGAAGGATCCTCGTATTCTTCGGATCAAGGAGAGGGACCATTACTGGCTGGCCACTCTCCTTGATCAACGGTACAAGGGTAAGGTTGCAGACCTTATCATGCCGTCGCAGAAGGAGCAGAGGATGTGACATCTCTGGGAGGCCTTGCAGAAATGTCAGTGCAATGCGTTCCCAGAGACTGGGAGGTTACAAACTCCTGGTCCTGGACAACGTGTTGCTGAGTCTTTGGTCAGTCACAGAAGGAGCGGTGGAGAAGGCGGCCATCTGACCGATGCGTTCAGACAATTTCTTAGTCCACAGCACTAAGGTATGATTGGTTCCAGCAACCATCTCCAGCGTCTGATTTACATGGTGCAGGAATACCTAGGGGCAAGGTCAGACTTGGACACCTTTCCCACTGAAAATCCTCTGGCTTACTGGGTCTTGAGGATGGATCAATGGCCAGAGCTTGCACAGTATGCAATTGAGCTTCTGGCCTGTCCTGTATCCAGCGTTCTTTCGGAACGCACCTTCAGTGCTGCTGGAGGCTTTGTAACCGATCAAAGGGTGCGCCTATCCACCGACTCGGTTGATCGAGCTGACCTTCATAAAGATGAATCAGTTTTGGATCACCACCAGCTACCAAGCACCTGAAGCTGATGAAACCGAATAATTTTTTTTGAAATGTCATATCCCTTCAAGACTGCCTATGCTGATGCTGAGTTACTGTCCTGTTATGTTAACTGACTATCCTCTTACTCCTTAACCACTTGCTTACTGGGCACTTAAACCCCCCTCAGTCCCAGACCAATTTTCAGCTTTCAGCGCTGATGCACTTTGAATGACAATTGCGCGGTCATACAACACTGTACCCAAATGAAATTTTTATTATTTTTTTTCCCACAAATAGAGCTTTCTTTTGGTGGTATTTAGTTACAGCTCGGAGTTTTATTTTTTGCTAAACAAACAAAAAAAGATGCAAAAAAAAAAAAAAAAAATCATGTTTTAATAGTTTGTTATAAAATTTTGCAAACGGGTCATTTTTCTCCTTCATTGAAGTGCGCTGATTAGGCGGCACTGATAGGCTGCATTGGTGGGCACTGATGGGCTGCATTGGTGGGCACTGATGGGCTGCATTGGTGGGCACTGATAGGCTGCACTGGTGGGCACTCATAGGCATAGTTAAGGCGGCACTAATAGGCACAGATAAGGCGGCACCGATGGGCACAGATAAGGCGGCACTGATGGGCAAAGATGGGCACAGATAAGATGGCACGGATGGGTGGCACGGATAAGTGGCACGGATGGGTGGCACGGATGGGCACTGATAGGTACCACAGATAGATGGGACTGATGGGCACTGATAGGTGGCACTGATAGGTGGCTCTGATAGGTGGCACTGCTGGGCACTGATGGGCGGCACTGCTGGGCACTGATGGGCGGCACTGCTGGGCACTGATGGGCGGCACTGGGGTGCAGCACCTTTGAGGCAGATTTTGGGTGGCACTGTGGGTGGCACTGCTGGGTGGCACTGCGGGTGGCACTGTGGGCACTGCTGGGTGGCACTGTGGGCACTGCTGGGTGGCACTGTGGGCACTATGGGCACTGCTGGGTGGCACTGACAGGGGGGCACTTACTTTATTTCAGGATGGCACTGCGGGTGGCAGGTGGGCACTGGCAGGGGGCAGGTGTCCTCTTAAATTGCTGGCCGTGATCGGGACTGATGTCCCGAACACGGCCGCCGGCGATCGGCTTTTTTTTTTCTCCTCGCGCTGTCAGCGCGAGGAGGAATACTAGCCGATTACCGGCTCCGTTTTATCACATGATCAGCTGTCATTGGCTGACAGCTGATCACGTGATAAGGGGTCGGGATCGACCCCTTACACGGATCGGTGATCAGGCGAGTCTCACGGACTCGCCGATCACAGAGCGCGCCGCGCGCGCCCCTCAGGGGGCGCGCAGGCCGCTCGTATCCGGGACGACGTCAATAGACGTAGTCCCGGAAATGTGGGTCCGCGCTGTTGCCGTCATTTTGCAATAGCGCGGTACCCAAGTGGTTAATGATCCTACTGATAGCTTGGAACAACATTTTTGGTTCTGGGTGATGCCACCAGTGGCTAAGGCCCAATTTTTCAGCCCCTGTTTAACAGGGGCATGTAATTACAATTTTTGATGCCATGCTTTGCAGCAGGGCTCATTCCTGCACTCCAACTAGAGTATCTGGGAGAGGTTGCAGTGTCGTGGCACCAGCACCAGTGCCTAAGGCCCAATTTTTCAGCCCCTGTTTAACGGGGGCATGTAATTACAATTCTTGATATAATATTTTACAGCAGGGCCCATTCCTGCGCCCACCGAGAGTAACTGTGAGGACTTACAGTGTTGTGGCACCAGCACCACCACCACCACCACAACCACCAAAGGCCAAATTTTTCTACCACTGTTCAACAATGGCTTGTAATTACAATTCTTGATATAGTCGTTCACAGCAGGGCGCTCCAGCGCCCACCAAGAGTCACTTACAGGGCTTACAGTGTTGTGGCAATACCAACACCTTAGGCCCACATTTCTGCAGAGCATATAGGGCAGGACCCTACTTTCAAACATCCAACTTATAAACGTCTCCTATTTGCAAACGGAAGGAGACAACAGGAAGGGAGTTGAAAAAAAGGGTGATATCCCTTCCCTATGTTCTCCAAAATGCTTAAAAATTTATTTTTTGACTGGAGCTACACTTTAAAATGTACCAGTTCAAAATGACAAACAGATTCTACTCAACACAACAAACCTACACAGTCCCTGTCTTGTTTGCACCACCTGTATACTGCTTTACTTTTTTAAATTTGGGTATGGGGTTCCCCTTAATATCCGTTCAAGACCCAAAGGGGCTGGTAATGGGCAGGGGGCTACCCATGCCATTTTTCTCAATGATTTTCATCCATATTGCTGGAACCAGACATGACATTAAAACCGCAAGCAGTTTTAAATGACTTTTTTACTTTTAAATGTCATTCTGTGCAGGGACTGTTCTAAATTAATTCAGAATGGCATGAGCAGGCAAATTGGCATACAGGTACGTCCATTTGTATTTGCTGCCCTGTCATCGTGACACTGTCATCGTGAGTTCGGTCGCGGGTCCCGCGGACTCGATCTCCGCAGGGATACACACGATCGTCTCACGGGGAGGTTGAACGGGGAGATGACGATGTAAACAGCCTCTCCCTGTTCTGCCTAGCAATAAGTGTCACTGATCTCTGCTCCATGGGACTTGAGCAGAGATCAGTGTTCACTAACACACAGCCCAGCCCCCCATAGTTAGTAACACACCCCTAGGACACACTTAACCCCTACACTGCCACCCCTTGGTTAACCCCTTCACTGCCAGTGTCATTTACACAGGAATCAGTGCATCTGTATAGCACTGATTACTGTATAAATGACAATGGTCCCAAAAATGTGTCAAAAATGTCCGATGTGTCCGCCATAATGTCACAGTCACAATAAAAATTGCTGATCGCCGCCATTACTAGTAAAAAAAAAAATTATAAAAATGCCATAAAACTATCCACTATTTTGTAAACGCTATAAATTTTGCGTAAACCAATGAATAATCACTTATTGCGATTTTTTTACCCAAAAATATGTAGAAGAATACGTATCGGCCTAAATTGAGGAAAAAACATGTTTTTTTATATATTTTTGGGGGATATTTTTTATAGCAAAAATTAAAACATAATGCGTTTTTTTCAAAATGGTCTCTCTATTTTAAAAGTAAAAACCGCAATTTTGTTTGGGAGCAACGTCGCATGATTGCGCAATTGTCAGTTAAAGCGACGATGTGCCAAATCGCTAAAAGTGGTTTGGTCTTAAGCCAGCAAAATGGTCCAGTCTGAAAGTGGTTAAAGCATCTGGACCAGATGGCATCCACCCACTGATCTTAAAAGAATTGAGCTCTGTCAATTTAAGGCCATTGTTTCTAATTTTTAGAGACTCGTTAATAACTGGAATGGTGCCACTGGATTGGCGCAGGGCCAATGTGGTGCCCATATTTAAAAAGGGATCAAAGTCTTTACCAAGTAAAGACCTGTTAGTTTAACTTCTATAGTCGGGAAGATACTGGAGAGTTTAACCACTTAAGGACTGCCGTATTGCCATTATACGTCATCAGAATGGCACAGGCAGGCACAAGCACGTAGATGTACGTGCCTGCCTTCCAGCGGGTGGGGGGTTCGATCGGACCCCCTCCCGCTGGATACGGCGGTCCGTTTCCCTCCAGCAGCGATCCGTGATGAGGGGATGGCCGTTGGTTTCTGGCCACCCCCTCTGGATCGCTCCTGGCCAATGACGAACTTCCTCCCACTGTGTATTGTTTACACAGGAAGGAGGAAGTGATGTCATTCTCCTCGGGGCGGTCTTTTTGACCGGACTACGAGGAGAAGACTAATAGTAAGTGTGCACCAACACTACACTGACATGTAGGTACACACAGGTACACAACCCCCCCCGATCGCCCCCCGATCGCCCCCGCCCCCCTCCCCCCCAGTCACAGTGTCACTGATTGCATTGATCATTTCTTTACTGATCAATGCATTCAGTGTCAGTTGTAAAAGTAAAAACTGTCAGGGCAGTTAGTGTTAGGTCCAGGGTAGCCCCCTATCACCCCCAATAAAGATTTAACCCCCTGATTGCCCCTAGAGTTAACCCTTTCACCCCCTTTTGCCAGTGTCACTAAGCGATAATTTTTCTGATCGCTGCATCAGTGTCGCTAGTGTCGCTAGGTAGCTAGTTATTTTTTTAGGTTCACCGCCAGGTTTTTATATCGCTAGGTACCCCGATATACTACCCAATAATGGTTTTAACATCCTGATTGCCCCTAGTTAACCCTTTCACCCCCTTTTGCCACTGTCACTAAGCGATCATTTTTCTGATCGCTGCATCAGTGTCGCTACTGTCGCTAGGTAGCTAGTTATTTTTTTAGGTTCACCGCCAGGTTTTTATAGTGCTAGGTACCCCGATATACTACCCAATAATGGTTTTAACATCCTGATTGCCCCTAGTTAACCCTTTCACCCCCTTTTGCCAGTGTCACTAAGCGATCATTTTTCTGATCGCTGCATCAGTGTCGCTACTGTCGCTAGGTAGCTAGTTATTTTTTTAGGTTCACCGCCAGGTTTTTATATCGCTAGGTACCCCGATATACTACCCAATAATGGTTTTAACATCCTGATTGCCCCTAGTTAACCCTTTCACCCCCTTTTGCCAGTGTCACTAAGCGATCATTTTTCTGATCGCTGCATCAGTGTCGCTACTGTCGCTAGGTAGCTAGTTATTTTTTTAGGTTCACCGCCAGGTTTTTATAGCGCTAGGTATCCCGATATACTACCCAATAATGGTTTTAACATCCTGATTGCCCCTAGTTAACCCTTTCACCCCCTTTTGCCAGTGTCACTAAGCGATCATTTTTCTGATCGCTGCATCAGTGTCGCTACTGTTGCTAGGTAGCTAGTTATTTTTTTAGGTTCACCGCCAGGTTTTTATATCGCTAGGTACCCCGATATACTACCCAATAATGGTTTTAACATCCTGATTGCCCCTAGTTAACCCTTTCACCCCCTTTTGCCAGTGTCACTAAGCGATAATTTTTCTGATCGCTGCATCAGTGTCGCTACTGTCGCTAGGTAGCTAGTTATTTTTTTAGGTTCACCACCAGGTTTTTATAGCGCTAGGTACCCCGATATACTACCCAATAATGGTTTTAACCCCCTGATTGCCCCTAGTTAACCCTTTCACCAGCGATCACAGTATAAGTGTCACTGGTGACGCTGGTTAGCCAGTTAGTTATTTAGGTTCCCCATCAGGTTTTTATATAGCGCCAGGGACCCCCATATACTACCTAATAAAAATTTGAACCCCCTGATTGCCCTAGTTAACCCTTTCACCACTGATCACCGTATAAGTGTTACGGGTGACTCTGGTTAGTTTGCTTTTTATAGCATCAGGGCACCCACCATTTATTACCCAATAAAGGTTTAACCCCCTGATCACCCGGTGGGTGATATCAATTAGGTTTTAGGGTCAGGGTCTGCGTCGCCCCAGGCAGCGCTAGGTTAGTGCCAGTACCGCTAACACCCACGTGCAAAGCATACACCTCCCGTAGTGGTATAGAATCTGAACAGATCAATATCTGATCTGATCAGATCTATACTAGCGTCCTCTGCAGTTCAGGGTTCCAAAAAAACGCATTGTTAGCGGGATCAGCCCAGATACCTGCTAGCACCTGCGTTTTGCCCCTCTGCCCAGCCCACCCAAGTGCAGTATCGATCGATCACTGTCACTTACAAAACACTAAACACATAACTGCAGCGATCGCAGAGTCAGGCCTGATCCCTGCGGTCGCTAACAGTTTTTTTGGTAGCATTTTATATTTAAATCCGGAAGGCAGTGCTTGGTTTTCGGGGTCCCGTACGTGGCTAGGCTCCCAAAAAGTCCCCCACATGTGGTATCCCCGTACTCGGAAGAAGCAGCAGAATTTATTTTGGAGTGTAATTTGACTTCTGCCCATAGCATGTGTGAGCAATATATCATTTAGTGACAACTTTGTGCAAAAAAAAAAAAAGTTTGTAATATTCCTGCAACTTTTGGCAAAATATAAAATATTCCATAGACTCAACATGCCTCTCAGTAAATAGCTTGGGGTGTCTACTTTCCAAAATGGGGTCATTTTGGGGGGTTTTGTGCTATTTTGGCATTTTATGGCCTTCGAAACTGTGATAGGTAGTGAGGAGTTAAATCAAAAATTTGCACCCTTAGAAATCCTGAAGGTGGTGATTGGTTTTCAAATGGGGTCATTTGTGGGGGGGTTTGTACTGCCCTGCCATTTTAGCACCTCAAGAAATGAGATAGGCAGTCATAAATTAAAAGCTGTGTAAATTCCAGAAAATGTACTCTAGTTTGTAGACGCTATAACTTTTGCGCAAACCAAAAAATATACGCTTATTGACATTTTTTTTTACTAAAGACATGTGGCTGAATAAATTTTGCCCTCAATGTATGACTAAAATTTAGTTTATTCGATTCTTCTTATAACAAAAAGAAGAAAATATCTTTTTTTTTTCAAAATTTTCGCTCTTTTTCCATTTATATCGCAAAAAAAAAAAATCGCAGATGCAATCAAATAACATCAAAAGAAAGCTCTATTTGTGGGAAGAAAAGGACGCAAATTTCGTTTGGGTGCAATATTGCATGACCGCGCAATTACCAGTTAAAGCAGCGCAGTGCGAAATTGGAAAAAGACCTCTGGTCCTTAAGGTGTTTATTGGTCCGGAGCTGAAGTGGTTAAGCACTTAAGCCCCGGACCAATTTGCAGCCAAAGGACCAAGCCCATTTTTGCGATTCGACCCTGCGCCGCTTTAACTGACAATTGCGCGGTTGTGCGACGTGGCTCCCAAACAAAATTGGTGTCCTTTTTTTCCCACAAATAGAGCTTTCTTTTGGTGGTATTTGATCACCTCTGCGGTTTTTATTTTTTGCGCTATAAACAAAAATAGAGTGACAATTTTGAAAAAAAAAATTCAATATTTTTTACTTTTTGCTATAATAAATATCCCCAAAAAATATATTAAAAAAAACATTTTTTTCCTCAGTTTAGGCCTTCTTCTACATATTTTTGGTAAAAAAAATAGCAATCACAAATGGTTTGCGCAAAAGTTATAGCGTTTACAAAATAGGGGATAGTTTTATAGCATTTTTGTTAATATATTTTTTTTACTAGTAATGGTGGCAATTAGCGATTTTTATTGTGACTGCAACATTATGGCGGACACATTGGACATTTTTGACACATTTTTGGGACCATTATCATTTATACAATAATCAATGCTATTTAAATGCTCTACAAGCGGCAAGAATCATTTACCGTTGGGGATTCCCCTTTAAGTTGCAAGTTCCGCATAATGGGACAACCTACACGGTTACCATGCTACAGTCTGGGAAAGAATTGCTTATCAAGCTCGGGCTCTTAGCGCCCGAACACCCTCCGAGACTTCCATCCACCCCTCGCCCCTCGCCAATTTGGGCTACCCCATCTCCCCAGAGGGATCGCAGGCGACATCGTCAAGAGCTCCGTGATCTGCAACTATGATCGACTGGAAAGAGCTAGACTGGTGGCGAGCTTCCTAAACCTTAGTTCTTAGCGGACTTTCCCATTATACGGTCAAGGTTCCTTTTTTCCCTTTTTTTATTTATTTTAATTTTTTTTATATAGTTCTACATGTTGGCAACATCTGTGCTTTGGCCGGTCTCACTGCGCCCGTTTAAGTGACCCCCTGCTCTACATTATCCACGACCGGTCACGCCAGTCCCTACCATTTCCAGGGCGCGGGTTCCAGGTTTGGGCCCTGGGCTCTGGATCAGCACTGGTCATTTGTGCAACAGTGCCTAATATATAGAGCATTGGACTTTAGAGTCCGTTTGACTGATGACTGTTTGTTTTTCTCTCGGGGGAACCAGCATGTTTGGTTTTGGTTCCTGTATACCCCCGAAGCCATTTTATTTCATTACTGTTTTTTTTTCTTTATTCTTAGGTTTACTTATCTGTTCACATTGTTACCTACCACAAGTGTATTTATGGTCTTATTTTTTTTGGGTGCCCTACCGCTCTGGTATGTTTTGCTCTGTGTGCCTGACAGGCCATGTATCATTTATAAGAAGTATGGAGTTCATATTTAGTTCTGGGAGTGAGACCCTCTGTGCTCTTTCTCCGCATGTGAGCCTGCCCCTGAAGCGACCCTGTCCCTATTTGTATAGCTGCTCTACCCGTATGTTAACGCTTGACACCATAATTCTGTGGGGCTTAGAGTAGTTTCACATAATGTGGAAGGTTTTAACACCCCTCACAAGCGGAGGAAGGCATTTAAACATTATAGACATGTGGGGGGGGATATTTTGTTTCTCCAAGAAACTCATTTTTCGGAATCGAACCACCCGCGATATTTTGACCGCCATTATAAGCAGCATTACTTTACCACGTTTAGCTCCAAATCCAGAGGAGTTGCTATGTTCATTTGAAACTCGGTGCTATTTGATGTGAAACACATGTATAAAGATCCCTCTAGCAGGTTTCTCATCCTACAGGGGTTACTAAATGGCAGGGAGATCACATTGGCTAATGTATATGCTCCAAATGCCTCACAAGCTTCTTTTTTTGCCTCTTTCTTTCAGATCCTGGACAGGTACCTTTCTCCCCACTTATTGCTTGGTGGTGATTTCAACCTGGTGGCACATTCCAGACTGGACAGAAGCAGAGTTGTGACTACAGCTAATGCCTTTCCGAAGTCCCTTGTCCGCCTGCTCAGCTCCCATCAACTGCTTGACACATGGCGAGCCCATAATGTGGGTGCCAGAGACTATACGTTTTACTCCCACCCTCATGACAGCTATTCCAGACTCGACTATATTTTTAGCACCCCAGTTTTATTAGCGAACTCTACGACAGCCAATATTCTCCCATGTTCCTGGTCTGACCATCAGATGGTAACGTTCACAGTCTCACACATTGGTATCTCACCGAGCAATGCCTCTTGGCGTCTTAACGATTCTCTTCTCTCTGACCCAGACCTAGTCAAGGAGATCACTGATCACATTGATGACTACTTTAAATTAAATACCACCGACGACATCTCCCGCACCACACTGTGGGCAGCCCACAAAGTGGTTATCCGGGGTCATTTGATTTCACTAGCAGCGAAACGGAAAAGACAGAGACTGCAGGATATCTCCAGACTGTCTGAAGAACTAGCGCAACTATATCATGCTCATGGCTAAACACACTCCCCAGACACATATGCATTGATTTTGACGAAACGAGCAGAACTTGACACACTTCTCTCTGAGTGGACGGAGAAGGCGCTGAGATGGTCAAAGGCCAAATTTCTATTACACAGCAACTCGGCTTCTGCGATGTTCGCTAGAAAGTTGAACTCTACTATGCGACCACCACACACCTATAAGCTCAGAAATGACAGTGGGGAATTGGTTACCCATCCCACAGAAGTTTTGGGGCTGTTTTCCAAATGTTATCATGATCTTTTGGTGGCCCCTCCCCTCGCTCACAGTGGAGCAAACTAAGTCATTGAATGCCCCTTGCAGCCCTGAAGAACTTAAGGCAATAGTTGCCTCACTGAAGCCCTCCAGAGCCCCAGGGCCGGACAGATTCATTTCTACGTATTATAAAAAATTCTCATCCCAACTAATTCCCTATTTAGTTAAAATGTTTAATTATGTGTTAAAAGGCCACACTTTCCCTGAAGACATGCTACTTGCGAACATGTCTCTGATACCCAAACCGAATAAGGATTACTCCCTCCCTCAAAATTATAGACCAATTTCGGTAATTAATAATGATTTGAAATTATTCGGCCGCCTGCTTGCAAATAGACTTTCCAATATTATCCCCACTCTGATATCCCCCGACCAAACGGGCTTTATCCCTTCTCGACAAATTACAGATAATATTCGCCTAACCTCCAATATTATTCAAGACGCCAATTTATTTTCCAAGAAAGTTCTAATGTTAAGCCTAGATATACATAAGGCTTTTGATAGCGTAACCTGGCCCTATTTAGAATCCGTCCTGTCCAAATTTGGGTTTGGGGGAGCTTTCGTGCATGGCTTCAGGGCTCTATACCATCACCCCCGCACCCGTATTCTCCTCGGAATATTTCCCGCTGGGTAGCAGGACCAGGCAGGGATGCCCACTTTCTCCCTTGCTTTTCGCCCTGCTGGTAGAGCCGTTGGCCAGGGTGATCTGTTTGAACCCAGATATTAAGGGATATGTTAAGGGGGAACAGGTCTTTAAGTTAAGTATGTATGCTGACGATGTACTGTTATTTTTATCTGACCCGGTTGTTTCATTGCCAAACCTGATCCCGCTGTTGAACGCTTTCCATGGCTTGTCAGGCCTTGGGGTTAACCTTGCTAAGTGTGCTGCGCTTCCAATCAATATTCCTGAACACACTCTAACGGGTATCCAATCGAGCTTTGGATTCACGCTATGCAGGGACACATTACCCTACCTAGGCATTAAGTTGGCTGCGTCCCTCCCAAAACTATATTTTGCAAATTACCCTAAAGTCTTTGCATACGTTAAGCAATTATTACATTCGTGGGATAGATATCATATTTCATTTATGGGTAGAATACAGGCTATCAAAATGTCTATTCTCCCGAAGCTTTTGTTTTACTTTAGAGCTCTGCCTTTATATGTCTCTTGTAATACAATAGATGGTATCCAGAAAGTGATTAATCAGTTCGTTTGGCGGAACAAAAAACCTCGACTGCACAAAACGCTTCTTTTTAGACCAGCGGACCTTGGAGGCCTGGGGCTCCCACATCTGTGGTTATACTATGTCTCGGCTAGGTTGGTGCAGATGGCTCAGTGGCATTATCCCCCGGTTACAGTTCCGTGGATTCAATTTGAGAGAACCTCGGTGAGTCCATACTACCTCCTGGGTCTTTTATGGATTGAGGGGATTCACCCCAAACAATTGGCTACATTAAATGGGTTGGTGGCACAATCCCTTCAACTTTGGTCTCTATATAAAAAAAGATGAGTCCACCCTGCCCCGGCCTGGCCTCATTCCTTGGTGACCCCAGATTCCCAGCAGCGTTTTCATCGCCTGAGAGCTTTGAGGGCTGGTCTCAGAAGAACTTAACTACCCTAGAGGCGTTCTCCCAGGAACCCCCTTTTAGCTCCTTTGCGCACTTGCAAGAACAGTTCGGTCTACCTAGGGGGGATTTTTATAAATATTTACAGGTCCGTCATTTTTACGCCTCTCATTACCAGGTGAAGGGGCTACCCCCACTTAATGTATTTGAAAAAGTTTGTAGGTCCTCCTCTAGAGAAAAGGGTACCATCTCTTTGTTATACCAATCCCTCAATGAAGTGAAGCTCCCCGCTAAGTCTCAAGCCATGCTGGGCTGGGAAAAGGAAATTGGCATTGAACTAACCCCAGAGGAGTGGGTAGATATGATTACTAATATGCGAAAATGCACGAAATCTCTGGCAGTCAGGGAAACAGCTTTGAAATTACACACAAGATGGTATTACACCCCCTCGAGGTTACACAAGTTTAGCCCTCTGGTCCAGGGGAGTTGCTTCCGTGGATGTCCGGAGGCTGGCACCTTTCTCCATACATTTTGGGGCTGTAAAGCGCTCCTGCCCATATGGCAGAAGGTAGTAGACAAACTGTTCCAGTCCACTGGAGTTAGGATAGATATCACATGCCAGATGGGCCTCTTATACGCGGACATCCCGGGACTGTCCCTTCCAGCCCAGAAATTAGCCCATACACTGGTCAGTGCGGTTCACTGGACAATAGCTTTGCATTGGAGATCACCAGCGGTCCCTTGGGAGCAAGTACTGAGACACATGGAATTGATCAAACTTATGGAACGCTTACATCACACCTTGATGGATTCCATGCCTATCTTTGATAACAAATGGGCCTCGTGGTCATCTCTTTAAGTAGTAGGCTTCCTGGCCTTAGATGGTAGTTTGGCACCCAGCCCAACGGCAGTTCGGTAGAATACACCTGGTAGCACCCACTTATGGTTGTGTTTTTGTCTTTTTTCCTTTTCCTTCTTCCCTCTTCTTTTATTTTCCTTTCAATGATGTACATTCCGCTGATATGCAATTTTATATTGTACTGATGGGATTAGCATTTCAGTTTGAATATGTATTACATGTACATTGATGTATGCTTTTTATGCTATTCTCTACAGTGGTGTGAAAAAGTGTTTGCCCCCTTCCTCATTTCCTGTTCCTTTGCATGTTTGTCACACTTAAGTGTTTCGGAACATCAAACCAATTTAAACAATAGTCAAGGACAACACAAGTAAACACAAAATGTAATTTGTAAATGAAGGTGTTTATTATTAAAGGTGAAAAAAAATCCAAACCATCATGGCCCTGTGTGAAAAAGTGATTGCCCCCTAAACCTAATAACTGGTTGGGCCACCCTTAGCAGCAACAACTGCAACCAAGCATTTGAGATACGTGCAATGAGGCTTTTACAGCGTCCTGGAGGAATTTTGGCCCACTCATCTTTGCAGAATTGTCCTAATTCAGTTACATTAGAGGGTTTTCGAGCATGAACGGCCTTTTTAAGGTCATACCACAACATCTCAATAGGATTCAGGTCAGGACTTTGGCTAGGCCACTTCAAAGTCTTCATTTTGTTTTTCTTCAGCCATTCGGTGGTGGACTTTCGACATAAATGTCTTCAACAGACATTTGCCCCTGTTGAAGACATTTATGTCGAAACGCGTCGGGCTAGCTGTTGGCACCCTACATTGCTTTTATTTTCATTTTTTATTCAATTTCTTGTGATCACTAAGTCATAAAAAAATTTTATATATTTTTTTGACTTTTAAATAAATTTGCCGTTTAATACCGTCTGACCCGCACCATGTGGAGCTCTCTTTTTCCTTTTTCTTTTTTGGCCTAATACCCATAACATCTCTCACCCTATCTTTGGGGCGACCGGGGTACCTGTGTTGATCGTGCTGTGTTCGAGCTGGATAAGAAATCATCCTGATGTTCCATTCGTGAGACATATCGCTCGGTATACAGTTGGTTGGAGTTTCCCTCACCAGCTCGACAGATCTTCATCGATCCACCCTTTGGTCCTAGGTTGTGACCCCAAGCCTTTTTGACTCAACTGTCATATGACCGTGTGAGTCCAACGCAGTTGGTAAGAGTATTTATCTACCTTTCTAATGTCTACAGACAAGCTGATTTACTTGGGCATATCTGTTTAGCAAGATCTCTATCTTCCTTGAAATGGTCTAACCATCCCTGCATCAGGAAGTGTTTATTAATTCCAATTGGACTTTGTTTCATACAATATGGACTTCCCCATATGACCATTTACTTCATATAGAAATTCTTTTTGTATGTGTTGACCACACTCACTATTATAGAAGCGCTACACTATTTTTTACCCTTTGACTGTTGAACTTTGTTTGTTTTAAGTGTTGGCAGCTGCTCTTTTTAGTTTTTATTTTGTCATAGCGCAGTGTTTTCCCCCACTTTCCTCTAATTCAGTTACAATAGAGGGTTTTCGAGCATGAACGGCCTTTTTAAGGTCATACCACAACATCTCAATAGGATTCAGGTCAGGACTTTGACTAGGCCACTCCAAAGTCTTCATTTTGTTTTTCTTCAGCCATTCGGTGGTGGACTTGCTGGTGTGTTTAGGATCATTGTCCTGCTGCAGAACCCAAGTTCGTTTCAGCTTGAGTACACGAACAGATGGTCGGACATTCTCCTTCAGGATCTCTTGGTAGACAGCAGAATTCATAGTTCCTTTTATCACGGCAAGTCTTCCAGGTCCTGAAGCAGCAAAACAGCCCCAGACCATCACACTACCACCACCATATTTTACTGTTGGTATAATGTTCTTTTTATGAAATGCAGTGTTCCTTCTACGCCAGATATACTTGGACACACACCTTCCAAAGAGTTCCACTTTTGTCTCATCGGTCCACAGAATGTTGTCCCAAAAGTCTTGGGGATCATCAAGATGTGTTGTGGAGAAATTGAGACGAGCTTTGATGTTCTTTTTGCTCAGCAGTGGTTTTCTCCTTGGAACTCTGCCATGCAGGCCATTTTTGCCCAGTCTTTTCCTGATGGTGGAGGCATGAACGCTGACCTTAACTGAGGCAAGTGAGGCCTGCAGTTCCTTGGATGTTGTTGTGGGGTCTTTTGTGACCTCTTGCATGAGTCGCCGCTGCGCTCTTGGGGTAATTTTGGGCGGCCGGCCACTCCTGGGAAGGTTCACCACTGTTCCATGTCTTCGCCATTTGTGGATAATGGCTCTCACTGTGGTTCGCTGGATTCCCAAAGCTTTGGAAATGGCTTTATAACCCTTTCCAGACTGATAGATCGATAAATTACTTTCTTTCTCAATTGTTCCTGAATTTCTTTGGGTCTCGGCATGATGTGTAGCTTTTAAGGATCTTCTGGTGGACCTTACTGTGTCAAGCAGCTCCTATTTAAGTGATGCCTTGATTGTGAACAGGTGTGGCAATAATCAGGCCTGGGTGTGGCTAGAGAAATTGAACTCAGGTGTGGACAACCACAGTTATAGTATGTTTTAACAAGGGGGCAATCACTTTTTCACACAGGGCCATGATGGTTTGGATTTTTTTTCACCTTTAATAATAAACACCTTCATTTACAAATTGCATTTTGTGTTTACTTGTGTTGTCCTTGAGTATTGTTTAAATTGGTTTGATGTTCCGAAACACTTAAGTGTGACAAACATGCAAAGGAACAGGAAATGAGGAAGGGGACAAACACTTTTTCACACCACTGTATGTAAATTACTGTACACGTTGCATCTTTTCTTGTACTTGTCTTTATCCTTCTAATAAAACATTTGTAAACAAAAAAAAGGCCTGGATTTTTTCCTAAATGTACACAATATAACTGGGTACTAAAATTTATAGGTAACGTTGATTCAGTGAAAATCCGATTGCCTCTCGGGGGATCAGGAAGGAATTTTTTCCCCTGCTGTAGCAAATTGGAGCATGCTTTGATAGGTTATTTTTGCCTTCCTCTGGATCAACTGTGGGTGTAGCTTTGTGTATATGGGATCATATTATTATTTTTTTGGTTAACTTGAAAGACTTGTGTCTTTTTTTAACCTGACTAACTATGTAACTATACTGAAAATGGTACTGGTAAGTAGCCGCTGAATTCTAGTATGTGACAAAAACCCCATTTTACATGCTTAAGGATGGCTCACACAGAAGCACATCCGATACATATGGCTTTTGGCTTGTAATTGTCCTAGTTGTAAATTTACACCGCGCTAAAATAGTGCTACACCTATTAAGTTTGTGTCCTAGTTTATAATCATAAACCCACAGGCAAAAAAATTATGTGCATAAAATATAAACACACAACTGATATAAAGTGCATAAGTGCAATAAGTGCAAAAAGAACTCTCAGTGGGGGTATGCCAACCCCTTTTACATAAAAAGTGCTTCCGTGTTCAAAATATACATATATTAATCATAAAAAAAGTAATATAAAATCATAAAAACATGCTGAAAAATCGTGATAATATTATTACTCAAATAGTGTCAAAGGTGCATGTACATAGGAACCGTGACAACAATATTACACAAATAGTGTCAAAAGTGCATGCGCATAAATCATACGCTTGTTGCTATATCACAATCCTTAGGCCGCGTACACACGGGCGGACTGTTCGCCCAACTTAGTCCGCTGAACAGTGTTTTAGCGGACAGTCCGCTCGTGTGTGGGCTTCAGCGGACTGTTTCAGCAGACAGTCTGACGAACAAAGTCTTACGGAATTTCCGTAAGACAGTCCGTTCAAACTTGGTTTTGTCCGTCCAAACTTGGTTTCAGCGGACAGTCTGCTCGTGTGTAGGCAAGTTGGACGGACCAAGTATCGCGCATGCTCAGAAAGGGTTTACACGGCCGAAGGTTGCATTGCAGTGTATAGGACGTCGTTTTTCTAGTCCCGTCGTACGTGCTGTACACGTCATCACGCACGTTTTCAGCGGACTTGTTCGCTCATCGTGTGTGGTCAAGTCCGTTCATGCTAATTTTGAACGGACTGTTTGTCGGATTGTTTGACGAACTTAGTTGGGCGAACAGTCCCCCCGTGTGTACGCGGCCTAAGTGGTAAACAGTCCTTCATAGCAACCAGTCTTAAATGTGATTTAAAACACTTCTGCTGACTCTGCGTGAAATAAATGCATATACGTGATCTGCAGTGATCATACTACTGGCATGCTCATATATCCATCCGTGATTCCAAACATGCATAGGTGCAATCTGATGACCCCTTATGGTAATATGCTCACCTTAGAGCGTGTGACTAGCTATTACACTCATATGAACCACTGAAGGGTTCTAAGATGTTTCCTGGATCAGAGGTTCCCCAATGCAGTAATCTCAGAAGTATATGAGAAAGGAAAATTGTGCAATATCGTTTTTTACAATTAAACAAGTTAAAAACTGCTCCCCTGCAGGGGTACTCACATGTACAAGGTGCGTCAGTGCACCGTTCTTTATAAAGCTCAAAAGATACCAAAAATGGTAAGGGTATGGCGTGTATCACATCTAGGCAGGTATACTGTCTTTCGCTCCGTCCTGGCCCCTCCCCCAGGGTGCAAAAGTACATTCAAAGCCCAAACTTTTTAAAGAGTTATTTTCTCATTTGTAGCCATAAGAAACAGAATAACTAGAATGACGTACGTTCCTCTTAAAAACAATATTGTTTAGAATACAACACGGTAAATAGATTATTTTACATTGGTGTTGTTATGCTCTTGGTTCCAAGTGCTACATTTTCTCATAATCTTAAATTTGTTAATGTAACAGGAGGAAGTTTACATTAGTTCTTCCAGCATAAGTTATTTATAAGTTCCAAGCTGTCTTCCCTGATCATTTTATATTCCAGCTGACACCTTCAGTTTTGTTGGCGGTGAGACAGCAGTGGCTTCTGGCCGAGGAAACTTATCTAACTGAGCCTCATTCTGCTAAACATGCTGTGCGTTTTTTTAAGAGAGCGCAACATATTGACTAGCGAAGATACTGCCTTTTAGAAGGTATACGGCACAGATTCATATTCACCTGTGTCATTCAGCTTGTCATTTATTTACATAGTAAAATGTACACTAGGTGTGATTTTTGATAAAACTTGTGAATATTTGGCCTCCAGGCTTATACACTATATTATCTTCTGCTTTAGGCAGTGTTTTTTAATTTATCAGTTGTAGCTTCTATCGTACTCACCTTTGAAATTACTGTACAACGCTGTATGATGTTTCTGTTGCGGGTAGACAATAATTTATGATTCTCAATGTATTGACAAAGTATGTTCACAAACTGTAAAGATTTTTTTGTCATTGGAACTTTTTACAGTATAACTCCCCCATTCACATGAAACTAAAACAAATGCCATAAAATTACATATACAGAGTGGAAAGGGAAGACTTTTAGCAATGAATTACTTTATTTGTATATCTACATAAAATCAGCATGTTTTACTTAGTTACATAGTTAATCAGGTTGAAAAAAGAGACAAGCCCATCTAGTTCAACCAAAAATAAATAAAAAATACATTCCCATATACACAATCCTTCACCCACAGTTGATCCGGAGGAAGGCAAAAAAACCACAACCACAACCACAGCTACAGCAGAGGAAAAAATCCTGGATAAACTTTACCTATGAACATTAGTACCCAGTTATATTGTGTACATTTAGGAAAGAATCCAGGGATCTGCAGGGAGTCTGTTCCACATTTTTGCAGCTCTTACTGTGAAGAAATTTTTCTGTATTTGGAGATTAAATCTTTTTTCCTCTAGATGTAAAGACTGCCCCCTTGTCCTCTGTGATGACCTCTGTGATGACCTTAAAGTGAATAACTCAACACCAAGTTCACTATATGGACCACTTACGTATTTGTACATGTTGATCATATCACCCCTTAAAATCTCCTCTTTTCAAAAGAGAATGCATTTAGTTCCTCTAATCTTTCCTCATAGCTCAGCTCCTTCCATGCCTCCTATCAGTTTGGTTGCCCTTCTCTGCACTTTCTTCAGTTCCTTGGTATCCTTTTTGAGAACTGGTCCCCAAAACTGAACTCCATATTCCAGGGGCAAAATGATATCTCTCTCTCTGGAGTCATACCTCTCTTAATACAAGAAAGGACTTTGCTCACTTTGGTAACCGCAGCTTGGCATCACATGCTATTATTGAGCTTATGATCTACCAAAACCCCCAGATCCCTCTCCACTATGGATTCCCCCAGTTGTACCCCCTAGTATGTATGATGCATTCATATTCTTAGCCCCCAAGTGCATAACTTTACATTTATCAACATTAAACCTCATTTGCCACTTAGTTGCCAAATTAGTGCATTAGTGCATTGAGGTCAGCTTATAAATTGGAGTCATACTGTAAGGACGTTATTCCACTGCAATGCTTGGTGTCATCTGCAAAGACAGAAATGGTACTTTTAATCCCAGACCCTATATCATTTATGAAGATATTAAAAAGTAAGGGTCCCGACACTGAACCTTGGGGTACACCACTGATAACCTTAGACCATTCAGAGTAAGAATCATTAAACTCTACTCTCTGAATTCTTTTTTTTTTTATTCCACAATATTTATTAGTAGAAAAAAAGAGTGTAGGTTTACAATATTATTAAACAGAGTGTTGGCAAAACATGTTGATAGTTACAATTAGACATGTGCAGGATAAAGAACATAGTTTAGTTCAGTTTTGACCCCTTATTTAACAAATTTGTTTAGTTAAATCCGTTGCATTCATTACATTCGTTTTCGGGATTCGTTTAGTTTTACATTTAAAAAAAAATAATAATAATATATAATATAATATATCTAATTATATTTTTTTATATTCTGTTCCATTGTTTTTCTATGCTATTCTTTTCTATTCTGTTCTAGATTTGCTATTCGAATTTGACTTAATTCTCTACAAAATTCGAATTTCAGAAGATGGCTTCTGAAATTCGAATTTTATATAGAATGAGTTTGAATTTGAATAGAAAAGATAAGAATAGAAAATAATAGAAAAGAATAGACTAGAAAAACAATATAATATAATGTTATATATATATATATATATATATATATATATATATATATATATATATATATATATATATATATATATATATATATATATTATATTCTGTTCTATTATTTTTCTTGTCTATTCTTTTATATTATTTTCTATTCAAATTCAAATTCATTCTATACAAAATTCGAATTTCAGAAGTCATCTTCCGAAATTCAGATTTCGTATAGAATGAATTCAAATTCTAATAGAAAAGTTTAGAATAGAATAGAAAAGAATAGCATAGAAAAACAATGGAACAGAATAGAATTTTTTATATATATATCATCTTCCAAAATTCGAATTTCATATAGACTGAAATCAAATTTAAATAGTAAAGATTAGAATAGAATAGAAAATAATAGAAAGGAATACCGTATATACTCGAGTATAGGCCGACCCGAATATAAGCCGAGGCCCCCAATTTACCCCAAAAAAACTGGAAAACTTATTGACTCGTGTATAAGCCGAGGGTGAGACATGCCTGTCCATCCCTGTGTGTCCGTCCATCCCTGTGTGTGTGTCCATCCATCCCTGTGTGTGTGTCCATCCATCCCTGTGTGTGTGTCCATCCATCCCTGTGTGTGTCCATCCCTGTGTGTGTGTCCATCCATCCCTGTGTGTGTGTCCATCCATCCCTGTGTGTGTGTCCATCCATCCCTGTGTGTGTGTCCATCCATGCCTGTGTGTGTGTCCATCCATGCCTGTGTGTGTGTCCATCCATGCCTGTGTGTGTGTCCGTGCAGTCGTGTGTGTCCGCGCAGCCTTGTGTGTCCAGCCTACCTGTGTCCCGAGCCTCCGTCCCGTCCCGAGCCTCCGTCCCGTCCCGAGCCGAGCCTCCGTTCCGTCCCATCCCGAGCCTCCGTCCTTCTGCCATGCCAGGATCGCCGCTCTTCGTCGGCGCCTCGGCGGCCATTCCACTATTCAAAAGCCGCGCCTCCGTCTGTGATAGGCGGAACACTCAATTTCCCAGCAGTCTGTGTTCTGCCTATCACGGACATCCTCTCATCCTCGTCCGTAGTATGAGGATGAGCGGATGTCCGTGATAGGCGGACCACTGACTGCTGGGAAATTGAGTGTTCCGCCTATCACAGACGGAGGCGCGGCTTTTGAATAGTAGAATGGCCGCCGTCTGTCTGCTCGACACGCTGATCGAGCAGGCAGACGGCGATGACTCGAGTATAAGCCGAGGGGGGCACTTTCAGCCTCAAAAAAGAGGCTGAAAATCTCGGCTTATACTCGAGTATATACGGTAGCATAGAAAAACAATAGAACAGAAGAGAAAAAAAGATATAATATATATATATATATATATATATATATTAGATTTTATTCTCTTCTTTTTTTTTTATTGCCACTTCAGCAAACTCTTTGGAGAGACTTGAATCAACTCTACCGTTCATCTTTGTCCTTTCTCGTTTTAACATCATTGTAACATTTGTCTTTTATGCATATACCTTTATTATTTTTTCTTTTTTTTCCTTTTTTTTTAATCCTTAGACCTTATACAAAACAGTTTGCGTTATACAAGTATTCACAAAATATTATCACCCCATGCTCCCCCCCCCCCCATCCCTCCCTTAGATCTCTCCAAATAACTATAGTCCTGCCCATTCGGCCATTACTCGTGCTACATTTCTTCTACCATCTTTTCTGTGTATCTCGGTGATTGCTTATATTTTACCCAGTCTTCCCATCTCTTTTCAAACCCTACTTCTCCTATTTCGCCGCTGAACTTTAACAGCTCCAAGTTATAGATTTTGTTAATTTTACATAACCAACTCTTCAAAGAGGGGCTCTCAGGATCCCTCCACTGGCCGCGGATTAAACTTTTTGCTGCATTTAGGAGACGAGGTATCAATATTTTCCTATATTGTTTCATGTACATATTCACCACGTGGAGAAGGCAAACCATTGGCTCCTCTGGTATTTTAAAATGGGTGATTTCTTCAATTGTTAGTATTACTTCTTTCCAATATATTTTTATTTTAGGGCACGTCCACCAAATATGAATTATAGATCCTATTTCTGCGCATCCCCTCCAGCATAGGTTAGAGGCCTCTCTTTGAAATCGATGTAGTCTATCAGGGGTTATGTACCACTGTGCCAGGCACTTATAATTAATTTCCAATGAACTACAATCCGGTGAAATTGCGCGCGTCATCCTTAGTATTTTATCAACCTCTGCCTCCATACTTCCTGACCCCATCTCTTCATCCCATTTTTAATAAATGGTGGGGGCTCCAGTATTTTTAATCCGTTTAAAATGTTATATATCCTTGAAATTCCTCTCCTACCATCAGTTGCCACACACTAATGGAAGCAATCTGTCTTCCGACCTGATCGGCTGGAGGAGGGACTCCACAAACTGTTTCAACTGTGCATACCTCCACCAATTTATATCAAACATCTAATTTTTATTAATTAACTTCTGTAAGGGGCAAATTTTACCTTTGCTTGTAATATCTTTTAATTGTGCATCTTTATTCTTAATCCATCTACCAATAAACCTTTCTTTCTTCGGTGCAAAATAGCGAGTGTTGCATAGTGGTATCACTGGGGAATTCATCATAATCATAATCATGTGTGTCTGTCTGTCTAACTCTCTTATGTGTGTCGGGATCCATATCACTTTTCCTAAAGAAACTTTAGTTATCCTACTTTCTAATTTGACCCACCTTTTTTCTGTATTATCTTTTACCCATTCAACCACCCGTGCAAGAAGAATTCAATTATAATAGGTTTTAATATCAGGTACCCCCATGCCCCCTTTTGTCTTATCTCTTGTAAGTATTGCCAGACTTATTCGTGTTTTTTTATGCCTCCAAATAAACTTGCGCAATAACATATTTCGTTTTTTAAAGTATATATCTGGGATTGGTATCATTTTTATTTTATATAATATTTTAGGAAGGATTATCATCTTAAAGCAGTTTATCCTACTTATCCAAGACCTTTGTCTAGAGGCTATGTTGTTTAAGTTGGTTTTGATGTTATTCAACAGTGAAATAATGTTTTGTTGGTACATAGTTTCATATGTGGATGTTATTTTGACTCCCAAGTACTTTATTTTGTTGTCCCTGCTTTGAATGGAAAATCCTGTTTATAGATTTGTATTTCTTGTGGAGAGACGCTTATATTTAGTATTTCTGATTCTGAAGGGTTCATTTTAAAATTTGATACTTCGCCGTACGTTTTTAAGGTTTTCAGTAGATTGGGGAGGGTTGTCCTAGGACTGGTAATATAAAACAAAACGTTGTGGGCATATGCCGCTATTTTATGTAGTTCGTTATCAATCTGTAATCCCTTAATGTCGAGGTTTAATCGTATCCTTGCCAACAATCTTTCCATTGAGAAGACAAATAATAAAGGGGACAGGGGACAGCCCTGCCTAGTCCCGTCAAACATTTCGAAAAGCTGCGATAGTGTCCCATTTATTTTGACCCTCACGGTAGGGTGCTTATATAAGGCGTTTATCCAACTTATCATCTTAGGGCCTACTCCGAATGCCTCCAGAGTGTTTTGCATAAATCCCCAGTCTACTCTGTCGAACGCTTTTTGGGCGTCTATAGACAGTAGTAGCCCTGGAGATTTACTCTTTTTCAATTTTTGTACAACCAGAAGGGTTCTAATACCATTATCCCTACTCTCCCTACCTGGGATAAATCCCACTTGATCTGTATGCACCAGGTCGTTCATTACCGTCTTCATTCTACTGGCTAGTATCTTTGCAATTAGCTTCACATCGGTGTTCAGTAGGGAGATGGGCCGGTAACTAGAACACAACATGGGGTCCTTTCCTTCCTTGGGGACAATAGTAATCTCCACCTCAAGCACTTCCCATTGTATTTCCCAGTCTGCGCCTATCCCATTCATATAGGAGGCCATTTTGGGCACCAAAATGTCGCTGAATTTTTTATAGTATGCGGTCGTCAACACGTCGGGACCTGGACTTTTCCCCATCGTTGACTCTTTTAGCATTTTGAATATTTCTGCTTCCTTTATGGGATCCTCCAAGGAACCGAGTTTGTCTGGGGGTATTCTTTTTAGGCCACATCAATTTAGGAATACTCTGGTGTTAGTTAGTCTCTTTTTAACCCTATCAGGGGGATCTTTTTGATTTATTGAATATAATTTCCCATAGTATTCTTGAAAAGCCCGGGCAATATCTGGGGTTAGATAAACCTTTTCCCCTTTCCCTGATTGTATACTTTCAATGGAATTAGCCTTATTTTTCTTTTTTAGCATTTTAGATAAGTATTTGCTGGACATATCACCCCATTGGCACCTCTCTTTTTTAAGCCAGTAAAAAAGAGCTCTATTTTCTTGTTCAATAAGATCTTTTAATTCCTCTATCTTTATAATAATTTTAAGTTCTATACTTTTATTACCTGTGTTTTTATGGTTCTGTTCCAGGTCGTGAATTTCCTTACGTAACACTTTGCTTTTCTGTGTTTGCCCTTTTTTCCTCTGTTTCAATTGTGATCAAGATCCCCCTGATATAGGCCTTATGGGCCTCCCATACAGTGGCTTCTGAGGCAATGCTAGGGCTATTTGTTGTGAAATACCACTCTAGCTCTCTTTTTATCCTATCTACAACCTCTGTGTCCTGCATCAGTTCTTCACTCAGTCTCCACGTGTTGGTCCCATTTTGATCCCCCTCTATCTTTAGTTTTATTGATACTGGGGCATGATCTGAAAAGACCCCAATTTCTATGTTTAAGCCTATTACCGCGTTCAGCATCCTATGTCCTACCAGAAATAGATCGATCCTTGAGTAGGTCCCGTGCACAGCGGAGTGGAACGAATAGTCCCGTATTTTTGGGTGTTGTATTCTCTAAACATCCATCAATTGATATTGATGTAACTTATTTTTAAGTATCTTCCGCTGAATCGTATCGTCCACCTCAGCATCTATACAGAAATTAAAGTCTCCGGCCATCATTGCCCAACCACTTTTAAACTCCATAAACTTTTCTACCACCCCCAAGAAAAACCTTATTGGATTGCTATTGGGTCCATAAATATTTCCTATGGAGTATTTTACATAGTTTATTCTGCCCCTTAGGAACAAATAGCGCTCCCTTCAGAGTTTGCCCTTCTTTCTTCAGGTATAAACCTTATTCCTCTTGAAAATCCTATAGCGACTCCCCTAGCTCGTTTGGTTGGGGAGTCCCCATAGAACCACAGCGGGTAGTCACTAGACCAGATTTTCACATTAGAATCCTGAGCGATGTGCGTCTCTTGAAGTAAAACAATATCGGCATTGAGATACTTAATTTCTCTTAAGATATTGAATCTTTTGGTGGAGGCATTAAGCCCACGTACATTGTAGGACAATCTTAAGTTAGAGCCTCCACCCTGCCCCTTTCTTCTCTTGTAGCCTTCTCATCCTAAACTTCCCCTATCTTTCTATATTTTATTCTCTTCTGTTCTATTGTTTTTCTAGTGTAATCTTTTCTATTCAAATTTGATTTCAGTCTATATGAAATTAGAATTTTGGAAAATTATATATAATTATATATATATATATTTTTTCTATTCTATTTCTATTCTGTTTCTATTCTGTTTCATTGTTTTTCTATGCTAGTCTTTTCTTTTTTCTTTTCTATTCAATTCTAAACTTTTCTATCCGAATTTGAATTTCGGAAGATTAGATGGCTTCTCAAATTCAAATTTCGTATATAATGAATTCAAATTTGAATAGAAAAGATTAGAATAGAAAATAATAGAAAAGAATAGACTAGAAAAACAATAGAACAGAATAGAATAAAATATAATATATATATATATATATATATATTTTTTTTTCTATTCTGTTCTATTGTTTTTCTAATTTCTCTTCTATTCTAATCTTTTCTATTTGAATTCGAATTCATTCTATACGAAATTAGAATTTTGGAAGATGTTTTATATATATATATATATATATATATATATATATATATATATATATATATATATATATATAAATATTTATGGTTGGAGCTCTATGGCCGATATGGATATAGATAATATTCAGAGTTAAAGCGGGAGTAAACCCGCTGAAGTTTTTTTTTTTTTTTGGCCTACAAAGGAAAAGGCATAATGAGCTAGTATGCACCGCATACTAGCTCATTATGAAATACTTACCTTAGAATGAGGCCCCGACATCTGGCCTGATCCATGCCGAGGGAGCTGACATGTTTCCTTGGCTAGTCTTCCGGGTATCGCGGCTCCGGCCACTTACTCCCGCGCATGCAAGTGGGAGATTTCTTTCCACCAGGGTCCGGCGTCTACCAGACTTTCAGCTGAGAATCCCCTGTGCGCATGCGCCGCTGCAGTCAGCGGAGCATTGCGAGGGGAATATCTCCTAAACTGTACAGGTTTAGGAGATTTTTTTTTACCTACAGGTAAGCCTTATTATAGGCTTACCTGCAGGTAAAAGTAAAAAAAAATTACTATACAACTACTTTAACATAAAACTTATCACATGAAATGGACCTAAAAGTGTGCCTTGGTCTAACGTATGGTATACCAAAATAAGGGGGCATACCCTAGATGAGAAATGAGGAATGATATTAAATAATTATGAAATTAGATAAAATGAGTAATCTCTGAGGAGTATGAATACTTTGAGAAATGCCCTAAAAAAGGGGATGGGAGGGTGGGTATCGCGCACAGGAAACCAACAACGACAGGTGAACGAGCTGGTTAAATACCCCCCCGGGCTCCTCCCATAAATTCAGGCCACCATACTGTTTATTTAATTTATGGTTGGAGCCATATGGTCGATACGGATATGGATACCATTCAGAGTTAACATAAAACTTACCACATGAAATGGACCTGAAAGTGTGCCTTGGTCTAACGTACGGTATACCAAAATAAGGGGGCAAAAACATTCAGGTAGGGGATAGTTCTTTATTAATTTGAGTTTGATCATTGAGTGAGTTTGGCAAAGGCCTGGGCCATTTCCACTTGCGGATTGGGGATTGGGGATGTAGCGGGCGCAGCAGGCAGACTTCCAACTGCCTAGTCTTTTAATGACGTGGTCTGGGACCCCGTGACGTTATGCTGCCAAGGCTACCCCGATACGAAAAGAATGTCTGAAGTACTGGCTAGAGTTCAGGTGAAGGTTGTGGAGAAGTATCCTCATGTGTTTCATGAATTGACAGGTACTTAAGGGCTTGACAGGAAAGGGTAGAAGGGGACTGGAGTCCGGCTGTTCGGACAGTAGTGACAATAATTAATTTAGTGTAGCAACTGGACACCAGTTACTACTGGTTCTGTAAAAGTGGAAATCTGTTCCTGAGCCTACTTGCTGGGTCTTTGAAACTGCTAGGTGCAGAATGAAGTGGTCTTTGTAGCGCACCAAGGGGCGTTTGCGTAGGCCTGTAGAGTTGCTGCAAGTGAACTCTCCAGGTCGCAAGAACCTGTAGAAGGCTAGGTACATGGCTGCATGTAGGACCACACTGGGGAGGAGACCAAATGGAGAGGTAGCCAGGATGGTTGATATACTCCTAAAGATGTCTCCCGTTATGGGTAAGCATTTGGCGCTGACCACCGATTGGAGTTTTTGAATTCCGTGTAGAATGTCTCGTATCGCGTGGGACGTGAATAAGGAGGGTTTTGCAGGGTCCCGCAAGGACAAGAGATGTTGGATGCCGGATAGAAATAGCCAAATAGTGTTGTGGGATAGGGTCAGCTGGGAATGACAGTGTGAAATGAAGGCCAGTACCTGTTTGATGCTTGACGTTTCCTTGGAGTGGTGTGTCAGGAATTTGTTGAAGGCCCTCCAGGCTGTCTGGTAGGCCTTGAGGGTGTTGCGGGAGATTGAGGTGTTGATAAGTTGAGTTGCTGTTTGCAGATGTTGAGCTAATCCAGGGTCAGCTAAGACCAGGCAGGGATAGTGGCTGATACAGGATCGGCTCCGGGCACCTGTTCAAAAAAGGAGGTGTAATTAAAATGGGAGAGCGCATCTGCTGCGAGGTTGCACTTGCTCGGCATAAATGAACAATAAATGTTAAACTGAAATTGTAACGACAGTTGTACCAGCCTATGCAGGAAGGACATGACTGCAAGGGACTTGGGCCTGCCTTTATTTATGATCTCTGCTGTGGCTTGGTTGTCGGTGGTGAAGGCTACAGTTTGCCTGGTCCAGCAATGACCCCAGAGCTGTGCGGCTGCCACTATGGGATAAAGCTCGAAGAGGGAAGATGTTCTGGTGAAGACAGATATTGCTAGTATCTGTGGCTGGTCCTGTAAACCAGAAATGGACAAATATTTCCGCGAAGCCTGTGGAGGCCGCTGCATCTGAGACTATCAGGGGTGACAGAAGATACGGTGGGGATGAACAAGGATATACCATTCTAGGTGGAAAGGAACTCCTCCCACATGGAGAGGTCCGCTACTGCTGCGGTGTCAAGACTGAGGACTTTGTCGGGATCTTGCGTATGGAAAAGGTACACCAGTAGGCGGGTGACAAAGGAGCGACCCTGTGGAATGATCCGCATGGCAAAGTTAAGCAGGGATTGCAGCTGTTTTTTGGTGCACCCTCTGATGCGGATGAAGACTTGGAAGACCGCCCTCATGCGGATCAGTTTGTCTGAGGGGAGGCTGGCCTGCATGGCACAGGTGTCCAGATTAATACCAAGAAACATGATCGTATGTGCTGGACCGTCGACTTTGTGTTCAGCGATGGAAATGTTAAGGTTCTTAAACACAATACTTAGCCTGTCGAGGTCCCCTGGGGATGAGCCGGGTGGCTCTATTAGTAAAAAGTCATCCAGATAATGGATGACCTCTTGACTCTGGGCTTTGTGTAACAGAATCCATGTGAGAGACTGTGCAAACGTGTCAAATAGCCAGGGGCTACTCTTTAACCCGAAGATCAACTTGGTGGCGAAATAGTATGCCTCCTTCCATTTGATGCTATGCCAGCACCAAAGGGACGGGTGGATAGGTAGGAGCTTGAAGGCATCGGAGATATGGGCATTAGAGAGCCAGGTACCTGGGCCCATTTTAAGTATTGCTTGGATTGCCATATCCACGGAGGCGTATTTGAGGGAAAATTCTTCGGAGGGGATAAGGGAATTAAAACTGGGGATGGCGGAAGAATGAGGTGCAGACAAATCATACACCAGACGCAATTTATTGGAGAACTTGCCCTTGACAAGTCCAATAGGGCTGACACTCCAGGTACTGAAGGGGGGCTGAGTGAAAGGGCCTATTATAAAGTCCCGGTCTATCTCGGTCTGTAGTAGCTGGTGTATGGCCTGCTCATCCGTGGCTGCTGAATGTAGATTCCTGCACTCATGGGTGTCAGGTCACCTGAGACCAGGTGACAGATGCACTCCGTAGGAGTCGGAAGTGCACCGCTAGATAGTGGACCTTTGGACTGACTGCTGCGGATTGTACCCAGGGAGATTCAGGACACAGGTCTACAGGATCACTAACACAGATCCCAATGGGAGCTGGAGCATAGATTCCCCAGGGCGCGGAGTCTAAGAGCCAGTGGGTGTTCGCCAGAGCCTCCAGTGGTGAGGGTGGACTTCGCTGCAGTCTGGCTCCAGGTTGCGACCCCTAGGGTCTCACAGCTCACGCTCACAGTAGACTACAGGAGAAGGAAGCAGCAGGCTGGAACGACCAGGATAGTAAGGGGATATGGCAGAGGTCAGACTAGCAGACAGGAACAACAGAGTACACGCCAAAGATTCAGGGTCACAGGCAGACAGGGATGGTCGGAGACATGCAAAAGGTCAAGGTCGCAAGCAGACAGGAATTGTAGAGAACATGCTAAGGTCGGTAACAGAGTCAAACGTAGAGCACACGGCAAGCAGGAAACAGGAAGCCAAACACACAATGGTTGATCAGCACCGCTGGCTTGCAGTGCACAGGTTAATATAGGGTTCCCTGATAGGGCCTAGGGTGGGGCCATGCTTAGAGGAGAGGTTATAAAAACCACCAGGTGGAAGTGGCTGGCCTCTTAGTCTGAACACATGAGGAGAGGTAAGCAAATAGAGGAAGATTACTGCATAACCATGACAATGGGTAGTGTGGGGCTGAGAAATTAGGCCAGTGTGGAACCCTTCCGTGAAACCTTGGATAAGGTAGGTGGCCAGGGAGGGAGTGGGGTGTGCGGAAAGGTAGAAGCTGAGCCATGTCATGCCTTTTTTAGCTGCTTGACCTCGCAGAGAATCCTAGGATGTGCCCTCTGGCATAGGGTGCAGATGTGAAGCAGGCGACACTGGCTGAAGTTACAGGAGCCATAATTAAAATGATTGCAGATGGCTGCTCCTCACACGGTCCAGATTGGGCATCCAAGTTTGTCCATCTGGGACATATGTGCAGGGGCCTGCTGGCCCTGAACTGCACTGGAGGTAGAGGGATTTTCAAAGGGGCGACTGGTTGTTGCGTTGCTGGCGGTGTGGGTAGCCGATTGGCAGATTGCGCACAATGGTGAGCGTAGTCCAGCAAAGTGGCAACAGAAGAGCTCCGTGTCCATGACACTCCAATTTGTGGCCGTTTGAAACTGTAGGAACCTGGCTTCTGCTTTGGGGGAGAAGGAGGTATGGTAATCATAAAAACCAAACCCTCCCTACTTGTAGCCCAGGTCTACCACAGTATGGAGGTACAGATCCAGATCTTCCCTTCTGCTGGGAGAGGCTGAACATATAACATCCCTCATCATACCAAAGGCCAATGTGAACTCCGGTACTGACAACTTCCTATTGAGCCAGGGGTCCTTGGCCTTAAGGACTACTGATACGTCCTCCCAAGTGTAGGCTTTGTTCTCCGCCAAATTATGCACGGAGATGAGCAAAGAGGCGAGGTGGATGTCCCTGCCTTCCAGCATGTCCTTCCTGATGTTGGTCGGAACCAAATGGGATGGGTACACACAGGAACTCCACCCTATGGTACCTGCAGAAGGGGTTGTTATAGCCTAGACTACGGTAAGGTCAGTGACAGCAACGGCCGGGCGAGTCTCCAGGAGTGCCACTTTGTTCTGAACCTCTGAAACTGAAGCAGTCAAAAATGACACTAAAGTGTGTAGCTGAGATATAGCCGATGAGATGAAATCAAGGGTGGCCTGCTGGGTGCTGGGTCCTGCTGCGGCTGGTGGAGGAAAGAGAAGCTTGAAGAGCTTGGCTTTCCTAGCTGTAGTGGGAAAGGGCACCCCTCTATGCCTCAGCTCTGCAGTCAACTTTGGGATGGTCCATCCCCTGAGCGACTGTACACTGCCACTCACTGAGACCGGAGAGGGGGACAGAGGGGCCGTGAGATCTTCACTGCTGACCTGGGACATGGTTCTGGTGTTCTAGCACCCTAGATATGGTGACTTGTCCTCGGGTTGAGTCTTGACTGACTGGAACCTATTGAGGGTGACATGAATTTCAAGTCTTGTTTGTGCTCCCTAACGGTATATGTACCTAAGTGGTGTGTATATTTCCTCTTTTTTTTTTTTTTACCTGGGGGAGCACCGTCCAAACTGGTGCAGGGTGGACCTACTGAACTCGACTGATCTGAAGAAAGATGAGGGGAAACTAATGGAGTACTTGTTTACTAGGGATGAGCCCAACACTCCCTGGTTCGGTTCGCACCAGAACCATTGAACGGACCGAAAATTTGTACGAACTTTAGGACCCCATTAAAGTCTATGGGCTAATATGCTAATATGCAAGATATTGTCCTAAAAAGGGTTTGGGGACCCGTCTGCTGCCCCAGGGGACATTTTTTTAAAACGGATGTTTTTTCGGGGAGCACTGATTTTAATGACGATTAAAGTGGAAAAAAAGTGAAATATTCCTTTAGATATCGTGCCTGGTGGGTGTCTATAGTATGCCTGTGAAGTGGCATGTGTTTCCCATGTTTAGAACAGTCCCTGCACAAAATGACATTTAACGAAAAAAAGTCATTTAAAACTGCTTGCGGTTTTAATGTAATGTCTGGCAATATGGATGAAAATCATTGAGAAAAATGGCATGGGTAGCCCCCCCCTGCCCATTACCAGTCCCTTTGGGTCTTGTACGGATATTAAGGTGAACCCTGTACCCAAATTAAAAAAAGGAAAGACGTGGGGCCCCCAGGCCCTATATACGCAGAACAGCAGTATACAGGTGGTGCAAACAAGACAGGGACTGTGTAGGTGTGTTGTATTAAGTAGAATCTGTTTGTAATTTTGAACTTGTACATTTTTAAAGTGTAGCTCCAGTCAAAAAAAATAAATTTTTAAGCTTTTTGGAAAACATAGGGAAGGGTTATCACCCCTGTATAATTTTTTTCATCGTCTTTTTTCATCTCACTTCCTGTTGTCTCCTTCCGTTTGCAAGTAGGAGACCTTTGTAAGTTGGATGTTTGAAAGTAGGGGCCTGCCCTATATGCTCTGCAGAAATTTGGCCCTAAGGTGTTGGTGTTGCCAAAAGTTAACACTGTAAGCCCCCAAAGTGGCTCTTGGTGGGCACTGGAGTGCCCTGCTGTGAACTATTATATCAATAATTGTAATTACATGCCATTGTTGAACAGTGGTCGAAAAAAATTGGGCCTTTGGTGGTTGTGGTGCTGGTGGTGGTGCTGGTGCCACAACACTGTAAGTCCTCACAGTTACTCTCGGTGGGCGCAGGAACGGGCCCTGCTGTGAAATATTATATGAAAAAATTTAATTACATGCACCTGTTAAACAGGGGCTGAAAAATTGGGCCTTAGGCACTGGTGCCACAACACTGCAACACCTCACAGAAACTCTAGTTGAAGAGCAGGAATAAGCCCTGCTGCAAAGCATTGCATCAAAAATTGTAATTACATGCCCCTGTTAAACAGGGGCTGAAAAATTGGGCCTTAGGCACTGGTGCTGGTGCCACGACACTGCAACCTCTCCCAGATACTCTAGTTGGAGTGCAGGAATGAGCCCTGTTGCAAAGCATTGCATCAAAAATTGAAATTACACACCCGTTAAACAGGGGTGGAAAAATTGGGCCTTAGCCACTGGTGGCTTCACACAGAACCAAAAATGTTGTTCCAAGCTATCAGCAAGATCATTGAGGAGGAAGAGGATAGTCAGTCAACATAACAGGACAGTCACTCAGCATCAGCATAGGCAGTCTTGAAGGGATGTGACATTTAAAAAAAAAAGATTTGGTTACATCAGCTTCAGGTGCTTGGTAGCTGGTGGTGATCCAAGACTGATTCATCTTTATGAAGGTCAGTCGATCAACCGAGTTTTTGGACAGGTGCACTCTGTGATCAGTTACAAAGCCTCCAGCAGCACTGAATGTGCGTTCCAAAAGAACGTTGGATGCAGGACAGGCCAGTAGTTCAATTGCATACTGTGCAAGCTCTGGCCAGTGATCCATCCTCAAGACCCAGTAAGCCAGAGCATTTTCGGTGGGAAAGGTGTCCAAGTCTGACCTTGCCCCTAGGTATTCCTGCACCATGTAAATCAGACGCTGGCAATGGTTGCTGGAACCGATCATAACTTGGGGCTGTGGACTAAAAAATTGTCTGAACACATTGGTCAGACGGCCACCTTCTCCACCACTCCTTCTGTGACTGACCGAAGCCTCAGAAACACCTTGTTCAGGACCAGGAGTTTGTAACCTCCCAGTCTCTGGGAACGCATTGCACAGACCTTTCTGCAAGGCCTCCCAGAGATGTCTCATCCTCTGCTCCTTCTGCGATGGCAAGATAAGGTCCGCAACCTTACCCTTGTACCATGCATCAAGAAGAGTGTCCAGCCAGTAATGGTCCCTCTCCTTGATCCGAAGAATATAAGAATTCTTCCGCAGGCTTTGTAGGATCAGGGAGGCCATGCAGCATAGGTCAGCTGAGGCATTTGGTCCTCTGGGTCACTAAGGATGACATAATCCGCAGCCATCTCCTCCCAGCCACGTAGAAGTCCATGGATTTCTTGGGACTGTAAATGATCCCTAAAAGACTGCTGCTGCTGATGCTGAGTGCCGGGCTCCACCTCCATGATGACACAATCCTCCTCCTCCTCTTCCTGTGTGATGGGTGGAACAGCAGGAACACTGTCTGGATAAAGGGGGCCCTGAGAGGCAAGGAAGTCCTCCTCTTCCTGCCTCTGTTCTGCCTCAAGTGCCCTGTCCATTATTCCACGCAGTGTATGCTCAAGGAGGGGAACAAGAGGTACAGTGTCACTGATGCATGCACTGTCACTGCTCACCATCCTCGTGGCCTTCTCAAATGGTGACAGGACAGTGCAAGCATCCCTGATCATACCCCACTAGCGTGGGGGAAAAAAAACAAGCTCCCCTGACCCTGTCCTGGTGCCGTAGTCGCACAGGTACTCATTGATGGCCCTCTGCTGCATGTGGAGCCGCTGCAGTATGGCCAACATTGAGTTCCACCTGGTGGGAATGTCACATATAAGGTGGTTTTTGGGCAAGTTCAAGGTCAGCCAGCCAAGCACTGGCATTATATGATCGACGGAAATGCACACAGACTTTCCTGGCATGCCTGAGGACATCCTGTAAGCCCGGGTACCTGCCCAACCACTGCACCACCAGGTTAAGGATGTGAGCCACACAGGGCACATGGGTCAGTTGTCCCTGTCGGAGGGCGGAGAGGAGGTTGGTGCCATTATCTCAAACCACCATTCCTGGCTTAAGCTGGCGTGGCATCAACCACCTCTCGGCCTGCCCCTGTAGAGATGAGAAAATATTTGCCCCAGTGTGGCTCCTGTCCTCCAAACACACCAGCACAAGCACAACATGGCATCTTTTTGCCTGCGTACTTGTGTAGCCCCTTGAACGCTTACGAAACACTGCTGGTTCTGAGGACAAAGCACAGGAAGAGGCCTTGGAGGAAGAAGAAGAGGAGGGGGTGGAGGAGAGAGGTGTGTCACAACCAATAGTAGCATTTTGGAGGCGTGGTGGAGGAACAACCTCCAACACTACTGCACCTTGTCCTGCATCCTTCCCAGCTGCCAGAAGAGTGACTCAATGGGCCATGAAAGATAGGCAACGTTCCTGACCATGCCTGCTGGACCATGAGTCAGCGGTAATATGCACCTTACCACTGACCGCCCTGTCCAGCGAGGCAAGGACATTGCCTTCCACATGCCAGTAGAGAGCCAGAATCACCTTCCGTGAGAAAAAGTGGCGTTTGGGAACCTGCCACTGAGGAACTGCATTTTGTACAAACTCAAGGAAGGGGGCCGAGTCTATCAACTGAAAAGGCAGCAGTTGAAGTGCTAGCAATTTAGCCAAGCTAGCATTCAACCGCTGGGCATGTGGATGGCTGGGAGTGAACTTTTTTGACAGTCCAGCAGCTGGGACAGGGTAATTTGCTTGCTAAAATCGGACGTCAGTGTACTGATTGCAGAGTGCCCGCAAGTACTTGACTGTGACACACCTAATTCTACACCTTCATTCCTCTCAGTGCAGGTTTCAGAGTGGACTGAAGGTATAGTGGGGTTATAGATCCTAGCTGATGAAGAGCAAGGAGAGGTCTGCTTTGTTTTTTGGTGTAGATCTTTAAGGTACGCTTGCCACTGAGCTGCAACGTATGGTCAGCATGTGGTGCCCAAGCGGCTGATGTTTTGGCCATGCGAGATAAGCTTGAGACATATGTTGCAAATACCTGTCTTGACAGAATGACTAGAATGGTGACTTTAACAGGCGACAGTGAGTCAAATGAAATTAAATTGAAATTAAATGAATGAAATGTTTGCCTTGAATGAAGTAAAATATCTACCATGACAGAGGCATGACTCGGTCGTGTCGCAGTTGTGACGGAAAGCAAACCGGATTTCTGGAGCATGTACTGAAATGAGGCAATCGGTGAAATGAGGCCAGATAGCCAGGGCACACCGGGACAAATCGGTGCATCGCAGATGTAACTGGATTTGAATCGGAGCGCGGTACATGATAGTGAAATGATATGTTCTGCCATGACAGAGGCATGAATCGCCATGCCGCTGTTTGCGACTGACCACGAATCAGACTCTGGTGCATGTACTGAAATGGGGCTTAGACCTGGGGCACGCTGAGTCAAATTAGTGCGTAGATGTGACTAGATTCGTATCGGAGCGTAATACGTGACAAGAAATTATATGCCATGACAAAGACAAGAATCAGTGACTGAACCCACGACTGACAAGTGAATCCGTCTCTGGAGCATGTACTGAAATGGGGCCGAAAGCAACTTTGCACACCGGAGCGAATCGGTGCATCTTTAGATGCAACTGGATTCGTATCGGAGCGTACTACGTGACAAGAAATGATATGCCATGACAGAAAATCAGTGACTGAACCCACGACTGACAAACGAATCCGTCTCTGGAGCATGTACTGAAATGAGGCCGAGATCAACTGGGGCACACCGGAACGAATCGGTGCATCGAAGATGCGACTGGATTTGAATCAGAGTGCGGTATGTGACAGAAATGAATGAAATGATTAGAAATGCTTTGAAATGATTAGAAATGATTCAAAATGCTTTGAAATGATTAGAAATGCTTTGAATTGGTTAGAAATGATTTGAAACAATTGAAATGATTGAAATGTTTATGAAATGAATGCCTGATGTGGCATCAACCGGTGTGTGTCACAAGCAAGCGAAAGTGAATCGTCTTGTGACGCATGGTAAGAACGTTGTTTGGATATGCAAACACGACGGTGCGAAATAAAAGTATGCGTACGGATTACGTGAAATGTTGTGAGTAATTTGTGAGTTTATATATATATATTCTATTGCTTTATTATTTTATATTTTATTTCATTGTATTTTATAGAAAATAATTTTCTATTTTTTTCTAATTCGATTAGAATTCAATAAGAATCTGTTTTCAAAATCGTTAATTTTTTTTCGGATTTGTTTAAATTCGTTACTTTTGGATACGAATTTCGATTAGGAACTAAACTAAATGCACATGTCTAGTTACAATCAATGGTAAAACATTTGTGGTCAGAACAAACAAGAGTATATAACTATGTCGAAAGTCAATTCTAAAAGTCGACAAAACAAGTATTAATTAAGACATAGGGTCTGGTTATGTTAGATCCGTTAATGTTCAGAGCTAACTATAAAAACAAGCCTTCTGTCTATTGCTAGATTGGATTGAGGTCAGTATCTTGTATGAAATCAGATGTTTAAGAGTCCAGTCAAGTCCAAATTCAATCGTATTGGTTGGGGAGAGAAGGAATCTTTGAGCTGCACCCAGTCCTTGCAGTGGCCATGCAACGACCAAAAAAGGCCAAGGGGAGCTTAATGGGGATGTTCTGTAGGATATATAAAATGTGGGCAAGTATATTAATTTTTAAAATTGATGCTCTGCCAAACCGAGAGAAATTGGGTTTATTCCACTTGCTAAGGTTGTTTGCAATCATTTTGAGAATGGGTTGGTAGTTTTTTGAGAAAATGTCTGAAAACGTTGTCAAGTAGATCCCAAGATATTTAATCTTGTCATGTTTCCATTGGAAGTGGAAGTTGTTCTTACATTGTGTTACAGTTTCCCGTGGGACAGTAGTATTAAGGGCATGGGATTTTTGTTAAAGTTGATCTTAAAATTGGAAATGTAGTGAAAAAGTTTGAATGCTTTCAAGAGATTTGGGATCGATAAGTGAAGTTCTTTTAAGAATAACAAAATCTCATCAGCAAAGGCAGCTAATTTATAGGTGTGATCAGCAATGAGTATGCCTTTGATATTTTCATTAGATCGTAGGCAGCATAGGAAAGGTTCAAGGGTTAGGACAAACAGAATTGGGGCAAGTGGGCATTCCTGTTTCATTCCATTGCTAATGGAGAAAGCGTTCGACAGGTGTCCGTTAACTCTGGCAGTTGGAGTCATATAAAGGGACATAATGGATTTAAACATCCACTTTTGGAGGCCGATGTGTCGCAAGACTTCTCCCAGATAATCCCATGCCAGCCTATCAACTGCCTTCTCTGCATCCAATGATAGGAAGAATCCTTTATGTTTATGGGTAGTTATCTGATGGTGCAGATTCAGGGCTTTAATCATATTATCCCTGGCTTCCCTCTTAGGGATAAAGCCAACTTGGTCTTTCCCTATCAGAGAGGGTAGGACAGGTAAGAGTAGCTAATATTTTGGCAAAAAGTTTTATATCAACATTCAGTAAAGATATTGGCCTGTGGTTGGTGACCGATGTGGCATCTTTTTCTTCTTTTGGGATCACTGTGATGTGGGCCTCTAGCAATCTATAAAAAGGGGGAGTGGTGAAGTTAAGGAGTTAAAGGCCTTGAGGAAGTGGGTGCAGTTTTGAATTCATCTGCTGAGATCGAGTTTTCCAAGTGAAGGCCATCTTCTTTAACTATAGATTTAGAGCAGAATTTCTGTAGGAAAATTTTAATTGGATGTTTGGGGAGGTTGTATAACTCCGAATAGTAGGTCTCAAATTGGGCCGCAATGTCTGCTGGGGTGTCGTAGGCTTTCCCTTGAGGGTCTTTGATAGTGTGTGTATATGTGTGCGTGCTGTCTCAGTCTGGAGAGCTCTAGCTAGGAATTTTATGCATTTGTTGCCAAATTCGTAGAAAAGTGTTTGATGTAGGACAAATTTATGTTGTGTTTTATAATTTAACTCTTCATAGTTTTCTATGCTGGGTAAAGGTTGTGATGTATTTGTTGTGCTTGTGATTCCTTGTGGAAAATTTTCAGGTTTTTGATCTTATTGAATAGGTCTGTAATTGTCTTTTGTTGGGCATTTCTCTGGGCTGTTTTAAACAAATTTATGGGCCTCCCATTGGGTAAGTTGTGTCATTTTCTACAAAGAATTCATGTATATTCTTACAGATAGCTTTAATGTCTTCTTCCGAAGTCAGCAGTGAGAAATCTAAGCTCCAAATTTTTGTGGAAGTGTTTTTGTCTGGGAATGTCAGGGTCATCGTGACTAGGTGGTGGTCTGATAAGGGCATCAGCTCGATAGTTGTGGTGGATAGAAAGGGAAGGTCTTTCTGGAACAGGAATACGTAGTCTATTCTGGAATATTTGTTGTGTGGGGCAGAGAAGAAAGTGAAATCTTTTTTGTTAGGATGAAGGGTACGCCGGGTATCATGTAGAAGGAGATCTTGGATCTGTATCTTAATTTGATAAGTGGCTTTGTATGAAAGTGATGCTGTACCAGTGGTTGTGTCTAAGATTGGAAACAGAGCAACATTGAAGTCTCCCCTGAGGATGGTCATATCTGATTGAAAGTCTTTGAGGAGTTGTGAAAGGGATCTAAAAAAATGAACTTGTGCACTATATATGTTGACCAATGTTACAGGTCATCCTTGGACTTGACCCTATAGGCAGATGTATTTGCCTTCTGCGTCCTTGAGGGAATGTCTGTTAATATTGCATCCTGTTTATTCTATATGCACCCATTCCTCTTCTTCCTATGCCTTGTAGGTTCTGTATACCTACAAATCCTCACTTACAATTTTAAATACATTTTGTTTACTTTAGCATAACATGAGTGGTTGTTCTCCCTTAAAAATCCCCCAAGAGGAGCCAATTCCTTACACATTTGTAAGTTTAGGGATCTTGTTTGTGCGGAAGTGGATTTCCTGTAGAAACACAATATCGGCCTTTAGTTTATGCATCATATCAAGGTCTTGGCTGCATTTTTCTGGGATTAGGATCCTTCGCTAGTGGTGTGTATGTGTGACATGATCTGTGTGGGGTTTGTCTTAAATTTGTTAGGAGGAAAGGCGGTATTGTAGAGTTATCTTTCAGTGGTATGGGGGGGGGGGGGGGTCTGGAGGCGAGGCCAAGTCTGAGGGATTTTAATTTTGATGGCAGAGGGGTGGTGTCGGAGACTGTGAGGCAGAGAAAGAATGAGAAAAAATAAATGGAAACATGAAAAAAAGGGGGGGTAGGGGAAAGGAAGGGTGAACGTGGGTGGGGATAGGGAAATGGAGGGAAAATGGGTGGGTTAGTAGGAGGATAAGGGGAGGTTGAAGAGGGGTAATCCAGAAGTAGGGAGGTTATATATAAAGCTCCCTAGAGAAGAAAATCTATCCAGCAGGGGTCGACAGGAATAAATATGTTCCTGTTCTGTGGTGAAGTGGAGGGTGACGGTGTAAAATAGACTAGATCAAATATCAATCTCTAGTCTGAAGGAGATCTTCATGATTCTTATTTCAAGAGTGAGCCAATAATTCTTATCAAGAGACAGAGTGACAGAGTTTTATAAACTTGAGGGAGGGATTCTTAAGGCCACGTAAAGTGAACATATCCCATTACTTTTTTTTTTTAACGTAGAACATAAGAACATCACCTGCTACATAACTATAGGAACAGGACAGGAGTATCACGCTGTGAGACAGTCCTCCATGAATAGAGCAAAGGTGTATCCCCTCATGAGTGTTGAAGAGAGGCACCTCAATCAATAAAAAATTCAAGCAAAGTTGTAACATCCCCTGAATACAGCCATAAAGCATCTGTATTGAGACCGCTGAAGAGAGATATTCTGCCTGTGTGTGTGATCGAGCAGATCCTTAATTATGTTCGTATGCATGTCATATAACAATGTAACTTGGGTTGGTGCACGTAAGGGCTTTTATATGGGCAGTGCTCTTCAGGCAACGAAGAGATGGTCCCGTGTACATTTTTGTGGGGGGAGTAGATCACACACACAGAACTGACCCCTTGACGGGGTCTAGTTATTATGGAAATTCCCCTGCTGTTGGGGTGATCTAAACTCATGAGTATAAGTCAAAAGTACAAAAACAACTTAAGAAATATAAAGTATTATAGAACAATTCTGGAGTATTGTTGCCCTGATGTGGAAGGGTCGTTATCCCTGATGTGAAAGGGTCAATCCAATGAGAACCGTCTCATGCATCGTAAGCAGGTATCAAAGAGGGGTTCCTGTTTTGCTATAGGACAGTTGATTCAGGGGTGTCTAGGAGGAAGAAAGTGAAGGGAAATGTAGGTCGCTCAATCGGATCCTTCATGGTGGGCCCTCCTGTGCACTGGAGAAGTCATTGGGCTGCTGGCCATGGCATTCCAAGGATTGGAGGTTTGACATTTCTTGGCCGTTCGACGCTGTACCGAAACAAGATTTGCATCCTTTTTTCCCACACAAATAGAGCTTTTTTTTGGGGGTATTTGATCAATTCTGTGTTTTTTCTTTTTTGCACTATAAAAAAACAGAGTGACAATTTTGAAAAAAAAAACATATCTTTTACTTTTTGCTATAATAAATATCCCCAATTTTTTTTAACCGCTTGCCAATCAGCCGCCACAGTTTTAATGTGGCAGGTTGGCTTGGCTAGGCAAATCAATGTTACCCCACGCCGCTTTTTCTTTTGGCCACAGCGTGTGCCCGGAGACGATGCAAGTCCCCAGCGGGCAAGCTCCCGCGATCGCTTGTGACAGAGCGGGAACCGGGATCTGTGTGTGTATAAACACACAGATCCCGGGTCTTTCAGGGGAGAGGAGACAGATTGTATGTACTATGTATGAACACCGATCTTTCGCTCCTCCTAGACAGTCTCATCCCCCACGGTTAAGAACACACACAGAGAACATATTTAACCCCTTGATTGCCCCCAAGTGTTAACCCCTTCCCTGCCAGTGACATTTACACAATAATCATGCATTTTTATAGCACTGATCGCTGTATAATTGTTAATGGTTTCAAAAATGTGTCAAAGGTGTCCGATGTGTCCGCCATAATGTCGCAGTCCCAATACTGTGACATTGCGAAGGACAAATCGGAGACTTTTGACACTTTTTTGGGACCAAAAAAATGCACTGATTACTGTGTAAATGTCACTGGCAGGGAAGGGGGCAAAAACGAAGGGTTGATCGAGGGGTTAAGTGTGTGTTCCCTCAGTGTGTTCTACTTGTATGGGGATTGGATTGACTAGGAGAGGAGACATATTTTTTTTCCTACTTAGTAGGAACAAACAATATGGCTCCTCTTCCCTGACAGCACACACACAAATCCCCATGCTGGCACTCGTACATGTGATCGCACGTGCCCGGTGGAGATCGTGACCACTGGCCACACACATTGGGTCCTCTGCCGTGCAGCAGGCCTGCGCGCCTTCTGGTGGCCGAAAAAGAGAAGGACCTTCCCTTATGGGATTTTGCACAGGGGAGCCATTCTGCCGCAATATATCTGCTTGAGCTGGTCAGGAACCGGTTAACCACTTGCAGACCAGCCTCCGCAAATGTACTGCGGCAGAATGGCACAGCTGGGCAAAACTATGTTATGTAACGTCGCTTCGCCCTGTGGCCACTAGGGGTGCACGCACGCCCCCTGCTTGCCCACCGAGCTGATGCAAGTGCCCAGCGGTCGCGATCACTGCCAGGCACACGTGATCGCTCGGGAAACACTGAGAACCGTGATCTATGTGTGTAAACACACAGTTTCTGGTTCTCTGAGGGGAGAAGAGACAGAGAAGAGACAGATCGTCTGTTCATACAAAGTATGAACAGACGATCTGTCATCTCCCCTTCCCCGCGTATTTTTCAAAATTGACGCTCTTTTTTTGTTTAAAGCGCAAAAAATAAAAACCGCAGAGGTGATCAAATACCACCAAAAGAAAGCTCTATTTGTGTGGAAAAAAAAGGACGTACATTTTGTTTGAGTGCATTGTTGCATGTCCTTGCAATTGCCAGTTAAAGCGGAGCAGTGCTGAATCACAAAAAGTGCTCTGGTCAAGAAGGGGGTAAAACCTTCCGGGGCTGAAGCAGTTAAACAAAAAAACAAAACAAGACTTTAATATCACTTTAAATAGATGGTTTTATAATGAGGCTGCATTAAGAGTCTCTGGGTTAACGGAGGTGTACAACTGCAATTTATAATCGGGACCACAATTAGGCTTTTGCAGCTCCTGGCTAAGATGTCCATGCATTTCACTCAAGCTAATCTGCTTTAAAGCAATTGTAAAGGCTTCCATTAAACAAAATATACTAAACATGTTATACCTACCCACTCGGTGCAATGATATTGCACAGAACAGCTCCAAACCCCTGCTGGCTTTTTAGGCCCCTCTCCTTCTTAGTGAGCCAACATGAGAAGCCATTTTCTATGGGGGCACACCGGTGGCCTGGCTCCCGAGCTGGTTTGAGTGCTACTATAGAAACACACAAAGTGGCTCGGCACTTACCCCCGTGTCCTCCTCAAAAGATTTAATTGAAAACAGCAGGAGCTGGTGGCTGCCTCTGTGCCTGTGTGAAGAGGCAGAGTGAGTAGCACTGGCTGCAGATCGGCACAGGGCTGGATCGATATAAAACTCAGGTAATTGTATAGCAAGGTGAGGGGGAGATACACTAAGCCCCTGTACACACGGTCGGAGATTTCCACAACCAAATCCGTCGGATTTTGCCCGTTGGATTTTGTCCGTCGGATCTTGTCCGAAACTGTTGCATACACACGGTCGGACAAAGTTGGCGAAAAATTCGATCTTTCAGAACGTGATGACGTAATTTCGTTACGATGGGACTACATTCAGGCTAGTAGCCAATAGCTTTGATGTAGGAATTTGATCTGAGCATGCGTGGCACTTGGTCCGATCAAAATTCTCTACACATGATCGGAGTATGTCCGATCAGCCCAGTTGGTCGGGAAATATTTCCAACATGTTGGAAAATTGGGTCCGACGGATATTCCGATGGAATCAGTCCAATGCATACCACACAAAGTCGGATTATCCGACGACACGGTCCGATAGGACACATTCCGACGGATTCTCCGACCGTGTGTACAAGGGCTTACTGTGACATTTTTACCTTAATGCAGGGAATGCATCAAGGTAAAAAAATGTCTTGCCTTTAAAATCAGTTTAAGGCAATGGGGTGGTTTTACTAAAGGCAAGTAGACAGTGCTGTTTGCAAATGCACTTGCTCCAGAGCTTAGTAAATTAGGTAAAGTTCCACTTTCCAAAGAATACCCAATCACATGCAAGAAAATTTTTAAATTAAAACAGCATTTTCTCTTGCACATTATTGGATGATGGAAGTCAGCAGAGCTTCCCCTCATGTACTAAACCTTAAAGAAATTCCACTTGCAGAGTGCTCAGTATATTTTCCTTTAGTAAATCAAGACCAATGAGTCTTGAGCTGTTTTAGTGGGGGTTATATGATTTTTATCAAGTGGTTAAGAGAGTGGTGGTATGGAAGGTGTACATGGGAGGCATTTTATTGTTTGGGAAATGGTGCATGGGGGGAGCTTGAGAGGTAATAAAGGCAGAAGGTGGGGCTGTAACAGTGTTAGAAGAAACTGTGGGAAGAACATCAAATCCCTGGGGCTTGGTGTTTTCCCTCTCTACCCGTTATGAGTGATTTAGAGTGCTTGTTATCACAGCTTAGAGCTGCATCTGGTGTCCATGGAGCAGCGTGGGTGCAGAGCCAAATCGTGGCTTCCCTGCAGGGGGACAAGCAGGTTCCCCCTGGGATCTGCACCACTGCATGCTCGGAGGTCTAGTCCTCTGGAGAGCTTCAACTCCGATAGGACCCCTCGGGCTCAGTGCCACATAGGGAGCCCACCATCGGACCCTTCAGGCCCCTCTGTTAAGCGCATGAGTGATGATGGGCATGTCTGCCCATGGAGAATCCAAGCTGGCAGCGCACACCTCCAGGTCACAGACGGTGCCTGGGAGTCTGGGTCAGGCTGGGGCACACCTAGATGGCGTCAGGGGCAGCAGGAGGACGAGACCGGGGTGGCGGAGGCTGGCCAGCATGTCGGCTGATTGAAGCTCGCCTGCGGCAGACGAGATGAGGGGACGGATGGCTGAGTGGCGGTTGGTGGAACCCGTGGAGCCAGTGGACCGGTCAGAGGCTGAGGATAGCAACACAGAGGAAGGGGAGCTGGAAGAGGATGTTGGGGACACAGCAGGGGATGTCGGGCCGGTGGCTGGGTGACTCTGTTTTACTGTCTTTCACTTCTCGCTCTGTACTGTCTGGGGTGGGGGCCCAGGGTCAGGCTGCTTGGGACAGGTCTGGGGCCCAGGGGGCAGATATGCTCACCCGGGAGGTACTGGTGGGTCTGAAGGAGCTTTTGCAGAGCTTGGAAAGGGGGACGGTGCAGGGAGGCGTGGCTGGCGCCTGGAGCCCCTGCCTCTCCCGCAGTAGTGGGGGGGTCGGAGGTGCTGCACGGGTCGAGTGGTGCTGACACGATTGAGAAGAAGGAGACGGACAAGGTGAGGTTGACGGATTCGGTGAAATGTGAGGTATATGTTTGCTTTGAGGGGCCCCTGGGTGTGCACCTCAAGCCTGAGGTACAGAACAAGATTTGGAAAGGGGAGTATGTGAAAATATTTTCTTTACTCCCTCTTGAAAAGTTTAATCTGGATCAGGAATACGAGGAATACGAGGAGAAGCATAGGTATCGCCTAATTCCTCGCACGTTCTCCAATTGGTTGCAAGCATTTGCGATATTGGCAAGTGTGATCGGCGAGAAGGAGCTGGGGAGCTGATCGGCCCTGTTTTGTTAGTTGGATGCTATTGGGGAGGTGGATAGGGTTTATGGCGGCATGGTGTGGCTTCACTACGACTAAGGCAGCGGAAGATAGTGAGGCCGGCTATTCGCTGGGACCACAAGGACATCGGGCTTTGGATGAAACTGATGACCCCAGCCAGAAGTGGGAGCCAGTTTTTTCCGGGAGGGGGGGGGGGGGGGCAGGCAGTACCTCCACCTCAGGTTCGTCGGGCGCCAGAAAAAAAGGGGGTTTTCTGGCAATTTAACAACAGCTCTTGCCGATTTGGGGGGTCAAGTAGTTTCAAACATGAGTGCTCAGGTGTGGGGGCAGACATGCCCTTATTCGATGTTTCAAGGTGGGAAAGAGTAGGGCAGGGGATGTGTCTGGAAATAGGGAAGACTCGGGTGAGGGTGGGAAAGATGTTTCCTTTCCTAAATATGTATCCGGATCGGGAGTCGGAACGACTCCTTGGGGAGGGGTTTACAGAGGGCTTTCGAATCCTGTGCTCTTTAACGGGGTTCCTCCGCTGTCCCAAAATTTACAGTCAGCTCTCCTGTTCCCAGAGGTGGTGTCGGAGATTTTTTGAAAGAGGTTTTCCTGGGTAGGATGAGTGGACTGTTTTTCTCTCCTCCGTTTCCGGGACTTGTCGTTTCTCCACTGGGGGTGGTGCCCAAAAAGGAACCTGGCAAGTATCGTCTGATTCATCATCTTTCCCACCCGAAAGGGGCCGTGGTTAACGATGGTATTGACCCGCAGGCCTTGTTCGGTTAACTATACATTGCTTGACGCCGCAGTGACATGAGTGCATAGGTACAGCTGTGGGTCACTGTTGGCCAAATCGGACGTGGAGGCGGCATTTTGCCTGCTCCTGGTCCATTCGGACAGTGTGTCAGTGACAAGATTCTTATTTTGTCGATCGTTGTCTGCCGATGGGGTGTTCCATTTCTTGTGCTCTGTTAGAGGCCTTTAGTTCCTTTGTTGAGTGGGTAGTGCGTGATGTGCCTGGCTTGAATTCCATCATCCATTACCTGGATGATTTCCTGTGTATTGGGCTACCGGATTCTAACGCTTGCGCGGTCTTGCTGGGGACACTATAGCACATATCAGAATATTTCGGGATTCCTTTGGCGCCAGAAAAAAACGGAAGGCACAAAGACAGAGCTGTTTTTCTGGGCATAACGATTGATTCGATGGCCATGAAATGCCGTTTGCCCATGAAAACACTGGTGGCATTGCGTCAGGAAGTGAGGGACATTGGGGGCAGGCACAAGATACAGGTTAGGGAGTTGCAGTCACTGCTGGGCAAATTGAATTTCACCTGCAGGATAATTCCAATTGGCAGGATTTTTTGCCACCAACTTGCTTTAGCCATGGCAGGCGTCAACACCTCACGGCATTACATTCACTTGACCCGGGATCACAGGACTGACCTTAGGATTTGGGACGAGTTTCTGGCATCTTACAAAGGGAGACGGGAGAACCCTGTGGATGTCGGGACCAGTTGGCGATGGAAATTTGGGGCAATTTGGGGCAGTGTGTTTCGAAACAACAAGGTGCATTTCCACTGTGACAAAATGGGGGTGGTAACAGCTATCAATAACCTCTCTGCCTCCTCTCTGCTGGTGGTGCACTTGTTGCGCCATTTGGTTCTGCTATGCCTTCATCTGAATGCTTTCATTTACACTGTCCAGTGTCCACATTCCAGGTGTTTGTAACAAAATCTTGGATGCCTTGTCTCATTCGCAGTGGAAGGAGTTTTGCGTGCTGGCACCGGAAGTGGAGCAGCATGGAAAGCCTTGTTCACCACAGTTTAAAGATAAGTGACCTGCTGCAGTACCAAGTAGCAATGGCATGCTTCCATCCCGGGTACATCATGTAAAAAGAAAAGGGGAACAAGTGGGACTTTAAACGAAGCATGTCAATTGAAAATAACAATGTATGAATACATGTGAATAAAATGATTTAGATTTAATTTATAATCAATAGCCACTAGGGGTTGTCCAAGATCGGAATGCATACAATAGTAGTACAGTAATATAATATATATATGTATATCCATATTTATATTACTGTACTACTATTGAATGCATTCCGATCTTGGACAACCCCTAGTGGCTATTGATTATAAATTAAATCTAAATCATTTTATTCACATGTATTCATACATTGTTATTTTCAATTGACATGCTTCGTTTAAAGTCCCACTTGTTCCCCTTTTCTTTTTACACCTTGTTCACCACAGTTATGGACGATCGTATCGGAGTCGCCTCTGGATTGATTCAGGATTCCTTGAGCGTGGTGACATGGGTAGTGTATGCCAGAGCATGGGCAGAATGGAATTAGTTCCTGGCGGAGGTAGGGGGGACTTGAGCCTGGGGCGGATGGGTCTTCCTTGGTTATTTATTTCATTGTGAAAAATTTTGTTCGGGGGGCGTTGGCATCAGCGGTGGACCATAAGTTGGCAGGACTGGCTTTCTGGTTTAAGTTGCAAGGTAGTGTGGATGCCACAAAATCTTTTATGGTGTGACAGGCAACGAAGGGTCGTCCCCGGGGCCGCAGATTTAGGGATTCCAGGCGCCCTGTGTTGGTTGCCATTTTGAGGATGGTTTTGCAGGGGCCTACAGACGGTCTGTTCGGTGGTATACGAACGGATTTTATTTTGGGCTGCATTCTTACTGGCCTTCTTCAGGGCCTTACACATAGGGGAATTGGTCAGTCCTTCCAAACAGATTGCCGGGGGAGTCTTATGGGAGGATGTGGTTTTCTCAGGGATTTCCGTATGGATTGGGATACATAGGTCAAAAACGGATCAGGATGGTAAGGGGGTAAGCTTGGAATTGTTCTGGGGAAAGGTGGCTGGGCTTTGGCTGGTTTATGCCTTATCACAGCCAGCAGCAGTGAGACCGAACATTGCAGGCCCATTATTGGTGCATGAGGGTGGTCCATCTTTATCACGGTTTCAGTTCATAGCCATTTTCTGTAAATGTCTTGGCGCGGCTGGCTTGGATCCAAAACAGCACGAGTCTCATTCTTTCCGGATAGGTGCCGCCACTGAGGCATCTTGGTGGGGGCTTAATGACTCGGCTGTCAAGCAGATCGGCAGGTGGGAGTCCAATAGATTTTTACTTTACGTCAGGCCTCATTTGCTTTAGGGCATAGGGGTTTTTCAGTTTTCCTGCATGATACTTTCTTTTTATCTTCCACCCCTTTCTTTGTTTCCTGTGATGTTGTTTGTGTTATATATATATGTGAGTAGGTTGGTGGGTGGCACCGTGTTTCTTTGTTTGCTTACAGGTCAGAGATGCCTAGTGTGGATCATGGGTCATTCCTTTGTGTACTGGGGAGCCAGGCGGTCGGAGGTTAGGCCCGGAGCCAGGCAGTTGGGTTTACCCAGAGAGTTGGGCAGTGTACGCAGGATTGGGGTATGAGGCATGATGTGGAATGGGGTGGTCCCTGAGGTTCACCGATTTGCCCGTTGGGACAGGGTCCCAGATATTCTTGTGCTACATGCAGGGGGTAACGATCTGGGCATCAGACGTTCTAGGGAACTTATACGAGACATTCGTTTTGATTTTCTCCGGCTTCGTTATTAATTTCCAGGCACTATTTTGGTTTGGTTGGAGATCGTGGCACGTGCTGTGTGGAGAGAGGCCAGATCCATGGAAAAGATCAACAAAGCCCCGAGTCAAAGTCAATAAGGAGGTGGGGAGGTTTTTTTGTCAGGAATGGGGTATTGGTGGTCAGGCACTTGGACTTGGAGTCCAAGGCGTGGCAGTTCCTTAGGGGTGATGGAGTCCACCTCAATGCTGTGGGTACGGACATGTGGTTTCTAGGATTGGAGGATGGAGTGCACAGGGATTTTAGGATGTTGCAGGGCACGCAGGTATAAGGAGTCACACCTGTGGCACTGTGGCATTTTGGGGTCCTTGATGGTATAATTTGGTTAATTTGGGTAAGAGGGGGGAATCATCTCAGGTATGGTATCCTCGCGTGGGAACGGTTCACTGTATAGTGACCGGGTAGCGTTAAGGACCCTGGGTGGATGAGGTCAGCTGCATTTAGCCCCTGAGTCTATAAGTCGCAGCTGGGGTGGCAACTCAGCTAGCTATTGGATATTGGATATATTGGTACCATCAAGGATCTCAAAATCATTACATCTGGTTTTGGTTAGTAAAGATTATGTGGGTTAATTATGTTGTTTAATGTGAATAAAGTTGGCTTGTTAATAAAAGGCCATGTTCGGCAATTTACCCCACCTCAGGTGTTGCATGGTTATTTATGTTAAGGTAAAGGCGTTATGGAGGTTAAATAAAGGTAATGTGTAAATTGCATGGTCAGCTCTTAGCTTCCCTATGTAAGAGTCTAGAGAGATAAAGAGATAGAGTCTGCCATGCAGGAATAGTGGTAAGAGGCATGTTGGCCACCCTTGTTTAAGCTTTGTCCCAAGTTGCTGACCTGTAGCCACAGGAAAATGGTTTATACTGGATAACCTTTCCCAGTGAGAATTTCAAATCTCCCTAGGTGGAAGAGAATGAGTGCTCCAATGCAAGTAAAGGCAAGACAGCGTTGGTAGCCTACTAGCCAATGGTTAGGCAAGGCCCTTTCTGCACTGAATAATCAAACTAGTGTGGTAATGTTACTTCCACTGCCTTTCAGTCATTTCCTTTGTACTGTGTTCCTTTGTTCCTTTGTACTGTACAGTGCCAGCTTCATTCTCTTACAACAACCTAGTCAATTTAGTATAAGATATTTTCAGTCGGCTGTGAGGAACGAACAATGTTACCTTTGTGATCTTATTCTGTTTTGGTATTGCCATTATATAACTGTTTAACCAACCCTTCTTTTTCAGGGCTCTTACTGTTAACCACTTCAGCCCGGACCATTTGGCTGCCTAAACACCAGAGGACTTTTTACAATTTGGCACTGCGCTGCTTTTACTGGTAATTGCGCGATTATGCAATGTTGTATCCAAACAAAATTTGAGTCCTTTTTTTCCCACAAATAGAGCTTTGAAAGACCGAAATTTTGAAAAAAAAAGATTATTTCTACTTTTTGTTATAAGAAAAATCCAATAAACTCAATTTTAGTCATACATCTAGGCCAAAAATGTATTCAGCCACATGTCTTTGGTAAAAAAAATGTCAATAAGCGTATATTTATTGGTTTGCACAAAAGTTATAGGGCGGTGCACTGCGTCACCTCCCTTTATGTGATCGCCCTCTGACCAGGTCTCGCTCTGAGTTCCCAATCACAGGCAAAGGCCCATTATGCTAATACTATGCTCGCGAGATCTACCAAGCGGCTTGCACAACGCTGTCAGTAATGGCTGTACACATATAGCAAATATATTTTTGAAAAACACATTAACGTGCTTTGCCATAATCTGGCTAAAATATGTAGTATTAAGTCCACAAGAGAAAATACATAAACTGAGGAATCGATTGCACATCCGTGTCAGCATGGCCACAGTGTAGAAAAAAACATGTATTATCAACCTCCATCACTCTGCCAATCCAACAGTGGAAGTGATTCAAATCAAAATGTTGGGGACATTGCTGTTCACAACATCATTTTTTTTTCAATTTTCAAAACTTTGTGACAAACAGCGAGATCTGCAAAATACTACTTTCCAGAATGGGGTCATTTGGGAGGGGTTTGTGCTATCTGGGCATTCCATGGCCTCCAAAACTGTGATAGGCAGTGAGGAGTGAAATCAAAAATTTACACCCTTAGAAAGCTCAAAGGCGGTGCTTGGTTTTTGGGGTCCTGTACACGGCTAGGCTCCCAAAAAGTCTCATACATGTGGTATCCCCGTACTCAAGAGAAGCAACAGAATGTATATTGAAGTGTAATTTCACATATGCCCATGGCATGTTTGAGCAATATATCATTTAGTGACAACTTTCTATAAAAAAAAAGAAAAAGAAAAAATAAATTTTTCCAGAAACTTGTGACAAAATATAAAATATTCCATGGACGCAACATGCCTCTCAGCAAATAGCTTGAAGTATCTTCTTTCCAAAAGGGGTCACAAACCCCTTTTTCATGGCCTCTGTAACTGTGATAGGTGGTGAAACCACCATTTTATGCCATTAGAAAGCCTGAAGGCGGTGATTGTTTTTTTGGGTCCTGTATGTGGCAATGCTCTCTAAAGGTCTCACACATGTGGTATCCCCATACGCTGGAGAAGCAGCAGAATGTATTTTGGGGTGTAATTCCACATATACCCATGGTATGTTTGAGCAATATATCATTAAGGTGTCCATTTATGAAGCAGTGAAATCTATTCACTGCTTCATTCTCTGGCACTCTCAGAGGAGATTTTCTCCTCTGTGTGCCTGTTTATGAAGAGGAGTAGATCGTTTCAACTACTGAGGAGTGAAGCGATCTACAAATGCTTCCAGCACTGGAGAACAGCCCCTGATACCGGAATCTTGTGAGACTTTACGAGATTACAGCACCAGAAATTCACTGAAACACTGAGATGTCAGTTTATTAAGCAGTGATAAAGTATCACCGCTCACTACACTGACAGACGGCATGGTTAATGTTAGTAAAATAAAGAGTCCCCCTACTATATATATATACATACACACACATATACACACAATATATATACATATCTAAAGAACAATGCAACCAAATTTGATATTTTTCTCATTATTCTTCCACAGTTAGTAATCATCAAGAGTTGTGCTATAAAATTTTTACAAGACGGTACAAAGTCCCATTCTTAATACAGAAAAGCTATCCGGAAGTGACCAACACTTGTTGGCATTGTGGAGAGTCGGTGGGTGATATACAGTACTACATATTTTCTGGTCCTGTCGAAATCTACTACATTTTTGGGCCAAGGTGCGAAATATTGTTAAACAGTTAACAGAATATGATTTGGGATCTGACCCAGCTAGTTACCTCCTTCACCTTTCAGATTTATCAAAACGTAGATATCGAAACTCGCTGGTTGACCATCTATTCAACACGGCGAAGGAGTGCATTCCGGATTTGTGGAAGCAGAAAACACTCCCTTCTACCGTACTGTGGTTTAAAAAAATAGCCAACATATATGCCATGCAAAAAGGAATTGCAATCATACAGGGTAAAAAGGAGAAGTTGAATCAAAATGGATACCGTGGTCCCATTTTGTATCCACTGAGGAATATGGCAGCATACTAGTTGAGGCGGAGCTGGGGGGAGGGGGAGGAGGGGGATTTAAGGGGGAGGGGGGGAGGAGGAGGGAGAAGGGAAGAAGGAATTTGTGTTGTTTTTTTTCGAACATGGATAATCAGTTATAAAAATAATGAATCGATATATATGTAAGATATGTTTTGTGATAAGCATGCAATGAAAATGTATTTGTGTTAATGTATAAAAGTTTGTTGAAAATAAAATACTAAATTTACAAAAAATAAATATATATATATATATATATATATATATATATATATATATATATATATATACACACACACACATGTATATACATTATATACAGTTGTGTGAAAAAGTATTTGCCCCCTTTCAGATCTTTTATTTTTTTGCATATTTTTCACACTTCGATGACTCAGATCATCAAACAAATGTTATTATTACACAAAGATAACCTGAGTTAATACAAAATGAAGTTTTTAAATGATGGTTTCATTTAATAGGCAAAAAAGCTGTCCAAACCTTCCTGGCTTTATGTGAAAGAATAATTGCACCCTAAACCTAATAACTGGTTGTGCCACCCTTGGTGGCAACAACTGCATTCAAGCATTTGCGATAACTGCCAATGAGTCTTTCACATTGCTATGGAGCAATTTTAGTCCACTCTTCTTTGCAGAATTGTTTTATTTCAACCACATTGGAGGGTTTTCCAGAATGAACGGCCTGTGTAAGGTCATGATACAGCATCTCAGTTGGATTTAAGTCCAGGCTTTGACTAGGCAACGGCAAAACCTAAATTTTGCTTTGTTTGAACCATTTGGAGGTGGACTTGCTGTTGTGTTTTGGATCATTGTCCTGCTGCATAACCCAAGTGCACTTGATCTTGAGGTCACAAACTGTTGATCGGACATTCTTCTTTAGGATTTTATGGTAGAGCTCAGAATTCATGGTTCCATCAATTACGGTAAGTCGTCTAGGTTCTGAAGCTGCAACGCAGCCCCAGACCATCACTCTATCACCACCATGTCTGACTGCTGGTTTGATGTTCTTGTTATGAAATGCTGTATTAGTTTTATGCCAGAAGTAATGGGATGCACCCCTTCCAAAAAGTTACATTTTTGTCTCATCAGTCCACAGTATATTTGCCTAAAAGGGGATAATCAAGAAGTGTTTTGGTAAATGTGAGATTAGCCCTTGTGTTCTTTTTGGTCAGCAGTGGCTTTGGCCTTGGAACTCTCCCATGGATGCCATGTTTGTCCAGTCGCTTTCTTATTGTTGAATCATGAACACTGATCTTACCTGAGGCAAGTGAGGCATTCAGTTCTTTAGATGTTGTTCTGGGTTCTTTTATTTTTTTTATTTTTTTTTTAATACAAACGTTTTATTGAGAAAAGAAAAATTAGGCATACACAATAATCAGCCAATACCTTAGTTTTAACAACATAGTACTTGTAACCACATCTGCAGTGAGACATAATAGGATTCAACTGACAAGGCTAAGGATAACAAAGGTGCGTACAGAGTGATCGCCTAATGAAATCATGTAGCTTGAAATTTCTAATTCCGGTGTGGGAGTTCTATTAACAATGGAAGATCATGGCATATTAGGTGCTACACCTACTCCCACACGGTAGTATAAAACTATTGCGTCTAGGTTGTTAGAAAAAGTATTGACATGCCGCCAAAATAAAATCAGAAAAGTGAACTCAAAAACTAGGAAAATCAACATAAAGAGGTACAGGATATCAAGATAGAGGTTGCTGTCTGTGCTACCAATAGGCTATTCAGGTTCAATGTTATCCCGGTTCTGTGTGTAGAGAACCTCTCAGGGCGACCAGGACCTCCATTTCAGATCATATATATGCATAGTATCCATAATTGTATGGAGAACCCTCTCCATGAGTTGGATAGCTGCCATTCTCTTGAGAACCTGGTCCCAGAAGACCCTAGGTGAGCGCCAAAATAAAGCTATTGACCAGTGCACTGCACTAAAGAGAGTGTGGGAAAGTTTTTGGGCAGGATTGGTGGAGCCAGGGATGTCAGTGAAGAATAAGCATATTTGATGGGTTAACGTGATGGGGGTTCCCATGATCTCCGCTACCTTTGTATTCACCCTCTGCCATAGGTCCCTGAGAGCCATACAGCTCCAAAAAATGTGAAGATGGGCCCCCGAATCAGGGCAACCTCTGAAGCAATTTCCAGAAATAGTAGGGAAGAATTTATGTAATTTAGCAGGGGTATAATACCATCTGGTATGTAACTTCACCACTGTTTCTTTCACCGCCTCGGACCTTGTACATTTGTGCATATTGGTGATCCAGTTAGACCATTCTTCCAGGGAGGCTACTACTCCTGTCTCTTGTTCCCAGCTAAGTATGGCTGATGATTTTTCAAAGAGGTCTAAGCTAGCTAATGAGGAATACAGCAGGGAAATCATTCCGTTCTGGGTTCTTTTATGACCTCCTGGATGAGTTGTCGTCGTGCTCTTGGAGTCATTTTTGTAGGCCGACCACTCCTGGGAAGGTTCCCCACTGTTCCAAGTTATCTCCATTTGTGGATAATGGCTCTCCCGTGGTTCACTGGAGTTCCAAAGCCTTAGAAATGGCTTTGAAATCATTTGTAGATGAATACATGTGCATTACTTTGTTTCTAATCTGTTCTCAATTTTTTTTAGGCATGATGTGTGGCTTTTTGTGATCTGTTGACGTGCTTCACTTTGTCAGACAGCTTCTATTTATGTGATTTATTGATTTAACAGGTCTGGCAGTAATCAAGCCTGGGTGTGGCAAGTGAAATTTAACTCAGCTTTCCAAAAAAATGTGGTTAATCACAGTTAATTCAGGATTCAGCATGGGAGGGAGCAATGCATTTTTCACATAGGGCCAGGCAGGTTTGGACAGCTTTGATCCCTTAATAAATTTAATAATAATTTAAAAATGGCATCTTTGATTTACTCAGGTTATCTTTGTGTAATATTAAAATTTGTTTGATGATCTGAATCATTTAAGTGTGAGAAATATGCAAAAAAAATAAAAAATCAGGTAGGGGGCAAATACTTTCTCACACAACTATATATATATTTTTTACACAGTATTTGTGCTTAGATTTTTCAAACACATTGTTTTTGGAAAAAACACACTTTTTTCAATTTTAATGCAATTAAACACACCATATTGCCCAAATGTTTGATGAAATAAAAAAGATGATCTTAGGTCGAGTACATGGATACCAAACACAACATGCTTTAAAATTGCGCACAAACAACAGCAGCGACAAACTATATACATTTTTAAAAGCCTTTAAATGCCTGTATAGGTTACTGCTTTAGATTTACAATGGAGACCTACTGCTAAAATAACTGCCCCTGATCTGACCTTCGCGGTGATACCTCACATGCATGGTGCAATTGCTGTTTACATATGATGCGAGAGCAGGGAGGGACAGGGGTGCTTTTTTTTATTATTTATTTTGCCTTTTTTATTTTATTTTTAAACTTTTCCTTTTTTTAATAATTTTTTGTTATCTCAAGGAATTTAAATATCTCCTATGATTGCAATAGGTAGTGACAGGTTCCCCTTTTTAGAAAAAAATTGGGGTCTATTAGACCCTAGATCTCTCCTCTGCCCTTGAAGCATCTGACCACACCAAGATCAGTGTAATAAAATGCTTTGCCAATTTCCCAATGGCCCTGTTTATATCCGCAAAGTCATGAAATGCTCACAGCTTCCAGTTTCTTAGGCCATAGAGATGATTGGTGTCACTGTGACAGGGGGTGACAGGGGTTGCGGGGGGGGTGATCGGGGGGTGATTTGTGTGCCTATGTGTACTGGTGTTAGTGTGCTGTTTGTGTAACTCACAGGGATGTCTTCACTCATCGGGCACCGAAATTAAAAGGCTTCACGAGGAGAGATGACCTTTTATCCGACATGTTGGTGTTATATCTTTCACTTGGATTTTATAATACAGCTGGATAAAAAAAAAAGTCTTCATTCCAGGCTGCAAAGCAGCAAAATGTGATTATTTTAAAAGGAGTGATTCCTTCCTACACCCACTCTGTGTGTTTATATATATATATATATATATTTATATAGACTATCACTTTAAGAATTTGTAATGCACATTCTTGCTTCTTTTTAGACACAGAGTTTTCAGTCTATGATGACCTTCACCACCAGATAAGAAGCAACAGTTTACTCCCTTTTTGCTTTGAGAAATGGACAGTCTTATCTAGCTAGTCTGATCCAGTACAGTCATAGTGGCACCCATGTTTTCTTTCACTTTCTATCAGTCACATGATGTAACCACCTACTTAACTGTTCCCTTGCTGTTAAGAAGATATGAATGCTGATAGGACTAAACTATACGGCCACACCTATAACATGCCTAGACCTTATGCCTATTCATACGAATAAAATTGTTTAGCCGATAGATGTAACCTCAGAAACACTTTCACTTTACTGCGTTATTGAGAATGGTGTAGTGTGTTTCTCCACTGCAGTGTATGGAATAAAAAGCACCTAATTTTCTTAAGATTTGGACTCACTGTCTCATCAGAAAAATGTCTTGTTTGGAGACTCCCTAACCTGATTTAACAGAATGGCAGCTTTCGACTTGGATATAGTCCAGAGAGACACAAAACTCACATTGAGCAGACAGGTGGCCGTGGTAACAAACTGTTATTCTAACTTATTTTGCTCTCCGTGGCGCGTAATTAGTCGGTCTCTGGGGTCTATTGGCTGAAGGAGTACACAGTTTGACCCAAATAACCACATAAGAAGGTCTTACCAGAGGACTGTAGTAGTAAGCCTGTGTGGCAAGTAATGCCTATGTGGCAAGTGTATAGGCCTGACATGACAGACAGATGTGGACTGTCACGTACCTGAAGGGAGATTGAAATGACGAGGTCAGCCTCTCTTGTATCTCTAGTCCAGATCCCGCTGAGGGTGAGACAGAAGGAGCCAAAGGACCAGAGGTACTCGAGTGCCTGCAGGTGAAGACCAGAAGACTTGCAGCAGGAAGTTGCAGCCAGTTGCAGGACTGTAGTCGCAGAGCAGGTGGCAGCTGGTCGCGGTACCGTGGTGGCAGACACTTAGATGATAGAGGCGAGCCAAGCAGGGCACAGAAGCAAAGATGTCAGGAAAGCCGGGTTTGTCAACAGGCGGGCAGCAGAGTACAGGCACATCAGGCTGAAGCAGATCAGGGAGGAAGTCGGAGTCATCAAAGGCAGGCAGCGGGGTACTTGAGCATCAGGCAGAGATGGGTCGGATGGGTAGCCGGGATCAGGAACCAGGAATCAGACAGGCAGAGTCCAGAAGCAAGGTCAACAAGAGCCAGGGTCAGCAACGGGATCACACAGAATAGCACAGGTTTCAGGGCAGCAGGATACAGCTGAAGACCAATTAGCACAGACTGGTGGCCGAGACCCCTTTAAATAGGCTGCCTGGCGCCAATTTGCGCAGAGTGTGCATTCGTGCGAGCGTGCGTCATTGCGCATGCACATACGGGTACCTGCAGTCACCTGCGCTCGTGCACTCGCACAAATGCACACTCACCGCAAATAGGCACCAGGCAGCCTATTTAAAGGGATCCCGGCCACCAGTCTGTGCTAATTGGTCTTCAGTAAGAAAGGAGTGAGGTGCCCCCCTTCAAATTCCTGTGTAAAGAGATTTTTTTTTTCTTTTGGAAAAAAGTGAACAATACAGAAGGGTTATATTGTAGGTACTGAAACTGAGCATGAAAAGGGAAAAGGTTCCACTCACTGATATGACCAGATTGATTTAGTTTTTTAAGATGCCAGAATATTAAAGGAACTATGCAAGTTAAGAAGCTGTAGTTGGAAAAGGAAGCACATGCCAGAAGAAAGAAATCAGAAGGTTATTGATGGTTTAAAGAAGTAGATAAGAAACATGAAAGTGAACAGAATGTTGAAGAATTATTAATGAGGATTCCTGGATGTGAGACAAGAAAAGACTGAGGATGTTTTTGATTACTTTAAATGTGTCCAGTCCATGGCAGAGACAGTATATGTGGATGTAACATAAGTTACATAGTAGGTGAGGTTGAAAAAAGACACAAGTCCATCAAGTCCAACCTATGTGTGTGATTATATGTCAGTATTACATTGTATATCCCTGTATGTTGCAGTCATTCAGGTGCTTATTTAACCACATGTGGACCGGGCCATAGCCGAAAGATGGTTACAGCACAGTCGGCTTATCCTGGGAGGGCTTCCATGGATGTCCTCCCAGAATCTTGCTCCCGCGCACCTGGGAACACCCTAGGGTGTGCACCCAGGAACATCTGTGACCGCCGCGTCCGGGGCATTACGGATCGAGGTAAGCGGATGCTGATCGTGGCCATTTACCATGAGCGATCACTTGTAAACAAACCGGCATCATGACATGACGCTGGTTCCTCCCTCCCCTCTCTGTACCGATCTGTACAGGGAGAGGGGGAGAAATGGCAGCAGCACTGTGGGCTGGATGTGAAGTGCCCACAGCGCTGCTCAAGTGACAATCCTCTGCCCATACTCTGCCAATACTCTGCAACACTATGCAATACTCTGCCAATACTCTGAAACACTGTGCAATACTCTGCAACACTGCAATATTCTGCAACACTTCAATACTCTGCCAATACTCTGCAACACTGCAATACTCTGCAATAATCTGCCAATACTCTGCCAATACTCGCCAATACTCTGCCAATACTGACCAATACTCTGCAATAAATTTTAAAACAAAGATTTTTATTAATTTTTTACCGAATTTTCAGTCTTTTTTGATTAATAGCACAAAAAGTAAAAAACCCAGCAGTGATTAAATACCTCCAAAAGAAAGCTCTGGTTGTGTGAAAAAAAGGACAAAAATTTAATTTGGGTACAGTGTTGCATGACTGAGTAATTGCCATTCAAAGTGTGAGAGCACCAAAAGCTGAAAATTGGTCTGGTTAGGAAGGGGGTTTAAGTGCCCAGTGGTCAAGTGGTTAATAGTTTCTTGAAACTATCAATGCCCCCCCCCCCCCCGCCCCCCGCTGAGACCGCTGCCTGTGGAAGGGAATTCCAGATCCTTGCCGCTCTAAGCTCCTGTACACACGGTCGGAGATTTCGACAACCAAATCCGTCGGATTTTGTCCGTCGGATTTTGTCCGTTGGATCTTGTCCGAAACTGTTGCATACACACAGTCGAACTAAGTTGTCGAAAAATCCGATCATTCAGAACGTGATGACGTAATTTCGTTACGATGGGACTACGTTCAGGCTAGTAGCCAATAGCTTTGATGTAGGAATTTGATCTGAGCATGTGTGGCACTCCGATCAAAATTCTCTACACATGCTTGGAGTATGTCCGATCGAACCACTTGGTTGGGAAATATTTCCAACATGTTGGAAAATTGGGTCCGACGGATATTCAGACGGAATCAGTCCGATGCATACCATACACATTCGGATTATCCGACAACACGGTCCGATAGGACACATTCCGACGGATTCCGTGTGTACAAGGGCTTACAGTAAAGAACCCTTTACATAGTTTAATGTTAAACCTCTTCTAATTTTAATGAGTGGACCCGAGTCTTGTTAAACTCCCTTCTGCAAAAAAGTTTTATCCCTATTGTGGGGTCACCAGTATGGTATTTGTATATTGAAATCATATCCCCTCTCAAGCGTCTCTTCTCCAGAGAGAATAAGTTCAGTGCTCACAACCTTTCCTCATAACTAATATCCTCCAGACCCTTTATTAGCTTTGTTGCCCTTCTTTGTACTCCCTCCATTTGCAGTACATCATTCCTGAGGACTGGTGCTCAGAACTGGCAGCATACTCTAGGTGCAGCCAGACCAGAGTCTTGTAGAGAGGGAGAATTATCTTTTTATCTCTGGAGTTTATCCCCTTTTTAATGCATACCAATATTCTGTTTGCTTTGCTAGCAGCAGCTTGGCATTGCATCTACTAGGACCCCAAGGTCCTTTTCCATCCTAGATTCCCCCAGAGGTCCCCCCCCCCCCCCCCCAGTGTATAGATTGCATTCATATTTTTGCCATCCAAATGCATTATTTTAAAATTTTCTACATTGAACCTCATTTCCCATTTATTTGTTCAGATCTTTTTGCAAGGTTTCCACATCCTGCGGAGAAGTTATGGCCCTGCTTAGCTTAGTATCATCCGCAAATGCAGAGATTGAACTGTTTACCCCATCCTCCAGGTCATTTATGAACAAATTAATGTGACTGAGTACTAACTTTACTGCCATAATAAGGAAACAAGGATTTGAATGGGCTTTGCTAAGAGAAGTGTGCAGTAGCATTGAAGCCCAGAGAGAGGAGAGAAAAGAGAATACGACGTACTTAATGCTTTTATAGCCTAAGATTAGGAGCAAATTGTTTATGCTCATCTGAAGCCAGAGAGCAGCATCATGAAGAAAAAGATGGTGATGAAGGCAAAGATGGGACTGGTGCCAGTACTTTAGCATTAAGTTCAACTGAGAGGTGTCCAGTTTGTCTGAATAGTCTTTCCTTGGAGGCTGGCTTCACAGAAGTATGTTGTCACATTTTCTGTATATCCTGCATTTTTAAATGGTGTGAAACCTCCTCATCCTGCCCTGCAGACCACAAACCCTTTCAAACTGTGTATAAAATAGTTCCAGTTAGTGGATGCACCAAGATCCATGTTGTGGCAAGAACACAAAAAAGAAAACTGCAGCTGCAACCTGTTCCAGATATGTTTTAGAATGGATGTTATGAAGAAATATGCAAATTAATTCTTGAAAAGAGCAAGGACAAAACATTTGTCATCAGCAAGGCTGATAGCAAGTATGAAGCAATCCTGCTTGAATTAGGAGAAATAAAAGTGAAAATATGTACCACAATTAATCCTGCCAGCGTTTTCCTAGAGAAAGAAGAAGACCTTGAAGAGGAGGGTGACCACATCTGCTTTAAACTCATGGAAGAAGAAATACAGAGAATCTCTCCAGTAAAGGACACTCCTGCTCTGATCCTGTTTGCAGAGGGTTCACACATGTACAAAGATGGAGTCCCAAGAATGGCATATGCGGTGACAACATTGGAGGAAGTGATTGAGACCCCACTACTCCCTTCATGATTTTCAGCGCAGGTTGCAAAAGTTTTAGCACTCACAAGAGCCTGTGTGACCGGAAAGGATCAAACAGCCAACATCTACACTGATAGCAAGTATGCTCTCCAAGTAGTCCATGATTATGGACCCATAAGGAAGAACAGAAGATTCACAACTGCTGTAGGGGAACCAATTCAAAACTGAAAATAAGAACTTTTTGAAGCAGTCATCCTCCCAAAGGAAGTAGCCATCCCGAAGGTCAAGGCACATACTGGAGAACAAATCATGGAAGAAAAGGAAACCAGTTGGCTGATCCTACTGCCAAGAAGAATGCTGAAACACCAAGGGAAGCAATCATGACCCTAATCATTGATTTTGCAAAGGAATAAGAAGAAGCCTGTAACAGATTGAAGAAAAAGAAGAGAACAAATACAGAAAGCAAAGGAATTGATTAAGAAATTGCAAGAATCTGCACATGATGATTGGAATGAAGTCATGGAAAGGGACGAAGCCAAAAAGGACCAAGATGGACTCTTGTGCAAGGAAAATGGAATATGTGCCCCACCTCAAACAGAGAAAATGATCATGCAACTAGCCCATGGCCCGAGTCATGTAGGCCCTATGGCAATGGAGAGAAACATAAGCAAGGCTGGATGTTTTATTCGATACTCCAGAAATGCATGTCAAGACTTTGTTGAGGGATGCATAATCTGTGCTAAAAACAACCCAGAAAACTGACCAGATTAACACAAAGGCATTTGGTCAAGCCACTATTCCCTTTCTAACGACTTCAGATTGATTACAACCAATTGCCCAAATTAGGCCAATATCAATATGTTTTGTTGTGAATAGACATACCGTATATACTCGCGTATAAGCCGAGATTTTCAGCCCCTTTTTTTAGGCTGAAAGTGCCCCCCTCGGCTTATACTCGAGTCACCGCCATCTGCCTACCTGATCAGCGTGTCGTGCAGACAGACGGCGGCCATTCCACTGTTCAAAAGCCGCGCCTCCCTGTCTGTGATAGGCGGAACACTCAATTTCCCAGCAGTCAGTGTTCCGCCTATCACGGACATCCTCTCATCCTCGTCCGTAGTATGAGGATGAGCGGATGTCCGTGATAGGCGGAACACTGACTGCTGGGAAATTGAGTGTTCCGCCTATCACAGACAGGGAGGCGCGGCTTTTGAACAGTGGAATGGCCGCCGTCTGTCACAGACGAGGATAAGAGGTGTGGCTTTTGAATCCTGGAATGGCCGCCGTATGTTTTTATGACATGCTGATCGGTGCAAAATGGCACACGGAGCTGCAGATGGGCACAGAGCTGCAGAAGGACACAGAGGCTGCAGATTGGCACACGGAGGCATGCACAGGACACAGGTAGGCTGCAATGGACACAGGGAGGTACACAGAGAGGTATGCAGCTGCAGATGGGCATTGTTGACCCTCTTTTCCACTCTTTTAAGCTGTAACAGTAGCTGCTGCATGTCTCATCTTCGGCTTATACACGAGTCAATAAGTTTTCCCAGGTTTTTTGTGGTAAATTAGGGGCCTCGGCTTATATTCGAGTCGACCAATACTCGAGTATATACGGTATTTTCAAGCTGAATAGAAGCTTGTCAGGTGGCTAAAGCAAATGCCAAGACAACAGCAAAGAAGCTCCTTTCCAAAGAATTATGTCGCTCTGGAGTCCCTGAAACCATAGAGAATGACAGAGGAACACATTTTACTGGGCAGATCATGCAAATTATATGCAAGGACTTGGCAACTGAGCAGGCCTTCCATGCCCCTATCATCCTCATAGTTCATAGTTCAGGAAAGGTAGAAAAATATCATGGAATCATTAAAGACAGGCTAGCTAAAGTAATGCAGGAAAAGGGAAGATGGGTCAATAAAGAAACAATGGCCAGAACTGTTGCCTCTGGTTCATTACAGCATCAGGACTACCCCTACTTGTAAGTCAGAGAACTTGAGCCCTTATGAAATTTTGTTTGGGGGCCCACCTTGTATTTTCCATGTTAGACTGTTTTAATATATAATGATTTTGTTTTTTATGTATTTATCTATTACAAGCAACTAACTGCAATGCACAAGTTTGTTTTTGATTCAATTCCAGATCCATATCAAGTAACTGGAACACATGATTTACAGCCAGGTGATCGGGTCCTAGTAAAAGAACATGTGAAAGTATCTTTGGGACCAAAGTTTGAAGGACCCTTCAAAGTGCTCCTGAGAACTGCTACAGCTGTAAAGTGATGTGGACACATGCCAGCCTTTGTAAGAAAGTACAGCTAATTTCAAAAGATGAGTAAACTACTGTTATGCCTTTGCTTGATCTTAGCAGTCAAGGCTATATGGGAAAATCACCTGTACAAATTACACATGCTAACAGGAATACGGAGTAATTTGAGTAATTGCTAGATATGTTCACATAGGCCAGACAGGTTGAAAACAAAAAAGGCACACTCCTAGTATTCATTTAGACCCCTTTTACACTGGGGCACTTTGCAGGTGCTACATCGCTAAAAATAGCGCCTGCAAAGCGCCCTGAAAGCGTCACTGCTGTGTCTCCAGTGTGAAAGCCCCTAGGGCTTTCACACTGGAGCGGTGGTGCTGGCAGTACACTAAGAAAAGTCCTGCTAGCAGCATCTTTGGAGCGTTGAAGGAGCTATGTGTATACTGCCCCTCCACCACTCCTGCCCATTGAAATTCAGCCGCTAGCGGGGTTAAAAGCACTAGCGGCCGAACACCTCCCCAAATACAACGGTAAATCACAGCTAAATATAGCAGCACTTTACCGCCAATGCCGCCCCCACCCCAATGTGAAAGGGGCCATACTTTCATGCTGAGTTAAAACAAGGCTGTCCAAAAACGTCCGTAATATCACAAATGTTCTATTGTTGTGAAAATACATTTTATGCTAAATATAACTTAAGGCCCTTGGGAATATCCCCTTGTTTAGTAAAGAAAAAGGGTATACAATGTGGCATTATGATAGGAAATATGGCAAACCCAGACTACTCATAGGAATCATCATTATAGGTTTTCTTGTTTATTTGTTCTTTTCAGGTGTGCTAAATGTGGAATACAAAAATTACTACAATGGCAGTTAGAACTGAGGAAGATGACCCCAAGGAAGAGATAGAGTGTAATCAGATTATCAGATTCGTATGATGCCGAGATGGGTGATACCAATGAGTAAAGATATGTATCCACATACACCCTAAGAAGAACTTTGCTACACTTAGGCCGCGTACACACGCGGGGACTGTTCGCTCAACTTTGTCCGTCAAACAGTTTCAGCGGACAGTCCGCTCAAAATTAGCATGGACGGACTTGGCCACACGCGACGAACGAACAGTCCGCTGAAACCGTGCGCGATGACGTGAACGGCACGTACGACGGGACTAGAAAACGACGTCCTATACACTGCAATGCAAACTTCGGCGTGTAAATCCTTTCTGAGCATGCGCGGAACTTAGTTTGACGAACAAGCCTACACACGAGGGGACTGTTCGCTGAAACAAAGTTTCAGCGGACAGTTTTTCGGAATTTCCGAAAAACTTTGTTCAGCAGACTGTCCGCTGAAACTGTCCGCTGAAAGCCCACACACGAGCGGACTGTCCGCCGAAACACTGTTCAGCGGACAAAGTTGAGCGAACAGTCCCCGCGTGTGTACGCGGCCTTAGATGTGAAGTAGTACTGTGGACCCTCTAGTATCATACTAGGTAGGGAAGATATGATAGTGACCCCTCCATAGGGGTCAAGAGGAGGGAAATGAGTGTATATATATATATATATATATATATATATATATATATATATATATATACTCAGCTCTCTGTGGCCAGTAAATAGTCTGTTCTGGGGTCCATTGGCTAAAGGAGTCTTATGCTGTTGATGAGATGGTGAGATTAAGGTAAAATTAAGTGTAGTGTAATTAAGTAATGTTGATGTTACACAGTTTGACCCAAAAAACTCCTTTACTTTACCTGTTGCAGAAATAATAGAGCCGATAATAATTATGTTGATGTTTTGTTTCTATGCTTGGGGTGTCAATAGATTTATGAGACTTGTGATAAGGTCTAGCCAGAGGACTGTAGTATAACTGTTTCCTTGCTGTTAAGAAGATATGAATGCTGATTGGACCAAACTATACGGTCACACCTATAACACGCCTAGACCTTATGCATATTCATATGTATAAAATTTTATAGCTTGTAGATGTAACCTCAGAAACATTTTCACTTTACTGCTTTATTGAAAACGGTGTATTGTGTTTCTCCACTGCAGTGTATAGAATAAAAAGCATCTCATTTTCTTAAAATTTGGACTCACTGTCTCATCAGAAAGATGTCTTGTTTGGAGACAACCTAACCTGATTTAACAACCCAAAAAAAAAGAATTTTACAGGAAAGTATGAGGAAAAAAAATCCTATTTATACCTGAATGCCTGGTTCCTCTCTAATAAGGGGGGTAATACATTCTGCTGAAGTAGAAGGTAGCAATAAAAGAATTTAAAAGTGACCTGGGACATTACTATGGGTCCTAATACTTTGTAGATAATATAACACCTTACTATTTTTGCTTGGCTTTTTATGCAAATGTACTACTCTGCTGGTGCAAGCCAATTCACAAAGATCAACTGCTGGCGCTTACCTGCTGCTGTTAAGTACACCTGACTCTTTTTGTAGAATGAATCAGAGGCTATTATTGAACTACTGCACTCCACAGAATCAAATTCTTAATTTGAATCTGACAGTGAGAGCTCCTCCCCATTACTTTCATTTGTCATGCTCAAAATCTGAAAAACGTCCTATTTTTTTTAACTTTTTTTGGATATGACATTCAGGACACTCGTTTTGGTGAAACTCTACTGGTGTGGTGGTGATCAGGAACACTGTTGGTTGCATACACTGGTCTGGCGTCACTGACACAGGTATGACAGCAATCAGAGATGCTGGCTGGTGACACTGGTCTGGTATCAATGTGACTGGCATTCCTAGCAATCAGGTACACTGTTGCTGGCTGCACTGGTGACACTGGGACAGGTGTGACAGGTTACATTGGGACAGTTGGCTGGGACAGGTGACAGATGGCTTCACTGCTTTACTGATACTTTACATTGATGTGGCTAGCAATCAAGGTCACTGTAAGCTGAGTGCACCAGTGTTTTGCATATAAAATTGTTGCAGAACACTGAAAACACAAAATGCTGAGAAATGTCTCTCTCTCTTCTCACAGAAGATCCCTGTGTGAAAAGACGCAGCTGATTCTTTCTTAATTTGCATTTGTGATCGCTGTGATTGGACATTATGGTTGGACCCAGCCCTGTGATCCGCTGTGTTTGAGGGTTAGGGTGGCCAGACATGAGCAATGGGAATGTAGGACATGTGCATTGATTTTTTGTTTAATAACCAGACTGGATGCAGTTAAACAAACATTTTTGATCTCACAGTTGGGAAGTCACATCTTGGAGGCAAACCCATATTTACAGCGAGAGATTCAAGAAGAAGAGGTACATGGATTAATCTGCCCTTAGTAAAAATGGCCACCATGAGAAGAAAAAAAAAGTAACGCAAAAAATAAAAGGCCCACAATTATCTTTAAGTATTTGTTTGCAGATTGCTATTACTAAAGTTTCTAAAAATTCCTATTGTGCTATTTAAGATAAAGGTGAAATTCCTTTTTGACAAATCAACATGATACTTTCTAAACTGCTTTAGCTCGCCCTGTTGAGCTTTATTGGCCTGCAAAATGATCCACAGTCTTAGTTAAAACACCAGAAAAGATTTCCTGTGTAGAATCTAATTTATATTGGTTTCAATTTAATTATGTTCTACTATTTCTATGTTTTCATGTGGCCTCATGGGACAGCAACATATAAATATTTAAGTGTAAATAGTTTCTAGCAAAGTTGTATGTTTGTAAATCACTTGTTTTAATAACAAACAGTAGTTGGCCGAAAAAATAAAAAAACATAATATAAAATGTACTCCAGGCTCCTAAATTATTATCAAATACATGCTTATGGGTTTATTATTCTCCTAAATTTTGGGAAAATTATAATGTGCTATTTTATTTTTATTTCTTCGGGCAATTACTTTAAACTACAACCATATTTATGTAAATAATAAGGAAACAGAATCAAGAAGCAAAAATAAAAAATAAATGCTTTTTATACAATTTTTTATTTTCTTGCAAAAAAGTAGAATATGAAATTATAATTTAATATCAGGAACAATGGTATTTGTTTTAAAAACAGTGCACTTCATTGTAAATATTTAAACCTGAAGAAAAAAATTGAACAACCAAGCGTGAATACACAGTTAATTTTTTTTTAGTATGATGCAATCATTCACAAATTTACCTATTTCTGAAACATAAGGCAAATAAAATTAATATTTTTCATATAGCAGCCAATCAAATACAATTAGCCCACAGTAGGATTTTATACAGTTTTGGGCCTTTTTATGATTCATCTCTCTTCAAAGATAAGCTGTCATAAGTGGTAAGTCATAAACTGGCATATGTCCAACAGATTATGACGGGTGGAAGGACTTTGGTCCATCCATGAAAGCATCAAAACACATCATGCTGCAACTTTTCTGATACATACATTGCACCCATGGTAAGCCCCTTTAATGGTCTTGTTTCTTGGTCTTTCGCTGTTTTCAGTCTCATCACCCAGAAATATACTAACATGTTGGAGATCTCTGTGCCCAACAGCAAACGGTCCTTATGCTCAAAAGCAGTTGCTATTACAGCCCGAAGTAGCTTTCCATGGCCATTCCTTTCTTGAGTGCTATGTTGGGCCATTGACTTAAAGTATTGAATGGGTCATAAATGGTCAATCTCAGAGAACACGTTCGCATGCATCAAGATATCTCTAGACAAACAGCTAAATGAATAGATAAAATATGTTCATAGGAAAGTATTTTCTCGGCAAAAAGAAGCAATAACAAATTTCCATATTTATGTGAACCAGTCCCCTTTGCTTGCTACCTGGCTATATAATGTAAGATTAGGGTATCTGCAAATAATACAAAAATGTTGATGATGCTCGTATAGATTTATAACATCAGCAAAATATATAATAAAATCTTATGGATAATGTAATACATTAGTAACAGCCTTGTGGAGGCTTTATAGTGGTGTGTTTTAAGGATCAAGGGATCAATTTTTAAATAATAATAAAAATTACTAAAACTTTATTATATTTTTTGTTGGTGTTATAAATCTATACTTGCACCTTAAAAGTCAATTTCTTTATTAAGTCTAACAACGCTTTTCTGAGCTTACAATCCTGATACTTCCAAATACTGTCCTGACCTCCTAACTACTTTCTGTATTTCTCGAACTACAGGTCTTTTGTAACTCAGCATAAAGAAAGGTTTAAGGTAATAATACTTGCTAAAAAATTATTTATGGTCTATGTTGGATGTTTCTAGTCAATGCCAAAATTGCTTCCCAGGTCAGAACTTGGTTACAAGGCGGTCAACTACAGATCATATGCATCTATCAATGAATTCTAAATGATTTCATAAATCTCAGAAATCTATAAAATGGATATCAAATGCAAGCTGCAAAGACAGTCTAAAGCCTTGCAACACAGGCTTTTAATAGCCTGAGGGCACTAAGAAGCTTTTGCTGCTTCTTGTAACCCAGAAGTATGGGCTTTTCTAAATAGGAAAATCTTTGACACATCCAGGTATCAGAGCTTGTCCCCCTGATTTTGCCCATACCATGGAAATGGATGACACTGATCCAGTGTAGGTATTCAGTAGAGGACAGACATCCTGTTTCTGCTTAGACCTGCTCTGCATCCCACTCTCTGTCATTCTGTCATGATGCTGCAGCCATGGTGAAGATTTTAAGGTAGGATTCTATTTGGAAAGTGGGACTAAGGACTCTATTGTAAACAAGCCTGATGTAATCCCAATGTCATCCTTTCTAAACTACTGCCATAGGGGTTATCTATGAGGATATACATGCCTCCTGCATGTATGTATCTTTACCTGTCAAATGTCTCCCCTTTGTCTGCTATGAGACCCGAAAAACTGCATATTCTGTGGGTGGGTCTATTGTCTGGAGCTCAGTGGGTGGAGTCGTGATGTCAGACTCCCCGTCCACCTCTACACTCCCCTTGTCAATATGCATAGTCTGCTGTGAACTTACACTGAACTTCTGCTGTGATCTCTAACATCCAGTGAAAAGACAGGAAAGTAACCACATGACTTCAGCATGCCAAATCATGCTGAGGTGGGGAACATCCAATGCTGGAAGATTAGCAGAAGAAAGGAGTGGGAGGGAATTAAAAAAGAATGCATGTCTCTTAGGCTAGTGCACAAGATATGTAAATCACCTGTCACTCACAGCAAGGGGGAGGAGTGAACAATAAAAGAGGATTACTTAGAGATGGATTAACTCTTTGTGGCAAGACTGGGCTCAAATGATAGGAAATAGTATACTCTACATTATGACATAAAAAAAATGAGTTTACATCCATTTTAAGTAAACGGTTCCACACTGCCTTGGGACCAGGAGGATGACACAGGTTTCATTAACCATTCAATTAGTTCCTTGACTTGCTTTGGCTTGAGTTGTCAGCTGCTCTAGCCAAGGTATCACAGATGTGCCTAGCATCTGCTGCATGCAGCCCTAAAGCTGCTCTGCCATGGAAGACTTTCTTGTGAAGTCAATTATCCCCAATTACATCCACAACCAGTTCAACAGCCTCAACCTCCAGGTCTAGGGGGTTGGTGGAGTGGTCTGCACTCTTCAGATTTCGTTTCTGCCCCCCAGAACCAACAACTTTGATATAAAGAAGGAGAGGGGTCAAGGGGCACCATGCAACCTCAGCAATGCCACGTCAACATAGAAACACATGGTCTGCCCCTATCTGTCACACTGCATCATTGTTATCATTGTTCAGGGGGCACACCAAGATGCACATCGTCATTTGTTGATATGGCCTGTGCAGACAGTCTGCGCCACCATGAAAATGGATGGATCTAGGGCAGGGATTCAAAAGTGGTTGGAAGTCCTGCTTTCATCCAGACATGCTCGACCTCCAGCACTCTGTTTTGCTGATGCATCCAAATAATGCTGCAGCCATGGTGGCGATTTGAAGGTAAGACTGTATTTGTGAAGGGGGATCTGAGGACTCTGTTGTGAAGGGAGCTGACTCTGATGTGATGGGGGCTGACTCTGATGTGATGGACCATGGACTGTCTCTGATGTGATGGGGATTGACTCCGATGTGATGGGGGAATCTAATGTGAAGGGAATACGGACATACTGAGGGCTAACTCTGATGTGATGGGGACACTGATGTGAATTGAGGACTTCACTGTGAATGAGTAATTTAATGTGAAGGGGATCTAAAGTGATGGGGGTCTCTGATATAAAGGAGGGTGTGATGGGAGGACTCTGATGTAATGGAGGGACAATGATGCGAAGGGGGGCTCTGGTGTGATGGGGACGGCCTTCCCTGTCCCCCACACACACATTCCTATGGGTGGGGGTGAGCAAGCTCTGTCATCAAGAAGTGTGAGACCATCGCCTTATCAAACTAAAGCAGGGACAAAGAAAGTTACTGCAGGTAGGAGAACCTTGGGGACAATTTTAACAACCTAATACTTATATACGGTGCAGGTAGGGATTTGGAGGCCCTGGCAGTGGAGAGAATCTGTTCTTTAATGTGGAAGAAATGAATCCAGGCCAGAATGCCTTGGGGGACATCGTCAGGCAGATGTGCAGGTTTAGAGATCCTGTGCACCCGATCGATCAAGATGTCGTTATTACCAAGGTGCGGTATTAGAGTTGTGAATAGTTGCTGCAAGTATGGAATAATATCAGTCACTTTGATCGACTCCAGGACTCCTCTAAACGTTATATTATTCCATCTGGCGCGGTCTTCTAAATCCACCATTTTCAGTTTTTAGTGATTAATTTCCTCAGCGTGGTGCTCATGTGCGTCTGATAGCTCTTTATGGGCTTTGGAGTAATCCTGCAAGTTTTCTTCTATGGCATCTGTTCTCTCCTCCAAACAGTCTATTCTATCATGCATCTGAGACATGGAGAATTGCAGTTCTCTGTGCAAATCCTTCTGAAGGGTTAACAGCATGGCTTTAAGCATTGCTTCAGATACTGGATTGCATGTGACAGGGTCTGCAGCTAGTGAGGGAGCTTGTTCTGTACTCTGTCCCCCTGCCACTACTGCTGACCACAATTGCTTTTTAGCATGGGGCTCTTTGCATGGGGAGTTAGCTGGAGAGGAAGCCAGCCTCTTACCTCTGTCCATCTGAGGTGTCCCCAGCGCTACTATCGGCGGTGGCAGGGTGTCCATGCTTTCGCTGAGGGTGGTGGATTGTCCCTCTGCTGGGTGCTGTGTGGCTGGCTGCATATGCTTCTGTGAGGGCCTGGAGATAGCACGGTGTGGGTCCCCTGCGCCCATGCCATCTTGGGCTGTCTGCATGGCCGCGGTGGCTGTATAGTAGTGAGTCAGGCGACGTGGTGCAGGTGGCTTCTGCCACTTTTTCGACAAACCCCAGCGGATCCTCAGCTCTTCCCTCCCCAGGCAACGAGTTTGGGAGGGAGATTAGTTGCCTCAGGTTGCCTGTCCTCCAGCCATGGAGCGGTGCTTCGGATCTAGGTGGCCATACTGGTCGGCAGCAGGCCACGCCCCCTTAACTTTGTTTTTTTAACTATTGTATATATTCATTTTTCTATATATATACAGTATAATTTCTAATTATAGAATAATGAACATTGAAAAAGATTCACAGTTTCTATGTATTCTAAAGATATAACACAGTAGTACCTGTTTGCCTTCAGACTCACAATAATTGAAACTCTGTAAGCTCGTCAATGCAGGAAGGGAGAGATGGATAAACTTCCAATGTCATATACGGTCTCCTCTGCCCCTGTGGACTCCTCTACATTGGACGTACATCATGACCCCTGAGGACAAAGATAGGGGAAGTATCACAACAGTATCATAGGAGTAGTATCACAACTGAGAAGGACAACTACTCAGTCCAACGACACTTTACAGATGTTCACAATAGCAGTACCGAGGGCTTAAAAGTCCTTGGGATAGAGGCCTTAAATATTGACTTGGATAGCGGCAAAAAAACATCAAAAATGATGCACCAGGGAGACCTTCTGATCTTCACTCTGGAATCTCTCACCCCCAAAGGGCTAAGCTAAGGGATTGAATTACACAGTGTGGTCTAGCCTCCAGTACTTTCCTCTTAAGGTTTACATAAGCAGGTGGCCCTGCTGCTCTCTGATGCCACGAGGAAGCCATTGCGTCAGGGGGGCGGACGTTACCATGTGGCCCCACCCTCAGTTATAAAAAAACTGTCACCTGAGAGGACTGTCATTACGGCAGGTGCCTCCCATGGAGGCGGATCGGTGGCAGCGTGTGGGTTTTTTTTTTTTGGTCAGTCAGCAGAGCGAGAGAAGAATATGAATGGACTTCGTGTGACATTTTTATTTTTATATTTTCTAATAAAGGACTTGTCCCAAAGTGTGTCTTGTGTTTTTTATTTATTTTTATTTGGCGGGATCTAGGGGTCCCCTTGTTAAAGGTGGCTTCCAGATTCCGATAAGCCGGGCAAGGGTTGCGGGGCTGAGGCCCTTGTCCCCATCAACATAGGGACAAGGTGCTTTGGGGGGCTACCCCAAAGCACCCACCCCATGTTGAGGGCATGTGGCCTGGAACGGTTCAGGAGGGGGGCGCTCTCTCAACCCCCCTCTTTTCCTGCGGCCTGCCAGGTTGCATGCTCGGATAAGGTTCTGGTATGGATTTTTGGGGGGACCTCATGCCATTTTCCTTTTAATTTTGGGGTGAGGTTTACCTTAAAATCCATATCAGACCTGAAGGGTCTGATATGGATCTTGAGGGGGAACCCTATGCCATTTAAAATAAAAAATGGAACAGGTTTCCCCTTAATATCCATACCAGACCTGAGGGCCTGGTATGGAAATTGGGGGACCACCACGCAATTTTTTTAAATTTTGGTTCAGGGTTCCCCTTAATATTCATACCAGACCCAAAAGGACCTGGTAATGGACTGGGGGGTCCCATGCTGTTTTTCTCAATGACTTTTATCTGTATTGCCGACACCCGACAATTCACTATAGCCGCTATTACTTTTAAATTACTTTTTTTCCTTTTAGAAATGTCATTTTGTACAGGGACTGTTCTAAACACAGGAAAAATGTGCAAATTTACAGGCATACTATAGACTTCCCCCAGGTATGAAATTTAAAGGAATCTTTCACTTTTAAAGGAATATTTCACTTGTATTGTTTTACTTTAAACATTATTAAAATCACTGCTCCCGAAAAAATGGGCATTTGAAAAAATAAATAAAAAATGTCATTGATACATGTCCCCTGAGGCAGGAACCAGGTCCCCAAACACTTTTATGACAATAACTTGCATATAAACCTTTAAAATGAACACTTTTGATATTACATGTTAATGACCCATAGACTTTAATGGTGTTCCAGCGGCTTTGGAATCTGCCCGAACACCTCACATAATTCGTGTTCGCTAGAAAATCCGAACAACCAAAGTTCAGTCTGAACTTATGCTTGGGCCGAACCATTCGCCCATCCCTACTGCTTACACAGTGTGTAGTGTTGTTGGCATGGAGAGAGAGCTTTATTTAGATTAAGCAGGCAGGTTATTCAGTTAGTTGTAGTATATTTGATATATATATATATATATATATATATACACACACGTATATACATTATATACAGTTGTGTGATATATACACTCTGTATTTAGCATAGACTATATATTCAGTATTTACTCAATATTCAGTCAGTGCAGGCAGTGTATATATATATATATATATATATATATATATATATATACTATTAAAAACAAAAATTATTGGCGCACAAATGAATAAAACCTTTTGTAGAGAACGCTTTGTCCAAATGTTAAGTTAATTGTTGTCTCGAGGAGGACCTGTAAAAAGTCTCAATGTGCAGCTGCTAGACCACTTTGGACTTGGTGGAAGAAAGCAGAAATTGAACCATCAAAAGGACAGCGCATCAGAGAGACTCATAGTCTGATGTAAAAAGCATAACAACAATTTATTAAATTAAATTAAATTAAATTAAATTAACGGTTGGCATGGTAACCCCCCTCGCTACGGAGCCTCCCACGTGACGAATAGTGACCCGCAAACCGCTCGGGCAAGCGAAGCGGAGCGCTGCGCTCCAAGCCTTCCGGATACACAAGGTGGATGCCACCTTGTGTCCAACTTGGACCAACACCCTCCAGCGCTTATTGCACCTCCGCCCCGGAGCACAGGAAGCACGATTGATCCTTTCTCTTCCACTCCTCCAGCCCAGCATGACGGTGCCCCAGCCTTACAGTCCAACCATTCATAACAGTGAGTGACTTTGGGAACACAGTTCCAATCATTTATTTTCATTTGCATATGAACTCTACTGGTTCCCCCTGCCTCTGGAAGTTAACCACCCACAGCCCTTTTCACGTGCACAATAGACTACACTGGTAACACAGCCTTGCAGTCACCAACATCTCAAAGTCACAAATAGAAGGTACCAGGGCTAATTTGTCATCAAGCAACTGTTGTTTTATTGCCGTGATTGACTGATGAAAAGGTTTTAAGATCCCAAGAGGATCAAACGTCCTTTATTGAGTCTTTTGTTTTTTTTATTTAATAATTTGTTGTTATGCTTTTTACATCAGACTATGAGTCTCTCTGATGCGCTGTCCTTTTGATGGTTCAATTTCTATATATATACTATGCCTATATCTACAGTGCATTCTGTGGTGCATTCAGGTGGTGTACACGGTATCTAATATAGTGTGTGCAGTTTCTACTACACTTCTGGTGGTGTACACAGTATAAAATACAGTGCAGCCATAGTACAGTTTCTACTGCTTTTCTGGTGGTGTACACAGTATCTAATACAGTGTCTACCATTTCTATTAGCCCCTGTACACACGATCGGAGAATCTGTCGGAATGCGTCTTATCGGACTGTTTCGTCAGATAATCCGACTGTGTGTGGTATGCTTCGGACTGATTCCGTCCGAATCTCCGTCCGACCCAATTTTCCAACATGTTGGAAATATTTCCCGGCCAACTGGGCCGGTCGGACCTAATCCGATCATGTGTATAGCATTTTGATCGGACCAAGTGCCACGCATGCTCAGATCAAATTCCTACATCAAAGCTATTGGCTACTAGCCTGAATGTAGTCCCATCGTAACTAAATTACGTCATCACGTTCTGAAAGATCGGATTTTTCGCCAACTTAGCCCGACCGTGTGTATGCAACAGTTTCGGACACAATCCGTCGGACTAAATCCGACGGGCAAAATCCGACGGATTTGGTTGGCAAAATCTCCGACCGTGTGTACAGGGGCTTACACTTCTGGTGGTGTAAACAGTACACAATACCGTGCAGCTGTAGTAAAGTTTCTAATACAGTGCAGGCAGTGTACACAGTATCTAATACAGTGTGTACAGTTTATACTAATCTTCTGGTGGTGTACACAGTATACAATACAGTGCAGCTGTAGTACAGTTTCTAATACAGTGCAGGCAGTATAGTAGAAAAGATGTAGCTGGATAGCCACACTCCGAATTATTCGACTTTATTTCAAAAATATAATTAAAATCATAGCATCTAGGCTGGTAAACAGACTAACACAGTGCAGGCAGTATATACAGTATCTAATACAGTGTGTACAGTTTCTACTACACATCTGGTGGTGTACACAGTATACATTACAGTACAGCCATTGTACAGTTGCTAAGACAGTGCAGGCAGTGTACACAGTATCTAATACAATGTGTACAGTTTCTAATACACTTCAGGCAGTGTGCACAGTATCTAATATAGTGTAGTGTGGTGTTGCAAAACAAAAAAATACATCATGTCCAGAAGGCCACCAAGGACAGACAGATGCTCACAGGCCACTAAAAGAGGGCAAGCAGCCTCTGTGTCTACAATCAACAGTGGCAGTTATGGACATGGTGCATTCTCTGAAGATGGCCATATGGTACGCTTGTCCTTTTTTTCTGCTCCTGGCCGCGTTATTGAGCCAGAACATGCAGAAGAGTTGGTGGAGTGGATAACAAAGTCGTCCTCCTCATCCTCTGTCACCCAGGCTCAGAGTAGTTTGCCTTCCAATGCAGCTGCCAAAGTGGCCTATTCTACTGGCTCCTTGTCCACAGTCACTCCTTCTGCAGCCCCACCATCATGCACGGAGAAGTCTCCAGAATTATTCAACCACAGCGCCCGTAACATGCTGCTGGAGAATGTGTAGCGATTCGAAGGCTCAAATGTTGGTTCACAGATTAAGGAAGGGAGTAACGTGAGCCTATAGAGAGTGAGTGCCCAAGAAGGACAAGAAACTGGCAGTCATGTACCCTCAGCTGCAGCATGCTGCCAAGTTTGCTCCAGTGACGAGGAGGGAGGGGATGATGAGGTCACTGACTGTACTTGGGTGCCAGAGAGAAGAGAGGAGGAGGAGGCACAACTCCAACACGGCAGGATGTCCTCTAAGGGGTAGCTTAAGGGCAGCCATCCTATTGCATCACACCGCAGAGCTCTGCAGGTACAGGACACTGCTGACTCCCCTCTGACTTTTAAAAGTTCCTTGGTGTGGGCTTTTTTGACATGTATGCAGCAGTTTGCACCATTGCTGTTTGCAACCTATGCCTTAAGCTGATCAAGCGTGGCCAGAACAGTAGCCACTTGGGCACCACATGCTTGACCAGACATATGACGACCTGCCATGCCGTTCGTTGGCAACAGCACTTGAAAGATGCACATCAAAGAAAAAGGCGGACTTCTCCTTGCTCCTCATCTGGGATCTCCAACCCTACTGTACCTCCAGTCCTCTCAAAAACCTGCACTGAGAGGAATGAAGATATAGCAATAGGTGTCAAAAAGTACTTGCAGCCAATCTGCTGGCAGTATACCACCATCTGATTTTAGCAGGCAAATTTCCCTACCCCAGTTCCTGAACCATAAAAAGAAATTTTGTCCCAGCCATCCACCAACTCAGTGTCTAAATACTAGCTTGGCCAAATTGCTAGAACTTCAAGTGCTGCCTTTTCACCTGGTAGACTCTGCCCCCTTTTTTGAATTTGTGGAATGTGGTGTACCTCAGTAACAGGTTCCAAAACGCTATTTCTTTTCGCAGAAGGCCATTCTGGCTCTCTATCGGCATGTGGCAGGCAATGTTTTGGCCTCGTTGGACAGGGCGGTAAGCAGTAAGGTTCATATTACCGCTGACTCATGGTCCAGCAGGCATGGGCAGGGACGTTACCTTTCCTTCATGGCATTCTGGGTAACTCTGCTGGCAGCTGGGAAGGTTGCAAGACAGGAGTTCAGTGTTGTTGGGGCTTGTTATGCCACCACTCCTCCAAAATGATAGTGGTGATTGTTCCACAGCTCTCTCATCCATCCCTCCTCTTCTTCTTCCTCTATGGCTTCTTCTGCAGATTTGTCCTCTGAACCAGAGGCACTCCATAAGCATTTATGGGGCTACGCAAGCGGTCAGGCTAAAAGATGCTATGTGGAGCTTGAGTTGGTCTGCCTAGGGAACAGGAGCCACATCAGGGCAGAGTTTATTTCAGCTCTGCAGGGGCAGGCTCAGAGGTGGTTGACACCACACCAGCTTCAGCCAGGAATGGTTGTGTGCAACAATGGTGCAAGCCTTCTCTCTGCCCTATGACAGGGACACTTGACCCATGTTCCATGTTTGGCACACATCCTGAATTTAGTGGTGCAGCAGTTCTTGAGCAGGTACCCAGGCTTACAGTAAAAATCTGTGGTCATTTCTGGCAGTTATACAATGCCAGTGCTTGGCTGGCTGACATTCAAAGGGAATGCAATCTGCCCACCAACCGCCTCATTTGTGACATGCCCACCAGGTGGAACTCAACATTGGCAATACTGCAGCGGCTGCACACACAACAGAGGGCTATCAATGAGTACCTGTGTGAGTATGGCACCAGAACAGGGTCAGGGGAGCTTGGCTTCTTTTCACCACACCAGTGGCTACTGATCAATGTCCTATCACCATTTGAGGAGGCCACAAGGATGGTGAGTAGCGACAATGCATGCATCATTGATACTAGTCTTCCTGTTGGAGAACATGCTTCATGGAATCATGGATAGGGCACTTGAGGCAGAACAGCGGGAGGAAGAGGAGGACTTTCTTACCTCTCAAGGCCCCCTTTATCCAGATAGCATTCCTGCGGGCCTGCCAAACACACAGGAAAAATAGTAGGAGGATTGTGACAGAATGGTTTTCAGTCCCCAGTAACACAAGGAGTTGTACGTGGCTGGGAGGAGGTAGTTACAGATCATGTGATCCTTAGTGACCCAGAGGACTCAGAATCGAATGCCTCTGCAAACTTATGCTGCATGGCCTCCCGATTCTGCAAAGAGAAACAGATGGTGATAGAAAAAACACTTTACTGAAAAAAACAAATTCAAATTTAACTTTTTATGGTAAAGTTGATATCTTTTATGTTGCAGGAGCAACCGCTCAAATAGATAGGGCAATATGGGTTCCTCCTAATATGTATAGAGTGCTGTAGTAATTGCAGCTAGTGCAGGTTCCTACTCCCTTTGAGAAACAAACAGAGTCCTCTGCATTTACCGCAGTCAATGTGTAGTAAAGTGGTATATGTCTGGATAGTATTTGTGGTGATAAAGAGGTCAGGTTCCAATAAGTTGCAGGAACAAGAAAAAAGAAAAGCTTAACACTCTGCAGACGTCCAATCTGTCATGCCAGGATGGAAATGATGTCCTCACTGAATGAAAAAGAGAGGGGAGAGGCTTGTACTGCTAGTGCAGGCATGTCCAAAGTCTGGCCCGTGGGCCAATCGCAGCCCGCGGTCCGGTTTTGAACAGCCCATCTGGTTATCTAACCACCAGCCTGCCGTGGGATGAGGGCTGTCAGATGAGCCCGTTCCCCGGTACTGTAAGAATCTCCGTCAGCTTCAAAAGTGAAAGTAAAGTGCAGGGAAGTGTGCTGTGCTCTCTGCTTCCCCCTGGAGTGCAGTACCCCACTGAATGAGGAAGCAGGAAAGGTAGAGTACTGTGCTAGAAGCTAGATTAGATTTAAAAGGACTTTATTCATGTGTCTGTGCATGTATGACTGTATGTGTGCATGTGTCTGTGTGTGAGTGTATGTGTGTGCAAGTGTCTGTATATATGCATGTGTCTGTATGTATGTGTATGCACGTATCTGTGTGTGCGTGTGCAAGTGTCTGTATGTATATGTGCATGTGTCTGTATGTATGCATGTGCATGTGTATGTATGTGTGTGCATGTGTCTGTATGCATGTGTCTGTATATATGTCTGTATGTATGTGCGTGTGCATGTGTGTGTGTGTGTGTGTGTGCATGGGTCTGTATGTGTGTGCATGTGTCTGTATGTATGTCTGTATTATGTATGTGTGTGCATGTGTCTGTGTGTCTGTATGTGTGTGTATGTATGTCTTTATGTGTGTGCGTGCATTTGTCTGTATGTGTCTTATTGCTCAAATTTATTTTAATGGTTCTAAGAATGTCAGGCAAAATGGTCGGCCCTCACGCATGTTTGCTTCATCAATCTGGCCCTCTTTGAAAAAAATGTGGACATCCCTGTGCTAGTGTATCACGTGGTGATTGCCACTCTCATCAAAGGATCGCCGTTAAGCCTCGATTAACATCCAGGGATATCAAAGTGAAGGAATGTCCATGGTATTCAGGCTGCATTCCTACTACACAGGGTGTGGTGACGAAACAAACAGGACCCTGTTTGTTTCTCAAAGGGAGTAGGGACCTGCACTAGTTGCAATTACTACAGCGCATGATACACATTAGGAGGATCCCATATTGCCTCAGCACAAGGACTTTGCTCTGAGGAACAACCTAACCTCAGATTGATCAAATGCCCATTACTGGATCACACTTCTCTATCCTACACTGAAGACTTAAGATGGACTGTGTCCTATAACATACTGGACTGCTCCCTATCTATTTGAGCGGTTACTCCTGCAACATAACAGATATCAACTTTACCATATAAGTCCATTTATATCTAGTTGTTTAGGATGAGTGTGTGATATTTGAATGAATGTGGCAGCTACCTGTATCTTGAAAACATAGTCAAATTTTAAACAAATGTGGTGGAGGTGCAATTTTATCTAATTGTTGAATTTGAATTAGTTTTTTCAACAAAGTGTTTTTTTTTCTATCACCGGCTGTTTCTCTTTAAAGATTCACTTTTGGATACTTATCAATGTACTATATATGTTGCTGTTTGATCTAGGGAGACACATCTCATGGCAATTCACTAATGAGGTGATTGGGTTTTGCTGCTGTATTGAGGAATTACAGTTGAATATTCCTCTTCAGCTTTTTCGCACTATTGTGGTGTAGCTCCTTTGACTGTTTTTATTGTTATTTTCCCTGATTCTGAAAAGCCTGTGAAAGGACCCTGAGATTTGTGGTATCAAGGAGAGGGATCATTACTGGCTGGCAACCCTTCTCAATCCACGTTACAAGGGTAAGGTTGTAGAACTCATTCTGCCTTCGCAGAGGGAGCAGAGGATGAAACATCTTCAGGAGGCCTTGAAGAAAGGTTTGTGCAATGCATTTCCAGACCCTAGGAGATTACAATTTTCAGGTGTTGAACAACGTGTTGCTAAGGCTTCATTCAGTCAGAGGAAGAGCGATGGAGAAGGTGGCTGGCTGACCAATGCCTTTAAAAATTTTCAGTCCTCAGCGCCAAGGTCTGATTCGTTCAAGCAACCATCGCTAGCATCTGCATTACATGGTGCAAGAATATCTAGGGGCAAGTGCAGACTTGGAGACCTTTCCAACAGAGCATCCACTGGGTTACTGGGTCTTGAGGATGGACCAATGGCCAGAACTTTCTCAATATGCAATTGAGCTACTGGCCTGTCCTGCATCCAGCGTGCTTTCATTCTGTGCTGCTGGAGGGTTTGTAAAGGATCAAAGAATGTGCCTGTCCACAGACTTTGTTGATAGTCTTGGATCAGCAGCTATCAAGCACCTGATGCTGATGTAACTGATTGAATTTGCTATGGATGTGGTTTCCCTTGAAGACTGCCTAAGCTGACTATCCTGTTCCTCCTCAATCTTGATGATGCTAGCTTCCAACAAAATTTTTGGTTTAGGGCAGCACCACACAAGGCCCAATTTTCTGCCCTTGATTAACAGGGGCATGTAATTACACTTTTTGATATACTATTTCAATGCAGGGCTCATTCCTGCACCAAACAAGTCTAACTAGAGCAAATTTTCCAAGGATGAGGGCTGCTCTCCGGGACTTAGACTGGTAGAGAATATTGGCATCAATGGGCACAGAACAGAAACGGGAATACTTCAAAAAGACTGTTTGTGAGCTCATGGCAAAGTATGTGTCAGGGCTGGCTTAGCCCTTCCTTCTCTGGGCTGGTCGCTCAGCTGTCAGCTAATTGCCAGCTCTTTTCTCTCTCCACAGTTACCAGCTGTTCCCGATGATGCTTGTCTGACCTGCCTACTTAAAGCCTTCCAGCTCACTTCACCTCTGCCTTCGTGTTGGTCACCTCACAAGGAACCATCTCCTGTGGTTTGTTTCAAGACTGGCTTGCTGACATCCCTCCTGGCTCCTCATCCTGCTTGCAGTTGCTCTACTTGGATCCCTGACTTCAGGCCTGGCTGATTACCTGATCTGGTTATTGAACTTTGGACTGGCTGACTACCCAATCTGGTTACTGGACTCTGGCTATGCTTGACTACGCTTTTTCTATTTACCTTTTTATTTTTATTAATAAGCAAGTGTGCTTTAATTGTACTGTCGCAGTCTGATTCATGGTTTCTGACAGTATGTTCCCATGGGCAACAAGTTTAAAAGGCTAAAAATAAAGCCTATGTTGCTCACGGCCAAAGTTAAAAAAGCTATAAACTATAAGAAAAGAGCTTTTAAAAAATAAAAAAATGAAGGAACACTAGTGTCATTTAAATGTTGCAAAGAATATAACAGAAGAAGGAAATCAAGGATGCAAAAATTCAAAACGAAAGACAGATTGCAAAAGATAGTAGGACAAACCTCAAAAAATTATTCAAATATATTAATAATAAAAAGGTCAAGTCTAAGCATGTAGGCCCTTTACAAAATAATCTAGAGTGGGTGACTGGGGACAAAGAGAAGGCTAATTTATTAAATACGTTCTTCAACTCTGTGTATACAAAGGAGCATGGGGGAGGTAGTGACACAGCCCCAAATCCACAATGTCTCAAAAGTGATATGGTCCAGAAGTATTTGGACAGAATAAAGGTGGATAAAGCACCTGGACCTGATGGCATCCACCCATGGATCCTAAAAGAATTTAGCTCTGTAATTTCAAAGCCATTGTATCTAATTTTTAGGGACTCATTTATGACAGGAATAGTACCACTGGATTGGCTCAGGGCAAATGTGGTGCCTATATTTAAAAAGGGAACAAAGTCTTCACCAAGTAACTATAGACCTGTTAGTTTAACTTCTACAGTTGGGAATATACTAGAGAGATTAATAAAAGACCACATAGGCGAGTTCTTGCAAGAAAAAAATATTTTAAGCAACAGACAGCATGGATTCATGAAAAACAGAAGTTGTCAGACAAACCTTATTTCTTTTTATGAGGAGGTAAGTAAAACCTTGGACACAGGAGTGGCTGTGGACGTGGTATACTTGGATTTTGCAAAAGTGTTTGAAACAGTTCCACACACACGACTCATATGTAAGGCAAAGTCTACAGGTTTGGAAATATCACTTTGTAAATGGATAGAAAACTGGCTAAAAGACAGAATTCAGAGAGTAGTGGTTAATGATTCTTACTCTGAATGGCCTAAGGTTATCAGTGGTATACCCCAAGGTTCAGTGCTGGAACCCTTTTTAATATCTTTATATATTATATTGGGTCTGGGATTAAAAGTAACATTTCTGTCTTTGTAGATGATACTAAGCTATGCAGTGGAATAACGTCCTTACAGGATGTCTCCAGTGTACCAGCTGACCTCAATGCACTGTCTAATTGGGCGACTATGTGGAAGATGAGGTTTAATGTTGATAATGTAAAGTTAGGCACTTGGGGTCTAAGAATATGCATGCATCATACATACTACTGGGAGTACAACTGGAGGAATCAAAGGTGGAGAAGGATCTGGGGGTTTTGGTAGATCATAAGCTCAATAATAGCATGCAATACCAAGCTGTGGTTTCCAAAGTGAGCAAAGTCCTTTCTTGTATTAAGAGAGGTATGGACTCCAGAGAGAGATATAATTTTGCCCCTGTACAGATCATTAGTAAGACCTCATCTGGAATATGCAGTTCAGTTTTGGTCACCAGTTCTCAAAAAGGATATCAGAGAACTGGAGAAAGTGCAGAGAAGGGCAACCAAACTGATAAGAGGCATGGAGGAGCTCAGCTATGAGGAAAGATTAGAGGAACTGAATTTATTTACTCTTGAGAAGAGGAGATTAAGGGGGGATATGACCACCATGTATAAATATATAAGGGGTCCATATAGTGAACTTGGTGTTGAGTTATTCACTTTACGGTCAACACTGAGGACAAGGGGGCACTATTTACGCAATGTCATCTCCAAATACGGAAAGGTTTCTTCACAGTAAGAGCTGTGAAAATGTGGAATAGACTCCCTCCAGAGGTGGTTCTGACTAGCTCAGTAGATTGCTTTAAGAAAGGCCAGGATTCTTTCCTAAATGTACAGAATATAACTGGGTACTAACATTTATAGATAAAGTTGATCCAGGGAAAATCCGATTGCCTCTCTGGCATCAGTACGGAATTTTTTTTTGTGTGTGTAGAAGATCCCTCCAGAGTTGTACAATTGTGATAGTGGACATTGGGAATTTTATAAGGACATTTTTTTTGCACATAAAAAAAGGTTTTATGTATATTTTGGAATTTTGTTGAATTAAGTATAGTTGCACTAGGTTGGTATATTGCATATTGTATTTGCACTTTTTTTGACTAAGTATGTCAATGTACACTATACAGAAATAATGTCACTTTAAGTATATATAAACACATATTGTTGATTATAAGTTGTGCTAGCGCATTACCTATTATTTAATACATTTTTTAAGTGTTTAACACTTTATAGGGGTGGCCGCTACATATACACGAGTGGTGAATAAAGGTGGTGCGATTTATATATAAATATAAGACGAAAGCATAGCTGGCTCTCCTGAAGTGAAAATGGCCATGGAAATGTGGACAGCAAAGAACATACTACAACAGTAGTTTTGAAACATGTGAGTATTATTAACATTCAGGTAAAGTACAATACAATACTAAGAACAGGAAAAATGTATCAAAATGGTGAATAAACACGATAATGAAGCACAAAGGATGCTCACGGCATGGTCCACGTGCAACAATTGCAGGGGTCAGCATCCTATAAGACAAGGGCTCACATCACATAGCAAGCAAATATTTAAAAAAAGGGCTTGTAAATGAATGCTTCATTGATACCTGGAGGTATCGAAGCATTAAATCTTTCAATCCATAAGGCCTTGCACTGCAGGATTTGACAATCCCAAGCTCCAGCTCGTATGTCATCAGGAACCACCTCAAAAAACATAAATTGAACTACCCTTGAATTTTTTTGCTTAACAATGTTCACAGTGGTGAACTTGCCATTAGAGGAATAGTACACATGGTCACAAAAACATTGGTGAAGTTCCCTGATTGTCTTGCCATTGTTAAAAGCGCTGTAAATGCATATCACTAGGTAGATGACACCTCTAGTGCCACAATTACAGCGAGAATATTTCACCACTGGGAAGCCTGAACTTACTGCCTTTAAGGATCCAGGGACACCTTGGGCACTGGCCACACCAGAAAGTGCTGTGTATACCTAAGGGGGTCCGTTACGTGTGACTTTAATGGCTACTAGTCAAACATTCTCTTAGTGAAAAAAGGTGGGTGTATGGGGGGATTTAACATTGAGGTAGACCAGAGTGTCTGTCAATTAAGCCATTCAAATAAGCACCAACACACAGACCATGCAACTCATTAATGAGTTCTTGTACTAGTGTAAATGTAATAGGTCTGTACTAAGTTCGAACATTGAGAACATTTAAGAACATCAATTGGTATTGGTCATGTGTCATAAAGACAATATTGCCGCCTTTATTGGACTGCTTAATGATGATATGAGTGTGTTGTTGCAATTGCTTAAGTGTCCTGGTGTCAAATTAGAGGTTATATCCTCCACTGCCACTGTTTTAGGTCATAAGGTCTGGGAAGTTGCGTGATTTAGGTTTAAATGTTTTGAAAGTCATGGAGACTGATGGGAAGGAGGAAAGGCAAGGAGAAAGGGAAAAAGGTGTATCCAAGACAATTCAGGAGAAAGAGACGAGTCATTCCCAATGGCCCCCTCCTCATATAATAGCATTAAGTCATGGAGGGTTTTGAATTATTCCATTGTAAAGTGTTTAGTCCGCTCAGTGAGCTCTTTCTCAAAATGAGCCTGCTGTCTTCCTATATCGAAAGTATATCTAAAGGTTTAATTTGTAGGTGAAAAAGTAAAAGTATTTAATGGTCTCTGTCATGTTCAGGGGTTCAAATAGACAAAATCCAAGTCCCAGTTGTAGGATGGATCCCTCATCTAGGGATAGATTGATAGGGGTAAGATTAATGCTAATTAATTGTGTTAATTCATTGGGGTGACTGGAGGAAGGTGTTTCAAAACAAATGTGTTCACATTGACCTGTTTTTTTGTGGATTGGGTGTCAGGTGATCTAAAAAAGACAAAGACATTACAGACTTACAGGACTGTACACATGCCACAGCCATGATGCTTTGCTTCGTGGTTACAGCATTTTTAACTCAAGCTGCCGAGTGTGACAAGCATCACCACCTGTCAAACTTACCCATTTGTACTACTGCTGGCTCACAGTTGTGGTGTGATCCCACAATATAAAATTGACTTTTGGCAATTAAAACAAAAATAAAATAAGCATCAGGTGTTGGGTTATTTTTCAGAGGGCCTTCCTAAAAGAACTCTTTGACTGCTCTTTTGATCTTGGCATAATGACACAACACATGTCACTAGCAAAGAGAACCCCAGACCATAGATATCTGAAGTTCCACCAGCACACTCCCTAAGGAAGTTGTATTCATTGGCACCTAATCTGGAACACTGGATTCTAATTTCATGGACTTGAAGTGGTGATAAATGTAGGCATGTACTTTTTCATTGTGACAAATCTGCATTTTTGTTCTTTGCGATTATGAAAATAAATACACCTACAATTTTTTGCGCCATTTGTTCAAGCATATCACCTTTATCTGTAGACATTATGTGACTGAATATCTAATGTTTACTTGTTCTAATATGATGAAAAACTCAACAATTTTCCATGGGCTGTACTTACTTTTTCACACGACTGTATATTTTGTTTTTAAAGTCTATTGACAGAGCTGTGATCGTAGACGTGCCCATGGTAATGTACAATTACTAGGCCCTGCTACCAATCTGATAGAAGCATGTGTGTTCTGTGTCAACTTTCAGTAGAGATGAGTTTTTATACAGATGCACATATATTTGTCTCAACAGGGCTTCACAAATATTTCACTTTATCCTATGATCCTCTTACCTCTTCCTGGTTTTCATGTGAACAGTGACAATGCTAAATCCCTTTGAATGCCCCATTACTAATAATAGCAACAAGTAACCGCCTGAATATTCTTTGTCATTTCCCCCGTTTAGGGTTAACGTCTGCATAGCTGCTGTTTCATTAAAAAACATACTTTTTGTCCTTGTATAGTTAGCCTGAAGCAGAGTTGGTTCTTCCAGTAGTGTTCCCATGCACTGGCAGTCCAATGATTTATAGCTCTTTTTAAGTAAAGGCCACAACGACTCCCAGCACAGCCATTTGTCTTTTTCTAACTTCTTAAGGGTACAGTTCTCACTAAAGAAACAAATATTACTGGTAGCTTCCTGTGAAATGGATATAAATATCTGAGATTAAAATACTGAAATAAGCAGCTATTGTTTGCAGTGAAACTATGTCAGAATGGCTCATAGAATCAGGAACTGGCTAGCATCATTCAAAAACAATGAAACCTTAATGTAAGGATAAACTGATTATATGTCAGTAAAGCAGTATAATGACATTCAAACAAACAGGGAAAGTTGTATTAATTAGTACTGTATTAAATGCATAATAGAGTAAGTTAACATGCATCTTATAATATAATAAGACCAATTCACAGAGTAATGTTATTCATAACACCTTTCTGGAAACACTGGTTCTGTGATTAAGTCAGATATCCTACTGATTTATGCAATTTAACTTAAAGTTGTTTATAATGTTCTCCTTGTGAGATTAAGCAGGACTTTAAGAAGGCCTTTGGACATTTCAGAGAGATTTCTGCCTTTTTCCAGTCCATGCTGTTCATGTCTTTACTTGTCACTTTTTCTGATGTTTGCGCAGGGGTAAAGTAGATGAAAAATTATACCTGTGAGTATAATCTGACGGTGCATAATTATACTGTATGCTAGTGTCCATATGCTACAGAAAGACTTTGAAGGGAGATAAAAAAGAATCTCTGGTCTCTAGTTGCATTACTTGTTGTATTCAGCCATTGCCAAGGTAGTAAACAAAGCAATATTCTGCCCCCCTGTATACAGTGATGGCTAAATATCACAAAATTCTCCAATGGTACTGTGGTAGACCACATGTGGGCAGTGTCATCTACACTCATGCAGGTAGGGTTCCCTTTGCCATGAGCGGGCTCATCAATGCCCAAGACCAGGCGGAGACTGTGTTCATGTGAAGAATCTAGCATTAAGGCAGTTCCCCCAACTTAGAGGTGAGTTTTCACTGTGTGCAGTGATAAAGTACAGAGCTCCTCTGAAAAGCGACTTGTCTCGTGACACTACACACTGTAACTAATATATGTTGCACTAGAAGGACTTGCTGAGCCTGCGCTCACACCACAGTCCAGCATACCTCTGTTACCTCACTCCCAGTAGGGAGGGGTTCCGCTGAGCACATAGCGTGGACCTGATACTTGCTCTCACTTAACTTCTTGCAACCAGGCTTTAGATCTCCAGAACATGGGCTCGGATCTGGTTGTCATTGGACACCAACCATCGGGGGGGGGGGGGGCAGACAATAACCCCCTCGCTACAGGAGGATCTGGCACCTTACTGGGTACCAGGCTTAACAACTGGTTTACTTGTTCCTTCACATGGTAACCCATAGAAAGGCCATGCACAACATTGTTCCCAGCTGCATCACCACCTCATCTGCAGATATGGCCCAAATCGCCCTCTCCGCTCCTCCCAAGACCTCTTGCTCTCTAGCTCCCTTGTTACCTCCTTCCATGCTTGCCTCCAGGACTTCTCCAGAGCCTCTGATATCCTCGGCAACTCCCTTCCCCAGTATTTCTGGTCAGTCCCTATCCTGTCCTCCTTTAGGGGACTTTTGAAAATTCACTTTTTCAGGGAAGCCTACCCCACCTCCACTGTACCCAAGTCACCTCCAGCAGATCTTGCAGCTATTACCCTTTGTACCACCTCCCCCTCCCTTTAGTTTGTAAGCTCCATGAGCTCCTATTCCTTCTGCATTGAACTGTATTGTAATTGTACTGTCCCCGTCTACATTGTAAAGCATGGAGTAAACTGTTGGTGCTATATAAACCCTGAATAATAATAATAGCACCTACTCTCCTTTTCTTGTCTTGCCAAGTTAACCTTTTGTAGCTGTGTTACATCATACGTAGGGATGAGCTTCGTGTTCGAGACGAACATACGTTCGACTTGAACATCAGCTGTTCGCCCGTTCGGTGAATTCCGAACGTTATGGGCCGTTCGCACCAAATTTGTGTGGCGCTCACAGCCCACAATGCACTGCGTCATCGCAGTGCATTGCTGGCTCATGATTGGCCAAGCATGCACTGTGACCCCGCATGCTTGGCCAATCACAGCGCCAGCAGAGAGGAGAGCCATGATTGGCCACAGGCAGGATGCCTGTGGCCAATCATAGCTCAGGCGGTGTAGTACATGCCCCACACTATATAAGGCCGCCAGTGCGGCGGCCTTGTGTAGTGTGTTGGCGTCTGAAGCAGATAGTGGGTGTTCTGTGTACTTTCAACACAGTATACACCGATCGTTATCGGCTGATTTTCGATCTTGCAGTTGTGTAGTGGTTGTTGTCTGCTTGCCCTGACCGCAGTATACACCGCTATATTCACCTCACCTATATAGCTAGTGATCTATATTTTATAATAGAGCTTGCAGTCAGTAGTGTTAGGAGCTTGTGCGTGCTGTCTGCGTGCTCTGTACCCAGTACACACCGCTATATCCCCCTACATAGCTCTTCTCTATTTGAGCCCACTTGCCATCTGCAGGAGTTATTGGAAGTTGTGTGTGCCTCCAGCACAGCACAGTATACATCTGTATATACCCCTTTATCTCTGGTGTTCTATAATAAAGGCATCTGCAGGAGTTAGTGGGTGTTTTGTGCCTCCAGCACAATATACACCTGTATCTACCCTTTATTGCTGTTCTCTAATAGAGCCATCTGCAGGGCTTAGTGCGTGTTGTGTGACTCCATTACAGTATACCCCTTTATCTCTGGTGTTCTATACTAAAGGCATCTGCAGGAGTTAGTGGGTGTTGTGTGCCTCCAGCACAATATACACTACCCAACTGCTGTTTTACCCAACTCCCTTCAGGCCATTACCATGTCTGGAAGGCCAGCAAGGAGAGGCAGACAGGCGCGAGTCGATAAAAAAGGGCAAGCAGGCTCTGTGTCTAGAGACAACAATGCTGGTCGTGGACGCGGTGCATTGTCATCAGCACGTGGCCATGGGACACGCTTGTCCTTCTTTTCGGCAGCTGGACATGTTGAACCGCAACATGCCAAGGACTTGGTAGAGTGGATGACCAAGCCCTCTTCATCCTCCTCATCCTCTCTCACCCAGTCTCAGGGTACTAGCAAAGCAGCTGCCAACGCATCGTCTTCCCTCGTCTCAATGTCATCATCAGTGACTCCTTCCCTAGACCCACCACGTCCTCCTGGAGGAGTCTCCAGAACTCTTTGAGCACAGTGTTGGGTACATGCTCCAGGAGGATGCCCAGTGTTTTGTAGGCTCTGATGATGACACTCAGCTACAGGAAGGCAGTAGCGTGAATGCAGAGAGAGGGGATGCTCAAGAAGGACAGCAATCTGGCAGTCATGTTCCACAAGCTGCAGCATATTGCCAGGTTTGCTACAGCGATGAAGAGGGAGGGGATGATGAGGGCACTGACTCCACGTGGGTGCCTGGTAGGAGGGAGGAGGAGGAGGAGGCACATGTCCAATGAGGCAGGATGCCCTCCGGGGGCCAGCTTAGGGGCAACACACCGACTGAATCACACCGCAGAGCTCCGCCTGTGCAGGGCGCTGCCTCTGCGTGTTATTCTAAAAGTTCTTTGGTGTGGGCCTTTTTTGAGACGAGTGCATCAGATCGCACCGCTGCTATTTGCAACATATGTCTCAAGCGTATCTCGCGTGGCCAAAACATCAGCCGCTTGGGCACCACATGCTTTACCAGACATATGTTGACCTGCCATGCAGCTCGTTGGCAAGCGTACCTCAAAGACCCACACCAAAGAACAAAGCGGACCTCTCCTTGCTCCTCATCAGCTGGCATCTCCAACCCCACTAGACCTTCAGTCCTCTCTGAAACCTGCTCTGAGAGGAATGAAGGTGTAGAATTAGGTGTGTCACAGCCAAGTGCTTCCGGGCACTCTGCTAGCAGTACACTCACGTCCGATTATAGCAGGCAAATGTCCCTGCCCCAGCTGCTGGACCGGGAAAAGAAGTTCACTCCCAGCCATCCACATGCCCAGCGGTTGAATGCTAGCTTGGCTAAATTGCTAGCACTTCAACTGCTGCCTTTTCAGTTGGTAGACTCAGCCCCCTTCCGAGAGTTTGTACAATGTGCGGTTCCTCAGTGGCAGGTCCCCAAACGCCACTTTTTCTCACGGAAGGCGATTCCGGCTCTCTACCGGCATGTGGAAGGCAATGTCCTTGCCTCGCTGGACAGGGCGGTCAGCGGTAAGGTGCATATTACCGCTGACTCATGGTCCAGCAGGCATGGACAGGGACGTTACCTGTCTTTCACGGCCCATTGGGTCACTCTTCTGGCAGCTGGGAAGGATGCAGGACAAGGTGCAGTAGTGTTGGAGGTTGTTCCGCCACCACGCCTCCAAAATGCTACTATTGGTTGTGACACACCTCTCTCCTCCACCCCCTCCTCTTCTTCTTCCTCCATGGCCTCTTCCAGTGCTCTGTCCTCAGAACCAGCGGTGCTCCGTAGGCGTTCCAGGGGCTACGCAAGTACGCAGGCAAAACGATGCCATGCCGTGCTTGCGCTGGTTTGTTTGGGGGACAGGAGCCACACTGGGGCGGATGTTTTGTCAGCTCTGCAGGGGCAGGCCGAGAGGTGGTTGACACCATGCCAGCTTAAGCCAGGAATGGTGGTTTGCGACAATGGCACCAACCTCCTCTCCGCCCTCCGACAGGGACAACTGACCCATGTGCCCTGTGTAGCTCACGTCCTTAACCTGGTGGTGCAGCGGTTCTTGGGCAGGTCCCCCGGCTTACAGGATGTCCTGAAGCAGGCCAGGAAAGTCTGTGTGCATTTCCGCCAATCATTTAATGCCTGTGGTCGGCTGGCTGAGATCCAAAAGGAGTTGAACCTGCCCAAGAACCACCTTATATGTGACATGCCCACCAGGTGGAACTCAACGTTGGCCATGCTGCAGCGGCTGCACACGCAGCCGAGGGCCATCAATGAGTACCTGTGCGACTACGGCACCAGGACAGGGTCAGGGGAGCTCGGTTTTTTCTCACCACGCCAGTGGGGCATGATCAGGGATGCATGCACTGTCCTGTCACCGTTTGAGGAGGCCACAAGGATGGTGAGCAGTGACAGTGCATGCATCAGTGACACTGTACCTCTTGTCCACCTCTTGGAGCATACGCTGCGTGGAATAATGGACAGGGCACTTGAGGCAGAACAGAGGCAGGAAGAGGAGGACTTCCTTGCCTCTCAAGGCCCCCTTTATCCAGACAGTGTTCCTGCTGTGCCACCCATCACACAGGAAGAGGATGAGGAGGAGGAAGAGGAGGAGGAGGATGATTGTGTCAGCATGGAGGTGGAGGCTGGCACTCAGCATCAGCAGCAGCAGTCTTGTAGGGATGATTTACAGTCCCAAGAAACACGTGGACTTGTACGTGGCTGGAAGGAGGTAGCTGCGGATCATGTTGCCCTTAGTGACCCAGAGGACTCCGGACCGAATGCCTCAGCTAACCTACGCTGCATGGCCTCCCTGAGCCTGCAAAGCCTGCGGAAGGATCCTCCTATTCTTCGGATCAAGGAGAGGGACCATTACTGGCTGGCCACTCTCCTTGATCCACGGTACAAGGGTAAGGTTGCCGACCTTATCTTGCCATCGCAGAGGGAGCAGAGGATGAGACATCTCCGGGAGGCCTTGCAGAAAGGTCTGTGCAACGCGTTCCCAGAGACTGGGAGGTTACAAACTCCTGGTCCTGGACAACGTGATGCTGAGGCATCGGTCAGAAGGAGTGGTGGAAACGGTGGCCGTCTGACTGATGCTTTCAGACAATTTTTTAGTCCGCAGCCCCAAGGTATGATCGGTTCCAGCAACCATCGCCAGCGTCTGATTTACATGGTACAGGAATACCTAGGGACAAGGTCAGACTTGGACACCTTTCCCACCGAAAATCCTCTAGCTTACTGGGTCTTGAGGATGGATCACTGGCCAGAGCTTGCACAGTATGCAATTGAGCTACTGGCCTGTCCTGCATCCAGCGTTCTTTCGGAACACACCTTCAGTGCTGCTGGTGGCTTTGTTACCGATCACAGGGTGCGCCTGTCCACCGAATCAGTTGATCGACTGACCTTCATCAAGATGAATCAGTCTTGGATCACCCACAGCTACCAAGCACCTGAAGCTGATGTAACCGAATAATTTTTTTTTAAATATCACATCCCTTCAAGACTGCCTATGCTGATGCTGAGTGACTGTCCTGTTATGTTGATTGTCTATCCTCTTCCTCCTCCGCTGATATGTTGGAAGAACATTTCTGGTTCTGGGTGATGCCATCAGCCCAATTTTTCTGCCCCTGTTTAACAGGGGCGTTTAATTACAAATTTTGATGCAATGCTTTGCAGCAGGGCTAATTCCTGCAATAAACATAGAGTATATGGGAGAGGTTGCAGTGTGGTGGCACCAGCACCAGTGCCTAAGGCCCAATTTTTCTGCCCCTGTTTAACAGGGACGTTTAAGTACAATTTTTGATTCAATGCTTTGCAGCAGGGCTAATTCCTGCAAAAAAAATAGAGTATATGGGAGAGGTTGCAGTGTGGTAGCACCAGCACCAGTGCCTAAGGCCCAATTTTTCTGCCCCTGTTTAACAGGGGCGTTTAAGTACAATTTTTGATGCAATGCTTTGCAGCAGGGCTAATTCCTGCAATAAAACTAGAGTATATGGGAGAGGTTGCAGTGTGGTGGCACCAGCACCAGTGCCTACGGCCCAATTTTTCTGCCCCTGTTTAACAGGGGCGTTTAATTACAATTTTTGATGCAATGCTTTGCAGCAGGGCTAATTCCTGCAATAAAACTAGAGTATATGGGAGAGGTTGTAGTGTCATGGCACCAGCACCAGTGCCTAAGGCCCAATTTTTCTGCCCCTGATTAACAGGGACATGTAATTACAATTCTTGATATAATATTTCATAGGAGGGCCCATTCCTGTGCCCACCCAGAGTAACTGTGAGGACTTATAGTGTTGTGGCACCAGCACCACAACCACCAAAGGTCAATTTTTCTACCACTGTTCAACAATGGCATGTAATTACAATTCTTGATATAATCGTTCACAGCAGGGAGCTCCAGCGCCCACCAAGAGTCACTTTGAGGGCTTACAATGTTGTGGCAAAACCAACACCTTGTTCCGCCATTTCTGCAGAGCATATAGGGCAGGCCCCTACTTTCAAACATCCAACTTACAAACATCTCCTACTTGCAAACGGAAGGAGACAACAGCAAGTGAGATGAAAAAAGATGTACGACAAAACAAATTATACAGGGGTGATAACCCTTCCCTATGTTTTCCAAAAAGCTTAAAAATAGTTTTTTTGACTGGAGCTACACTTTAAAAATGTACCAGTTGAAAATTACAAACAGATTCAACTTAACACAACAAACCTACACAGTCCCTGTCTTGTTTGCACTGCCTGTATACTGCTGTTCTGAGTATATAGGGCCTGGGGGCCACACGCATTTCCTTTTTTTAATATGGGTACGGGGTTCCCCTTAATATGCGTACAAGACCCAAAGGGGCTGGTAATGGGCAGGGGGGGCTACCCATGCCATTTTTCTCAAAGATTTTCAACCATATTCCAGGAACCAGATATAACATTAAAACCGCAAGCAGTTTTAAATTATGTTATTTCCGTTTAATGTTATTTTGTGCAGGGACTGTTCTAAACACGGGAAACACGTGGCACTTCACAAGCATACTACAGACACCCCCCAGGCACCATATTTAAAGGAATATTTCACTTTTTTTTCACTTTAATCGTCATTAAAATCAGTGTTCCCGCCAAAACGGCCATTTTTAAAAACATTTTAGGCATTGACCCATGTCCCCTGGGGCAGGAGCCAGGTCCCCAAACCCTTTTTAGCACAGTATCTTGCATATTAGCCGTTAAAATTAGCACTTTTAAATTTCGAACGTTCGAGTCCCATAGACTTCAATGGGGTTCCAAAGTTCGTACGAATTTGGGGTCCGTTCGAAAGTTCTGGTGCGAACCGAACGGGGGGGGGGGGGTTCGGCTTATCCCTAATCATACACCTCTGTGCTTTACAGACCCAGTACCCTGATGCACCCGAGTAACTTCAGACCAGGCACATAATGGTTCATATAACTTTACTGAACATGATGCAGCATACAGTTCAATATAAGCACCATCTTTCCTCTAACCCTAATTAGTGTAGTGGCTCAGGCATACGTCGTGAGAATCCATAGCAGCATTGTCCATGGCTGGATGTCTGCCAAAAACCCCGGCATCCTAGCAGCGCCAAATTATTCTATTCACAGGAACCCACCAAACCCGGGAACTCAGCCGTCCCCCTTTATATAGCACAGGTGGGCTAGCTAGGACCAAAAGCTTGTAAAATGTAACTCTTTCCCCAGCCTGGGCCAGCCCCTGATTCACTATAACTAAACACAGTTTAACTACACACGTCTAGATTTGCTTTGTCAGAAAGATATTTTAAACCTATACAACATATAGGGAGCTATTTAAGGGGCACATAGTACTTTTTACTAATTCACTTGGTTACGCTATGGCCTTAATGTATTTGTTATATCACAGAGATTAAAACATCTAATGGCACAATACCCTTCACCCACTTCAACAAAATTAAGTGCTATCCCAAATGGATCTTTTTGCAAATATGAAGATTGAAATTATCAAGATTGGAAATGGAAAACTTGCTATCTATGTATGGTGCACATATTGACTGGTAAAGGGTCAATGGATTGCTATATGGCACTTGGCTTTTTTTGTGTTTCTCGTTCAAAATTTTTTATTTTATGTTAAAATAAATTACATGTACAGAATATAAGACAAATTATGTGATACCAGAAATAAAAAGTAGACATATTGAAGTACGGATGATACAAAGCAAAGAAGAATTTCAAGATATTCTCGTGGGAATGACAATAAATTGCCTTATATATTTTAGAATTTGAAAACATTCTTCTAGCTGAGTTTTAAACTTTTTTTTTTTTTTTTTTTTTTTTAACTTTTTTAATACTTTATTTATAATAAATTTTTATTGAAAATTTCCAAGAAATCTTACATAAAGCAAGACATAGAATAAAACAAAACAATACAGACAAAACTACCGTGTCATACACTGTGTAATAGAAGCAAACATATCATTAACAATACATGTAAATTAGAAAACTATCCAGTGGTGAATCGATGGACAAAATAGAGCCTGGATATATACGTCAACTATTCCTCTGCCCCGCGGCCACCCCATCTGGGAACAAGCTGTAGCCGGGGGGGGGGGGGGGAACAGGATTGTGTCAAGCGATTCAACATAAGAGAATGTAGTGCCAGCTGAGGTCAACTTTTATGGTAACCAATGAAATCCTTTAGACAAAAAGTAAAGGGCCAGTATTATTCTCACATTAATGTGAGCTCCGAACTAGTCAAGTCATGCCTATCAATAGTGTGGAGAATGTACTAAAAGAAAGAAAAAAAGTGGTTATGACTGCATGCGCATTGTGTAAACAGTTGTATCAATATGTGGTAGACTTTTTAAAGATTTTATTATACCAAATGGACCAAAGAGACCACTCTTTTTGTTTTGATCTAAGATAGCCTTTGCTGGATGCATATATACATTCATATATGCTATGTAATTGGGTAGTAGCTATGACTTCTGAACAGGAAGGGCTCTGTTTGGAGCGCCAACTGCGTGTTAGAGTTAGTTTAGCCGCTAGAAGGATATGTGTGAGTATGCCTCTGAGCGGATAGGGGAATTTATCAATACCTATATTCAATAGCGCAAGTTCCGGAGAGGGAGTAATCTTAACATGAGTTACGTCTTGGATGAGGTTGAAAACTGCCGACCAAAATTGATTTAGCAATCTACACGACCAAAGGATGTGAAGGAGTGAGCCATGGGTTCCACAATCTCTCCAACATAAAGGGGACTTAGTGGAGTCAATTATATGTAGGACATGTGGGGTCACGTACCATCTAAAGGCAATCTTGAAGGACAATTCCCACAAGTTGGCTGCTTTAGTAACCTTGTAAGTAGCATTTAAGGCCTCTACCCACTGCTCTTCTGAGAATTGAGTCCCTATTTCCATTTCCCATTTAATCTGGGGACGGGTCTTATTAAAAATTGTCTTATTTTGAAGCGCTTGGTAAAAGATTGATATACCATGAACATGGAGGGTGTCACTGAACCAAAATTTTGAGAGATGGGAAGGCACCACTTGAAAGATATTAGGCGAGTGAAGTAGGCAATGTGTTATTCTAAGGTATTGGTAGTATTCCTTTTTTGGGAGATTGAACTCCTTTTGAAGCGTAGGAAAAGGTTTCAATGCTTCGTCTGCATATAGATCAGAGATTAGGGTTATCTCGTGTTGTATCCATGTTGAGATATTAATATCAGGGGTCAGTAGAGGAATCACAGTTATAGGGATGGGAATTGGGGTCAAGGAGCCATGGCACGATGTTTTAAAGATCAAATGATGGAAGGCCTTCCTAGAGGCCAAAATGGTAGGTGATAGGTGGGGATCTACCTGGCGTTGGTGAAGTGTGCTGAGAATCCATCCATGTAGATTCCCACCGGGGACTTGTAGGTTCTCTAAACGACTCCATAGATTATGAGGATGTGGTTTAAACCATGCTTTCAACTGTGTGAGGAGTGTGGCTGTGTAATAATCTCTTAAGTCGGGGAGGCCAAGTCCTCCAGCTGTTTTAGGTTTGATCAATTTGTCGTGGGAGCATCGCGCTTTCTTCCCCTGCCAAACAAAGTGGTTTACAACCCTTTGTAGTTTTCGAAAATAATAATTGGGTATGGGAATAGGAATAGTGCGGAAAAGATACAGTAGCTGTGGTAGCTTCATCATCTTGAAAGATGCCAACCTACCCATCCAGGAGAGTGTTAGTTTGGCAAATCGAGATAATTCTAGAGGAAGGGATTGGAGATAGGGAACAAAATTTTCCTGAAACAAAGAATTAGGGTTAGCCGTGAGTTGTATACCAAGGTATTTTATAGATTTCTCAGCCCATAGAAAAGGGAAACGTTCAGAGATGGCCTTTTGAGTCGCTGTGGGAATATGAAGACCCAGGATGTGTGACTTGGATTCGTTAATTTTGTAATATGAGATAGAACTAAACTCTTGTAGGGTATCGCTTACCGCTGTTAAAGAAGCTTGTGGATTTGATAACATGAGAATCACGTCATCCGCAAACAGGTTAATTTTATGTTCGTCTGTGCCAATTTTTATTCCTACTATGTTGGATTGGGATCGAATCTTCTGGGCTAACGGTTCCATAAGGAGGTTGAATATTAACGGGGAAAGGGGGCAGCCTTGTCGGGTCCCATTAGTTATAAGAAAAGTGGAGGAGAGCATTGCAGAGCTATAGACTTGGGCTGAGGGTTTGGAGTAGAGAGCCATTATAGCGGAGAGAATATGACCTTGAAAACCAAATTTTTGCAATGTCAGATGGAGATATGACCAATGAATTCTATCAAATGCCTTCTCTGCATCCAGCGCTAGAAGCAGAGAAGGCACTCGATGTTTGTTAGTGTGGTGAATGATATTAATTAAACGTCTGGTGGCGTCCGCTGTTTGCCTCCCCTTTGTGAACCCTGATTGGTCCGGGTGAATTAAAGTTGGAAGTATATCAATAATTCTGTTCACTATTATTTTGGCATAAAGTTTCAAATCATGATTTAGCAGAGATATGGGGCGGAAATTTTGGGGTGAAGAGGCTTCTTTACCTGGTTTAGGTAATGTGATAATTAAGGCTTTCAACATATCATCAGGGAAAGAAGAAGAGAGTGCAGCCGCATTGAACACCGATGTCAAAGGATCCGTTAAAATGCTTGTGAATTGTTTGAAGTATTCGGCAACAAAACCGTCAGGACCCGGAGCCTTGTTGTTGGGAAGCAATTTAATAGCTCTAGCAATTTCTTGGGCGGTGAATGGGGAGTTTAAAGTGTCAAGTTGAGAAGAGGATATTGAAAGGAAAGGTTGATGGATTGTAGGAAGGTTGTTATATCAGAGGTCGAGGGATGCTTGGTATGTGGGTCATTTTTTAGGTTATACAAAGAACCGTAGTATTCACTGAATGCATTAGCAATCTCACGGGGGTTTATTAATTTTTCTTTAGTGACCGGGTGGTACAAGAAAGGGATGGACGTTTTAGAACGCGCCCCTTTAATTTGTTTAGCAAGAAGTTTCCCAGCGTTATTGCCAGTGGCATAAAGGGTAGATTGAAAACGTTTGTGGGAGATTTCGAATTGTTCCAATAACATGGAACGAAGTTCTAAACGGAGTTGGCCCAATTTAGTTTTAAAGCAGTCGGATGCTTTTTGTTTATTTAACCACTTTCAGACCGGACCATTTTGCTGGTAAATGACCAGAGGTCTTTTTACACTTTGGCACTGCGCTGCTTTAACTGGTAATTGCGCGGTCATGCAATGTTGTACCCAAACGAAATTTGCGTCCTTTTCTTCCCACAAATAGAGCTTTCTTTTAAAGGTATTTGTCTGATTCTGCGATTTTTATTTTTTGCGATATAAACGTAAAAAGACCGCAAATTTTGAAAAAAAATGATATTTTCTACTTTTTGTTATTAGAAAAATCCAATAAACTCAATTTTAGTCATACATTTAGGCCAAAATGTATTCAGCCACATGTCTTTGGTAAAAAAAAAGTCAATAATTGTATATTTATTGGTTTGCGCAAAAGTTGTCACATCTACAAACTAAGGTACGTTTTCTGGAATTTACGCAGCTTTTATTTTATGACTGCCTATCTCATTTCTTGAGGTGCTAAAATGGCAGGGCAGTACAAAACCCCCCCAAATGACCCCATTTTGGAAAGTAGACACCCTAAGGAAATTGATAAGAGGCATGTTGAGCCCATTGAATATTTTATTTTTTTGCCGCAAGCGATTGAATAATGACAAAAAAAAAAATTTTTTTTTTTTTTTACACAAAGTTGTCACTAAATGATATATTGCTCACACATGCCATGGTTATATGTGGAATTGTACCCCAAAATACATTCTGCTGCTTCTCCTGAGTACGGGGATACCACATGTGGTCGACTTTTTGGAAGCCTAGCCGCGTACGGGGCCCCGAAAGCCAAGCACCGCCTTCAGGATTTCTAAGGGCATACATATGTCATTTTACTCCTCACTACCTATCACAGTTTTGAAGGCCATAAAATGCCAAGATGGCACAAAACCCCCACAAATGACCCCATTTTAGAAAGTAGACACCCCAAGCTATTTGCTGAGAGGCATGTTGAGTCCATGGAATATTTTATATTTTGCCACAAGTTGCGGGAAAATGACAAACTTTATAAATTTTTCACAAAGTTGTCACTAAATGATATATTGCTCACACATGCTATGGGCATATGTGAAATTACACCCCAAAATAAATTCTGCTGCTTCTCCTGAGTACGGGGATACCACATATGTGGGACTTTTTGGGAGCCTAGCCGCGTACGGGGCCCCGAAAACCAAGCACCGCCTTCAGGCTTTCTAAGGGCATACATTTTTAATTTCACGCCTCACTACCTATTACAGTTTTGAAGGCCATAAAATGCCAAGATGGCACAAAACCCCCACAAATGACCCAATTTTAGAAAGTAGACACCCCAAGCTATTTGCTGAGAGGCATGTTGAGTCCATGGAATATTTTATATTTTGCCGCAAGTTGCGGGAAAGTTACAAACTTTTTATTTTTTATTTTTTTTTTTCACAAAGTTGTCACTAAATGATATATTGCTCACGCATGCCATGGGCATATGTGAAATTACACCCCAAAATAAATTCTGCTGCTTCTCCTGAGTACGGGGATACCACATATGTGGGACTTTTTGGGAGCCTAGCTGCGTACGGGGCCCCAAAAGCCAAGAACCGCCTTCAGGCTTTCTAAGGGCGTAAATCTTTGATTTCACGCCTCACTACCTATTACAGTTTTGAAGGCCATAAAATGCCAAGATGGCACAAAACCCCCACAAATGACCCCATTTTAGAAAGTAGACACCCCAAGCTATTTGCTGAGAGGCATGTTGAGTCCATGGAATATTTTATATTTTGCCGCAAGTTGCGGGAAAATTACAAACTTTTTTTTTTTTATTTTTTTTTTCACAAAGTTGTCACTAAATGATATATTAGTCACGCATGCCATGGGCATATGTAAAATGACACCCCAAAATAAATTCTGCTGCTTCTCCTGAGTACAGGGATACCACATGTGTGGGATTTTTTGGGAGCCTAGGTGCGTACGGGGCCCCGAAAGCCAAGAACCGCCTTCAGGCTTCTAAGGGCGTAAATCTTTGATTTCACTTCTCACTACCTATTACAGTTTTGAAGGCCATAAAATGCCAAGATGGCACAAAACCCCCACAAATGACCCCATTTTAGAAAGTAGACACCCCAAGCTATTTGCTGAGAGGCATGTTGAGTCCATGGAATATTTTATATTTTGCCACAAGTTGCGGGAAAATTACAAACTTTTATTTTTTTTTATTTTTTTTTCACAAAGTTGTCACTAAATGATATATTGCTCACACATGCCAGGGACATATGTGAAATGACACCCCAAAATAAATTCTGCTGCTTCTCCTGAGTACGGGGATACCACATATGTGGGACTTTTTGGGAGCCTAGTCGCGTACGGGGCCCCGAAAACCAAGAACCGCCTTCAGGATTTCTAAGGGGGTAAATTTTTGATTTTACACCTCACTACCTATCACAGTTTTGAAGGCCATAAAATGCCAAAATAGCACAAAACCCCCCAAAATGACCCCATTTTGGAAAGTAGACACCCCAAGCTATTTGCCGAGAGGCATGGTGAGTATTTTGCAGCTCTCATTTGTTTTTGAAAATGAAGAAAAAAAAAAATAATGTATATTTTTTTTCTTTTTTTCAATTTTCAAAACTTTGTGACAAAAATGAAGGTCTGCAAAATACTAACCATACCTCTCGGCAAATAGCTTGGGGTGTCTCCTTTCCAAAATGGGGTCACTTGGGGGGATTTTGTGCTATCTGGGCATTCCATGGCCTCCGAAACTGTGATAGGCAGTGAGGAATGAAATCTAAAATTTACACCCTTAGAAATCCTGAAGGTGGTGCTTGGATTTTGGGGTACCGTACGCGGTTAGGCTCCCAAAAGGTCTCACACTTGTGGTATCCCCGTACTCAGGAGAAGCAACAGAATGTATTTTGGGGTGTAATTTTACATATAACCATGGCATGTTTGAGCAATATATCATTTAATGACAACTTTGTGCAAAAAAAAAAAAAAAAAAATAATAATAATGTATTTTTTCCACAACTTTTGTCAAAATATAAAATATTCCATGGACTCGACATGCCTCTCAGCAAATAGCTTGGGGTGTCTACTTTCTAAAATGGGGTCATTTGGGGGGGTTTTGAACTGTCCTGGCATTTTATGCACAACATTTAGAAGCTTATGTCACACATCACCCACTCTTCTAACCACTTGAAGAAAAAGCCCTTTCTGACACTTTTTGTTTACATGAAAAAATATTTTTTTTTGCAAGAAAATTACTTTGAACCCCCAAACATGAAGTGTTTTTTTAAAGCAAAAGCCCTACCGATTAAAATGGTGGGTGTTTCATTTTTTTTTTTCACACGGTATTTGCGCAGCGATTTTTCAAACGCATTTTTGGGGGAAAAAAACACACTTTTTTTTATTTTAATGCACTAAAAATCACTATATTGCCCAAATGTTTGATGAAATAAAAAATATGATCTTAGGCCGAGTACATGGATACCAAACATGACATGCTTTAAAATTGCGCAGAAACGTGCAGCGGCGACAAACTACGTACATTTTTAAAAGCCTTTAAATGCCTTTACAGGTGACCACTTTAGATTTACGGAGGAGGTCTACTGCTAAAATTAGTACCCTCGATCTGACCTTCGTGGTGATACCTCACATGCATGGTGCAATTGCTGTTTACATATGCCACCAGACCAACGCTTGCGTTCCACGTTGCGCCTTAGCAGGGGGGTACAGGGGTGTTTTTTTTTATTAATTTTTTTTTTATTATTTATTTTGCTTTTTTATTTTATTTTTAAACTGTTCCTTTCATTTATATATATTTTTTTATGATTTTTATTGTTATCTCAGGGAATGTAAATATCCCCTATGATTGCAATAGATAGTGACAGGTACTCTTTTTTTAAAAAATTAGGGTCTATCAGACCCTAGATCTCTCCTCTGTCCTCAAAGCATCTGACCACACCAAGATCGGTGTGATAAAATGCTTTCCCAATTTCCCAATGGCGCTGTTTACATCCCGCAAAATCTAAGTCATGAAATGTTTGTAGCTTCCGGTGTCTTAGGCCATAGAGATGATTGGAGCCATTCTGGTCTCTGATCAGCTCTATGGTCAGCTGGCGGAACCACCGGCTGCATTCTCAGGTTCCCTGTTGGGACAGGAGAGCCTGAGAAAACCATGGAAGATGGTGCGGGGGGGGGGACATTCCCTCCCACTGCTTGTAAAAGTAGTCTAGAGGCTAATTAGCCGCTAGGATTACTTTTACATAAAAGCCGACCGCTGGCTGAAAAGAATGATACCAAGATGATACCTAAACCTGCAGGCATCATTCTGGTATAAGCACTCAAAGTCCCGCAACATACCAGTATGTTGCTGGAACTGGTTGGGCATATATTGTAATTTTTTTTTCATGCAGCCTGTGGGCTGAACGAAAAAAAAATATTGATCGGTGGGTATGCCCACCATTAGATACCACCCTTCATCCACCCACTTTCTAATGGTGGGCATACATGCACCATTTATATATGCCGAAGCATGGGGGCATCCTCCCGCAAAAGGTAGGAGCAGATCGCTCCTCCACCCCTTATGCCCCCATGCTTCGGCATATATGCTCTTTTTTAACTGTGGTGGTGAAATCACCCCCGACAGTGCTAGAGTCGCGGCTTTATGTATCATGGGAGCAAACGCTGTTGCTGTCAAGATAAATAAATCCGCTCTGCAGCAGAATGGCGTACCTGCTAAGCAAATGATGGTTAACAATAAAACAAAGTAACATTACAGTATAACAGTAGGACTTACCATACCTGCAAAGCAAATACAAAAAAAATCGCAAAAAATAACACATTTAACACAATCTGTGCCTAAAATATATATATGCCGAAGCATGGGGGCATCCTCCCGCAAAAGGTAGGAGCAGATCGCTCCTCCACCCCTTATGCCCCCATGCTTCGGCATATATGCTCTTTTTTTAACTGTGGTGGTGAAATCACCTCCGACAGCGCTGGAGTCGTGGCTTTACGTATCGTGGGAGCAAACGCTGTTGCTGTCAAGATAAATAAATCCACGCTACAGCTGAATGGCGTACCTGAAAACAAAAAATGGTTAACAATAAAACATTGCAGAATAGAATACAGTACAAAGGAGCAGAACAATAGAGAGAATAGAGAGAGAGAGAACAATAAAACGACAACTATTTTTGGTTTTTTTATTTTATATTTTTTTTGGTTTTTTGTTTTTTTTACTTTTTTATTTTTTTTTTTTAAACACTTTTTTATGTAACTTTAACACTTCTGTTGTAACGGTTCCAGCGGTTTGGGTCTCTCAAAATGCGATGGCATCTTGGGAGACCCTGTGAACGTGTGCCTAGCCTGTGCAATGCTGTACCCTACTCTAAAACTCAACTAGTTCATGGTAGCGTTCAAAACATTCACCAATGCAAAGACCAGGATTGTCAGGACAGCGGGGACAACAATAACGGGTGTCACGCCTAAATCCGCGCTTTCTGCAGACACGACATTTTCTTTGGGGGGCTCGTTGGGTAGGGGTACTCGGGAGGACATAAATATAATGCCTCTCATGCAGCCGGCTTACTGCATCTGGTAGGGGAAGGTGAGGTGGAGCACCGTCTGGATACAGAAGGGCTCTGACGATATCCTCCTGGAATTTGAGGAAGGATCCAGTCCGTCCTGAAGCTTTGTGTAGTACATAAGCATTCAGTATAGCCAATTGGAATAAATAAACAGACACTTTTTTGTACCAGCGTCTGGCCTTACGGGCAACTAGATACGGCGCCAACAACTGGTCATTGAGGTCCACCCCTCCCATGTTAAGGTTATATTTGTGGACACAGAGGGGTTTCTCCACAATACCAGTCGCCGTAGGAATTTGGACCGTCGTGTCTGCATGAAGGGAGGTAAGAACGAAAACATTCTTATTATCCCTCCACTTCATAGCGAGCAAATTATTACTGCGCAAGCAGGCTCTCTCCCCCAGCCTAAGAGGGGACTCTACAAGCCGCTGGGGAAAGCCCCGGCGATTAGGTCGCACGGTGCCACATGCTCCAATCTGCTGATCAAACAAGTGACTAAACAGTGGCACGCTTGTGTAATAATTGTCCACGTACAAGTGGTACCCCTTTCCGAATAAGGGTGACACCATGTCCCACACTATCTTGCCAGCGCTTCCTATGTAATCAGGGCAGTTCTCCGGCTCTACGTGACTATCTCTACCCTCATAAACCATGAAACTACGTGTATAGCCTGTGGCCCTGTCACAGAGCTTATACATCTTGACCCCGTATCTGGAACGCTTGTTGGGGACGTATTGTTTGAATGACAAGCGACCAGAAAACTTAATCAGGGACTCATCAACGCAGACAACTTGATGGGGAGTAAACATGTCTGCAAAACGTTGGTTGAAGTGGTTTATGAGGGGCCGAATTTTGTAGAGCCGATCGTATTCAGGGTCTCCACGAGGACGACAGAGTTCATTGTCGCTGAAGTGCATGAACCGCAAAATCATCTCGTATCGTGCCCTGGACATGGAAGCAGAGAACACGCGCATATGGTGAATTGGGTCAGTGGACCAATATGACCGCAATTCACTCTTTTTGGTTATGCCCATGTTGAGGGAGAGGCCCAGAAAGGTTTTAAATTCGGAAACCGTAACTGGTTTCCATTGTCTGGCAAGGGCGGACTGGGGAATAGTGGCGATGTGTTGAGCAGCGTACAAATTGGTTTGGTCCACAATAGATCTATAGAGATCTTCGGTGAAAAACAGTGAGTAAAAGTCAAGTGTCGTAAAATCAACTGTTTCCACGTTAATGCCAGGTTGGCCAGTGAATGGGGGAAGTACGGGTTCTGCAGAAGATGTGGGCACCCAAATAGGATTGGCGAATTCTGCAGGAAGGGCACTATGGGTACGACGGGCCTGTCTTTGTCTTCTTCTTGGTGGCAGCGGGACACTACTTGTGCTTGCCACCTGGCCAGCTTGAACTGCACTTATGGGACTCGCCACGTCACCACGTGTTACTGCAGTGCTGGATGTACGTCCAGGGTGTACTAGGCCGCTGGTGCTTGCCAGTTCACCAGAAGGTTGAGCGGCTCTAGTACGTCTCTGCTCCATACGAGTGACCTGCGGTTCCTGCACCTCAACAACAGAATACATACGGGATTGGGCACACCTGTTCTTAGCAGCGGCCTCATCTCCGTCGTCAGAGCTATCTGTCATGGAGCCGCTGTCCTCTACAGGATCGTATTCTGAGCCTGAATCTGACAGATGAGTGACGTCCTCTTCACTATCTGTCATGCTCAGAAACGTGTAGGCCTCTTCACTAGTGTACCTTCGCTTTGCCATTTTGGGCTCTAAATTTAGGGGTACACTAGTGAGACTCACAGGTAAAAAAGCACCTAGCCTGTCAGCGACTGTTTCAAAACGCTACAAAAAAAACTGTTAGCGATCGCAGGGATCAAGCCTGACTCTGCGAACGCTGCAGTTATGTGTGTTGTGTTTTGTAAGTGACAGTGATCGATCGATACTGCACTTGGGTGGGCTGGGCTGGGCTTGGCGGAGGGGCTAAACGCAGGTGCTAGCGGGTATCTGGGCTGATCCCGCTAACAATGCGTTTTGGGAAACCTAAAATGAAGGCAACGCTAATATAGATCTGATCAGATACTATATTACTAAAGGGAGGTGTATGCTTTGCGCGTGGGTGTTAGCGGTACTGGCACTAACCTGACGCTGGGGCGACGCAGGCCTTATCTGACCCTCAAACTTATATCACCCGCCGGGTGATCAGGGGGTTAAACCTTTATTAGGTAATAAATGGCGGGTGCCCTGAAACAAAAAAAAAATAACTAACCAACCAGCGTCACCTGTAACAGTTATATGGTGATCACTGGTGAAAGGGTTAACTGGGGGGCAATCAGGGGGCTATGCGGTAGTATATGGGGGTCCCTGACGCTATAAAAAGCTGCGGCGAACCTAAATACTTACCTGCCTAACTAGCGTCACCTGTGACACTAATACAGCGATCAGAAAAAAATCGCTTATTAGTGACACTGGCGACGGGGGGTGATCACGGGGTTAAACCTTTATTGGGGGGGTTAGGGGGGCACCCTAGAGCTAAAGGGGGCTAACCCTAACTGCCCTAACAGTTATTACAGTCACAAATGACACCAATGCAAAAAAAAAAAAAAAAAATAATAAAAAATGCACTTGGTGTCACTGTGACTGGGGGGGCAGGGGTGATTGGGGGGGTGATTGGGGGGTGATCAGGGGGGTGAAAAGTGTGCCTGGCGTGTTCTACTGTTAGTGTAGTGTTAGGTGCAACTCACCGATCTTCTCTCCTCCGTGCCGGAACGAAAAAGACCGACACGAGGAGAGATTACATCATTTCCTCTGCCTGTGTTTACAATACAGGAGAGGAAGTGATGTCACCGAGGATTTTCATTCGTCGGGAGCGATCGCGAGGGGGTGGCCATGAATGAATGGCCGTCCCCTCATCCCTGATCTCTCCCGAACGAATGCCGACCGCCGCAGGCACCGGGGGGGGGGCCCGATCGGGCCCCCCACCCGCGGGCAGGCATGGACTTATATATACGCCAATATGCCTGCCCGTGCCATTCTGCCGACGTATATCGTCGTGCGGCGGTCGGCAAGTGGTTAAAGTATCCAGCTCTTTGATTTCTTTTAGGAGGTTATCAATGCGGTGCGATCTCTCCTTCTTAGCCCTAGAACTTTGTTGGATAAAAATCCCCCGCATATAAGCCTTGTGGGCTTCCCAAAGCGTCGCTGGGTGAGAAACAGAGTCCTTGTTAGTTGCAAAGAATAGTTCTAGATGGTCCTTTATAATTGTACCGTAGGGATCTTTCTGAAGCACATTGGTGTTCATCCTCCAGAGGAAGGTCGGAGATAGATGTGGTGAGTTTGTCAGGGTGATACTCACTGGTGAATGGTCTGACCACGTGATCGGATGGATATCTGAGGCAGAGATTTTTTGAAGAGTCCATTGGTCGGTTAGGAATAGGTCTATTCTGGAGTATGAATTATGACACGGTGAGAAGTAAGTGAAATCTCGCTCTGATGCATGTTGGCATCTCCAGATGTCTTGTAACTGAAATTCTTGTAAGAGAGGGCCCAGGGAAAGATTACGGCGTCTAGAGGGGACAGAAGAGTCCAAATCTGAGTCTGGAATTAAGTTAAAATCGCCACACCAGAGGAGAGTGCCCTTTTGCACGTTGTCTATTTTCCTTTTGAGCTTCCTCAGAAATTTGATTTGGTGGACGTTGGGTGCATAGACGTTCACAATAGTAAACAAGGCCTTGTTCAGAGAACATACTAAGATGATGTAGCGACCGTTGTCATCTAGTACTTGATGGTGCAGTTCAAAGGTTAAGGACGAATTAATTGCCGTTAGCACCCCTCTTTTCTTCGAGTTGGTACTTGCTGTAAAGATATGCGGGTATTGATTATTGGAGCATTTCGGTGGTGCAGCCTTGGAGAAGTGCGTCTCCTGTACGCATAAGATGTCACAGTGAGATTCTTTAGCCAATTTCCAAAGAGACGACCGTTTTACCGGGTGATTAAGACCGTTCGCGTTGATGGATAGAAATTTGATAGACATTTTGATTGTCTATTCTGCGAAGGCCCCAGAGACAGCTAGTTACTTTATTGGACGAGGTAGAGATCAGTAAAAACCTCTATAGAAGCTGTAGAGCAGAGAACTAATCCAGCGGAAGTTGTACACTAGATCAAACCAATAAGTATATGCGACAGTGATGACACAAACTAAAAACAGTGCCAAAATTAGGTAACAAGAGAAAAAAAAAAAAAGAAAAAAAAATATAAAAAAGAGTCAATCAATCAACGCCAGAATAAGCGTAACGGAACTTTGTGCCAAGTGGCCGAACCGATGGCCTCGTTGGAAAGTGACTTGCACTTACTTGGCAATAACATGGGGAAAAAGTTCAAGTGGCCTGAATAGAGCCATGTGAGAATCCGGGATATAAATGATGCATTGATTGGACCTCGTTCAGCGACTGGATGGGTGGTGAGGGCGCTGAGTTGGGTGAGCCTCCGAGTGTGGGATAGAATGCCTGTGAGTTTCCATCGGTGTGGTTGCGGTATCAGGGATTATGCCCCATGAGCGCAGATAGTTTAGTCCTTCCGTCAGGTTGGAGGCTGTAACTTTAGCCCCATTGTAGGTTATCAAGAGCTTAGCAGGATTTATCCATTTGTAAGGAAGATTATGGTTCCTCAGAGCTTTTGTAACCGTATTCAGCTCTCTACGCAGCTGAAGCGTATATTGTGACAGGTCAGCAAATATTTGTAGGTGCGAATACGGATCGGGTAAAGATTTCTCGTTTCTAGCAATTTGCACTATCTGCTCCTTGACATGGTAAAAATGAATACGTAAGATCACGTCACGTGGAACGGAGTCAGGTAGGGATGGCGGTTTCGGCAAACGGTGGATACGGTCTATCACCATTTCCATATTTTTCAAATTGGGTAGTAGTGTTTTGAAAAGCCCTTTAGCATAGGCTGATAGATCTTGGGGTTGCACCGTTTCCGCTATTCCTCTAATTTTTAGATTGTTGCGACGAGATCTATCTTCGAGATCTGCCAATTTGCGTTTAATCCAAGCGTGATCTTCTAGGTTAACCTCATGTGCGTCAACAAGATCATTCACGGTCGATGCGAATCCCCCCAATCCGTTTTCAATATGTGATACTCTAGTAGATACGGAGGCTATATCAGCATGCAGGCGTTGCATAATTGATACCATATCCGTTTGCGTAGAATTTCTGAGGGTGGATAACATATCCTTAAGTGTGGTATCAAGAATAGGCTGGTTGTTGGTAGGGAAGCTAGCAAAAGGATCAATGGCATTGCAGGGGTTAATAGACTGTATAGTGTTCAGGCTCACCTCAGGTGCTACTGGGTCCTCTGAGTCCAGCCTCATTCTAGCCTTTGCAGGGCTACCGGTCAATGGAGTGCCTGGATAAGAGGCAGGGAGGCTCTGTGCAGTGCTAGTGAGCTCCATGAGACCCTCCTCTAGCTCACTGGTCTGATGGCTCTGTAACGCTGAAAGCTGTGAGGGGAGACCTGCAGACGCTGCAGCCGCGGCGCCATCTTGGATTTTTCCGGCGGCCGGCTGGTGTAAATAGGCCGTTATTTTTTGTGGATGGCGGTATCCCTTCCGTTTAGAGGACATACTGCCACGCTGCAGGGATATCCCAAGAGTTCCCCTGTGAAGTTTTCGTGTGAAAACGAGGTCTCAATGCGCTGTGGTAAGTCGCTAATCCCGGGTGTCTCTCAGCCCTCAGTGAAAGACGTCCATGCCGCTCGGAAGTTGGCCACGCCCCCAGTTTTAAACATTTTAATCACAAGAAAATATAAATATGTCTAAAAGAAAATATATGATTTTCAAGTTTTGACCATAACTTCTAAAGTATGTTTATAGTAAGGGAAGAACATAAAAGGTATATAGGAGGGGAGGGGAGGGAATAATTCCCCGGAGGAGGTTTTATATATCATCTAATGTTGTAATTCTATAAAAAATCTTAATCACCATAACAGTAAAACTCGGTTGTCAATATTATCTGACGTATAATATTTAATCCAGGGTTTCCATATGATATCAAACTTTGTCATCTGGTTTTTATCTATAGCGTCCATTTTAGCATGGATGAAAGATTGATTCATTCTACGTTTGGTTTCTGCAATATTCACCACATCTGTTTTCCATGCATTGGCTATAGTCTGCTTTGTGGCTATCAGGAGTGTAAGAACTAATTTGAATTGTTTCTGATTAGCTTTTTCTGTGTTTCAACTTTGGATTGCCATGTAGGTTATTTGTAGCATTGATGCAACCAAGGACACCTTGTTACCATTTTAAGAAAATGGTATGGCATTTCTGCTTTAACAAATGGTTGGGGGAGTTGGAGCAGGAATTTTATGTAAATAATAAAGATGGTCACCTGTTAACAGATTGTCTTCACTCGGTGCTGGATTTAGACCTTGGAGGCCGGGGCACTTCAAGTTCAGGGACCCCTCAGCATAGAAATAAAATGATATGAAAAATAAAAAAGTGAACTGAAATGTAAACCACATGTTCTAAAAAATATTTTCTGTAGAAGACACTTGTCTGAGTTTTTTCTCAATTTTATTGACTGTAAGAATTCACATTACACAGGTAAATAGCAAGTCATATATCACTGTATGTCCTCATTTAGACTTATGGTTGGGGTGCGGCAACCGCTTCTCCTACAACTGCAATAGGCTGCGGAGGGGGTTGTTAACATGCTGTGGTTGTGATGCTTCGCTTTGCCACTGCAGCTAAGTTGACCTGACATGTAGTGATCGGTGAGCAGGCAAGAAGGCATTGCATTGCTTCCTCACAGCCAGTCAGTAGCCTCTTCCGAATCTGTGATTCGGAAGCGGTGCAGGCATCAGAGGCAAGTAAGATTTAGATGCATGTTTAAATCTTCACTTGTGAATCACACTTCAATATTTACAAAAAGTTTATTCCTGCACTTAGCATCTGCAAAATGTTTAACTAACTCAACAAACGGTATCATCTTGAAGACACTGCTCTCGACAGGCAGTAGGAACAGAGCACTTAACCTTTCATGGGTCATCATGGTTCTCAGATAATTCTATATCAGTGCCAATTTGCTTAATGACCTTTTTCCCGAACAACTAGTGACCATTATGCTTAAATATATTCTAAGAACTACATTAACACCTGGAAAGGTATCAGCAAGCCCTTCATCATGTAATAAAACTGCCTATTGTAGATGGAGTGAGACATGACCGGAGCTTGGCAAAGGCTGCAAACTGGACAATTTCCTTAATGAACACACTACTGAAATCTCGAGGGAATGCACTAATAAGTTTCTTATCCTCAGTTTTTATCTTTGCATCAGGTAGACTACATAAGTCAACTATTAGTTTGAACCTATCAGATACTGATTGGTATGCTACCCTTTTAAGGCAACAGACAACTGATCTAAAATCTATTCTGTATCCTGACACTGATACACACTTTGTTATTTTATTTTTTTTGTATAATAAAACTGTTTAGTAATATTACATTTTTTTTAAAAAAGGAAGTCTGGGGCTCCCTCTGGCAGGGAGTCCTGGGGCAATTGCCACTTTATAAATCTGCACTGTTGTAACACAACAATGGCCACAAGGACACTTGAACCCTATGTTCGGCCTCCAGGAGAGCTGGCAGAGAACTGGTCTGAACAGTTTTCCATTTACTGCTTTAGTGGCCAAAGGTTGGTTTTCACAGAAACTGTCAGAGTGGAGGTGAGTGTATGTTGCTGATCTGAGACATTTAGCAGCACCTTACAGATCTGGATTCTTACATTAAGAAATTATTGGAGACTGGCTTATTTAAAAGACTATAATATACCCAAAACAGAGAGAAAGGTTGCTTAAGAACCCAGATACATTTACTTTGGTAACCGCCATAAGGAAGGCATGAAGATGTGCCCTAGACAAGGCGAATGCTGCAGGAGCTGTAAGAAACTGAAATACTTTGCTAAATGTTGTTGTTCACTCCCCATACATCTGTTCATAACTTAAAGAAGCCAGGTCAGGAGCCTGATGACGTGCATATTTATGCAATCAGAATTTAAGGAAACAAATTTTAACTCTGTCACTGTGTAATTGCTAATCTCAAAAATCTGCTTCTGTTAAACAGAGGAGCAAAGGCTTACATTTTGAATGAAGCAACTTACAATACCAATTTCGTATTATTCACTCCATGAGATACTGACTACCCAAACGGGCTACAGTAAGCTTTTTTTTTGCTTTTTTTGTCACTGAGAGTGGAGCAAACCTATTAGAACTATATTTGTTTCATGCACTGGGGTTTAAAGTTCTGCATCAGACGGATGCTGAAGTATCCTGATGGACAGCGTCTTGAAAGAAATATACTCATATACTATTAATGAACTATGGCACATTCACAAATTGTCTCCTAAATCCAAAATATATCCAGTGATGCTGTCTTGGCACATACCCCCCCTTTAGCAGTTCAGGCCATGGTTGAAAAAGAACTGCAAAAACTCCTGCAAGAGGATCTCATAGAATCTATTGACTGCTCCCCTTTGGTTTTTAACCTAGTCACAACCAACAAAGGGAGGCACATTTGACTATTTGTTAACCTTTACCTGGTTGTTACTCACTGCAGAGGATTTATTTTCCAATGCCATTGGTCAAAAATCTTCACTAAACTAGACCTCTGTAAAGGCTTTCATAAAAATCACTATCATTGGATGCCAGGAACCTAACAGCTTTCATTAGGCATCTGGGGAGTTTCCACTTTAAACACATGCTTTTTGGACTATGCTTGGCTCCAAGCTCTTTCCAAAAAAGAATGGCCACTGTTTTTGCAGGGATAACTGTGTAACAATTTACTTGGGTGATATCTTCTTCCATGTACCCTCTCTGAAGGAACATAATTCAAATGTGATGTTGTGCACACTCTCATCACTGGGTATACAACCCTTATCATCCAACAATGATGCTATACACAAATTACCTGAGCCAAAAGATAAAACAAAGCTTGCTTCATTTGTAGGATTCAAAACTATTATTTATGGTTTGTAGCTGACTGAAATCACAACACCTTTCCATTCCTTACTCAAAAAAGATGCAGCATGGCAGTGGATACAAGCCTACTCCAGGGCTGTACTTGCCTTAATAAACGGTATAGCTTCTGCTCCAACACGTGCACATTTATCACCAAATGCACCAACATTTGTTTCTTGTGATTCTTCCATTGTTGATTTAGTGTCGTTTTATCACAAATTTACCAGAAAGAGGAACATTTTTTTTTTCTCTCTAGCTCTTTCCCCAAGCTGAGCAGAAATATTCTGTAAGAAAATGTGGGGCATTGGCCTGTATATGGACATGTGAATTATTGCATCACTTTCTCATAGAAAGTTTACTCTGACAACTGATCCCCAAGCCCTGTCTTCTTGTTGTCAGCAACAGGGTCTTGGCATTATCCTCTTTAGATACATAGATGGTTGGACACTGTTTCAGTACAACATTAATATTTGCTATAGGCCAGGAAAGTTAAATCAAGTAGCAGATTATTTGTCCCATGTTGTTCTCAATCCAGAAGAGGGTCAGGAAGACCAAGAAGAAGAGCAGCCACTTTTGATATTCAGTGCACCACTCTTCACAATTACTCCACAGAACCTGATGACAACAACTCAGAATGATCCAGTCATTCAAGAAATACTAACTTACTTACATGGTGAGTGGCCATCTGCCTTACCAGGACATCTTAAGTCAATTAAGGACCCAGCTGTCATCTTGGAAAAGTATTTGTCTTTTAGAAAGACACAGAGCAGTGATTCTAGCAGCACTGAAACAATCAGTTCTGAAAATGGCTCATGAAGGTCATCAGTGTGGCGGCCTGATATAGAGAAGAAAATAGAAACCTTCATTTGCAATTGTGAGCCACGCTTGCTCATTGCTCATTGCTGAAAATCAGAGGAAAATAGCTTCTTCTTTACAAGTCAGATATTTCCCAAAAGACTCAATAGGAATACAATCCAAATGGATATATGTGAAGAAATTACAGTAGCATCAAAACATTAAAGATACTGTTTGGTAGTTTATGATATCTATTTGAAATGGTTAGAGGTGGCTACAGCAGACATCGTGACCACTAAATTTGTCACGACCATCTTGAAGGGGTGGTTCCCAAGGTAGGGACTAGTGATGGACGAACTTCTGACGGGACATTTCGTGAACGCGGACCGCGGCCGATAGTTCGCGAACCGGAATGTTTGCGGCGGGCCCCATTGACTTCAATGGGAGGCGAACTTTGCAAACCTACAGGTCAAATTTGCAGCCACAAAATAATTACTAGCTGTGCAAACATAGTCCCACTACATGGCCAATGACATAACACATGTATGAGGTGAATCTGAGATCGACAACTACAAGCATTCTTTTTTTATATGTGAAATTGTGACAATTCAGGACTGTGGAGCGCATGAAGGCAATGGAGGAGAGGGAAGGTCAGGGTAGGCAAAGAAGAGGGTGCAGGAGATGATCACCAGCAGCATGACATACAGCAATGACACCTGCACCGTGATAGAGTGATCTGACACCAGCACCGTGATAGAGAGCACTGACATCAGCAGCGTGACATACAGCAATGACACGTGCACCGTGATAGAATGATCTGACACCAGCACCGTGATAGAGAGCACTGACATCAGCAGCGTGACATAAAGCACTGACACCAGCACCGTGATATACAGCACTGACACCAGCACCATGATAGAGAGCACTGACATCAGCAGCGTGACATACAGCAATGACACCTGCACCGTGATAGAGTGATCTGACACCAGCACCGTGATAGAGAGCACTGACATCAGAAGCGTGACATAAAGCACTGACACCAGCACCGTGATATACAGCACTAACACCAGCACCGTGATATACAGCACTGACACCAGCACCGTGATATACAGCACTGACATCAGCAGCGTGACATACAGCAATGACACCTGCACCGTGATAGAGTGATCTGACACCAGCACCGTGATAGAGAGCACTGACATCAGCAGCGTGACATACAGCAATGACACCTGCACCATGATAGAGTGATCTGACACCAGCATCGTGATAGAGAGCACTGACATCAGCAGCGTGACATACAGCAATGACACCTGCACCGCGATAGAGTGATCTGACACCAGCACCGTGATAGAGAGCACTGACATCAGCAGCGTGACATACAGCAATGACACCTGCACCATGATAGAGTGATCTGACACCAGCGTCGTGATAGAGAGCACTGACATCAGCAGCGTGACATAAAGCACCGTAAGCAGCCCCAGGAGGAAGTCAGCATAGCACAGGGATGGTGGGAGTCCCTCATAATGAGCATAGCACAGGGATGGTGGGAGCCCCTCATAATATGCACAGCAGAGGTACAGCCCCAGGAGGAAGTCGGCACAGCACAAGGATGGTGGGAGCCCCTCATAATAAGCATCCCCAGGAGGATGTCAGCATAGCACAGGGATGGTGGGAGCCCTTCATAATAAGCAGCCCCAGGAGGAAGTCAGCACAGCACAAGGATGGTGGGAGCCCCTCATAATAAGCAGCCCCAGGAGGATGTCAGCATAGCACAGGGATGGTGGGAGCCCCTCATAATAAGCAGCCCCAGGAGGAAGTCAGCACAGCACAGGGATGGTGGGAGCCCCTCATAATGAGCATAGCACAGGGATGGTGGGAGCCCCTCATAATATGCACAGCAGAGGTACAGCTCCAGGAGGAAGTCAGCACAGCACAGGGATGGTGGGAGCCCCTCATAATAAGCAGCCCCAGGAGGAAGTCAGCACAGCACAGGGATGGTGGGAGCCCCTCATAATGAGCATAGCACAGGGATGGTGGGAGCCCCTCATAATATGCACAGCAGAGGTACAGCTCCAGGAGGAAGTCAGCACAGCACAGGGATGGTGGGAGCCCCTCATAATAAGCAGCCCCAGGAGGATGTCAGCATAGCACAGGGATGGTGGGAGCCCCTCATAATAAGCAGCCCCAGGAGGAAGTCACCACAGCACAGGGATGGTGGGAGCCCCTCATAATGAGCATAGCACAGGGATGGTGGGAGCCCCTCATAATATGCACAGCAGAGGTAATGCTCCAGGAGGAAGTCAGCACAGCACAGGTATGGTGGGAGCCCCTCATAATAAGCAACCCCAGGAGGAAGTCAGCACAGCACAGGGATGGTGGGAGCCCCTCATAATAAGCAGCCCCAGTAGAAATATGACACCGCTCAACCTCTTCAAACAGGAGGGTACGGGCATATAGTACGGTGTCCTTTTTTTGGACAAGGAAGTGAGCCAAATGAAGAAAGAAGGTCTGTGTGCTTGACTAAAAAAATCATTTATAGACATATACATAGTCTACTGGTCACATGTGATGCATAATGGACATTAATTGGGACTTTTAACGAAGCTCTGGCCTGGTAAGGTCATGTGTTTCCATCCCACGGGACCTTAAATGAAACCATGGCCTGGTAAGGTCATGCGTTTCCATCCCTATTGTATTCAAAAAAAGGGGGAACAAGGGGGACATTGGGACTTTACATGAAGTATGTGGTAGCAAAAAAGTATAAGGTGAACTACTAGGAATTTTATTAATCGTTACAGTTGGATTTACAAGAAATAAATACAATGATAAACAGAGTAATAAACAATACATGGTAATGGTAATGATAATAATAATAATAATGGTACAACATGATAATAACATGGATATCACAAAGTATCATAATAAAACTCCAAAAGTTCACCGCAGCAGAATTGAATAAAGGCATATGTAGCATAAAGCCTGCAGGACCAAGGTCTTTGTGCACCAATTAGGGTCATATATAGTAACGTCAGAATCTGAACATATTCAAAAGAAGCACGGCATATGATAGCTCTACGCACGTTTCGTGGCCTTTGTACCACTCATCAGGAGCAGAGCACGTGTTCAATCTATAATAAAGAGTAATATGATATTCAAAAGTAAGGTAAATAAAAAAATATAACAATACTAATAAAAACGCATGAAAGAGGGTGGGTGGGGTAAACAGGTCACCCAACACCTAATACATGCTTACTCACTTCGGTGAGTGTACTAGTGGTCTAGTAGGTGGGTGCCGCAAGCCGTCCAGTATACACCCCCAACCGGGAGCCGTGGTGGGTGACTCAATGCAGATAGCCACAAAGGCCGCAGCACAAGCAGGCATGGAGTCACCATGGGGCACTTCTGTAGAGAGAGTAAAAAATTAGAACCATTAAGAGGTTTGCAAGAAGTGGAGAGAGTAAAGGATTAAGAAAGATAATAAGGGGGAGCTGAATGTTAAGAAGAAAAGGAAAATATAAAGGGCTTACTGAGCAAAAAAGTGAGGGGACCAAATATAACTGTGAATATGAGGGTGGGATAATAAGTGAACCACCGTAAGTAAACGCTAAGTGAAATAAAAAAAACCAATGAAGCCGGTAAATAGAAGTGCAGTGGTGCCTGTTAGCGATAGGAATGCAGTGAAGGAGTGAGAGATTAAATGAAAAGACTGCATGTGATCTGGTGTATAAAAAGACTCAAGTAGCCACACCCTTGTAGAGCCGCCCCCATGAGCATCACCGCAAGTCATCCCACCATCGTCACGCTGCATGGCAGGGTGGGGGGAGGGAGGGCTTCCGTCAGCCGGGGAATATATATCTCCGGTCTGGCGGCTCCGAACTACCCCCATAATGCCAGCAGTGTGTAAAACTCAACTGCAAGGATGTAGCAGCAATAAAAAAGATGCTGCACATCCTGCGTGAATTGCGTGACGTCGACGCACAGTGAGACGCATCCACCCATCAGGCGTCTAATGACGCAAAGGATGGGAGGAGACTAGCAGTGTGCGTCACGGCTCCCGGAAGTGGAGATGGAAGCCGGAGGGCATAGCAGCACATCCACACAAGGCACCAGCAGACAAGGCTGGCAGGTCCAAAATGTAATATGTTAATGCACATGATTTAAAACTATAATTATGGTAGGTAACAAAAGGTAAACTGGTACAAAGGGTAAAAAAGATAATTAAATATAAATGAAAGGGGCTGGCCAAGGTCAATAGTAGCAGAGGAATACTGATACTTAAGCTGAGAGCATTACCACATACTTCCATCCCTGAATTCATGTGATGCATAATGGACATTAATTGGGACTTTTAACGAAGCTCTGGCCTGGTAAGGTCATGTGTTTCCATCCCAGGTCTTTGTGCACCAATTAGGGTCATATATAGTAACGTCAGAATCTGAATACTGGTCACATGTGTTGAATTCCTCGGAGATCCATGCCTCATTCATTTTTAGAAATGTGAGGTAGTTAACACTGCCGTGAGCTAGGCGAGTACGCTTATCGGTCACGATCCCCCCTGCTGCGCTGAACATCCTTTCGGACAGAACACTGGACGAGGGGCAAGCCAACAGTTCGATTGCAAATTGGGCAAGCTCTGGCCAGAGGTCAAGCCTGCCCACCCAGTAGTCCAGGGGTTCAAAACTCATCAGAGCATCCACATCGGCCGTTAACCCGATGTAGTCGGACACCTGACGGTCTAGGCGTTCCCTGATGCTGGATCCGGATGACACCTGTCGATGGGTCGGCTGAAAGAATGACCTCATATCAGAAGTCACCAACGCATCTTCAAACCGGCCTCTTCTTGCAAGCGCTGTTGGATTGGTACCCGCAACTCATTCTCTGGAAGTCGGAATTGCTCCTCTGCCAGCGCACACAAAAGCAGAATGCAGCATTTCTCGAAGCAAGGCCTGGAAGTTCTCCATTCTGACAGCCCTCTGTGACGGTGGTAACATTTCCGCCATTTTGTGTTTGTACCGGGGGTCTAAGTACATTGCCACCCAGTACTGGTCCTTGACCCTTATGCTTTTTATACAGGGGTCCCTATTAAAACACTGGAGCATGAAGACCCCCATTTGCACTAAACTGGAAGCGGTGTGCTGGCTCCTGCTCATCATTCAGGATAATTTCGTCCTCTTCATTCTCCTCTCCCCATCCACGCACAACAACAGGGATCCCAGAAAGGTTTAAAGCATGCTCTTCTTGCTCCTCCTCATCCGCCCCGGCACCATCCTCCTCTGACTCCTCTTCAGACTCCTTTTGTTGACTTGTCTCAGATAGAGTAGCCCCCCCAGGGAATTCATCCAGCATTGCGACTTCCTCATCTTCCCACTCCTGCTCCTCCACAGCTTGATCAATGACACGACGCAATGCACGCTCCATAAAGAAGGCATAAGGTACCATGTTACTGATGGCGCTATGGCTGCGACTGACCAGTTTGGTGATCTCCTCAAATGGCCACAGAAGTCTGCATGCGTCGCGCATGAGCAGCCACTTGCGCGATGAAAAAAACTCAGCTCCCCAGAACCTGTTCTACCGCAGAGTTCATACAGGTAGATGTTAACTGCATGTTTCTGCTGGAGCAGCCTATCAAGCATATAGAAGGTTGAGTTCCATCGCGTCGGGCAATCGCAAATAAGACGTCTGACCGGCAGATTGTGTCGCCGCTGAATGTCAGCAAGGCGAGCCATGGCCGTGTAAGATCTTCTGAAATGGGCAAAGATTTTCCTTGCCTGCCGCAAGATGTCCTGGACCCCAGGGTATTTGACAACGAATCGCTGCACGACCAAGTTTAAGACGTGTGCCATGCATGGCACGTGCGTAATTTTGCCCTGTTTCAATGCGCTAAGCAGATTGGCACCGTTGTCACACACCACTTTACCAACTGTCAAATTGAGCGGTGTTAGCCACTGATCTGCCTGTGAACGCAAAGCTGAAAGGAGTGCCGAGCCAGTGTGGCTCTTGGCTTCCAGGCACAACAGACGCAGCACGGCATGGCAACGTCTCACCTGGCATGTCGAATAGGTTCTGGGGAGCTTGGGCGGCGCAGCGGAAGAGACGCTAGCAGCGGAAAAGGAGGAGTCAGCCGAGGAGGAGAGGGAGGAGGATGGAGTAGGAGGAGGAGGAGAAGAGCCAGGCCTGCATGCAATCTGTGGCGGTAAAACCAAATCTACACGGGTGCCACGGGTTACATGTTTGAAGGCCGTCAGAAGGTTCACCCAGTGGGCAGTAAAAGTGATATACCTTTCCTGCCCGTGTTTGCTAGACCACGTGTCTGTGGTCAGATGTATCTTGGCACCGACACTGTGTGCCAGAGATACATTAACTTGCCGCTGAACATGGCCATATAGCTCTGGGATGCCCTTCTCTGAGAAATACATCCTTCCTGGGACCTTCCATTGTGGTGTTCTAATGGCCACAAATTTGCGAAAGGCCTCCGAGTCCACCAGTTTATATGGCAGTAGTTGGCGGGCTATGAGTTCTGACAAGCCAGCCGTCAACCATTGGGCAAGAGGGTTATCCGGCGTCATAATTTTTTTACGCTCGAACATTAGGCCCACGGAAGCCTGCCTTTTTGCAGAAAAACGTGAGCTTGGCATGATGGAAGGTAGAGTGGAGGACAATTGTGAGGAGAGAGGAGAGGGAGAAGTAGAAGAGGAGGCTGGACGGTGAGAGCCTGCAGTGTGGCTTTGTGTGTTCCGTTGTTCCCACTCGGCTCGGTGATGGCTGCTCATGTGCCTTCTTAAGGCGGTCATCCCTAGGTGAGTGTTGGGCTTACCGCGACTAATGCGTTGACTGCAAAGATTGCAGATGGCAACACTATTGTCAGCAGCGGACACGTTAAAAAAAGCCCACACTGCGGAGCCATGTGCCGGCGTCCTGGGAGCCCCAGATGTGACCGTACATGGTCGATGCCTCGCTACAGATACATTAGCAGTCTGCTTTGTCCCTCCTGTGCAATGTAAGTTATTCCTGCTTCTCCTCCCTATCTGCTGGTCCATATCTCCCTCTGAACTGCCCCCTCTTCCTCTCTTGTGGGCACCCACGTGACATCACTAGACACGTCATCACCAATGTCACCTTCCCCACCGCTATAAGTAGAGATCTCGGAGTAGGCAGCAACACCGGGGACCAACCTCCTCCTTGGGCTGATCTGGGTACTGTCGTCAGACTGCTGAGTGGCGGTTATTGCTACCTCCTCTTCCTGATCCAATGCCAAGAGTGGCTGCGCATCAGAAATGTCTTGATATGGATCGGAAAATAATTCCTGTGACTCAAGCGGAAGGTATGTGGTGGTGGTGTTTTTGGTGGTAGTGTCTTTGGGGGTGTGCATGGCAGAGAATGAAGAAGAAGGTGCAGATCGAGAGGATGAGGAGGGTGCAGAAGAGTAAGGCTGAGTGAGCCACTCAACCAAGTCTGGTGCATCCTTTAAAGTAATTGAACGCACCTTCTGCAACTTCCCACTTTGGCTCAAGCCTGTTGCTCCTGCCCTACCCCTACCACCCCTGTGGAAGGGCTTGCCTCTTCCTCTGCCAGTCATTTTTTAAATGACCCTGTGACAAAACTCTCAGTCCCTATACTGATAAAGGACTGCTGCAGTATAGGGCAGCAGTCAGCAGTAGTGTACCTCAACCCTATATATTGTGGACCTATACCAGTCCTTAAGGAATAGCAGACCGTACCTCACTCAACCCTATGTACTGTAGTACCCTATACCTTACCAGTCCTTATAAGGACCTTTGTGGAACTAGTAGGTTGTGAATGATTAGCAGACTGTACCTCAGTCCCTATACTGATAAAGGACTGCTGCAGTATAGGGCAGCAGTCAGCAGTAGTGCACCTCAACCCTATATATTGTGGACCTATACCAGTCCTTAAGGAATAGCAGACTGTACCTCACTCAAACCTATGTACTGAAGTACACTATACCGTACCAGTCCTTATAAGGACCTTTGTGGAACTAGTAGGTTGTGATTAGCAGACTGTACCTCAGTCCCTATACTCATAAAGGACTACTGCAGGAGAAGAGCAGCAGTCAAGTATAATATTCTTTCTATATTTGGAAGAAAGAATATTATACGTGTACAAGCCTATTACCATACCAGTCCTGAAAAGAACCTTTGTGGACCTAATAGTAACAGCTACTGATTAAACTGACTGTCCCTCACTGCCACACACAGCTTCCTGCCTGTCCCTATTTAAACTGACAAAACACAGGCTGCTGGAGCAATAACTTGAATAGCACTCAAAACTATATCCTGTACTACTTTACCATACCAGTCCTGAAAAGGACTTGTGTGGACCTAATAGTAGCAGCTAATGATTAAACTGACTGTCCCTGCTGCACACAGCGTCCTGTCCCTTTCTCTACACTGACAAAAGACAGGCTGCTGCAACAATCACTAGCACAGCAGTGCCTCAAACCTATATCCTGAACTACACCTAACACCTATACCAGTGATGGCGAACCTTGGCACCCCAGATGTTTTGGAACTACATTTCCCATGATACTCAACTTCACTGCTGAGTGCATGAGCATCATGGGAATTGTAGTTCCAAAACATCTGGGGTGCCAAGGTTCGCCATCACTGACCTATACCATACCAGTCCTGAAAAGAACTTTTGTGGACCTAATAGCTAGCGATTTGGGTCACTGCAGTCTCTCCCTGCTCCACACAGCAACCTCTCCCTATAGTGACATACGAAAGAATGTAAAATGGCCGCCGGATCGGGTCTATTTATAAGTTAGGGGGAATGTCCAAGTGTCCATGTGCTGTAATGTCTCAATTGGCTGTCCTGTACCCCATGATGGATGTGTCATCATAGGTCAAAGTTCTTTTACACAGTAAACACGGAAGTCCGCCGGGCGAACGGCGGCAATAGTCCGCCGATCGGGCAGACTGCGAACAGCCGAAATTCGCAGCGAAACGACTGCCGGGCGAACCGTTCGGCCATCCCTAGTAGGGACTAACACTGAAAGCATTACTGGTCCAATTTTTATGTCAAAGGAGTTTGAGACTTTCCTCAAATCAAAAGGAATATAACACATCTTCACACATTGACACCATCCACAGGCCAATTGAGGTGTGGAACGTTTTAACCAGACATTTAAAAATAGCCTGAAGATACATCTGCACCAGAGACTGCGGTAATGTTGTATATTTGTATTAATACATTATTAATATTAATAAAATTTATAAAAAAATAATTAATAAAACTATTAATAAAAATTGTGACCTGTTAACAGTCTGTCTGCACTGCTAAAATGCAATGCATGGCTATTGTTTATGATATACAGAGCTTTAGCATACTAAATGACATCCATTCTGTGTTTAGATCTGCTTTTAAACAAATTAACAATGTTCTTGTTTTTTTTGTTTTTTTTCATATCTTTCATATCCATATAGCCACCTGCATATGAAGCAAATGGCATTTGAAAACAACCCTTATACCCTGGATAAAGTTTTCTTGTTTGCAATTTTTTTTATTTACTATAATACTGCATACGTAAATTACAACACTATCTGTGCAAAAAATATCTGAATTAGAATGTATGCTGTATAATAAAAAGTGAAAAGACATTTATTGTCAAAGGAGTTAATAAGTTCAATTAGGTCACACATGTGTTAATGACGATTATATGTAACACTTTTGAGTCAAGTGAGTTTGCTCTCTTGCTACTTGATCTCAGGCTGGCTCCCAGCAGTGAAATGGGTTTCTATGAGAGTTTATGTCAGATTTAATCTTGGTTACAAAGGAAGCTGAATTCATTATCATGCTTTCTCTGTTGCTCACTGCACCTGTGCTGACCCTTCTATTTCCTTGGGTCACATGGCAGTATCATTTGATGTCTTTCATAATGGTCTATGGGCATCCACCAAAGCCTCTTTCTGCTTTCAGCCACAGGCACAAAGTCTCAGAGGAAGTGACTGCAAACTTTAATGTTGACTTTTACTGGGAAAATATCAGCTTTTCTAATCAGCCTGCAGGTGAACCTATTCATCAAATGAAGGTATAGCCACTGGCAGTTCATGCTTTTATTCTGCAGTCTGACTAAATGATTGGTTATCCAATGCAAAATGACCAACGACCGAAGAATTAAAATTCACAAAAACAAATTGTCTTTATATTTGACTTACAGTAACCAAGGTTGAAAATGTGCTATTAAATTAATATTCAATCTCTTTAATATCTTTTTCATTTAGACATATTTTAACTATTGATCTTTAATAATAGAGAGGACCACCATGAAACCTAGATGTACCAAATCATATGCTTGCAAATTGGTCTCTGGTGAAAGGCCTGTAAAAACTTGGTTCACCCTTTCCGTTACCATCTTGTTGTATTTTTCTGAAGACTGGTTGTAGTATCTACCTCCGAGTTCTGCAGCATCATAGTGAACTGCTTTATGCAGCTACAGCCTTAGGCCTGGTTTACACCTATTCAGGTTGCAGTTTGCATATTCCAAGTGCATTTAGAATTTTTCAATACAGGTTTTTGATCTATTGAAGTCTATGGAATCAAAAACTAGGATCAAGTTAACAGTATATGTGAAACCTCACTTTTAAACAACCAATTCAGTTTAGTGTAGCACTGACCCCCGAAGGAGCTGCTGATTTAATTGGGCTTACCGTTACCTTCTTGACCTTGTGTGTGTCTAGGGCAGTGTTTCTCAATTCCAGTCCTCATGGCCCACTAACAGGTCATGTTTTCAGGCTTTCCATTATTTTGCACAGGTGATTTGATCAGTTTCAATGCCTTAGTAATTACCCCAGCTGTTTCATCTGAGGGAAATCCTGAAAACATGACCTGTTAGTGGGCCATGAGAACTGGAATTGAGAAACACTGGTCTAGGGGTTTCCCGAGGTAGATGGCCCAAGAACTGTAGAGACTGATGCCAGATCTGCTTAAGGGATTTTTATTTGCAAAACGAATAAACAAACACAGTCTCTCAAAGTAGGGTTAGAGGGTTTAGGTAGGAAAGTCCAGGTACTCTTGGGACTAGTCAAATAGAAAAATGAGTCTCTCACATTAGGAAATCCAGAGAATAGCCATTCACAGCTGGATCCTCACCCTTATCGGATAGTCCTTCTCTCCCCACGCCTAGCAGCCAAGAGGGTGCTTAAATCAAACAAAATCTGCCACAGACTTTTTGTAGAACACTTGAATAAAGTCTCTGCCACAGACCTGTTGAATAAACTGAAAGATGTAGACAACTCAGAGAACCCTCGTATGGTACCAGTGCCTCACAGCTGGTCCGGCGATACTACATGAGATTAGATTCGCTTAGGGTCTTTCAACTTAGCCTCCAGGCTCCTGCTGAGAAGCCAACCTTTGCGTGGCCTTCTCCCAAAGAGTCCTCCCCTGGATGCTTCTACAGTTGCTGGGCCTCTCCACAAACCGAGATGGCACGGACCACCTTTGAATCCTTCTTTCAGTTTCTTTGCCTAGGGCTAGCCAGCCCCGAGACTTAAGAAGTAGGGTGGATCCGCACCCCAGCCCTGGGGGCTGGTCAGAAGGACCAGGACCAAACAGTCAGAAAGCACTTCTGGACCGGAACCCCCGAAGCACGTGACGTCCGCACCTTAAGTACCCTCTCATAGAATGCACAGCAAGAGTGACACTTCCTCTGGGCTGGTTCCGAGAGAGAAGTGGCACTTAATGCACCCAACTGGACTGCGTTCTAGCACCTGCCAGGGATGACAGCATCACCTAAGGTCAAGCAGAACACAATTTAATCCAGCCAGACTGGTACTGAGGCCAAAATTTAGAGTAATTAAACCCAAAACCAAACTGCGGTTCCAGGAATATTAAATGTCAAAACACATAGTGCGTGCTCTTCAGGAGCCGGCGCTACAGAAGTGATCACATATCTTCTGTTTTCAGCTGCATATGGACCTCAGAGAGCTAGGGAAGTGGAAAAAGCACAGCACCATACTTGTCTTCACAGTGAAGGGCTGTGCGGGGGGGGGGGGGGGGGTAATTATTGGAGAAGAGCAAACACAGCCATACAATTGACCACGCTGTTATGTCATGCCTAGTGTGGTTAGTTTTTAATAGGATAACGGGGGGACTGGCAGGATTTCCAGAGATTTCATGCAAAGGAAGCAATACAATAAGAACAGGATACTTTTTCATACAAGTACATGGTACAGCAGGCACATATCAGGAATAGGAAATGTTGGAGTAACATATTCTATAATTTTGTTTGTTATTTCTTTTTGTTTTATATTTGTACATTTAGAGGTACAGTACATAAATTGTTTGCTCTTTAGATTCCAGTGCAGGGATCCTGGCACATCTTTTGCCACAGAAAAGTAGGGGGTGAGATGTACTGTATATGATGACAAGCAGATAAAGTACATTAAATCAAAACGTCACCGCAGCATTGATTCCCTCTCTCTTTCCCTCTTCTATGCAGTCATCTTTAGAAATCCCCCATGTATGTGCAGATGCCCTGCCAGTCTCTGCAAGGTACTTAGGAAAAGGTGCTATGATATAAAATGTTTCCCTATTTGTAAAAGAGAAAGGGTGGAACAAAAAAAAAAAGTTGCTAGAATGGGTTAGGCTCTGCTTTAAGGATATAGTGTAAAGGGTTAGGGTTGCAAGAAGGGTAAGCATGAAAGATAACAAAAGGAGCCTTGTATTTTGTATTATGAACATGGTTTTGTTATTTGACCATTAAAATATTATGTGAGCTTAAGGTGGTTGTATACCCTAATTTGTCATTTTTACCTACAGGTAAGCCTATAATAAGGCTTATCTGTAGGTAAAATGAACATCTTCTAAACCTACTGCCTATGGCTTAGGAGATATTCCCTTTGCATGCAGCTGCTGATGTCAGCGGTGCATGCACTCTGAATGCCTGGCTGAAGGTCCGGCAGGTGCTGCCGGACCTTGCTGGGAAGAAGACTCCAGCTCGCGTGTGCAGGAGTGACGCTCACAGCACCGGAACCCAGAAGAAACGCAGAGGGCACGATCTCAGCTCCCTCACCTCACCGGAACCAGGCTGCAATATGGGGGCTTCGATCTAAGGTAAGTACTTCAGAATGAGCTTTTGCCTTGCAGGGTTTTTTCCTTTTTTTTTTTTTTTAGATGTGCGGATATACAACCGCTTTAGTGCCACAAAAATGCAAAAGCCATAATAATGATCTGAAGTAGGGGACATCAGTGAACTCATTGTTATTCCGCACAAAAAAGGTGTTTTGAGGGTTACTGCAGTATGAATCAAAGTGAAAATTATATTTTAGCAGCAATGATCAAGAGTAAGTTAAGTACCACTCGCTATAAAGATATGTGCAAAAGAAAGTGGGTGTTACAAATAGCAAACACTCATATTTTACTGTCGATTGTCTTGTGGAAAGTTAAGAAACACGCTTTTTTAACGTTTTTACTTAAAGCCATTTTTTTCATGGATTTTATGGAAAGAATGAATGATGAAGGTTTGAAGTAAACTATCGTGTTTGGAATCGATCTAATCATTTTAACTTCATTTTAATCTGCAATGATTGAATTATCTTAATTTACTATCTTTCCTTTTACACTATCACTTCTATATATTTCCTCAGGATTTGTATTTCAAGTGTCATAATATTCTTTGCATTAATTTAACACTTGCATGTTGAAGTGTTAAGTATGATGAGCTAATTGCAGATACATTTGGTGTCATGATTCTTTATTATTTTAACACCTGGACTCTATGACTTGTACTTTAAACATATTTTATCTGACGGCTGATCTTTTGTTCTTGTTTAAATCGTTTAAAATCGCATGACAAGTTGTAACCTATTGCCTACAACGGAAGGAGCCAAATCGGTGTGACTCCGACTCCATCGGAGCTGCACAGATTTTGAAAGTAGTTCATGCACTACTTTTTGCAAGTTTAGATGCGACTTGCATAGACATCTCTGTATGAAGTCACACAGATGTCTTTCAAATCGCACCTGAAGTTGCACTGACATGTGGCTTAGAAATTGTGCGATTTCAAAACTGCATTCGGTGTGACCGAACTGTAAAGCTTAATTCTGGGATAAGCAAATATTGTCCAAATTCAAGAGGCAGGTGTGTTATTACTTGAACCTTAGAATGCTTCCAAATCTTTGTGAAACATTGTGGTTGATTTACTACAGTTAGGGAAAAAGGATTTGATCCCCTGATGATTTTGTACTTTTGCCCACTGACAAAGAAATGATCAGTCTATAATTTTAATGGTAGGCTTATTTTAACAGTGAGAGACAGAATAACAACAAAAATTTCCAGAAAGGGGGGCATGCATGGCACAATGAGCAGAGGACGCCTGTAGTGTGAGCTCTGCAGGCAGCAGAGACTTCTAACACTCCCCTCGGGCCGTTTCGCATTGGATTTCCACCCAAACTGCCCGCATCCCTAGGGGACACAGTGGTGCATGTCAACACACAAGTCACGCTGCGGTAGGCCACCGCAGAAATCCCTGACAAACGCCTTCGTGTCCGGGAGCAGAGTGGCAAAATGGTGCCCAGCAACCATGCACTCAAGCAGCAATCCACAGACCGGTGACCTCACCAGCTCACTCGCTGGGAGACTGTGAGTGTCCTGTGCATCTCACAAAGGCAGAGCTGGACGCCAGCCTGTCAGCCATGTATGAAAAACTGGCAGACAAATTTCAAGTGGAGCTCCACAAGTCCACTAACACGCTGACCCAGGAACTGGCAGTATTAAGGGGGTGGACTGACCTGTTAGAGACAAAGCATGATGAACTCCAGCTGGCTTATTCTGATCTCTGCAAGGATCACAAATCCCTTACAGGAACAGTTACCCTGCTCCAATCTAACCTGGAAGATTTGGACAACAGAAACAGGTGTAACAATTTGAGGATAAGAGGGGTCCCAGAGCTGACCACAGATTTACTCCCAGCAATCAAGAGTATTCCAGTCCCTGTTGCTAGATACCCCTGATACTTGGTTTGCTTGTGACAGGATTCATAGAGCCCTGCGCCCCAAACCTCCAGATGATAAAGCACCGAGGGACATTGTGCTTTGCCTCAAAGATTATCTTATTAAAGAAGATATACTAAGAGCTTCTCGCAATACCTCCAATATACAATTGGATGGGACCAGGATCCAGATCTATCCTGATATTTCTCCTGCTACACTGGAGAAACGCAGTAAACTGAAAGAAGTCACCACAGTACTACAGTCAGCCAGAATCCATTATAGATGGGGCTTCCCTCTCTATGGGACATGAACATGAAGCAGCCATATTTTCAGGAGGGGCCCCCCTCCCGCCACTCTCTGGTGCCCTCCGCCGCTTTCTGGAGCCATTGGCAGAGGCAAAGGTGATCGGATGTTGTGCCTTCCTTGGCATAAAGACGAGTGAGGGGCAGATGGCCCCCACCTGTTTCCATACCATTGCAGGGCGGAAGCGATGTCAAAACGTCACTTCCACCCATAGCTCTTAAAGGGCCATTTTTTTAATTCTTTTTTTTAAATGATAATTTATTGCATTTTATTGCATTTTAGTGTAAATATGAGATCTGGGGTCTTTTTGACCTTAGATATCATATTTAAGAGGTCCTGTCATGCTTTTTTTCTATTACAAGGGATGTTTACATTAGGAATAAAGAATAAAAGTGACAGCATTTTTTTTTTAAAGAGCAGTGTAAAAAAAAAATTAAACATGTCCCATCCCGCCGAGCTCGTGTCCAGAAGCAAACACATACATGAGTAGCGCCCGCATATGAAGCCCCCGTGGAGTTAGAGGGGGCGGGTCACCCATTTATGTCACCAGGTGGCCCGGCCCTCAGCTATATAAGAACTGTCACAGAGAAGAAGTGTCAGTCGGTGGGAGCCTCTCATGGAGGTGGAACAGTTGCAGCTTTTTTTTTCTTTTTCGTTCGGCGTGAATTTACATCAAGGGACATTTTTATTTTTTAATAAAAGACTTCTCCCAAGCTGTCTATTGTCTTTTTTTACTATTTAAAGGAGGCTTCCAGATTCCAATAAGTCCCCTTCCCACATACCCTTGCCCGGCGGTTGTGGGGATGAGGCCCTTGTCCCCATCAACATGGGGACAACATGCTTTGGGGTCAGACCCCAAAGCACCCTCCCCATGTTGAGGGCATGTGGTCTGGTACAGTTCAGGAGGGGGAGCTCTCTCATCTCCCCCCTCTTTTCCTGTGGCCTGCCAGGTTGCGTGCTCAGATAAGGGTCTGATAAGGATTTCGGGGGGACCCCTACTCCATTTTTTTTCATTTGTCTCAGGGTTCTCCTTCATTTCCATACCAGACCTGAATAGCCTGGTATGGATTTTGGGGGGACACCCACGCAATTTCTTTTTTCATTTTTAGTTCGGGGTTCCCCTTAATATCCATATCAGACCCAAAGGGCCTGATAATGGACCGGTGGAAAGTCATGCTCCTTTTTCAATGATTTTTATCTATATTGCTGAGATCCGGCAATTCATTACAGCCGCAATCAGTTTTAAATGACAATTTATCCTTTAGAAATGTAATTTTGCTGTAGTACTGTTCTAAACACGTTAAAAATGTGCCACTTTGCAGGCATACTATAAACACCTGCCAGGCACTATATTTAAAGGAATATTTCATTTTTATTGTTTCACTTTAAGCACTAAAAAAAATCACTGCTCCCGAAAAAATGTCAGTTTAAAAAAAAAAAAAATTTGCATTGATACATTTCCCCTGGAACAGGACCCAGGTCCCCAAACACTTTTTATGACAATAATTGCATATAAGCCTTTAACCACTTCACATTCAGGCCAATTCTGACATTTCTCTCCTACATGTAAAATTCATAATGTTTTTGCTAGAAAATTACATAGAGCCCCCAAACATTATATATATATTTTTAGCAAAGACCATAGAGAATACAATGGCGGTCATTGCAACTTTTTATCTTGCACGGTATTTGCGCAGCAATTTTTCAAACACGTTTTTTTCAGAAAAAAAACAATTTAATGCTTAAACAACAAAACAAAAAAAAACAGTAAAGTTAGCCCAATTTTTTTTGCATAATGTGAAAGAGGAAGATACGCCGAGTAAATAGATACCCAACATGTCATGCTTCAAAATTGCACGCGCTCGTGGAATGGCGCCAAACATTGGTATTTAAAAATCCCCATAGGCGATGCTTTAAATTTTTTTACTGGTTACATGTTTTGGGTTACAGAGGAGGTCTAGGGCTAGAATTATTGCTCTCGCTCTACAGAGGAGGTCTAGGGCTAGAATTATTGCTCTCGCTCTAATGTTCACGGCGATACCTCACATGGTTTGAACACCATTTTCATATGTGGGCAGGACTTACGTATGCGTACGCTTCTGCGTACGAGCTCACGGGGAGAGGGGCGCTTTAGTTAATTCATTTTTTATTGTTAATTTTATTTTTATTTTTTTAGTTTGACACTTTAAAATAAAAAAAAGATTACTTTTATTCCAATTACAAGGAATGTAAACATCCCTTGTAATAGGAATATGTCACGATCTGACCTATTTACAGTGAGATATGGGGTCAATAAGACCCCATATCTCACTTCTAGGCTGGGAAGACTAACAAAAAAAAACGGCACCGTTAATTTGAATGCAGAGGCCGGGCGTGACGTCATAACATCGTGCCCGGCCTCCGAACGATCATAGAGACTCCAGGGACGATCTGGTCCACCAGAAATCTCTATGGTATCATCCGGGGGCCGGCGGATCCTGTGGCCAACTCACCGATGGAAGCGGTGAGTCGGTAAAAGCACCGGAGGGCGGCGGGAGGGGGGCGTCCCCTCCCGTCGCCCTTAAGAACGATCAAGCGGCGGAACAGCCGCTATTATCATTCTTATGGTACAGGGAATCGCCGGATGAAAATGCCGATATCTGAATGATGTCTGTGGCCTCAGGCATCATTCAGATATTACACCACAAAGCCCACGAGTCATATGACGTAGTATGGGCGCCAAGTGGTTAAAATTAGCACTTTTGATTTTTCATGTTAGTGTCCCATAGACTTTAACGGTGTTCCGGCGGCTTTTGAATTTGCCACGAACACCATATAGTGTTCGCTGTTTGGTGAACAGGTTGTGACATTGGGGTGATTAGCTCAATTGGTAGATGCATTTTTTAGTCCACATCAGTCAGGCGTGTAGGGTTAAGGGCCTGGTAGGCCACGTTTATTAGAAGAAAACAAAATATTAGTCCATCCAGTAATCCCACGCAGGGGTCCAAGCTTAAATTAAATACAGCAAAATCAGAACGAAAATGCTAGCCCACCTGGCTACTTGCCCCGTCCAACAAACTGCTTGGACGCACACAGCTTCCAACCCTTCGACACACAGCACACGGCTCCTTGGACGCACACAGCTTTGAGTCCTTCACACAGCTTTGGACATGCACAGCTTCAAGCAGCAAGCTGCTCACACACCACCATCCTACACAAATCCCCTCGTTATATGGGCTGTGTGCAGCTGGGCACACACCCTGCTCGCTAGCCTCAAGACCCGGACACAGGGTTGGAGATCCCGTCCCACCCATAACTCTCAGGGATCTCCAAACTACAGAATCCCATCTGGAGCTAGCAAAACCTGGAGAAAACTGACAGAGCAGTTTTCTCCATTTAAACTCTACACTCTGTAGTCCTGCAGTCCGCAGATATGCAAACTCTGTGTCTCCTTTACCTCTAATTTCATAGGGACAGAGCCTCGCTCTGTCACATATCCCCCCCCCTTTGTTTCGATCCGGAGGGAGGAACACCAGCACCCATCATGATGGTTGGGACACCTCTGTGCTGGCTGTCAGCCACGTAGGCCCAACCCTTTTTCCGGGTGCGCTTCCAGGAACATTCCCCCCTGGATCTTAACAGGTTCCTATATTGTCCTATACTCAGCCTTCCTCTTCTTTTGGGGTCCCTGGGCTTATTCACTTTTCTTGGGGGAACTCTGCCTTCCTTGAGCCCTCCTTTCAACTTACAAATACCCATTTTACCCTTCACCATCGGTATTTCAGGTTCAAAACAGTTTTTCTTGGTACCCACTGCAACCAAATCATTGTTTACAGAATGAACTCTTAACAGATCACAGCTTTCCATATCATCAGTGCTTTCCAATTCAGTGTTTGTTAGAAGAAGACCTGAGGAGGGACTACGTCCGACGGGACCATAGCACAGTTCCACCTCACCCATTGTCAAACACTCCATGGGTACCTGTTCTAACAAACTACCCTGACCCAAGCATAAACCATTTTTTCCAGGTGTACACATTACATTGTTACGGCAACCAACATTAACACTTTCTCCCATAGTGTCTCCGGGCACCTTAACTTGTACCCCTGGGCCAGTGACAGAAAGCATCTCTGCTACTGCTGAGTCCATTCTGGGCCCTTCCTTCTCATGAGGCCTAGCGGGTAAGGCAGTATCTGCGCCCTCTACTGACCACTGCTCCGCCGCACCTCGGACCACACCAGCAGAGATTTTTCTAGTCACCGCCCCAGACGGAGAGACCTCTGATATCTCAAGCAGTTCTCTCGCGTGCCTTCCATACCAATCAATAACTAGAAGTACGCTCACAGAGAATCTGGAGATCCTGTGCCAAATGGTTAACCATTGGTCCCACCAATTCCACTGTTGGTCATGGTTTCCCAGCACTGCCTGTACCACCTGCCTCCACCCATTGGTGCTACGCAGCACCACCTGGTCCAACTGCGGTGGAGATACCCAAGTATACAGCGAGTTCATTTTTACCAACTCTAGCATTTCCAGTAAGGTTTCGGTCATCTCTAAACATCCCATGTCTAAACACCAGAACTTTCTAGGGTCTTCTACCCTGTCCAAGACATGGAGGGGCTCAGCGACTGCAGGTTGAGAGGGTGAGACATTTGAAGAGACCTCATCCTCCTTGGAGGTACTCATCATCACGGCCTGTTCCCCTGGAGAGCTGTCAGACACATGTCTCACACTTATCCATTCTGCACCAGTGTTGGTGAGCCTCTGCAGGTCATTACAAGTCACACTATCACTTTGATACTCAATATCATTTAGCTGTGGAGCTGTGGACAACACATCTGCGATGCCAGTGCCCTGAACTGTTTCTTCAGAGGGGAGGGCAGCAACCTTTGCAGGGACCAGGACGCCCTCAACCACCAGCGGCTCTGCGATCCCCCTGTCTGGCATAGCAGTTGTGTCCACACCCTTGTTACTTAAGTTAGCCTTACCCAGCATGGCTAGCAATTGTTTGGCCCAGCTGTCCCAGTCCATTGTGGTTCCACCATGGGTGTTCCACAGCGTTGCATCACCTGCTGTAGAAAGCCGCACAGAAACCTGGGATTCATTAGCTTTAACTGCACATTCCTCACTTCTATATACATCATTTTGTAACACCACACTTTTATCAACGTTGCATTGGGGTGATGCTTCACCTAAAGCTTGGTGCAGCACACCATTTTGAACACCTTTTTCTGGTGGCACTACAGACACATTCAGCTTTGTACCCTCAACTTTTGCAGGCTGAATTAACCCCTTGCCTACTGGGCTACACGTAGGGTTGTGGGGCTGCGCCCACACTCTCTCACTGCGTGGCCCAGTCGTAACATTACAGGAAACACATTTTTCAGCATTATAATCACCAATCACATCACATTGGCCAACACTATTGTCAGCATGACCATCAATATTCTCATTATGTGTTGACATAGCTACTGCTTTTGTGGGTTGTCTATGAGCCACCATAACCTCTGAGCAACTCTTCACAGCACCCGCTCTCTGTAAAGGGGCACTTTTGCCTATTTGGGCAGCTCCATAGCTGACCTGGGAAACTCTCTGCTCTAACACTGCAAGCTCCTTGGAAGTTTCCCTGGGCAACCCTGCAGCAGCTGTCACTAGGGAACATGGTACCAGCACTGTTTTGGTCACCCCTAGCTCAATTTTCCCAACCATCTGCTGGATCATAGCAGGCATATGCAGAGTCCCCATGTCCTTTTCAGTCTTTAGCCCTGCGTCTAGTTGGGCTTTACGCTGCGCCTCCCCACTGCTCTGGGTAGCACAATGCAGAAAGTCTATGTCCATTTGTACTGCGGATCTCCCCACTGGACATACTCCCACTTCACTGGGTTCAGCATCATAAACTGAAACAGTCTTACCAGTTCCTGCAGCTGATGTCATAGCCTTCACTTGAGTGCGTTGTCTCACTGGTGTGGTGTCTCTATAGGCTGACTCCCCCATGTGGCCATGGAGCAAAACTGCAGCCTTTCTGAACCCACTGACGCCCCCTGTAGGTAACACAAGATCCTTGTTGATAGGGGTAACTGCAGACTTGCGCTCCAAAGCTGGTTGGCTATAACTCATGCAGGATTCAGGCTGATGTACTCTCCTTTCGGGACTGACCCCTTTGCCTAAGCGGCCCGTGATACGATGGAACTCTCCTCTAAGAAGGATTTCCTCTTTAAACTTGCTGTAGTCATCCTGGTCCCCATCCATCAAATGGTAAACCGACCGGAACTCTATCCGCAATAAGGTTTGCAGCAGTTTTGGCCACCGGTCCCTAGGCCATTTTCTCTTTACAGCAACTTTTTCAAATCTTACAAGGAAGTCTCCCACCTCCTCTGTAGGCAGCATGGGTTGCACATAGTCAGAGGCCAAGATCTCAGCCCCTTGCAGTGCACCCGACTCTTTGCGATTCCGCTTGAACCATTCATTCGCTGTCTCACATGTCACTGGCCCCTTTTTACTGGTCCTACAAGGTGGAGACATCTTCTCAGGCCATGCTGAGCTCACTTCTTGGCATCTCCTCCATGACTGGCTCTCACTCGTTGCCATTGGATACCACTTCTGAGGACACAGCTGATCACAATCATTAGTAGATGAGCTCCAGAATTCATCAACCTCCCATCCAGCTTGGTTATTCCACAAACATTCCTGTGACAAGGGGCAATGGGCAACAGCATGTCCCCACTCACTACAACTAATGCAGCGCAGAGGCCTCCTTGCGTCATGCTGTGGCACCTTTGGGCTCAGGCTGCCAGGAACAACATCCTCTTTCACTTCTCCTTTAACTCGGGGTGACATGATCAATTTACCCCAGATCACAGCGATGTCAGACTCAGACAAATTCTCTGGTGTGGCTGGGGCATGTGGTGAAATACCCTCTAGCCACAATAGCCGCTCCCTGGCTTTAGCAAGCATTGCTTCCTTTTTTTTGCTTTGACCGTCCCATCCTTGCAATCACATGCACACAGCAGCTTGTAACAGTTCTCAGCAGAGAAAGAAAAAAAAAAAAAATCTGATGTTTGATTCTTCCTTCACAGGTACACAACCCGCATGCAACACAGTCCATCAAATAAACGTATACGCAATGCTGTTCGCCTGGCTGCCACACACAGCTAGCAGTAGTTCCTGATGCGACTCACCATGGAGCAAGGACCCAGGTTTCCACCGTCTACATGCCCGCATTCGAGCACCACTTGTGACATTGGGGTGATTAGCTCAATTGGTAGATGCATTTTTTAGTCCACATCAGTCAGGCGTGTAGGGTTAAGGGCCTGGTAGCCCACGTTTATTAGAAGAAAACAAAATATTAGTCCATCCAGTAATCCCACGCAGGGGTCCAAGCTTAAATTAAATACAGCAAAATCAGAACGAAAATGCTAGCCCACCTGGCTACTTGCCCCGTCCAACAAACTGCTTGGACGCACACAGCTTCCAACCCTTCGACACACAGCACACGGCTCCTTGGACGCACACAGCTTTGAGTCCTTCACACAGCTTTGGACATGCACAGCTTCAAGCAGCAAGCTGCTCACACACCACCATCCTACACAAATCCCCTCGTTATATGGGCTGTGTGCAGCTGGGCACACACCCTGCTCGCTAGCCTCAAGACCCGGACACAGGGTTGGAGATCCCGTCCCACCCATAACTCTCAGGGATCTCCAAACTACAGAATCCCATCTGGAGCTAGCAAAACCTGGAGAAAACTGACAGAGCAGTTTTCTCCATTTAAACTCTACACTCTGTAGTCCTGCAGTCCGCAGATATGCAAACTCTGTGTCTCCTTTACCTCTAATTTCATAGGGACAGAGCCTCGCTCTGTCACAAGGTGAACACCCAATGTGCAAGTCGAACTTATGTTTGTGTCAAACATCGTGCTCATCCTTAGCGATTGGAGGAGACTTCAATATGATGGCTCATTTGTGATTAGACAGAAGCCGAGTTGTGAGTAGGGATGAGCCGAACACCCCCGGTTCGGTTTGCACCAGAACTTTCGAACGGACTGAAAATTCGTATGAACTTTAGAACCCAATTGAAGTCTATGGGACTCGAACGTTCGAAATAAAAAGTGCTACTTTAATGGCTAATATGCAAGATACTGTCCTAAAAAGAGTTTGGGGACCTGGCTCCTGCCCCAGGGGACATGGGTCAATGCCTAAAATGTTTTTAAAAATGTCCGTTTTGGCGGGAGCACTGATTTTAATGACGATTAAAGTGAAAAAAAGGTGAAATATTCCTTTAAATATCATGCCTGGGGGGTGTCTATAGTATGCCTGTGAAGTGCCACGTGTTTCCCGTGTTTAGAGCAGTCCCTGCACAAAATGACATTTAACTGAAAAAAAGTCATTTCAACTGCTTGCGTTTTTAATGTAATATCTGGTTCCAGCAATATGGATGAAAATCATTGAGAAAAATGGCATAGGTAGCCCCCCCCCTGCCCATTACCAGCCCTTTTGGGTCTTGTATGGATATTAAGGGGAACCCCGTACCCATATTAAAAAAAGGAAAGACGTGGGGCCCCCAGGCCCTATATACTCAGAACAGCAGTATACAGGCGGTGCAAACAAGACAGGGACTGTGTAGATTTGTTGTGTTAGTAGAATCTGTTTGTAATTTTGAACTGGTACATTTTTAAAGTGTAGCTCCAGTCAAAAAATCTATTTTTAAGCTTTTTGGAAAACATAGGGAAGGGTTATCACCCCTGTATAATTTGTTTTGCCGTCCGTCTTTTTTCATCTCAATTCTTGTTGTCTCCTTCCGTTTGCAAGTAGGAGACGTTTGTAAGTTGGATGTTTGGAAGTAGGGGCCTGCCCTATATCCTCTGCAGAAATGGCGGAACAAGGTGTTGGTGTTGCCACAACATTGTAAGCCCTCAAATTGACTCTTGGCGGGCGCTGGAGCACCCTGCTGTGAACAATTATATCAAGAATTGTAATTACATGTCATTGTTGAACAGTGGTAGAAAAATTTACCTTTGGTGGTTGTGGTGCTGGTGCTGGTGCCACAACACTATAAGTCCTCAGAGTTACTCTGGGTGGGCACAGGAACGGGCCCTGCTGTGAAATATTATATCAAGAATTGTAATTACATGCCCCTGTTAAACAGAGGCTGAAAAATTGGGCCTTAGGCACTGGTGCCATGACACTGCAACCTCTCTCATATACTCTAGTTGTAGTGCAGGAATGAGCCCTGCTGCAAAGCATTGCATCAAAAATTGGAATTAAACGCCCCTGTTAACAAAGCCACCAGCAGCACTGAAGGTGCGCTCTGAAAGAACGCTGGATGCAGGACAGGCCAGTAGCTCAATTGCATACTGTGCAACCTCTGGCCAGTGATCCATCCTCAAGACCCAGTAAGCCAGAGGATTTTCGGTGGGAAAGGTGTCCAAGTCTGACCTTGCCCCTAGGTATTCCTGCACCATGTAAATCAGACGCTGGCGATGGTTGCTGGAACCCATCATACCTTGGGGCTGCGGACTAAAAAACTGTCTGAACGCATCGGTCAGATGGCCACCTTCTCCACCGTTCCTTCTGACCGATGCCTCAGCAACACGTTGTCCAGGACCAGTAGTTTGTAACCTCCCAGTCTCTGGGAACGCGTTGCACAGACCTTTCTTCAAGGCCTCCTGGAGATGTCTCATCCTCTGCTCCCTCTGCAATGGCAAGATAAGGTCGGCAACCTTACCCTTGTACAGTGGATCAAGGAGAGTGGCCAGCCAGTAATGGTCCCTCTCCTTGATCCGAAGAATATGAGGATCCTTCCGCAGGCTTTGCAGGATCAGGGAGGCAGTGCAGCGTAGGTTAGCTGAGGCATTCGGTCTGGAGTCCTCTGGGTCACTAAGGACAATATGATCCGCAGCTACCTCCTCCCAGCCATGTATAAGTGCACGGGTTTCTTGGGACTGTAAATCATCCCTGCAAGACTGCTGCTGCTGATGCTGAGTGCCAGCCTCCACCTCCATGCTGACACAATCATCCTCTTCCTCCTCCTCCTCTTCCTGTGTGATGGGTGGGACAGCAGGAACACTGTCTGGATAAAGGGGGCCTTGAGAGGCAAGGAAGTCCTCCTCTTCCTGCCCCTGTTCTGCCTCAAGTGCCCTGTCCATTATTCCACGCAGCGTATGCTCCAAGAGGTGGACAAGAGGTACAGTGTCACTGATGCATGCACTGTCACTGCTCACCATCCTTGTGGCCTCCTCAAACGGGGACAGGACAGTGCATGCATCCCTGATCATGCCCCATTGGCGTGGGGAGAAAAAACCGAGCTCCCCTGACCCTGTCCTGGTGCATCCTGCCTGTGGCCAATCATGGCTCTCCTCGCTGCTGGCGCTGTGATTGGCCAAGCATGCGGGGTCACAGTGCATGCTTGGCCAATCATGAGCCAGCAATGCACTGCGATGGCGCAGTGCATTGTGGGCCGTGAGTGCCACACGAATTTGGCGCAAACGGCCCATAACGTTCGGTATTCGCTGAACGGGGGAACAGCCGATGTTCGAGTCGAACGTATGTTCGACTCAAACACGAAGCTCATCCCTAGTTGTGAGTAATCCCAACGCTTTCCCAAATACCCTCACCCGTTTGCTCAGCTCCCATCAACTGATAGATTCCTAGCGGGCTCATAATGTGGGTGCTCGGGGCTACATCTTCTACTCACACCCCCATGACAGCTATTCTAGGCTAGACTATATTTACAGTGCACCAGTCCTGCTAGCCAATCCAAACTCAGCAAACATATATCCTTGCTCATGGTCTGATCCCCACATGGTACTGTTAGCTATTTTACATATAGGCATTTTACCTACAAACGCTACTTGGCGCCTTAAGACTCCCTCCTTTCAAACTCTGAACTGGTTACTAAAGTCATGGACCACCTAGAAGAATACTTTTGCATCAACAACACACAAAATACTCCCCCCACTATTTTAAGGGGTTCTCATAAGGCGGTAATTCGGGGATAGAAAATACACAAACTAGCAGACATCACCAGACTCTCCTGGGAGCTGACCAGGCTGTCACATACACAACCAGTCCTACTCCTCTGACACTCTTAGACAGATTAACATTAAGAGAATCAAGTTAGATGCGTTTCAATCTGAGCAAATGGAAAACACACTGAGATGGTTGAAAGCTAGGTTTTTATTGCACAGCAACTTGGCTTTAGAAATGTTCGCAGAAAACTGAATTCCACCATCCAACCTCCACACTCTTATAAACTTAGAAATGATAGGGGTAATACTGTCACCCATCCCTCAAAATCTTCTGCAAATTTTACCAGATCCTTCTGGCAATCCCATCCTCCCTGCCTGGCCCCTCGACCAAATCCTGGTTAGATAAAATGTCCCTCCCATTCCTATCTGAGGAGCAAGTTAATACCCTGAATGCCCCATGTAGAGCGGCCGAAATCCAGGCTATAATTGCCTCCCTGAAACCCTCAAAAGCTCCAGATCCAGATGGGTTTTCTTCCACATATTATACAAAATATTTGGGTCAATTAGTCGCACATCTAGAAACGTTCTTTAACCACATATTTAAAGGTTACACCTTCCCAGAATACATGTTGATGGTGAAAATGTCTTTGATACCTAAACTGAACAAAGATCACTCCCTCCCTCCCCCAAAATGACCACCCTATTTCGGTCAAAAACAACGACCTGAAACTTTTTGGTCATCTCCTAGCGGATAGACTTTCAGTTATTATTCCCATGCTGATCTCCCCAGACCTGACAGGCTTTATCCCCACTAGGCAAATCAAGGATAATATTTGTTTGGCCACTAACATAATACAAGACGCAGACATGTTCTCCAGAAAAGTCCTTCTGCTAAGCCTAGATGTACATAAATCATTTGATAGTGTGACTTGGCCTTACTTAGAATCTACCCTTAGCAAATTTGGGTTTCGGGAGCGTTTGTGCACGGTTTCAGGGCTCTATACCATCACCTTCACACTTGCATTAAACTCCTGTACCTCTGAGTATTTCACACTGGGCCGCGGGACCAGGCAGGGATGTCCCCTATCCCCATAGCTATTCGCATTGGCGAATGAGCCTCTAGCCCACTCAATTTGCCTGAATACCAACATTAGGGGTTATATGAAAGGAGAGCAAGAATTAAAATTAAGTATGTATGCGGACAATGTCCTCTTATTTCTTTCTGACCCTGTGGTCTCTTTGCCAAACTTGGTCCCCATTATAAACACCTTCCACAACTTGTCAGGCCTGGGGGTTCATTTATCAAAATGTGCTGCACTCCCAATCAACATCTCACAACATTCACTTTTAGGTATCCAGTCCAGGTTTGGCTTTACTCTATGCGGGGAAACATCACCTTACCTGGGAGTTAAATTGGCAACTTCTTTCCCGATAAACTTTACTTTGCAAATTACTCCCCCCCCCCCCCCCCCCGGTATTTGTTTGCATCAAACAATTGTTATGTCTATGGTCTGCCTATGCCCTTGTACACACGGTCGGAGATTCCAACAACCAAATCCATCAGAGTTATTCCGACGGATTAATTCCAGACGAGGTCCGGAAGTGATGTTGCATACATACGGTTGAACTAAGTTGTTGGAATTTCCGGTTGCCAAGAACGTGGTGACGTAAGCCGCATACAGCGGGCCTAGAAAAGGGAAGTTCAGCACCACGTCCAGCACCCTTTGGGCTCCTTCTGCTGATCTTGTGTGTATCGCGTGTTAGTAGAAGTTTGGTGAGAGACGATTCACGCTTTTCAGATTTGTGATTCAGTTCGCTACTGCTCTTCAGTTTCTGCTTGTCTTTGCGTATCTGATAATCAGTGCGTGTAGTCAGTAAGTATTTGTTTCTCATTGTGGACTATATCTTGGTATAGTAAAGATTTGCATTGCTTATTGTCTGCTTGCTTCTGCTATTCAGCGAGAAAGGGGGGAGAGGGAAAGATTTTGGGACTTTAAATGAAATTACGGCCTGGTAAGGTCGTGTATTTCCATCCCTGTCAATATGACTATATATTTTTCAGCATGCGGGCAAATTGCTAGCGATTTGAAAGAAAAGGAGTTGGGACTTTAAATGAAGCACATGGTTTGCAAGACAACACAAAATGGTGGATAAATAAGCGGTTTAATAATTCATATACAAAACAATGGTATAAAACAATATACTGTTAGTATTTGACAAAATATCTAGAATGGGTAGTGACACTGATAACCAGTGAAAACATACAGACTATGATATCAAATGGCAAGATAGGTAGAACAAGTAATAAAAATGGTACAGATATCATTGCTTGATACAATCAAGGGACCACCAGTGTCAAATCAGGTAAACAATTATTGCTCGATCATGCCTGCCCGATCTCGGACCTCAAAAATCCTGTTAAAGGGGTAATTCGTATGTTGTCCAATGAAATTGGTAAATATAAGATGACTGGTATCTCGACGCGTTTCGTGGTTCAAGACCACTCATCAGGAGCAGACACGTCATGTTTCTAAGGTTAAAATGATATAATGAGTCACCATGGTTAAAGGGTACATCAGGGGCAGATACATCTCCTGAAGGGCTGAAATACTCACTAAAATATGTTTGTTAGTGGTGGAAGGGCAGGAATGGTAAGCCATCCAAGAAGACTGCAACCGGGAGTTGGGGCGGACGCCCCCCGCCGCGGCGACAAACAGAGGCACCCATCGAGGATACACAGGACCATGAGGCACCCTAGGGGTAAGATGGCAAATAAGAATGTGAAGTGTGTGCAAGTATGTGGAAGAGAAGAGAGTGTGTTGGGAGAAAGAGTGCCAAATAAAATAATAAGGGTTGTAAGCAGGGGTGTAAAAACAAAAATAGGGGAAAAAAAAAAAAACGGGGGAAAATAATGTGAACTATGTATTAAAAGTGAAGTGATAATTATCCAGAGAAAGAGAAGGGGGGACCAAATTAGTTGTGGAGAGGTGCAGAGAGTGAAGGTGCCTAAAATAATACTGTTTACCTAATATAGCTTTAAGAAAAGCATGGTGTAGTGAAGGACAAAAGCCGCTCCAATAGTGCGTCTCGGGTGCCGTGTTCCCTCATAACATGATGGGCGTCCATATATAGGCGCCGCCGCAGGATAGCCCGCCCACGTCCCGCACGCTGAGCAGAACAGGTGGGAGGAGCCCTGGCCAAAGGCCGACGACCGTCAGCGGTGGACTGGGCGGTCCCAACAAAGCCCGCGAGTGTGGTAACAGCAGCGCAGCGGGCGCAAGCCCGCCGCGGGTGGCGCAACGTCGATGCGCAATGTCGGCAAGCCCTGCCCCCCACCCCCACCAATTCAAGCGGGAGAAAATAGAGGGGGGGAGGGGGCCGACAGTGCACAGCGCAACTCCCGGATAATGCAGAGTCCGGACGACCCCACACATGGACCACCCACACACCACCAAAGGGGGAGCATTGAGCTTACATTTAAAAGAAACAATATGTATGGATCAAATGGGTCAGAAACATGACGGGTCATAATAATATTGATGAAACTAAGTAATGATTAAAACAGGTGAGATTATCAGAGAAGCAATTGGGGCAGAATAATTATAAAAATTATTATTATCAAAGTAACAGACCTAGAGCAAACCATGTGTTTCCATCCCTATACAATATGCGAGAAAGGGGGGAGAGGGAAAGATTTTGGGACTTTAAATGAAATTACGGCCTGGTAAGGTCGTGTATTTCCATCCCTGTCAATATGACTATATATTTTTCAGCACGCGGGCAAATTGCTAGCGATTTGAAAGAAAAGGAGTTGGGACTTTAAATGAAGCACATGGTTTGCAAGACAACACAAAATGGTGGATAAATAAGTGGTTTAATAATTCATATACAAAACAATGGTATAAAACAATATACTATTAGTATTTGACAAAATATCTAGAATGGGTAGTGACACTGATAACCAGTGAAAACATACAGACTATGATATCAAATGGCAAGATAGGTAGAACAAGTAATAAAAATGGTACAGATATCATTGCTTGATACAATCAAGGGACCACCAGTGTCAAATCAGGTAAACAATTATTGCTCGATCATGCCTGCCCGATCTCGGACCTCAAAAATCCTGTTAAAGGGGTAATTCGTATGTTGTCCAATGAAATTGGTAAATATAAAATGACTGGTAGCTCGACGCGTTTCGAGGTCGTTCTTTCAGGCATTGCTGTTTATTAGGGATGAGCTTCGTGTTCGAGTCGAACGTACGTTCGACTCGAACATTGGTTGTTCGTCCGTTCGGCGAAATCCGAACTCTTGGTCCGTTCGCGTCAAAATTTGTGTGGCGCGCACGGCCCACAATGCACTGCGATGGCGCAGTGCATTGCTGGCTCATGATTGGCCAAGCATGCACTGTGACCCCGCATGCTTGGCCAAACGCAGCGCCAGCAGCGAGGAGAGCCATGATTGGCCACAGGCAGGATGCCTGTGGCCAATCATAGCTCAGGCTGTGTAGTGCCTTTGAGGCGGCCTCGTGTAGTGTGTTGGCATCTGAAGCAGTGGGTGTTCTGTGTACCTTCAACACAGTTACACACCGATCGTTTTTGGCTGATTTCCTATCTTGCTCTTGTGTAGTGGTTATTGTCTGTGCCCTGACCGCAGTATACACCACTATATTCACCTCACCTATATAGCTAGTGATCTATCTTTAATAATAGAGCTTGCAGTCAGTAGTGTTAGGAGATAGTGCGTGCTGTCTGCGTGCTCTGTACCCAGTACATACCGCTATAATCCACCTACATAGCTGTTCTCTATTTGAGCCCTATTGCCATCTGCAGGAGTTATTGGAAGTTGTGTGTGCCTCCAGCACAGCACAGTATACATCTGTATATACCCCTTTATCTCTGCTGTTTTCTGGTTATTGTCTGCGTGCCCTGACCGCAGTATACACCGCGATATTCACCTCAGCCTAAGGCCCAATTTTTCTGCCCCTGTTTAACAGGGGCGTTTAAGTACAATTTTTGATGCAATGCTTTGCAGCAGGGCTAATTCCAGAAAAAAAAATAGAGTATATGGAAGAGGTTGCAGTGTGGTGGCACCAGCAGCAGTGCCTAAGGCCACATTTTTCTGCCCCTGTTTAACAGGGACATGTAATTACAATTCTTGATATAATATTTCACAGGAGGGCCCCTTCCTGTGCCCACCCAGAGTAACGGTGAGGACTTATAGTGTTGTGGCACCAGCACCACAACCACCAAAGGTCAATTTTTTTACCACTGTTCAACAATGGCATGTAATTACAATTCTTGATATAATCGTTCACAGCAGGGCGCTCCAGCGCCCACCAAGAGTCACTTTGAGGGCTTACAATGTTGTGGCAAAACCAACACCTTGTTCCGCCATTTCTGCAGAGCATATAGGGCAGGCCCCTACTTTCAAACATCCAAATTACAAACATCAGACAGCAGCAAGTGAGATGAAAAAAGATGGACGAGAAAACAAATTATACAGGGGTGATAACCCTTCCCTATGTTTTCCAAAAAGCTTAAAAATAGTTTTTTTGACTGGAGCTACACTTTAAAAATGTACCAGTTGAAAATTACAAACAGATTCAACTTAACACAACAAACCTACACAGTCCCTGTCTTGTTTGCACCGCCTGTATACTGCTGTTCTGAGTATATAGGGCCTGGGGGCCACACGCATTTCCTTTTTTTAATATGGGTACAGGGTTCCCCTTAATATGCATACAAGACCCAAATAGGCTGGTAATGGGCAGGGAGGGCTACCCATGCCATTTTTCTCAATGATTTTCAACCATATTGCAGGAACCAGATATAACATTAAAACCGCAAGCAGTTTTAAATGGTGTTATTTCCGTTTAATGTCATTTTGTGCAGGGACTGTTCTAAACACGGGAAACACGTGGCACTTCACAGGCATACTACAGACACCCCCCAGGCACCATATTTAAAGGAATATTTCACTTTTTTTTTTCACTTTAATCGTCATTAAAATCAGTGCTCCCGCCAAAACGGCCGTTTTTAAAACTTTTTTTTGCATTGACCCATGTCCCCTGAGGCAGGAGTCAGGTCCCCAAACCCTTTTTAGGACAGTATCTTGCATATTAGCCGTTAAAATTAGCACTTTCCATTTCGAACGTTCGAGTCCCATAGACTTCAATGGGGTTCTAACGTTCGTAACGAACGTGGGGTCCATTCGAAAGTTCTGGTGCGAACCGAACCGGGGGGTGTTCGGCTCATCCCTACTGTTTATCAGTGCTTTCTGTTGTCCGTTCTGACCAGCCGACCGTTTTCAAACCATGTTTCGTCTACGTACTCGTAGAGTTTGCGCTGTTCAGGGGCTTCGTGTTGGGGTTCTTACTTTGACACAAGCCCGGTCCATGAACAGGGAGGGGAGGCGTTTGTGGACCAAGAATTGGTTGCGCCAGCGTGACCAGTTCTCGCACATGCCTTTGCTCCGTGAGATCCGGGAGAATAATCCTGTTGATTTCAGGAATTATCTCTGGATGACGGACCCCATTTTTCACCGTCTGCTGGCTTTGCTGACCCCTTATATCAGCAGGCAGAATACCTGCATGCGGCAAGCCATCACTCTGGAGCAGAGGCTCATCCCTACGTTGCGCTACTTGGCGACAGGGAGAAGCCTTCAGGACTTCAAGTTCTCTACAGGCATCTCCCCCCAGGCTCTGGGGATCATTATTCCAGAGACCTGTTCTGCCATCATTCAGGTCCTGCAGAAGGACTATATGAAGGTAAGTTTTGTCCTTTAGCAATCATTAAATACATAGAATGTGATGTTAATGTCTTGCATTTCTTTCCTCATTCCCTAATTACCATCATTGCAATATGCTCTAATTCATATGCTCTGCCCCTTTGTCCTCATGCATATTTGCCTCACTAACTTCCCCACCATGCTCTTCTTGGCCCATAAAACTATAGTCTAGTCACTTACCAATGTCTTTTGTCAGCTCCATAGTATTGCTTTCCCCTAAACACCTCCTAAAATGTCTACAAATGTTATGTGTGTGCTTCAATTCATGCAGAGTGTAATTTTTTTTTGGGTTGTGCCCAACTCATTATGAACCCATCTCCCCCCAACTGCTAGGTCAGCTGCTAGCAATCCTCTATCTGCTGACTTTACCAAACTCAATACACACTATATCTACCTTTTTGATGGTCACATTTATGGATGAATTCACCAAAGTATGTAGTGCAAGGTCCTGTCTCAATACTTTCAAATGCTATCATTTTTTTTTTGTTTTTACCCTATTATTATCTTGATATGTAATAGCAGAATGTGAAAATGTGCTTCCATTTTGTTTTCTTTTTGGTATTATGACATTTCTTTTTTTTAATACAAACGTTTTTATTGGGTGAGAAGTAACAAACACAATAATAAAAGCATATACATTGCTGCATCAGAGGATAACATAATAGTACACTTCAGAAATATTCATATAATTCAGTATCTTGGAAAACAAAGAGAAAAAAAAAAACACATATTATAGACAATCTACGTTTAGCTCAGGCTATACGTATCGGGAGATACCATGCAAAGTTATCCGAATTATCCGTGTAGGTTAACAGAACAATGAACTAATTTTTCTTTAACAGCTGACCATACAATCAAGAAACAATTGGTATTGTATTCCTGCTCTGCAATAACTAGTATTATCCAAGCCCAGTGTGCCTGGTAGTGCCAAATCGTCTGGTGGAGTAAGCTTTGGAAATCAAAGTAAAGGAGACTAGTTTGTCCCAGAGGAGGGTCCAAATCCAGCATGCACTCAGAGAACCTCATGAGAAGGGTGGGGAAGATGTATCGTCCCAACGGGCCTTGTACTCGTGGGCCACTTGACCCATTTAGCAGTATGAATGTGCATAGAATCCATGATTGTATGGTGAATCCGTTCCATGAGGCGGATAGAATCCATCCTCTGGAGGACCTGAGACCAGGGAGTCAAATGTGAGCGCCAATGTAGTGCTACCGTCCATTGAATGGTACTAAATAGTGTATTGATTAACCTTTGGGAGGGTCGGGGAATCCCTGGGATCGGGGAAAGTAGCAAGCAGCGTGCAGCTGTTAAGTCAACACTAGACCCTACAATGATAGCCACTGTGGCAGTAACCTGATCCCAGATGGGTTGGAGTTGAGGACAGCTCCAAAAAGTATGGAGTAAGGTGCCAATTGTAGGGCAGCCCCTGAAACATAGGTTAGGAACCGATGGATAAAACTCGTGAACCCTTTCCGGGTGAGGTACCATCGTGTATGTAATTTCACCACAGTGTCCTTTATAGCCATTGACCTGAAACATCTATGCATATTCAGGATCATATCCCACCATTCCTCAGGCGAGAATTCGGTGGCTAGGTCGGCTTCCCATAGGCACATAGCTCTGGATTTCTCTGGCCGTTGGGTCTCAATGAGATACTTGTACATGGTTAAAATAACGCCTCTGTCCCTAGAATGGCGATAGCATATAGATTCAAATTGTGCACTAGTGTGAACATGAAGGGTGTTATAGTGTGATTGAAAGAAATGGCGTATTTGAAGAAATTTATAGAATTCTCCCCTTGGTATCTCAAGTTGTGCCTGTAGCTGCGAGAAAGAGGTAAAATTGACGTTATGAGCCTGTAGGGTGACCAGCGATTTTTGGATCCATCATCTAAAGGCGCTAGGGGATTCAAAGGCTAGGGGAAACCTCTTATCACCCAAGAAAGATGCCAAGCGGGGTCTATCCGGAGGTAATTGAAATTTAGGATGGTAAAGTGACCAAAGATAAAAAGAACAACAGACAATAGTATTTAGGGGGGCTAGGTCCCCCGGCCTCAGCCCCTCTTGCCACAGGATGCCTGGGAGGAAGTACGGGCGTATTGACTGGGTTTCAAATTGTAACCACGGCACCCCAACAGTGGGGGAATGCCATTGAGCTGTTTGGGCTAGTCTAGCTGCCAGATAATACAGCCACATATCTGGTAAGCCCAGTCCACCCTGCGGCAGAGGTCGGTGGACTAGGGGTTTCCCAAATCTGGGCCTCCTATTCTGCCATATGAAGGCGTTAATATCCTGCTGTAACGCGGTAAGGGATTGGCGTGAGACATACAAAGGGAGAGCCCTAAAAAAATAAAGCAGTTTTGGTAAAATCAACATTTTGACAGCTATCACCCTACCCATTAGGGGAATATGGTATGTTGACCATAATCTCAGCCATCTTCTGACCGCAGAGAATGCTGGGGGGAAGTTGGCATTGTATATGTCTTTCAGCGTAGGGGCTAAGTGGATACCGAGGTAATGTAATGTATGGTTAGATAAGGAGAGGCCGAATGAGTTTTGGAAGTTTAAGATCTCTTGGCGGGTGAAATTAACAGGGAGGGCAAAACATTTGGATAAATTAACACCTAGTCCTGAGAGCTTCTGGAAGGAACAAAGGCTCTCAAGAAGGCTGGGGAGTGATATCAGAGGGTTGGGCAAGAACAAGAGGACATCGTCCGCATAAAGGCTTATTTTATACTCCCCTTCCTCCTTCTGGTACCCTCCTATATTTGGATTGGTTATAATTGCCCTCGCCAGGGGTTCCAAGGCCAGGGCAAATACCAGAGGGGACAGGGGGCAACCCTGCCGGGTACCTCTGCCTAAAGGGAAAAAATCAGATGAACAACCAGGGAGTTTTATTCTAGTCTGAGGCCTATGATATAGTGCCTTAAACCCATTCACAAATTCTCCTATAAACCCAAATTTAGCTAAAATCGGATCTAGATATGGCCATAGAATACTATCAAACGCTTTGTGAATATCCAATCCCAGAATCAAAACTTTGCGAGAGAAAAGGTTTGCGTCTTGTATGACATTCATGGCCAATCTAATATTGTCTGTAATCTGCCTATTGGGAATAAAGCCTGTTTGTTCTGGGCCGAACAGGGTACTAATAATAGGGGCCAATCTGTTTGCCAAAAATTTTCCCAAAATTTTGATGTCATTGTTTAAAACTGAAATGGATCTATAGTTTTGTGGCACGGTGTGGTCCTTATTCGGTTTGGGAATTAATGTCATATTGGCATGTAACATTTCATCTGGAAGTTTATGACCTTGCAGAGTCTGGTTAAATAGTTTCGTCAATTTAGGGGCCAATATCTGGGAAAAAAATTGGTAATACAAAGAGGTATAACCATCTAGGCCGGAGCAGTAGAGGATTTGAGAGTTTTCATAGTGGCTATGACTTCTTGGTCGGTACAGGGAGCATTCAAGATATTATGTTGTGAGTCTGAGAGGGATGGGAGACGCAAAGAATCAAGCCACTGGTCTATATTATGGGCTATGGGTAGCGTGGGGGGGGGATAACAAGGTTTGGTAGAAGGATTTGAAAATTTGTAGTACTTCATTGGGATGGGTAACCATTTGGCCTGAATTATTTTTTAATTTATAGACGTGGGTAGGTTGTAGGGATTGATGGAGTTTACGAGAGAACATATCGGAGGCTGTGTTACTGTGTAAGAGAAACTTGGCTTTAGACCAGCGTAGTGATTTCTCTGTGTGTTCTGAGAGTATAGTGTCCAACTCGGCTCTCTTTTGATTGATTAACTGAATGGTATCTGGCGAATGTGTATGGGTGTGAGACTGGTACAGTTTCTGTAAATCACGAGTGAGTGTCCGAATCTGTGCAATTTTCTGTTTTTTCTTGGTGACTGCGATTTCGATGAGATGGCCATGTAGTACTGCTTTATGAGCAGTCCAGAGAACTTGGGGGGAGATGTCACCCGTGTCATTAATGCTAAAATAATCTTCTAGGTGGCCTGCAACGCGAGTGTATGTCTCAGGGTCAGATAACAGGGAATTATTCAGCCTCCAGGAGGCTGTTGTAGGGGAGAGTCCAACGTGAGAGGTATGGAAGGCTACCACGTGGTGATCAGACCAGGGACATGGGTGAATAGTCGCGAGAGTATATTCCCTAGCGCCAATGTTCAGTGCCCTCCAAGTATCAATGAGTTGTAGTCTATCCAAGGATCTGGTAAGTAGTTTCGGGAACGCCTTAGCACTGTGTGTTGTCTTACTTCTGTCTATCGAGGGGTTAGCTACTAAATTAAAATCTCCCCCCACAATCAGATGGGGGGAGATGTATTTATCCAAGATACGTAAAAACATATTATAGAAAGTACTTTGCGCAGTATTTGGGGCGTACAGATTGGCAACAGTCACAGCCTTACCCTGTAACATACCTTGAAGAATAAGAAATCTGCTATCAGGATCCCTATAGATGTGGGAGGGTTCAAACTGTATATTATTACTTATTTTGACTTATCAAAAAATTTAGGACAAGCCACTGAAGAGGAATGGGTCTCTTGCAGAAGGATAATATCTGCACCAAATTGTTTATAGTGGCGGAAGGCTTTCCTTCGTTTCTGTGGAGAATTGAAACCCCTCACGTTATGGAAAATAACACGTAGACCCATGCTATCTGGTAGTTATATACGCTCCACTGAGAATGTCGTGAGAAAAGTGCGCTACCCCATGCCAGAGTCCAGTGCCCAGGGAGTTCCAAATACCCATATCAGAGCATAGCATCATTGGGTCGTGGTCATGACCAGACCTCCACCAGTTAGAAAAGCTAAATGCAGTAAGCAGATATATCCACTTTCGAGAGCGAACATTAAGGTCAGCATAACATAAAAACAAATAAACAACAAAATAACTTAAAACTCTATGGGGTCGGGGTGGGAAGTCCATCCAGACCAATAAAGTGTAAACAAAGGGCCCTCTGGCCCTTACTTCCACCCTCTCCATCCTCTCCCCACCGCACAGGTGGATAGGTAAGAGGGGATAAGGTGAGTACGGACCACCAATTCAGGGTTCAGAAAAAAAAAGGAAGAACCCCGGACCAGTGGGCTAGCTAGAAAAAAAAGTCAAAGGAGGGAATCAAGTAGGGAGTGGTGGGCAAGTATGGAGGGGGGGAAGCGCGAGGCTAAAAAAGAGAAAAAAAAAGGGCAAAAAGAGATCTTCTCCAGGGACAGGGAAAATCAAAGCCACAATTGTAGTCATGCCAGGTTGACTGAAGCATGAAAAAAAAAGGGTCAGGGGATCCAAGTATGTCAAGTGATTGATCCAGAAGAGGTGTCCCTATAGTGACCTCTGATGTCCTGTTGCGCTTGCCTTGACATAGGTGAGAACTCTATATGTTCAACATTGCGGTCATATTTCCAGCAATGGTTGCAATCTGCGGGAACGTCTATCCCTTTGAGGCCATGGGGTGGCCCATATTATGACAGCTCTTACCTGTCCGGTGGGCTGCCAATAGTGTAAGTAAGGAGGGGGTTCCCAAAGTATCACAAATTATTTAGACATTCAGCTCTCAATCAAGTGGAGAGGGTTACCTGTCCAAAACATCCCCCCCCCCTCATTTTTAGCAAGGGCCCATCAGATGGGGGGGTGGGGGGGGGGGTGATGACTCTGATAAGGGGACCTTATACTTTAGGCTTTAAATACTCAGTTCCCAAAATGTTATACTGATCTTGGCCAAAAATGTTGGTGTCTAATCTGCTTGCAATGTTGGTTTGCAAAATTACAAATTTTTGGTCTTGTTTCACTCCACAGTGTCCTTCAACGCCACAGGAATGGCAGACTGTGGCCTCCCACTTTGCCAGTCATTGGGACTTTCCCAATTGTGGAGGTGCAATTGATGGGAAACACGTCCGCATCGTCCCACCACCCAACTCGGGGTCGTACTATTATAACTAAAAGGGGTTTAATAGTATCGTGATGTTGGCGGTGGTGTCTGCGACCTATGACTTCTTGTATGTGGACGTGGGGCAAAATGGCCGGATGTCAGATGGTGGAGTGTTCGCATGGACGGAGTTCTACTGGCGTCTCCAGAGTGGCAGTCTGGGCTTGCCACCCCCAGAAGAGAATCAGGAAGGACTCCCGTTCGTCTTCCTCGCGGATAAGGCGTTTGCCCTGGCAAACCATCTGATGCAGCCTTTCCCGATGAGGACCCTCACCCCGGACCAGAGGATTTTTAATTTCCGCCTGTCCAGAGCCCGAAGAGTGGTGGAGAACACTTTTGGTATACTGGCCAGCCGGCTCCGCCTTTTTTTAACGCCTATCCACATGGCGGAATACAAACTAAATAACATTATGCTGGTGTGCTGTGTTCTTCACAATTTCCTAAAAAGACATTCTGCAAACTATGCGGTCTCAGTTGTCCAAGAAGCAGACTTGCTGGAAAATGAGAACCTCACGGGCCTTGAAGCTGCTCGTCCTGGCTTGCCCCCCCCAAAGCGCCCGTGAGGTTAGAAACCAATACATGGAGTACTTTGTGGGTAGGGGGGCCATTCATATGCCAATGTCTGAGCGGCATTTTAGGAATACATTTTTTTTTGAAACTGCAATATATGTCTTCATTTACTGCTTGGATTGATTTTAGGTGTCTCCTAGGTAAATTTATGTTTTTTCTTGTTGTGCCTTTTTCTACAACAGTGCAAACCCAAGTTTTGAGCGAGATGAGGGGACAATCTCTTCTTCAGATAATCTTATTATGTTGTGGGTCTGCTACACACACACCTTGTTTTTGTTAACTAAGGTATGTAGTGCATTACTGACCAAAATCTTGCTCATTTTCAGCACCATGACAGAAATATGGCTCAGGAAAATGGCATGATTTTGAAAATTAACACATCACTGTGGGTGTTATTTCGTTTACTAAAGGCACATCCACTATGCACTACAAGTGCACTGCAAAAGTACACCTGAAACTGCACTTATAGTGCAAAGTGGAGTTGCCTTTAGTAAATATCACCCATTGTCACTGAAAACAACAATTTTACTACAAATACTGCTTTTGTGCATTGAAAAAGGAAGCCACACATTGTTGATAATTTAACTTTTTAATCAAAGCACATTCACATGTGCGTTTAGAAAAGGGTTTTACAACAAACCAACAAATTGGGTGTATCAAAAACATTATTGTTAGGCGCTCGTCTTCTCAGTAATATCAGTCACCCCTGGTTGCCTAGGCTAGGATGGAGGAGCGGAGGTCCCGATCACCGGTGGACAGACACCACACATACACGATTGTACGTGAATAATGACTGTGAAATTTATTAACTCACACATAGCCTTTTATGCAATACAAGAAAAAGACCCTGCCCCGTAGAGGTCATTACACATAAACATACGTCAGCATTATACTTCCTCAAGCAATAGTCGTTGTTAAGAAATATAGACCAAAAGTTAGTAAATTTGTCCTAGCTCGTTACGCTTGCGCATCAGTATCTGCTGACTGACCCCAAATCTGTCAAGAGTTCAGCAAAACCATTCTCAACCAGTATTGCCTCACCATGCGGTTGGTGTCACGAGTTGAAACAGACATTTGAATACCAACAGCTGTTTCCGCAGATGTTAGTATAGAAACTTGAGACAGACCTTCTGGTCAGACTTGAGTAACATCTTCTTTTTGTCACGTACACATAGCCCAGGCTTTGTTACTCATATAATTAAAGTAAAGCATAAATAAAAAGGTACCCCATACCTTATAATCCTCCCTTTGGCCATTCTGTATTATACAGAATGGTCAAAACCTAATCAAGGTTCATGTTCCTGATTCTCATACCAAATATTTGAACTATTGGGAATGGCGGTTAACTTTAGGGTCTCCTGATTTGATACAGTCCCCTTAGCAGAACAAAGACATCTTACAATTCTATAGCAAGCGTATAAAAATAAAATAAAAAGCAATATGATCACAATAGTCATGGCTGTGTTTTTTAACCAAGAGGTTATATTTCCAAGACTAAAATTGGCTAGAGGGTCCCATGTTATTGCAATATTCCTAGCCTCATCTTGAAGTTTATTTACTTCTTTTCTGTGTTGTGCAATTATATCATAGTAATCAGGTATTTCAATGCTAGTATTATGAATCCAGGTACAGCACTCATAGTCTTCCGTAATTTCACAAAGCCCTGTGAGTGCTGCACTCATACTTTCTATGGCCAGTTCATGTAGTTCTAGCTGTTTCCTTATTGCCCTAGTTTCTATGTTTAATTTAGTGATATCGTCGGAATTCTTTTCCAAGATCTCATCAATAATTCCAGTATAATTATTCAGTCTCTTCATTAAATCTATTCCCCATCCTGTCCAGGATGGGAACCAGGCCCATGCCATATCTTTTTCTAGGAATATCTTTCTCTTATTACGATGTTTAAGGGGATATCTGGGATGAACACTGGCTTCAAGAAGGTGACTCCCTTCTTTATCCCCCAGCACACCCATAATGGGGGCTAGTGCTGCGAGATAACACCATCCCTGGGGTTTTGTGGGGATCCAAGGGTGACAAAGCTTCCCACAACAGATATAAGTATTATTCCCCAAGGCTATGGGGCGCTTGAGGAACACTTTATACAATTTGTCGGAATAGCCAGAAAATGTAAGAGTTGATAAGAGTTGAGCCATAGGGGAAGTGGTGCTGGTATTTAGGAATTGGTATAATGTGGTGTTTAAGGTGGTGTCTTGAGTTCTATAAAAGGTCTCGTTTAATGCTGTCATTGAAATATTAAGCTTTGATTGCTTACAAATTTCGGCTCCCTTGGTAGTATTTCCCAACCTAAAACACCAATCTGGATAATGGCTTCTACCTATGATCTGAAAAGTGAGGGTTTTGTTAGAAGCTTTTCTTGTAACATCGGTAAGAACTATTGGGGGTGTGCCATTAAGGAGAAGGGTGAAATTTAAAGGTATGGCCATCAAAGGAATCCTAGTAGTACTAGGGTGAAGCTTACTACATATCCAGCATTTATCAAAACCTGATTTTTGGGCATAACTGTATTTAACACAAGGCCTTCATGGACATTGACAGGGGAATCATTGTGTTCGGCTATCTAAGGTCTTGTCCTTCTTCGTCGTTTCCTGTCGGGGTGTCCAGCTCCGTTTTGTCTTTTTGGAAGGGATCAGAGTCTGTCAGAGATATTTGTTCTATCCCTTTTTGGGCTTCTCGCAACTTCTGATCCAAGGTAAGTTGGAGCTGTTCTTGGGTTTGAGGGAGTAAGGATGCACTTTCTTCGAACAAGCTGTCTTCCTCCCGGGCTGATGAGATAGGGACAAGGCGGTTGGGTGTTGACGTCTCGGTTGGAGGGTCCGGAGTCGGGGGAGGCTGTGGGCACCTTTTAAGACTACTGGCATGGATCCAGGTGTTCCCCATATCCGTCAGTATTGCTGTTCTCAATACCTTTTCCACCCTCCATGGTCCTGAGAAAGCCGGTCCGATACTCTTTCTTTGTGCTAATTGTTTGATCAGCACTTTGTCTCCAGGGATAAAGGGGTGTGTTGGTTCTGTGGAAAGAGGGAAAAAGGTGACAGAAACTTGTTCGTTTATTTCGTGGAGCATACTTACCAGATTTTTCACGTACACTTCCTGTTGGGAATAAATGTTAATGTCAGAGTTAGGGTCTAATGGGGTAATTCTATGTTTGCGGGGATTCCCATGAGGACCTCAAAGGGTGATCATTTTGTTCTAGCATGTGGTGTGGTCCTAATTTGGAACAATACAGCAGGCAGATGGTCAAGCCATCCTTTCAACGTGCCTCCTGTGGCCTTTTTTAGTTTATCTTTGATATTCCTATTCATTCTTTCCACTACTCCTGCACTTTGTGGGTGATAGGGGATGTGCAATTTCCATTGCAACCCCAAAAGTTTGGCTACAGTCTGGGTCACAGAGGAACTGAATGCGGGTCCTCTGTCTGACCAAATGGATGTAGGTATGCCGAACCTACAAATCCAGTGATTGAGCAAACACTTTGCTGCTATGTTGGCCGTCTCACCTGTGCAGGGGATCGCCTCAACCCATCCTGACCATTTATCCACGATAACGCAGAGGCATTTCAGATTGCCTTTCTGCTTGGGCATGTGAGTGAAATCTATTTGCAAATCCGTCAGGGGGCCCAAGGGTGGGGGTAGGTGACCATGCAAACCATGTCTCTTCCCCTGGACATTGTTTTGGGCACAGGTTAGACAACTCCTAGTCAGGAGCTTGACCTGTTTGTTCAGATTATTTGTACAAAAGGATTTCATATATATATTGATCAAAGGGGCAGCCCCTATATGTCCTGGACCATGGAGATATGAGAGTATAAGTACACAGTTTGTTTCGGGTATGCCCAGGATCTTCCCCTCTTTTGACCAAAGACCTTCAGGGTCTTTGGTCAATCCTTCCTTTGTCCAAAAATGGACATCATCTTCTGTGGCCATTGATTGCATCTGTGCTATGACAGTTTTAAAGTTAGGTGCTGCGAAATGTTCCTTGAAAAACATTGTTGTGGGGGCAGGTGGGTTAGGGGAAAAGGCAGCAGCTCTTTTAGCTTCTCTGTCAGCAAGAGCATTCCCTTTTGAAATACGACTGCTGTCAGAGGAGTGTGCCTTTACTTTAATTATGGCTACCTTTTTTGGAAGAAGAATGGCTTGGAGGAGCGCACTAATCTGTGTGGAGTTGGCAATTATTTTGTTGTCTGCTGTTTTAAAACCTTTATTGGCCCATATCACACCAAAATCATGCACCACTCCAAAAGCATATCTACTGTCTGTGTAGACGTTCACCTCTTTACCGGTGAATAGAATGCAGGCCCTAGTGAGGGCTTCTAACTCTGCTACCTGGGCTGAAGAAGGAGGTAATGATTTTGCCTCCAGTACGATGTCTGGTAGTTGAACAACTGCATAACCGGTTAAAAAGGTGGAGTCAGAGGGACGTGAGCAGCTACCGTCAACGAAAACATCCTCTGCATCTGAGATAGGGGTGTCAGTGAGATCCGGTCTGGGACTGGTAATAGCAGCAACCTTTTCCGAACAGTCATGTATAATGTCTGGGTCATGTGGTAAACGCAACATGGAATGCAAAAGGCGCACAGCTGGATTGCTGGCAGGCACATATTTGAGTGTGAGGTTATCAGTGTTCATCAGTGTTATCTCATAACCACTAAGTCTTTGCGAGGTCATATGTTGGGTATTCATGTTCTGAATAAGATGCGTGACTGAATGAGTGGTATAGAGAGTCAATGGGTGACCTAGCACTAATTTGTTTGCATCTTGTACAGCCATTGCACAGGCAGCAAGATTTTGGAGACAGGATGGCATTCCCTGTACTTGGATGGGGAGTTTTTTTGATAGATATGAGACAGAGCGATACCCTGATCCATGTTGTTGTGTTAGCACGGCGGCAAAAGAGCTTCCTGAAACTACACAGTAAAGTTGAAAAGGTTTACCGTAGTTCACCAACCCTAGGGCGGGAGCACTTGACAGGCTGTATAGTAAAGCTTTAAAAGCTTTCAGTCTGTCTTCTGTCCAATCTATCAATTTGGGGGCGTTTGACCCAGTAGCCTCTCGTAGGATGCTATCGTAGTGAGAACAGTCGGGGATCCACTGGCGACAATATACAATTGCGCCTAGGAAAGAAAGAAGTGCTGCTTTGTCTTTTGGAGGACTGAGAGCCTGCAGGGCTGCGGCGTGTTTGGGTGACACCAGCCTTGTTCCTTCTCTAAGGATACAACCTAAGTATTCAACCTGGGATTGGCACCATTGCACCTTCTTCCTGGAGGCGAGGTGTCCAGCTCGGGCTAGGTGTCCCAACAGTGATGTTGAATCGACCGCACAATCTTCAGCAGTTCGACTGCACAGGAGCAAGTCGTCCACATACTGTATCAGTACCGACCCTCGCTCAGATGTCCAAGACTTGACAGTCTCATTGAGCACCATTGAGAAGGCGGCTGGGCTGTCTACATACCCTTGCGGTAAACGCGTCCAGGTTAGTTGGCCCCCGGCCCAGGAGAAGGCGTAGATTGGTTGCGCCTCCTCAGCAATAGGAACGCTAAAGAAAGCATTCGCTAGATCAATTACCGTATAACAGAGGGAGCCTGCCGGTATGCGTGAGAAAATAAATGTGATATCTGACACTAAGGGCGGGAGTGGAACCACTTGTTTGTTTACTGCTCTGAGGTCTTGGACTAATCTCCACTCGCCACTGGCCTTCTTTACAGGGTAAATGGGTGTGTTCCAGGGGCTAATAATTGGTTTTAGGATACCTTTAGATATGTAATCATTGATCTGGGGGGAAATGCCTTGGGTTTTTTCAGGGGGCAAGGGGTATTGTTTGTGATATTGTGTCTCTGCATCAGGGCGCATCTGTGGGGAGTAAGGTGTACAGTTGATGAAACCCACGCTCCCCTTATTTTCTGCCCAGATGGCATGTGTTTCAAGGGGGGCGGGTAAGATCATGAAGAAGCCTCTGTGTGTATGTCGTTTCGGGGCATGCAAGTCACAAAGTGGGGAGCTGGCTGTGAGGGAACCTTTCTTGTCAAATTTTATCGTAATGTTAAGTTTGGACAGTAGATCCCTGCCCATGAGAGACACGGGACAGGAGGGCAAGATTGCAAAACTCTGGGTGCATAGTTCTTGTCCTTCTGGAGTGGCTACAGATAACGGTGGTGTGATGGGGTGGGTGACAGATGTCCCATTTATACCAATAGAGTTTCCCTCAGTACATTGTGGTGTGTCAAAAATAACATCATTCACTGAACTGAATGTGGCCCCGGAATCCAGTAGAAAACACACTAGGTGATTGTCTACTCGCAATACAACTTGAGGAAGGCTTTTCCAAGAGGGGTTGTAACACACTAGGCTGAGGGAAGGGACATACTCTAGGCATCCCTATTGGGGTGATTGTTGTTGGCGAGATGGCCATTGCATGGGAATTCTTGGTGCATTTTGAGGAGGAGAGGGGTTTGAGTTTGTATATCGGGCGAATGTTTGAGGCTGCATGGCTGGTGACTGGGGGTAATAGGGTGGTGTTTGATGAGAGCCCTGGTTTAGTGGGTAATGGGGACGTGTGAAACGATTTTGGGGATTAAATCCCTTTCCCCTACCTCTCCTTTGTCCTGTCCTATAAGGGCATTGAGATTTCCAATGACCCTGTTCTCCACAGTTATAACACCCTTGGTCAGGCGGGTAGGGCTGCATGACCATTAATTGTGGGGGTGGCTTTGGGTCGAGTACTGGAGTCTGGGTCTGAGCGAGAGAGGGGAATATGCCCCCCTTTTGATCAAACACCCCTGATGTTTCTCTAGATCTGGTATCCTTCATGAAGGCATCTGGTGTTTGCTCGGCCCATTTTGGGTTGGTAAATTTAAGAAGCTGGGTGACCTTTGGGTCCCCTCCAGACATGATAGTAGTGGTAAATATTTGCGATGTAGCACCATCTACTGCCTTCCAGAGGCTATAAACCCTTGTACAGAAGTCAAAGAATTTCTCTTTGGGTAGTTGTTTGGCCAAAATAAGCTCTTGTAGAGCCGATGACCCTTTATATAGGGTGGACCAATGATTTCCCATTCCTTTCCAGAAGGACACCCAATCCTGTTTTCCATGAATATGTGCTGCCCACAAATCGTCTGTGGGTTGATCCTCTGGGTTGTCGGGGTCTACTATACTCAATATTCCTTTGATGTCGTCTTTATCTAGATTAGTACCCGCACTATATTTTGCAAGAAAATTACCCGCCTCCCTTGGGTTCTTCTTCGGGTTGGGGCATAATTCTTTTATTTTGGACAGCGTTCCTAAAGGCAAAGGAAGGTGTATCTCAGTGTTACCTATTTGCATCAGGGGAAGTTTTAGGGAGGGGGCACTCGCTTCCCCCTCTTTTTCCTCTTCGCTTTCTGTAGCTGGAGGTTGTATTTCCATACTAGTGCCTGTTTGGGGAACTGCATCCGGCTTCTCTACTTTAGAGGGTTTTAGTTTGGTTTGACTACGAGTGGTTGTGGAGGGCTCGGTAATGATCTGCTCTTGTGCTTTTTTCAATGCCCTCTCCCTTCTTTCTAATTCCTTCTGATACTTTTCTAATTCCATCCTTTGCTTTTCCCACTTATCTTCTGCTTCCCTTTGCTTTAACATAAAGTCCTCCATTTTCTGCTCAAGATCCTTCTCCTCGGGGGTCAACTTTCTTATCCTTTGCTCTTCTAGTATCCGCTCGACTACGTTCCTTTGCTCTTCCTTTTTATCCCTACTTTCTTGTTCCCATCTGGCTATTTGTCCTTCGTCAGCAGCCCCATATACTATTGTAGCAAGCACCGAGGGGTCTAAAGAGGGATATAATTGTAAGACGGGGCCTGGTGGGCCTCCTGGGTTTTTGACAGTGACATAGGGTGGTGGTAGCTCGCACATTGGGACCGACTGGACTCGTGGAGGGGGTGTGGGAGGAGGTGCATTGGGGCTTTGCTGTTTGTTGCCAGGATTTGTTTTGACAACATATTTCTTTCTATACTTGGAAAGACATTTGCTCCAGATACGGTAGCAATCTTTCATGTATTGAGGGTTATCCCATTTCCCAGGGGGATATGAGTGTTTGTGGGCCTGGCAGACCTTGCTTACTTCCTGCCAAACATCCTCTGAGCAGGGTCCTTGCGGTCCCGGATCGTGGATACCTAGCTGTTGACACCTCTCCCGGACCTGTGTCCAAAAAGGCTCTACTTGTGTATCTGGTAAATGGTTTTTAATAAAATCATAAGGGGATGGAATTGCCATGTCCTGGTTCTGGACTCCTACAGAATTCCCCATCTGATAGTTTTTCTTACAGTATAAAATAAAAGCAATTTCGGCGACAAATATTTTCCTTATACTCTATAATAATTCTTATACTCTATATACTTACACGTGTACCTAGAGAAAAACAGGCATATTCTTTATTATACTTTAAGGCATAAAACAACCATATTGCAATACATATATCAGTTTATAGTGCACTTTTTTCTAAATTTTCTAGATGGGCGTCCCGATCACCGGTGGACAGACACCACACATACACGATTGTACGTGAATAATGACTGTGAAATTTATTAACTCACACATAGCCTTTTATGCAATACAAGAAAAAGACCCTGCCCCGTAGAGGTCATTACACATAAACATACGTCAGCATTATACTTCCTCAAGCAATAGTCGTTGTTAAGAAATATAGACCAAAAGTTAGTAAATTTGTCCTAGCTCGTTACGCTTGCGCATCAGTATCTGCTGACTGACCCCAAATCTGTCAAGAGTTCAGCAAAACCATTCTCAACCAGTATTGCCTCACCATGCGGTTGGTGTCACGAGTTGAAACAGACATTTGAATACCAACAGCTGTTTCCGCAGATGTTAGTATAGAAACTTGAGACAGACCTTCTGGTCAGACTTGAGTAACATCTTCTTTTTGTCACGTACACATAGCCCAGGCTTTGTTACTCATATAATTAAAGTAAAGCATAAATAAAAAGGTACCCCATACCTTATAATTATTTCAGGTAATTTTTTGTAACTTGGTGTTTTTGTGTAAACAGGCATGTATCAAAGCGTAACATACAAAACACAGGAACCTACAAAGTTCAACTTTGAAAAGTGAAGACAATATCAGACATGAGTATGTTCAAACTGGGCTGATATTGCCTTCATCACATGGGGTGTCACCCCTGGAAAAGCCAAATTTGGAAGATGCACACAGTGTGTGAACATGTGCTATCTCCCATCATGGGGGATCAATGTACATGCTTTGGGGCTGCAACCCCTTCAACTCAGCCACTTTCCACAAAACACGTACATTGATCCCCCATGATGGGAGATAGCGCATGTTGAAACACTGTGTGCATCTTCCAAATTTGGATTTTTATAAAAGACAAAAGTTGTTGTTTAAAAGCAAAAAAATAAAACACGAGCTAGTTTGTGGTGTTTCACACTCTCCCCAAAACATCAATGATGTTCTTCATTTTATTTTTAACATCATTGATGTTTTGCTGGATATTTTTTAAATCCCGATTGCACCCCATTATCTCCCCAATCAGGATTTGGGCACTTTCACTGGTAAAATGTGATTCTTCTTCCACATCACCTACAAAACAAAGCAAAAAAACACACCATGTATTATAAATATGACGACATACATTGATGAGCTTACCGGAAGCTGTGTTCTCCGACACTCACCTGTTGTGGTGACAATTTGTCCAACTTCAACAATCTCTCCTTCCTCCTCCTGCTCCTCTGCTTCTGGTTTTGGAATTTTGCCTTCTTTGGGAGGGGTGGGGTCCCTGGTGTCCTCATACTTGCCGAGTCTTCTCTCCCCTATGAGAATGTAAAAAAGGAATAATTAGCACACAGAGGGTAGAAATAGGAATATGAAACATTACTTGAAAGTGTTGTACAATTGTGTTTTTTGGCCGAGTTCAAAGGTGAGAACATTATTGGGTAAACTTTGTTAAGCTGGAATACTTACCTGCAGAACGATGTTTCTTAGGCCGCGTACACATGGGCGGATTGTCTGTCCAACTTAGTCCGCTGAACAGTGTTTCAGCGGACAATCCGCTCGTGTGTGGGCTTCAGCGGACTTTTTCAGCGGACAGTCTGACGAACAAAGTCTTACGGAATTTCTGTAAGACAGTCCGTTCAAACTTGGTTTTGTCCGTCCAAACTTGGTTTCAGCGGACAGTCCGCTCGTGTGTAGGCAAGTTGGACGGACTAAGTATGGCGCATGCTCAGAAAGGGTTTACACGGCCGAAGGTTGCATTGCAGTGTATAGGACGTCGTTTTTCTAGTCCCGTCGTACGTGCTGTACACGTCATCACGCACGCTTTCAGTGGACTGTCTGCTCATCGTGTGTGGTCAAGTCATGCAAATTTTGAACGGACTGTCTGTCGGATTGTCTGCCGAACTTAGTTGGGCAGACAATCCGCCCGTGTGTACGCGGCCTTACGAACGAATGAAACCATGAACTTGAAGGTGGCCATTTTAAAATGCACAACATGAAATCAAAGGACATGGAGCAGTATGCAAGCAAGAATAATCACATGAACACATGACAACTACTTTCTTTTTTCAAGAACACACTTGATCCTTCTGTACTGATCGTGCTCCCTCAGTTTCAGGTCTGACCAGCGTTTTTTCAGTTGATCCATGGATCGGCATACCCCAAAATTCTTCTGAAGACTCTTCACAACTTTAGTCATGATCTTGGCCTTTCTGATATTTGGGTTTGGGTAAGGTCCATACTTCCCATCATAGTCGGTCCTGTTCAATATGTCCACCATCTCCAACATCTCTACAAAAGACATATTTGAGGCCTTAAATCTTCTCTTCCTGGATCGGGACGTTTCAGGCTCCGGGCTTTCCTCGCCCTCCTCTTCGTTAGTGGAACTCTGATTGCGCACTTGCGTTCTCTCCGCCATGTGCTCTCCCCACTGTGCCGAAAGCAAAGGGGTGGGGAATAGTCTAGAAAGAACGTCAGGGGCGGGCGGAGTTTCACGCATGCGCACTGTATATAAAACGCAACGCGCGTGTGTCGTCTGTACGATCTGTGAACAGAGGGAGAAGCTGACGCGACGATCGTGCAAACTAAGGTAAAATGTTGAACTTGGTACATCACTAGGCTATACGGATTCTAGATTGAGGCCTGCATTAGTGGAGTTTAGCCTGACATTAGGGTTTGTCTTGTGTTGTGTCTTGCAGAGATTATGGACAGTTTCAATGATCATAGTTTCCTCCCTCTGTTCATCGATAAATACAGGGAGCTGCCCTGCCTGTGGCAAGCGACGCACCGTCATTATAGTAACAGACAAAAGAGGCAGGCAGCAATGGAGAAACTGGTTGAGTTTGTGAAGCCGGTGGTCCCCAGGGCAGACATCCACTATTTAACCAAAAAACAAATAAAGCTGCGCCAAAACTTATACATTAAAATAATAACATTGTGACATGTTAGATGCTAGTGTAAATTACTAGACCATGTGTACTAACAAAAATTGTGAAAAAATCAGCAATCTAGAACACATAAAAAGTCCAAAAGGAGGGAAGCCCAAAGATATGAGTTTAGTCCATTGAAGTGACGCAAAACAGATAATCTTCAGATGTATAACAGGTGTGCCCAACAAGACAGTTATATCCACCCCCTATTTCAATGAGGCTTACCAGCTCCCAAGATCTCTTTTTAGGGAGATCGTGCACGCGTGAATAAACAACGATCGTTCCTGGTCTCTCCAATGGGTTCTGCTGGCGTCTCCACCTCTTACGTCTCTTTCCTACAGCGTCTCACATTCCACCGTATTTGTTAAGTAAGAGAAGAGAAAGAAAGGCTCCCATAGCGTAATTCTGCATAAAAGTTTTAATCCGAACGAAATACAAGTAAAACAAACTCACAAATTCCAGTTGAGTACAAGCATAAGTGCGATCGCGAGCCGGCCGGCTCTCTCCTATTAGCACTGCCCGTCCTTCCTGGTCAACGGGGAATGGCGGTAACGTCAGCACGCCGCTCACCCTACGTCGTTTCGTCAAAAGTGACTTCACCCCAGGAAGAAGTCACTTTTGACGAAACGACGTAGGGTGAGCGGCGTGCTGACGTTACCGCCATTCCCCGTTGACCAGGAAGGACGGGCAGTGCTAATAGGAGAGAGCCGGCCGGCTCGCGATCGTACTTATGCTTGTACTCAACTGGAATTTGTGAGTTTGTTTTACTTGTATTTCGTTCGGATTAAAACTTTTATGCAGAATTACGCTATGGGAGCCTTTCTTTCTCTTCTCTTACTTAACAAATACGGTGGAATGTGAGACGCTGTAGGAAAGAGACGTAAGAGGTGGAGACGCCAGCAGAACCCATTGGAGAGACCAGGAGCGATCGTTGTTTATTCACGCGTGCACGATCTCCCTAAAAAGAGATCTTGGGGGCTGGTAAGCCTCATTGAAATAGGGGGTGGATATAACTGTCTTGTTGGGCGCACCTGTTATACATCTGAAGATTATCTGTTTTGAGTCACTTCAATGGACTAAACTCATATCTTTGGGCTTCCCTCCTTTTGGACTTTTTATGTGTTCTAGATTGCTGATTTTTTCACAATTTTTGTTAGTAAACATGGTCTAGTAATTTACACTAGCATCTAACATGTCACAATGTTATTATTTTAATGTATAAGTTTTGGCGCAGCTTTATTTGTTTTTTGGTTGATGTTTAGTGTGGGTATCTCACATTTGGGCTGCAGCAAGAATTTATACTGATATTTATAGTATCACATTTACAGTTTATTTCACCGGCTTAGGCCTTGTTTTGATTAATAGAGTTAATTTTTTTGGACAGCGCTGTTTTCCAAAGGTTTTTAGGATATCCACTATTTAAAAGTGAAAATCGGTGGCCTGAGGAGTACATATCTGAAGGAGAGGAAGAAGGTGCTGAAGTCCATGCAATCTGGAGCTTCAGCAGATGACGTTTATATCCCCAGGCTGTGGTATTATAACAGGATGCATTTTCTGTCAGACCAGGCTGAGATCAGAGAATAACTCTCTACTCTTCCTTCCACGTGTCCTGTGCTACATTCCACACCCGCTGAGTCTTCTGACGCCCAGCCAGGTATAGTATTGTTCTACATATTTTGACTATAATGAATGAATGATGTTAACTTGATTTTTGCTCACTAATTGCTGATTTTAGAAAGTGTTTCACATATCAATAGACAGTAGTGGCCAAAACCTTTGAAACAAGAAAGAAAAATGGTGGGTTCAGAATGATAGTCTTTTGTATTGCTTAACAATTTGCAACAGTCTTGATGTGAAAATTGTGTGTGTTTGATGAACCAAAAACTAAAACTATGTCCCTTTTTCATACACAGGAAGACATCAGCCAGGAGGAGGGTGTGGAATGCAGCAGCCAGGAGGTGACTGTGGAAAGTGGCAGCCAGGAGGAGGCAGGGGTAAGCCAGGCGGTGGGCGGGCAAAGGAGCCTGACAATGCCAGGTCCCTCCCCTCCGCCTTCCACGCAAAAGGGCGAGAAAGGGGGGGAAAGTGGAGGAGTCGGCTCTGAGGCTGACCGGGGAGGCTTCAGCGGCCCTCCAAGCCAAACCCACCTATCAAGAAACCTTTGCCACCTTGGCTGCATGCAAACTGGAGAAAATGGAGGAGGGGCAACAGCTCTTGTGTGAGGAGATAATTATACACACCCTCAACCAGGGTCTGTTGGGCCAAATGACACAAACAACACACTTGTGTGATTTGGCCCATGCCCCTCCTCCTCCTCCTCCTTCTGCCACACCTCCAGCACCACAGCCACAGCATGGAAGGAAGCGTGGAAGGAAGACCACAGTGTGATGACCTGGGTTCAGTCTGGTCTGACAGAAGATGCAGCCTCTTGTAGCACCATAGCCTGGGAACATAGATGTCATCTGCTGCTGTTCCGGGTTTCTTGGACTTCAGGACCAGACTTCTCTCCCTCAGATATGTACTCCTCAGGCCACCAAGTTTTGCGTTTAAATAGTTGATGTGTGCCCTGTGGGCCAAAGGCTTCGCTAATCTCCCCAGTTTCTCCATCGCTGCCTCCCTCTTTATCTGTTACTGACACCTAAATAAAGTTTTTTTTTGTTTGAAGAAATACTTGCGTATGTGTTTGACTTCAAAAAGGACAGTTTATTTGTGAGCAGGCAGGTGCATTTCAAAAATACAAAGTGACATGAATAACAAGGGGTACCAACACTAAACAACCTCCTGTAGATTAAAAAAGAAAATATAAAAAAGATAATAATGTTGTTGTGGTAAGTTGACACACAAAACGCACCCCAAAAAATGGAAAGATGAGCAAACTGTCAAAAAAGGAGATGTTTATGAAAAAAAACAAACACAAAATTCACCCAAAAACAATAAACAAAAAATAAAATTGTGTAGCTGTGACGATTTCTAAAATTGTATTGCTGAAATGAGTAAAAAAGAGTCAGGAAATACGTTCGGGAGAAGTGTGTGTTACTATGAGCATCAAAAGAAGTTAATTCTTGCAGCATTGTAAAGAACAAGAGAATGCGCTTCATGAAAGAATTTTTAACATTGCAGCGTGACGAATGTGCTATATCGATTATGAGCAGTAGTTTTACCTGAGCGAGCGCTTCCGTGTCGGAATTTGATTGTGAGCATGCGTGGCACCTTGTCCGTCGGAGTAGACTACACATGATCGGAGTATGTCCGATCGGAGCATTTGGTCGGAAAATTTTACTGGCAAGTTGGAAAAGCTGGTCCGTCGGATATTCCGACGGAAAAAGTGCGATGCAGACCACACACAGTCGTAATATCCGACAAAACGGTCCGGTAGGAAACATTCCGACGGAATCTCCTACCGTGTGTACAAGGGCTTTGACATATCATTTTTAGGTAGGATTCAGGCCATCAAGATGTCAATACTTCCTAAGCTCCTATTCTACTTTAGATCACTGCCTCTATGTTTCCTGCCAGACCATAGAGCTAATTCAGAAGGAGGTGAATGCTTTTATCTGGCAAGCCATAAAGCTCCGGTTGAATAAGAAACTACTTTACTGACCAACGACCCTGGGAGGTTTGGGACTACCGCACCTTTGGCTTTACTATGCTTCCGATAAATTGGTGCACCCCCCCCCCCCCCGGGGGAGCGTACCATGGCTCCAATTTGAACGAACCTTGGTGGACCCATATTACCTCCCAGGTCTTCTTTGGTTAGACCAAATTAGGCCCAAAGACGTGAAGCCACTGAATGGAATAGTAGGCCAATTATTACAGCTGTGGTCTTTATATAAAGCATCATATGCACTGGCTCCCCACAGCCCTCGCTTAGCCTAATTTCTAGACGACCCCAGATTCCCTGCTGCATTCCACACTACTCAAGACTTTTCCCGCTGGACACAGAGTGGCCTAACCACTCTTGAGGCCCTGACCCAAGCACCCCCCTTTAGCTCTTTCACCTTTCTGCAGGAAAATCATACCCTATCTAGATTAGAGTTTTACAAATATTTACAGCCTATGGCAAAAGATAACTACCAAGGTTGCTCAAATCACTGGGATTCACCATACCCTGGCCTGATCAGATGTGCCTTATTTTTGCAGAACTCCCAGAGGCCACCCCCCCCCCAGCTCAGAAACTCACCTACATACTCTTCAGTGCAGTACACTGGGCAATAGCTCTACATTGGCAATCGCCATCAGTCCCCTGGGACCAAGTGTTAAGATGCTTGAAAGCGATAGGTCTTATTTAGGGGTGGTCTTTATGTCTGAGTCGAGCATGAGTTGGATTCGAACATTGGCTGTTCATCAGTTCGCCGAACAGCGAACAATTTTGGGTGTTAGCGGCAAATTTGAAAGCTGCAGAAACACCCTTTAAAAGTCTATGAGAGATATCAAAAGTGCTACTTTTAAAGGCTTATATGCATGGTATTATCATAAAAAGTGTTTGGGGACCCAGGTCCTGCCCCAGGGGACATGTATCAATGCAAAAAAAAAGTGTTAAAAACTGACGTTTTTCCGGAAGCAGTGATTTTATTAATGCTTAAAGTGAAACAATAAAAGTGTAATATTCCTTTAAATTTTGTACCTGGGGGGTGTCTATAGTATACCTATAAAGGGGCACATATTTCCTGTGTTTAGAACAGTCTGACAGCAAAATTACATTTCTAAAGAAAAAAAGTCATTTAAAACTACTTGCAGCTATAATGAATTGTCGTTCCGACAATACACATAAAAATTCATTGATAAAAATGGCATGGAATTTCCCCACAAGGGAACCCCGAACCAAGATTACAAAAAAAATTCATGGGGTCCCCCCTAAATTCCATATGAGGCCCGGGTTGTTGGCAAGGGGCAAGGGTTGTGAGGATGAGGCCCTTCTCCCCATCAACATGGAGACAAGGTTCTTTGGGGGGGGCTCTACCCCAAAGCACCCTCCCAATGTTGAGGGCATGTGGCTTGGCATGGTTCAGGAGGGAGGGGGCATTCTCTCGTCCCCCCTCTTTTTCTGCGGCCTGTCAGGTTGCGTGTTTGGATAAGGGTCTGGTATGGATTTTTGGGGGGACCCCACACCATTTTTTTTTAATTTTGGCATGGAGTTCCCCTTAAAATCCATACCAGACCTGAAGAGTCTGGTATGGATTTTGAGGGGGACCCCCACGCCATTTTGTTCAAATTTTCGCGCGGGGTTCCCCTTAATATCCATACCAGACCTGAAGGGCCTGGTATGGAATTTAGGGGACCCCATGCATTTTTTTTTTTACATTTTGGTTCAGGGTTCCCCTGTGGGGAAATTCCATGCCGTTTTTATCAATTAACTTTTATGTGTATTGTCGGACCAACAATTCATTATAGCCGTGAGTAGCTTTAAATGACTTTTTTTCCTTTAGAAATGTAATTTTGTTGTCAGACTGTTCTAAACATGGGAAACATGCACCCCTTTACAGGCATGCTATAGACATCCCCCATGTACAAAATTAAAGGAATATTACACTTTTATTTTTTCGCTTTAAGCATTATTGAAATCACTGTTCCCGAAAAAACGTCAATTTTTAAAACTTTTTTTGCATTGATACATGTCCCCTGGGGCAGGACCCAGGTCCCCAAACACTTTTTATGACAATACCATGCATATAAGCCTTTAAAATTAGCACTTTTGATTATTCATGTTTGTGTCCCATAGTCTTTAATGGTGTTTGCGTGTTCGAACAAATTTTTTGCCCGTTTGCATGTTCTGGATGCGAACCGAACAGGGGGGTGTTTGGCTCATCCCTAGTCTTATGGAAAGAGTCCACCAAACTTTGATGGACAATATATTGGTATTCTAAAGAAAGTTGACCTCTTGGTCATCATATGGTCTGTAAGGTCCAGGTTTGTTTTGGTATACTTACACAATTTACATCACAGCTGAAGTGCCAGTGTTGCCCTCCCCCCTCCCCCCCCTTATGATTTTATGTCTGTTATGACTTTTTGATTTTCTCTTATGCATTAATGATAGATCAAGATACTGGATATGACGGTCACAGGTTTTGGAAAATTTTATTAATGCCACTTGTAACCATCTGCCACTTGCTAAATGACTATTATGGGCTAGAGATGCCCCTGTTGAAGTCCTAGGTAGGGCGTGGTAGTCATGTTCCCTGTATTGCCTTTTTTTATTATGTGATCACGTTTTTATTCAATCTTTTTATTTTGTATTTGCTGTTTTTATGCCAATAAACAGCTACCTTTATATTTTAATCTACACTATGGGAAGCTGTTTTTCTTTTTTTGTTTCATATGTGATCCCCTGCATGAGTTTGGCCTCGTTTGTTACCCCGTTTTTTTGGGTTGGAGTTGGTTCTTCTCGTCCATTCCATCGGGACCTTTGAGGAATTGCAATTTCGTGGATGATCCAGACTACTCCTTCTTTGACCAGAGGACCCACAGCAATATCAGTGGCAGATAGATCTGCAGGGATTCATCTATCCATATATGCCTGCATGACCTTGTACATACACAGGTCTGGTGGTTTCGGTAAGAGTACCCATCTTCTTTTTACCTACCTAGATGTCACTGATGTGAGAGGTCTCCAAGACCACTTTCTAGTTTTTGCACCGTGTGAAACACCACATTCTGTATCCTATGTGGATCTCAAGGACTATTGTATTCACTTAATATTTGGACTTTATTAGTCTTTTTTTCTTCTTTTCTAAGTTTTTGTTACACGTATTCTCACAGCATTTTTTCTAGCGCTACATTATATTGTTCAGTTTATTATTGGCTTAAATATGAGTTGGTTGCAGATGATATGTTAGTGACTATGTTCCGTATCTGAATGTATGTCCTTTTCTTTATCACAAAATAAAAATCGTTTACCACAAAAAAATATCCAGAAAAAAGCATTACCTTCTGGCAGCAATCCTTTAGGTAAGGAGGAAAGGATATACCTAAGCCAGTAACATTGTTTCTTTCTGCTTTGTTCACCAAGAAACAATCCCTGATAACCTATGGGAAGCCTAAAGAATACTGTAAAATTATAGACTCATAGCTCAGGCTGGCTACAGCCTAGATGAAACATTAAATTTAGACTAAGGACACTCCAGCTTAAGGCAGGGTCCCCCTGTAATGTCATTAATATAATGATGATTAAAATAAAAAATTTTGTCATTGGTTGAAAAAAAGTAAAGTAAAATAAAATAAATGAACGATGTGGTGTGCTGTAAGTATTTTGTGCACCAATTGCAACTCATTTTTAATCAAAAGGCAATAGGCATACCACAATTTAAAAAATTGGGAGTTAAAATGTATTTACTAGTCATGATGTAACAAAAGATGTAGAAAATATGAAAAATACATTTTAGAATCAAAAGTTCAGCAAAACATGATGATGCTTGGAATAACAGTAACAAGCTGCAAAGGAGATTCATTGAAAGATCTAGGACACATTCCCTTGGTGCTAGCATTTGGAGATACCCTCTGATACACCATCAACTTTGCTTGTGAGTTGCCAACTATCAAGTGTCAAGATACTGTATAGATACTTATATTTCCAACAAATAAAAGATTTGGGTTCATGACTGACATGGATTCAAGGAAAAACTGGCCCATTCACGATTCATACACCTGCCAAACTAATGTGTGATTTTGCAATTGATTTTTTTTTCATAGCTTGCCCCTGTGTACATGCACTACAGTCTTTTTTACAGGACATACTGTATTTCCTAATTAGCACTGGCTGTAATTTTTTTTTATCCTACCCACACATATAAAGCATGGTGCTAGCACACAAACGCTCTCATGCAGCGTGTATGCCGCACCTCGGATCATTCCAAGCACCAGCCACATCTTGGGTAACTACTCTGGTTTCTACCCAAACAATCCTATGTTTATATTATTCCCAGAGGGGACATTTAAGATCTTTTTATGAGGTGATATGATTGTTCACCTTCTGTCTTTTGTATCGATGCCCTCTCTATCTCACTATAGATTTTTTAACTTCTTGGTAATATCCAAGAGCTTTCCTGTATTTTGTGGCTTTTCTACCTGGAGTGGGTCCCTGGGATCTCCCATTATCCATGTGAGTGGCTGGGGAGGTAATTCCGATGTTTTTTTCTTTATGTGTCTCACTATATATGGATATATATATATATATATATATATATATATATATATATATATATATATATATATATATATATACCTGCATATTGATATGAAATCTAGACCTGGCTTAAGGTTAGGTGGAATTTCCTTACTAATTTGATTTATGCATTGGACTAGCTGCCTCTTTCTCTCTTTTATCCCCTTAGCGATTATTGTCGCTCCAACACACACCAAGAAGAATTAGAGGGTTCTTCAGGGCACCCTTTGTGAGTGACTCCTTTGCGCATTGATGCACCTTGATTTGCAGCCCTGTCTTTCTGGACAAGAATCTGGGTGGACTTCTGGCCATAGTTTGTTCTTAGCATTTTTAATTGAATGCAAGATACTTTGAATGTTTATGCAATGTATATGGTTAATATATGCACAACAGTACAATGTAAATGCTTGTCAATATGATGTTGTCATGCATGTATATTCTTACACACTTTACTAATTATAGATGTATTCACGTCTAGGGATGGGCGAACGGTTCGCCCGGCGGTCGTTTCGCGGCAAATTTCGGCTGTTCGTGGCCCGCCCGATCGGCGGACTATTGCCGCTGTTCGCCCGGCGGACTTCCGTGTTTACTGTGTAAAAGAACTTTGACCTATGATGACACATCCATCACGTGGTACAGGACAGCCAATTGAGACATTACAGCACATGGACACTTGTACATTCCCCCTAACTTATAAATAGACCCGATCCGGCGGCCATTTTACATTCTTTCGTATGTCACTATAGGGAGAGGTTGCTGTGTGGAGCAGGGAGAGACTGCAGTGACCCAAATCGCTAGCTATTAGGTCCACAAAAGTTATTTTAAGGACTGGTATGGTATAGGTGTTAGGTGTAGTTCAGGATATAGGTTTGAGGCACTGCTATTCAAGTCTTGTTGCAGCAGCCTGTCTTTTGTCAGTGTAGAGAGGGACAGGATGCTGTGTGCAGCAGAGACAGTCAGTTTAATCATTAGCTGCTACTATTAGGTCCACAAAAGTCCTTTTCAGGACTGGTATGGTAAAGTAGTACAGGATATAGTTTTGAGTGCTATTCAAGTTATTGTTGCATCAGCCTGTGCTTTGTCAGTTTAAATAGGGACAGTCAGGAAGCTGTGTGTGGTAGTGAGGGACAGTCAGTTTAATCAGTAGCTGTTACTATTAGGTCCACAAAGGTTCTTTTCAGGACTGGTATGGTAATAGGCTTGTACACGTATAATATTCTTTCTTCCAAATATAGAAAGAATATTATACTTGACTGCTGCCCTTCTCCTGCAGTAGTCCTTTATGAGTATAGGGACTGAGGTACAGTCTGCTAATCACAACCTACTAGTTCCACAAAGGTCCTTATAAGGACTGGTAAGGTATAGTGTACTTCAGTACATAGGTTTGAGTGAGGTACAGTCTGCTATTCCTTAAGGACTGGTATAGGTCCACAATATATAGGGTTGAGGTGCACTACTGCTGACTGCTGCCCTATACTGCAGCAGTCCTTTATCAGTATAGGGACTGAGGTACAGTCTGCTAATCATTCACAACCTACTAGTTCCACAAAGGTCCTTATAAGGACTGGTAAGGTATAGAGTACTACAGTACATAGGGTTGAGTGAGGTACAGTCTGCTATTCCTTAACCACTTTCAGACCGGACCATTTTGCTGGTAAATGACCAGAGGTCTTTTTACACTTTGGCACTGCGCTGCTTTAACTGGTAATTGCGCGGTCATGCAATGTTGTACCCAAACAAAATTTGCGTCCTTTTCTTCCCACAAATAGAGCTTTCTTTTGATGGTATTTGATTGCCTCTGCGATTTTTATTTTTTGCGATATAAACGTAAAAAGACCGCAAATTTTGAAAAAAAATGATATTTTCTACTTTTTGTTATTAGAAAAATCCAATAAACTCAATTTTAGTCATACATTTAGGCCAAAATGTATTCAGCCACATATCTTTGGTAAAAAAAAAGTCAATAATTGTATATTTATTGGTTTGCGCAAAAGTTGTCACATCTACAAACTAAGGTACGTTTTCTGGAATTTACGCAGCTTTTAGTTTACGACTGCCTATCTCATTTCTTGAGGTGCTAAAATGGCAGGGCAGTACAAAACCCCCCCAAATGACCCCATTTTGGAAAGTAGACCCCCTAAGGAAATTGATAAGAGGCATGTTGAGCCCATTGAATATTTTATTTTTTTGCCTCAAGCGATTGAATAATGACAAAAAAAAAAATTTTTTTTTTTTTTTACACAAAGTTGTCACTAAATGATATATTGCTCACACATGCTATGGGCGTATGTGAAATGACACCCCAAAATAAATTCTGCTGCTTCTCCTGAGTATGGGGATACCACATATGTGGGACTTTTTGGGAGCCTAGCCGCGTACGGGGCCCCGAAAACCAAGCACCGCCTTCAGGCTTTCTAAGGGCGTAAATTTTTGAGTTCACTTCTCACTACCTATTACAGTTTTGAAGGCCATAAAATGCCAAGATGGCACAAAACCCCCACAAATGACCCCATTTTAGAAAGTAGACACCCCAAGCTATTTGCTGAGAGGCATGTTGAGTTCATGGAATATTTTATATTTTGCCACAAGTTGCGGGAAAATTACAAACTTTTTTTTTTTTTTTTTTTTTTTAACAAAGTTGTCACTAAATGATATATTGCTCATGCATGCCATGGGCATATGTGAAATGACACCCCAAAATAAATTCTGCTGCTTCTCCTGAGTACGGGGATACCACATATGTGGGACTTTTTGGGAGCCTAGCCGCGTACGGGGCCCCGAAAACCAAGCACCGCCTTCAGGCTTTCTAAGGGCGTAATTTTTTGATTTCACTCCTCACTACCTATTACAGTTTTGAAGGCCATAAAATGCCAAGATGGCACAAAACCCCCACAAATGACCCCATTTTAGAAAGTAGACACCCCAAGCTATTTGCTGAGAGGCATGTTGAGTCCATGGAATATTTTATATTTTGCCACAAGTTGCGGGAAAATTACAAACTTTTTTTATTTTTTTTTCACAAAGTTGTCACTAAATGATATATTGCTCACGCATGCCATGGGCATATGTGAAATGACACCCCAAAATAAATTCTGCTGCTTCTCCTGAGTATGGGGATACCACATATGTGGGACTTTTTGGGAGCCTAGCCGCGTACGGGGCCCCGAAAACCAAGCACCGCCTTCAGGCTTTCTAAGGGCGTTACAGTTTTGAAGGCCATAAAATGCCAAGATGGCACAAACCCCCCCCAAATGACCCCATTTTGGAAAGTAGACACCCCTAAATTTAGGGGTACACTAGTGAGACTAGGTAATAAATGGCGGGTGCCCTGAAACTATAAAAAAATAACTAACCAACCAGCGTCACCTGTAACAGTTATATGGTGATCACTGGTGAAAGGGTTAACTAGGGGGCAATTAGGGGGCTTTATGCGGTAGTATATGGGGGTCCCTGGCGCTATAAAAAGCTGCAGCGAACCTAAATACCTACCTGCCTAACTAGCGTCACCTGTGACACTAATACAGCGATCAGAAAAACGATCGCTTATTAGGCTGGGTTCACACTGGAGCGATGCGGGAACGCCACGAATGCGCGGCGGGTTCCCGCATCGCATGCCTCCCGGCGGCAGTTCACACTGCCCTATGCGAACTGATGGGAGTGTCAGTGAAATGTTACTGACACCCCCAGATCAGTTCGCATATCGCAGTGCGATCTGCAAACTCGGATCGCATGGTGTGAACACCCATGCGATCCGATTCTGCTGCGGGCCAAAAAAAGGGTCCCGTGCGAATTTGCGGCGGGTGCGGCGGGTGTGGCGGGTGCGGCGGGTGCGGCGAATGGCTGAACTCGAATCGCACAGAGATCGGATGTGATTTGCACTGCAGTGCGGTGCGAATCACATCCGTTCTCATAAACCGCTGCAATGTGAACCCAGCCTTAGTGACACTGGCGACGGGGGGTGATCACGGGGTTAAACCTTTATTGGGGGGGTTAGGGGGGTACCTTTGAACTAAAGGGGGCTAACCCTAACTGCCCTAACAGTTATTAGTCACAAATGACACCCGCCGGGTGATCAGGGGGTTAAACCTTTATTAGATAATAAATGGCGGGTGCCCTGAAACTATAAAAAAATAACTAACCAACCAGCGTCACCTGTAACAGTTATATGGTGATCACTGGTGAAAGGGTTAACTAGGGGGCAATCAGGGGGCTTTATGCGGTAGTATATGGGGGTCCCTGGCGCTATAAAAAGCTGCGGCGAACCTAAATACCTACCTGCCTAACTAGCGTCACCTGTGACACTAATACGGCGATCAGAAAAATGATCGCTTATTAGGCTGGGTTCACACTGGAGCGATGCGGAAACGCCGCGAATCCGCGGCGGGTTCCCGCATCGCATGCCTCCCGGCGGCAGTTCACACTGCCCTATGCGAACTGCTGGGAGTGTCAGTGAAATGTTACTGACACCCCCAGATCAGTTCGCATATCGCAGTGCGATCTGCAAACTCGGATCGCATGGTGTGAACACCCATGCGATCCGATTCTGCTGCGGGCCAAAAAAAGGGTCCCGTGCGAATTTGCGGCGGGTGCGGCGGGTGTGGCGGGTGCGGCGGGTGCGGCGAATGGCTGAACTCGAATCGCACAGAGATCGGATGTGATTTGCACTGCAGTGCGGTGCGAATCACATTCGTTCTCATAAACCGCTGCAATGTGAACCCAGCCTTAGTGACACTGGCGACGGGGGGTGATCACGGGGTTAAACCTTTATTGGGGGGGTTAGGGGGGTACATTAGAACTAAAGGGGGCTAACTCTAACTGCCCTAACAGTTATTACAGTCACAAATGACACCAATGCAAAAAAAAAAAAAAAAAAAAATGACATTGGTGTCACTGTGACTGGGGGGCAGGGGTAATTGGGGGGGTGATCGGGGGGTAAAGGGGGGGTGTGAGTGTGCCTGGCATGTTCTACTGTGTGTGTGAGTGTTGGTGCAACTTACTGATCCGCTCTCCTCCGTGTCGGAACGAAAAATACCGACACGGAGGAGAGAATACATCACTTCCTCTCCTGTGTTTACATTACAGGAGAGGAAGTGATGTCACCGGGGATTTCTATTCGTCGGGAGCGATCGCGAGGGGGTGGCCATGAATGAATGGCCGTCCCCTCGTCCGGGATCGCTCCCGAACGAATACCGACCGCCGCAGGCACCGGGCGGGGGCCCGATCGGGCCCCCGACCCGCGGGAGGCAAGGGACGTACATGTATGTCCTTATGCCTGCCCGTGCCATTGTACCGACGTACATCGGCGTGCGGCGGTCGGCAACTGGTTAAGGACTGGTATAGGTCCACAATATATAGGGTTGAGGTGCACTACTGCTGACTGCTGCCCTATACTGCAGTAGTCCTTTATCAGTATAGGGACTGAGGTACAGTCTGCTAATCATTCACAACCTATTAGTTCCACAAAGGTTCTTATAAGGACTGGTAAGGTATAGGATACTACAGTACATAGGGTTGAGTGAGGTACAGTCTGCTATTCCTTAAGGGCTGGTATAGGTCCACAATATATAGGGTTGAGGTGCACTACTGCTGACTGCTGCCCTTCTGCTGCAGTAATCCTTTATGAGTATAGGGACTGAGGTACAGTCTGCTAATCACAACCTACTAGTTCCACAAAGGTCCTTATAAGGACTGGTAAGGTATAGTGTACTTCAGTACATAGGTTTGAGTGAGGTACAGTCTGCTATTCCTTAAGGACTGGCATAGGTCCACAATATATAGGGTTGAGGTGCACTACTGCTGACTGCTGCCCTATACTGCAGCAGTCCTTTATCAGTATAGGGACTGAGGTACAGTCTGCTAATCATTCACAACCTACTAGTTCCACAAAGGTCCTTATAAGGACTGGTAAGGTATAGAGTACTACAGTACATAGGGTTGAGTGAGGTACAGTCTGCTATTCCTTAAGGACTGGTATAGGTCCACAATATATAGGGTTGAGGTGCACTACTGCTGACTGCTGCCCTATACTGCAGTAGTCCTTTATCAGTATAGGGACTGAGGTACAGTCTGCTAATCATTCACAACCTATTAGTTCCACAAAGGTTCTTATAAGGACTGGTAAGGTATAGGATACTACAGTACATAGGGTTGAGTGAGGTACAGTCTGCTATTCCTTAAGGGCTGGTATAGGTCCACAATATATAGGGTTGAGGTGCACTACTGCTGACTGCTGCCCTTCTGCTGCAGTAGTCCTTTATGAGTATAGGGACGGAGGTACAGTCTGCTAATCACAACCTACTAGTTCCACAAAGGTCCTTATAAGGACTGGTAAGGTATAGTGTACTTCAGTACATAGGTTTGAGTGAGGTACAGTCTGCTATTCCTTAAGGACTGGTATAGGTCCACAATATATAGGGTTGAGGTGCACTACTGCTGACTGCTGCCCTATACTGCAGCAGTCCTTTATCAGTATAGGGACTGAGGTACAGTCTGCTAATAACAACCTACTAGTTCCACAAAGGTCCTTATAAGGACTGGTAAGGTATAGTGTACTACAGTACATAGGGTTGAGTGAGGTACAGTCTGCTATTCCTTAAGGACTGGTATAGGTCCACAATATATAGGGTTGAGGTGCACTACTGCTGACTGCTGCCCTATTCTGCAGCAGTCCTTTATCAGTATAGGGACTGAGGTACAGTCTGCTAATCACAACCTACTAGTTCCACAAAGGTCCTTATAAGGACTGGTAAGGTATAGTGTACTACAGTACATAGGGTTGAGTGAGGTACAGTCTGCTATTCCTTAAGGACTGGTATAGGTCCACAATATATAGGGTTGAGGTGCACTACTGCTGACTGCTGCCCTATACTGCAGCAGTGCTTTATCAGTATAGGGACTGAGGTACAGTCTGCTAATAACAACCTACTAGTTCCACAAAGGTCCTTATAAGGACTGGTAAGGTATAGTGTACTACAGTACATAGGGTTGAGTGAGGTACAGTCTGCTATTCCTTTAAGGACTGGTATAGGTCCACAATATATAGGGTTGAGGTGCACTACTGCTGACTGCTGCCCTATTCTGCAGCAGTCCTTTATCAGTATAGGGACTGAGGTACAGTCTGCTAATCACAACCTACTAGGTCAAAAAAGGTCCTTATAAGGACTGGTAAGGTATAGTGTACTTCAGTACATAGGTTTGAGTGAGGTACAGTCTGCTATTCCTTAAGGACTGGTATAGGTCCACAATATATAGGGTTGAGGTGCACTACTGCTGACTGCTGCCCTATACTGCAGCAGTCCTTTATCAGTATAGGGACTGAGGTACAGTCTGCTAATAACAACCTACTAGTTCCACAAAGGTCCTTATAAGGACTGGTAAGGTATAGTGTACTACAGTACATAGGGTTGAGTGAGGTACAGTCTGCTATTCCTTAAGGACTGGTATAGGTCCACAATATATAGGGTTGAGGTGCACTACTGCTGACTGCTGCCCTATTCTGCAGCAGTCCTTTATCAGTATAGGGACTGAGGTACAGTCTGCTAATCACAACCAACTAGTTCCACAAAGGTCCTTATAAGGACTGGTAAGGTATAGTGTACTACAGTACATAGGGTTGAGTGAGGTACAGTCTGCTATTTCTTAAGGACTGGTATAGGTCTACAATATATAAGATTGAGGTGCACTACTGCTGACTGCTGCCCTATTATGCAGCAGTCCTTTATCAGTATAGGGACTGAGGTACAGTCTGCTAATCACAACCTACTAGTTCCAAAAAGGTCCTTATAAGGACTGGTAAGGTATAGTGTACTACAGTACATAGGGTTGAGTGAGGTACAGTCAATCGAACTGTTGCAATCGAACTGTTGGCTTGCCCCTCGTCCAGTGTCCTGTCCGAAAGGACGTTCAGCGCAGCAGGGGGGGATCGTGACCGATAAGCGTACTCCCCTAGCTCACGACAGTGTTAACTACCTCACATTTCTAAAAATGAATGAAGCATGGATCTCGGAGGAATTCAACACATGTGACCAGTAGACCATGTATATGTCTATAAACAATTTTTTTAATTGAGGACACAGACCTTCTTTCTTCATTTGGCTCACTTCCTTGTCCAAAAAAAGCACACCGTACTATATGCCCATACCCTCCTTTTTGAAGAGGTTGAGCGGTGTCATATTTCTACTGGGGCTGTTTATTATGAGGGGCTCCCACCATCCCTGTGCTGTGCTGACTTCCTCCTGGGGCTGCTTATTATGAGGGGCTCCCACCATCCCTGTGCTGTGCTGACTTCCTCCTGGGGCTGTACCTCTGCTGTGCATATTATGAGTGGCTATGCTATGCTCATTATGAGGGGCTCCCACCATCCCTGTGCTGTGCTGACTTCCTCCTGGGTCTGCTTTTTATGAGGGGCTCCCACCATCCCTGTGCTATGCTGACATCCTCCTGGGGCTGCTTATTATGAGGGGCTCCCACCATCCCTGTGCTATGCTCATTATGAGGGGCTTCCACTATCCCTGTGCTATGCTGACTTCCTCCTGGGGCTGCTTACGGTGCAGGTGTCAGTGCTGTATATCACAGTGCTGGTGTCAGTGCTGTATATCACGGTGCTGGTGTCAGTGCTTTATGTCACGCTGCTGATGTCAGTGCTCTCTATCACGGTGCTGGTGTCAGATCACTCTATCACAGTGCAGGTGTCATTGCTGTATGTCACGCTGCTGATGTCAGTGCTCTCTATCACGGTGCTGGTGTCAGATCACTCTTTCATGGTGCAGGTGTCATTGCTGTATGTGACGCTGCTAGTGATCATCTCCTGCACCCTCTTCTTTGCCTACCCTGACCTTCCATTTCCTCCATTGCCTTCATGCACTCCACAGTCCTGAATTGTCACAATTTCACATATAAAAAAAGAATGCTTGTAGTTGTCGATTCCCAGATTCACCTCATACATGTGTTATGTCATTGGCCATGTGGTGCGACTATGTTTGCACAGCTAGTAATTATTTTGTGGCTGCAAATTTGACCTGTAGGTTTGCAAAGTTCGCCTCCCATTGAAGTCAATGGGGCCCTCTGCGAACGTTACGGTTCGTGAACTATCGGCCGCGTTCGCGAAACGTCCCGTCGGAAGTTCGTCCATCACTATTCACGTCCCATTGTAACTTCCTACCCCTGAAGAAGAGAAACAATACCGTAGACTTGAAACACATTGGGTATCTCTGTTGTCCTCATCAAATTTTCAACAGACCATTGGTGGTTGTCAACTGTTGTTACTTAAAGCGGGAGTCCGCCGGGAGTCCACCGTTTTTTTTTTAATTAAAAGCCAGCAGCTACAAATACTGCAGCTGCTGACTTTTAAAATAATGACACTTACCCGCCCAGCGCGCCCGCAATGTTGGCACCTGAAGCCGATCTCTCAATCGTCTCTCGGGTGCTGCCGCCGCCATCTTGGGTATGGGAATCAGGAAGTGGAGCCTTTTGGCTTCATTTCCCGGTTCCCTACTGCGCATGCGCGAGTCGCGCTGCGCAATAAGGATGGTCCCCGCTGTCTCTGGGATCCGTGTGTTTCCCAGCAGGCAGCGGGGGACCTTCGGAAAGGGGCATAGATTCTGCGGAAAGGGGCGTACCTTCTGCAGAATCTACACCGGAAGTGGGTGCAGATACCTGTACTGTACAGGTACCTGCACCCCCCTCCCCCCTGAAAGGTGCCAATTGTGGTGCCAGAGGGGGGGGGGGTTCCAATGAGCGGAAGGTCCACTTTAGGGTGGACCTCCGCTTTAATTATATATATATTTGTATCTGCATCCAACATATATATTTTATGTATTGCATATCACCCATTTTAGCCTTGATCAGTTAAAATTTATATTTTTGTACTTCCTTGTGATCTTTTAGTTGTTCACTGCCCCTATACCAGTCCTTAAGGAATAGCAGACATTAAAGGAAATGTGCTTACTTTATCTATTTATAATTAGAAATGTGGGTCAATGCAGCCTTCTGTTTTGTGATCATTTAGCACCACTCAAAGAATTAAAAATTTTTTTTAATAGTCCCTCTGTTTTAACCACTTCAGCCCTGGAAGATTTTACCCCCCCTCCTGACCAGAGCAATTTTTACAAATTGGCACTGTGTTGTTTTAACTGACAATTGTGTTGTACCTGAACAAAATTTGGGTCCTTTTTCCCCACAAATAGAGCTTTCTTTTGGTGGTATTTGGTCACCTCTGTGGTTTTTATTTTTTGCGCTATAAACAAAAAAAGAGCGACAATTTTGAAATAAAAACAATATTTTTTACTTTTTGCTATAATAAATATCCCCAAAAGTTTAAAAAATAAAAAAATATTACATGCCGGCCACGTGCATCGGGTCCCCCGTGCGTGCCCTCTGGTGGCCAAAGATGGGTAGGATGTACCCGTACGGTATTTCGCCCAGGAGAGCTATTGTGCCACAGTACATCTATGTGACACGGTCGGCAAGTGGTTAAAATGGTAATAACAGTGGAATAGCCTGTGCAATGTACATCAGGAAAGGAGCCTTTAGTTTTCTTTTCAGTGAGCATGAAAAAGTGTGAGTGGCAGGACCTGTTGTTATTTTCTTGAAAGCTCAAGCTAGCTATTCAATAAAAATGGAATTTCCTAGTGTTACAGTTGTGTTAAAGCTTATGCGATTTTAATGCTTGGGTTTACACCTACTTTACAAACTATGCTTGAGTTCTTTTTCGGTTTTTCGGTTTTTTGCAATGTTTAAATACAGAATTATTTTGGCAATGTAAATTTTCTCCATGACAGTGCTATGTTCATCATGCCCTTGTTTGAAAATACATTGATTATTAACTTTGAAACAGCTCAGAATGTCGCATTAAGATTTCCCTCCCACATTGCACACGGTCAGACAGTCCGACCACAAAATCCGTCGGATTTGGCCGAAACTAGTCTTCCATACACACGGTCGCACATAGTTGTAGGAAAATCTGATCGTTTAGAACGAGGTGACATTCGTAACGTATGATGGGACTACGTAGAGGCCAGTAGCCAATAGCTTTCGACTCCAATTTTTCTCTGAGCATGCGTGGCACTGTGTGTGTCGGAATTCTCTACACACGATCGGATTTTGTTGTTGGAAAATTTTTAATCCAGCTCTCAAACTTTTTCTGTCAGAAATTCAGACAGAAACATTCCGATAGAGCCCACACACAATCGGATTTTCCAACAACATAATCCGATCAGACTTTTTCCGTCAAAATTTCTGTCCGTGTATATGGGGCATAAAGCCTAGTACACACAGGCCAAATGTTGGGCAGTATCACCGGTTAACTAGAAACATTCGGCCTGTGTGTACTGCAGTCGGTTCGGCAGAAGCCAGTTCATCAGCGGCCCAATTACTATGTGATCAGCTGTCCAATCACAGCTGTCACTGTGTGGACATACACAACTCCTTTGTCGGTTATTGTCTCTCCTTTCCTCACACAGAGACTGTGAGGATAGAAGAGCCATTTGTTTAGGACTACAGAGTGTGTTTTACATACTATGATTTTTAAACAGTAAGTAAACCACATCAGAGCCCTGATCAGCCATGCCAGGCAGCCACACCTGCGCAGCCTCATTAGTGTACTTATCAGCCACCCCAGTGCAGCCATGCCACCGCAGCCTCCTCAATGTCCTGATTAGCCATGTCAGTGCAGCCTAATCAGTGTCCTGATTAGCCACGAAAGTGCAGCCTCCTTGCAGTGCAGTGTCCTTGTTAGCCATGCTAATTCAGCCTCATCAATGATTAAGCACACCACTGCAACCATTGTCAGTTCCCTAATTCAGTCACATCTGCCCCCTGTGTCAATGTCACAGCAGTATGGTGTCACCAGAGCCATCCGTGTCCAAAGAAATTTGACACAAGCAAGAAGGCATTTCAAATCCTCAGCATAACATATGAGAGCAGCGGACAGCTCTCTCTTTCTAATTCGGATTTGGAGTACGAACCCGTGGAATGTCATAATCAGGAAGCAGAATTTGTTTTGGGGTGTAATTCTAACTGTCTTGGTGCTCCAGGGTGCTTCTTGGATTTTGGGCCCCTCTGTGTGGCTAGGCTATAAAAAAAAGTCTCACACATGGGGTATCACCATACTCAGGAGGAGTAGTAGAATGTGTTTTTGGGGTGTAATTCTTAGTATGTCCATGCTTTGTAACTGTAATATATGTGAGTGTATATATATATATATATATATATATATATATATATATATATATATATATATATATATATATATATATTCTGACAGTGCTATGCCCTCTGTGAAAAGAGTTTTCTATCACTGCTGGTTTCATTCAGAGAAAACAGTTTGTTTAGTTTCCTCTCTAGTATGTATATGTAAAACCCAGTTTGGACCCATTCTGGGCTCCACCCTGACAGACTGAGAAGGTCTCTGTCCAGAAGTCAGGAGTGTTCCACCTAGGAGAAAGGTGGGTGCTGGAGCAGCAAGGGGCAGCAAGTTTTGTGCATAGAGTTTGTGAGAAAATTGTCTGGAGGACACAGACAAAAGGGCATGAATAGTGAGGCCAAAGCAGCGCTGAATATGTAAGCCAGGAGGCTCAATATGTATTTTGTTGCAAGAGAGAGAGAGATGCTGGAAAACCCCTGCGAGGGAAACTCATTGATTTTGTGTTGTTGAATGTATGTATGTCCAGTAGGAAATATTACTCTTTACTTCCTGGTGATGCAGGAGAAAGAAGGAGAAAATATCTTAAAACATAGATGGATTCCACTCTTAAACAGTTGTTTACAGACCTACTGGAAGATGTCCCCTCACTTGTTGCATGGATAACTGTAACATTTTGAGTTGCTCATCACTGAGTGTACTGGTGACAATGGTCCCCAAGACAAACCAACAAGGTGAATAACACGTGATGGGACACAGACAGCAATAAATAAACACATGGCAAAAGTTCTAATCCCTCTCTTCTCTATCCAAACACAAAAAATGATTTTGGCTGTACATACACTTTGATAGCTAGCCTAAAGAAATCACTCTTTTACATATTTATCAAGGTTCTTTAATATTGATATTTTATTATATATGCACAATGACTTCACCATGGTAAATGGAAATTGGACAAGTCAGAAATCAAAGTGAAATGCCAGTTGTTTCTCTTTATTTTTAGCCCCTCCATTCAGTGTTAAAAAAAAGTCCAAATTCTATCTATCTTCTCCTTGTTGTCGTGCTCAACAGTCCTCTTTGGGCAGGAGTATGGTCATGCCACTTTGGTTATTTCCTGTGAGCCCAGCCTGCTGTTTACATGGCCCCTAGGAGGATTGTCATCACACAGGCTGGGCTCATAGTACTCCAGGACTGAGTGGAACTCACAATGCTTGCCCCCACTGTTGGCAATAGAGAAGGACGCTGCTGTCACATCATATGACTCACCTAGAGGGCTCCAGGAAAATAGTATGTACAGTATAGGGTTTTATTTTTAAATAAAGAGGGGGTTGGGATGTGGGAGGAGGAAAATGGTAGGGGTTAAATATCCAGAGTTCATCTTTAATAAATTTTTACTAAAACTAATGTGTATATTAAAGGGTGTTATGCCTCTCATGTAGTAGCATTTTGTTTTTGGTGATGACATTGTCAAGGCTCTATCTAAGCAATTGCCTGAAAACATTACAGTTTGCATTAGATGTCCTTGTCAAGGGAACATTAATGTGGTTCTTTTACAGATAAGCATTTGATGATCACCAGCAGAAGAAAACGAGTCCTTTTTATAATTACCGATGTTTTGCTGACAGCCTCACATGCTTTTCTCTCTCGTCTCTCTCACATACTTTTGCTCTTTCAGTCAGTCAATTGATGCAGCCACGCAGGGGGTAATGGCCTGTCCTTTGGTTTTAATGACCTTTTAAGCTGCAGTGTGACAAAGGTTAATGGCGCGCCTCATGTATTACACATTGTGTAGCTCATAGTCAGCCTCAGAAAAGGTTATCCATCAGCATTATGCAGCCGCGCTGACAAAATATTTTGAAGCTCAGTTTAGAAGTCACAAAGTTTATATAGAAAGATCAGCAATTCATCTTAGACAGAGATTTCCATGTTTTCTATATGTAATACAATATACATCACTATTCATTGACAAAAAAGAATGGCTTAGCCAGGTCAAATTGTAAAAATTGAAAAAAATAAATGTATTTCAGATCATTGTAAAGGAAAATGTGACTTGTTCTCAAATATGGTTTTCTATCTGATGTTAGACAGTATGTCATGTGAACAAGAGGTTCAGAGCAGGAGAAGTGCCCTCCATCTCATGTGGTTGGTGAGTTGTAAGCCTCAAGTGCACCCTCCCATTCTCTTGGTACCTGTCCTTCCAAACAAACTTTACTTAGTCATAGAATGTCTAATTTATAGCTCATCCAAAATGTTTAGAATTATTAAGGTTTATATATTTCTAAACAAGAAATAAAAAATTTAATATATTGCAGATTACCAGTCCCTGCATTCATTTTTGCCACCCATGAGCTATATGAATTTCTGACAGATCGATGGGTATTTATTTGTACTTACTGAAAAGTATAACACATGCTTTGAACTGTATATTTAACAAATTAAAAGGGTGTAAGTGAGAGAATTTTATTAAGTTTAACCTTGTAACTAGGGATGGGCTGAACACCCCCCGGTTCAGTTCGCACCAGAACACCACCAACAGGCAAAAAGTCCTAGCGAACATGCGGACCCTATTAAAGTCTATGGTGCACAAACATCAAAAAATGTTTTCGAACACGTGAACACCGTTAAAGTCTATGGGACACGAACATCAAAAATCAAAAGTCCTAATTTGAAAGGCTTATAGGCAAGTTATTGCCATAAAAAGTGCATGGTGACCTGGGTACTGCCCTAGGGGACATTTATCGATGCAAAACAAATTATCGTTTTCTTCAGGAGGAGTGATTTTAATGGTGCTTAAAGTGAAACAATAAAAATTAAATATTCCTTTAAATATCGTGCCTAGGGGGTCCGCTTAGTCTGCCTGCAAAGTGGTAAATATCTGCGATGTGTAGAACATGCTGCAGCAATAATGACATTTCTAAAAGAAAAAATTTAATGTAAACTTGCACACAGCTGTAATGTATTGCTGGATCCTGGCAATTTAGATGAAAAAATTAAAAAAATGGTGTGCCCCCCCAAGTCCATACCAGGGCCTTTGGGTCTGGTATGGATTTTAAGGTGAACTCCACTCCAAAATGTAAAAAAAAAGTTGGCATGGGGTCCCCTCAAAATCTATACTAGACCCTTATCTGAGCAGACAGCCTGGCAGGTCAGGATGGGTGGCGAGTGAACCCCCCTCCTGAACCATACCAGGCCACATGCACATGTGGGGTGGGTGCTTTGGCAAGGTGCTCTGCACTCCCACACCCCAAAGCACCTTGTCCCCATGTTGATGGGAACAAAGGCGTCTGCCTGACAACCCTGGGTGGTATTTGCGGGGTCCTTAACGCAATCTGGAAGCCCCCTTTAACAAGGGGGCTCCCAGATCCCACCCCCCAAGTATGTGAAAGGGTATCGGGTACATTGTACCCCTACCCATTCACCAAAAATGGTGTCAAAAAGTAAAAGAGACAGTTTTTGACAATTCATTTATTAAAAAAAAAGTGTCCCACGTTGTACATCCATCTTCAATCATGCCACCCAATGGACCCAAAAATAGAAAAAACAAAAAAAGCTCTGCCTTCATGGGAGGCCGACTGCTGTCTCTTGGCTTTGACAGCTCTTATATAGGCAAGGGTGGGGCCACCCGCTGATGTAACCTGATTACTCTGCCCCTCTGACATCACATGACATCAGAAGGGGTGGGTCACTCGGTTATGTCACCAGGTGGCCCCACCCTTGCATATATAACAGCTGTCAAAGTGAAAAGATAGCAGTCATTGGGAGTCCTCCCATGGAGTAGGAGCTTTTTTATTTTTTTCTATTTTTCGGGTCTGTCGGACAGCATGATTGAAGATGGATGTACATCATGGGGCAATTTTTTTTCTTTTTTAATAAAGGAATTGTTAAAAACTGTCTCTTGTGGCTTTTACTTTTTGACATTTTTTTTGGTGAATGGTTAGGGGTACAATGTACCCGATACCCATTCACATGGGGGAATGGGATCTGGGGGCCCCTTTGTTAAAGGAGGCTTCCAGATTCCGATAAGCCTTTCCAGATTCTGATAATTCCCCCACCCTCAGACCCCGAAAAACCACCAGCCAAGGTTGTCGGGAAGGCTCTCCACTGTATTATATATACTACACTGACTGCATTATATACCCTGAACTGTATTATATACACTACACTGACTACACTATATACTCTGCATGATATACATACTACACTGACTGCACTATATACTCTGCATGATATACATACTACACTGACTGCACTATATACTCTGCACTGTATTATATATACTACACTGACTGCACTATATACTCTCCACTTTATTATATATACTACACTGACTGCGTTATATACTCTGAACTGTATTATATACACTACACTGACTACACTATATACTCTGCATGATATACATACTACACTGACTGCACTATAGTGGAAGAAGACTCCAGTGGCAACCTGGGAAGCTCTGGTGAACTTCATTCCCTAGAGGGTTAAGGCAGTGTTGGAAAATAATGGTGGCCAGACAAAATATTGACACTTTGGACACCCGTGCATCCCTGTGCTAGGAAGGTACGGACCTGCACGGGTCCCGTAGTAAAGCGTTCCATGTGAATAAATCCTAAACTATATTGTCTGTGGCAACCACATAAGTAACGTGTTATTTAGCAACTTGTCAGAAACCATGAAATCAGACTGAGACAGAAGCCCAGTTAAATCACACTTGTTTAATAATAAAAGTAAATAGAACAAACATAGTCAAAACATAGCCAGAGTTCAGGAACTGGAACGGATAGTCAGACAAGCCAAATACCAGGGAGCTGGAGATGAGTGTAGTAAACAGCAAGCAGGATCTGGTGTCAGAAGGGATGTCAGCCAAGCAAGTCTTTAACAGGAATGCAGGAGAGCTCTCTGTGATGTTGACCAAGGCAAAGGCAGATATCCGCAGGACTGGACAGCTTAAGTAGGCAGGACTGATGAGTAGGATATCAGCAACAGCTGAGTAACTGTGGAGAGATAGGAGATGGCAATTAGCCGACAGCTGAGAAGGAAGGGCTGAGCCCAGCCCTGACACAACTACCCTGACACAACTACAGAGGTAGATTACTATACAATGAAATCTCTTCAAAGTAAAAGAAAATTCACTCTTAGTTGTCAGGGGAGCAGATGTTCTCATGGAAAGATTTTCCCTAACTACAAGGAACCAGTGACAGCATGATTGAAGATGGATGTACATCATGGGGCATTTTCTGTCCAACTGAAAGTAATCACCAAGACAAAAAGGGTCTCCCCAGTGGGGACACAGACAGCAATAGACACAATAGATTTGAAGCCAGAACTTTGTTGACTTGCGAGTGACGTCATTGCACTCGGTCTGACAGACTAACAGTGTGACTGCATTCATTACACCTCTTCTCCATCTGTATGAAGTGCTTGTGTTCACATGCTTTTCCATGTTTAAAGCTGTAAGTGCAAATCCCTTGCTACATTTACAATAAAACATCAAGTGAGCACTATGAGGCTTTTGTTTTTTACATGGGTTTTATTTGGTATTGTGGAACTGACTTGCGAGCATGAAGAAAACCTATGGAATTTAGTGTGGTTTTAAAAAAATCCTGGGGGAAGCTATCCTAACACTAAAAAGATTGGCTTGACCTCCTATATTATGCTGAGATCCATCAATACAGGTGAGGGAACACCTGTTTGGGCATGTTAGTATTTGAAGAAGAGCACAATAGTGAAGTGTGGAATGATAATATATTGCAATATTTTGCAAAAGTTGGTTAAAGAAAAGAATCACAATTACATTACAATTACAATTACATTTTGTTTACTTTGCAGCCTGTAATGAAGACAGACACCATTTTCTTTTATCCAGCTGTATTTACTTTTAAAAACTTTCACTTTAAACATCCAAGTGAAAGATATAACACCAACATGTCAGATTTTTTTATTTTTTTTTATTCAAAAACAGGATTACTTAAGCCGCGTACACACGGGCGGACTGTATGGCCTACTTAGTCCGTCATACAATTCGACGGACAGTCCGTCCTATTTTCGAATGAACGGACTTGACCACACACGGATGCACAAACAGTCCGTCGAAAGCTTGCGCGATGACGTGTACAGCACGTACGACGGGACTAGAAATAGGAAGTCCAATACACAGCAATGCAACCTTTCGCCGTGTAAATCCTTTCTGAGCATGCGCCATTCTTAGTCCGTCGAACTAGCCTACTGACGAGCGGATTGTCCGCTGAAACCAAAGTATGACGGACAGAATTTCTAAAAATCCGAAATACTTAGTACGCCAGACTGCACGCTGAAAAAGTCCGCTGAAGCCCACTCACGAGCGGACTGTCCGCTGAAATGTGTTTCGATGGACTAAGTAGGCCATACAGTCCGCCCGTGTGTACGCGGCTTGAGTTGGAAAAATGATTACTCCCTCCAAAAAATGACTTGTAAACTCAGCTAATCATCCCTGTGGGCTGATGAGACCAAGATACACTTATTTGGTTAAGATGGCGTCAAGCGTTTGTGGCAGCAACCAGGTGAGGAATACAAAGAGAAGTTTTTCTTTCTTTTTACAGTCAAGCATTGTGGTGGGAGTGTCATGTCTGAGGCTGCATGAGTGCTGCTGGTACTGGGGAGCTACAGTTCTTTGAGGGAACCGTGAAGGCCAATATGTGTTATACTGAAGCAGTGTATGTTCCAAACCCTTCGGAGACTGGGCCACAGGGCAGTATTCCAACATGATAATGACCCCAAACACACCTCCAGGGTAAAAGTGATGGACTGGAAAAGAATGTCTCCAGATAAAAACCCTATTGAGCATCTGTGGGGCATCCTCAAATGGAAGGTGGAGGAGCGTACAGTCTCTAACATCCACCAGCTCCGTGATGTTGTCATGGAGGAGTGGAAGAGGACTCCAGTGGCAACCTGGGAAGCTCTGGTGAACTCCATGCCCAAGAGGGTTAAGGCAGTGCTGGAAAATAATGGTGGCCGCACAAAATGTTAACACTTTGGGCTCAATTTGGACGTTTTCAGTTAGGGGTGTACTCACTTTTGTTGCCAGCGGTTTAGACATTAATGGCTGTGTGTTGAGTTACTTTGAGGGGACAGCAAATTGACACTGTTATAGAAGCTGTACACTCACTACTTTACATTGTAGGAAAGTGTCATTTCTTCAGTGTTGTTACATGAAAAGATAGAATAAAATATTTACAGAAATGTGAGGGGCATATTCACTTTTGTGATATACCATATATATATATATATATATATATATATATATATATATATATATATATATATATATATATACATAATATATTGTTATTTCAGGTATATATTATCATGTATTTTGGATTGTGTTTTAGTAGGGCTGGGGTATTACATTCACATTTTCGAGCATCACACGGATGCTACAGCATAGAGGCGAGTATGTATTTATTTTTATTTTTTTAATGCATACTTTAGCTTTAAGGCTATCTGTGCCTACATGTCAGTCATATTATACTGAGTATGCATAAAATTATAAAGTATACAGATACTGAAGTGATATCTTCCATATACTGTCTCCATATTTAAAAAACTGTCTCTGTAAAAAATGTGCTTAGTACAATACAGTAATGCATTTTAAATTTGGAAAGCCATTTATTTTACTGAGGACAGTTATAAAACTCATTTCTGATGTGTCTATATTGAAACTAGAATGTCGTTTTATTTTTTTATTTTTTTAGGCTGAACTACACAGACACTTCTTTCTTTCAACCTAACTATACACATATGCAACAGAAGAAGTGGAGCTACTCAATATTCATTCAAGCGGATGACGTATTGGGGGAAAACGGGTCAGTGGTCCATTCCTCAGTCAGCTTTTGTGTGAGCTTTGGGAATAAGAAGGCGCGCATCTTGTCAGCCTATCTAGGTGTTGCATTTGCAGCCTCCTTCTCAGGTAGACAATGAATTCCATGAGTTAGCACTTATCATGGATTGTGATAAATGTGAAATTTAACCCCTACTAGTCCAGAAATAATTTTTTGTGTCCTGGATAAGCCTTCTATTCAATACTATTAATATTAAAACTATTCAGCAATGGTATAAAAAATCTACATATGATTTCATTAATAATTTTTGCTTTTGTAGTATTTGGTTTCATTCTAAACGTGTGTATCTGCAGAATAATATTTCTAAAAATGTAATATTGATACTTCTGGTCTCCCTGCTGTTTTAAACTGCCCAGTGACTACAGAATACATGCAGCCCTAATATATTTATTACACAAGTTGAGCCTGATGGATAAGAATATATAATTAAAGAAGATCTAATCCCAATCAGTACAATCTTTAAAATCTGCAGCTTTAATGAAGGGGATACCTGGTGATCCTGCCATAAAGCTCCTTGTTCAGGCACTTTCTGTTATGGGGAGACCACTTGCAGTTGTGCTCCAGCTGTGCAGACATGATCTACTATTCTCACTATCAAGAAGCAAATGGCAAACTCTCATTTCTCTCTTGTATTATTCTGAGCATTGTCTTTAGTTTTGGATATATCAGAAAATGGTAAAGACCCTTTTTTTTTCAGTTTTTCTGTCTGCCTCGACTTCCTGACCCACAGAACAAAAACAGAAAATGGAAATTCTCTTTTAAACAGCTTTCACCAGAACAAATGTGCCCATTAGAATATTTCTCTTTATCTCCTGTTTTTGTGATTTCTGTGCCAGGGACAATGGTCACCAGGACAAACAGATAGGGGACTTTTTTCTAGCAAGTACAATAACAACTTAACAAGTGTTTTACCACTTTCTCTATATCCAAAATATACAGTGGGAGACAAGCTATGATTGTAGTGCCTCGGTTGGGATTTCTGAATTCACAATGCCTATAGACACAGAGGTGAATGAGAGTTTAGTATGTTAATATATAATGCACTTAGTTTAGACTCACATTTTTTAGTAATGAGGGCTTGTTTTATAACCTATTTATTGTTTGTTATAAAATAGCTGACAATAATATTTTATAAAAACCTGCACATATTACTTCTGCAGGTACTCAGATTGCTCTAGTTTGGCATTTAGTGTTGCATTAACCACATAAATCGCATGTTTAACTTGACCACAGCGGGTGTGTTTGTTCTAGTCATTGAGCAGGACATTTTTATCAAGAGATAAGGTGAGAACTTTTTTTTCAAGTACCATCTTCTAACTTCTAACCATTCTTCAGCTAAAATCGGAACAGGGAAATCTGCGACTTACCATTTTATTATTGTTCATGCTAGCAAAACAGGCCACACTTAACAGTAAGTAGGGTTTACTGCCAGACATGGCTCTTGTCACCAGAAATTGACACTTTTAGAGAAGCCTCATCTAACTCAGAGGTATAAAATGTGCCTGTGTGGGAATTGCTCTCATTGTCTTATTCTAAGGTTGATATAAATAGTAGGAATGAACTTTGGGTTAGGCCAGTTTATCCACCCAAACTCCTGTCTTATGTTTTAAACAAACTATTTGGTAATCATGGGCAATATCATTAAACAGATATACTCATCATGACCATATATGGTCAATGATGTCACCCATGACACCCTGGCTGGTTTGTTTACAAATAGAAGCCATCTGGGATCTCTCATTTAGTAGTAGTGCTACTTCTGTTAAAGGAGGAGTCCAGCCTGAGCTCATTTGGCTGGGCTTCTACTATGAGTCACAGGAGTGCAATTCGTTTTGCACTCCTGTGACCCGTTTTCAGCAGAAAGCAGTCTGAAGTCCGCTCTCTGCTGACGTCACACAGATCAGTCCAGGTACCGCATCATCTCGACTCTGGAAGTCTGGATCCAACATGTGCCTGGACTTATGGCTATCTCAGCCTCCCAGTGAGCCACTCAGACGGCCCCTCCCTGCTGTTCCACAGCTCAGTGCTTCAGTGAGCACGGAGGAGCAGAGCAGGAGAACTGCTGATTGACAGTCAGCAGCTCTCTGCTTGGGGAGCTGAGAGAACCAAGCTATCGGCGATGTTCGAGGGCTTGGTTCTCAGTGTAGAGACGCCGGGGGATAGATGCAGCATCGGACCAATGCAGTATCCACCTAGGTAAGTATAACGGGGGAAAAAACTCAAACCCATACTTCTCCTTTAAATAACAGATTGACTTATTTTAAAATAGAAGATAGCTAAGGAGCTGTGTCAGTAAAGTTTTAATATAACTTTTAAAGGGTTAACTTGTTCTTTACTGTTCTGTACTTTACCTCCAGCATTAGGGCCTTCCCCATACATGTTATTTGAAGGATTTGTGTATTTTCAGTGTTGGCTTAAAAACAATTATAGATTTTCTGGCACTTGGCCAGCTTGGGCCAAACATATTATTTTCATGCCAGAATGGACTGACTGCTGCATAGGCTGGTATATAATGTAGTAGTTTGTGCTGTGTACACTAAGTAGTGCTGTGTTCCAACAACAGTACCAGACTAGCCTTCTACTGGCAAATACAGAGAGAGTTAGTCACACTACATCTGCACCATTTAAGAGAAGCCTGACCTTTTTTCAGTGAATACAAAGCTTCTTCTGATTGAGGTTTAGAGAATGACTATCTCCACCTCGAACAATCCTAGGAATCCTTGAAAAAATACAAGTGGCGAAGAGTGTAGTCTTTCTATATCCAGCAGTAGAAGGGAATTCTCTAGTACTGCTGCCAGAATTCTCTTTTAGGTAGCATTAAAAGATTCTCTACTAGATTACACCTCTCACATATTTGTAAATTTGTGTGGCAACAACCAGGTGAGGAGCACAAAAACAAGTTTGTCTTGCCTACAGTCAAGCATGGTGGTGGGAGTGTCATGGTCTGGGGCTGCATGAGTGCTGGGGAGCTACAGTTCATTGAACCATGAATGCCAACATGTACTGTGACATGCTGAAGCAGAGCGTGGTCCCCTCCCTTCAGAGACTGGGCCACAGGGCAATATTCCAACATAACGACCCCAAACACACCTCCAAGATGACCCCTGTCTTGCTAAAGAAGCTGAGGGTAAAGGTAATGGACTGGCCAAGCATGTCTCCAGACCTGAACCCTATTGAGCATCCATGAGGCATCCTCAAACAGAAGATGAAGGAGCGCAAGATCTCTAACATCCACTAGCTCCGTGATGTCGTCACAGAGCAGTGGAAGAGGACTCCAGTAGCAACCTGTGAAGCTCTGGTGAACTCCATGCCCAAGAGGGTTAAGGCAGTGCTGGAAAATATTGGTGGACACACAAAATATTGACACTTTGGGCCCAATTTAGACATTTTCACTTGGGGTGTACTCACTTTTATTGCCAGCGGTTTAGACATTAATGGCTGTGTTGAGTTATTTTGAGGGGACAGCAAATTTACATTGTTATACAAGCTGTACACTCACTACTTTACATTGCAGAAAAGCGTAATTTCTTCAGTGTTGTCACATGAAAAGATATAATAAAATATTTACAAAAATGTGAGGAGTGTACTCACTTTTGTGAGATACTGTATATGCAATATCTCACAAAAGTAAGTACACCCCTCACATGAAAATCATTATAAAAAATGGCATGCCCCCCCATTCCAATATCAGGTCCTTTGGGTCTGGTATGGATATTAAGGGGAACCCCGCACCCACATTTAGAAAAAAATGGTGTGGCGTCCCCCAGGCACTATATACTCTGACCACAGTATGTATACTATACGGCCTTCCCTATATAAAAAAAATTGGGCCTTAGGTGTTGGTGGTACCAGAACACTGTAAGCCCTCACAGTTAATCTTGTTGAGTACAGGAGGGGGCCCTACTGTGAAATATTATATCAAGAATTATATATGAGTACTGAAAAATTGTCTAAAGGCATCGGTCAGCTGGACACCTTCTACACCGCTCTTCCTCTGACTAAAAGGAAGCCTCAGCAACATGTTGTCCAGCCCCAGGAAATTGTAGCCTCCCAGGGTCTGGAAATGCATTGCACAAAGCTTTCTTCAAGGCATTGTGAAGATATTTCATCCTCTGCTCCCTCTGCGAAGGCAGGATGAGTTCTGCAACCTTGCCCTTGTAACGTGGATCAAGAAGGGTTGTCAGCCAGTAATGATCCCTCTCCTTGATACCACAAATCCTAGGGTCCTTTCACAGGCTTTGCTGAATCAGGGAGGCCATGCAGCATAAGTTTGCAGAGGCATTCGATTCTGAGTCCTCTGGGTCACTAAGAATCACATGATCCGTAACAACCTCCTCCTAGCCATGTACAATTCCTTGGGTTTCTGGGGACTGAAAACCATCCCTTGAGAACTGCTGCTGAGTGTTATCCTCCACGTCCATGCTGACACAATCCTCCTCCTCCTCCTCTTCTTCCTGTGTATTTGGCAGGCCCACAAAAAGACTATCTGGATAAAGGGGGCCTTGAGAGGTAAGGAAGTCCTCCTCTTCCTCCCTCTGTTCTGCCTCAAGTGCCCTGTCCATTATTCCACAAAGCATGTGCTCCAACAGGAAGACAAGAGGGACAGTGTCATTGATGCATGCATTGTCACTGCTCACCATCCCCGTGGCCTCCTCAAATGGTGACAAGACAGTGCATGCCTTCTTGTTCAGTAGCCACTGGTGTGGCGAAAAGAAGCCAAGCTCCCCTGACCCTGTCCTGGTGCCATACTCACACAGGTACTCATTGATGGCCCTCTGCTGCATGTGCAGCTCCTTCAGCATTGCCAACGTTGAGTTCCACCTGGTGGGCATGTCACAAATGAGGCAGTTGGTGGGCACGTTGCATTCACTTTGAATTTCAGCTAGCTGAGCACTGGCATTGTATGACCAACAGAAATTACCACAGACTTTTCTGGCCTGCCTCAGGAGATCCTGTAAGCCTAGGTACCTGCTCAAGAACCACTTCACCACCAAATTCAGGACGTGTGCCAAACATGGAACATGAGTCAAGTGTCCCTGTTGGAGGGCGGACATAATGTTGGTGCCATTGTTGCATACAACCATTCCTGGCTGAAGCTGGCATGGCGTCAATCACCACCGAGCCTGTCCCTGCAGAGATGACAGTATCTCTGCCCTAGTGTGCCTACTGTCCCCTAAGCAGAACAACTCAAGCACCGCATGGCATCTTTTTGTGTGACTGCTTGCATAGCCCCAGAGCACTGCTGGTTCAGAAGACAAATCTGTAAAAGAGTCCATAGAGGAAGAAGAGGAGGGGGTGGAGGAGAGACCTGTGGCAGAATCACCACTAGCATTTTGGAGGCAAGGTGGCAGAACAAGCTCCAACAATACTGAACTCTGTCCTGCATCTTTTACAGCTGCCAGCAGAGTTACCCAATGCACCATGAAGGAAAAGAAAAGTCCCTGCCCATACCTGTTGGACCATGAGTCAGCAGTAATATGCACCTTACTACTGACTGTCCTGTCCAACGAGGCCAAAACATTGCCTTCCATATACCAATAGAGAGCAAGAATGGCCTTACCTGTAAAGAAATGGCGTTTTGGAACCTGCCACTGAGGTACAGCACATTGCACAAATTCACGAAAGGGGGTAGAATCGACCAGCTGAAAAGGCAGCAGTTGCAGTTCTAGCAATTTGGCCAAGCTAGTATTCAGACACTGAGCATGTGGATGGCTGGGACCAAATTTCTTTTTATGGTTCAGCAACTGGGGTAGGGAAATTTGCCTTCTAAAATCAGATGGTGGTGTACTGCTAGCAGATTGGCTGCAAGTACTTGGGACACCTATTGCTATACCTTCATTTCTCTCAGTGCAGGTTTTTGAGGGGACTGGAGGTATACTGGGGAGATACTTGGAGATCCCAGATGAGGAGCAATGAGAAGTCCGCCTTTTTTTTTTATGTGGGTCTTTCAAGTGCTGTTGCCAACGGACTGCATATCATATGTCTGGTGAAGCATGTGGTGCCCAAGTGGCTGTTGTTCTGGCCACGCTTGATCCGCTTCAGACATAGGTTGCAAACAGCAACAGTGCAATCTGCTGCACACGTGTCAAAAAAGGTCCACACCAAGGAACTTTTCAAAGTGGGAGTCAGCAGTGCCTTGTACCTGTGGAGCTCTGTGGTGTGATGCAATAGGATGGCTGCCCTTAAGCTGCCCCCTAGAGGACATCCTGCCTTGTTGGTGTTGTGCCTCCTCCTCCTCCGTCTCCTCTCTTTTATCAGGCACCCAAGTAGAGTCAGTGACCTTATCATCCCCTCCCTCCTTGTCACTGGAGCAAACTTGGCAGTATGCTGCAGCTGGGGGAACATCCCTTCCTCAACCTGGGAACCAACATTTGAGACTTCAAATTGCTGTGCATCCTCCAGCAGCATGTACCCAACACTGTAGTACTGGAGACTCCACCGTGCATGATGATGCACAAGGACTGTAGACAAGGAGTCGGTGGAATAGGCTGCTTTGGCAGCTGCATTGGAAGGCAAACTACTCTAAGTTTGAGTGACAGAGGATGAGGAGGATGAGGATGGCCTTGTTATCCACTCCACCAACTCTTCTGTATGTTCTGGCTAAAAAACATGGCCAGCATAAAAAAAAGGACAAGTGTGCCCCACGGCCACCTGCAGTGGATGCACAATATCGATGATCAGCACTGTTTGCCCTCTTTTAGTGACCTGTGAGCGTCTGCCTCTCCTTGGTGGCCTACCAGACATGATGTATATTTTTTTTTTGCAACACCACACTATACTGTATTAGATACTGTGTACACCACCATAAGTGTAGTGGCAACTATACTATACTATGGTTGCACTGTATTGTTTACTGTGTACACCACCAGAAAAGTAGTAGCAACTGCACTACAGCTGCACTGTATTGTGTACTGTGTACATTACCAGAAAAGTAGTGGCAATTGTACTACGGCTGCACTATATTGTGTACACCACCAGAAGTGTAGTAGCAACTGTACTATGGCTGCAATGTATTGTGTACTGTGTACACCACCAGAAAAGTAGTAGGGTTCAGCAATTTGTAATTTGTTGGGGTTCTGCTGGGTTCTGTATGGTAGCCAATAAGCAATTATGTACTTAATATACATGAGAGTAGTATATTAAACCTGATTGGTTGCCATGGATTACTGCTCTTTCTATTATTTCCAATTTTTCAAAATTCATATTAATGAAATGACTGAATGAATTTTCTCAAACATATTCAAAACAACCTTGGCCAGTTTAATCATCTTATTCTATTTCTCTTGGTGCCATTTATGTATATGTAGCCTTGCAGAATTAATTATACAAATAAAGCTTTAATTGCTTGTATTTAAAACTATTGGAAAATGTTAAAGCTTTCAGTTACCATATTTCTATATTCACTGTTTCAACTGAATATTGAATATTCACATGGCTTGATACATTATGCCAGAAATTTATTTTTACCCAATTTTCTTGTTTTGAAACATTTTCTCCTGGGACCACCTGTCAGCCTTTTTCTCCATAATAAAGATGAGCATCAGTCACAGATGAATTAAAACAGGAGACAACTACAATTACATCTATTCCGTGAGAATCTGCAAACCTCAAATACTTTTAAATTTGCTTTTCCATGGCATAAGTGCTATCTTCCACTATTTTGAAACAAGTTTTCTAAACAATTTGCCCAGCCTTGTACATGTGTCTGTCTACAGGAAAAATTGAATGTACTACCCATATAGTCAATTCTTTTGGTTAGGATGTCTTTACTGGTAAAGTAAACCTATAAGCACCAATATGCAAATAGCTAGCAGCTACTGTGGTCCCCTGCTCTAGTTCCTTCCCTTGGTTTGTGAACACAACCATTGCAATTTTAGTAATTCACAGAAAGCTAAAGTGGTATGGCACAGCTGACCACCATAGAAGCTGGTTGCTATGTGCATATCAGAGGGCCATGGTTTATAGGACACATGGAGGGCTCTAAAGGCTGTCAGAACTATTATACACATTTATGCACCTACTGTTTATTGTCAATTAAGGTTGCTCTAATTAATTGTAACTACTGGTGGGCTCTTAACTCTTCCTTTCCTTCCAGCTTCCTTTGATAATCTTATACTTACCTATTAGGGATGAGCTCGGTGTTCGACTCGAACGCATGTTCAAGTCGAACATCGCCCGTTTGTCTGTTCGGCAAATTCAGAACTTTGTGGACCGTTCGCACCAAATTCGTGTGGCACAAACAGCCCACAATGCACTAAGCCATCGCAGTGCATTGCTGGCTCATGATTGGCCAAGCATGCACTGTGACCCCGCATGCTTGGCCAATCACAGCGCTGGCAGCGAGGAGAGCCATAATTGGCCACAGGCAGGGTGCCTGTGGCCAATTATAGCTCATGTGGTTTAGTACACGCCCCACACTATATAAGGCTGCCAGCGCGGCGGCCTTGTGTAGTGTGTTCTGGCATGCAGGGAAAGAGCTAGATAGGCAGGGACAGTGTGTTCTTTTCTCAGGCATCTTAAAGTTAAAGTGGGTGTTGTGTGCCTCCAGCACAGTATACACCTGTATCTACCCTTTATTGCTGTTTTTCTCTAATTAAGGCATCTGCAGTAGTTAGTGGGTGTTGTGTGCCTCCAGCACAGTATACACCTGTATCTACCATTTATTACTGGTATTCTCTAATACAGGCATCTGCAGGAGTTAGTGGGTGTTGTGTGCCTCCAGCACAGTATACACCTGAAGATACCCCTTATTGCTGGTGTTGCCTGTTGCATATCTTGCATATTAGCCTTTAAAATTAGCACTTTTGATTTTGAACGTTCGAGTCCCGTAGACTTTAATAGGGTTCTAAAGTTCATACGAATTTTAGGTCCGTTCGAAGGTTCTGGTGCTAACCGAACCGGGGGGCGTTCGGCTCATCCCTATTACCTATCTTGAATTTAGCGATATCTTGGCTGTGTGGCTTCACCTGATGCCACATAGTATCTTGAATGAAACCTTTCTGTCGGGTCTGCAAATGCAACCTGCAATCTCCATTTAGGGCCAATTCACACTATGTGCGTTGACCATCATTTTACTGCAATGTAAAATGCCAATCACAGGTAGGACACACAGAAAACATTTGTGTTCTGTTTGTCCTAATCACACTGCAACACAGCTTGAAGCTGTGCCTTAACAAGCTGGGATATAATGCAGACATGCTGCATTTTAACGCAGCACACTGTACAGAATCACATGCAACTGTACAGCAGTGCAGTGCGTTGCTTTAGAGTGACATGAATGAAGTGTCACTTTTGTACACATCAAATAAAGTTCAGTGTAAAAAAACAAAAGAAAGAGAGCTCCGCCGAGGCCTAGCTCAATCTTACCCCATCCTCGTTCACCGCATCCCTGTTTTGTCCACCGACTTCTCCATCTCGCCGGTGGGACATTGGAGCTCCGGACGGAGCCGTTATTTTTGTCGGATCCGCCGCCGTTATTGCCCTGCGGCGGCGGGCGACGCGACAGGCTGGACGCCGCCATCTTGCGGCCTACACCGCTACCCCGAGCCTCCGGATCGAGCATCCTGGGTCCCCCCTCAGCCGGGATCGCAGCAAGCGCTCACCGCGGACCCCTCGGGACAGCCTCTCCTGAGCCAGACCACCGCTAACCACCGCTTGGATGCCTGAAGGGACTCCCGGACCCCAGCTGGACAGGTGAGCTCCGGCGGCCATCTTGCTACACCCGAGGCCTTCAGCAACGTGCCTGCCCTCTCCTGCAGCCAGATTATTGCTCCTGCCAGCACAGGCATTGCCCCTGCATCAGACTAACTTGCTAACCCTCCTGAGTGCCTGCCTGTACCCCCCGGTCACATCCTCCTGTACTGCACTTATCTCAGGCCTACTCAGCGGCCATCTTGGTCCACTCATCGCCTTTCCCAGCTGCCTGTGGCCTACATTGACCTGCTACCCACCCTGGTTTTTGTGCCCTACTTTGTGCCTCCCCCCTTTGTTTCAACCAGTGGGGCAGTGGTGTCCGGATTTCATTCACCTGGCTGTTTGGAACTGCTGCGGCCTGCACTCCTGCTTCATCCCCCCTCCCCTCCCCCCCACGGTTGGTTTGGGCCTCCTGAACGGCAGCTTACTATTTTGGGGTCTCATCTTGGGTCCCAATTGTTTGACAGCCATGTGATCACCTCACGTAGGCCTTAGCCGCCTTCCAATGCTCCCGTGCTGCTCACAGCGGCAACTTTCCTATGGGAAACACCGCATGTAACTGAATATACGCCTAGTCCCAACGCCTCATGGTGAAATACGGGCCGAAACACCTTCCTCAGTCTACGCCCCCGGATTTGCGGCCCTCACAGACACAGACTCTGGATCGATTTTTAAGCAGGCCAGTCTCCCCAGCCCCTTCTCCAGGTTCTTTCACATACGCACAAGTGGCGTCTCAAGCACCGGCGCACGACAGTCCACATTCCCTGTCGCACAGCCACTCAGACGCAATGTCCGCCCCGGTCACAGTTGATGTACTTGACGACAAACTGCGAGCTCTCCTACAAGACTTGACGAGTAATGTTTCTAAGGAAATGGGTAAGCTGGCCCATGAACTGCGGGGAGAGCTTGCCCAGATTGGAGAACGGACTGATGTCCTGGAATCCAAATTTGATGACCTGATACAATATGTCCACGTTCTGGAAGAAGACAACGCCGGTCTGAAACAATCAGTCTCTCAGCTCCAATCCCAACAGGAAGATTTGGAGAATAGGGAACGTCGCCAAAACCTTCGGATCAGAGGCGTCCCGGAGGCTATTGGTGAGGGGGAAATCAGACCATACCTACTCAGCCTCTTTAACGTTGTTGCCCCTAAAGTCCCGGACATAGACTGGAGAATGGATAGGGCTCACAGATCTCTGGCCCCAAAACCACCGGCCGGAGCCAATCCCAGAGACATTATCGTACGCTTCCACTACTACGATAGCAAAGAAGCTTTGACCATGGCCACCCGGAACAAATCCCGTTTGGAGTTTAAAGGAGCCAAGATACAAATTTTTAGTGACTTATCCCCTATTACTCTTGCCAAACGTCGCAGCTTCCGTCCCGTGACTGCCCACCTACAAAACCATCAGTTTCCGTATCGTTGGGGGTTTCCTTTCCGCCTTTCTGCTACTAAGGATGGGATTCAATACTGTATGAGAGATCTTCAGGAAAGTGAAGCTTTCATACGTAACCTGGGCCTACCACCGCTCCCAGACGAAGACCCCATGCCGCTTCCGACGACGCCCAGACCCTCATTCATTACTGCTCGGATCTGGACCCCAGCACGCCAGAAGCCGCAGAAATCCTTTTCTACTCCTCAACGTAACCTGCATCCTAGACTCCCTCCCTGATGGAAGCTTCCATGAGTTATGTTTGGCTGATCCTGGCCTCGGCCCCTATCTCACCATGTTTCCTCTTTAACAAGGGATTTTTGCAATTTTAGTTACAGGTTCTATTTTACACCGCCCCTGTTTTTTGGTTGTTGGGACTACAGTGTTTTGCTCTCATTTCCTGTAGATATTGCTGGAAGGTGGCGGGGTCTCTCCAGATGAGCTGGAACCCCTGATGTGCCTTCTTTGGTTCCATGGCTACGGCTGTGGACTCCTGGGTGGTTTTTACCCCCCAGGCTTTTTTTCTTTTAGTAATGTTTTTTTTTTTTTTTTCTATTTTCTAGGCCTTTTTTTTGGCCTTTTTTTCATCTTGTGTTCAATTTGGATTCACTCTATTACACTTCATAATTACATTGTTGTTATTATATGTTTTCATTTGCCTTTTACTTCTAGGACACACCACGAGTCCCGATTTCTTCATGGTTGGTATGGTTATGTCCGTTTTTTATGTGTATATTACGGTTGTCTTAAGCTTTCTCTGATTTCTAAACGATGGCTTTGAAGGTACTTACCTACAATGTTAAGGGCCTGAACTCAATCCATAAGCGTTGCTTGGCTTTGAAGGAGTTCAGGTCCTCTAACGCGGATGTGGTCCTAGTCCAGGAGACCCACTTTCGCCCGGGGGGATCTCTTAAATTTGCGGCCAAACATTTTCCGGTCTCTTTTATGGCCTCCGACCCCTCTGGCAAAGCAGGGGTGGCAATACTGATTAAAAAGACATGCCCGCTACGGGTTAAGTCCTCATTTATTGATCCTCAGGGCAGATACATTCTCCTGGACTGTGACTACTTATCTCGTTCTCTTACTATAATCAATGTTTATGCTCCTAACTCAGGCCAGATTCACTTCCTCACTGAGGTCTTGGACGGCCTGGGCACCTATGCCCAGCCATTCATGATCCTTGGCGGGGACTTTAATATGGCTATGTCTGCTAGGAAGGATAGGCAGACCCTGTTTTCAGACAATCCCTCTTTAAAAACGGAACGTCAATCTGCTGCGTTTCGTAAGCTTATTAGGTCTCATAACTTTTTAGACACCTGGAGGATTAAACACCCTACTCATCGGCAATTCTCCTTTTACTCTCCCCCACACAAGATGTACTCTAGATTAGACTACATCTTTGTTTCGGCGCCTCTCCTAACGTCGGTAGTGGCCTCGGAGTTAAATCCCATGACGTGGTCTGATCACGCATCGGTACAGCTCGATCTCGTCCTCACCCTCTCCACACCTAAGACCTGCCACTGGAGATTCAACGAGTTCCTCCTCCGCGATCCAGTTACCGAAACTCATCTATCTCACGGGTTAGCCGAATTTTTTCAGCTTAATGAAGGGTCGGTGCGGGACGTGTCCACCCTTTGGGAGGCTCACAAGGCTGTCTTTAGAGGACTATGTATCTCGGCTGGCTCTCGCCTAAAGCGGGACTCGGCAGCGCAGAGACTGAACCTCCTCTCGCAATTGCAAAGAGCTGAAGCTCTGCTTGTGTCCTCCCCATCGGTGCCGCGTCTTCGCACAGTGACCTCTCTCCGCGAACGGTTAAAGTCTTTAGACATGCACAATTGTTCTAAGGCTCTGCTTTGGACTAAACAGCGGTTCTACGAATTTGCCAACAAGCCTCATAGGATGTTGGTGAACAAGCTTAAGCCCCGTCCGTTTCACTCCTATCCTGACCTCCTGCTGCAGCCGGACGGCACTCCGACTTACTGCCCCTTGACGATGACTAAAGTGTTTGGCACTTTTTACAAAAAATTATATAACTGCCTAGCTTCTGACCCCAATCACGAGTTCTCCCAAGGTAGCTTTGATGACTTCTGCGCCTCTTTGAAATTACCAGTGCTGTCTTCCCCACAAGTAGACACCTTAAATGCCCCCGTTACACCGGAGGAGCTGGCTGCGGTTGTAAAAGACCTTCCGTCCCATAAATCCCCGGGTCCTGATGGGCTTCCTTATGTTTATTATAAAACTTTTCTCCCGACACTAAGCCCCCACCTGCTTAATCTTTTCACCTCCCTGCAAAGGGGCAATATCCCGCATTCTCAGTTTCTCCACGCACATATCACAGTTATCCCGAAACCGGGTAAATCCCCTACACTGCCAGATAATTACAGACCCATAGCCTTACTCAACTCCGACTATAAAATCTTCACCAAAATTTTAGCTAATAGGCTTTCCTTATTGATTCCTGCTCTGGTTCATAATGACCAGGTGGGATTTGTGCTGGGCAGACGGGCTGGGGATAATACCAGGCGTACCATTGACCTCATCGATCTACTCGATAAAATGTCTCGTCCGGCCATTGTTTTGAGTTTAGACGCACAAAAAGCCTTTGACAGGCTGGGATGGCCCTATATGTTTGCAACGCTTAAGCGCTTTGGTTTTTCTGGTTCTTTCCTATCAGCCCTGCAAGCCCTATACTCGTCTCCCACGTCCCAAGTCCAATTAGCATCTTACAGATCCCCGTTATTCACGCATAGTAATGGTACCAGACAGGGATGCCCCCTCTCCCCCTTGCTGTTTATATTATGCTTAGAACCCTTGGCTGCAGCTATACGGGCGGATTCGGACATAAGGGGAGTCTCCCTCAGACTGAAAGAATACAGGCTGTCTCTTTTTGCAGACGACATTCTCCTCACACTGACGAAACCCCTAACCTCCCTTCCCAAACTTCACACTATTTTAGATTCTTTCGGTAGGCTCTCGGGTTATAAGGTAAATGCGTCCAAAACCGAAGCGCTCCCTATTCATATCCCCCCCGCACTTCAAGCTTCCTTGGAATCCACGTATCCCTACCGTTGGTGCCCCATTTCTCTCAAATATCTTGGCATTAACCTGACCGCCAAGTACGGCTCCCTTTATGAAGCTAACTATACATCTTTAATAGCGGAAACGCACAGTCTACTCAGAAGTTGGTCGTCCTGCCCCCTATCTCTCCTGGGTAGGATTAATGTATTGAAAATGTCCATACTCCCTAAGTTTTTATATCTTTTTGAAACATTGCCAGTTGCTATCTCTATGCCTCAGCTTAGGAATATTCAGCGAGCCTTTGCTAAATTTATATGGGGGAATAAAAGGCATCGGATTGCCCAAACGGTGGTTTTTGCTCCACGATCTCATGGAGGACTGGGAGCCCCCGATATCGTGAAGTACTACTATGCATCGCACCTGGTGGCGGCTGTCTCCTGGTCGTCGTATTTTGCTACCAGTAGATGGTCGGAGCTAGAAATGAGTGTGGTCACCCCGGTCCATCCATGCTCCATGCTATGGTCTGATTTGACCTCCTCTATGGCGCAGCTTAGGCGTATATGCCTGGGACCGATGCTTTTTACTCTCTCCGTATGGAAACAGTGTCACAAACGGTTCTCTCTCTCTTCTCCATGCTCGCCCCTGCTGAATGTTATTTTTAATCCGGATATGCCTGACAGTCTCTCGGTGAAGAATATGTTTCCTTGGTATAGGTCTGGCGTCTTTCAACTCCACCATCTGGTGCATCCAGTATCTCGCAAATTCCTATCCTTTTCTGAGCTTCAGAACAAGTATGACATTCCAGATCGACTCTCTTTCTCTTACATTCAATTCAAACATTATTTCCACTCTAGATCTCCTGACCTGATTCTGGCCAACCCTAACACCTTTGAAACTTTGTGCTCACAAGGCCCGTGCCAGAGAGGACTTATAACCTCTATTTATAGTGTCCTCCACAATTCGACCTCACCCACTACGGACACACATCTCTATATGAGACGATGGGCTGCGGTTTTACCTTCCCCCTTAACCATTTCCCAATGGCAGGACATCTGGACCTCTACCTCTAGAGTCTCCAGATGTGTGGAGCAGAGAGAGACGGCCTACAAGATACTAATGTTCTGGTGCAAAACCCCTGAAATGTTACATAAATATGATCACTCTGTATCTAAGTTGTGTTGGAGATGCCAACGAGACGAGGGCACCCATTACCACATTTTCTGGAGCTGCCCTTTGATTGTGCCTTTTTGGTCCATGGTCCAATCCTTACTACAATCTGTTCTGGAGGTAGATATTCCATTAGACCCTAAACATTTTTTGTTAGGCCTGCCTGTCGCGGCGTTATCTAAACACGCCAAGAAATTGACAGCCTATATTCTTCTAGCTGCTAAGAGAACGATTCCCACTCTTTGGTTATCCACCTCCCCTCCGTCCCAATCGCAGCTAATCTCGGCTATTGCATATATACGCAGAATGGAACATATGACTGCGTTGGTGCAAGATACTCTACCCAAGTTTTCTAAAATATGGGACAGGTGGGATATTTCCATGGTTAACCCTGAGACTGTACCTTAACTCTTTTGACCATTTACTCTAGGGAATGGTTTTCTCAGGTTTGGCCCTGGGATTTCTACTCCACAACCCCTTCCACAATGATATATATATCTTTTGGTTTTTCTATGTGTTCTTACTGGTAGACTCGTGGTGTGTCCTTTTTCTTTTTCTTTTTTGATGTGCTGTATTGAAATGTTCACAGTCCATTTCCCGCCTGCGGCGGTTTTCTTTGGTGATGTTACATTATCAATAAGTGACTATTTGTATCGCTGTGTACGAATTCACCTGTTGTATGGAAACATTTTTCTTCAATAAAAACATATTTAAAAAACAAAAAAAAAACAAAAGAAAAAAGTAAAAGTTGTTGTGTGATGTGCTTAATTGCGCATCACACTGCCCCCTATTACTGTCCGAATAAATAGCTGCCAGACAGCTAAAGCACCGTGGTTTACTCTGTAGCAGCTGCCCATTCAGTGTAAATGACCCCTTAAAGAGGAAGTAAACCCTGATGAGTTTACTTCCTCTTTCATTCCCTGCAAAGGCAAAGCATAATGTACCACTATGCATCGCATAGTAGTCCATTATGTGTCACTTACCTGACACAGGAGCCAGAGAAGTCACCGCTGTCCCCTGTAGTCCGGTGCATCCATCTTCTCGGTGGGGTCTCGCAGCTCCGCCGCTGTCATTCGGCGAAGCCGTGATGACGTCACTCCCGCGCATGCACACGGGAGCTGACGCGCGCGGCAGCTCCGTCCTTAAAAATGCCGCGCTCGGTGCGCCTGCACGCCGCTGTCTATGGCGCATACGCCGTAGACAGGGGTGCCTGTCTTCGGGCAAATATCTCCTAAACCGTATAGGTTTAGGAGATATTTCTTGGACCTACAGGTAAGCCTTAATCTACAACCACTTTAATTATCTAGAGGACTTGTTTGTGATGTTTGCTTGATTGTTTAAACAAGAAAAGTAAGGCATGGAATGACAACCTTTTTTTAATGATGATAGTTGCCTGGCTGTAAATAAAACCTACTGTACCTGGAGCTTCAGGCGAAAGGCACTCAACTCTTCAGCTGAGATTTCACAGGCAAGTTTTTCCAGAAAGTTTCCCTAAGACTAGCTTCCTTCAGTCCCTCAGCTTTAACACTTGCTGAGGCCTAGTAACAGTAACATATCTGGAACACACACACACAGACCCCCTCCCAGGGGAAAGGCCCCAGGGGGAGAGAACTCTGATCAGATCCTCCTAAAATATTTATCTTCTCCCCAGCCATTCCTTCTGGGTTCAGCCTCCCAGGGGTTGGCTAGGGTCAGATAATGATTCATAATCCAGTGACTGATCCTCTCACACTATTTCTGGAATATTCTTACAGAGCAGGCAAAAGCAATCAGCCACTAAGTTTAGTGATAATCCTAATCAGACAAAAAAAAGTAAATTGCAGCTCAGCTGGTTACAGCAGAGCTATATGTGTATAATACATGTATCCAGCTCATGGCAGGGGCACTACATCTGATCAGAATATGTTTTATATATCCTGACATCATGTTAATAATATACAGATATAAAGAATACACCTGTATATAAACAAATTATTTTTAATTTATCAGAAGCATTGTTACATTTACATTTTAAGTAGTTTACAAAAAGTATTAGAAAATGCCAGATAGACTAACGCACATTATGAGAAAAATGCTGTTTACTTCTGATCCTTTAACTGGGTAATATAATTTGACTTCAGCCTCAGCATGCACAGTGCAGAAGTTGTCAAATAAGTTTCAAGTACAGTAATTATTCTATTGTGCCAATGGAAATTCAAGGACTAATGTAGAGATTCTCACCATAACCTTGCCTATCTCCTCCTGACAATCTAATTGGCATACTTCACTTCATATTTGATTACAAATTCCGTTCATATGGAGATCTGGGATATATGTACTGGGTAGCAAAGAAATTATATTCGATCTCCGTGGCCTGAACCAGATGAATATTGATATTTTTCTGTTATAAATAGGTACATGGGTCAATACTTTACCTCCTCTTACATACAAACCTTTGTCTTCATCAATATGTTTCATTATTTCTTGAGTGTTTGCTTACACAATGTACATTTTTGTTGGTATTCCCTTGTCATATTTTTGAAGAGTGCCTTGAGGACAGAAGTGGTTAAACAACACACTCTGATAAGCATGCAAGCAGTTTACTACATTGTGTAAGCTGCAGAAGGCTGGTATTCAAGTGTTGGGAAGATTGTAAATAGGTTTTTCTCAACAATGTTATTATACGTAAATTTTGCTATTAAGATTTTTTTTCTTAAAGAGGATGCATAGGAGTTTTGTACATGTTTTCTTTTTGCATTTTGAATTCTTATTTGTATTTATTCTAATAAAAAATTAGTTGGGTAAGTATGAAATTTTGCATAATAATATTATGTAGTCTTGTATCCAGCCAACAGTATCAATTTCACCTATGTTGAAAGACATCTATTGTTTGGGGCATTTTTGTTTTATGGTTTCTTGGGATGAGAGGCAATTTAATGTGAAACCAAAAAAAAATTTCAGCACTCAGATGTGAAAGGATACAATTTATAGAAACCAAAATTGTTCCAACTCTCTTCTCAACAAATGCATGTGTTCATGTGTACAAATAGGCTGAATAAAACGTGGGTTCAACCCTGTAGCTTCCCCTAAACTGGGAAATCCTCAAAGACCCTGAAAAATGAACAGAGAGAAACTCCGGCATAGAAAAAAAAACATTTTGTTCAAACAAATTGTCTTGCACTCACAAAAATTACTTTATGTAAACACATATCTCACAAAATCCATAAACTCAAAGGTCCCTCAAACCAGTTGACATTGATCATGGGCTGCTGAACTGCCACAACCCACCTTGATGCTGCTCAGAGGTACAAAATGGCTTCCCTAGAAAGATGAGGGAAACTAAATGTTTTCCTTAGGAGAAATTTTGAACAAAGGCATTCAAACCAATTGGAGGGAATATTTTGTTGCTCAAACCTGTAATTCTTTGTTTCGATTTGACATCTTATTGAGAATTAACAAATATAACAGTGTGATAGAAATTACATATACAGTTAGGGCCATAAATATTTGGACAGTGACACAATTTTCGCAAGTTGGGCTCTGCATGCCACCGCATTGGATTTGAAATGAAACCTCTACAACAGAATTCAAGTGCAGATTGTAACGTTTAATTTGAAGGGTTGAACAAAAATACCTCATAGAAAATGTAGGAATTGTACACATTTCTTTACAAACACTCCACATTTTAGGAGCTCAAAAGTAATTGGACAAATAAACATAACCCAAACAAAATATTTATTTATTCAATATTTTGTTGCAAATCCTTTGGAGGCAATCACTGCCTTAAGTCTGGAACCCATGGACATCACCAAACGCTGGGTTTCCTCCTTCTTAATGATTTGCCAGGCCTTTCCAGCCGCAGCCTTCAGGTCTTGCTTGTTTGTGGGTCTTTCCGTCTTAAGTCTGGATTTGAGCAAGTGAAATGCATGCTCAATTGGGTTAAGATCTGGTGATTGACTTGGCCATTGCAGAATGTTCCACTTTTTTGCACTCATGAACTCCTGGGTAGCTTTGGCTGTATGCTTGGGGTCATTGTCCATCTGTACTATGAAGCGCCGTCCGATCAACTTTGCACCATTTGGCTGAATCTGGGCTGAAAGTATATCCCGGTACACTTCAGAATTCATCCGGCTACTCTTGTCTGCTGTTATGTCATCAATAAACACAAGTGACCCAGTGCCATTGAAAGCCATGCATGCCCATGCCATCACGTTGCCTCCACCATGTTTTACAGAGGATGTGGTGTGCCTTGGATCATGTGCCGTTCCCTTTCTTCTCCAAACTTTTTTCTTCCCATCATTCTGGTACAGGTTGATCTTTGTCTCATCTGTCCATAGAATACTTTTCCAGAACTGAGCTGGCTTCTTGAGGTGTTTTTGGGCAAATTTAACTCTGGCCTGTCTATTTTTGGAATTGATGAATGGTTTGCATCTACATGTGAACCCTTTGTATTTACTTTCATGGAGTCTTCTCTTTACTGTTGACTTAGAGACAGATACACCTACTTCCCTGAGAGTGTTCTGGACTTCAGTTGATGTTGTGAACGGGTTCTTCTTCACCAAAGAAAGTATGCGGCGATCATCCACCACTGTTGTCTTCCGTGGACGCCCAGCCCTTTTTGAGTTCCCAAGCTCACCAGTCAATTCCTTTTTTCTTAGAATGTACCCGACTGTTGATTTTGCTACTCCAAGCATGTCTGCTATCTCTCTGATGGATTTTTTCTTTTTTTTCAGCCTCAGGATGTTCTGCTTCACCTCAATTGAGAGTTCCTTTGACCGCATGTTGTCTGGTCACAGCAACAGCTTCCAAATGCAAAACCACACACCTGGAATCAACCCCAGACCTTTTAACTACTTCATTGATTACAGGTTAACGAGGGAGACGCCTTCAGAGTTAATTGCAGCCCTTAGAGTCCATTGTCCAATTACTTTTGGTCCCTTGAAAAAGAGGAGGCTATGCATTACAGAGCTATGATTCCTAAACCCTTTCTCCGATTTGGATGTGGAAACTCTCATATTGCAGCTGGGAGTGTGCACTTTCAGCCCATATTATATATATAATTGTATTTCTGAACATGTTTTTGTAAACAGCTAAAATAACAAAACTTGTGTCACTGTCTAAATATTTATGGCCCTAACTGTATATTACATATATATTACATATATCAAAGACATATTATAATCTCATGTCATTTTACAGAAAATAATCGTATAAATTTTGTGAAAAATGGACCCTCGCGCCACTAAGTGCTAAACGTGAAATAAATCTAAGTACATAAAAAATAGAAAATATATCAATATATAATAAAACAACCAGTGGGGTGAAGAAAGTGCAAGTGCTGCTAAATAATACAAAAATGCAGCGGGACAAAAATAGTAAACACAAACTATCGCATAAATGAATAAAATAAAGAGTCCTGCGCAAATCGTGCCACTGAAAAAATGAATGATAAATATAAATTATATGAAAAACAAGAGTCAATAAAAAATCATATAAGTAGACACACCGATGAGTGAAGGTATATGGTGAAAAACAAGAGAAAGAACGGGACCCAATGTTCCAAAATATATAAATCCAGGCTCTCAGAACTCTCACCTCAAGATGGAATAATCAGGCAAAATGAAGATAACCCCAAAAAACTTCTCCTTTACTTCTCTGTGTACAATAACCAAGGAATTGTAGATAAAGCATGTAGTATACACTTCTGCCACTAGAGGGCCATTTCCACCTCTTGTATGTAATACTGCAGCTGTAGACTTGTATTTCCGTGGTATAAAACTTAAAAAGAACACAGAGGGGAGGAGAGAAGGGAGAGAGAGAGGGGACTCCAATCGTGTAGTGGTTTCAATAACTAAACAAGTTTATTAAGAGAAAGCAATAGACTCTCACATTTAAAAAAAGAAATTCAAACAGATAGAGATCTGGCGTTTACCGCCAGTCTTACGCTACTTCCGGTTTGTCTTACGGCCACTCCCTACGCGTTACGTCATACCACGTGACTTCTTCATGGGGATAACGATAGACCGTTCGTAATATACTTATATACGAAGAAACCGGAAACGAACTGAACCGGAAGTGTCCGAACGACCATTTTGAAAGAGGTAAAAAATAATCTAGGCCAGATGTAGTAACTCCGCCATCTTGCTCCTCCTAGATGGTAAAGAGGAAGTGTATATACCACCATTTCAGACCGGAAATATTTCCACGGCCATCTTAATACTCATAAATGATGTAGAAGGAAATACATATTCTCCCATTAAGGAACAATAGATCCGAACGGAATATTAAATACCAGTAATTTAAAAACAACACATAAAAATAGAAAAAATGAAAAAAGAAATATATGTATCTGACAGTTAATAGCCTATATTAAAATGTACGAAAAAAGGCAATAAACATCAATGTGTGAATGTCATGATACACAAATAGAGGTATAATGACAATATGGATAACATTTTTTTTTTTTTTTATAGATATATCCTAGCCACTTAAAGTGCTACGTCACTATAATAAAAAATATAGAATATAAATAGCGACAGTACCAACTCAACAGAAAAATGATTAAAATATATAAAAATATTATTAAAAGATATAATAAAAATAGTAGATATGATAAAATATAAAAATAAAACCACCAAAATATTCACCAAATTGAATCACTAAAAAATGATGACATACCGGAAATAGAGCAGGACTTTACATCAATATATCCTATCATAGTAATTCCCACAAGGGGATAAGATATGTAAACAATATAATGCATAAAATTCAAAATTTAAAAATTATTTAAAAAACAATTAAGATCAAAATCGACATTTAAACCATCAGGATAAAAAGATCTCATAGTAAAAATCCATCTAGATTCCTTCTGACTAATGGTTCTATTTTTGTGGCTACCCCTCCATGAAGGATTAAATCTTTCGATACCCCAAAATTCTAGATGGGAGGGGTCCCTATTATGGACTTGATCAAAATGTCTGGAGACACTGTGTTGTGGAAAGTCCTTTAAAATATTCTGTATATGTTCTTTAAGTCTTACTTTGAGTGCTCTTTTTGTTCTTCCAATATACTGTAATTTACATACAATGTAGTTGCAAATTACAGTATATTGGAAGAACAAAAAGAGCACTCAAAGTAAGACTTAAAGAACATATACAGAATATTTTAAAGGGCTTTCCACAACACAGTGTCTCTAGACATTTTGATCAAGTCCATAATAGGGACCCCTCCCATCTAGAATTTTTGGGTATCGAAAGATTTAATCCTTCATGGAGGGGTAGCCACAAAATTAGAACCATTAGTCAGAAGGAATCTAGATGGATTTTTACTATGAGATCTTTTTATCCTGATGGTTTAAATGTCGATTTTGATCTTAATTGTTTTTTAAATAATTTTTAAATTTTGAATTTTATGCATTATATTGTTTACATATCTTATCCCCTTGTGGGAATTACTATGATAGGATATATTGATGTAAAGTCCTGCTCTATTTCCGGTATGTCGTCATTTTTTAGTGATTCAATTTGGTGAATATTTTGGTGGTTTTATTTTTATATTTTATCATATCTACTATTTTTATTATATCTTTTAATAATATTTTTATATGTTTTAATCATTTTTCTGTTGAGTTGGTACTGTCGCTATTTATATTCTATATTTTTTATTATAGTGACGTAGCACTTTAAATGGCTAGGATATATCTATAAAAAATAAAAAAATAATTTTTTTTTATCCATATTGCCATTATACCTCTATTTGTGTATCATGACATTCACACATTGATGTTTATTGCCTTTTTTCGTACATTTTAATATAGGCTATTAACTGTCAGATACATATATTTCTTTTTTCATTTTTTCTATTTTTATGTGTTGTTTTTAAATTACTGGTATTTAATATTCCGTTCGGATCTATTGTTCCTTAATGGGAGAATATGTATTTCCTTCTACATCATTTATGAGTATTAAGATGGCCGTGGAATTATTTCCGGTCTAAAATGGTGGTATATACACTTCCTCTTTACCATCTAGGAGGAGCAAGATGGCGGAGTTACTACATCCGGCCTAGATTATTTTTTACCTCTTTCAAAATGGTAGTTCGGACACTTCCGGTTCCGTTCGTTTCCGGTTTCTTCGTATATAAGTATATTACGAACGGTCTATCGTTATCCCCATGAAGAAGTCACGTGGTATGACGTAACGCGTAGGGAGTGGCCGTAGGACAAACCGTAAGAAGCGTAAGACTGGCGGTACATGCCAGATCTCTATCTGTTTGAATTTCTTTTTTAAATGTGAGAGTCTATTGCTTTCTCTTAATAAACTTGTTTAGTTATTGAAACCACTACACGATTGGAGTCCCCTCTCTCTCTCCCTTCTCCCCTTCCCTCTGTGTTCTTTTTAAGTTTTATACCACGGAAATACAAGTCTACAGCTGCAGTATTACATACAAGAGGTGGAAATGGCCCTCTAGTGGCAGAAGTGTATACTACATGCTTTATCTACAATTCCTTGGTTATTGTACACAGAGAAGTAAAGGAGAAGTTTTTTGGGGTTATCTTCATTTTGCCTGATTATTCCATCTTGAGGTGAGAGTTCTGAGAGCCTGGATTTATATATTTTGGAACATTGGGTCCCGTTCTTTCTCTTGTTTTTCACCATATACCTTCACTCATCGGTGTGTTTACTTATATGATTTTTTATTGACTCTTGTTTTTCATATAATTTATATTTATCATTCATTTTTTCAGTGGCACGATTTGCGCAGGACTCTTTATTTTAATCGTATAAATTTGTTTACAGTAGAAAGGGTTAAAGTCACATTTCATCTTATTCTGTGTAAGGAAAAATTGTATTTACATTGTACCAATGAATGGGAAGGTTGAAGTATAGGATAATGAGTATGATGAATATAAAAATAGTAATAAATAAAACGTGAAAAGGAAAAATTTTAAAAAGGTCATAAATTAAATCTGGCCTAATTATGATATTTATAAAAGTATTATATTATCTGGATAGGTGATTTATTTTTTATTTTATTAGTTTAGTTGTTAATCTGATTTACTAGTGATGAGCTGAACTGCCCTGGCTTCAGTTCAAGGAGGGTTATGTGAACTTCAAATAAGATTGGAAACCCCATTGAAATGAATGGAAGCCAAATCTGGTAAATGAAAAATGCCAATGCAGGCAAGGGGAGCACTGCTCTGGGGAACGTGTACTAATGCAAAAACATCAAACAAAAAATCAAAGTCGGGAAGCAGTGATTTATTATTTATTTTTAATGCTTATAGGGTAAGTTAACTTTTACATAAAACTCTGTAAGGTGAACTTACACAGGTCCCCCTCCTCGCCCCCCTGGTCCTGCTGACCTGGACCAAGCTAATCTCCCTCATCAGGAAGATATTTTGGAGCATTCTAATTAGTCAGCGGCATCACATGGGCGGCGCCGACCAATCGCAGCCGCATAGCCCATCCTGTCAGCTATGAAGATGCCACATGGAAGCAGAGAGGATTTCTAAGCTCCGGGCTCCTAACGCTGATATACTGGGACTTAGAACCGGAGATTGCGGCGGTCCAGGTCAGGGAGACCGGGGGGGGGGTGAGAAGGGGGACTTGTGTAAGTGCACCTTACAGATTTTTCTGCAAACTTACACTTTAACCACTTAACCACTGAGCCATAGCCGAATGATGGCTACAGCACAGCTCGATAACTCTGGGAGGGCGCACTCACGGATCATGATAAATGCCCGCTGACATCAGCCATTTACCATGTGATCGCTCCATGAAATGATGGAGCGATCACTTGTATACAAACAATAATCATCCATCCATCCATCCATGCTCAGCCATCCCTATGTCATACTCATCCATCCATCCATGCTCAGCCATCCACACTCAGCAATACTCATCCATCCATACTCAGCAATACTCATCCACCCTCAGCTATACTAAGCCATACTTAGCCCTACCCACCCATACTCAGCGATACCCAGCCATACCCAGCCATACTCAGCCATATCCAGCTATACTCAGCCATACCCAGCCATACTCAGCTGCATCCAGCCATTCCCAGCGATACCCAGCCATATCCAGCCATACTCAGCCATATCCAGCCATATTCAGCCATACCCAACCGTACTCAGCCATCACCGTCCACGGCTCATCCATCCCCATTCATGCCCATCCATGCCACATCGATTCTCATCCATGCCCCTACAGTGCCTAACAAAAGTGTAATTGGTAGTCAAATTAGTTTTGAGAAATGTATGCCTCTAGAACACCTGATGCTGCTCCCTGCCTGTTGGGTCTCCTTGTATGTGGTCAGGCTGTAAAAAAGTCTCCCACATGTGGTAACGCCATACTCAGGAGGAGTAGGATAATCTATTTTGGGGTGCCATTTTTGGTATGTACATGCTATGGGTTAGAAATAGAAATATTGTATAAATGGACAACTTTGTGTAAAAAAAATGTGTTTTCATTTTCTTTCCACATTTTCCAAAAACGTGTAGAAAAAATGGCATTGTTCAAAGGACTCATTATGCCTCATAGATTATACGTTGGGGTGTTTTCTTTCCAAAATGTTGTAATTTTTGGGGCGTTTCAATTGTCCTGGTGCTCCAGGGCCTTCAAAAATGTAAGAGGTAGTCAGGAAATTAGATGTGTAATTCATGCTCCTAGAACACCTGATGGTGCTCCCTACATGTTGGACCTCTCTATGTGGCCTTGCTATGTAAAAGTCTCACACATGTGGTATCACCATACTCAGGAGGAGTAGTAGAATGTGTTTTTGGGTGTAATTTGTTGACATGCATATGCTGTGTGTGAGAAATAACCTGCTAATATGACAATTTTGTGAAAAAAATAAAGTTTTATTTTGCAAAGAATTGTGGGAAAAAATGACATCTTCAAAAAACTCACCATGCCTCCTACTAAATACATTGGAATGTCTACTTTCCAAAAAGGGGTATTTGGGGGTATTTTTACTTTCCTGGCTTGTTAGCATCTCAAGAAATGAGATAGTACTTCAGGTGTGATACATTTTTAGATTGGCACCATAGCTTGTGGAACCTATAACTTCAACGGAGACCAAATAATATACACTAATTTGGGTTATTTTTATCAAAGATATGTAACAGTATAAATTTTGGCCAAAATTTATGAAAAAAAATTACTCATTTGCAAAAATTTATAACAGAAACGAAGAAAAATGCTTTTTTTTTACAGAATGTTCCGTCTTTTTTCTTTAACAGAGCAAAAAAATAAAAAAACAACGGTGATTAAATACCACCAACATAAAGCTCTATTTATGAGAAAAAAAGGAAAAAATTTCATATGGATACAGTGTTGCATGACTGAGTAATTGTCATTCAAAATGTGAGAGCAACAAAAGCTGAAAATTGATCTGGGTTTAAGTGCCAAGTGGTCAAGTGGTTAAAGTGAAATATTAAAAATGTCCAACTCTTTTAGATAACATGCTTGGGGTGTCCTAATCCTGCCTGGTGTTTAAAATTGCCAGCAAATGAGATTTCATTCACAGCTTCTTTGTTTTACAACAAAGAATAGCACATAGATCGCTCAATTGGTCTGCTGTGAATTTTGGAGGGCTTTTAGAGGGATCTGTGTGTTTTGGGGGTTTTTTAACAAGCGGGCAACAAATGCCATTTGGTGGCAGTTTATCATTCTTTGTATATTTTTTTGTGAATTTCACCTTTGTTGTAGCACCTTCCACAGTAGAGAAGAAGAAAAAAAAAGAAAAAAAATTGCAAAAAGCCCTTCCTAAAATCCATATCTTTGAGTCTGCGAGGGAGTTTAAGGGGGACTCCGCAAAAAATAAGAAAGCGTCCCTTGCCAGGGAGGACCTCCCCTTGCAAACATTGTTTATTATGTCGAATAAAATATATTTTTTTGCCAACATAACACTATTTTAGTTGACTAAAATACGACTAAAATATGACTAAAACTAAAACAATTCAGATGACTAAAATACGACTAAAAATAAAATGGCATTGTGGCCGAAAGACTGTGACTGAAGGCTTTTATTATTTTTTTCTTAATAATTAATGTTGGTAATATATTCAGGTAATATGTGCAATGGCATTACAACCAATAGCGTTTACAGTTCTATGGAAAACAATATTTTTGTTTATTTTTGAAACTTGGTTTTATTTATAAAGATGTTATATATGGCTAAATCCGTGCCTGTAGTGCATGTTTAAAACGTAATACCATAAAATATAATGTTATTAGATTTATACTCCAAGAGTATATAATGAGTTTGCCAATTCTAGAGAAATGCCTAAATAACGCATTGCAATTTAACTAAACATAAAACTAAACATTTTAGTCAACTAAAATGTACTGGATATTTTAGTTGACTAAAATAAGACTAAAACTAAAACAATTTGGATGACTAAAATATGACTAAAACTAAAACAGCATTTTATTTAAAAGACTATGGCTAAAACTAAATAGAAATTTGACGTCAAAACTAACACTGCTGGCAGAGCACATTGCTCCTATGTTAATGAGGACAAGGGCCTCATCCCCACATCCCTGGCCGGTGGTTGTAGGGGTCTGCAGTCTGGGGGCCTATTGGAATCTGAAAGCCAGTTTAATATTAAAGGGGCCCCCAAATAAAACTCCCCCTCTATGTGAATGAGTAGGGGTACATATTACTCCTACTCATTTGTAAAAAAAAAGAAAAGAAAAGTTTTACCCTAGAAACAAAGACACCAAATGTTTAACACGTCACTTTTTAAAAAAGTCCACCCAAAAAAGGTTGTTCATTGTAAATACAGGCATACCCCACTTTTAAGTACACAATGGGGTTTATATACTAAAGCTGAAAAGTGCAAAATCAGGCTCACTTCTGCATAGAAACCAATGAGCTTCTAATCCCAGCTTGGTCAATTAAGCTTTTGTAATAAAACCTGAAAGCTCATTGGTTTCTATGCAGAAGTGAGCCTGATTTTGTACTTTCCAGCTTTAGTAAATATACCCCATTGAAAGTGGGGTATGCCTGTAAATCATGTCACTATGCCCACCATCTGATGACTTGTGGAAAAAAAAAGACAACTCAGCACACCTGATTGATTCTGACAGACATGTAGCCAAATTACAGCTCCCCAAGCTGTCAAGCTCCCAGTGATGTCAGTGGCTCCTAAGGGTGCTAACACCTGTGGCTTCCTTGAGAACCAGTGACGGCAGGAAGCTGTCATATATACTGTACAGTAGAAGGAGTAAAAATACTACTTTTATATGATTTTTAACTTCCGTCAAACAGGCTAAAACAAAGTCTAGATGCAGACCAAATTATTGGCTCATCCCTATTATTTACCTGTATCCTTGCTTTTACATGTACCATGACAAGAACCTATAAAACCAACAGCACCCACTCATCACCTGTGGGAAGGAGCCAGGAGTTATATAGTAGTAGTACTACTATATGTCTTCACTGCAATTATATTGTATATAACAGCTTCCTTCCTGTCAATGATCATTTCATTTACAGGCAGCTAATCTCCAGGCATTTAAACAAAGGGGCAAGGATAGCGTGACCACACTGACCAAATCTGGCCATATTTGGGCAATGACATTGACTGCAAATCTGATTTGCAGTTTTGTCAAAGGCTAATAGTGTAAAAAAAAATCGCCATATACTTAACTGTGATTTCTTTAAACAACTTAAAAGATAATAGGGCTTGGGGCAGCTTAAGATATATTGCAGTAGAGAAAGCTAAGGTGCCTAACCTGGCTGCAATATTAGATAGGGCTGTAAAGCGTTCAAGGCTTATGCCTCATACACACGATCGGACTTTCCGACAACAAAACCATGGAATTTTGTCCGAAGGGTGTTGACTCAAACTTGTCTTGCATACACACGGTCACACAAATGTTGGCCAACAATTATGAACATAGTGACGTACTACGTAGTTTTTCAGCTCTTTAGCACCACCCTTTGGGCTCCTTCTGCTAATTTCTTTTTAGTAGAAGTTTGGTGAATGTTGATTCACACTTTTCTTTTCGTGTTTTTCATTTAGCGCTTTTCAGTTTGTTTCTGAATGGCCGTTCGTCAACCAGACATGTTGCAGAATCGGAGCAGATAATGTGTTATTTATTATTGCCCTTGAAGTTATTGCTTTGACGTTATTTGTTTGGTTGAATAAGGATTCGATTTGGTATATTTTTATTTTTGGATGCATAGAATGCACTTTTTAGTTAAGTTCTATTGGCAGATAGCATGTCTAATTTTTTTTTTTTAATGCACAATAATTGTCTATGTGTCTTACTTCAAATGACAGTTTAGGAGTAGGCAGTTACATTTAAAAAAATGCAATATAAAATTAACAAGGGACACCAACATAGTTGTATCGTTGATCTTAAAAACTACGGGATAATGGTGTTGTGGTAACTTGCACAAATAATAAAAAAAAAAAAAAACATAATAATGTTATTCTTGATATCACTAGAAAAAAAAAAGCCCTTGAAAATGTGTTTGCAATAACTCCATCAGTATCACCAGCAAAGCAATTTCATTATTATCCCATTAAAGAAGAAGAGATTGTGTGCTGCATTTGGAGATTTCATAAATTGCCACGTCACGAATGTTAATTCTCCATTACAAACGCTAGTTTACAAGACCGACTGCTTCTTCTTCTTAGCATGCGTGTTTGTACTTTGGACTTTTGTCCGACAGACATGTATACACAGGATCGGAAAATCCGACAACACACATTTGTTGGTGGAAAATTTGAAGACATGCTAGCCAACATTTGTTTTTGGAAAGTCCAACAACAATTACCCGATGGAGCATACACACGGTTGGATTTTCCACCAACAGCCTGACATCCAACATTTCCCATCGGAAAATCCGATGGTGTTTATAGGGCTTTACAGGTAAAGAATTACAAACTCTTACTTTAGGACTTACTTTAATAGCTAGGTTAAAATGCATTTCCACTTTTGGAAATACACTTTAAGTGTTAGAGGCAGGATACTTTTTATGGTTAAATTCTGAAATATTGAAAGTTATGACATTGTTTAAGGGTTTAGGTAAAGTGTCAAGCTTTCAAGCTGTGGGAGGGTTAAAGCAGTTGTAAACCACTAGACATTTTTTTTTGTACCTGCAAGGTAATGGCATCGCATACTAGCACATTATGTTAAACTTACTTTAAAACTGAGCTCTTCCAGCGCCAAATGTCAGCGCTGCAGGCACTCTCATCTTCACCTGTCTTGCTTCTGGGTTTGCAGACTCCGGCTTGGTGACTGTCCAGAACAGCGATGATGTAACTCCCATACTTGCGCGTGGGAGATGCCATTTATGGCCCAAGAAACGGCAAGGGTGGCTTTTCCTTCAGAGCGCATGCGCCAGTGATGTCACTGGCTGCTTGTACAGTAAATATCTCCTAAACGGCACACATTTAGGAGATATTTACATGACCTATAAATAAGCCTTATTATAGGTAAAAGCAAGAGATGGAAGTTTACTTCCATGTTAAGGGCCCTTAAGCTTGTACAAATCAGTGCCAGACTTAGCTGTCGCCTATCCGTTTTCATCCGATCTGCCACCATTTATCTGGATTTGGTGGACAGAATCGGATCAGATAGCAGTGGCTCCATAGCGGTGAATGGATGGTCTGATCAGGTCCGCCTGAAAAACTGACAGGTGGACCTAATGTCAAAGGGCAAAATCTTTTTAGTTTGTTTAGTTTACATAGTTACATAATAGATGAGGTTGAAAAAAGACACAATTCCATCAAGTCCAACCTATGTGTGTGATTATATGTGAGTATTACATTGTATATCCCTGTATGTTGCGGTCATTCAGGTACTTATCAATAGTTTTTTGAAACTATCGTTGCCCCACCCCCCCCGCTGAAATCACCATCTTTGGAAGGGAATTCCACATCCTTGCCCTCTTACAGTAAAGAACCCTCTACGCAGTTTAAAGTTAAACCTCTTTTCTTCTAATTTTAGTGAGTGGCCATCTGTCTTATTAAACTCCCTTCCACAAAAAAATGTTGTCCCTGTTGTGGGGTCACCAGTATGATATTTGTAAATTTTAATCCCCTCTCAAGCGTCTCTTCTCCAGAGAAAATAAGTTCAGTGCTCACAACCATTCTTCATAACTAATATCCTCCAGTCCCTTTATTAGCTTTGTTGCCCTTCTTTGTATTTGCTCCATTTCCAGTACATCCTTCCTGAGGACTGGTGCCCAGGACTGGACAGCATACTCCAGGTGAGGCCAAACCAATGTCTTGTAAAGTGGGCGAATTATCGCTGTATCCCTGGAGTTAATCCCCTTTTTAATGCATGGCAATATTCAGTTTGCTTTGTTAGCAGCAGCTTGACATTGCATGCCATCGCTGAGCCTATCATCTGCTAGGACCCCCAGGTCCTTTTCCATCCTAGATTCCCCCAGAGGTTTTGAGTAGATTGCATTCATATTTTTGCCACCCAAATGCATTTTTTTACATTTTTCTACATTAAACCTCATTTGCCATATAGTTGCCCACCCCATTATTTTGTTCAGATCTTTTTGCAAGGTTTCCACATCCTACAGAGAAGTTATTTCCCTGCTTAGCTTACTCTCATCAGCAAATACCGAGATTGAGCTGTTTACCCCATCCTCCAGGTCGTTTATGAACAAATGAAACAGGATTAGTCCCAGCACAGAACTCTGGGGGACCCCACTTCCCACTCTGAACTCGCCCTTGTAGCCAATTTTCAATCCATGTACTCACCCTATTGTCCATGCCAAAAGACTTTACATTGTACAGTAAACGTTTATGAGGAACTGTGTCAAATGCTTTTGCAAAATCCAGATTCACCACGTCTATGGGCTTGTTCAATTAAGCTTTGTCAAAAAAAACTAAACACTGGAAGCTAGTTTTTATGCAACTATTATACTACAATTAAACATATCTGTGTAAAAAGAAAAACAAGTTCTCAATTGAGAAAAAGAAATGTACATCATAAAACAACTTTTACACAGGAGAGTAGTGTGAGTGGTATGACCGCACTGGAGATCTGCCCAGTGAGCCGGCCTCCTTTTGTGTTAACAAGCAGGTAATCACCTGCTTATTAATATGATCAACATCTGTAGCTCCTCCCACCCCTGCCCTGCTGATAGGATGACATTGTCAGTGGGTTGGGAGACCTTGGAGAGGACACACATACTGAAATGTGCCTCTGCTCTGCCAAAGGTAGGACTGTGTAGGGCAGGCAGAGAGTGAAAAGGGGCACTGTGACTAGAGAGAAAAGGGAGGGGGGCATGATTGCAAGGGGCACTATGATGTGGGGCTATGATTGCAATTGCTAAGGGCACTGTAATGTAAAGGGGCACTGTGATATAAATGGGACTGCCCTGTAAAGGGGCACTGCCCTTAAATCAATAAAGCACCAGATCGTGCATAAGACTCTGTACACAGGTCGTCATTAAAATACAGTGAGTTTCCCACCAATCAAACAAATGGCTCAATATAATAATCCTGACACATTTCATGCCTAGAGGGGCAACCCAACTACACCATAGATAAAGTACAGCAAGGGTGCATTATTTCCCTAGGACAGGAAGAATCTCACTGGCAGATTCATCAGAAAATAAGGGAACAAAGACAAAAAAAAGTGAAACTACTACATCTAATATCTGTTAAGCTTTATTATATTACATCTTTTTTTCTTGGATTTGGATACACTTTAACAATAAGCTTAGCCTTTCCTTCTTTTAGTGTAAAAAACAGCTTGTAGGAAACAGTGTGTACACGTCTGTTTTTTTATTTTTTTTATTTGTGGTAGTATTTTTTTATCCAGGGAATTGTAAATGACTGTTAGGATTTACCATGCCTCTGTAAAAGTGTCTATCATAGAATCCCATTATAAATGAGGATTACTTTTCTGAATATTCGTAGCCCTTGGGACTGTTGGCCGCACCCCAACACCCACCTTGGCTGTGAAATGCTCACATAACACCTATATGACCTGCAAAGCCTTGGGGACATGAAGTGTCAAGTCCCAGGATTCCATCAGCAGATGGTTGCCACCTCAACAGCAGAATGTCACTTCTCCGTCATTAGTAAACAAAAGTGGTACAATGTCAGCTACAGAAGGCAGAATAACTTGTAACATTATTAAAATGGTTTGACAGAATGCAAAGAAAATATGTTACAATTTTTTTTAAAAATCTTATGTATAATATTTTACTTTATAATTATATATTTTTCTTTAAATTTGAGAACAGGTTTAGTAAAAAAAAGCCATTTCCTTCTGCTGTATTGTATATATCTCCTCAGGGTTCTCATATACATTTAAGGTGGCCATATTTGCTGCAGTATGACAGCTAGTTACACTGTTTTAATACCTGACTCCAAAAAGCAATCTGTGTGGGTGTAAAATTTATGCCAAACTGATTTACATTTGAGAATGTTAATACTGAATGACGATCTGGACTTGCAAAACTGTAATCATTCCTACTTAATTGCTTAATTTTCACTTAATTGCTATTCCAGTCTGGCTACTGTCTTACAGCACACCAGTAGAGACTTGCGCACCAAACATGGTTGAACTGCTGGTCATTGCAATCATGGGAATGTTTAAACAGTCAATCACATTGAAGTATTGGAGGATGTAATACCCATTATGTTTCCAGCACAAGGAAACAACAGTTAGGGTATTTATCTCTATAATATATCAGAGCATGCTGTCAGGAAAAGGTCTCTCGGGGGAGAATTGTGCTCACTATGCCCACATCATCATTCCCCCTTTTCTGCATTACTGCTCCACTTGTTTCTTTGTGAGGGTAGTTGAGACACAAAGCAGAGAACTCTGAGTGGTGTAAATACAGTATTCCATCTGGTCTACAAACCTACCCCGATGTATGCTCCTTTTATCCAGCAGCCAGGGTCTGGGCTAAACCTCCTCCTTTGTCCTTTGTAATACCATCTACCTTCATCTTCATTAGTTACTTCACCTTAATGTTCTGCTGAGGAATATAAACCCATGAAACATCTTGAGAATTGTTATCCACATTGTTATGGTCAAATATCAAGTATCTATTAAGGCCCCTTTCACACTACCGATCCGTTCAGGTCCTGAACGAATGCTCCATAGAGCTCTATGGAGCGTCGGATGTCAGCGGTGACATGTCCGCTGACATCTGACCCGCTCTGATCCGAAAAAGTGTGACGGGGAAAAAGCTATTTTTCCATCTGTCATCGGATCGGATCGGGTGACGACGGACACTGTGGTCCATCGTCGCTCGATCTCCCATAGGGGAGAGCGGCGCTGTGACAAGTCCGTCCCTGCGCAGTGTGCAGAGACAGACCTGTCATCTTCCTGCTCAGCGTAGATCACTCCGGCGATCCCCGCTGAGCAAGCGGATATCCACGGGGCGGATTAGCACTGATCCGCCCCGTGTGAAAGGACCCTAACTGTTTTATATTGAGAAAAACAGAAATGGAAGGTGTGCACACCTAGTGCATTACCAGAGATAATTTAATAATAAAAATGTTTTATATAAAAGTGGGCACTCACAAAATGCAACTGACAAAAGGCCATACAAACAATGAATGGACATGCACAGAACAAGGGGTACACCTAACTCGTCTCGGGGGCGCACCACCTTCCTCAGAGCTAGGCTAATCTCATACACCATGGGCAAGCACTTTTATAGGGAGTGGTGGAATTGAAAATTGTGTGTCAAAAAATAGCCACACCCTCAAAGGGGTGGGAAAGGAGAAATATATATATATATATATATATATATATATATATATATATATATATATATAACTATATATAACTATATATATATATAGTTATATATAGTTATATATATATATATAGTTACACTAATGAAAAAACAACAGAATTCATATAAAAAACCTATAACCAAAACCAAAGCCAAAAACGCCATCATAAATACACAAATAAATAAATAAATAATGATAATTCATTAGAATCCATGATATATTGCATATTCATTTATATTTATATTTATTATACTAGTGGTCCAGTTTTGTTAGAGAATTTTTGGTTATTTTTTGAATTGAGGTTTGAGGTGAGGTTTTTTGAATTGTTGAGGTTTTTTCCCCTGTTCCTGGCAATTCTGAAGCTTCCCATTGGGTGATTCTAGTGTGTGTTTTTTAGACACCTCTGAGTGCCCAATGCCCCAACTCCCCCCGCAGCCACTTCAAGCATGTAGAAGTGAGACATGGATTGACCCATTTATCAATCCTGCATCCTTTTTTGCTTATGTGTTCCTACACTTGTATTCATCCAAATAAATATAAATGAACAATATATAAATATGTGCAATGTATCATGGATTCAAATAATGAATTATCCTTATTTATTTTTTTCCCGTTTGAGGGCTTGGCTCTTTTTGAAACGCAATTTTCAATTCCACCATTTCCTATAAAAGCGCTTGCCCATGGTGTACAAGACTAGCCTAGCTCTGAGGAAGGGGGTGCGCCCCCAAAACACGCTAGATGTACCCTGTGTTCTGTGCATGTCCATGCATTTTATTTTATGGCCTTTTGTAAGTTTCATTTTGTGAGTACCCACTTTTATATAAAACATTTTTATTATTAAATTATCTTTGGTAATGCCAAAACAACAATGCCTGGGGTAATGTTTGTTTCGATTCGTTATTTACATAAATTTGTTTAATTAAATTAGTTTAATTATATTAACTCCATTTTGGAATTTGTTTAGTTTATTTGAATTTAAATCTATTCAAATTCAGAGGATTCAAATCAATTCTAATTCAAATTCCATTCAAATTGTATTTGAATATGAAAAAAAAAATCCAGTCCAAATCCATTTGAATTGCATTTGGATCGAATTCCATTTAAAATCAAATTTATTCTATTCGAAATTTGAAAAGATGGGTATATTTTTTCAATTCGATTCTATTGTTTTTTTTTCTATTTTATGCTATTCTACTCCATTATTTTCTTTTCTATTCTTGTAAATTGTATTATTTTATTTTCTATTCTATTCTAAGCTATTTTATCTTTTCTATTCTATTTGAATTTATTTTCAAATTGTGGGAAATGTTTATATTCGTTCTATTCTATTCTAAAGTTTTTTTTTATTTTATTGTTTTCTACTCTATTCTATTCAAATTTGAATTTATTCTATTCAAAATTCTAATTTTGGAAGAAGATTATATTCAATTCAATTCTATTCTATTCTGTTTCTTATTCTATTCTATTCCACTCTAATATATTATATTATATTATTTTCTATTCTTTTCTATTTTATTATTTTTTATAATTTTTTTTTCATTATTTTGGATTTGTTTAAATTCACTACTATTGGTATTCGGAAATTTGGATACATCCACATTTTCGAATAATGAAAAATTCATCAGAATTTCAATTCGGAAAAAGCAAACCGCACATGTCTATGTCACACTATACAACCATTTTAATAACAAACAGTAGCATAATTTTAGTAGGTGTTTCATAGTGCTTTTTTTCCAACCCAAACCTGCTGAGCAATTCTAAATATAATACCACCTCGCAAAAAAGACAGTTAATTTAAACCATATCTATGGTCAACATTTAAAATAGTTATATTCATTTCAACATTGAATTTCAACTGCTGTATTTCTGGCCTATGTAAAGGCCCACTGCCCTCTACTGTCAGCTGCTAGTATCACAGTATAAGGTAAAATTATGTATGTCACTTCCTGACTTGGGGTTTGTTGGGAAAAAATCTTGAAAGGAGAAAGTGGAGAGAAAGAAGGTCTCAGCCACATGTTCTGTCCATGCTACTAATATTAGATCAGAAGAGACAAGTATGCAAGTATTTATATGTTCTAATAGTTTAACTGCAGCTGTCACAACAAACAGAGTATCTGTTTTCTATTAATATCTAACATGTACAGTGCCAGATAACTAGGACTGGGTTCCAGACTGGTTGAGTAATGAATAGAGTGTCTCCTCCTCACTAGGTATGAGCCGAATATCCCCTGGTATGGTTCACAGCAGAACATGCGAAGAGGCAAAAAATGAGTTTGAACATGCAAACATAGTTAAAGGCTATGGGATACGAACTTGAAAAAATCAAAAGGGCTAATTTTAAGGGTTAATATGCAAGTTATTGTCATAAAAAGTGTTTGGGGACCTGGGTCCTGCCCTGGGGGACATGTATCAATGCAAAAAAAGTTTTAAAAATGGCAATTTTTTTGGGAGCAGTGATTATAATAATGCTTAAAGTGAAAAAAATAAAAGTGAAAAGTGAAATATTCCTTTAAATTTTGTACCTGGGGGTGTCTATAGTATGTTTGTAAAGTAGCACATTTGTTCCATGTTTAGAACAGTCCCTGCACAAAATGACATCTCTAAAGGAAAAAAAGTCATTTAAAAGTACTTGCAGCTATAATGAATTGTCTATGAGAGAAATTAAAAGTGCTAATTGTAAAGGCTTATATGCATGGTATTGTAATAAAAAGTGTTTGGTGACCCGGATCCTGCCCCAGGGGACATCTATCCATGCAAAAAAAGTTTTAAAAATAGCCGTTTTTTCAGAAGCAGTGATTTATTAATGTGTACTATATGTGTCTATAGTATGCCGGTAAAGTGGCACATTTTTCCCTTGTTTAGAACAGTCCCTGCACAAAATGAAAAAGGAAAAAAAGTAATTTAAAACTACTAGCGGCTATAATGCCGGAGCTTGGCAATACAGATAAAAGTCATTGAAAAAAATGACATGGGATCCCCCCAGTCCATTACCAGGCCCTTTGGGTCTGGTATGAATATTAAGGGGAACCCCAAACCGAACTTTAAAAAAAAATTGCGTGAGGTTCCCCCCAAATTCCATACCAGGCCCTTCAGGTCTGGTATGGATATTAAGGGGAACCCTGTGCCATTTAAAAAAAAAATGGCCATAGTGGTTCACCTCAAAATCCATACCAGACCCTTCAGGTCTGTTATGGATTTTAAGGGGAACCCTGAACCAAAATGTTCAAAAAATGGCGCGAGGGTCCCCCAGAAATCCATACCAGACCCTTATCTGAGCACGCACCCTTGCAGGCTGCAGGAAAAGCGGGGGATGAGAGAGCGCCCCCCCTCCTAAACTGTACCAGGCTACATGCCCTCATCATGGAGAGGGTGCTTTGGGGTAGCACTTGCTGTCTGATGCGTCCTCACATGTAACAGTTGTTATATAACTGAGAGTGGGGCCACGCGATGACGTATCTGGGTGACCCCACCCCCTCTGACACACAGGGACATCCCAATGGCTTCGCCATGGTGTCAAGGCCGTTTACGTACCCGGGTGGCCCCCAATGATACTTGAACAAAAAAGAACTGCATGGTTGAGCTGCCAGAAGGAAGCCTTTACTGCACCAATGCCACAAAAAAGCCAATGAGGCATGTCAAGGTGTTGTTGGGCAAATTGTAACCAGGCTTTTTTTGTGGAAATTGCACAGTAAAGGCTTTTTTTCTGGCAACTTGACCATGCAGCTCTTTTTTTTCCAAGTATCCTCGTATTGTACTCCTTAAAAACAACCACACCATCTTTTTCCAGAGCAGCTTGTGTTTCTCCTGAGGGTACTTGTGGGTTTTTCTTTGCATCCTGAACAGTTCCTGTGGCAGTTGTGGCTGCAATCTTTCTTGATCTACCTGACCTTTGCTTGGTATCAAGAGATTCCCAAATTTTCCACTTCTTATTAAGTGATTGAAAAGTACTGACTGGGGACATGGCTGAGTGAAGCAGGTTCTTTACAGAGCTCCCGGTCCTGACCATCCTCACACGGCATTTTCACTACTAAAAACCAGTATGCTACTTGCTAAGAAACACAGAACGAGAGCAGTAACCCGGGGGACCCCTGTTGCCAGGAATTCGGGTGAGATCCACTGCTTTTTAAGCAGTCACAGAGCCCTTCATCGGGCACCCTGGTCGCGGCTCCTCGAGGCCCTGCACATGACGCTTTTCAGACTGCCCGACCACAGAGCAGCGGTTCGGCCCCGTCTAGTTCTCCAGCCTTGTGTGATTCCTCCCGGAACTCACCGGAGAGAACACAGGGAGTAACGATGTCTGCCAGCCCACCACCCAACCTTAATATGGTGGACCAGGACATTAGAACTCTCTTCCAGGCCCTCTCCACCAGATCTGATATAGAAGCATTGATTTTATGCCTCGAGGAAACCCACCGGAGAGACATCCAGGAGGTGAGAGGGGAGGTCTTGAATCTTTCGGAATGGGTGTCGACAGGGGAAGCCTTGGTTTGCTCGTTGGAGGGCCGGGTGTTGGCGCTGGAGTAGGCGAGAGACCAGCATCGGGACACCGCCATTGCTCTCCAGCTTCATCTTGAAGACATGGAGGACCGGAGCTGCCATAATAATCTGCGGCTCCGCGGCATCCTGGAGTGCTCAGATTCTGAAGACCTCGGAGCCTTGGTGCAGGGAATCTTCCGCACAGTAATGGCAAACCCAGAGCTGATATTTGAGTTGGACAGAGTCTATAGATCGCTGGGACCAAAGCCAACAGACCCAAGCAGACCCCGCGATGTAGTGTGCAGAATTCACCGCTACGCCCAAAAGGAAAACATCCTGCGATGAGCACGGTGATGTGGATGTGGAGGGTGCAAGTGTGAAACTTCTCCCGGACCTATTCAGAGCAACCCTGAGACACAGGGCCTTACTTCACCCCCTTCTGGATTTAGCAAAGCAGAGAGGCTTCACCTACCATTGGGGTTATCACTCTCAGTGACCTTCTGGAAGGATGCTAATGCCTGCACGCTGCAAACCCCCACGGACCTGCCAGCCCTCTTCCAACTTTTGGACACCCACCCGATTCCAGTACCGGACTGGCTGCAGATCCTCCCTCATCTGACCGGCAGATCGGGCGCTTTCCTGATCCGTGGCCCGCTGCCGCACTGCCAGCAGAGAGCTGGACAAAGGTGGCGATCAGCCTCAATTGAAGTTCCACGTGAGTAAGCTCATTGCCTTCCATCTCTGCCTACCACCACATGCCCTAGCGTTATCAATTGTCGCACACTTATGGTGCCCTTGATGCAGCCCACATATCGCAAATTTGTTTTTTTTTGTTTTTTTTTCTTGTTGCTTTGGCAGACCTGAACACAGTCATGGTCATTTCTTCCTGTGGCTCCATCTCCCCCCCACACCTTCACCCCACACTAACACTGCAGTCCTAGTGGAGGAGAGTCCACTCTGCATAACCAGTGGGGAACCCTGACACTGATCGGAGTCACCCCCCGGGGCTTCGGCTCCTCTGGGATGCTTTGAGGTAGAAGCTGAGTATCTGGATGCTACATTTCCGCCCTACACTGTTGCGGCTTGGCCGTCTCTGCTGGTCTGCTGGTTCAGTTATTTTTTTTGTTTTTTTTCCCCGCCCCAGCATGTAGGTTAAGTCGGCGGTGTGCTGTCTGTTGATGTCCCACCCGGGCTCTGCCCGAGCACTTCACACTGCTACCTGGTGGATTCATCCCCCTCACCTTGAGAAAGTTCCTTGGACCAGGGGGCCTGGGGTGAGGGGAGGGGGATGTATACCTATACATCTAACTGATGGCATATTGAAAACCCCATATACAGACCGACATTGACACTAGTGCCTAACCTGCTCCTGGGACAAATGATCTCATTTTCTTAAATTGTCTGCCATATGTTGTTGCGGTGGGGCTTAACTTTTGTTCGTTATAATGGGTGGTGAGGGGAGAGGTGGTTTTTAAAGCTGATTAAGTCTATACATGTTATCGGCCCTTATATTTATCTTTTGGCTGGTTGGTGTTGCATGGTAAAAGAAATCTCTGGGCCAGATAGTCCTGAATTTTCTTTTCTCTTTCAGGTGCTTAACTTTATTACAGTTAAGTTTTGGGTTTTATTTTCTCTGTTTTTGCTGTTAGTTCTTTTTGGATTACCGTCACATGACACAACAGCTATATATGCCGGGGGTGGGGGAAGGGATCTGGGAGCTCGCTCTCCGGCTCTGTTTGTCCACCGACCCACAGAGGAACATGCTCAACACCCAGTAGTTTACTGGCGAGTGCATTAGCAGTTCCCTGCTATTCTAGTACTTCTTTTTCTGCACACTCTAGTGATGTCTTCCTGACCCTTTCCCCTTCCCTATTGGTTCTACTGCCCTTCACCCTACATCTATCCATTCCCCTTCCCACCTTTCCCCCCCTGTTCCAATTTTCTCCCCTATCCACTCTTGTCCTCTGCTTCTAGATGCCGTCTACCCTCTAATTTCCCCAGGGCTCTTAGACTCCCCTCTCTACTCCCCTGAGACACGATGGCAGATTTGATCACAGTGACCTCCCTTAATGCGAAGGGGCTGAACACCCTGGAAAAAAGACGCATGTTAATGAGAGGCCTTCCGAAATTACACACCGATGTGGCCTTCATACAAGAAACTCACTTTAAAAATGATAAGCTCCCTCGACTCCAAAGCATATTTTTCCCCCAGACATACCACTCCACTAATCCTACTTCCAAAACCAAAGGAGTGTCCATTCTGATCTCTAGCAGATTGCCATGGTGCTACCAAGATGTACTGACTGACCCTGGGGGTCAATACATCTTCCTTAAGGGTCAGATTGGGGATGCACAATTCACATTGGCAACGCTATATGCCCCCAATGTTCACCAAGACAAATTTATTAAGATGACACTAGATAGCCTGATGGAATTCAGAGAAAGTCAATTAATACTGGGAGGAGAGTTTAACGTCCCATTGACCCCCTCTACTGACACCTCTGCGATATGTCAATTTACGGCTGCGCTACAATTCTGCCGTAAATTGACATATGAGTCAGGTGATAAATGCGGAAAGAGCTTGGCCAGCTCAGTCAAAGACATAAAATCTAGGTCTTATATACCCTAGATTGTGGACCAGGGTGGACATAGAGTTTCAGCCCCAACCCAGACAGCAGAGGGTTTTGGGGATTTTTACTCCGACCTCTACAGCCCTCCTAACACGGGTGCCAGACAAGAAGACATAGATAACTACATCACAAACTCCCACCTCCCATCATTGTCCATAGAGACCCAAGAACTACTAGATGAGCTGATTACCCTGGGAGAGGTGCAGGGAGCAATAGGTTCTCTGAAGCTTGGCAAAGCCCCGGGCCCAGATGGTTTCACGGTTCAATATTACAAGATCTTTCTTCCCACCCTTGGACCACGCTTGGTGAAATTCTTTAATGCATTAGGTTCGGAGGGTAGGTTCCCCGGAGACACCCTTAGAGCTCACATTTCCTTGATTCACAAAGAAGGCCTTTGTGGGAGTTACAGGCCCATTTCCCTTCTAAGCTTAGATTTGAAGCTGTTCTCCAAGATTTTAGCGAGGAGATTTGCGCATCACCTCCAATCCCTAATACATCTTGATCAAATCAGTTTCATTCCCCCCAGAGAGGCAAGAAACAATACTATTAAAGTGCTCAACCTCTTGCACGTAGCGAAGTCTACCTGAACTCCCTGTGTCTTTGTGAGCACAGACGCAGAAAAGGCCTTTGATAGGGTGAACTGGAACTTTATCTTCTCAGTCCTCTGACACATTGGCCTAGGCGACAGAATGTTGAGGTGGGTGGTCAGTGTCTATTCGTGCCCCTCGGCCCCAGTAAAAGCAAATGGGGTGCTTTCACCCCCCCTTTGCTATTGGGAATGGAACCAGGCAAGGCTGCCCCTTGTCCCTCCTCATATTTGCCCTCTCTCTGGAGCCCTTCCTCTCTACAATTAGACAGAATCCTGATATAATCGGTCTTCGGGTGGGTAACATTCACTGCAAAATATCGGCTTACACTGACGATATGCTGTTTTCTTTAACAAATCCCAGAATCTCCCTTCCGAATCTTCTTTGTGAGTTAAAAACCTACGGAACTCTCTCACACTTAAAGATACATTTCTCCAAATCTGAGGCCATGGGGGTTGCAATTCCCCCTCAAACATTGTTGGACATGAAATCGAATTTTCGCTTTAAATGGACCGCTACAGCCCTAAAATACCTCAGTTTGAGCTGAACTTTCCCCCATTGCTGATCAAGACATGCAGTTTGCTGGAGAAGTGGCATACCGGTCTCCACTCTTGGTTTGGGATGTGCAACCTCATTAAAATGAGTATACTCCCTAGGTTCACCTACCTCATTCAGGCCCTCCCAGTACATATCCCATCCCATTTTTTTGTTTTTGTTTTCCTAAACATCTCATTTTTTGACAGTTTGCTCATCTTTCCATTTTTTGGGGTATGTTTTGTGTGTAAACTTACCGCAACAACATTATTATATTTTTTAGATTTTCTTTTTTAATCTACAGGAGGTTGTTTAGTGTTGGTACTTTTTTGGGGGAAATGTACCTGCCTGCTCACAAATAAACTGGCCTTTTGGAAGGAAAAGACATACAGTACGCAAGTATTTCATCAAACAAAAAAAACCTTTATTTTGGTCGCAATAAAATAAAAAGAGGAAGGCAGCACTGGAGAAATTTGTTACTTTGGTGTAGCCTTTGGCCCCCAGGGCAGACATGAACAAATTAGAATAAGAAAAATTGGTGGCCTGAGGAGTACATATCTCAGGGAGAGAAGTCTGGTCCAGAAGTCCTAGAGATCAGGAAAATCAGATGCCATCTATGTCCCCAGGATGTGGTTCTTCAAGAGGCTGCATCTTCTGGCAGACCAGACTGAACCCAGGCCATCACTCTCTCGTCTTCCTTAGGCACTTCCCACCAGGCATCCTTCGAGGCTGTGGCTGGGCTCCTGTAGTTGGGGCAGGAGGAGCAGAAGGAGGGCATTGATCGACCTCCTGGCTGCCACTTGCCACAGCCTCCCCCCGACTGAGGTCTTCCTGTGTATGAAAATGGGACATCGTTTTAGTTTTTTGCTCATCAATTACACCATTTTGAGCTCCTGACTTTTGCAAATAGAATGTTACCAAATAGAACAGACTATCATTCTGAGCCCAGCATTTTTCATTCCCATCCCAATCATTTTTGGTCACTACTGTCTATTGAGATGTAAACCACTTTGTTAAATCACAACTTACTGATCAATAAGAACATCTAGTTAACATCATTAAATGTACCACAAGAAATATGTTCAACAATGCAATACCTGTCTCAAGCTGGGCCCCACCACATGTTGCTGCCTGGAAGGCCCAGGTTGAACGTTGGAAGCCTCAGCTGGGGGTGAAGGATGCCTTGAAGGAAGATGGTCGAGTGGTGGCCTGGGTACCCCCTGGTCTACCAAAAAATGCAGCCTCTGCAAGTAAACCATCCTGGGGTAATAAACGGCATCTGGATCTCCTAAACTCAAGGACTCCAGGTGCTTCTTTCTCTCCCTGAGATATGTAATCTTCATGGCCCCAATTTTCCTATTCAGATAGGCCATGTCAGCCGTGGGGACCATGATCCACACCAAAGAAAGAAGTTTCTCCAGCGTTGCCTTCCTCTTTCTTCTGTCGTAATAAAACTGGTTGTTGATCTGCCACAGGCAGGGCATCTCCTTGTACAGTTGGAGGAGTAGCCCCATAAAATTGGGGTTTTGGAATGGATCCATCTTGTCTGCAAGACACAACACAAGACAAACCCTAAAATACTAATAATGCCATGAAAAACCCTCCTAATCTTGTCCCAACATCAGCCTAGATAGAAGCAGTCTAGTCTAGTGATGCACCAAGTTAAAATTTTTACCTTCGTTTGCACGATCGTCGCGTCCGCACCTCACTCTGTTCCCAGATCGTACGGACGACACACGCGTGTTGCGTTTTATATACAGTGTGCATGCGTGAAACTCCGCCCGCCCCTGACGTTCTTTCTAGACTATTCCCCGCCCCTTCGCTTTCGGCGCAGTGGGGGAGAGCACATGGCGGAAAGAACGCAGGTGCGCAATCACAGTTCCACTAACGAGGAGGAGGGTGAGGAAAGCCTGGAGCCTGAAACGTCCCAATCCAGGAAGAGAAGATTTCACTTCTCACTACCTATTACAGTTTTGAAGGCCATAAAATGCCAAGATGGCACAAAACCCCCACAAATGACCCCATTTTAGAAAGTAGACACCCCAAGCTATTTGCTGAGAGGCATTTTGAGTCCATGGAATATTTTATATTTTGCCACAAGTTGCGGGAAAATTACAAACTTTAATTTTTTTTTATTTTTTTTTCACAAAGTTGTCACTAAATGATATATTGCTCACACATGCTATGGGCATATGTGAAATGACACCCCAAAATAAATTCTGCTGCTTCTCCTGAGTACGGGGATACCACATATGTGGGACTTTTTGGGAGCCTAGCCGCGTACGGGGCCCCGAAAACCAAGAACCGCCTTCAGGTTTTCTAAGGGCGTAAATATTTGACTTCACTCCTCACTACCTATTACAGTTTTGAAGGCCATAAAATGCCAAGATGGCACAAAACCCCCACAAATGACCCCATTTTAGAAAGTAGACACCCCAAGCTATTTGCTGAGAGGCATGTTGAGTCCATGGAATATTTTATATTTTGCCACAAGTTGCGGGAAAATTACAAACTTTTTTTTTTTTTCCACAAAGTTGTCACTAAATGATATATTGCTCACGCATGCCATGGGCATATGTGAAATGACACCCCAAAATAAATTCTGCTGCTTCTCCTGAGTACGGGGATACCACATATGTGGGACTTTTTGGGAGCCTAGCCGCGTACGGGGCCCCGAAAACCAAGCACCGCCTTCAGGCTTTCTAAGGGCGTTACAGTTTTGAAGGCCATAAAATGCCAAGATGGCACAAACCCCCCCCAAATGACCCCATTTTGGAAAGTAGACACCCCTAAATTTAGGGGTACACTAGTGAGACTAGGTAATAAATGGCGGGTGCCCTGAAACTATAAAAAAAATAACTAACCAACCAGCGTCACCTGTAACAGTTATATGGTGATTAGTGATGGCCGAACGGTTCGCCCGGCGGTCGTTTCGCGGCGAATTTCCGACTTTCGCCGTCCGCGGGTTCGAACGCCTTTTTCCGTCGTTCGCCCCGGCGGACTTACGTGTTTAATGTATACAAGAACTTTAACCTTTCGTGACACGTTTATCATGTGTTACAGGACAACCAATTGAGACATGACAGCTCATGGACACTTGGACATTCCCCCTAACCTATAAATACACCCGATCCGGTGGCCATTTTACATTCTTTCTTCTGTCACTGTAGGGAAAGGATCCTGTGTGGAGTAGGGACAGAGAAAACGCTAGCTATTTGGTACACAAAAGTTCTTTTCAGGACTGGTATAGGTGTTAGGTCAGCAGCCTGAGTTTCTTTTGTCAGTTTAGATAAAGGGACAGAGCGCTGTATGCTGCTATTTTAGGGACAGCTCAGCCAGATTAGTCTTTCTTCATCATCATCATCATCATCATCATTAGCTGTTACTATCAGGTCCACAAAAGAGCTGTTCCAGCTAATCGTTCCAGCCTACTCTTTTTTGCCAATTTGTATAGGGACAGGCAGGAAGCAGTGTGTCAGGCAGTGAGGATAATTTTAAAGACTTGCTGTTACTATTAGTTCCACAAAGGTTCTTTTCAGGACTGGTATCAGTGGTACGGTAATAGGCTTGTACACGTATAATATTCTTTCTTCCAAATATAGAAAGAATATTATACTTGACTGCTGCCCTTCTGCTGCAGTCTGCTAATCATTCACAACTCACTTGTTCCACAAAAGTTCTTATAAGGACTGGTAACTTGGTCTGTCTAGGGTGCTACGGTACATAGGCTTGGGTGCGGTACAGTCTGCTGTTCTGTAAGGACCGCTATCGGTCCACAATAGATAGGGTTGCCGTGCACTACTGCTGACCGCTGCCCTATACTGCAGCAGTCCTTCAGCGGTATAGGGACTGACGCACAGTCTGCTAAACACTAATACACAACCTGCTTGGTCCACAAAAGTTCTTATAAGGACTGGTAACTTGGTATAGGGTGCTACGGTACATAGGCCTGAGTGCGTTACAGTCTGCTGTTCTGTAAGGACCGCTATCGGTCCACAATACATAGGGTTGACGTGCACTACTGCTGACCGCTGCCCTATACTGCAGCAGTCCTTCAGCGGTATAGGGACTGACGCACAGTCTGCTAAACACTAACACACAACCTGCTTGGTCCACAAAAGTTCTTATAAGGACTGGTAACTTGGTATAGGGTGCTACGGTACATAGGCCTGAGTGCAGTACAGTCTGCTGTTCTGTAAGGACTGCTATCGGTCCACAATACATAGGGTTGCCGTGCACTACTGCTGACCGCTGCCCTATACTGCAGCAGTCCTTCAGCGGTATAGGGACTGACGCACAGTCTGCTAAACACTAATACACAACCTGCTTGGTCCACAAAAGTTCTTATAAGGACTGGTAACTTGGTATAGGGTGCTACGGTACATAGGCCTGAGTGCGTTACAGTCTGCTGTTCTGTAAGGACCGCTATCGGTCCACAATACATAGGGTTGCCGTGCACTACTGCTGACCGCTGCCCTATACTGCAGCAGTCCTTCATTGGTATAGGGACTGACGTACAGTCTGCTAATCACTAACACACAACCTGCTTGGTCCACAAAAGTTCTTATAAGGACTGGTAACTTGGTATAGGGTGCTACGGTACATAGGCCTGAGTGCGTTACAGTCTGCTGTTCTGTAAGGACCGCTATCGGTCCACAATACATAGGGTTGCCGTGCACTACTGCTGACCGCTGCCCTATACTGCAGCAGTCCTTCATTGGTATAGGGACTGACGTACAGTCTGCTAATCACTAACACACAACCTGCTTGGTCCACAAAAGTTCTTATAAGGACTGGTAACTTGGTATAGGGTGCTACGGTACATAGGCCTGAGTGCGTTACAGTCTGCTGTTCTGTAAGGACCGCTATCGGTCCACAATACATAGGGTTGCCGTGCACTACTGCTGACCGCTGCCCTATACTGCAGCAGTCCTTCATTGGTATAGGGACTGACGTACAGTCTGCTAATCACTAACACACAACCTGCTTGGTCCACAAAAGTTCTTATAAGGACTGGTAACTTGGTATAGGGTGCTACGGTACATAGGCCTGAGTGCGTTACAGTCTGCTGTTCTGTAAGGACCGCTATCGGTCCACAATACATAGGGTTGCCGTGCACTACTGCTGACCGCTGCCCTATACTGCAGCAGTCCTTCATTGGTATAGGGACTGACGTACAGTCTGCTAATCACTAACACACAACCTGCTTGGTCCACAAAAGTTTTTATAAGGACTGGTAACTTGGTATAGGGTGCTACGGTACATAGGCCTGAGTGCAGTACAGTCTGCTGTTCTGTAAGGACCGCTATCGGTCCACAATACATAGGGTTGACGTGCACTACTGCTGACCGCTGCCCTATACTGCAGCAGTCCTTCATTGGTATAGGGACTGACGTACAGTCTGCTAATCACTAACACACAACCTGCTTGGTCCACAAAAGTTTTTATAAGGACTGGTAACTTGGTATAGGGTGCTACGGTACATAGGCCTGAGTGCAGTACAGTCTGCTGTTCTGTAAGGACCGCTATCGGTCCACAATACATAGGGTTGACGTGCACTACTGCTGACCGCTGCCCTATACTGCAGCAGTCCTTCATTGGTATAGGGACTGACGTACAGTCTGCTAATCACTAACACACAACCTGCTTGGTCCACAAAAGTTCTTATAAGGACTGGTAACTTGGTATAGGGTGCTACGGTACATAGGCCTGAGTGCGTTACAGTCTGCTGTTCTGTAAGGACCGCTATCGGTCCACAATACATAGGGTTGCCGTGCACTACTGCTGACCGCTGCCCTATACTGCAGCAGTCCTTCATTGGTATAGGGACTGACGTACAGTCTGCTAATCACTAACACACAACCTGCTTGGTCCACAAAAGTTTTTATAAGGACTGGTAACTTGGTATAGGGTGCTACGGTACATAGGCCTGAGTGCAGTACAGTCTGCTGTTCTGTAAGGACCGCTATCGGTCCACAATACATAGGGTTGACGTGCACTACTGCTGACCGCTGCCCTATACTGCAGCAGTCCTTCATTGGTATAGGGACTGACGTACAGTCTGCTAATCACTAACACACAACCTGCTTGGTCCACAAAAGTTCTTATAAGGACTGGTAACTTGGTATAGGGTGCTACGGTACATAGGCCTGAGTGCGTTACAGTCTGCTGTTCTGTAAGGACCGCTATCGGTCCACAATACATAGGGTTGCCGTGCACTACTGCTGACCGCTGCCCTATACTGCAGCAGTCCTTCATTGGTATAGGGACTGACGTACAGTCTGCTAATCACTAACACACAACCTGCTTGGTCCACAAAAGTTCTTATAAGGACTGGTAACTTGGTATAGGGTGCTACGGTACATAGGCCTGAGTGCGTTACAGTCTGCTGTTCTGTAAGGACCGCTATCGGTCCACAATACATAGGGTTGCCGTGCACTACTGCTGACCGCTGCCCTATACTGCAGCAGTCCTTCATTGGTATAGGGACTGACGTACAGTCTGCTAATCACTAACACACAACCTGCTTGGTCCACAAAAGTTCTTATAAGGACTGGTAACTTGGTATAGGGTGCTACGGTACATAGGCCTGAGTGCGTTACAGTCTGCTGTTCTGTAAGGACCGCTATCGGTCCACAATACATAGGGTTGCCGTGCACTACTGCTGACCGCTGCCCTATACTGCAGCAGTCCTTCATTGGTATAGGGACTGACGTACAGTCTGCTAATCACTAACACACAACCTGCTTGGTTCACAAAAGTTCTTATAAGGACTGGTAACTTGGTATAGGGTGCTACGGTACATAGGCCTGAGTGCGTTACAGTCTGCTGTTCTGTAAGGACCGCTATCGGTCCACAATACATAGGGTTGCCGTGCACTACTGCTGACCGCTGCCCTATACTGCAGCAGTCCTTCATTGGTATAGGGACTGACGTACAGTCTGCTAATCACTAACACACAACCTGCTTGGTCCACAAAAGTTCTTATAAGGACTGGTAACTTGGTATAGGGTGCTACGGTACATAGGCCTGAGTGCGTTACAGTCTGCTGTTCTGTAAGGACCGCTATCGGTCCACAATAGATAGGGTTGCCGTGCACTACTGCTGACCGCTGCCCTATACTGCAGCAGTCCTTCAGCGGTATAGGGACTGACGCACAGTCTGCTAAACACTAATACACAACCTGCTTGGTCCACAAAAGTTCTTATAAGGACTGGTAACTTGGTATAGGGTGCTACGGTACATAGGCCTGAGTGCGTTACAGTCTGCTGTTCTGTAAGGACCGCTATCGGTCCACAATACATAGGGTTGACGTGCACTACTGCTGACCGCTGCCCTATACTGCAGCAGTCCTTCAGCGGTATAGGGACTGACGCACAGTCTGCTAAACACTAACACACAACCTGCTTGGTCCACAAAAGTTCTTATAAGGACTGGTAACTTGGTATAGGGTGCTACGGTACATAGGCCTGAGTGCAGTACAGTCTGCTGTTCTGTAAGGACTGCTATCGGTCCACAATACATAGGGTTGCCGTGCACTACTGCTGACCGCTGCCCTATACTGCAGCAGTCCTTCAGCGGTATAGGGACTGACGCACAGTCTGCTAAACACTAATACACAACCTGCTTGGTCCACAAAAGTTCTTATAAGGACTGGTAACTTGGTATAGGGTGCTACGGTACATAGGCCTGAGTGCGTTACAGTCTGCTGTTCTGTAAGGACCGCTATCGGTCCACAATACATAGGGTTGCCGTGCACTACTGCTGACCGCTGCCCTATACTGCAGCAGTCCTTCATTGGTATAGGGACTGACGTACAGTCTGCTAATCACTAACACACAACCTGCTTGGTCCACAAAAGTTCTTATAAGGACTGGTAACTTGGTATAGGGTGCTACGGTACATAGGCCTGAGTGCGTTACAGTCTGCTGTTCTGTAAGGACCGCTATCGGTCCACAATACATAGGGTTGCCGTGCACTACTGCTGACCGCTGCCCTATACTGCAGCAGTCCTTCATTGGTATAGGGACTGACGTACAGTCTGCTAATCACTAACACACAACCTGCTTGGTCCACAAAAGTTCTTATAAGGACTGGTAACTTGGTATAGGGTGCTACGGTACATAGGCCTGAGTGCGTTACAGTCTGCTGTTCTGTAAGGACCGCTATCGGTCCACAATACATAGGGTTGCCGTGCACTACTGCTGACCGCTGCCCTATACTGCAGCAGTCCTTCATTGGTATAGGGACTGACGTACAGTCTGCTAATCACTAACACACAACCTGCTTGGTCCACAAAAGTTCTTATAAGGACTGGTAACTTGGTATAGGGTGCTACGGTACATAGGCCTGAGTGCGTTACAGTCTGCTGTTCTGTAAGGACCGCTATCGGTCCACAATACATAGGGTTGCCGTGCACTACTGCTGACCGCTGCCCTATACTGCAGCAGTCCTTCATTGGTATAGGGACTGACGTACAGTCTGCTAATCACTAACACACAACCTGCTTGGTCCACAAAAGTTCTTATAAGGACTGGTAACTTGGTATAGGGTGCTACGGTACATAGGCCTGAGTGCGTTACAGTCTGCTGTTCTGTAAGGACCGCTATCGGTCCACAATACATAGGGTTGCCGTGCACTACTGCTGACCGCTGCCCTATACTGCAGCAGTCCTTCATTGGTATAGGGACTGACGTACAGTCTGCTAATCACTAACACACAACCTGCTTGGTCCACAAAAGTTCTTATAAGGACTGGTAACTTGGTATAGGGTGCTACGGTACATAGGCCTGAGTGCGTTACAGTCTGCTGTTCTGTAAGGACCGCTATCGGTCCACAATACATAGGGTTGCCGTGCACTACTGCTGACCGCTGCCCTATACTGCAGCAGTCCTTCAGCGGTATAGGGACTGACGCACAGTCTGCTAAACACTAACACACAACCTGCTTGGTCCACAAAAGTTCTTATAAGGACTGGTAACTTGGTATAGGGTGCTACGGTACATAGGCCTGAGTGCGTTACAGTCTGCTGTTCTGTAAGGACCGCTATCGGTCCACAATACATAGGGTTGCCGTGCACTACTGCTGACCGCTGCCCTATACTGCAGCAGTCCTTCATTGGTATAGGGACTGACGTACAGTCTGCTAATCACTAACACACAACCTGCTTGGTCCACAAAAGTTTTTATAAGGACTGGTAACTTGGTATAGGGTGCTACGGTACATAGGCCTGAGTGCAGTACAGTCTGCTGTTCTGTAAGGACCGCTATCGGTCCACAATACATAGGGTTGACGTGCACTACTGCTGACCGCTGCCCTATACTGCAGCAGTCCTTCATTGGTATAGGGACTGACGTACAGTCTGCTAATCACTAACACACAACCTGCTTGGTCCACAAAAGTTTTTATAAGGACTGGTAACTTGGTATAGGGTGCTACGGTACATAGGCCTGAGTGCAGTACAGTCTGCTGTTCTGTAAGGACCGCTATCGGTCCACAATACATAGGGTTGACGTGCACTACTGCTGACCGCTGCCCTATACTGCAGCAGTCCTTCATTGGTATAGGGACTGACGTACAGTCTGCTAATCACTAACACACAACCTGCTTGGTCCACAAAAGTTCTTATAAGGACTGGTAACTTGGTATAGGGTGCTACGGTACATAGGCCTGAGTGCGTTACAGTCTGCTGTTCTGTAAGGACCGCTATCGGTCCACAATACATAGGGTTGCCGTGCACTACTGCTGACCGCTGCCCTATACTGCAGCAGTCCTTCATTGGTATAGGGACTGACGTACAGTCTGCTAATCACTAACACACAACCTGCTTGGTCCACAAAAGTTCTTATAAGGACTGGTAACTTGGTATAGGGTGCTACGGTACATAGGCCTGAGTGCGTTACAGTCTGCTGTTCTGTAAGGACCGCTATCGGTCCACAATACATAGGGTTGCCGTGCACTACTGCTGACCGCTGCCCTATACTGCAGCAGTCCTTCATTGGTATAGGGACTGACGTACAGTCTGCTAATCACTAACACACAACCTGCTTGGTCCACAAAAGTTTTTATAAGGACTGGTAACTTGGTATAGGGTGCTACGGTACATAGGCCTGAGTGCAGTACAGTCTGCTGTTCTGTAAGGACCGCTATCGGTCCACAATACATAGGGTTGACGTGCACTACTGCTGACCGCTGCCCTATACTGCAGCAGTCCTTCATTGGTATAGGGACTGACGTACAGTCTGCTAATCACTAACACACAACCTGCTTGGTCCACAAAAGTTTTTATAAGGACTGGTAACTTGGTATAGGGTGCTACGGTACATAGGCCTGAGTGCAGTACAGTCTGCTGTTCTGTAAGGACCGCTATCGGTCCACAATACATAGGGTTGACGTGCACTACTGCTGACCGCTGCCCTATACTGCAGCAGTCCTTCATTGGTATAGGGACTGACGTACAGTCTGCTAATCACTAACACACAACCTGCTTGGTCCACAAAAGTTCTTATAAGGACTGGTAACTTGGTATAGGGTGCTACGGTACATAGGCCTGAGTGCAGTACAGTCTGCTGTTCTGTAAGGACCGCTATCGGTCCACAATACATAGGGTTGACGTGCACTACTGCTGACCGCTGCCCTATACTGCAGCAGTCCTTCAGCGGTATAGGGACTAAGAGTTTTGTCACAGGGTGATTTAAAAAATGACAGGCAGAGGAAGAGGCAGGCCCTTCCGCAGGGGTGGTAGGGGTAGGGCAGGAGCAACAGCCTTGAGCCAAAGTGGGAAGTTGCAGAAGGTGCGTTCAATTACTTTAAAGGACGCACCAGACTTGGTTGAGTGGCTCACTCAGCCTTATTCTTCTGCACCCTCCTCATCCTCTCGATCTGCACCCTCTTCTTCACTCTCTGCTATGTGCACCCCCAAAGACACTACCACCAACAACACCACCACCACCACATACCTTCCGCTTGAGTGCAAATGGGGGCCTTCATGCTCCAGTGTTTTAATAGGGACCCCCGTATAAAAAGCATGAGGGTCAAGGACCAGTACTGGGTGGCAACGTACTTAGATCCCCGGTACAAACACAAAATGGCGGAAATGTTACCGCCGTCGCAGAGGGCTGTCAGAATGCAGCACTTCCAGGCCTTGCTTCGAGAAATGCTGCATTCTGCTTTTGCGTGCGCTGGCAGAGGAGCAATTCCCACTCCCAGAGAAGGATTTGCGGGTACCAATCCAACAGCGCCTGCAAGAAGAGGCCGGTTTGAAGATGTGTTGGTGACTTCGGATATGAGGTCATTCTTTCAGCCGACCCATCGACAGGTGTCATCCGGATCCAGCATCAGGGAACGCCTAGACCGTCAGGTGTCCGACTACATTGGGTTAACGGCCGATGTGGACGCTCTGAGGAGTGATGAACCCCTAGACTACTGGGTGGGCAGGCTTGACCTCTGGCCAGAGCTTGCCCAATTTGCAATCGAACTGTTGGCTTGCCCCTCATCCAGTGTCCTGTCCGAAAGGACGTTCAGCGCAGCAGGGGGGATTGTGACCGATAAGCGTACTCGCCTAGCTCACCACAGTGTTAACTACCTCACATTTCTAAAAATGAATGAGGCATGGATCTCGGAGGAATTCAACACATGTGATCAGTAGACCATGTATATGTCTATAAACAATTTTTGGAATCAAGCACACAGACCTTCTTAATTCATTTGGCTCACTTCCCTGACCCAAAAAAGCACACCGTACTATATGCCCCTACCCTCCTCTTTGAAGAGGTTGAGCGGTGTCATATTTCTACTGGGGCTGCTTATTATGAGGGGTTCCCACCATCCCTGTGCTGTGCTGACTTCCTCCTGGGTGTTCTTATTATGAGGGGCTCCCACCATCCCTGTGCTGTGCTGACTTCCTCCTGGGGGTTCTTATTATGAGGGGATCACACCATCCCTGTGCTGTGCTGACTTCCTCCTGGGGCTGCTTACGGTGCTGCTGTCAGCGCTGTATGTCACGGAGCTGCTGTCAGCGCTGTATGTCACGGAGCTGCTGTCAGCGCTGTATGTCACGGAGCTGCTGTCAGCGCTGTATGTCACGGAGCTGCTGTCAGCGCTGTATGTCACGGAGCTGCTGTCAGCGCTGTATGTCACGGAGCTGCTGTCAGCGCTGTATGTCACGGAGCTGCTGTCAGCGCTGTATGTCACGGAGCTGCTGTCAGCGCTGTATGTCACGGAGCTGCTGTCAGCGCTGTATGTCACGGAGCTGCTGTCAGCGCTGTATGTCACGGTGCTGCTGTCAGCGCTGTATGTCACGGAGCTGCTGTCAGCGCTGTATGTCACGGAGCTGCTGTCAGCGCTGTATGTCACGGAGCTGCTGTCAGCGCTGTATGTCACGGAGCTGCTGTCAGCGCTGTATGTCACGGAGCTGCTGTCAGCGCTGTATGTCACGGTGCTGCTGTCAGCGCTGTATGTCACGGAGCTGCTGTCAGCGCTGTATGTCACGGAGCTGCTGTCAGCGCTGTATGTCACGGAGCTGCTGTCAGCGCTGTATGTCACGGAGCTGCTGTCAGCGCTGTATGTCACGGAGCTGCTGTCAGCGCTGTATGTCACGGTGCTGATGTCAGTGCTCTGTATTACGGTGCTGCTGTCAGTGCTCTGTATCTCCTGCACCCTCTTGTTTGCCTACCCTGGTCCCTGACCTTCCCTCTCCTCCATTGCCTTCATTAGCTCCATAGTCCTGAATTGTCAGAACAATTTCCCAAATAAAAAAAAAATGCTTGTAGTTATCGATCCCAAATTCACCTCATACATGTATTATGCTATTGTCCAGGTGGTGGGACTGCGTGCTACCCCCTAATAATTACCCCGTGGCCGCAAATTCGACCTAAAGGTTTGCGAAATTCGCCTCCCATTGAAGTCAATGGAGCCCGCGGCGAACGGTCGTTTTCGCGAACGTTTGTGCCCGTTCGCGTTTCGCGTTCGCGAAACGTCCCGTCGGAAGTTCGTCCATCACTAATGGTGATCACTGGTGAAAGGGTTAACTAGGGGGCAATCAGGGGGCTTTATGCGGTAGTATATGGGGGTCCCTGGCGCTATAAAAAGCTGCGGCGAACCTAAATACCTACCTGCCTAACTAGCGTCACCTGTGACACTAATACAGTGATCAGAAAAACGATTGCTTATTAGGCTGGGTTCACACTGGAGCGATGCGGGAACGCCACGAATCCGCGGCGGGTTCCCGCATCACATGCCTCCCGGCGGCAGTTCACACTGCCCTATGCGAACTGCTGGGAGTGTCAGTGAAATGTTAATGACACCCCCAGATCAGTTCGCATATCGCAGTGCGATCTGCAAACTCGGATCGCATGGTGTGAACACCCATGCGATCCGATTCTGCTGCGGACCAAAAAAAGGGTCCCGTGCGAGTTTGCGGCGGGTGCGGCGGGTGCGACACGAATTCAGCCATACTATCTGTATGGCTGAACTCGAATCGCACAGAGATCGGATGTGATTTGCACTGCAGTGCGGTGCGAATCACATCCGTTCTCATAAACCGCTGCAATGTGAACCCAGCCTTAGTGACACTGGCGACGGGGGGTGATCACGGGGTTAAACCTTTATTGGGGGGGGTTAGGGGGGTACCTTAGAACTAAAGGAGGCTAACCCTAACTGCCCTAACAGTTATTACAGTCACAAATGACACCCGCCGGGTGATCAGGGGGTTAAACCTTTATTAGGTAATAAATGGCGGGTGCCCTGAAACTATAAAAAAATAACTAACCAACCAGCGTCACCTGTAACAGTTATATGGTGATCACTGGTAAAAGGGTTAACTAGGGGGCAATCAGGGGGCTTTATGCGGTAGTATATGGGGGTCCCTGGCGCTATAAAAAGCTGCGGCGAACCTAAATACCTACCTGCCTAACTAGCGTCACCTGTGACACTAATACAGCGATCAGAAAAACTATCGCTTATTAGGCTGGGTTCACACTGGAGCGATGCGGGAACGCCATGAATCCGCGGCGGGTTCCCGCATCGCATGCCTCCCGGCGGCAGTTCACACTGCCCTATGCGAACTGCTGGGAGTGTCAGTGAAATGTTAATGACACCCCCAGATCAGTTCGCATATCGCAGTGCGATCTGCAAACTCGGATCGCATGGTGTGAACACCCATGCGATCCGATTCTGCTGCGGGCCAAAAAAAGGGTCCCGTGCGAATTTGCGGCGGGTGCGGCGGGTGCGACACGAATTCAGCCATACTATTTGTATGGCTGAACTCGAATCGCACAGAGATCGGATGTGATTTGCACTGCAGTGCGGTGCGAATCACATTCGTTCTCATAAACCGCTGCAATGTGAACCCAGCCTTAGTGACACTGGCGACGGGGGGTGATCACGGGGTTAAACCTTTATTGGGGGGGTTAGGGGGGCACATTAGAACTAAAGGGGGCTAACCCTAACTGCCCTAACAGTTACTACAGTCACAAATGACACCAATGCAAAAAAAAAAAAAGCAATTGGTGTCACTGTGACTGGGGGGGGCAGGGGTAATTGGGGGGTGATCGGGGGTAAAGGGGGGGGTGTGAGTGTGCCTGGCATGTTCTACTGTATGTGGGGTGTGTTGGTGCAACTCACCGAACCTCTCTCCTCGGTGCCGGAACGAAAACTACCGACACGGAGGAGAGAATACATCACTTCCTCTCCTGTGTTTACATTACAGGAGAGGAAGTGATGTCACCGGACATTTTCATTCGCCGGGAGCGATCGCGAGGGGGTGGCCATGAATGAATGGCCGTCCCCTCGTCCGGGATCGCTCCCAAACGAATACCGACCGCCGCAGGCACCGGGCGGGGGCCCGATCGGGCCCCCGACCGGCGGGCAGGCAAGGACGTACATGTAAGCCCTTATGCCTGCCCGTGCCATTCTGCCGACGTACATCGGCGTGCGGCGGTCGGCAAGTGGTTAAAGGATAAAACTTACCTTCATATAGTCCTTCTGCAGGACCTGAATGATGGCAGAACAAGGCTTCTCCCTGTCGCCAAGTAGCACAACATGACGATGAGCCTCTGCTCCGAAGTGATGGCTTGCTGCATGCAGGTATCCTGCCTGCTGATATAAGGGGTCAGCAAAGCCAGCAGACGGTGAAAAACGGGGTCCATCATCCGGAGATAATTCCTGAAATCATCAGGATTATTCTCCCGGATCTCACGGAGCAAAGGCATGTGCGAGAACTGGTCACGCTGGCGCAACCAATTCTTGGTCCACAAACGCCTCCCCTCCTTGTTCATGGACCGGGCTTGTGTCAAAGTAACAAACCCAACACAAAGCCCCTGCACAACACAAACTCTACGACGAGTACGTAGACGAAACATGGTTTCAAAGCAGTCGGCTCGTCAGAATGAACAACAGAAAGCACCGATAAACAGCAATGCCTGAAAAAACGAACTGAATAGCAGAAGCAAGCAGACAATAAGCAATGCAAATCAAAGCGTACTATACCAAGATATAGTCCACAATGAGAAACAAATACTTACTGACTGCACGCACTGATTATCAGATACGCAAAGACAAGCACAAACTGAAGAGCAGTAGCGATCTGAATCACTAATCTGAAAAGGGCAAATCGTCTCTCACCAAACTTCTACTAACACGCGATAGACACGAGATCAGCAGAAGGAGCCCAAAGGTTGCCGGAAGTGGTGCTGAACTTCCCTTTTGTAGGCCCGCCATACACGGCTTATGTCACCGCGTTCTTGGCAACCGGAAATTCCGACAACTTGGTCCGACCGTGTGTATGCAACATCACTTCCGGACCTGGTCCAGAATTAATCCGTCGGAATAACTCTCTGATCGTGTGTACAAGGGCTTACAGTATCTGTCACCACCCTCGATCTGGGTCTGTCCCACCAGTAGCTCTGCTCTGCTCTCTACCTACATTTACAGGACACAGATGCAGCAGTGGGAGCAATTGGCTCCTGCTGCTGTCAATCAATTCCTGTGAGGAAGGACCGGAGGAAGGGGCCGATCTAAGCTGTGTGTGTCTATGGATGCACACAGCAGTCCAGCTTGGGAGTGTGCCCGCATGTGTGCCTCTTTAGTGTACAGTTTGCTGTGGGCACACTAGGAAGGGAAGAGGAGCCAAGAGCACCGGCAGGGCGGGGAGCAAAAGAGGGAAAGGGACAGCTCTGTGCAATACCACTGCACAGAACAGGTAGGTATAACATGTTTATTACTTTAATGAAACAAAAAAAAATGAAGCTTTACAATCAATTTAAAGCCTAATCTAATTCCTACCAATTAACCGCTTCCTGACCGGCCCACGATTATGTACGTCAGCAGAGTGGCACAGACAGGCACATGGACCTACAGGTACGTCCCTTTAAATGTGCCGCCATCCTATCGCGTGCACGCCGCCGGCGACATGCTCGCGCACCGGTCGGGACCTCTGTGAGTCCCACTGACTCGATCACCGTGGGGATACCTGCGATCGTCTCACGGGGAGGAAGAACAGGGAGATGCTAAAGTAAACAAGCATCTCCCCGTTCTGCCTAGCAACATTGACACTGATCTCTGCTCCCTCTGATTGGAGCAGAGATCAGTGATGTGTAAAACACAGCCACGCCCCCACAGTTAGAGACACGCCCCTAGGACACACTTATAGGACACACTTAACCCCTACTCTACCACCTCCTGGTTAACCCCTTCACTGCCAGTGTCATTTACACAGGAATCAATGGATTTGTATAGCACTGAGTGCTGTATAAATGACAATGGTAACAAAAATGTGTCAAAAATGTCCGATGTGTCTGCCATAATGTCACAGTCACAATAAAAATTGCTGATCGCCCCCATTACTAGTAAAAAAAAATATTAATAAAAATGCCATAAAACTATCCCCTATTTTGTAAACGCTCTAACTTTTGCACAAACCAAGCAATAATCACTTATTGTAGAATATGTATCGGCCTAAACTGAGGGAAAAAAAAATATTTAATACATTTTTGGGGGATATTTGTTATAACAAAAAGTTAAAAATAATGCGTTTTTTTTCAGATTTTCACAATTTTTTTGTTTATAGCGCAAAAAATAAAAACTGCAGGTCTGATTAAATACCACCAAAAGAAAGCTCTATTTGTGGGAGCCATGTTGCATGACCACGCAATTGTCAGTTAAAGCGACACAAATCGCAAAAAGTGGTCTGGTCTTAAGCCAGCAAAATGGTCTGGTTGGAAAGTCTTTAAAGTGATACTAAACACGCACTCTTTAATTTACATTATCCCTTCTGTATGTGGACAATGGCACAGTAATTATATTAATAAAAAAAAAAAATCTAAAAACCTTCTTTCCTAATCAATATTCAGTTGTCACATGACACCGTTTTTTCTCATCCTGTCTGCAGGGAAACATAAGCAGGAGGAGCTTCTAGTCCTGGTCACATGTTAAAAAAAACAGCCTTTGGGATACAGAGTAAACATAAATAATTAATATTAATAAACTGTTTTAATTGTCATATGAATACACTGTATAGTTAAAATTGAAATGGATAAGAACTACAGTCTAGTTCAAGGTAATCTGCTGCTATTTCTAATTAAAAAGTATAAATGTGCATGCACATTACAAGTAAACACTCTCTGAGACACGTTCAGCTCGGTTTCTTCTAACTTCTGATTTATTCGTGGGCGGTGTTAATATTTTATACAGAAAGATACGTCATTGCTATGTCAGTCTAATTGGTACATCTTATTGGTTAAAATACAAGAGAAATGGAGAAACTTGATGCTTGAAGTTTGGTTGAAGCTGGTTCTGTTATCTCAAATGCATTCTTATAACGCGTGTAGGGATGAGCTTCGTGATCGAGTCGAACATACGTTCGACTCGAACATCGGCTGTTCGCCCGTTCGGCGAATTCCGAACGTTATGGGCCGTTCGCGCCAAATTCGTGTGGCGCTCACGGCTCACAATGCACTGTGTCATCGCAGTGCATTGTTGGCTCATGATTGGCCAAGCATGCACTGTGACCCCGCATGCTTGGCCAATCACAGCGCCAGCAGCGAGGAGAGCCATGATTGGCCACAGGCAGGATGCCTGTGGCCAATCATAGCTAAGACTGTGTAGTACACGCCCCACACTATATAAGGCCGCCAGCGCAGCGGCCTAGTGTAGTGTGTTGGCGTCTGAAGCAGTTAGTGGGTGTTCTGTGTACCTTCAACACAGTACACACCGATCGTTTTCGGCCGATTTTCGATCTTGCTGTTGTGTAGTGGTTGTTGTCTGTGTGCCCTGACCGCAGTATACACCGCTATATTCACCTCACCTATATAGCTAGTGATCTATCTTTTATAATAGAGCTTGCAGTCAGTAATGTTAGGAGCTTGTGCGTGCTGTCTGCGTGCTCTGTACCCAGTACACACCGCTATATCCACCTACATAGCTCTTCTCTATTTGAGCCCACTTGTCATCTGCAGGAGTTATTGGAAGTTGTGTGTGCCTCCAGCACAGCACAGTATACATCTGTATATACCCTTTATCTCTGGTGTTCTATAAAAAAGGCATCTGCAGGAGTTAGTGGGTTTTTTGTGCCTCCAGCACAATATACACCTGTATCTACCCTTTATTGCTGTTCTCTAATAGAGCCATCTGCAGGGCTTAGTGGGTGTTGTGTGACTCAATTACAGTATACCCCTTTATCTCTGGTGTTCTATAATAAAGGCATCTGCAGGAGTTAGTGGGTGTTGTGTGACTCCAGCACAATATACACCTGTAACGACCGTTTATTGCTGTTCTCTAATAGAGCCATCTGCAGGGCTTAGTGGGTGTTGTGTGACTCCATTACACTGCTGTTTTACCCAACTCCCTTCAGGCCATTACCATGTCTGGAAGGCCAGCAAGGAGAGGCAGACAGGCGCGAGCCGATAAAAGAGGGCAAGCAGGCTCTGTGTCTAGAGACAACAGTGCTGGTCGTGGACGCGGTGCATTGTCATCAGCACGTGGCCATGGGGCACGCTTGTCCTTCTTTTCGGCAGCTGGACATGTTGAACCGCAACATGCCAACGACTTGGTAGAGTGGATGACCAAGCCCTCTTCATCCTCCTCATCCTCTCTCACCCAGTCTCAGGGTACTAGCAAAGCAGCTGCCAACGCATCGTCTTCCCTCCTCTCAATGTCATCATCAGTGACTCCTTCCCTAGACCCACCACGTCCTCCTGAGGAGTCTCCTGAGCTCTTTGAGCACAGTGTTGGATACATGCTCCAGGAGGATGCCCAGTGTTTTGTGGGCTCTGATGATGACACTCAGCTAGAGGAAGGCAGTAGCGTGAGCGCAGAGAGAGGGGATGCTCAAGAAGGACAGCAATCTGGCAGTCATGTTCCACAAGCTGCAGCATACTGCCAGGTTTGCTACAGCGATGAAGAGGGAGGGGATGATGAGGGCACTGACTCCACGTGGGTGCCTGGAAGGAGAGAGGAGGAGGAGGAGGCACATGTCCAACGAGGCAGGATGCCCTCCGGGGGCCAGCTTAGGGGCAGCACACCGACTGAATCACACCGCAGAGCTCCGCCTGTGCAGGGCGCTTCCTCTGCGCATTATTCTAAAAGTTCTTTGGTGTGGGCCTTTTTTGAGACGAGTGCATCAGATCGCACCGCTGCTATTTTCAACATATGTCTCAAGCGTATCTCGCGTGGCCAAAACATCAGCCGCTTGGGCACCACATGCTTGACCAGACATATGTTGACCTGCCATGCAGCTCGTTGGCAAGCGTACCTCAAAGACCCACACCAAAGAACAAAGCGGACCTCTCCTTGCTCCTCATCAGCTGGCATCTCCAACCCCACTAGACCTTCAGTCCTCTCTGAAACCTGCTCTGAGAGGAATGAAGGTGTAGAATTAGGTGTGTCACAGCCAAGTGCTTCCGGGAACTCTGCTAGCGGTACACCCACGTCCGATTATAGCAGGCAAATGTCCCTGCCCCAGCTGCTGGACCGGCGAAAGAAGTTCACTCCCAGCCATCCACATGCCCAGCGGTTGAATGCTAGCTTGGCTAAATTGCTAGCACTTCAACTGCTGCCTTTTCAGTTGGTAGACTCGGCCCCCTTCCGTGAGTTTGTACAATGTGCGGTTCCTCAGTGGCAGGTCCCCAAACGCCACTTTTTCTCACGGAAGGCGATTCCGGCTCTCTACCGGCATGTGGAAGGCAATGTCCTTGCCTCGCTGGACAGGGCGGTCAGCGGTAAGGTGCATATTACCTCTGACTCCTGGTCCAGCAGGCATGGACAGGGACGTTACCTGTCTTTCACGGCCCATTGGGTCACTCTTCTGGCAGCTGGGAAGGATGCAGGACAAGGTGCAGTAGTGTTGGAGGTTGTTCCGCCACCACGCCTCCAAAATACTACTATTGGTTGTGACACACCTCTCTCCTCCACCCCCTCCTCTTCTTCTTCCTCCATGGCCTCTTCCAGTGCTCTGTCCTCAGAACCAGCGGTGCTTCGTAGGCGTTCCAGGGGCTACGCAAGTACGCAGGCAAAACGATGCCATGCCGTGCTTGCGCTGGTTTGTTTGGGGGACAGGAGCCACACTGGGGCGGATGTTTTGTCAGCTCTGCAGGGGCAGGCCGAGAGGTGGTTGACGCCACACCAGCTTAAGCCAGGAATGGTGGTTTGTGACAATGGCACCAACCTCCTCTCCGCCCTCCGACAGGGACAACTGACCCATGTGCCCTGTGTAGCTCACGTCCTTAACCTGGTGGTGCAGCGGTTCTTGGGCAGGTACCCCGGCTTACAGGATGTCCTGAAGCAGGCCAGGAAAGTCTGTGTGGATTTCCACCGATCATTTAATGCCTGTGCTCGGCTGGCTGAGCTCCAAAAGGAGTTGAACCTGCCCAAGAACCGCCTTATATGTGACATGCCCACCAGGTGGAACTCAACGTTGGCCATGCTGCAGCGGCTGCACATGCAGCAGAGGGCCATTAATGAGTACCTTTGCGACTACGGTACCAGGACAGGGTCAGGGGAGCTCAGTTTTTTCTCACCACGCCAGTGGGGCATGAACAGGGATGCATGCACTGTCCTGTCACCGTTTGAGGAGGCCACAAGGATGGTGAGCAGTGACAGTGCATGCATCAGTGACACTGTACCTCTTGTCCACCTCTTGGAGCACACGCTGCGTGGAATAATGGACAGGGCACTTGAGGCAGAACAGAGGCAGGAAGAGGAGGACTTCCTTGCCTCTCAAGGCCCCCTTTATCCAGACAGTGTTCCTGCTGTGCCACCCATCACACAGGAAGAGGATGAGGAAGAGGAGGAGGAGGATGATTGTGTCAGCATGGAGGTGGAGGCTGGCACTCAGCATCAGCAGCAGCAGCAGCAGCAGTCTTGTAGGGATGATTTACAGTCCCCAGAAACACGTGAAATTGTACGTGGCTGGGAGGAGGTAGCTGCGGATCATGTTGTCCTTAGTGACCCAGAGGACTCCGGACCGAATGCCTCAGCTAACCTACGCTGCATGGCCTCCCTGATCCTGCAAAGCCTGCGGAAGGATCCTCGTATTCTTCGGATCAAGGAGAGGGACCATTACTGGCTGGCCACTCTCCTTGATCCACGGTACAAGGGTAAGGTTGCCGACCTTATCTTGCCATCGCAGAGGGAGCAGAGGATGAGACATCTCCGGGAGGCCTTGCAGAGAGGTCTGTGCAACGCGTTCCCAGAGACTGGGAGGTTACAAACTCCTGGTCCTGGACAACGTGTTGCTGAGGCATCGGTCAGAAGGAGCGGTGGAGAAGGTGGCTGTCTGACTGATGCTTTCAGACAATTTTTTAGTCCGCAGCCCCAAGGTATGATCGGTTCCAGTACCCATCGCCAGCGTCTGATTTACATGGTGCAGGAATACCTAGGGGCAAGGTCAGACTTGGACACCTTTCCCACCGAAAATCATCTGGCTTACTGGGTCTTGAGGATGGATCACTGGCCAGAGCTTGCACAGTATGCAATTGAGCTACTGGCCTGTCCTGCATCCAGCGTTCTTTCGGAACGCACCTTCAGTGCTGCTGGTGGCTTTGTTACCGATCACAGGGTGCGCCTGTCCACCGAATCAGTTGATCGACTGACCTTCATCAAGATGAATCAGTCTTGGATCACCCACAGCTACCAAGCACCTGAAGCTGATGTAACAGAATAATTTTTTTGAAATATTACATCCCTTCAAGACTGCCTATGCTGATGCTGAGTGACTGTCCTGTTATGTTGATTGTCTATCCTCTTCCTCCTCCGCTGATATGTTGGAAGAACATTTCTGGTTCTGGGTGATGCCTAAGGCCCAATTTTTCTGCCCCTGTTTAACAGGGGCGTTTAAGTACAATTTTTGATGCGATGCTTTGCAGCAGGGCTAATTCCTGCAATCAAACAAGAGTATATGGGAGAGGTTGCAGTGTGGTGGCACCAGCACCAGTGCCTAAGGCCCAATTTTTCTGCCCCTGTTTAACAGGGGCATTTAAGTACAATTTTTGATGCAATGCTTTGCAGCAGGGCTAATTCCTGCAATAAAACTAGAGTATATGGCAGAGGTTGCAGTGTGGTGGCACCAGCACCAGTGCCTAAGGCCCAATTTTTCTGCCCCTGTTTAACAGGGACATGTAATTACAATTCTTGGAATAATATTTCACAGGAGGGTCCCTTCCTGTGCCCACCCAGAGTAACGGTGAGGACTTATAGTGTTGTGGCACCAGCACCACAACCACCAAAGGTCAATTTTTCTACCACTGTTCAACAATGGCATGTAATTACAATTCTTGATATAATCGTTCACAGCAGGGCGCTCCAGCGCCCACCAAGAGTCACTTTGAGGGCTTACAATGTTGTGACAAAACCAACACCTTGTTCCGCCATTTCTGCAGAGCATATAGGGCAGGCCCCTACTTTCAAACATCCAATTTACAAACATCTCCTACTTGCAAACGGAAGGAGACAATAGCAAGTGAGATGAAAAAAGATGGACGACAAAACAAATTATAGAGGGGTGATAACCCTTCCTTATGTTTTCCAAAAAGCTTAAAAATAGTTTTTTTGACTGGAGCTACACTTTAAAAATGTACCAGTTGAAAATTACAAACAGATTCAACTTAACACAACAAACCTACACAGTCCCTGTCTTGTTTGCACCGCCTGTATACTGCTGTTCTGAGTATATAGGGCCTGGGGGCCACACGCATTTCCTTTTTTTAATATGGGTACAGGGTTCCCCTTGATATGCGTACAAGACCCAAATAGGCTGGTAATGGGCAGGGAGGGCTACCCATGCCATTTTTCTCAATGATTTTCAACCATATTGCAGGAACTAGATATAACATTAAAACCGCAAACAGTTTTAAATGGTGTTATTTCCGTTTAATGTCATTTTGTGCAGGGACTGTTCTAAACACGGGAAACACGTGGCACTTCACAGGCATACTACAGACACCCCCCAGGCACCATATTTAAAGGAATATTTCACTTTTTTTTCACTTTAATCGTCATTAAAATCAGTGCTCCCGCCAAAACGGCCATTTTTAAAAACATTTTATGCATTGACCCATGTCCCCTGGGGCAGGAGCCAGGTCCCCAAACCCTTTTTAGGACAGTATCTTGCATATTACCCGTTAAAATTAGCACTTTTAATTTTGAACGTTCGAGTCCCATAGACTTCAATGGGGTTCTAAAGTTCGTTCGAATTTGGGGTCCGTTCGAAAGTTCTGGTGCGAACCAAACCGGGGGGTGTTCGGCTCATCCCTAAACGCGTGGGATGTAGGGTACAGGCACCATCTTAAACTCCAAACAGAGAGCCAATCTGTATACTACATAATAAGTAAGGAACATAGAAACATGTATACACATAAGCAAATAGACATTTTCTGATTATCATTATGTACATTAGATTCCTTCACAGTCCCCCCTAAAATGGTTATTTCCTTCTGTCCCTCATCTAAAGGTCCTACTCACCTGGCCCATTCTCCTCAGCAACTCTTTTTAAGCTGCATATAGAGTTAGGCAGCAACTAGTTCACTACCCCCCTCGATACAGCTGGAGAAGGGCAATCAGGTGCTATCTATCTCTATAACCCTATAGGATTGTGAGATTTTGGACAGGGAGTGACTGTAAAGGAGTGAAGGGTTTGTCATCCTCCATCATAAGAGGGTCCTCTTCTTCTTGGTGGAGAAATGTAGGTGTGCTGTTTTCTACAGCCTTGCTCATTAACTTATTTACAAAAGGTAGAATACAGCATACAATCAGGGCTAAAAGAACCAGGATTATTAATACCGTTACCCTTATCTGGGCGAGCACTTTTTGCCACCCACTCATCCAGCTAAAATATTGATCCCATGGGTCTGTAATACCTGAGTTCTTCTTCAACTCCAATGACAAATCTTCTAATTTCTTTATAGCTAAAGTTACTTTACCATTTGGGACGGTATTGTAAGGAATGTAGGTGCAACAGGTTCCCGTTTTTTTCTATAATTTTACAGACACCTCCTTTCTCAGCTAACACCATGTCTAAGGCTATCCGGTTCTGGAATGTCATGTAGGAAGTGGGGGCTAACTGGTCAGCAATTCCCTGGAGGGCATCTTTAGTGTAATTCACGAATCTTTGTTGGTTATAGTATATGTAATTGATCCAATCTACATTCTTGTTCACAGTTATTATGGGGATCAAAGACTCAAAACCAGCTTTTACCTGATCCCTGGCTTTGAATTCATCAGGGACCCCCCTTGGAACTCCTATAGCATCTATGTACACATGAGTTATAATTTTTTTGTGATGGCCACCTCCTGGGCCCCCCCCCCTAGACCAAACAGAAAAAGGATATGCAGCATGGCCTCATGAAGTGGGTGGGATCTTGTCCTCAGGGGTTGGAGCTTTCTTGCAGTGAGAAGCGTGTATTCAGGTGTTCTTCCCGGCCAATTCAACTAAGGTGGCTGTGGTCAGCAAAACTTGGAATGGACCATCATATCTGGGTTCAAGAGAATATTTTCTCACAAATGTATTTACCAGCCCCCATTCTCCAGGCAGTAGCTGGTGTGTTCCTGTATCTAATTCAGGATCTGGAATGGAAGAAAACACCTGGACATGCATTTGGGTTAATTCTCGTGATAATGCGGTTACATAATTAGTCAACACATCAGAATGCAACTGTAACTGTTGGGCAAAGTAACAGCCAAGTCTGGGGGCTGAACCAAACAATTTCATAAGGGGATAGGGCATGTTTCCCCCGAGGAGTGTGTCTGACACTGAACAGGGCAATGGGCAAACTGTCTGGCTGACTCATGTTAATCTTTTGGGCCATCTTTAACATCCTGTTTTTTAGTGTCCCTTTCATCCTTTCTACCTTCCCACTACTTTGAGGGTGGTAAGGGGTGTGTAGAGCCAATTGAACCCCCCAGTGCTGCCCAAATCTCTTTTTGTAAGGGTTGCTGTGAAGGCTGGGCCTGATGGCTCTCTATCACCTCTGGGACCTCAAATCTACATACTATCTCACTCAGTAGTTTCTTAACTGTGGTCCTGGCAGTCATGTCCACCTCCACTAGGGCATATTCAAATCTGTCACTCCTTTGACATTTGGGAGTGATCAATTTGTATCCTCTGGAAGGGGTATAGGGCTTTTGCCAAGTGCTTCTTCTGTGCCTTTTCTGTATGTTCTGGGTTACATTTGTCGCAGATAGTGCATGATCTGCAGAAGTTGTTGGTCAATGGAGTAACTCCTGGTGCTACATAGCACTTGATAAGAGAGTTCATAAGAGAATTTGTCAAGTGGGCAGCTCCATTTGCCCATTGAACCACGGCTGGGTACATACTCCTGGGTAGACAAGGCTTCTTGTTGCACTCGAATAGTCCATCTTTGAGAGTTCCTCCTCTCCGTTTCCAGCTTTCCTTCTCATGCGAACTTGCTGCTTCCTGTAATTCTTTCAGATAAACTCTGTCCAGTGCGAGAGTCTGTAGGATAAGCACGGAGTGGTCTTCTTCTACCACCCTGCTGTCCACTTCCCATGGACCACTGGCTGTTTGGCAGCTGAATCGGCTAGATTGCCTCGAGCTTCCTTCGAGTTGAGTTTGTCATGTGCTTTACTTTTAGAATAGTCACTTGGGTTGGGAAAAGCAGGGCATCCATCAACTCCTTGATGGCTGAGCTTTGTTTCACAGGTGTTCCTTCAGCCGTCAGGAACCCTCTGTCCTTCCAGATAACACCAAAATCATGTGCAACACTGAAAGCATATCTTGAGTCCGTATGAATGTTGGCTCTTTTTCCCTCCGCCAATTTACATGCTGAAGTAGGTGCTTGCAGCTCTGCCACCTGTGCAGACATCACCAGCAGTAAGGTTTCAGTTTGGAGAACCGAGTTTTCAGTGGTGACCTGGATCCTGCAGGGGTATTTCACTCATGGTGGGGAGATGCGAGGTTTCCAGCCGCATTCGTTTGATGCAGGCATGGGGTGACAAGTCAAGACTTGACTCTTCCTCCTTTTCCCCCTCGAGAAGTGAAAGAAGGGTGGTAGGTTTCAGTGTTTGACAACATAGTCGAATAATGCTGTCTAGAAGGTAGGAACACAGGAGTCTCTAGTGTCTGGCAGTGGACAGATGTTTCGGCTGGATCTTGGTGGAGTATGGGAGCAATGTCATGGGAAGCAAGCAGAACGAGGCAGAGTCCGAGGACCAAGCCCGAAGTTTTGTCAAACAAGGCTTGTGCAGCAAAGACAGCTCGCAAACACGATGGACCTCCTCTTGCTATCGCATCCAGCCGACAGGAATAATATCCTATAGGGCATAGGCAGATGCCGTGTGATTGGATGAGTACACCTGTAGCATGTCCCAGATGTTCGGATACAAATGGCTTGAACATTTTTGTCGTAGTCTGGGACCCTAGCACTAGAGATGGTGTGCTTGAGGGCCTCAAAGTTGGATATTGCTTCAGGAGACATCTGGAAGGGGTCTGATTTCAGGGCGTCATATAAAGGTTGCATCAGTAGGGAGAGTTTTGGAATCCATGCTCTGCAATAGGAAATGAGTCCAAGGAAGGAATGAAGGGGCTTCTGGCCTTGTGGCAGTGGGATGTTGGAGATTGCTTTCCCCCTGTCTTCAGTGAGGTGTCTTGTCCCATGGGACAAGACAGTGTCCAAGAAAAATGACAGATGTTGAGCACTACTGCAATTTGGGCTTTGAGGCTTTGCAACCCTGGTTGGCAAGATAGCACAACTGGCTTTCTGAGGTGACTTCAACAGTGGGTAAGTCAGCTGCACAGTGGAGAAGGTCATCAACATATTGGAGGAGAATCACTTCCAGGTGATCCTCTTATTATGTGTCAAGGACGATATCCATAGCTTTTGCAAACTAGCTTGGAGAGTTCTGTGCCCCTTTTGGCATAACTGTCTAGGTATGTTGCTGTTTTTTTCGTGGGTGAATGCAAAAGATACCAGCAGGAGAGGTGAGAGTGGACACTGAAGAGAGCGTTTGCATGGTCCACCACTGTGAAATACTTTGCAGTCAGGGACACCCCCGCAACTAGCTTGTTCTCTTTTAGGGGTTCTCTTCTTCCTAGAGAACAGAGGTGTGTTGCATGGAGATATGCAGGGTATCAGGGCTCCATTTGACACAAGGGCCTTGACATGCTTCAAAATAGCTGCAGATTGAGATAACTTTAGGGGGGGTATTGTGGTTTAAGGGGCAATGATGTGCCCTCTTTGAACTTGACTGAAACTGGTGGCACCTTTAAGTGACAGTTGTCTTCCGGTCCTGTGGATCATAGGCATGCAGGTATTCTGTCAAGTACTTCCTGTGGTATAGAACTTGGAGTTATTGCTTCATGAAATGTCATCAGGAGAGGCAGAGAATACAAAGCAGATGAGTCTTCTAAAGATAGGGGAGCAAGCTTTTTCTGATATCCTCTTTGAGCCCTGAGACAAAAGCAGTTGATAACGTGTGTGTGTGCGCCTTTCCATAGTGGGAGAAGCCCAGATCATCAAAGGCCTTTATGAGTCTAGCATGATACTTCTCCACAGACTACTCTTTATCTTGGGTTGTGATAGTCTGATCTGCCAATTTCTCCTTTGCCCAGTCACGGAGTTGTGCACAGAACTCCACGCCTGAGGTGTAGGAAGTGGCACTTGTCAGGCAGACATCATAGTAGGGCCGCCTGCATGACTGGCAAAAAAGACATGGCCTACTTTAATTTGGCATAGGCTGATCAAGTCTCTCATATCCGCACTATCCTGCGGTAGAATGGCATTGGCTGTTTCTCTGGGTTAGGTAGACTTGTCACTAAGGTCACTGTTTGTGATGGGGTAAAAGCGACATACATCACCGGTGCCCCTTCTGGTAACCAAGACTGGTGTTGGGGCAGGGGCTGAGAATGGGCACTGTTTCTTATGGTTGCCAGCATATGTTTGAGATCCTCTCAGAACTGTGAGTCCGGAGCCGGATAGGGGGTTAAATCAGCAGGTGGCCTTGCTGCCTGTTGGCCTTCCCACTCGGACGCTTCTCCATCATTAACACATCCGGCCTGTGAAGGTAGTGCTTCCGTATTGGGGAAGACAGGTGTATGGTAGGAACCATCCTGGTTTAAAACAGTAAGGACTGGGTATAGGTTGGGCCTACTGGGTGTACCAGGAAGTGCACTGGGCTGGGCAGAAAGTGAAGGCCTGGGTGCACTAAGATGTCTGCCGGGTGGAGTTGTCACAGTGGGTTGTGCTTGGGCTGGATTGGTGAGAAGAGAGAGGGTGTTAGGGTTACCCCTCCCCTCCTCTGTTTCAGGTTTTTGCATAACACGGTGATTCCAGCATTTCATCAACTCTGTGATACAATTTTCCGCTTTCTTAACTTCCTTTATCCAATTTTCTTTATCACACAGGATTCCTCTGTTTCTTTAGCAACATAGCACAACTTTGTTAACTATTTCAACATCTTCTCTCCTCTTCACAATATCACATGCTAGCATTCTCTCTCTCTCTCTCTCAGCGGACGGCTTCAGAGGAGAATACATACTAATGGGTTAATACTCCTCTGACTGCTGTCTTATCAAAGAATTCCTAGGGTGGGGGCTCGCATCCCTGTGAGCTATCCTGTCTCCTTGCAGGCTCCTGGCTGTTCTACCTCTTCGAGGGTCTGCCCAAACCCCCGTTTCACTGGGTAATGTACATTTAATCTCAAAACTAGCATTTCAGGGGTGGTGGGGAGCAGTGGCGTATGGCCCAACTGATCCTTCAGGTAGCCACCTTCTCTCACCTTCACCAATCCTCAACCCTCCTCGTGTATGGCAAACAGTAATCCACAAATACACTCAGGACAGGACATTACACCTAACACTGTTTGAACTGCAAAGATAGCCCCTCGGCAACAGCTCACCTGAGATGCAAGACTGCCAAATTCCAGCAAGCCTTTGTTCAGTCTGCCTGATTCCGCAGCTGAGATAAACCCTCAGGAAAAGCTCACCCGAGAAAAACGTTTATAGACGTTTGCAAGACTACCAATTCCGCAAGCCTTCGTTCAGACTGCCAATTCCGCAGCTGAGATAAACCCTCAGAGGTCCTACACAGCCAACCTCGAGTAATCCGTCTATAAACGCCTGCAGAATTCCCCCCCACCACTAGAGGTAAAATCTAGGGGTGAGGATGGACACACGCCTGCAGCTGCACTTTCAGTCTGCTAAATTTGCAGTCCTTCAGAATGACAGACACTGAACAGATAACAGTCAGCAGAAAACCATTGGCAGGTTTGTTAAAAATAAGATACCTGCCTCTTTGAACAATCGAAAGGAGCCAACAAGACAAAATCAACCGGCCTATCCAGAGAAGTCGTACAATGGTAAGAATAAATATGCTTACCGTACTGTTAGGGCTGCGCGCTTAACCCCCTTCTCTGATCTGGCCAGCCGTTTGGTCCTGGAATGCGGTCTCCCTTCGATTGAAGCCTGGAGCCCCCAAGTTCTGGGCGCCAAATGAAATGGATAAGAACTACAATCTAGTTCAAGGTTATCTGTTGCTATTTCTAATTAAAAAGTATAAATGTGCATGCATTCTCTGAGACACGTTCAGCTCGGTTACTTCTAACTTCTGATTTATTCGTGGACGGTGTTAATATTTTATACAGAAAGATACGTCATTGCTATGTCAGTCTAATTGGTACATCTTATTGGTTAAAATACAAGAGAAATGGAGAAACTTGATACTTGAAGTTTGGTTGAAGCTGGTTCTGTTATCTCAAATGCATTCTTCTAACGCGTGGGATGTAGGGTACAGGCGCCATCTTAAACTCCGAACAGAGAGCCAATCTGTATACTACATAATAAGTAAGGGGCATAGAAACATGTATACACATAAGCAAATAGACATTTTCTGATTATCATTATGTACATTAGATTCCTTCACAAAATCAAAACTTTATTATTTTTTGGCAATACCCTGGTGTAGGAGGATTTCTGCCAGTCACTGGCATGCCCCTCCAGCCTGTGTCTTAGAATAGCAGGAAGATAAAGCCTCCATTAATCTACATCTTAAATCCTATTGTGTTTAACTGGTTAGTGGGCAAGGAGGAGGAGGGAGGCTGTAATTTACAATTGTGTACAGGCATACCCCACTTTTAAGTACACAATGGGGTTTATTTACTAAAGCTGGAAAGTGCAAAATCAGGCTCAGTTCTGCGTAGAGACCAATGACCATCCAGGTTTTATTACCAAAGCTTAAAGAGGAAGTAAACCCTGATGGGTGTTACTGAATCTTTGTTTCCCTGCAAAGGTAAAGCATAATGGGCTACTATGCAGTGCATAGTAGCCCATTATGTGACATTTACCTGCAGGAGAAGCCCACAAAGTCCCCGTCTTCCTCGCTAGTAGCGAGCGTCCATTCTTCACCCCTCTTCCTTTCCGGGGGGCGCAAACGCGACTCTGTGACTGGCCAGAGTCACGTGACATTACATGACATCACTCCCACGCATGCGCACGGGAGCCGCCTTTAACGGCATGACCTGAGCTAGAAACGACACAGCGTGCCCTTTCTAACTCTGGTGCACGCACAGGGGAAATCGCCGTGCAACGATTTGAAAATATCTACTAGACCGTGCAGGTCTGGGAGATATTTCAAGCACCTACAGGTAAACTTTAATCTAGCCTTACCTGTAGGTTAAAGTGTTTGTAAAGGGTTTACAACCACTTTAATTGAACAAGCTGACGTTAGAAGCTTGTTTGTTTCTATGCAGAATGGAGCCTTATTTTGCACTTTCCAGCGATAGTAAGTAAATCCCATTGTGTACTTAAAAGTGGGGTATGCCTGTATACACCCACATGACTTCATAATAATATGGACTTCTCAGATTTGATAGGGAGGAAAAACTTTGCATAGAAACTCTGAAAACTGAACATGTGCCAACACTGCTCTGGAAAATGCCCAACTAAATTGGGGACATGAACAGAAGGGGAGATACTGCAGATAGCAGCAGGATCAACCAGTTTTTTTTTGCAGAATACAAAAACATATCTCATAGTGACTGAGTGAGTATGAACAGCATGTAATACAGCAATTATCGATGTGGGTTTAGTGACACTTTAACTTGTTTGGTTAAATTTACAATTGAATTTACAATTTACAATTGAAAACATTTTGCTATATCTGTTTGCTAAAGTTCAACATATAACTTTTGATCTTGTCAGAAATCTTGTAAGCTGATAAATTTCTGTGCTATCCTTAGAAAAAAAAAAAGCAAAAAAAAAACAACCATTGCAGCCTTCACAGGATTTGTTACATAGTTATTCAAGTTTAACCACCTTCAGACCGGACCATTTTGCTGGTAAATGACCAGAGGTCTTTTTACAATTTGGCACTGCGCTGCTTTAACTGGTAATTGCGCGGTCATGCAATGTTGTACCCAAACAAAATTTGCGTCCTTTTCTTCCCACAAATAGAGCTTTCTTTTGATGGTATTTGATTGCCTCTGTGATTTTTATTTTTTGCGATATAAACGTAAAAAGATCGCAAATTTTGAAAAAAAATGATATTTTCTACTTTTTGTTATTAGAAAAATCCAATAAACTCAATTTTAGTCATACATTTAGGCCAAAATGTATTCAGCCACATGTCTTTGGTAAAAAAAAAAGTCAATAATTGTATATTTATTGGTTTGCGCAAAAGTTGTCACATCTACAAACTAAGGTACGTTTTCTGGAATTTACGCAGCTTTTAGTTTACGACTGCCTATCTCATTTCTTGAGGTGCTAAAATGGCAGGGCAGTACAAAACCCCCCCAAATGACCCCATTTTGGAAAGTAGACACCCTAAGGAAATTGATAAGTGGCATGTTGAGCCCATTGAATATTTTATTTTTTTGCCTCAAGCGATTGAATAATGACAAAAAATATATATATTTTTTTTTTTTTACACAAAGTTGTCACTAAATGATATATTGCTTACACATGCTATGGGCATATGTGAAATGACACCCCAAAATAAATTCTGCTGCTTCTCCTGAGTACGGGGATACCACATATGTGGGACTTTTTGGGAGCCTAGCCGCGTACGGGGCCCCGAAAACCAAGCACCGCCTTCAGGCTTTCTAAGGGCGTAAATTTTTGATTTCACTTCTCACTACCTATTACAGTTTTGAAGGCCATAAAATGCCAAGATGGCACAAAACCCCCACAAATGACCCCATTTTAGAAAGTAGACACCCCAAGCTATTTGCTGAGAGGCATGTTGAGTCCATGGAATATTTTATATTTTGCCACAAGTTGCGGGAAAATTACAAACTTTTTTTTTTTTTTCACAAAGTTGTCACTAAATGATATATTGCTCACGCATGCCATGGGCATATGTGAAATGACACCCCAAAATAAATTCTGCTGCTTCTCCTGAGTACGGGGATACCACATATGTGGGACTTTTTGGGAGCCTAGCCGCGTACGGGGCCCCGAAACCCAAGCACCGCCTTCAGGCTTTCTAAGGGCGTTACAGTTTTGAAGGCCATAAAATGCCAAGATGGCACAAACCCCCCCCCCAAATGACCCCATTTTGGAAAGTAGACACCCCTAAATTTAGGGGTACACTAGTGAGACTAGGTAATAAATGGCGGGTGCCCTGAAACTATAAAAAAAATAACTAACCAACCAGCGTCACCTGTAACAGTTATATGGTGATCACTGGTTAAAGGGTTAACTAGGGGGCAATCAGGGGGCTTTATGCGGTAGTATATGGGGGTCCCTGGCGCTATAAAAAGCTGCGGCGAACATAAATACCTACCTACCTGCCTAACTAGCGTCACCTGTGACACTAATACAGTGATCAGAAAAAAGATTGCTTATTAGGCTGGGTTCACACTGGAGCGATGCGGGAACGCCACGAATCTGCGGCGGGTTCCCGCATCACATGCCTCCCGGCGGCAGTTCACACTGCCCTATGCGAACTGCTGGGAGTGTCAGTGAAATGTTAATGACACCCCCAGATCAGTTCGCATATCGCAGTGCGATCTGCAAACTCGGATCGCATGGTGTGAACACCCACGCGATCCGATTCTGCTGCGGACCAAAAAAAGGGTCCCGTGCGAGTTTGCGGCGGGTGCGGCGGGTGCGACACGAATTCAGCCATACTATCTGTATGGCTGAACTCGAATCGCACAGAGATCGGATGTGATTTGCACTGCAGTGCGGTGCGAATCACATTCGTTCTCATAAACCGCTGCAATGTGAACCCAGCCTTAGTGACACTGGCGACGGGGGGTGATCACGGGGTTAAACCTTTATTGGGGGAGTTAGGGGGGCACATTAGAACTAAAGGGGGCTAACCCTAACTGCCCTAACAGTTATTACAGTCACAAATGACACCCGCCGGGTGATCAGGGGGTTAAACCTTTATTAGGTAATAAATGGCGGGTGCCCTGAAACTATAAAAAAATAACTAACCAACCAGCGTCACCTGTAACAGTTATATGATGATCACTGGTGAAAGGGTTAACTAGGGGGCAATCAGGGGGCTTTATGCGGTAGTATATGGGGGTCCCTGGCGCTATAAAAAGCTGCGGCGAACCTAAATACCTACCTGCCTAACTAGCGTCACCTGTGACACTAATACAGCGATCAGAAAAACTATCGCTTATTAGGCTGGGTTCACACTGGAGCGATGCGGGAACGCCATGAATCCGCGGCGGGTTCCCGCATCGCATGCCTCCCGGCGGCAGTTCACACTGCCCTATGCGAACTGCTGGGAGTGTCAGTGAAATGTTAATGACACCCCCAGATCAGTTTGCATATCGCAGTGCGATCTGCAAACTCGGATCGCATGGTGTGAACACCCATGCGATCCGATTCTGCTGCGGGCCAAAAAAAGGGTCCCGTGCGAATTTGCGGCGGGTGCGGCGGGTGCGACACGAATTCAGCCATACTATCTGTATGGCTGAACTCGAATCGCACAGAGATCGGATGTGATTTGCACTGCAGTGCGGTGCGAATCACATTCGTTCTCATAAACCGCTGCAATGTGAACCCAGCCTTAGTGACACTGGCGACGGGGGGTGATCACGGGGTTAAACCTTTATTGGGGGAGTTAGGGGGGCACATTAGAACTAAAGGGGGCTAACCCTAACTGCCCTAACAGTTATTACAGTCACAAATGACACCAATGCAAAAAAAAAAAAAAAGCAATTGGTGTCACTGTGACTGGGGGGGCAGGGGTAATTGGGGGGGGATCGGGGGGTAAATGGGGGGTGTGAGTGTGCCTGGCATGTTCTACTGTGTAGTGTAGTGCTTGTGCAACTCACCAATGCTCTCTCCTCGGTGCCGGAACGAAAAATACCGACACGGAGGAGAGAATACATCACTTCCTCTCCTGTGTTTACATTACAGGAGAGGAAGTGATGTCATGGGACATTTTCATTCGTCGGGAGCGATCGCGAGGGGGTGGCCATGAATGAATGGCCGTCCCCTCGTCCGGGATCGCTCCCGAACGAATACCGACCGCCGCAGGCACCGGGCGGGGGCCCGATCGGGCCCCCGACCGGCGGGCAGGCAAGGACATGTAAGCCCTTATGCCTGCCCGTGCCATTCTGTCGACGTACATCGTCGTGCGGCGGTCGGCAAGTGGTTAAAGAAGACACAACTCCATCTAGTTCAGCTAAGAGAAAAAATAAATAGAAACACAATCCACTATCCACAGTTGATCCAGAGGAAGGCACAAAACAAAACAAAAAGGACAGCAAAGTGTGCTCCTATTTTCTCCAGCGAGGGAAATATAAATTCCTTCCTGAACTCTCAGAAGGCAAATGGATATTCCCTGGTTCAACAATCTCTGGTGTTATTGGCTTTAAATGGTAATATCCAGTTACTGTATATTTTATGTACTGAGGCTGGGTTCACACTAGTGCAAATTGGATGCTGGTTTTCCCATATCCAATTAGTATGACAGGAGATTGTGACCGGCTCTCTATGGAGCTGGTTCACTTATCTCCGGGGGGGCGGCTGCAGAGCAGATTGCACAGAGGTCATATGCATCTTTGGCTCCATTATCCACGAAGATCTACGCCATGTCTGGCCCCTCTGCTATCTTCTGGGAGACACACAGGTACCAGAAGACAGCAGGGACCACTCAGAATGCGCAGCACGACCTGCGCATGCACAGTAGAGAACGAGGCTGTAAAGCTGCAAGGCTTCACTTCCTGATTCCCTTACTTAAGATGTTGACGCATCTTTTAGGTGGAGCTCTGCTTTAACCTCCCTGGCGGTTTTCCCGAGTGTGGCTCAGGGGTTAAATTTCAGTACCATTAGCCACACTCGGGATTGCATTGCAGGATCCTGGTGCGATGTACTTACCTTGTACCCAGAATCCTGTGATGTCCCCCCGCTGTGTCCATGGGCTCTGTCCTCTGCCCGAAGCCTCTACGTGCCTGGCTCCATTTCCCTGTGAGCGTTGTGAAGCACGGAGTGGAACCCGGTGGCAAATTCAATTTTTTTTTTAAATCATAATACATACAGTACACTGTAATCTTATAGATTACATTACTGTATGAAATTATTTCACATCCCTTTTGTCCCCAGTGCATTGCCCAATGCCCTGCATGCACCTTTATATTATATATACTGTTTTTTCTGCCTGGAAACTGGAGATTGTCCATAGCAACCAAAAAGTGTCCCTTTATGTCAAAAGTGGTTTTAGACCAGCTAGAAAACAGCGATAGTATATTAGAATCACTTGCAGAATTGAGCGATAGTGAATCGTGGGGAAATTAATTTTATTATTATTATATTATGATTTTTTATAATTATTTATATTTATTTATTATATTATAATTTATGATTTTGTGTTTAAAACTTTATCATAACCGGGATGTCTACTAGACTCTTGTTTGGACAGATTTAAGTGTGTTATTGCTAAGAATTACAGGCCTACAATATAAAACGCCAAATTTCTATGCAAAATAATTGTACCTCTTTGAGACGCAAAAATCTGACATAATCATACCACCAGGGAGGTTAAGAATGCATCCAGTTTTTTTTTTAAAACAATCAACGGAGCTTGCCAGAAGCAGTTCTCAAAGGCGTCTATTCTACATTTTCAAAGCTCCAAAGCTGATTTCACACTGAAGCAATTGGACGTTGGCGCTAAAACACCGATATTCTTAGCGACACTTTACCATCATTTTTGCTGAGGTTTCAGCCGCCAATGGGGCCCTTTTAACCCCCGATAATGGCCGAAAAATGGTTAAAACAACCCGCAGCGCCGCTTTGCCGGCGGTTCAGTGGTGCTGCCCATTCAGTTCAATGGGCAGGAGTGGTTTAGTTGGTTCACCGCTCCAAAGATGCTGCTTGCAGGAGTTTTTTTAATGTCCTGCCAGTGCATCGCCTCCTCGTGAAAGCCCTTCTCCTTGCGTATTAATGGGTATTCTTTGAAAAGTGAAGATTTACCATAATTTACCAAGCTCTGGAGCAACTGCAAAGTGCACAGTTTATTTGCCTTAAATAACCCCTTAGAGTGCCCCTTGTATTTTGTTTTGACCTTAAAGTGCAACATTCTTGATCAAGTCCACTATATGGAGCCCTATGTATGAGGGGTCTTCATAAAATTTCAGACTTTTATAATATAACAGAGTTTAAAAAAGCGCAGAATCTGTTTTGAAGAACCTTCATATTTATACATGGTGAACATATCCCCCTTAATTGTCTCTTCTCAAAAGAGAGCTGCAATATCTTACATCTTTCTTTTTAGGTTTAGATATGCTTTAGTTCAAAAGTGTACTTACTGAAAAAAATGAAGTGTCCCTAGTTTTAAATAAGGTCTAGCATCACAAAGTAAATTTATCATATCTTATGATAATAGAAATGGAGAATATAAAAAAAAATACATTACAGGGTACGGTTGCCCTAATGTAGAATACAGTACTTAATTGATAGAATGGGTGCAAGTAAATTTATCATTTTATATCATATACTTTGCATTTTTACATAAAAAACTGATATTATAAATGCCTTTTCTTCTCACTGAAAATACACTGAATACAAAATTAGATTCATGCCACCTTTATTTAGCAGTTTTGCTATGTTATTAAGATCACTAACTGTGTGGTTGGAGCATTAGACAGTAAAGCATCTGATACAGAAGCAGCAAGTGGTGAGTTTAAGTGATCTGCATATTAATGTAATATGGAAGAGGTCAACATGTAAGGTTTGCTGAGGCAGCATGATGTGTTAGCCCCTAAAGGATTTGTGATGTATGTGTGTGGGGAGAGGACCCATTTAAGCTGCTCTCTAGACACAGCTCACAGCAAAACTACAGTCAACAGCAATTCTGTTTTTCTGCTTGATTGGATCTATCATGGACTCTGACCACAGGGGTAATTTGGTGTGTGGGATTTTGCTCGGAAGCATTTATTTTGCAAGTAATTGACCAAAAAATTAATTTTATTCAGGAGATTTAAACTCACTCAGAAATGAGCAGTGTTTCAGTCAGAAAGAGAAAACACTTGTATCATAAAGGTGTTGTTTGATTTTTAACTAGCTGATTACTTAAGAATGGAAAATAATATAAAAAAAAATCTGTTTCTTAGTGAATTTATTTCCTTTAAGAGTTATCCCTCTTACAATTTGTTCCAGACTGCCACAAAAAGCGCCTTTGATTTTAAATGCACGGCAGCCAACATTTACCTTTCAGTAGCTTTAAAGAATTTCATAAATACATCCCTGATATGTCTTAATACAGTATACTGCAGCAGTATAAAAAAAAGTATCTTTTTACCATTTAATAGCAGTCTTGAGCTCAGACCAAGTGATTTTGCTTAGGTTGAGATGACATCACAGGTCTGCTTCAAGCTGGAGTAAGCATTTCTCCTTCCCCCTAGTGGTCAGACTACAACTTTGTATGTCACAAGATAATATGCTGCAGCAGGGGGTGACCTATGTCAGACACAGCTTTGATCTTCTTGGGATCCATGGTCACTCCTTCTGGAGAAATAATATACCACAATAACTGGATCTGGGTTTGTTCAAACTGACATTTCTTCAGTTTGATAAAGAGTTGATTTGTTCTTAACCTCCCTGGCGGTACGATTATTTTAGATTTTAGGTGCTAAAAGCGGTACAATTATTTTGCATGAAAATTTGGCGTTTTATATTGTAGTCCTGTAATTCTTAGGAATAACTCTCTTAAATCTGTTCAAACCAGAGTCTAGCAGACATCCCGGGTATGATAAAGTTTGAAAAATGAAATCATAAATGATACTATAATAAATAATTACAAATAAAATATACCAAATAATAATATAATAAAAATTATTCAATAATGTAATCAAATCAAAAACACTGAAATTTGCTCAGTTGCAGAATTGTCACTGTCATTACTTTTCAATATTTGATGACGGATCTCCGCACAAATCGCTATCCCTCAATTCTGCGAGTGATTCCAATTTATTATCGCTGTTTTCTAGCTGGTCTAAAATCATTTTTGATGTAAAGTGACAGTTTTGGTTGCTATGGACAATCTCCAGTTTCCAGGCATAAAGAACAGTTTTTATAATATAAAACGGCATGCAGGGGACTGGGCAGAACACTAGGGACAAAGGGGATGTGAAATAATTACATGCAGCGATGTAATCTGTAAGATTACATTATACTGTATGTATACTGTGTGTTTCACTTTTTGAATTTGGTGCCGATCTCCGTCCCCGTGCGTCACAATGCTCGCAGGGAATGGAGATCGGCTCTGTGATAGATCCGCTCGTACAGCGGGGGGAACATCACTGGATCCTGAGGAGAAGGTAAGTAATCTCCTCCTGCATTCAGCGATGCGGACCCGAGTCTGGCTCGGGGTTACCGCTTTCGGTGCAAAACTTCCACCCCGAGCCAGACTCGGGAACACCGCTAGGGGGGTTAATCTTTCAAAGACAGTGAAAACATTCTTGCAATACTCCTCCAGGTTATCAGAAATGATGAAAATATCATCCAGATAAGCAATCACAAACAGGTCCAACAGATCTTGAAAAAAACATCATTGATGGAGTTTTGGAAAGTTGCAGGATCGTTGCAAAGGCCTAAAGGTATAATCAAAGATTCAAGATGCCCATATCTGGTTCTAAGGGGGGTTTTCCTATGGTCTCCTTGATGAATGTGGACAAGGCTATAGGCCCCCCATAAGTCTAGTTTTGTATAGACTGGTAGAATAGAGTCTTTCCAACACTTCAGATATCAAGGGAAGTGGATAACGGTTTTTAATAGTGATGTTATTCAAATCCCTGTAGTCAATGGATGGGCACACGGTGGAGTCATTTTTCTCAACAAAGAACAGGGATGCGTCTGCAGAAGACATTGGGGATGATTTACTAAAAGTTGAGAGTGCAAAATCTAGTGCAGCTGTGCAGAGTAACCAGTCAGCTTCTAATTTCAGCTTGTTCAATTAAACTTTAGCAATATAACCTGGAAACTGATTGGTTTCAATGCAGAGCTGCACCAGATTTTGCACTCTCCAGTCTTAGTAAATGAACCCTATTGAGTGGTTGATTTACTAAAGGCAAAAAGACTGTGCACGTTTCAAAGTGCAGTTGCATTCTGCAAGAACAGTTGCTCCAGAGCTTAGTAAATGAGCAGAAGCTCTGCTTATTTCTATCATCCAATCATGTGCAAGCAAAAATGCTGTTTTTTAATTTTCCTTGTACATGATTGGCCATCAGATACCAGGCATCCTTCACATACCTACCTGCACACAGAGCCTGCATGGTGGGGGGCACAGGAGGGAATGCATAAAGGGACAGGATTATGTGGCCTCTCTCAGCCCTCCCCTGGACGTGCTTTTTTTGGGGGTTTCATTCTAGTACCCAGGCAGCACAATGTCTTGGGCCAACCCTGCCTTAATGTATAGGCTATATCCTTGCTTTAGGTTTATATTCCAGCTTGTTTCCATCATGCTGCTCCCTGCTGGTGGCTGCAGTGTTTTGCTAGGTTCAGGGAGCTGCAATGTATAACAGCGGAGGTCCCACCTCCCCCGCTGCCCCTTCCTGTCTTTTCTGACAGGCAGGGCCACCTATACATCAGCGCCATGTTTTTGCGCCCACCATGTGACGTCTGCGTTCCAGCGGCGTCATCACGTTTGGACACATTACATCATCCGCGGTGGCCAGGGGTTTGCTTGCGCAGGTGCACCCCCAATAGGTGGCAATTGCTGGCCATGCTTGCGTGTCAGCCACCCATACATGGTGTTTGGGTGGAGTCTGCCGAGCCCGCTGGAGGGTACCAAATGGAGGGTCATCCTTCACCCATGCCATGCTCACCCTCCAATTGGTGGGTTTTTTGTTGATTCCACCTCTTGAGCTACCGGGCTAGACACTCATCGCCGTCAACTTTTTGGGAAATCAGTATTGGTACCCTGGTCTTGCCGATTGGTAAGTATGGAGTCCCCCAGACTAAGGCCCCCCTTACAATTTGGTAAAAAAAATACATCTACTACTGTGATATATATCTTCCACTGATATTTTCTATTTTAGATACACTACATACGCATCCCTTCCTGAAGAAGCGAGCAGCGTCCCAAGAAACGTTTAGAGTTTTAAGATGCCTGTGTATTATTTTATATGGATTGTTGTAACATATTTGTATATTTTCAAATATCTAAGCACTATATTTATTACCAAATTGGCTTGGCATTCAAGTCCATGTATTTTATGTATGACAATTATTATATATCTGTAATAAATCTCAAGACATTGGGGGTTATTTACTAAAGGCAAATCCACTTTGCACTTCAAGTGTACTTGAAAGTGCAATCGATTTAGATCGCTGTAGATCTGAGGGAAAGCTCTGCAGATTTTATCATCCAATCATGTGCAAGCAAAAATGCAGTTTTTTATTTTCCTTGTATGTGCCCCTCAGATCTACAGTGACTGCACTTCCAAGTGCACTTGTAGTGCAAAGTGAATTTACCCTTAGTAAATAACTTCCTATGTTTACTTTTGTTATATTCATTGGCCAAATTATGCTCACCTCATTTAAAGTCCCAGGGCAAAGTTCAGTTTTTTTGTTATCCTAATCCTATATAGGTGTTTGGTATGGATCTTAAGGAGATATCCGAAAAATAAAGAAAAATGTGGTGTCCCCCAAAAATGTATACTAGACGCTGAGCATTTTTGAGTATGCAGGAAAGCTGTGTGTGTGGGGTGGGGGAGGATAGAAGTGGGCAATTGCCCCCTTGTCCTGATGCCCTGCACCATAGGAGGTCACATGCCCTCAACAACAGCAAGCTGACTAAGGAAGCTGCAAAGGCTGAACCAGATAACATTAAATTGAAATTCCTGACTATTCAGTGAGATAAGTGTAAATTACAATAATTGCGTACCAGATCTGTAAATCCATTTTGCCTGTGAAACGTGCATATCATATGTGTTTTAGTTGTTTGCCTGGAGTTCTACTTTAATGTAATTATTTTATCAAAAAATGCAGTCATTAAAAATGACTTCTAGATAATTTTTACAATCCATATAAGTCTCAGAATCTACATATTAATACAATAATTTGTATAATTATTATAATATCCTGCAGGTCATTATTTTGGTTGTATCTTCCCATTCACTGTAATTGTTACATCACATTGCTGGCTATTACACTTTATTCTTCGGACCTTACTGAACATGTCTGTGAATTTCACTTTTGACAAGCAATGTTATGTTAAGATATTTTCTTAAATAACCGCTATAGCTGAATTCTTTTCAGGCTCCCAATTCCCTCCTCCATCCACATTTGTTTTCTGGTAGGAATATTTAACTAGCATGCCTTTAAAGTCTCACTATAGGTAAACCCCTATAAACGAACCCTTTTGTTCTTTCTTTACTGATTAGGTTAAACTGAATACGATGAATAAGAGTTAGACTTTAACAAACTTTTTTTTTTTTTTTTTCGTTTGGCATAATTATCCTTATGTAATCAATGGTGTCCAGTGTGCAATCTTTTTGCTAATTATTTTATCAATACATTTAACCATTAAAGGTAAACATCATTTTGTTTTGTATTGTTTTATGTTTAATAGTTTAGTATTAATATAGTTTAGTATTTAATGGTATAGTATTTTTTCATTATTTGTATAAACTATATAATTTATTGGATTTTAAACTCCAAAAAAAAAATCTTTTTAAAATCAAGTACTGCATATATTGATTTAACAAACTTTCCTGTGTTTAAACTGATACAAATAGATCAGTCATTTCGTATACCCTTACTACTAAGTGGAAGGTCTGTAGGTCATTTGTTCAGTTCTATTGTTACAGTAAGAGAAACTTACCAGGAAAAAGCATTGATCAAGTGTTGCAAAGGTGGTCATGGTTTCAAGTATGCAACGACCTATTTTTTTTTTTTTTTTTAGATGACCAGATGAATGCAGTTTAAAATAGTAATAATTTAATAACATAAAACAAAATGACTTTTGTAGCATTTTTTTGGTTTTTATTGAAGGTAATATTTCAATTGATGCGGGTTGCTTTTGTGAAATTTAGGTTATAGAGCATACTGGGCTTTCTAATAAATTAAACAAGTCTATTTCTTTGACTGCTCCTATGTATTTGAAAATCTATTTTGTATGAGCTGGCAGACAAAAAGGAATGCTATTTAGGCTGTTCACCACATAACAGTAAGCTATTTTTTTATTATGCTAATACCACCGTGGAGCTAATGGAGTTTATTTACTCTAGACATAAAGAGGTTGATTTATTAACCACTTCCATACCGGGCCATTGTCATATGACATCCGCAGGAACACTCTGTCCCTCCAGTTGAGCATCGTGTGACGTCCTTGGCTTCCTGCCGGCATAGAGGTTGTGCACTCGCCACCACGTAACCAAGGAGCCAATGTGTGTGCCTGACAGCTGCGATGTCCACCGGTTACACTCAATCTCTCGTGACACACAGATCCATGTTCTGTCAGGGGAGAGGAGAAAGATCGTGTGTTCCTAGTATATAGGAACACCGATCGGTCACCTCCCCTAGTTAGTCCCATCTCCCCACAGTTAGAACACACAGTCAGGGTACACATCTAACCCCTTGATCGCCCCCTAGTGTTAACCCCTTCCCTGCCAGTGACATTTACACAGAAATCAGTGGCTAGTTATAGCACTGATCACTGTATAAATGTCAACAGTTTAAAAAAGTGTCAAAAGTGTCCAATCTGTCTGCTGCAATGTCGCAAAAATCGATGATCACCGACATTACTAGTATATAAAAAAAAAAATAATAAAAATGCCATAAATTAATAACCTATTTTTTAGATGCTATAACTTTTGCGCAAACCAATAAATATACGCTTATTGTATTTTTTTTACCGAAAATATGTAGAAGAATACATATTGGCCTAAACCGAGGAAAAAATTTGTTTTTTTTTAAATAAATTTGGGATATTTATTATAGCAAAAAGTAAAAAATATTGTGGGTTATTTACTAAAGGACAATACGTTTTCCATTGCAAGTGCACTTGAAAGTAAAGTCGCTGTAGATCCGAGGGGGACATGCAAGGACAATAAAAAACAGCATTTTAGCTTGCACATGACTGGATGATAAAATCAGCAGGGCTTCCACTCATTTCAGATCTACCCCTTAGATTTAGAGTGACTGCCCTTCCAAGTGCACTTTCAGTGCAAACTGGATTTGACTTTCGTAAATAACCCCCATTGTGTTGTTTTCAAAACTATTGCTCTTTTTTTGTTTATAGCGGAAAGAATAAAAAACGCAGAGGTGATCAAATACCACCAAAAGAAAGCTCTATTTGTGTGGAAAAAAATATCAAAATTTAATTTGGGTACAATGTTGCATGACTGCGCAATTGTCATTCAAAATTTTACAGCCCTGAAAGCTGAAAAATGGCCTGGGCAGGAAGGGAGTGAAAGTGCCCTGTATTGAAATGGTAAAGGCAAATAGACTGTGCTGTTGCTCCAGAGCTTAGTAAATGAGGTAAGGCTTCACTTTGCACAGAGTACCCAATCAAATGTAAAGAAAATGTAAAAAAAAAAATTTTTGCTTGCACATGATTGGATGATGAAAGTCAGCAAAGCTTCAGCTCATTTTATAAGCTCTGGAGCAACTGCTCTTACAGAGGGAAAATGCAGGCAGGCAAGCCAGACTTGGCGGATACCAGCCAGTGGGGGCAGGCGAGCCATACTTGGCAGAAGCCAGCCAGTGGGGGCAGGCGAGCCAGACTTGGCGGATGCCAGCCAGTGGGGACAGGCGAGCCAGACTGGCGGACGCCAGCCAGTGGGGGCACACGAGCCAGACTTGGCGGATGCCAGCCAGTGGGGGCAGGCAAAGTGCACAGTCTTTTTTGACTTTAGTAAATCAACCCCAGAAATGCTTCACTTTGCACAGTATAGCAGTGTAATTCAGTGTTAACATTAGTTACCCATTCAAGCACATAATAATTAAAAAATAGTGTGGTTATTTACGAAAGGCAAATCCACTTTACACTACAAGTGCAAACTGCACTTGAAATTGCACTGCAAGTGCACTTGGAAGTGCAGTTGCTGTAAATCTGAGGGGTAGATCTGAAATGAGTGGAAGCTCTGCCGATTTTATCATCCAACCATGTGCAAGCTAAAATGCTGTTTTTTATTTTCCTTGCATTATCTCCTCGGATCCATAGCGACTTTACTTCCAAGCGCACTTTCAGTGCAATTTCAAAAATGAATTTGCCTTTAGTAAATAACTCCCCATTGTCTTTTTACTTGCATTTTATTGGATCATTGAAGTGAACACAGTTTTGTGTTATTCCCTAAGGTAAGTAAACCTCCACTTTAAAAAGTGAACATTTTCTTTTTAAATCAACTCCAGTGCATCCAGTGTGCAAACCCTTTTGTTTATAAGAATTTGGTTGTTGTTTTAAAAAAATCCAGTTTTTTAAAGATTTAGGTTTATTACGGCGTTTTTCACACTGGGCGTACTACAGTGTATAACCAAAAAAGAAAAAAGTTTTGCAGCAAGTAATGAAGAGCAAGTGGTGTATCTGATACAGTTTATAGTGTAAGTCCAATAAAAGTTCATGAATAAAAGAGATCATTCATATAGGTAGCCAGTCCAAGAGTTAAAGCAAGTTCTAGGCTTTTTTTTATAATATGTTTACGGTTATTATTGCCACCACTCTACTGTTATTATAATATGTGGCTCCTTGCATATACATACCTCACAACTTTTTGAGATGGGAATGAGGGGCACCTATCAGTAAAAGTATGCAAGCATAGGACACACCCCTTGTCACGCCCCCCTAAAGGAGAATTGTACAAAAAAATGAAGATTGGTTAAACCCACAAGTGCTTTTTTTACTACTACAATTCCTTTATATTGGCTTTTGGAATTTACAATTGCAGCAATTTAGAAATCAGATGAAAGGTTTAGCACTGGAAAACACTTTTTTATACATAAAAAGTAAATTTTATATACAACTATATAGATCAGACCAAAATGAGGGACAAATGAGGAGAAATGAGGGACAGAGGGACATTGCTCCCAATCAGGGACAGTCCCTCGAAATCAGGGACAGTTGGGAGCTATGCATATGTGATGCGATATAAGGGTAGGCATATGATGAGGCGATATAAGGGTTAACCTCTGTAGTGTCTATATTATAAATTAGCCCCTGTCCTTTCCGACCATTAGCTTGAGAGCGCATCAGTACACTTCCTGTTGTCCCGCGCATATTCCGAAACATGTTGTGTCACTTCCTGGTTGGGACTTTTCCCTTGCAGTGTTGAGCGTTACCCTGCTCTCCACCATCCAGCACACCCATCGGATTCCTTCCTTCTCTGGCTCAGAGTGCCCGTTCCCTTTTCATCTCCTTTGATGGCGTGCAGAGTGTGCGAGTATGAATGCCTAGACCAGCACCATGGATGCTCCCTCCATCCTCCAGATATGCCTGTTTACTTATTGCACCATGTGAGTGGATAATGATTTGTCTTTACTATTAAATTAATCGTGAGGCGCCTGTTCTTTCTTGTTGTACTACAGCGCATGCATGTGCGAGGGCTGTGTTCACCTACACAGGGATGCACAGGTGTTCCATTCATCCCCATGCAGGCAGTCCCATTGATGTCAGTTGGGATGCAGAAGGTACCTTGACACAACCACTGCTCATAATTTGACATCTGTGCAGGTGCACGGCTCCAAATGCACACTATCTGCGTTCGGGGTAATACACCCACATGAATATGAAATTGGGAGCAATGTTTGTGTCTGTGCAACTGCTATGTCCCAACTGAAATCAATAGGACTGCCTTCATGGGGGTGCATGGTACACCTGTACATCTTTACCTGTCTATGGCCCTCGCATGGGTGTACACTGTAATAGGCCTGAACGAGGCCTCAAGGTATTTTCCATGTGCAGTATTGGTAAAGGGTAAGGCCCCTATTACACTTCTGCGACTTAAAAGTTGCCAGATTTTACCGTGATTTTGATGCAATTTTAGTGTAAAGTGGAGTCTATGGACCTCAACTCGCATAAAAGTCGGACCAAAGTAGTACAGGGACTACTTTGAAGTCGACACAACTTGAAGTCACACATATATGAATGGTTATCATTGGAAATCATAGGGAACGACTTGTAATGTGACAAGTCCCAAGTCGCAGGACAAATCACACAAGTGTGAAAGGGGCCTAACACTTTCCCCTCTGAATATTTGTGTTCCAAGTTTGGTGTCCTGTACTGCATAGTTCAGCAATGCAGAGCTTTTTTGTATTGTTCTTATTTCTATCAATATGACAAGGAGTTGCATTACATGTAGGTCATAACACACGTTTCCTGCCCCTGGCTGGGAGTGTGCAGCAGTGTTTATCCACAGACAAGTTATCAAGCGCTATTTCTGCCTTGCTTTGCCTTCCCAAAGATGTGACATATACACGTCATGCTTTGAGGTGCTGGCATGTGATTGGCTGATTAGCAATTTGTGTTACCAAGCAATTAAACTGGTGTACCTACTAAAGTGGACAGTGAGTGTAGACAATAACAACTGTACATTGAGCAAAAAATGTAAAAATGTGTTGATGATCCCACAGAGTAAAATACAAATTATGTGTTTCAACCTGAATGGGTCTAACGCCTCGTGCACATGCAATCAGATTTTCAGACGCCCGAATGTCCGTTTTTTGTAGCATGTCGAAAGTAAAGAGGTTACTCACCATACGAAAATTCTCGTACAACAGAAAACATTGTCAGAAGGGATGTGTTGAATAGTTTTGTATGTATTCTTTAGTTTCTGAGCATGTGTAGTCTTGTTTTTACAATTTTTTTCATATGAAAACCGTACTGATTAAAAGAAAATCGGACATAGAGTTCACATCTGACAAAAAAATTATAGTCTGCACATTCAGCTTTTGTCAGACAAAAAAAATGGAATTGGCTGTCGAAAGCACCGTACTAACGATCCGACAATCGTCAGATCGTACGTCGGACTAAATGTTGCTTCCGAATTTCGTATCGCGTGTACGGGGCTTAACTGTCGCCAGTACAAGTAGGTACTTCCCTATTACCTTGCAATTTATATTTATGGGAAAGTTCTTCTGATAGCTCCTCATTGGAAAGTTTAGTGTTCTGCAGTTTCTCTGCCTCCCTTTAGTGTCCATCCCCACCTTTGCAAATACTTATGCAGCTGAAAGCAGAGATTAAATGATCACTTATAAAAAAGAAAAAAAAAAACACATGTTTTGTCTTCTGTTTCAATTTTAAATTGGATGGGTTGTTTTACAAGGTGAGATCAGGATGTGGAACTTCATTTCTAGATTCACTTTATTTACTTTTTGTCATGTATGGCAGTTAGTCCTTTAATGCAGTATTAATCCCAAAAAGAAACATTTATTATATTTACAGCTTGCCAGTTCTTACCAGTTCTTAGATGTGATGGCGTCATAAAAAAAAAGAAATAGGATTTATTTCCTTTATTTTATTAATAATGTTGATTTTGAAAAGAGTAAGTTGTCCTGCAAATGTAGCAGTTACTAAGATGAGACTGAGGCCGCGTACACACGCGCGGACTGTTTGCCCAACCTTGTTCGTCAAACAGTTTCGGCAAACAGTCCGCTCAAAATTTGCATGAGCGGACTTGCCCACACACGAGCGGACTGTTTCAACGAACTGTTTGCCAAACAGTCCGCTCAACTTTTGAAATGAACGGACTCGCCCACGTAAGGCGGAGGCAAATCCGCCCATTTCGAGCGCGTGTACAGGTAGGCGGGGCCCGCGAAGGAGACGTCGCGGGCTCCGCCGCCTGGAATGGGCTTAAAGGGGAACCCCAACGCCGAAAAAAATCGGCGTGGGGGTTCCCCCAAAGTCCACACCAGACCCTTGTCCGAGCACGCTACCCGGCCGGCCAGGAAAGGGGGGCGAGCGAGCGCGCCCCCCCTCCTGAGCCGTACCAGGCCGCGTGCCCTCAACATGGGGGGGTGCCTTGGGGAAGGGGGGGCCGCGCGGCCCCCCCACCCCAAAGCACCTTGTCCCCATGTTGATGAGGACAAGGGCCTCTTCCCGACAACCCTGGCCGTTGGTTGTCGGGGTCTGCGGGCGGGGGGCTTATCGGAATCCGGGAGCCCCCTTTAAGAAGGGGGCCCCCGGATACCGGCCCCCCACCCTATGTGAATGAGTATGGGGTACAATGTACCCCTACCCATTCACCTGTGAAATAAAGTACAAAAAAAAACACAACACAGGGAAAAAATATTTTATTGCACAGCTCCGGGGGTCTTCCGTCTTCGGGGGTCTTCTCGCCGGACTCCTCCGCTATCTGTGTGTAGCTCTTTTACTAGCGGAGGAGTCCGGCTTTCTTCCTCCCCGCCGCCGGCCTCTTCTCCCGACTTCGGGGGTCTTGTCCCCCTCTTCGGTTCTTCTGCCGGGCCACCGCGCCTTCTTGTAGCTCTTTTGCAGGCGGTGGCCCGGTCTTCTGTCGCCGCTGCCTTCCGTTCTTCTGTCGCCGCCTTCGGTTCTTCTGCCGGGCCACCGCGCCTTCTTGTAGCTCTTTTACAGGCGGTGGCCCGGTCTTCTGTCGCCGCTGTCGTCGCCGCCGCCGCCGCCTTCCGTTCTTGTTCTTCTTCTTGTTCTTCTTCTTCTTCTCCTAGAGATGTTGACTCGACGAGCTCTCCGGCCGGAATGCCAGAGCCGCGCTGTGCGGTCACTTATATAGTGACAATGGGGCGGTGTCACATGGTATATGTCACATGGGTTGGTCACATGGTGACCCCGCCCCCTTACGATGTCATAGTCCCCATGTGACATCAACCCATGTGACCAACCCATGTGACATATACCATGTGACACCGCCCCATTGTCACTATATAAGTGACCGCACAGCGCGGCTCTGGCATTCCGGCCGGAGAGCTCGTCGAGTCAACATCTCCAGGAGAAGAAGAAGAAGAACAAGAAGAAGAACAAGAACGGAAGGCGGCGGCGACGACAGCGGCGACAGAAGACCGGGCCACCGCCTGTAAAAGAGCTACAAGAAGGCGCGGTGGCCCGGCAGAAGAACCGAAGGCGGCGACAGAAGAACGGAAGGCAGCGGCGACAGAAGACCGGGCCACCGCCTGCAAAAGAGCTACAAGAAGGCGCGGTGGCCCGGCAGAAGAACCGAAGAGGGGGACAAGACCCCCGAAGTCGGGAGAAGAGGCCGGCGGCGGGGAGGAAGAAAGCCGGACTCCTCCGCTAGTAAAAGAGCTACACACAGATAGCGGAGGAGTCCGGCGAGAAGACCCCCGAAGACGGAAGACCCCCGGAGCTGTGCAATAAAATATTTTTTCCCTGTGTTGTGTTTTTTTTTGTACTTTATTTCACAGGTGAATGGGTAGGGGTACATTGTACCCCATACTCATTCACATAGGGTGGGGGGCCGGTATCCGGGGGCCCCCTTCTTAAAGGGGGCTCCCGGATTCCGATAAGCCCCCCGCCCGCAGACCCCGACAACCAACGGCCAGGGTTGTCGGGAAGAGGCCCTTGTCCTCATCAACATGGGGACAAGGTGCTTTGGGGTGGGGGGGCCGCGCGGCCCCCCCTTCCCCAAGGCACCCCCCCATGTTGAGGGCACGCGGCCTGGTACGGCTCAGGAGGGGGGGCGCGCTCGCTCGCCCCCCTTTCCTGGCCGGCCGGGTAGCGTGCTCGGACAAGGGTCTGGTGTGGACTTTGGGGGAACCCCCACGCCGATTTTTTTCGGCGTTGGGGTTCCCCTTTAAGCCCATTCCAGGCGGCGGAGCCCGCGACGTCTCCTTCGCGGGCCCCGCCTACCTGTACACGCGCTCGAAATGGGCGGACTTTCCGAGCGGGAACAGTCCGCTCATTTCGAAAGTACAGCGGACAGGCCCACACACGGGCGGACTGTTCGCTCAAACACAGTTTCAGCGGACAGTTTTTCGGAATTTCCGAAAGACTTTGTCCGTCCAACTGTCCGCTGAAACTGTCCGCTGAAAGCCCACACACGAGCGGACTGTCCGCCCAAACACTGTTCAGCGGACAAGGTTGGGCGAACAGTCCGCCCGTGTGTACGCGGCCTAACCATTTACTACTGTTTACTACTGAATGGGGTGCATGCAATGATCAGTTATTTTTTTTTTATGTAAAACATTTATCCTAAACGGAAAACAAATGCAGCCAACACATCTATTGATGATTGGTAATGTGCAATATATTACATTTTTTAGGTTTGGGGTTCAATACCACTTTAGATAGTGTAGGGGCTCACACCGTAAAACATATTTAAAGTTAATGTGTAGTTTTAGTTTTTTAAATGTATTATCTCAGGTAACAAAAGAAACACCCCAGCAAGGAGGTACCAAATGTAACTAGTGTAAATGTAAAATAAACATTATTCATATATATAATGACTATACCCCAAAGTAAAGGTTGCTTAACCCCTTAATGCTGACCAAATGCAAATATGTGGCTCCACTGGACTAGGCTTTTTTCCATGGGGCCACACATTTGTGTGTCTCCTTTTATGCTGGGAGCACAGAGACTTGGGTATTACCAAGAACCCCGTTCTAACGATCGGGACCCAAAATGTCAGATTCTGGGTCACCTGATCGCTGTGATAGCCCTGATTGGCTATCGCAGTGATCAGTCATTGTGAAGCCTGCCCCCGTGTTTTCTGTCTCTGTGAATGGACGAGGCAGATACATTGGGGTTTATTTACGGAAGGCAAATCCACTTTGCTCTACAAGTGCACTGGGAAGTGCCGTCGCTGTAAATCAGAGGGGTAGATCTGAAATGAGGGGAAGCTCTGCTGATTTTATCATCCAATCATGTCCAAGCTTGAATTGCTGCTTTTATTTTCCTTGCATGTCTCCCTCAAATCTACAGCGACTGCACTTCCAAGTACACTTGTAGTGCAAAGTGGATTTGCCTTTTCGTAAATAACCCCCATTGCATCTTTCTTTGTCCTTGCAGAGATAGAAAAAAAGAAACATTCTTCCATGTCTCCCAAGGGTGTAATTAGCATCAGGCAACCAGGGATAATGCCTTGCATCTCTTGCAGAGTTCCCCTGCTGTTCCAACTGCTTGAATAATGCTGCACAAATCACATTAGACAGCATAGATTATAAGAAAAGTTTAGAGCCAATCAGAGTGGTTCTGTTCCTTGTGATGGCCAATCAAAAATAACGCAGCTTGAATGTACATTTGAGAGCCCAACCCTTCCTCCTCTGACACTGATCCCCTTCCTTCCTTTGCCAGTGCTTCTCTGCAGATAGTAGCAAATGAGCAGAAGCTCTGCTGACTTCCATCATCCAATCATGTGCAAGCAAATATGCTGTTATTTTATTTTCGTTGCACACGATTAGGTATTCTTTGCAAAGTGAAGCTTTACCTCATTTACTAAGCTTTTTAGCAACTGCGCTTAGCAAAATACACAGTCTATTTGCCTTTAGAAAATCAACTCCTCTTTCTCAACCAGTGACTTCTGAGCATCCAGTGTCATCTTGTGACCCGAGTCCACCCTGTACATCTCCATGACTCCATGCTGCCTCTCCACTCTCAGGTACACTTTTGAAATCAACTGGACTGGACTGAACTTCTCTCAGTGGATACAGACCCTTGTCCATGAGCCAGCTGACTTAAACCCCGTACACACGATCAGATTTTCCGACCGGAAATGTTGGATGCCAGGCTGTTGGTGGAAAACTCAACCTTTAGTATGCTCCATCGGACATTTGTTGTTGGCCTTTACACCAATAAATGTTGGCTAGCATGTCTTCAAATTTTCTGCCAACAAATGTGTGTTATCGAATTTTGCAATTGTGTGTACACAAATCTGTTGGACAAAAGTCCAAAGTACAAACACGCATGCTCGGAAGCAGAAGCGGTCCGTCTTGTAAACTATCATATTTGCCTGCATATAAGGTGACTGGGTGTATAAGACGACCCCCTAATTTTCCAGCTAAAAGGTTGGTTTTGGGATATACTTGCCGTATAAGATGACCCTCTTCTGACTAGTCTGTCTAGTAGCTTCGGTAACATACTGAAACTGCAATAATACGTTTGTGCAACTTGATCACCAGCTTTGTGAAGCAATGCTGCGGTGGTAAATACCTCATGTACCTGGCAAAATCCACTGTAGGGGAGAACCAATGTGTGCAGAGCCAGATGGAGGGTCAGGTGTTTCAAAGCAAAGCTCCGGTGGTGGATGACGAGATGGCTATGGAAAGAAGAGTAGACGAGGGGTAGCAGGAAAAACCACTGACAGGAACAGGCTTGATTTTGTCCAAACTAGATGGTTACAATCAGGTTACAAAGTAGCTGATGCTACGTACAGTATTATTCCATTTAGATGCATTCTATGCATCCAAAAATATAGAAAATATACTAAATCAAATCATTATCCAAAAAAAAAAAAAAAAAGTCAAAGCAATAACTCCAAGGCCAGTGATAAATAACACGTTATCTCCTCCGATTCCACAACATGTCTGGTTGAAGAACAGCCATTCAGAAACGAACCAAAAAACACGAAATCAAAAGTGCGAACTGAAAATCGCTAAATGAAAAATGTGAAAAACCATGTAGTATGTCTAGAAAGTCACTACATTCGTAATTGTTGGCCAACATTTGTGTGACCGTGTGTATACAAGACAAGTTTAAGCCAACACCCTTCAAACAAAATTCCACGGTTTTGTTGTTGGAAAGTGCGATTGTGTGTAAGAGGCATTACTGTATAGAAAAATAACTAAGTTTCATCCTTTTGATTATAATGAGGACAATGATGATACAGTAAATCAAGTTGTCAAACATTTTCAAACATAGTAAATATTAGCAATAGCCAATATCCTTCTAAAGAGGACCTGTGTTGTGAAAACTGTGGACAAAAAAAAAGAAAATAAAATAAGCAAATGAATAGTTGTCAGTATTTCCTGTTTTCTCCCTGAGGCTGGTCATTTTTCTATTACTAACTAAAGCCGGCCATACATGGATTGAAATTTAGCTGAGTCAGCAGGGGCCAGATGAATTTTGATCCATGTATAGACAGAGAGGTTGTACAGAAGTTGATATACCGATACAACCGCCTTGTCAGCTTTTCCTCTCTTGATCAGTGCTGCAGGCTATAGCCTATTTAAAGTCTCCAGCTCATTTCTCCATTGCCTTCACGTTTGGTCACATCACTAGGAAACATCTCCTGCTGTTGTTTCAAGACTGGCTTGCTGACATCCCACCTGGCTTCCATCCTGCTTGCAGTTGCTCACCTTGGATCCCTGAGGTCTGGACTGGCTGATTACCCGATCTGGTTTATGAACTTTGGACTGGCTGACTACCCGATCTGGCTACTGGACTCTGGCTTGCTTGACTACGATTTTTCCTTTTTACCTTTTTATTTTTTATTAATAAATAAGTGTGATTTAATTGTACTGCTTCATGGTTCCTGACAGTACGTGAAGGCCGTGAATTCAGAAGATACAGTCAATCCACTTGTTGGTAATATTTTTCCAGATTGGATGAGCAAGATCACCGCATGGATCAGTTTGCCATGGCGTTACAAACGCTCCTGAATCACACGGCTCACTTGGAATCCCCAATGGTGGCTGCTCCAGTACAACCTGAGTCGCAGGCCGCCCCTGCTGCTGCGCCAGTCTCTGTGCAGGCACCCGCCTCGAGTATTACCTCTATAAGAGGTATGTCTGGTTCTGCTCCGCTTCCCCAGTGATTTGGGGGCGAGCCAGTTCAATGCAGATGGTTTCTCAATCAGGTTGAGATATACTTCGAGATGCTGCCCCAGGCGTTTCCTACGGACAGAAGCAAAGTAGGTTTTGTGATATCTTTGCTTTCTGAGAGAGACTTGGCCTGGGCTCTATGGGAGACGCAAAAAGCTGTTGTCTTGAGTTACCCTCAGTTTGTGGCCTCCTTTAAAAGGGTTTTTGATGTCCCCGCATGCTCCGCTTCTGCTGCCAAGTGCCTCATGTCCATCAAACCGAGTACGAGAACTGTTGCTGACTACGCCATTGAATTCCGTACTCTGGCAGCAGAGGTTGCTTGAAACAATGAGGCCCTCGTGGCTGCTTTTTCTCATGGTCTCTCGGATTCCATCAAGAATGAGATAGCAGCCCGAGATATACCTACTGAGCTGGAGAGCTTGATCTCGTTTGCCTTCCTCATTGACTCCAGACTCAGAGAAAGACTTTCTCTTAGGGAGCACTTGCGGAAGCCTCCTGTATGTTTGCCTCCAAGCTTTGTAGTCCCACCCATGCCTCCCTCACCTCCCATGCCTCCTGGTACCGAGTTGGTCAGTGAAGATGAACCCATGCACCTGGGTTTCACGTGTCTCTCTGTGGATGAGAGAGCCTTTAGTAGGAGGGAGAGATTGTGCCTTTATTGTGGCCAGGCAGGTCACTTTTTAAAGTCTTGTCCTACCCGTCTAGGGAACGCCTGAACCTTGAGGTTCTGTCATGGACAAACCTTAGGTGGCGTTGTTTCGTCCCCGGTTATCCAGAAGGGTAAGCCCCTGGTTTCAGTCACCCTTTCTTGGGCTGAGTCGTCCATCGAGATACAGGCTCTAATCCACTCTGGGGCTGCAGGCCTGTTCATTGATGCTGCTTTTGTTTCGCAGCACTCGATTCCGCTGCAGCTGCGTGACACTCCACTTGTCATTGAAGCTCTTGACGGGAGACCTTTACAGCATGCCCACGTGACTCATGAGACAGTTCCGTTGTCCATGGCCGTAGGGGCTCTTCACCATGAGATAATTCAATTCCAAGTTATTTCCTCACCCAGATTTCCGCTGGTTATTGGTTATCCTTGGTTACAGAGGCACAACCCCTCTTTTGATTGGCTCTGTGCCGAGGTTCTCTCCTGGTCAATACAATGCAGTGAGACATGCTTCCTGAAGGTATCCAAGGTCCTGTGCCACGCTTCACTCCCCTCCCTGCCGGAGGAGTACCGTGATTTTGGTGATGTTTTTGATAAAGGTCAAGCTGGTAGTTTGCCTCCACACCGCCCTTATGATTGCGCAATTGACCTTCAACCTGGTGCCATACCTCCTCGTGGCCGGGTTTACCCTTTGTCGGTCTTGGAGGATAAGGCCATAGAGGAGTATGTTGCTGATGCACTTTCTCAAGGTTTCATCCGCAAATCCTCATCTCCTGCTGGTGCTGGTTTCTTTTTTGTGAAAAAGAAGAGCGGTGAACTGAGACCTTGTATAGATTATAGGGGTCTCAATCGTATCATGATTAAGAATGCCTACTCGATTCCATTTGAGTTATTTGACCGCCTCAAGGGAGCAACGGTTTTCACAAAGCTTGACCTGAGAGGGGCATACAATCTCGTGCGCATTAAGGAGGGCCAGAAAACTGCGTTTAATACCAGAACAGGCCATTATGAATGCCTGGTAATGCCTTTTGGCCTTTGTAACACCCCGGCAGTTTTCCAGGAATTTATTAACGATGTCCTCAGGGATTTGTTGTGTGTGGTGGTGTATCTCGAAGATATCCTCATATTTTCCAAGTCCCTGGAGAGCCACCACACAGATGTCTGTCGTGTACTTCAGAAACTAAGAGAGAACAATCTCTATTGTAAACTAGAGAAGTGCAAGTTCCATCGTGAACATGTTACATTCCTGGGTTATGTCATTTCCACTGCTGGTTTTTCGATGGACCCAGAGAAACTTTCGGCAGTCCTACAGTGGCCTCGACCCGTGGGTTTATGTCCTCTGCAGCATTTCCTGGGCTTTGCCAATTACTATCGGAAGTTTATTCGTAACTTCTCGTCTCTGACCAAGCCTCTGAATGATGTGACCAGAAAGGACGGTAACCCACAGAGTTGGTCTCTGGAGTCCATTAAGGCCTTTGAGACTCTCAAGGTTGCCTTTGTTTCTGCTCCTGTGTTGTCACATCCTGATCCTATGTTGCCTTTTATCCTAGAAGTTGATGCTTCTGAGACTGGAGTTGGCGCCCTTCTGTCTCAACGTCCTAACTCTGAGAGCGCTATGCATCCGTGTGGCTACTTTTCCAGGAAATATTCACCTGCTGAGTGCAATTATGAGATTGGTGACAGAGAGCTGTTGGCAATCATTTTAGCCCTGAAAGAATGGAGACATCTCCTTGAAGGTACCACTGTGCCCCTTCTTATTCTTACTGACCATAAGAATCTTACATTCTTGTCTGAGGCTAAGCGACTCTCTCCCAGAAGGCCGCGATGGGCTCTTTTCTTGTGGAGCTTTAATTACATTGTCTCATTCTCACCTGGTACTAAGAATGTAAGGGCTGATGCCTTGTCACGACAATTTTCCTCCACTTCCAAGTCAGAGTCGGTTCCGGTTCCTATGATTCCTCCTGATCGTATCTTAGCTACGGTTCGCACCAGTCTTACTTCTTCTCCTTTGGGTGACAAAAATCTTGCTGCTCAGGTCCATGCTCCTCCTGATAAACCTTGTGACCGCTGCTTTGTCCCAGAGAGTCTCTGTACTGCAGTGCTCCAGACTTATCATTCTCCCAAGGCAGCTGGCCATCCTGGGAAGAATCAACTCATTTGGGCCATCTCCCAACAATTTTGGTGGCCTAGTCTACGGGCTGATGTTACTGCTTTCGTAGCTGCATGTCCCGTGTGTGCTCAGAGTAAGACTCCACGACACCTTCCAGTGGGCCTCCTACAACCCATACCCAATGGAGAGAGGCCCTGGACTCACCTGTCTATGGATTTCATTGTGGAATTGCCCAAATCCCAAGGCAACACTGTTATCCTTATGGTCGTTGACCGGTTCTCAAAGATGTGTCATTGTATTCCACTTAAGAAGTTGCCCACCTCTATGCCCTTGTACACACGGTCGGAGATTCTGTCGGAATGTTTCCGATCAGAGCGTTTTGTTGGATATTCCTACTGTGTGTGGTCTGCATCGGACTGTTTCCGTCGGAATATCCATCGGACCAACTTTTCCAACTTGGCGGAAATATTTTCCGACAAAATGCTCCGATTGAACATACTCCGATCATGTGTAGAGAATTCCGATCGGACAAAGTGCCACGCATGCTCAGATCAAATTCCTAGACCAAAGCTATTGGCTACTAGCCTGAACATAGTTCCGCCATAACGAAATAACGTCATCACGTCGGATTTTCCGACAACTTTGTCCGACCGTGTGTATACAACAGTTTCGGACAAAATCCGTTGGACAAAATCCGACGGATTTGGTTGTCGGAATCTCCGACCGCGTGTACAAGGACTAAGGAACTGGCTTCCATTTTTTGCTCAGGAGATCTTTCGCTTACATGGGCTACCCAAGGTGATTGTCTCGGATAGGGGCAGTCAGTTTGTCTCCCATTTCTGGTGAGCCTTTTGTGCACAGTTGGGAATCCAGCTAGCGCTCTCTTCTGTGTATCACCCGCAAGTCTAATTGGGCCACAGAACGAGCCAATCAGTCCTTGGAGCAATTCCTACGTTGCTATATTTCTGACCATCATAAAAACTGGTCTGACCTATTACCTTGGGCAGAGTTTGCTCACAACAGTGCCTTGAATTCTGCCTCCCGATTGCCTCCATTTATGGCGAATTATGGTTTCCAACCTTCCATGTTGCCTGACTCGTTTGTTCCGCAGAGTATTCCTGTGTTAGAGGAGTATCTCCGTGGTCTTCGTTCCACTTGGGTACAGGTCCAGGAGGCTTTGCATGATGCTAATGATAGGTACAGACTCTATGCTGACCGCAGACGCCTGCCTGCGCCTTCCTACCAGGTTGGGGACAGGGTCTGGCTGTCATCTCGCAACCTCCGGCTTCATGTTCCCTCACTGAAGTTTGCACCTCGGTTTATTGGGCCATTCCGTATCCTTCGCAGGATTAACCCAGTAGCTTACGCGTTGGAACTTCCTCCTAGTATGTGCATCTCAAATATGTTTCATGTCTCCTTATTGAAACTGTTGGTCTGTAACCGATTTACCACCTCGGTACCACGTCCTCACCCTATTCAGGTTGAGAACCATGAGGGGAATGAGGTACGATCCATTGTTGACTCCCGTAGGTTTCGTGGGCGCATACAGTACCTGGTGCATTGGAAGGGGTACGGTCTGGAGGAACGCTCCTGGGTTTCATCTTCGGACGTACCCTGTCCTCCTCCGCGAGTTCCATAGACGGTTTCCCCTCAAGCCCGGTGGCTCTCCGAGAGAGAGGGGTCATGGGGGGGGGTACTGTCAGGGCTGGCTTAGCCCTTACTCCTCTGGGCTATTTAAAGTCTCCAGCTCATTTCTCCATTGCCTTCACGTTGGTCACATCACTAGGAACCATCTCCTGCTGTTGTTTCAAGACTGGCTTGCTGACATCCCACCTGGCTTCCATCCTGCTTGTAGTTGCTCATCTTGGATCCCTGACCTCTGGACTGGCTGATTACCCAATTAGGTTTATGAACTTTGGACTGGCTGACTACCCGATCTGGCTACTGGACTCTGGCTTGCTTGACTACGCTTTTTCCTATTTACCTTTTTATTTTTATTAATAAACAAGTGCAATTTAATTGTACTTCTGTCTCTGTCTGTTTCATGGTTCCTGACAGTAGTTTTGTGTGCCAGTTTAACGCGATATAGTTCTGCGTGTGTTACTTCCAGTTTAGCGCCATATAGTTCTGTGTGTGTTACTGCCAGGTTAATGCCATATCGTTTTGTGCATTACTGCAAGATTAAAGCCATTTACTTTTTTGTGCGTTACTGCAAGTTTAACGCCATTCACGTCTGTGTGCATTACTTCAAGTTTAATGCCATATAGTTCTGTGAATCAATGTATGTTTAGGAATTATATTGCAGTATATTATAGTGTATCCATGGACTGTGTCTGTGTAGTATGGGTACTCAAATTAGAGTGCACCAATCACCATTTTACATTGATTGAAGGGCATGTACGTAAAAAATTTCAACTTCTTCTTTACATTTACTCATACGCACCGCCCCTCCCTCCCAATAAAGTCTGGGAGGACAACAAGGAGAGGCAGACGTTACCTTGGTACTGTAAGGGGGCCAGCAACAAATGCGTCCACAGGCAAAGGTGGACATGGTGGTCAGTCCTCAGGCACACCATAATTTTCCCCTTATAGTGAGTTTGCCTGTGCTATCCAGCCACAGCATGCAGAGGAGGTGGTGGACTGGCTTACTAAACCTTCCTCATCCTCCTCATCCTCTGTCATGCAAGCAGAGACAAGTGTGCAGTCCCCTGCAGTTATCAAAATGGATAAACCTGCCTCCTTGTCCACATTTATTCCTGCCCTAGCACTGACATCAACCATGGAGGAGTCAGCTGAGTTATTTGACCACAGTGCTAGCCACTTGCTCCTTGATGATGCCCAACCATTACTGGATTCAGATGTTGGTTCTGAGGTTGAGGATGACAGGAACATGACCCTAGAGAGAGGAGAGAACACTGTTAGACAAATCGGCATTCATGTTCCCCCAGCCGCAGTGTATTGCCAAGTTGTCTCCAGAGGTAATAATGATGATGGAGGAGATGGAGATAATGATGAGGTCACTGATGCGACTTGGGTACAAGATAGATCAGAGGAGGAAACTGAAGGTGAGGGGTCACAACCCCAAGGAGGCCAACATCAAGAAAGAGTAGGGAGCAGCCACCCTATTCCATCACATTCTGCAGCTGTTATCTCCCCAAAGCTCAGCTGTTTGGGTCTTTTACAGCACATCTGCAGCATATCGCACAGTTGCTTTCTGCAAACTGTGTCACAGGCACATCAAACTTGGCAAAAACACCAGCCATTTGGGTAACACATGCTTAACAAGGCATTTAACATCCAATCACTCAGCCCGTTGGCAAGAGCAACTAAAAGCCACACAAAAGGGGCACAAATCTGTCCCTCCTGCCTCTGCTATACTGAGTCATTACCTCTCAGCAGCTTCCAGTGACAGTAATAATGGTATAGCATAGGATGTCCCAGGTCCTAGCAGCCCATCTGCCAGCAGCACACCACCAGCTGTAAACTGTAGCCAGCAAATTTCTCTGTCCCATCCCCTGCAGAGAAAAAAAAGTACAGTCCCTGCCACCCACATGCCCAGTGTCTAAATGCAAGCTTGTCAAAGCTATTGGCTCTCTTTCAGAGCTGGGCTCAGCCCTTCTTTCTCTGAGCTGGCCGCTCAGATGTTGGCTAATTGTCAGCTCCTATCTTTCCACAGTTACTCAGCTGTTGATGATCTCCTGCTCGTCAGTCCTGCCTACCTAAGCCGTCCAGTCCAGAAGAGCTCTGCCTTCGCCCTGTTTAACATCACAGAAACTATTTCCTGCAATCCTGTTCAAGACTTGCTTTGTTGACATCCCTTCCGGCTCCAGATCTTGCTTACTGTTCCACTACATTGATCTCTGACTTCTGCCTTGGCTGACTATGCGTTCCGGTTACTGAACTTTGGTTATGTTTTGACTATGTTTGTTCATTTTACTTTTATTATTAAAGTGTGATTTAAATGTACTTCTATCTTGGCCTCATTTCATGGTTTCTGACACTCTGCAACTTCTGCCGTTCAACCTGGTGGATTCTGCCCCCTTCCGTGAATTTGCACAATGTGCTGTACCACAATGACAGGTTCCCAGTCGCTACTACTTTTCACGTAAGGAAGTTCTATCTCTCTACCATCACGTGGAAGGGAATGTTCTGGCATCATTGTGCAAGGCAGTCAGCCCTAAAATCCACCTTACTGCTGACACGTGGTCCAGCAAGCATGGGCAGGGACAAATATTTAGTTCACAGCACACTGGGTAATGTTGCTTGCAACTTGAAAGGATGCAGGAAAAGTCTTGGTGCTGCAGCCTGTTGTGCCCCCACACCTTCATACAGCTGGTGGTTAAGATGTCAGGCCTGTGAGCTCTACCCCCTCCTCCTCCTCTGCCACCTCCATGACCTCCTCTGCAGGATTGTCTGCAGAATTAAATATGAACATCAGGTACCCTCTAAGCTTTCAAAGGGCTATTCCCAGAGTCAGGCTAAATAGTGGTTCAGCTGGTGTGTTTAGGGGACAGGAACCACACTGGAGCAGAGATTCTTGCAGCTCTGCAGGGACAGGCCCAGAGGTGGTTCACACCACACTAGCTGGAGCCAGGAATGGTGGTGTGTGATAATGCCTCAAACTTCCTATCCGTCCTTAAACAGGGAAAGTTGACACATGTGCCATGCCTGGCACATATCCTCAATTTGGTGGTGCAGCATTTCCTTAATATGTACCCAGGGTTGCAAAATGTGCAACAGCTCAACAGGAGAGTCTGTAGCCATTTCGGTCATACACAGCCAGTGCTCAGTTGGCTGAAATTCAGCGGTAAATCCACCTGCCCGTAAACTGCCTGATTTGTGACATGTCCACCAGGTGGAACTCGACGTTGTCAATACTGTAGAGGCTATACATGTAGCAGAGGGATGTCAGCAAGTACCCGTGCGAATACAGCGTGACAACAGGCTCAGGCCACCTCAGCTTTTTTCCCCATGCCAGTAGCTGATCATTAAGGATGCATGGACTGTATTGTCACCATTTGAGGAGGCCACAAGGATGATGGACCATGACAGTGCATGCATCAGTGACACAATCCCTGTTGTGTTCCTGTTGGAGCAGACACTGCGTGGTATTATGGACAGGGCACTGGAGGCAGAACAGCAAGAGGAAGAGGAGGACTTCCTTTCCTCTCAAGCTCCCCTTTATCCAGACACCATCATTCCTATGTCACAGAACACACAGGAGGAGAGAGGGGAGGAGGATGAGGAGGGGGATTCTGGCACTTTCATAGGCTTCAGAAAAGAGGAAGACAAGCGATTGCTTTCCAACCCCAGGACCCTTGGGAGTGACTGGGAGGAGGAAGTTCCAGATGCTGCCATCCTGAGTGACCCTGGGGAGTCTGCTTCTCAAGCCTGCAAAAGGACCTAAGAATACGTGGGATAAAGGAGAAGAATGATTACTGGTTGGCAACCATCCTTGAACATCGTTATAAGGGGAAGGTCTCAGAACTCATCCCGTCCCCACAGAGAGTGTAGAAGATAAAATCTCTTGAGGACACGTTAAAGAGGATTTTATTGAATGTTTTTCTTGACCCCAGTAGGTTACAGCATTGTGGAAAACATTGTTTTGAGTCTTCTGTTGGTCAAGAGAAGAGCGTTGGAGAAGGTGTCCTCTTAAATGAGGCATTTCAGTATTTATTTATTCCTCGCCACCCAGGGCTGTCAGCTTCTACATCCCATCAGCAGTGTCTGCATCACATGGTGGACGATTACCTCGGGGCCAAAACAGAGCTGGAGAGCTTTCCAGCTGACGATCCACTGACTTAATGGGTCATGAGAATAGACTACTGGCCAGAACTTGCCCAGTATGCTATTGAGTTGTTGGGCTGCCCTGCATCTAATGGGCATTCAGTGCTGCAGGAGGTTTCGTTACTAGAACGCGTCTGTCCACAGACTCCATAGACTGTTTGACTTTTATAAAAATGAATCGGTCCTGGATTACCAGCTATGAAGCCCCTGATGCCGTTGTCACTGATTAAGTCTTTTTGGGATGTTGAATCTCTGCAGGACTTCAAGGCTGCCTAGCTTTGCAGGTGTTCAATCATTTCAGCAGGAAGAATGTTTTTCATATAGGATTCATGGGCACAATTAACACCCAAAGACCAATTTTGTCAGCACGTGTTTGACAGGTGCTTATCATTGCATTTTTTTTCAGCTAGGCCAATTCTTGCTTTCATTAAGAGTACCTCTATAAGGTTACACCATGATGTATCTAAAAAATCTCTAATCTTGTTTCCAGTAGACATGTGCATTCGTTTTCGTCCGAATGCATTTTCATACGAATTTCAGCTATTTTCGTTTTCATTTTGACAAACGATAACGAAAGCACAGAATCCGAAAAATGAAAGATCCGACATAAATAAATGCTTTATTTTCCTTTTAGTTGTTACAACAGTTCGATATAGAATAGGAGATTCGACGTGACTCTGACAATAACAATCTGTGTCTATAGAACCTGTGGTCGAAAGTGCCTAACCTTACCTCTATTAGTCCAAGATTATATAGAGAAAATATTTGACAGAGAAAAAAGATTTAACATCCGAGAAAAGATTCTGCAAGTTACTGTCCTAAAAAGTGTTTGGGGACCCGGGTCCTGCCCCAGGGAACATGTATCAATGCAAAAAAAGTTTTAAAAACTGAAGTTTTTTCGGCAGCAGTGATTTTAATAATGATTAAAGTGAAACAATAAAAGTGTAATATTCCTTTACATTTCGTAGGGGGGGGGGGGGGGTGTCTATATTATGCCTGTGAAGGGGCGCATGTTTCTGGTGCTTAGAACTGTCCCTGCACAAAGTGTCATTTATGCAGGAAAAAAAGTCCTTTAAAATCACTCGCAGCTATTATGAATTGTCGGCTCCGTAATACAGAGAACACTCATTGAAAGTCATTGATAAAAAAAAAATAAAAGCGTGGGGGTCCCCCAAATTCAATTACCAGGCCCTTCAGATCTGGTATGGATATTAAGGGGAACCCTGCGTCAAATAAAAAAAAAATTTGACGTGGGGTTCCCCCTAAATATCCATACCAGACCCTTTATCCGAGCACGCAACCTGGCAGGCCGCAGGAAAAGAGGGGGGGCAAGAGGGAGGATGATTTGGGGGTCTGTGACTCCTCAAAGCACCTTGTCCCCATGTTGATGTGGAGAAGGGCCTCATCCCCACAACCATGGCCGGTGGTTGTGGGGGTCTGCGGGTGGGGGGCTTATCAGAATCTGGAAGCCCCCTTTAACAAGGGGGCCCCCAGATCCCGGCCCCCCCTGTTTGAAATGGTAAGGGGGTACAAAAGTACCCCTACCATTTCACAAAGAAAGTGTAAAAAATAGTTAAATAAGACAAACACACACAAAATTCCTCCTCCTCCTCCTCCTCCTGTCACAAGTCCACCTGCAGAGCCACAGCTTCCAGGGAAGGCTGCAGGGCAGCATGGAGGGAAGGTTGCGTGGAAGAGTCATAAGTGATTGCCTGGCTTCAGTCTGGTCTGACAAAACTGTCAGAAACCATGAAACAGACAGAGACAGAAGTACAATCAAATCACACTTGTTTATTAATAAAAATAAAAAGGTAAATAGAAAAAAGCGTAGTCAAGCATAGCCAGAGTCCAGTAGCCAGATTGGGTAGTCAGCCTGTCCAAAGTTCATAAACCAGATTGGGTAATCAACCAGTCCAGACGTCAGGGATCCCAGGAGAGCAACTGCAAGCAGGATAAGAAGCCAGGAGGGATGTCAGCAAGCCAGTCTTGAAAAAACAGCAGGAGATGGTTCCTTGTGATGTGACCAACGTGAAGGCAAAGGAAAGAGTGAGCTGGAAGGCTTTAAATAGGCAGGTCAGACGAGCATCATCAGGAACAGCTGGTAACTGTGGAAAGAGAAGAGAGCTGGCTATTAGCCGATAGCTGAGCGGCCAACCCAGAGGAGGAAGGGCTAAGCCAGCCCTGACAAAAACAAGCAACCTGTTGTAGTACCACAGCCTGGGGACAGATATTTCATCTGCTGCTGTTCCTGTTCTCTGGGAGTCCTGGACCAAATTGACCTCCCTTCTATATGGACTTCTCAAACTACCAAGTTTTTAAGCCAAAAAGTTGATGTCTGCCTTGAAGGCCAAAGGCAGCTGTTTCTCCAGCATTGCCTTAATCTTTCTTTTTTTATTATGAGGGGAAATAAATTGAGATTTTTGTTTCTGAAAATACTTGCCTATGTGTTTTTCTTAAAATAGCAAATTGTGTTTGTGAGTAGGCAGGTACATTTCATAAATACAATGTCAAATTAACAAGGGACATGGACACCAACACCAAGTAACCTCCTTGTGGTTTACAAATACAAGATAATAATGGTGTTCTGTAAATGTGACAATGTGACATAAAAAAAATAAAAAGGAGATCACAAGAAAAAAAAATAAAAAATAGGAAATCTTGAAAAAAAATAAGACTCTCAAAAAACAAAAAAAGGTAAACATGTTTTATGGAGATCTGGCTTTAATTAAAATAAAGATTATTAATGAGATCACGAGAAATAATAAAGAAAGAAGTTTGTGAGAACTCTGTGTGAATATGAGCAGCAAAACAGCTTCATTCTTCTAGCATTATAAAGAAGAAGAGAATGTGCTGCATTGAAAGATTTAAAAATTATCTGTTCCATCTCATACTTGATTCTGAGCATGCGCGTTTTTTTGCGTGTCGGAATTGCATACACACGATCAGAATTTCTCTGACCCTTTTTTGTCGGAAAAATTGAGAACATGCTCTTAATCTTTTGCTGGCAAATTTCCGATGGAGCATACACACGGTCGCATTTTCTGACGATATGCTCTCATCTGTTATTTGCTGGCGAAATTCCAACAGTGTGTACGCGCCATTACTGGTTGTTGATATTTACATTTTATAAACCAAAGCTGTGAAAGTTATTATGGAATTAATATAAAAGGAATGGATATATTTTTTATATACAAAATATTAGGGTGGGGTTAACACATTATTTGGACTGCAGTAGCCACATGCTGCAGTTCATTTACAAAATGTTGCATGATGTAAAGTCAATATCACAAAGCACTTGTTTAGGTTACAGTCTTTGGCTCAATGCATTCTTGCTGTCCCAGGTGTCAAAGACTTCTCAGGAGGAAGCAGGGGCATCAAGAAGCTCACCAAGAATCCATATTCAGAATACTGATTTGCAACTTTAATGTTCGTATTTGCATTAATGTTTCTAGCAATGTGATTTTGAAAATGACCAGACAGGTACTTGAACCTACTTCTGATGTTGATGTTACATCTTTCGTTGAAGTTGAAAAGAAGGACAGGAAATTCACAAGTGCTGAGTTTGGTACTTTTTTTTATGAGTGGCTATTAGCCAGTCTGTTTTGCTGTTATGAAAAGGTCTAATTGACCATATGAGACTTCAGCGTGGCCTCTGTGAATCTCTCAAATTAAAGAGGAATAGTTGATGGGCTGAGGGAGATGAAGCATCTGAATTTCTTAGACTGCAATGGGGAATTGGCTCATGTCGCAGCTGACGACTTAAAAGTCATTGTACTTGTGAGCTGTAAAATTAATTAATTTAATGGTAGTAGAAAATTTCCTCACTCTCTTGTGAATATCAGATAACCCTTTCTGAAATTAAAAAATGAAAGATCAAACCTGAACCCTACGACATGATAAATCATTTGCATTCAAGTGACATTATATATTATTATACAGAGAAAACCACAAAGATATTGAGCAGCAGAAAAGAACAACCTCAAAAAGCATAACATAAATAAAAAGAACAGGATAAAAAAGTCAACAATCTCTCCCTCCCAGTCCTGTTCCATCCCTGAACTCACAATAATACAAGGAATATATAAATAAACCATAACTGTAAAAAAATATGTATATTAGTCAGTTAAAAGAGATTTTAAGCCAAACTTTAGGTTTTGGATAATCTGAGCAATGATTAAAACCACTGTCAGGGTTTTATTTTTGTTCTTTTTTACACAAAACAGATTGTGAGGAAAAAATCTGTACAAAATTAGGAAACATTCCCTCATAGGGCAGATGCCACTGAATGTTCCCATTCCGAGATTTTCTATTTCCTTTGCAGAGACAACCATAAAATGTAGATTTGTTTGGTAAGCAGGATAGATAGAGAAGAATTAAGTACTCCAAAGTGCCTGAAACTAAGGAGGTCACTGAGGGCTTGATTTAAAGCTAATTTGCTTCTTAATAAGAATATACAAATTAGTGAATGTCAATAGCCAGACCATAAGGTTACTTTAAACTAAAATTCAATCATCTGGTAACTCGTCCCCCCATTTCCAACATTGTATTGCATGCCCTTTAGTGACCTATAAGAATAAACTTCTAAAGCCCCATACACACTATCAGTTTTTCTGCTGAGTTTTTCCTTCAGATTTACCAAAACCATATGATATGAGGTCAAACCTTAGGAGTTTCAATTTGTATGCAATCAGGCAGGCTCTTGCACTACATGTTTTTGGTAAACCCGAAGGAAAAACTCAGCAGACAAACTGATAGTGTGTATGGTGCTTAAGAGGTCACTAACACAACAATAATCTGACACAAATCTGATACAGGGTAGGCCATTCAAGTAATACAACTTCCCATTGTAAATGCAGATTTAGAACTGTAATTTAGATGTATCATTCTTCAAAACACCGATGATTCTAAATGTGAATGCTTGAAAAGAGCTGATGCCCCAAAACTTGAGCATTGTAAAGCAGAGTATCTGATCTGTCACTGTAAGACAGAAAGATAAAGCTCTTTTGCATCTTCTCATTTTATCCTTTACCCCTTTCTGCAGAGAAAGCAAGAATAAATCTGCAAAGTTTTGTCTTTTCCTTAAAATTCAAATGCCTTCTCTAGTAGCTGCCAGAACTTCATCCTCAAACAGTAGTAATATAACCTATTACATCCCTGGGGGTGGGCATTTCATCCAGGTTTAGGGAGCAAGGCTCTGTACACTCACTTTTTTAATTTAACTATAAACTATTAGCCCCTGTACACACGGTCGGAGATTTCCACAACCAAATCCGTCGGATTTTGTCCGTCGGATTTAGTCTGACGGATTGTGTCCGAAACTGTTGCATACACACGGTCGGACTAAGTTGTCGAAAAATCCGATCTTTCAGAACGTGATGACGTAATTTCGTTACGATGGGACTAGATTCAGGCTAGTAGCCAATAGCTTTGATATAGGAATTTGATCTGAGCATGCGTGGCACTTGGTCCGATCAAAATTCTCTACACATGATCGGATTACGTCCGACCGGCCCAGTTGGTCGGGAAATATTTCCAACATGTTGTAAAATTGGGTCCGACGGAGATTCGGACGGAATCAGTCCGATGCATACCACACACAGTTGGATTATCTGACGACACGGTCCAATAAGACGCATTCCGACGGATTCTCCGACCGTGTGTACGCGGCATTAGAGTGTTGCATAAGCAACTTAACAGGTTTTTTTTTTTCTAAATCAGAGATAATTTAAACGCATAATTTAATTTTTCTTGGTTCTGTGCTCAAAATCCATATTGTCTTCTTCTTTTATCTGGTATTCATCTTGGAGGTCAACAAGCCTGTTATCTATGTTGCTAGAAATCAACTCTTCTGGCTTTTGTTCAAGATCATTGACACTTTGCCCCATGAGTATTCCTAATTGCTGCATTTTAATATGTATGTATTTTTATCTATAGAAACATATGAGTGAAAAAATAATTTTGCTTCAAAATCATATTTATTTTTCAAAATGCACACATATTTTAAACCTGTTTGCAAATGTCAAAGATAAAGTGCCTTGGAAAAGTATTCATACCCCTTGAAATTTTCCACATTTTGGCATGTTACAACTAAAAACGTAAATTTATTTTATTGGGATTTTATGTGATAGACCAGTGATGGCGAACCTTGGCACCCCAGATGTTTTGGAACTACCATTTCCCATGATGCTCCTGCACTATGCAGTGTAGTTAAGCATCATGGGAAATGTAGTTCCAAAACATCTGGGGTGCCAAGGTTCGCCATCACTGTGATAGACCAACACAAAATGGCACATAATTGTGAAGTGGAAGAAAAATGATAAATGGTTTTCAATTATTTTTTTACAAATAAATATGTGAAAAATTTGGCATGCATTTGTATTCAGCCCCCCGGAGTCAATACTTTGTAGAACCTCCTTTCGCTGCAATTACAGCTGCAAATCTTTTTGGGGATGTCTCCACCAGCTTTGCACATCTAGAGAGTGAAATATTTGCAGATTCTTCTTTGCAAAATAGCTCAAGCTCTGTCAGATTGGATGGAGAGCATCTGTGAACAGCAATTTTCAAGTCTTGCCACAGATTTTCAATTGGATTAAGGTCTGGATTTTGACTGGGCCATTCTAACACATGAATATACTTTATTCCATTGTAGCTCTGGCTGTATATTTAAGGTCATTGTCCTGCTGGAAGGTTAATCTCTGCCCCAGTCTCAAGTCTTCTGCAGACTCTAACAGGTTTTCTTGTAAGAGGGCCCTGCATTTGTCTACATCCATTTTCCCATCAACTCTGATTATCTTCCCTGTCCCTGCTGAAGAAAAGCATCCCTGCATCATAATGCTGCCACCACCATGTTTCACAGCAGGGATGGTGTGTTCAGGGTGATGTGTAGTGTTAGTTTTCCATGACACGTAGCATTTTTCTTTTAAGCCAAAAAGTTAAATTTTGGTCTAATCTGATCAGAGAACCTTTGTTTGCTGTGTCCCCCACATGGCTTTTCGCAAACTGGCTTTCTTTCAGCAATGGCTTTCTTCTTGCCACTCTTCCATAAAGGCCAAATTTGTGGATTACCCAACTAATAGTTGTCCTGTGGACAGATGCTCCCACCTGAGATTTAGATCTCTGCAGCTCCTCCAGAGTTACCATGGGCCTCTTGGCTGCTTCTATGATGAATGCTCTCCTTGCCTGGCCTGTCAGTTTAGGTGGACTAAACATCTATGGAAAGCATGGAGGAGGACAGGAGCATGTACTTCTGATGATCAGACCAAAGAGCGTTCCTCTGGACCATACCCTTTCCAATGAACCAGGTACCGTATGTGCTCACTGAAACCTACAGGAGTCAATGACCAATTGTATCTCATACACCTCACAGTTCTCGACCTGTACCGAGTGAGGACGTGGTACCATACTGATGAAGCGGTTGCACACCAAAGGTTTTAATATGGAGACATGAAAACATTCAAAATAGGCATGTTAGAAGGAAGGTCTCATGCGTAAGTCACTGGGTTGATCCTACGTAGAATACGGAAAGGCCCAATAAATCATGGTTTCAGTGAGGGAACATGGAGCCAGAGGTTTACGAGATGACAGCCAGACTCTCTCTCCAACCTGATATTAAGGCGCAGGTAGGCGTCGGCAGTCATTCTGTACCTCTCACTGGCACATCGCAAGGACTCCTGGACTTGCACCGAAGTGGAACGAAGATCGATGAGATGTCCCTCTAATTCAGGCATTCTTTGAAGAACAAATGAGTCAGGCAAAATGGATGGTTGGAAACCATAATTTACCATAAACGGAGACAATCAGGAAGCGGCATTGGTGGCACTATTGTGAGCAAACTCGGCCCAAGGCAGGAGGTCTGACCAGTTGTTATGGTGAATATCAGAAATATAGCAGCGTAGAAACTGCTCCAAGACTTGGTTGTCTCATTCTGCAGCCCTATTTGACTGTGGATGATAAGCAGAGGAGAGGGAAAGCTGAATTCCTAACTGTGCACAAAAGGCTCACCAAAACCTGGAGACAAACTAGCTACCCCTGTCAGAGATGATAACCTTAGGTAGCCCATGCAACCGAAAGATTGCTCAAGCAAAAATGGATGCCAGTTCTTTGGCTGTGGGCAAATTTTTTAGTGGAATACAATGTGACATTTTCGAGAGAATCGGTCAACTACCATAAGAATAACTTTGTTGCCCTGTTAGTTGGGAAACGCCACAATAATATCCAAAGACAGATGGGTCCAAGGCCTCTCTCCATTGGGTATGGTTTGTAGGAGGCCCACTGGAAGTTGTCATGCTGTCTTACTCTGTACACACATGGAACAAGCGGCTACTAGGGATGAGCTCTGTGTTTTTTCGTTTCGAACATCGGCCGTTCGTCTGTTCGGCGAATTCAGAACTTTGTGGACAGTTCGCACAAAATTCGTGTGGCACGAACGGTCCACAGTGCACTACGACATCGCAATGCATTGCTGGCTCATGGTTGGCCAAGCATGCACTGTGACCCCACATACTTGGCCAATCACAGCGCCGGTAGCGAGGAGAGCCATAATTGGCCACAGGCAGGATGCCTGTGGCCAATTATAGCTAAGGGGGTTTAGTACATGCCCCACACTATATAAGGCCGCCAGCGAGGCAGCCTTGTGCAGTGTGTTGGCATGCAGGGAAAGTGCTAGATAGTCAGGGACAGTGTGTTCTTTTCTCAGCCATCTGCAGGAGTTAGTGGGTGTTGTGTGCCTCCAGCGCAGTATACATCTGTATCTACCCTTTATTGCTGTTGTTCTCTAATACAGCCATCTGCAGGAGTTAGTGGGTGTTGTGTGTCTCCAGCGCAGTATACACCTGTATCTACCCTTTATTGCTGGTGTTCTATAATACAGGCATCTGCAGGAGTTAAAGTGGGTGTTGTGTGCCTTCAGCACAGTATACACCTGAAGATACCCCTTAATGCTGGTGTTGTTTGTTGCATAGCTTGCATATTAGCCTTTAAAATTAGCACTTTTGATTTCGAACGTTCGAGCCCCATAGACTTTAATAGGTTTCTAAAGTTCGTACGAATTTTAGGTCCGTTCGAAGGTTCTGGTACGAACCGAACTGGGGGGTGTTCGGCTCATCCCTAGAGGCTACAAAAGATGGTTACATCAGCACGGAGACTAGGCCACCAGAATTGTTGAGAAATAGCCCAAATGATTTGATTCTTCCCTGGGTTGCCAGCCACCTTGAGAGAATGGTAAATATGGTAGACATGTACGATTCCTTTCGTACAAATCGAAAATTCGTACGAATTTCCGGAAATTCGTACATTCGTATGAATCTGAAATACAAATTTTTATGCATACGAATTCCGTATAAAATACGAAATTTCGTTTACGAATTTCTGATCCAAATTCATAATGAAAATTCTTAATTGTTAAGAAAAGTTAACGAACCTAAAAGTTAAAAACCCAGGAAGTCAGCACAGCACAGGGATGGTTGGAACCCCTCATAATGATAAATTCATCATAACGAAAATTCGTAATTGTTACGAAAAGTTAATGAACCTAAAAGTTAAAACCCCAGGAAGTCAGCACAGGGATGGTGGGAACCCTATGGGGAATTTTGTTAACGAATTTCGGAAATTTGGATCCAAATTAACAGAATTGTGACTGGTGTTTTGTTCACCAATCAGAGGAAGTCAGCACAGCACAGGGATGGTGGGAACCCCTCATAATGGACACAGCAGGTGTACAGACCTGGGAACTCAGCACAGGGATGGTGGGAACCCTATGGGAATTCTATGCTTACGAATTTCATACTAAATACAACATTTTGTTAACAAATTTTCGGAATTTCAGATACAAATTAACAGAATTGTTGTTTTGTTCACCAATCAGAGGAAGTCAGCATAGCACAGGGATGGTGGGAACCCCTCATAATCGGCACAGTGGGTGTACACTCAGACCCGGGAACTCAGTACAGGGATGGTGGGAACCCGTCATAATGGACACAGCAGGTGTACAGACCTGGGAACTCAGCAGAGGGATGGTGGGAACCCTATGGGAATTTATATGCATATGAATTTCATACGAAATACTAAATTTTGTTAACAAATTCTGGATCCAAATTAACAGAATTGTGACTGGTGTTTTGTTCACCAATCAGAGGAAGTCAGCACAGCACAGGGATGGTGGGAACCCCTCATAATGGGCACAGTGGGTGTACACTCAGACCTGGGAACTCAGCACAGGGATGGTGGGAACCCCTCATAATTGTCACAGCAGGTGTACAGACCTGGGAACTCAGCACAGGGATGGTGGGGACCCCTCATAATGATAAATTCATCATAATGAACATTCGTAATTTTTCTGAAAAGTTAACAAAACTAAAGGTTAACCCTTTCATGACTAAGCCTATTTTTGACATTTGGTGTTTACAAGTTAAAATCCCCATTATTTGCTAGAAAATTACTTGGAACCCCCAAACATTATATATATATATTTAGCAGAGACTCTAGAGAATAAAACGGCGATTGTTGCAATATTTTATGTCACACGGTATTTGTGCAGCGGTGTTTTAAACTCAACTTTTTGGGAAAAGGGACACTTTCATGAATTAAAAAAAAACGAAACAGTAAAATTAGCCCAATTTTTTTGCATAATGAAAGATGAAAGATGATGTTACGCTGAGTAAATAGATACCAAACATGTCACACTTTATAATTGTATGCACTCGTGGAATGACGACAAACTACGGTACCTAAAAATCTCAATAGGCGACGCTTTCAATTTTTTTTCCGGTTACCAGGTTAGAGTTATGCCTTGTACACACGATCAAACAATCCGGTGGAAAAGTCCAATCCCCCCGTGTGTGGGCTCCGGCGGACTTTTTTTACCCAAAAGTCCAGCGGACTAAGAAAGTATTTTTGCACTCCAATCTGTCCGCCGGACTCGCATTTTGGCAGACAATCCGGACGTGTGTGCGCTAGTCCGCCGTACTTTTGAAATGAACGGACTTTTCCCACCCGGGAAAAAGGTGCTCATTTTGAGCGCGTCTCCAGGTAGCCGGGGCCAGCGAAGGAGGCATCTCTGGCCCCATCACCTGGTATTAACTTAAAGGGGAACCCCTATGCCGAAAAATCAGCGTGGGGTCCCCCCCCAGGTCCATATCAGACCCTTATCCGAGCACGCTACCCGGCCGGCCAGGAAAGGGGGTGGGGACGAGCGAGCACCCCCCTCCTGAGCCGTACCAGGCCGCGTGCCCTCAACATGGGGGGGGCCTTGGGAAGGAGGGGGCCGTGCGGCCCCCCCACCCCAAAGCATCTTGTCCCCATGTTGATGAGGACAAGGGCCTCTTCCCGACAACCCTGGGCGTTGGTTGTCGGGGTCTGCGGGCCGGCACCCCACCCTATGTGAATGAGTATGGGGTACAATGTACCCCTACCCATTCACTTGTGAAAAAAATGTAAATAAAATACAACATGCAAGGGTTAAAAATTATTTATTGCACAGCTCCAGGGGTCTTCTTCTGTCTTGGGGGGTCTTCTCGCCGGACTCCTCCGCTATCTTCTGCTCTTTTGCTAGCTCTTTTACTAGTGGAGGAGCCCGGCTTTCTTCTTTGTCGCCGCTGCCTGGGGGTCTTATTCCGACTTCGGGGGTCTTGTCCCCCTCTTCGGGGGTCTTGTCCAGGGTTGTCGGGAAGAGGCCCTTGTCCTCATCAACATGGGAGCAATGTGCTTTGGGGTGGGGCGGCTGAGCGGCCCCCCCTTCCCCAAAGCACCCCCCATGTTGAGGGCACGCGGCCTGGTACGGCTCAGAAGGGGGGCGCTCGCTCGTCCCCACCCCTTTCCTGACCGGCCGGGTTGCGTGCTCGGATAAGGGTCTTATATGAGCCTTGGGGGGACCCCCACTGCGTTTTTTCGGCATAGGGCTTCCCCTTTAAGTCCATACCAGATGGCGGAGCCAGCGACTTGTCAATCTCGCCGCCGAAGGCGGCGACATTGACTTCCTTCGCTAGTCCCGGCTATCTGGAGCTGCGTTCAAAATGAACGGACTTTCCTCCATGTGTGGGCAAGTCCATTCATTTCAAACGGCAAATGGACTTTTCTCCGTGCGGGATAGTCCATTAATTTCAAAAGTACGGCGGACTAGCAGACACACGACCATATTGTCCGCATGACTGCAAGTCCGGCGGACAGTTTTTGAGTCAAAACTTTTCCGCCGGATAGTTTGATCGTGTGTACGCAGCATAAGACAACCTTTTACATTTAAAAAAAGTGGTCAAAAAGTGGGGTTGTCTTATACGCCAGCTGCCCGCTGGATGTCAGCCCGCCAGATGCTCGTCGAATGTGCGGTAATAGTGTATACATACAGTATACAGTGCTGAGCCAATCCCGGCGAGCAATGTATTCTATTAATGAATACAGAGCCTGCTTGGATTGGAGTGTCAACCTCTGACAATCCAAGCAGGCTACATAGAGTAACCTGCTTGGATTGGCTTTGAGAGTCAGAGAGGCGCAGGCTGATGATGTTACAGCCTCTGCCAATCCAAGCAGGCTTTGTATTCATTAATAGAATACATTGCTTGCCATGATTGGCTCGGCAGTGTATACCGTATTCTGCAGTGTACCCGGCGCTACTGTACATGCAGTATTACTGCACATCCAGCTCCAGATCTCCCCTTCATATATTATGATTTCTGGTGCTTTGGAGGAGAGGATTCACTGGCCACATTGTTGCTGCCTACCAATTGTAGGATCTCTGGGACTTGTAGTTCACCCGTTTCCTTTGTGATTTCATAACACATAATACAGTGTTAATACCTGACAGATTACAATACCTGACAGATTAGTGTGAAATGGCTGAATTGGCTCCAGCAAGAAGAAAACATGAAGCCAGTTTCAAGCTCAAAGTTGTAAACTTTGCCAAGGAACATAAAAGTAACAGAAAAGATGGTCCGAGACTGGAAAAGCAAAGGAAGATGCATTAAAAAGTATGCCAAGGGGTAAGTGTGCATTAACCACTTCAGCCCCGGACCAATAAACAGCCTAAGGACCAGAGGTCTTTTTACAATTTCGCACTGCACTGCTTTAACTGGTAATTGCGTGGTCATGCATTGTTGTACCCAAACAAAATTTGCGTCCTTTTCTTCCCACAAATAGAGCTTTCTTTTGATGGTATTTGATTGCCTCTGCGATTTTTATTTTTTGCGATATAAATGGAAAAAGACCGAAAATTTTGGGAAAAAATGATATTTTCTACTTTTTGTTATAAGAAAAATCGAATAAACTAAATTTTAGTCATACATTTAGGGCAAAATTTATTCAGCCACATGTCTTTAGTAAAAAAAATGTCAATAAGCGTATATTTATTGGTTTGCGCAAAAGTTATAGCGTCTACAAACTAGGGTACATTTTCTGGAATTTACACAGCTTTTAATTTACGACTGCTTATCTCATTTCTTGAGGTGCTAAAATGGCAGGGCAGTACAAACCCCCCCAAATGACCCCATTTTGGAAAGTAGACACCCCAAGGAAGTTGTGGAGAGGCATATTGAGCCCATTGAATATTTTTTTTTTGTCCCAAGTGATTGAATAATGACACAAAAAAAAAAAAAGTTTACAAAAAGTTGTCACTAAATGATATATTGCTCACACATGCCATAGTTATATGTGGAATTGCACCCCAAAATATATTCTGCTGCTTCTCCTGAGTATGGGGATACCACATATGTGGGACTTTTTGGGAGTCTAGCCGCGTATGGCACCCCGAAAACCAATCACTGCCTTCAGGATTTCTAAGGGTGCAAATTTTTGATTTCACTCCTCACTACCTATCACAGTTTCGAAGGCCATAAAATGCCAAAATAACACAAAACCCCCCCAAATGACCCCATTTTGGAAAGTAGACCCCCCAAGGAAGTTGTGGAGAGGCATGTTGAGCCCATTGAATATTTTTTTTTTTTGTCCCAAGTGATTGAATAATGACACCATTTTGGAAAGTAGACACCCAAAGCTATTTACTGAGAGGCATGTTGAGTCCATGAAATATTTTATATTTTGCCACAAGTTGCAGGAATTTTACAATTTTTTTTTTGCACAAAGTTGTCACTAAATGATATATTGCTCACACATGCTATGGGCATAAGTCAAATTACACCCCAAAATAAATTCTGCTGCTTCTCCCGAGTACGGGGATACCACATGTGGGGGACTTTTTGGGAGCCTAGCCACGTACGGGACCCCGAAAACCAAGCACTGCCTTCCGGATTTAAATATAAAATGCTACCAAAAAAACCTGTTAGCGATCGCAGGGATCAGGCCTGACTCTGCGATCGCTGCAGTTATGTGTTTAGTGTTTTGTAAGTGACAGTGATCGATCGATACTGCACTTGGGTGGGCTGGGCAGAGGGGCAAAACGCAGGTGCCAGCAGGTATCTGGGCTGATCTCACTAACAATGCATTTTTTTGGAACCCTAAACTGCTGGGGATGCTAGTATAGATCTGATCAGATCAGATATTGATCTGTTCAGATTCTATACCACTACGGGAGGTTTATGCTTTGCGTGTGGGTGTTAGCGGTACTGGCACTAACCTAGCGCTGCCTGGGGCGACGCAGACCCTGACCCTAAAACCTAATTGATATCACCCGCCGGGTGATCAGGGGGTTAAACCTTTATTGGGTAATAAATGGTGGGTGCCCTGATACTATAAAAAGCAAACTAACCAGCGTCACCCGTAACACTTATACGGTGATCACTGGTGAAAGGGTTAACTAGGGGCAATCAGGGGGGTTCAAATTTTTATTAGGTAGTATATGGGGGTCCCTGGCGCTATATAAAAACCTGACGGGGAACCTAAATAACTAACTAGCTAACCAGCGTCACCAGTGACACTTATACTGTGATCGCTGGTGAAAGGGTTAACTAGGGGCAATCAGGGGGTTAAAACCATTATTGGGTAGTATATGGGGGTACCTAGTGCTATAAAAACCTGGCTGAGAACCTAAAAAAATAACTAGCTACCTAGCGACACTAGTGACACTAATGCAGCGATCAGAAAAATGATCGCTTAGTGACACTGGCAAAAGGGGGTGACAGGGTTAACTAGGGGAAATCAGGGGGTTAAAACCATTATTGGGTAGTATATCGGGGTACCTAGCGCTATAAAAACCTGGCAGTGAACCTAAAAAAATAACTAGCTACCTAGCGGCACTAGTGACACTAATGCAGCTATCAGAAAAATGATCTCTTAGCGACACTGGCAAAAGGGGGTGAAAGGGTTAACTAGGGGCACCCAAGGGGTTAAAACCATTATTGGGTAGTATATCGGGGTACCTAGCGCTATAAAAACCTGGCGGTGAACCTAAAAAAATAACTAGCTACCTAGCGACACTAATGCAGCGATCAGAAAAATGATTGCTTAGTGACACTGGTAAAAGGGGGTGAAAGGGTTAACTAGGGGCAATCAGGGGGTTAAAACCATTATTGGATAGTATATTGGGGTACCTAGCGCTATAAAAACCTGGCGGTGAACCTAAAAAAATAACTAGCTACCTAGCGACATCAGTGACACTAATGCAGCGATCAGAAAAATGATCGCTTAGTGACACTGGCAAAAGGGGGTGAAAGGGTTAACTCTAGGGGCAATCAGGGGGTTAAACCTTTATTGGGGGTGATAGGGGGCTACCCTGGACCTAACACTAACTGCCCTGACAGTTTTTACTTTTACAACTGACACTGAATGCAGTGATCAGTAAATAAATGATCAATGCAATCAGTGACACTGTGACTGGGGGGGAGGGGGGGCGGTCGGGGGGCGATCGGGGGGGATCGGGGAGCTTTGTGTACCTATGTGTACCTATGTGTTAGAGTAGTGTTTTGGTGCACTTACTTTCTGTCTTCTCCTCGTAGTCCGGTCAAAAGACCGCCCCAAGGAGAATGACATCGTGTGTACGCGGCATAAGACAACCTTTTTTTTTATTTTTAATAAAGGAATTTTTCAAAAGTGTGTTTGTCTTATTTAACCATTTTGACACTTTCTTTGTGAAATGGTAGGGGTACTTTTGTACCCCCTTACCATTTCAAACAGGGGGGGGGGCGGGATCTGGGAGTCCCCTTGTTAAAGGGGGCTTCCAGATTCTGATAAGCCCCCCGCCCGCAGACCCTCACAACCACCGGCCAGGGTTGTGAGGATGAGGCCCTTGTCCTCATCAACATGGGGACAAGGTGCTTTGAGGGATCACAGACCCCCAAAGCATCCTCCCAATGTTGAGGGTATGTGGCCTGGTATGGTTCAGGAGGGAGGGGGGCCGCTCTCTCGTCCCCCCCTCTTTTCCTGCGGCCTGCCAGGTTGCGTGCTCGGATAAAGGGTCTGGTATGGATTTTTAGGGGGACCCCCACGTCAATTTTTTTTTAATTTGATGCGGGGTTCCCCTTAATATCCATATCAGACCTGAAGGGTCTGGTATGGATATTTAGGGGGACCCCCACGTCAATTTTTTTTTTTTATTTGACACGGGGTTCCCCTTAATATCCATGTCAGACCTGAAGGGCTTGGTAATTGAATTTAGGGGAACCCCCACGCTTTTTTTTTTTTATCAATGAATGAATGAATTGTCGGCTAATACAGAGAACACTCATTGAGTGTTCTCTGTATTACGGGGAGCCGACAATATAGCCGCAAGTGATTTTAAAAGACTTTTTTTCCTGCACAAATGACACTTTGTGCAGGGACAGTTCTAAGCACCAGAAACATGCGCCCCTTCACAGGCATACTATAGATACCCCCAGCTACGAAATTTAAAGGAATATTACACTTTTATTGTTTCACTTTAATCATTATTAAAATCACTGCTCCTGAAAAAACGGCCGTTTTTAAAACTTTTTTTTGCATTGATCCATGTCCCCTGGGGCAGGACCCGGGTCCCCAAACACTTTTTAGGACAGTAACCTGCATATTACCCTTTAAAATGAGCACTTTAGATTTCTCCCATAGACTTGTACAGGGTGTTCCGGCTTTTCGAATTTGCTGCGAACAGCCCAAATTGTTCACTGTTCGCTGAACAGGCGAACAGGCAATGTTCGAGTAGAACATGAGTTCGACTCGAACTCGAAGCTCATCCCTAGTGCAAACTAAGACCAATGATTATTTTTAAAAGAAAAACAACGCCAAACATGAAGTTCCCTGTTGGAGTTTTTGTACATGTGAATGAAAAAGGCTGGATGGATGAAGAAGGGGTACAGCTATGGCTTGAAAATGTATGGAGTAGGCAACCAGGTGGACTTAGTTGAGGACATAGCCTACTGGTGTGGGATATGTTCAGGGCTCATCTAACTCCTAGCACAAAGGAAAGGCTGACAAGAATAAACACAGATGCAGCGGTTATTCCTGCAGGATTGACATTGTTGGTACAACCACTGGATGTGTGCCTAAATAAGCCGTTTAAAGATCGCATTCGAGAACAGTGGAATGCAGTGGCGGCTGATGCTCAAATTTTTTGGAAGGGGCGAAAACAAACTGAAAAATTCTGAAAAAAAAACCCATCAATTGCAGCCTCACTGTACCATCAAGCGCAGCCACTGTGCCATCAAACGCAGCCACTGCGCCATCAAACGCAGTCACTGTGCCATCAAACGCAGCCACTGTGCCATCAAACACAGGCACTGTGCCATCAAATACAGCCACTGTGCCCATCAAATGATACCACTGTATCATCAAATGCAGCCACTGTGCCATCAAACGCAGCCACTGTGCCATCAAACGCAGCCACTGTGCCCATCAAACCTAGCCACTGTGCTCATCCATCCAATTCCTGTCCCTTCAACCCTCAGATCAGTCCCAATTCCTGCCCCATCAGACCTCAAATACTGGTATATAGCATGTCTCACAATCATGGTATATAGCATTTCCCACAAAGCTTGGTATATAACATTTCTCCCAAATCCTGGTATATCACATGTCTCACAAAGCCTGGTATATAGCATTTCTCATAAAGCCTGGTATATAGCATTTCTCACAAAGCCTGGTATATAGTATGTCTCACAATCCTGGTATATAGCATTTCTTACAAATCCTGGTATATACCATGTCTCACAAAGCCTGCACAATTACCCCCCCCCCCCATTGTGCACAATTACCCCCCACCCCATCTGCACAATTACCCCCCCCAGTCTTCACAATCCCCCTCCCCTAGTCTTCCCCTAGTCTGCACAATCCCCCTCCCCTAGTCTGAACAAATACCCCCATCTGCACAATTACCCCCCCCCATCTGCTCAATTACCAACCCCCAGTCTGCACAATTACCACCCCCCAGTCTGCACAATTATCACTCCCCCAGTCTGCACAATTGCGACCCCCCAAGTCTGCACAATTACCACCCCCCCAGTCTGCATAATTATCACCCTCCCCGTCTGCATAATTACCACCTTCCCAGTCTGCAAAATTACCCCCCCATCATCAGCACAGATCTCCCAGTCACTCACTGATTGAGTGGAGAGAATGAGAGGGGGACAGAGCACTGCAGAGAAGCACAGCGAAGGGAACAAACTGACAGTGGGGGAAGGGCCCACCGTCCAGGCCTCTAGCCTCCAGGGATTAGTGTGTGCGGAGCAGAGTGGCAGAGGAGCAGCTTGCGTGCCGCAGCCACGCCACATAATCAGCTAGCTAGGAGGAGAAAGAGAGAGACACTGTCCATGACAACAGATGGCCCACGGCAGTTTACATACCTTAGAAGCCTGCAGCGAAGCTCAGCTCAGGAGTCGGTCAGGCTTTATTCACTCCATTCACCATGCGCCAGTCAATCTCAGTCCACTCACATCACACACTGAGCCGAGAACTGGTGGGCAGTGCCATTAAAAGCGCCGCCCACTGTCCTCTGGCCATTAAAATAAATGAACAGGAGCTGCACTGGCAAATGGAGTATTTGCGAGTGCATCACTTGTGCCCCAGACACTCCCTAAACATGGGCAATTCAGCTGATTGCAGGCTGGGAAACTTCCCATTTCCAACTTCGCCGCATGTCTGCCGCCCGGTCACACTTAAAGTGACCATTTTTTTTCTTACAGATTGGGGGGGCGGCCCCCTATAGACAGGCCGGCACTGGTGGAATGAGTGGATGGTTAGTGGCAAAAAGTCATCCACAGTTGGATGTTTTGTGCAAATTTGTCATAAAAGCCTGGAATGATATTGAAGCAGAAACAGTAATCAAGTCTTTCAAGAAGTGTTGCATATCAAATTCATTGAATGGTATGGAGGACGATTATTTGTGGCAAGATGAAGGGGAAGTCGAAGCTGAAACCACACCATCTGATTCAGACTTAGATCCATATGATGACTGTCTTACAAATGTAACACAAGATGTCATTGATGAACTTATGATGTCAGAGTATGAACATGATGAGGATTTTGAAGCATTTTAAGTACCAGTAAGTCATAACCAATTTAATTAAAATTACTGTATTTAAATCAAATCTGATGTTAAGTCTAATTCTTTTTGATGTTTCAAATTTTTTTTAAATGGTGTTGCCTCAGAAGGGGGGTAGTCTTATATGTCGAGTACAGCCCAAAACCTATGTTTTTACTGGAAAAATAGGGGGTCGTCTTATAAGTCCAGTTGCCTTATACGCTGGCAAATATGGTAAGCCTTTAAAATGAGCACTTTTGGTTTTTCATGTTAGTGTCCCATAGACTTTAATGGTGTTCCACGGGTTTTCGAATTTGCTGCAAACACCGTGTAATGTTCGCTGTTCACTGAACAGGTGAACACCCAGTGTTCGAGTTGAACTTACGTTTGACTCAAACATCGGGCTAATTTCTAACATAAGCTGAATCAATCTTGGGAGGGGGGTGCAAAGGAGCCCCTGGACTGGGAGGGTGCAGAGGAGATGCTGGAGTGGGGTGGGGGCTCTGGGCTATAAAAGGCCCTGGGCTATAAAATGGTTGGTATGGCAAAGACCCTGAATTAGGAGAGGGGGGTGCAGAGGAGGCCCTGGACTAGGAGGGGAGTGCAGAGGAGGCTCTGGTGTAGGAGGGGAGTACACAGGAGGCCCTGGACTAGGGGGTGCAGAGAAGGCCCTGGACTTGAAAAGTGGGGTTGATGTGGTAAAGGACCTGGATTCAGAGAGAGTGCAGAGGAGGCCCTGGGACTAGGGGGGTGGGTGCAAAATAGACCATTGACTAGGAAATGGTGGTTGGTGAGGCAAAGGCCCCTGGATAGGGGGGTACAAGGGAGATACTGAACTAGGTGAGGGGGACATTTTTTAATTGTTGCAAGTAATGCCAAACAGGAGCAGAGACACTAGTCGTGTGATAGATTTATTAAAGGAGAAGTACAGCCAAAGCCTGTTTGGTTGTACATTTACTGTTGATCACAGCAGTGCAGATTTTTTGAACTCCTGTGACCCATTTTCAGATGACAGTGGGTTTAAGCCCACTCTCGGCTGATGCACAGGGTTGGTCCAGGCGGGGGAAAGATCACAACCATATGGTTGAGATCTGCCCACATATCTGGAGTGGCACCCAGCTCAGCCTAACAGCAAGCCGAGAGCCTTAGCCACTCCAGCCCCCTCCACAGCCCAGTGCTTCAGTGAGCACTGGGGAGGGAGGGGGTAGAGCATAGAGCCAGAGACTGACAGCCACCAGCTCTCTGTTTAGGGAGCACTGAGAACAGAGTGATCGGTGGTATTTGATTACTCGGTTCTCAGTCTTAGAGCCGGCAGGGGAAAAATACAGCATCTACCTAGGTAAGTATGATTCATAAATAAAAACTGTGTTCTGTGCAGGTATTCCAGTCAAAGTTAATTGGAATGCAACAGCTGCATGGACAAAGTCGAATGTCAAAATTTTACCTGGCATACAGGACCTGTTTCATTGCCTGTCTGAATGAGCCCTTAGGGGAATGTATTAAAACTAGAGCAGAGTTTTGAGAAGCTGTGGATGGCAACCAATCAGCTCATAGCTTTCATTTTTTAAAGCTGAACAAGCTGAAGATAGAAGCTGATTGCTTGCTATTCGCAGCTTTTCCAGATTCTGATTGCACCAGTTTTGATACATTTCCCTCACTGTGTTTTACATTTCTTACTCCTAACTACAAAATTCTAAGTACAGCACATTCTTTGTTAAAGTGTTTGTAAAGGCACAAGGTTTTTTTTTATTTTTTATTTGAATAGTCTTTATTAAGTTTTCAGGAAAACAAGAGATACAAAAGCAATGATACCTTCTGCTGTACAACAGACTAAGAATGTAATCAAATGTATTATCATACAATGAATGTTATTATTGTGGTAATGAAACTGAAATGGCCCTCCCGCTCCGACACCCCTTCTGGGAACAAACTGTGTTGCGGGCTGTTGGGCTCATCACGTTCCCTATTGGAATGCAATACTATATTCAGAGTGATGTGTTCTAAAGCTCTTAGCATACATTTGTCCACTGTATAGTGTAGATTTTTACCTAGTAGTACAGTATGTTCAATGACTAAAATAGAATAGAATAATAATAACATATAAAATAAAAATACAAATAAAAATAAAACAGACATGTTAAACACATTTGTGCGTCATTTAACTTTGATAGAGCAAATATGCATGTGCACAATCCAGAAGGAAGCAGGTAAGTAAGTAAAGTCACCTTGGTTTATATGAAGAAGGTGGATTATTATACATCTCTTCATTGGGTCCAATCTGATAAGTAGTGGTGTTTATTTGGGTTTAGGTACAAGGTTTTTAATCTTCATGCATTCTAAAAACCTTCTGTGTGCAGCAGCCTCCCCTGCTCCACCTAATACTTACCTGAGCTCCCTCTCAAACCAGCGATGTCCATAAGAGCCTTGGTTGTCCGGGGACACACACTCCTATTTGGATTTTGGCAGCAGCCATTGGCTCAAACTGCTGTCAATCAAAGCCAGTGAGCCAATCAGAAGATGGAGGGTGCAGAGTCAAGCCATGGCTCCATGTTTGAATGGAAACACAGAGCTGCAGCTCGGGAGCATGCCTGCTTGGGTGGGGGCACCCAGAAAGAAAGACGGGTAAGTGGTGCTGGAGAGGGACCCGAGAAGAGGAGAATCCAAGCTGCTCTGTGCAAGACCACTGCAGACAGCAGGTAAGTATAACATGTTTATTATTTACGAAAAACAAAACAAAAAACAAGACTTCTAATATCACTTTAAGGTTAGCTGCATGCAGTAAAGAATATGCAATAGGACTGTTTTATTTTAAATTGAGTATAATGAGGTTTATACTATCTGTTACATACATGTCTGTGGCACAGTCATTAAAGCATATGGCCCTTTAAGCCCCTCCCACTGTTGATGCACTCTGACCACACCCACAGTTTTAGTGTTGCACTGCTATATTGCCACTTTGTAAGAAGAGATGGCAAGACTGTAATCCTTGAAGTGTCAATTATTGGTACATCAGCTTGACAATAAAACAATAATTATTTTACATTATTGTTTTATTGTCACGCTGATATACCAATAAACGACACTTCAAGGATTACAGTCTTGCAGGCTTTTATTACTATTGTTGCATTGTAGTGTGTTCGAATACATCAAGCCTCGGCACCTGTGAGTGGACCTGGTGTATGGATTGGGTTGTCCCTGCAGCGAGCGCTGTTACCTTTTTCTTTTCTATATTGCCACTTACCATTTTTCTTGGGGGGGTGCAAAAAAATGACCAACCCGGGGTGTCAGATGTGCTAGCTATGCCACTGGCTGAAACAAAGGCAGCCTTGAGAGATTTAAAGGCTTTAATGGAATCTGGAGACCAATTCTGGGTGTTACCATGCTTTCTGGTCATATCAGTCAGGAGACTGACCAGAGAAGAGAAGTTCTGAATACATTTCCGATTATAATTGGCAAAGCTAAGAAAACGTTGTAACAAACGTAGACCTACAGGTTGAGGCTGCTGTACAACTGCAGATAATTTCTCTGGGTCCATCGAAAAACTGACAGTAGAAATGTCATAATCCAGAAATGTAACCTGTTCATGATGGAACTCGCACTTCTCCAATTTACAATACAGATTATTATCTCTTAGACCCTTTACCATATGGAAGACATCTGTGTGGTGAATCTCTAGGGATTTAGAATATATGAGAATAAACTACCACACATTGCTGCAACATCATTGATGAACTCCTGAAAAACTGCAGGAGCATTGCAAAGACCAAACGGCATTACGAGGTATTTGTAATCTCCTGTCCTGGTGTTCAACACAGTTTTACATTCGTCACCCTCCTTGATCCTTGCAAGATTGTATGACCCTCTCAGATCGAGCTTTGTGAAAATTATTGCTCCCGGCGGTCAAATAATTCCGTAATCAAAGCCATTGAAACCCCAATAATTGATACAAGGTCTCCTTTGACCACTCTTCTTTTTCACAAAGAAAAAGCCAGCACCAGCAAGAGATGACGATTTGCAGATGAACCCTTGAGAAAGTATGTCAGCAACATAGCCCTCCATAGCTGTTATCCTCCGAGACAGACAAATGGTAAATCCGCCCATGGGAAGGCATAGCACCAGGTTGAAGGTCAATTGCGCAATCATCCGACCGAAGTGGAGGCAAATTACCAGCTTGACCCTTGTCAAAGACATTGCTAGATTCATGGTAGTCCTCTGGCAAGGAGGAGAGGGAAGAGGTGTACAAGACCTTAGCCACTTTCCAAAAACATGTCTTAATGCATTGTGGCGACCAGGAAAGAACCTCAACATGAAACCTATCAAAAGAGGGGTTGTGCCCCTGTAACCAAGGATAACCAATAAACACTGGTTAGTGAGGAGAGTGAATTACTTGAAATTGGATTATCTCATGGTGAAGAGCCCCTACAGCCATGGTCAATGGAGCAGTCTCATGAGTCACATGGGCAGGCTGTAGGGGTCTCCCATCAATAGTCTCAATGGCAAGTGGAGTGGCATGAAGCTGCAGCAGAATTGAGTGCTTAGACACAAAGGCACTGCAAAGTCATTTAGAGCCTGTGTATTGATGGAGGACTCAGACCACAAAAGGGTAACCGAAACTAGAGGCTTATCCTTCAAGGTAACAACGCCACCTAAGGTCTGTCCTCTACAGCAGTGGTCATCAACCCTGTCATCAGGGCCCACTAACAGGTCAGGTTTTATGTATTACCTTGGGGAGATGCAGACTAGAATACTGCAATCACTGAGAAATAAAAGATATCACCTGTGATGTATTTCAGTTATCTTCCAATTCTGGCCAGTTAGTGGTCTCTCTCGGAGTCTGGAGTCAATGAAAATGGCAAACATGATCAACTTCTCCAGATCTGTAGGTATGTCTCAGGCTGCTATCTCATCTTTGATGTTATCTGAGAGACCATGAGAAAAAGCAGCCATGAGGGCTTCTGCTTCTACAGTATGGAATTCAATGGTGTAATTGGCAACAGTTCTTGTTCTTTGGTTGATGGACATGAGGCTCTTGGCAGTAAAAGTGGAGCATCCAGGAACGTCAAATACTCTTTTAAAAGAAGCCACAAACTCTGGGTAACTCAGGACAATGGGTTTTTGCATCTCCAATAGAGGGTTTGCCTAGGCCAAGGCTCTATCTGAAAGCAAAGAAATTATGTAAACCTACTTTGCTTCTGTCCGTGGGTAACACCTGGGGCAGCAAATCAAAGTATATCCCAACTTGGTTTAGAAACCCTCTGCATTGAACTGGATCACCCCCAAATCGATGAGGAAGTGGAATGGAACGGAACCAGACATACATCTTAATGAGGTAATATTCAAGGCCGGTGCCTGCACAGAGACTGGAGCAGCAGCAGGGATGGCCTGCAGCACAGATTGTCCTGGAACAGCCACAGTGGTATGATCCAGGTGAGCAGTGTGAATCAGGAGAATCTGTAATGCTATGGCAAATTAATACATCCAATGATCCTCATTCAACCTGGAAAAAATATTACCACTAGGTGGATTGCCTGCATCTTTTAAATTCATGGCCTTCGCCTACTGCCAGGAACCATGAAACAGATGGAGACAGAAAATGCAGTAAAAATCACACCTTTTCATAAAATGGTAAAAATGTTACAACTGGTAAACGTAGTCAAAACATATTCAGTGTTCGGTAGCTAAATTGTGTAGTCAGAACAAACCAGGAAATCAGGAAGCCAGAGATTAGCATATTCAGAGGCAGCTGGCAGGATCAGGAACCAGAAGGGACGTCAGCCAGGCAAGTCTTTGACAACAACACATCAGAGAGTCTCTAGATATGTTGACCAAGGTGAAGGCAATTAATGAAATGAACCAGGCAGTTTAAATAGCCAGAAGGGGCTGTCTGTGGGCTTGAGTGATGAGCAGGAGATGAAAAACAGATGAGCCACTGTGGAGTGATGATTACTGTCACTTAACCGACAGCTGAGTAGCCTGAGCACAGAGAAAGAAGAGCTCAGAGCCCAGCCCTGACACATGGAGCTGGTGGATCTTAGCTCTTGTACACACGGTCAGACATTCCGACAACAAAATCCGTCTGATTTTGTCCAAAGGATTTTGTCCGAAACAGGTGTTGCATACACACGGTCGGACAAAGTTGTCAGAAAATCTGATAGTTCGTAATGTGATGACGTAATTTAGTTACGTCGGGAATACGTTCAGGCTAGTAGCCAATAGCTTTGGTCTAGGAATTTGATCTGAGCATGCGTGGCACTTTGTCCGATCAGAATTTTCTACAAACGATCAGACAAAGTCTGATCGGATCATGTTGTTGGAAAATTGTATAGCCCAGCTCTAAAACTTTGTCGGTCGGATATTCCGATGGAAACAGTCCGATGGAGCCCACACACGGTTGGATTATCCGACAACACGGTCCGATCTGACATTTTCCGTCGGAATGTCTGACCGTGTGTACAAGGGCATGGAGACCTTGCGTTCCTCCACCTACCTGCCCCATAGATGCTCAATAGGGTTTATGTTTGGAGACATGCTTAGCCAGTCCATCACCTTAGCACTCAGCTTCTTTAGCAAGACAGTGGTCAGCTTGGAGGTGTGTTGTATCATGTTGGAATACTGCCTTTTGGCCCAGTCTCTAAAGAGAGGGCATCGTGCTCTGCTTTAGTATGTCACAGTACATGTCAGCATTCATTGTTCCCTCAATGAACTGTAGTTCTTCAGTGCCGGCAGCACTCATGCAGCCACAGACCATGACAGTCCAACCACCGCGCTTGACTGTAGGCAAGACACAGGCTTTCCTGTGCATCATCTTTAGAAGAGGCTTCCTTCTGGGATGACAACCATGCAGACCAATTTTATGTAGTGTGCGGCAAATGGTCTGAGCATTGACAGGCTGACCCCCCACCCCTTCAACTTCTGCAGCAATGCTGGCGGCAGCACTCATACGTCTATTTCCCAAAGCAGCCCCTGCATATGACGCTAAGAATGTGCACTCAATTTCTTTGGTCGACCATGGCAAGGCCTGTTCTGAGTGGAACTTGTCCTGTTAAACCACTGTATGGTCTTGGCCACCATGCTGCAGCTCAGGTTCAGGGTAAGGGCAATCTTCTTATAGCCTAGGTCATCTTTATGTAGAGCAACAATTCTTTTTTTCAGATCCTCAGAGAGTTCTTTACCATGAGGTGCCATGTTGAATAGCCAGTGACCAATATAAGAGATTGAGAGCGTTAATACCAAATTTAGGTTTAGGCTTAATGCTTATGTGTTGAGTTATTTTGAGAGGACAGCAAATTGACATTATTATACAAGCTGTACACTCACTACTTTACATTGTAGCAAAGTGTAATTTCTTCAGTGTTGTCACATGAAAAGATATAATAAAATATTTACAAAAATGTGAGGGGTGTACTCACATTTGTGAGATACTGTATATGGATTACTCTGTTAACCTTGCAATTCAATTTTATTGTATATGCATGACTGTTTGTTTATTTTCATTTTATTGGAGGTAGCAACTCTATGTTTAGTATCTTTATTACTCTTGAGAAAGCGGCATGCACGAAACATGTTGGGCTTTGCATGAAAGGATGATGAAACCCTCAACCATTTGAATATTATATCAGTGTCTTAAGCTGTTATCAGTTTATATTCCTATTGAGTGTGGGTCACCCCCTCCTTCTACCAATGGTGCTCAATGCTACTATGATTTTAAATGCAGTTGTCTTTTTTTTTTTTTATATGAATTTTATTCTGTATCTATAAAGAATTTATTATGATTTGCATTAATTCATTTTTTTGTTTGGTTTGTGCCTCTGTCTACTTTTACAGGCCAGCCTATACCTGTGCACTTGCAGTGGCATTTTGAATTTTTCATATTGCTTGGGTTTTAACTCACATGTCTGTGCATCCATTACTAATTTGTAAGGAAGCAATTATCTGTGGTGAGCTTAACGTGTTGTATCTGCACAAGTATGAACCAGCCCTACAGGCCCACGTGGCTACTTTCTGACAGCTGGCTTCCCCAATTAAATGTAGTTGGGCAGAACTGGGATTTGGGACCACACTCTTTGCATAGAACATCAGTTTACGATTTGCAAGAACGGTTCAGGGATTGCATTTGATATGCGTGCATATACTGTATCTGTGCGCTCATGCAATCCCACAATGTACACTTACTATCGCAATTTATGCCCGCTCTTGTAACTTTCCTTTTAGTAAATCGGGCACAAAGTATTACCAAAGACAAGTATGCTAAATGTAAAAGCACAAATGTTTGTGTTTATGCACTCACATATAACAAAAAAAGAATATTCCATTTGGCACATTTTATCTCAGCAGGTGTCATAGTACCATAAGTTGTTTAGAATTTTGAAAAAAAAAAAAATTTGGACTAATACTTTTTCAAATAAAATAAAATAAAACCCATTCAGATCTGTATTGGACCAAATGTGTCATTAGTATGATATTGCAATGGAACTAATGGAGCTAAATCATGTACTTTACATACTTAACTCAAAGATTCATATTAATGTTATAAACTTAATAACAGCAAAATAGGTTTTCATGCACGTTCACAGTTAGTTGAAAACATATCTATTAATTACAGTATTCCGCCTTTACTTGTAACACCCATATATATGGTAGTTATTTGGACAGTATTACTGAATAACATTGCAAGTAGTGCTACAAATCCCTCCAGTCACCACAACATATTTTCTACGGCTAACAAAAAGAGCAGCCTGATACAGTATAACTACTCATTGAACATGCTTTTTTTCACAGCGGTGATGGGTTAATTCCCTTGAGCTCATTCTCAGAGACAAGAATCCACAAATAGATGCTGAAATGTGCAGTATTTAAGTAGCCTACACACAGATATCAGCGTTCTCTTCATCAAACATCCATACTCAGATGTTTTTGAGGTATCCAAAAAAAAGTTTGACCCTGGATCTTGAAGATCGGCTGGTGCCCTGTTAGGTCTTTATGAGGACAGGTGTTATAAATAGTTCTGCTTCTGTCAGGATTGCATTAGGAAATTCTGTTTGCCAATTACAGTAATCCCTGCTGGGAGTTGAATCTTTACTTTTGAGTGACTAGCCAACTCAATTAAGTGTACGAAAACCTCCCAGCCTGCCAGACGGAAAGTAGGCCAAAATTGAAAATGCCTATATCAAAGGAGCCCCTCTGAACCCATATGCTGCTAGAGGGTTGTGTAGCGGGTGCTGGGAAGCTATACAGTACATGTGGGTATTAAAGCACATCCACAGTCTCTGCAAATTAATGAAAACAATGCAAGTTCATCTGGAAACTTTTAAATAAATGACCTAAACATTGTCTTTTTTTGTTACTTAAAATAAATGGATTTTTTTTATTACCAATGGAAACATATTGGATAAAAGAAAAAAACATACCGGTATATTTTGAATTAGCAGCAGTGTCTAGTCCTCAAAGGAAGATAAGAACAATCCTGGTGTTACAAATCAGCTTTAAAGCTGTTCTGTTATCTTGTAGTTCTATAGACATGTTAACGGCTCCTACCTTGCTATGGCTGTGAGCTTTGACACCGCCTGATTCAACCTACTATATGATACTGCATATGACCAATCTTTGCATAGTATGGCAATCAGTGATCAAATCAAACCTGTTCTTGGTGACTCATTTTTGTCTTTGGGAGTCCCTCATGCACTCTGCTTAGATGTCCATAGAAATTTTGCATGTTGAGTAGTACCCTGTCCCTGGAAGGTCAACTGTGCACTCTGCTTGCCAGTAATCTGTCCTTTGAAATTCAGATGTGCACTCCAGGAAATCCTCTACATTGAGTTGCAACCCGTTCCTGGAAATCATGCACACTATACAGTATTCAGTCACCTGGAACCTCTGTATACTGTGCTGTACTCAGTTCTTCGTAGCCTGTGTGCCATACTGATCCACCACACATGATTCCAGTGGCTGCACACCACCCAAGCCTCTTGCTCACCTTGCCTTAGCTGGTAGTGACTGGGGTAAGCCAACCCATCTCCACCATCACGAGCTCTGGAAAAGACTGCCTATTCCTTAGAATCCTCCTTGGTATACCCAGCCATGATCTGCGTAAACTCTCTCTAACTGTGGCCTGAAAATCTGTGACATTTGGAATCACCTATCAATATCATTAGGAGCAGGTCCTGTGCTCTGTTGCTAAGCAACACCCTGTCTATGAGCCAGAGTCCCTCTTTCATGTGGAATAGGTACTCTGTCTAGTGGTGTGGAGATTGGCATTGGAATGGTTTGGCTTGGCTGGAGATGCAAAAGGCAACAGTAACATAGCAAGAATTGATGGGCACTAACTAAAGGATGTGTGACGGGAGTCACTTTGGGCAGGGTTCTTGTGGAACCCAGCATAATTTAGAGAGCTCTGGAAACTCCTTGTCTAGCTCCCCCTGCCCCTCCTATGTGTACCCAACCCTGTGTCTATTAGGGGCATAGGGTGACGAGAACTCCAGTCTGATCTGATCTAATCAGACTCGCTGTACAACCACACCGGACTCAGCATTTCCTTTTACCCCTGTTATCCAGAGTTCTATATGTGTGTTTTTTGTTGAAAGAATGAAGGGGTTCTTTCACTTGGGACAGTAATATTTCTGAACAATATCCCTCGAAAATTTATGAAGATAAATGAATTCCACCTTTCTGACTGCTGGAATATTGTATGAGCTTGGGCTCATAAACTGTTGTAGACTTTTTACTAGCTAGCTGTATTCCATTGTTCTATTGTTCCTGTCTGCACTGGGAGCAACCTTTTATGGGATGTATATGTGTTTCTAGCATGTAGATCGAGGGCAGGGTGGAGGGAAGGGGGAATTCCTCCGACAGCCATCCCTGCTGATAAGAAGGTCTACAGCTGGGAAGTTGAATACACCTGTGTGTCTCTTGTTACTGAATGTAATTTACCCCACCCTGTGTCATTATGCAAAGAAGGGGGTTGTCCCTAAGTGTATATCTCTTTATGCCTGTGTTTGAATAAACAGCCTTATATTTTCCACCCTAGTCTATTGTCTCAACAAGTGACTGGGTGGGCTAAGGGACCATGAATTGTGCTGGTATCGGACAAAGAAAGCGTATACAGCAGACAGACACTTCTTGAGTTTGGGAGTCCATGGCAGGATGTATAAGGGTGGTCTACTGCAGAGCAACAGTGAGAACTGTCAGTATGGTAAAGACACATGCATTAAGTCTGTCTGCACTGCCAAGTTTAGTGTCACAAGAGAGCAGAAACTGGTTTGCATTCTACTGCATATGTGCTTTGCTGAACTCTCCAAATTATTATTTGAAAGGGATTGTAGTGTATAGTCATAGTCTATTAAATGATGACATCACAGGGAGGAATTTGAGGGCAGCATGTGTATTTGCCTGACTGGGGTCCATGGCCGCAAACAGAATTCTTATAAAAAAAATACATCTGCTGGTGAGAAATGCTAACCAAATACAGTTAAGATTTTGGATGATTCATACTGAATCAGCCAAAGTTCAAGGCGTGGATGGCAGTGTCAGCACTACGTGGTTTGACAAAAGTCAATTTCAAAATTGTCCGAGCTTGGGGAAAATGATCAGTTGACAAGCCCTGCTTCCTATCAGATGCAGTCTCTGGGTATTCAGACAGCCGTGGGTTCTGCAGCTGTTTGACCAGAATACCCAACAGGGAGCATTTCTCCATACACTCTGTTTAGCTTGAATGGAGGAATCTACAGATTTCCTCTCATTGGTGCAGGCTGAATTAGAGAAATCAAAAAATGTATGGCTGGCTTTTCCCTTCTTGCTGTTTCCCCATATGATTTGAAGAATAATATGATGCAGAGAAATAGGAAGAAGGGAATTCTTGGTTCACTCCACAGTGGGAGTGCCTTTACATGTAAATGGTTGGGGAGAGCAGTGGGTTTGGGGGATGAATAGAGAGTCTTTCAGTCTGATCCTCATCTATTATTGTTTAATATAGCTCTCTTGAGGTCATATATCATTCAGTGATTTTTATCTTCTGTTAGTGTTTCACCGCTAGTTATGTGTTGTTATGGTTTAATTTATGTAGCGCTGACTCTCGTGTCTATTAATGTATGTTAGCATGTTATAACAGAAGTCTATGGACGTTTTGTATGGCTTAGTGTTTGGCACCATCTAGCAGCCAAAGACTGAAAGTGAACTTAAATAATATTTGGCTTTCAAGCATTGAACTATTTACAGCAAGTGACTGTTATTTACATTGGAGAGTTGACCCTTTTACCCAGGATGCCAAGTGACCTACTCATGGACACCCTCTCTTGCATTGCATGCTGGGTAGGAGATAAAAGGACCCTGAGTGGCCATTTTAGGTCTCTTGGGAACGCATGGCCTGCCTGTGAGTACTTGTGCAGAGGCCTTATTGCCTGTGCGGAGCGCAACCCTGCTCGGTTGTGTGAGTGACCTGAAGTGCCAGTGACTCAGAGATCGGATTGAGAGGATCCAGAGACACTAGTTTGAGCATCGGAAAAGACCAGGTCCACCTGTCAGGACGGGACGGAGTGACGGATCCAGCTGACGCAGAGGCAAGCTGCAACTACCGGACCAAAGTTACCATACCAAAGTTCTGATCCAGTTGGTGAGCGGGTTGCTACCCACCGTTTTCTAAACCATTGCACCTTGTCTGACTTATATACAGGCCTCGCTGGGATATTTAGTCCCATGGAGGAGGAGTATGGCAACTGACGCTAGGCAGGCATAAGGCCTACTTCCTATCACACTTCAAGCACTGCATTATATTTGTGGAAGCAACACTAAGATCATTCTTAATTCAACTTTAACTGCTTTAACCTTGGATTACAAATTTATATGGAGTTACCCTTGCTAGCAAAGATCCGAAGATAAAGACTGAGTACTTTAAGTGAGATCTCACGCATAGCTACAAAAGTAGGGAAGCTCCCATATATATATATATATATATATATATATATATATATATATATATATATATATATATATATATATAGATATTGTTTGTAACTGTTTTACCAGAGTTCATTGTCATGTCAATCTATGTTGGATGACAGTACAATTGTTGTAATCACCTATTTATAAATACATATAGTAAAATATACTTTGGTTAAGTACCTCGTTGTGTGGAGTATTGTTTTCTCCCAGCAGGTGGAGCCAGTGGATCCTGAGAGGACAATACAGGTATATTGTGATATATTATATTGTACTGTATTGTATTACACCACAGCTGTGTCAAGGGGACTGAGGCAAGTTAGTGGGGTGTGTTACTAGAGTGCAGGCCTATAATCAAATCAGCCTGTCCTTCGGGAGTCGGTGCTACATTTATATTTCAAGTACTAAACAATGTTTTATTAAGAGGAAAACAAATTATGTAGTGTTTAAGTTTATTAGGATCCAGATCTATTCTAATGATTTTCTAGATAAGCAATCACTTTTGGATATCTTTTAAATTCTGCATCACTTTTGTTTAATACTAAGTAACAATTATTTAATCCATGTTATCTGAATATGTATGGTTTATAGAATATGTTATTATATACAATAGTGAGTGTTGATGCTGTTATTGTAATTAGAGTTATAATGTGGATTGTTATCTTGAGCTTTTTTTGTATCATGTCTATTTATGGTCATAAAAATAAAGATATTTTTTGATGAATTGTTGATTGAGAGCAAAAGCTTTGCTTGTAATAGGGAGTCATTATACTTTATTGTATGCAGGTTGACCTTGTGACTCCATTAGCTTCTTTGGAATAGTGCAGAGTTTATTGTATAAAAGATATGTGCTGGCCACGCCTTCACATTAGCTTCCAATAATATTCTATGGCGCCACCTCATGAGTATCCCCTTACTTAGGCGATAGAGCCATAGAAGTCTATAGGATAATATTTGTAAAAGGACACCTCCAAAAGGAGATACGTATGCAACTGGGGAGGGTAGATTAGTTTAGCTTAGGGAAGGATTGCAAACATAATATGTCAACTTTGTTTTGAAGTGCACTTATCCTTTGAAGTATATATAGTCCACCATTGCTGACCTCGCCTCCTGCAAATGCTAATTGCCAGGCTGCTCCTGGATAAGTGTTTCTGAATTGCAGACCTGAAACACGTATTCATATCAAGCAAATCAAAATAGAGTCATAACTCTGGATCTGTTGCTATGCATCAGTTTGATAGTGACGGATATAATATTGTGAAAAGTACGGTAGATGTCAGCAATAAAAGTATCTACATTTCTACATTACAGGATTCCTCACAAGGACAATGTTGTCTATATTTTACTGCAACTGTTACTATGTGTTAACATGGCTATGTACACATGCCCAAGATAAGTTCTTCCTGCTTTCATCAGCATTTTTTGACACACAAAAATATTTCCAAACTTGCTGCAAAATTTTGCATGACATGCTTAACTCTTTCCCTTTCACATAGAAAAAAGAAGACAAATATTAAATACACATGTGCTGCTATATGAACTACATTCTACATGAACTACATTGAAAAAGTTATAAATATATGCTCGGGGGCTCGGGCATGGGCAAATGAATTATTTACTAAAGTGGTAGCTTTGTTGCAGATTATGCTGCATAAGGCTCGATTCACATCTATGCATGTTGCTTTTGAGCGTTTTTGCAGTGCTTTTTGCGGTGCTTGTCGCGTTTTTTTACATGCTTTTTTACCGCGATTTTGCCATGTTTTGCGTTTTTTTTTTAAACTGTGGTTGCTTAGCAAACAGCTATATACATGAAAAAAAAGAAAAAAAATCGCAAATCGCAAATTGCGGCAACATCGGGGTAAAAACGCGGTACTTGCGTTTTTGATGCAGGTCCATTGATTTCTATTATATGCAAAATGCTGCATTTTGCATGAAAAAAGTCCCAGACCCTTACCGAAAACGCAGAGGCACAAAAATGCATTGATGTGAACATGTTCCATAGGAACCCATGTTAAAAAATTTCCCTGCATTTCTGCAAAATGCAAAATGCATCAAAAAATGCGTTAGTGTGAATCAAGCCTTAGTGCACATTAACCACTTAAGGAACGCATGTAATTCTGCGTTGGCAGAATGGCATGTACGGGCACAAGCACATATCCGTATGTGCTTGCCTTCCAGTGGGTGGGGGGTCCGATCGGACCCCCTCCCGCTGGCTGCGGCGCTCTATTTCGCTTCAGGAGTGATCCGGGATGAGGGGATGGCCGTTGGTTTCTGGCCATCCCCTCTCGGTCGCTCCTGGCGAATGAGAAGCTTCCCCTGCCTGTGTAGTGTAAACACAGGCAGGGAGGAAGTGATGTCACTCTCCTCGGGTCGGTCTTTTTGACCGGACTGCGAGGAGAGGACATAGTAAGTGTGCACCAACATTACACTGACATGTAGGTACACATAGGCACACAAATCACACCCCCGATCGCCCCCTGCCCCCACCCCCTCCCAGTCACAGTGTCACTGATTGCAGTGATCATTTATTTACTGATCACTGCATTTAGTGTCAGTTGTGACAGTAAAAAGGGTCAGGGCAGTTAGTGTTAGGTCCAGGGTAGCCCCCTACCCCCCAATAAAGGTTTAACCCCCTGATTGTTAACCCTTTCACCCCCTTTTGCCAGTGTCACTAAGCGATCGTTTTTTTGATTGCTGCATTAGTGTCACTGGTGCTGCTAGGTAGCTAGTTATTTTTTTAGGTTCACCGCCAGGTTTTTATAGCATTAGGTACCCCCATATACTACCCAATAAAGGTTTTAACCCCCTGATTGCCCCTAGAGTTAACCCTTTCACCAGCGATCACCGTATAAGTGTCACTGGTGACGCTGGTTAGCCAGTTAGTTATTTAGTTATTTAGGTTCCCAGTCAGGTTTTTATATAGCGTCCGGGACCCCCATATACTACCTAATAAAGGTTTTAACCCCCTGCTTGCCCCTAGTTAACCCATTCACCAGTGATCACCGTATAAGTGTTACGGGTGACGCTGGTTAGTTAGTTTGCTTTTTATAGCATCAGGGCACCCACCATCTATTACCCAATAAAGGTTTAACCCCCTGATATTAATTAGGTTTTAGGGTCAGGGTCTGCGTTGCCCCAGGCAGCGCTAGGTTAGTGGCAGTACCGCTAACACCCATGTGCAAAGCATACACCTCCCGTAGTGGTATAGTAACTGAACAGATCAATATCTGATCTGATCAGAACTATACTAGCATCCCCAGCAGTTTAGGGTTCCAAAAAAATGCATTGTTAGCGGGATCAGCCCAGATACCTGCTAGCACCTGCGTTTTGCCCCTCCGCCCAGCCCACCCAAGTGCAGTATCGATCGATCACTGTCACTTACAAAACACTAAACACATAACTGCAGCATTTGCAGAGTAAGGCCTGATCACTGCAATTGCTAACAGTTTTTTTTGGTAGCGTTTTATATTTAAATCCTGAAGGTGGTGCTTGGACTTCGGGGTCCTGTACGTGGCTAGGCTCCCAAAAAGTCCCCCACATGTGGTATCCCCTTACTCGGGAGAAGCAGCAGAATTTATTTTGGGGTGTAATTTCACTTATGCCCATAGCATGTGTGAGCAATATATCATTTAGTGACAACTTTGTGCAAAAAAAAAAAAAACGTTTGTAATATTCCCGCAACTTGTGGCAAAATATAAAATATTTCATGGACTCAACATGCCTCTCAGTAAATAGCTTTGGGTGTCTACTTTCCAAAATGGGGTCATTTGGGGGGTTTTGTGCTATTTTGGCATTTTATGGCCTTCGAAACTGTGATAGGTAGTGAGGAGTGAAATCAAAAATTTGCACCCTTTGAAATACTGAAGGCAGTGATTGGATTGTGGGGTGCCGTGCGTGGCTAGGCTCCCAAAAAGTCCCACATATATGGTATCCCCATACTCAGGAGAAGCAGCAGAATATACTTTGGGGTGCAATTCTACATATAACTATGGCCTGTGTGAGCAATATATCATTTAGTGACAACTTTTTGTAAACTTTTTTTTTTTGTGTGTGTCATTATTCAATCACTTGGAAAAAAAAAAATATTCAATGGGCTCAACATGCCCCTCAGCAATTTCCTTGGGGTGTCTACTTTCCAAAATGGGGGGGGGGGGTTGTACTGCCCTTCCGTTTTAGCACCTCAATAAATGAGATAGGCAGTCATAAATTAAAAGCTGTGTAAATTCCAGAAAATGTACTCTAGTTTGTAGACGCTATAACTTTTGCGCAAACCAATTAATATACGCTTATTGACATTTTTTTTACTAAAGACACGTGGCTGAATACATTTTGGCCTAAATGTATGACTAAAATTTAGTTTATTCGATTTTTCTTATAACAAAAATTAGAAAATATCTTTTTTTTTTCAAAATTTTCAGTATTTTTCCTTTTATATCGTAAAAAATAACTGTCAGGACACCAAAAATATACACTGCTCCTTCACTGCTCCTGCCCATTGAAATCAATGGGGCAGCGCGGCTATACCGCTGGCATCGTGCTGCTGCAGCGCCACTTTGTGGGTAGTTTTAACCATTTTTTGCCCGCTAGCGGTGGTTAAAACTTCCCCGCTAGTGGCTGAATAGCGCTGCTAAAACGACCGTAAACTGGCGCTAAAAATAGTGCTATTTTACCGCCAGCGCTGCTCCCGCCCCAGTGTGAAAGGGGCCTAAAAGGCATGGAAAGTTGAGCACAGCTATGGGGGAAATATGCCAATGCAAAAAATGTTTACAAAATACTGTTCAGCAGGGAGAAGGTCCTTTAAAGGATAATATTAAAAATACACAAATCTTTGAAAAACATGGTTAAAGTTGCACATGAAGCTATGGAACAGTATGATTTAATCCTTTAAAAGTGGTTTGATGTAAATCCATTGTCAATCACGTTGTTACATACCTGGTGGTGTTTAATAGGGGGTTGCTTTTGCATCACCTGTCCAGCCTACCACAACAGGGCATGTGATGACATGGACTGGCTTGAGTGCCGGTGTTGCAGGCATACTTGTTGAATCAGAAAACTGTAGACCACTGTACAGTAGCCAGACATGGGGAACATCATGATACTAGAGCAGGTGAAAGGAGCCGAGGTCAGTAATAGCAAGGAAGTGCAGGTACAAGGAGTAAAGTAGGTAAGCCAAAGCCACAACAGGGTCCAAGAGTAGGTCAGAAGGAAAGCTGGGTAATACACAGGAAGGCAAAAATAGCAGATCAGGAGCAGGTAAACAGAAACTATAAAAAAGAACACTAAGCAATCTCACTATGCAGTGCTTCACACACACACACACACACACACACACACACACACACACACACACACACACACACACACACACACACACATCTCAAGGCATGCATGTGTCAGAAACCATGAATCAGACTGAGACAGAAGTACAGTTAAATCACACTTGTTTAATAATAATAGAAAAAGGTAAACAGAGTAAACATAGTCAAAACATAGCCAGTGTTCAGGAACCGGAACGGATAGTCAGAGAAGCCAAAATGTCAGGGAACCAGAAAACAGAGTAGTATAACAGCAAGCAGGATCTAGAGCCAGAAGGAATGTCAGCCAAGCAAGTCTTTAACAGGAACACAGAAGAGCGTCTTTAGAGATGTGACCAAGGTGAAAGCAGAGATCTTCTGGACTGGAAGGCATTAGTAGGCAGGACTAATGAGCAGGATATCATCAACAGGTGAGTCACTGTGGAGACATAGGAGCTGGCAATTATCCGACAGCTGAGTGGCCAGCTCAGAGAAGGAAGGGCTGAGCCCAGCCCTGACAGCATGCTAACATGCACTAATGGCAGTCACTCCTTGCACAGTGCCCCTGGACTAGATCACATGTTGACAAGAGATATATGTTTGGAGATGTACATCCATTGTCAATCAAAGTGTCCAATTATTATCAGTATTGGGGAACCGGATGTGAAGAAGAGGTCCTTGTACCTCCATATTAGGACAAGGTGCCTAGCAAAGGGGGGGGGGGGGGGAATTCACCATCCCCTTGCAAGGTACCCGCAATGTTAAAAGGTATGTGGCCTGGCCTGGTTCAGGAAGGGGGGCTGTATGCTTTCTGCCCTCTTTTTTCTGGCAATCCAGGCTAAATGCCTGGATAATGGCCTTATCAGAATTTTAAGGAGACAATTTTCAATTTTTTTGAGGGACAGTATAATGTTCCCTAATGTACCGTAAATGCAATTTCGAAAGCACACATTTTAGGTGTTTCTATGAGGGGGGGTTCAGCCAGCACTGAGCCCCACCCCCTCCATAAGATGACTGCACTTTTACTGGTATGAAAGATCAATCAGCACTGCCTCAACATAATAGTATAAAATCTCTCAGGTCTGTGACTCTCTGTAATTTATCTGCTGGAGCTTGTACACATACATAGCCCCAGCCAATAAGTCACACAGCCCTGCAGTGTTTTGTATGTATGAGTAATGAGCACTGTTGGAACCAGTGCCGTGTATAATACATAAATGTGAAAGATCACTTAGTGCTGTTAGGAATTGTATGTTTACATGCAGCTGCACACAGCTCCACAGGCTGCATGATCTTTGTAAATAGCAGGGTTAGTCTCCAGAATGGCCCTGCTGCCAGAGACTACAAATCTGACAGAGACCACAGATCTGACAGAGACCACAAATCTGTTTCTTTCCTAACAGTGTTTTAAGACAAAAGGGAGAAAACTGTCCAACCATCCTGCTCAATTACATTTGATCAATGACTACCCATTATCTCCAGCTTTTTTGTCTACATTGCCCAAAAATGGGCCAAATCGTTTGCCTGGTGCGCTAATGTTGAATGGCTTGGGTTGGCCTTGAACCCAAGTCTGACCCAACCCCAAATTCATTTGTAAAGCATTGACCATATACAACAATAATTTTTTCATTAGGGTGCTGTCAGATCCTTCTATCCAGCAGCTATCTGTACCTAGTCCAACACTGAATAATATGAGTACCCAGCAAATTGATAGCTATACATATAAAAGCAACTGGACTAATCCACTTGGGATCAGTGTTATCATAGAATGACACACACATACACACTAAGGGTTCAATCAATATACTGGTGGTTACAGGCTTGTTCTAGTGGTATTATCAAGTCAGTTTATTTTCCAAAAATGCCTTGTGACAGCCCTTGATCTTTATCACTTTTGGAAAAGATTACAAGTGCTTATGTGTCATTTTCGAGGAACCCTATAGTCGCTTTTGAAAAACCAAGCACACACAAAACTTTTATTTTTAATATCTCCAGCATATAGCTCTGCGTATCATAGCACTTATTGATCACTAGAGTTGACAGCATTCTGAGTCATGAAATGAGATGCCTATCACAGTTTGTATACAATGTGCTCTAAATTCACAGGAAAATCAGTCTTTGGAGAATTCATATCTTTTGTATTATCAGTAACCAAATTCACTTTCCTCTAAAGATTTTATAATAGAGTACATTTTCCCAGTAAAAGGTCATTGTTTAATATTATGTAGCAATGTCCCTCTAAGGTGCTGCTAGATTTTTAAAGAGCTTTTCTGTTTTCCCGACCAGTGACATGCCCTGTAACTGTCCCCAAACAACACTTGACCCACTGATGGTGAAAAGCAGACTTCAATTTCTTAATTTTTTTTTTTTTTTTTACAATTTATTGGCTCAGTTGTCTTACAATGAGAGGTTTAGGGGTACAGGATACCCAAAAAAGCAGCAAAAAACCCTCTGCTTAGTAGACTTTTCAGTAAACTCTATAGATGTAGAACTCTTTATGCCTCTGTCACAAGCTAATGCAGATTCTGAGAGCCCAGAATCTACATTTACTTTCCTATCCAGACAGACAGCTGGCAGAACAGACACTGTTTCTTGGCTTTAGCTTCTTTCTCCAAAACAGGGTGCTCGGGAAGTAAAAGACTGCACCTCTCTGCAGATTCACCCTCCCCAGGGGAAAAACTTGGGAGGCAAGGGCCTTCTACCACTACATCCTCTCCAGGCAAAGCTTGGGAGGAAAATTACCTTAAAAAACATATACAAAGCGCAGGCTAGTTACAACCTAGCTGCAATCACTAAATTTAGTTTAGGGACATTTAGGCTTAAGGCAGGATCCCTGTACTTATTTCATTTAGGCTACATTTCATAATAAAAAAAAATCTTTCCTTTAAAAAAGGGAATTATTATGAAATAAAGCTAAATTAAAGGCTCTCAGTGGTATTTGAATTGCTCCTGCTTTAGTATTGGGAGTTATTGAAAATGTTAGAAAACGTATGTCTCTTAGCATCTTTTTATATTTAAATGGAATACCCTGATTTGGACAACCACCATACTTTATAATCTCCATTGTTTTCTATTGTCACATAGCAGGTTATTTTGAGTTTGTGAAGGCAGCTGTTGTGCTGTTGGTTTTTTTTTCACAAGGATTTTATTAAGCTTTATATATACCAAAGAAGCGCACAAACATTGAAGGCAGAAGCCCTCCTTAAGACTTTAAAAAAATAGCAAACAAGAAACAAATATATAAACTGTAATGGGGTAACCAAGCTCCTCAAAGGAAAGATTATAAGGAAGGATTCTTCCATAACGTGGCAGAATAAACAACAAAACAGTAATAGACATTATGGATGAGCCGAACACCCCCTCAGTTTGCTTCGCACCAGAACATGCGAACAGGCAAAACATTTGGACGAAAATGCAAACACCGTTAAAGTCTATGGGGCACGCCCATGAAAAATCAAAAATGCTCATTTTAAAGGCTTATATGCAAGTTGTTGTCATAAAAAAGTGTTTGGGGGCCTGGGTCCTGCCCCAGGGGACATGTATTAATAAAAAAAAAGTTTTAAAAACTGACTTTTTTTGTAGCAAATATTTCTTTAAATATTGTTCCTGGGCGGTGTCTATAGTATGCCTGTAAAGTGGCACAGTTTTCTCGTGTTTAGAACTGTACCACAGCAAAATTACATTTCTAAAGGACAAAAAGTCATTTAAAACTGATTGCGGCTGTAATGAATTGTCGGGTTTTGGCAATATAGATAAAACTCATTTGAAAAAAACAGCATGCCCCCCCCCCCAGTCCATTATCAGGCCTTTTGGGTCTGGTATGAATATTAAGGGGAACCCCAAACCAAATAAAAAAAAATAGTTTGGGGGTCCCCCCAAAATTCATACAAGGCCCTTCAGGTCTGGTATGGAAATTAAGGGGAACCCTGTGCCAAATTTAAAAAAAATTGCATAGGGCCCCCCAAAATCCAAACCAGGCCCTACAGGTCTGGTGTGGATTTTAAGGGGAACCCTGCGCCAAAATAAAAAAATGGCATAGGAGTCCCCCCAAAATCCATACCAGACCCTTATTCGAGCACGCAACCTGGCAGGCCACAGGAAAAGAGGGGGGACAAGAGAGCACCCTCCTCCTGAATTGTACCAGGCCACATGCCCTCAACATGGAGAGGGGGCTTTTGAGTAGCCCCGTAAAGCACCTTGTCCCCATGTTGATGGGGACAAGGTCCTCATCCCCACAACCCTTGCCCTGTGGTTGTGGAGTTCTGCGGGAGGGGGGATTATCGAAACCTGGAAGACTCCTTTAACAAGGAGACCCCCAGATCCTAGCCTTCCCCTATGTGAATTGGTTATGGCTACCCCTTGTACCCCTACCCTTTCACAAAAAAAGTGTCAAAAATAGTAAAAAAGGCAGGAGACACTTTGGGAAAAGTCCTTTATTAAAAGATGAAAAAATAAAAATGTCCCACAATGTAAATCCATCTCACGCAACCCAATGGACCGAAAAAAGAAAGAAAAAAAGCCACCACAGCTCCGCCTCCATGGGAGGCCCCCACCGAGTGACGCTTACTCTCAGTGACAGCAGTTATATAGCTGAGGGCAGGGCCACTTGGTGATATAAACGGTCACACAGGGAACAAGTGGCTACAAAAGCGGTTAACTCAGCGTGGAGACTAGGCCACTGGAATTGTTGAGAAATAGCCCAAATGAGTTGATTCTTCCCTGGGTGGCCAGCCGCCTTGGGAAAATAGTAAATCTGGAGCAAAGCAGTGCAGAGATTCTCAGGGACAAAGCAGCAGTCACCAGTTTTCTCAGGAGGAGACTGGATCTGATAGTCATACATAGTCACCCAAAGGTGAAGTCAGACTGGTGCGTACAGTAGCCAGAATGCGTTCGGAAGGTATTACAGGAAAAGGCACTAGGGATGAGCCAAACACCCCCAGTTCATTTTGCACGAGAACATGTGAACAGGCAAAAAAATTTGTACGAACAAGCGAACACCATTAAAGTCTATGGGATACGAACATGAAAAATCAAAAGAGCTCATTTTAAAGGCTTATACTCAAGGTATTGCCATAAAAAGGTGTTTGAGGACCCGGGCCCTGCTCCAGGGGACATGTATAAATGCAAAATAAAGTTTTAAAACGATGCCTTTTTCAAAAGCAGTGATTTTAATAATGCTTAAAATGAAAGAATAAAAATTAAATATTCCTTTAACCGCTTAAGGACCGCCTCACGCCGTCATACGTCGGCAGAATGGCACGGCTGGGCACAATCATGTACCTGTACGTGGCTCTTTAAGTGGCCAGCCGTGGGTAGGGAGCACACTGCCGGGAGCAGGCTCCCGACCCGGTCCTGAGCTCCGTGACCGTGGCCACGGAACCAGCAGACCCAATCGCCGCTGGTGTCACAGAGCTGAAGAACGAGGAGAGGTCTGTGTAAACAAACCTCTCCCCTTGCTTCCTGTCACCGATCGTCTGTTCCCTTTTATAGGGAAAGACAATCAGTGATGTCACATGCCAGGTCATGCCCCCTACAATAAAAAAAACACATAACGTCACACATAACCCCTACACTGCCCCCTAGTGGTTAACTCCTTCACTGCCAGTGTCATTTACACAGGAATCAGTGCATTTAAATAGCACTGATTTCTGTATAAATGACAATGGTCCCAAAAATGTGTAAAAAATGTCTGATGTGTCCGCCATACTGTAACAGTAACAATAAAAATCGATGATCGCCGCCATTACTAGTAAAAAAAAAAATTAATAAAAATGCTATAAAACTATCCCCTATTTTGTAAACGCTATAACTTTTGCGCAAACCAATCAATAATCACTAATTGCTTTTTTTTTTACCAAAAATATGTAGAAGAATACGTATCAGCCTAAACTGAGGAAAAAAATGTTTTTTTTATATATTTTTGGGGGATATTTATTATAGCAAAAAGTAAAAAATATTGAATTTTTTTCAAAATTGTCGCTCTATTTTTGTTTATAGTGCAAAAATAAAAACCGCAGAGGTGATCAAATACCACCAAAAGAAAGCTATATTTGTGGGAAAAAAGGACATCAATTTTGTTTGGGAGCTACGTCGTATGACCGTGCAATTGTCAGTTAAAGCGATGCAGTGCCAAATCGCAAAAAGGGGCTTGGTCCTTTGGCTGCAAATTGGTCCTGGGCTTAAGTGGTTAATGGTTGTGTATTGAGTTATTTGGAGGGGACAGCACATTTAAACTGTTATACAAGCTGTACACTCACTACTTTACATTGTAGCAAATTGTAATTTCTTCAGTGTTGTCACATGAAAAGATATAATAAAACATTTACAAAAATGTGAGAGGTGTACTCACTTTTGTGAGGTACTGTATATATTTAGAAGATTTAAAGATCTGAGTAGGCCCACTAGTCATCCGACTCTGGCAGACCTGAATTGCAACAGGTCCACAAAGTGTCCGGTCGAAGCAGATCACAGAGAACTGCACATTATGTGAGTGTAAAAAAAAGGAAAAGGTCACCCATTAAAGGCCCACACACTATGTGCAAAATCTACTAGCACAATGCCCTGGCCAAGTATAGAGAATTACAAATGAAAAAATGAGACATAACAACACACAATGGAAATATTTGTGCCAGTATGGATTAAATGTGTCTCCAGATCACACTTAACTCAGAACTAGGGATGAGCTTCGCGTTCGAGTCGAACATACGTTCGACTCGAACATCGGCTGTTCGCCCGTTCGGCAAATACCGAACGTTATGGGCCGTTCGCGCCAAATTCGTGTGGCGCTCACGGCCCACAATGCACTACACCATCGCAGTGCATTGCTGGCTCATGATTGGCCAAGCATGCACTGTGACCCTGCATGCTTGGCCAATCACAGCGCCAGCAGCGAGGAGAGCCATGATTGGCCACAGGCAGGATGCCTGTAGCCAATCATAGCTCAGGGTGTGTAGTACACGCCCCACACTATATAAGGCCGCCAGCGCGGCGGCCTTATGTAGTGTGTTGGCGTCTGTAGGAGTTAGTGGGTGTTCTGTGTATCTTCAACACAGTATACACCATTCGTTATTGGCCGATTTTGCGTTCTTGTTCTTCTGTAGTGGTTGTTGTCTGCGTGCCCTGACCGCAGTATACACCATTATATCCACCTATACAGCTAGCTATATTTCTCTTTTTTAATAGAGCTTGCAGTCAGTTGTAGGAGATTGTGTGTGCTGTCTGCGTGCCCTGACCGCAGTATACACCGTTATATCCACCTATATAGCTAGCTATATTGCTCTTTTTAAAAAGAGCATGCAGTCAGTTGTAGGAGATTGTGCGTGCTGTCTGCGTGCCCTGACCACAGTATACACCGCTATATCCACCTATATAGCTAGCTATCTAGCTCTTTTTAAATAGAGCTTGCAGTCAGTTGTAGAAGATTGTGCATGCTGTCTGTGTGCCCTGACCACAGTATACACCGCTATATATCCACCTATATAGCTAGCTATCTTGCTCTTTTTAAATAGAGCTTGCAGTCAGTTGTAGGAGATTGCGCGTGCTGTCTGTGTGCCCTGAGCACTGTATACACCGTTATATCCACCTACATAGCTAGCTATCTTGCTCTTTTTAAATAGAGCTTGCAGTCAGTTGTAGGAGATTATGCGTGCTATCTGCGTGCCCTGACCACAGTATACACCGTTATATCCACCTATATAGCTCTTCTCTAATTGAGCCATCTGCCATCTGCAGGAGTTAGTGGGTGTTGTGTGTGCCTCCAGCACAATATACACTACCCAATTGCTGGTTTTCCCATCTCCCTTCAGGCCATTACCATGTCTGGAAGGCCAGCAAGGAGAGGCAGACAGGCAAGAGCCGATAAAAGAGGGCAAGCAGGCTCTGTGTCTAGAGACAACAGTGCTGGTCATGAACGCGGTGCATCGTCATCATCAGCACGTGGCCATGGGACACGCTTGTCCTTCTTTTCGGCAGCTGGACATATTGAGCCGCAACATGCCGAAAGACTTGGTAGAGTGGATGACCAAGCCCTCTTCATCCTCCTCATCCTCTCTCACCCAGGCTCAGGTTACTAGCAAAGCAGCTGCCAACGCATTGTCTTCCCTCCTCTCAATGTCATCATCAGTGACTCCTTCCTTAGACCCACCACGTTCTCCTGAGGAGTCTCCTGAACTCTTTGAGCACAGTGTTGGGTACATGCTCCAGGAAGATGCCCAGTGTTTTGTAGGCTCTGATGATGATACTCAGCTAGAGGAAGGCAGTAGCGTGAGCGCAGAGAGAGGGGATGCTCAAGAAGGACAGCAATCTGGCAGTCATGTTCCACAAGCTGCAGCATACTGCCAGGTTTGCTCCAGCGATGAAGAGGGAGGGGATGATGAGGGCACTAACTCCACATGGGTGCCTGGTAGGAGAGAGGAGGAGGAGGCACATGTCCAACGAGGCAGGATGCCCTCCGGGGGCCAGCTTAGGGGCAGCACACCGACTGAATCACACCGCAGAGCTCTGCCTGTGCAGGGCGCTGCCTCTGCGCGTTATTCTAAAAGTTCTTTGGTGTGGGCCTTTTTTGAGACGAGTGTATCAGATCGCACCGCTGCTATTTGCAACATATGTCTCAAGCGTATCTCGCGTGGCCAAAACATCAGCCGCTTGGGCACCACATGCTTGACCAGACATATGTTGACCTGCCATGCAGCTCGTTGGCAAGCGTACCTCAAAGACCCACACCAAAGAACAAACCGGACCTCTCCTTGCTCCTCATCAGCTGGGATCTCCAACCCCACTAGACCTTCAGTCCTCTCTGAAACCTGCTCTGAGAGGAATGAAGGTGTAGAATTAGGTGTCTCACAGCCAAGTGCTTCCGGGCACTCTGCTAGCAGTACACCCACGTCCAATTATAACAGGCAAATGTCCCTGCCCCAGCTGCTGGACCGCCGAAAGAAGTTCACTCCCAGCCATCCACATGCCATGCGGTTGAATGCTAGCTTGGCTAAATTGCTAGCACTTCAACTGCTGCCTTTTCAGTTGGTAGACTCGGCCCCCTTCCGTGAGTTTGTACAATGTGTGGTTCCTTAGTGGCAGGTCCCCAAACGCCACTTTTTCTCACGGAAGGCGATTCCGGCTCTCTACCGGCATGGGGAAGGGAATGTCCTTGCCTAGCTGGACAGGTCGGTCAGCGGTAAGGTGCATATTACCGCTGACTCATGGTCCAGCAGGCATGGACAGGGACGTTACCTGTCTTTCACGGCCCATTGGGTCACTCTTCTGGCAGCTGGGAAGGATGCAGGACAAGGTGCTATTGGAGGTTGTTCCGCTACCACACCTCCAAAATGCTACTATTGGTGGTGACACACCTCTCTCCTCCACCCCCTCCTCTTCTTCTTCCTCCGTGGCCTCTTCCAGTGCTCTGTCCTCGGAACCAGCGGTGCTCCGTAGGCGTTCCAGGGGCTACGCAAGTACGCAGGCAAAAACGATGCCATGCCGTGCTTGCGCTGGTTTGTTTGGGGGACAGGAGCCACACTGGGGCAGATGTTTTGTCAGCTATGCAGGGGCAGGCTGAGAGGTGGTTAACGCCATGCCAGCTTAAGCCAGGAATGGTGGTTTGCGACAATGGCACCAACCTCCTCTCCGCCCTCCAACAGGGACAACTGAACCATGTGTCCTGTGTGGCTCATGTCCTTAACCTGGTGGTGCAGCGGTTCTTGGGCAGGTACCCGGGCTTACAGGATGTCCTGAAGCAGGCCAGGAAAGTCTGTGTGCATTTCCGCCTATCATTTAATGCCTGTGCTCGGCTGGCTGAGCTCCAAAAGGAGTTGAACCTGCCCAAGAACCGCCTTATATGTGACATGCCCTCCAAGAGGAACTCAACGTTGGCCATGCTGCAGCGGCTGCACATGCAGCAGAGGGCCATCAATGAGTACCTGTGCGACTATGGCACCAGGACAGAGTCAGGGGAGCTCAGTTTTTTCTCACCACACCAGTGGGGCATGATCAGGGATGCATGCACTGTCCTGTCACCGTTTGAGGAGGCCACAAGGATGGTGAGCAGTGACAGTGCATGTATCAGTGACACTGTACCTCTTGTCCACCTCTTGGAGCATACGCTGCGTGGAATAATGGACAGGGCACTTGAGGCATAACAGAGGCAGGAAGAGGAGGACTTCCTTGCCTCTCAAGGCCCCCTTTATCCAGACAGTGTTCCTGCTGTGCCACTCATCACACAGGAAGAGGATGAGGAGGAGGAGGAGGATGATTGTGTCAGCATGGAGGTGGAGGCCGGCACTCAGCATCAGCAGCAGCAGCAGTCTTGTAGGGATGATTTACAGTCCCAAGAAACCCGTGGACTTGTACGTGGCTGGGAGGAGGTAGCTGCGGATCATGTTGTCCTTAGTGACCCAGAGGACTCCAAACTGAATGCCTCAGCTAACCTACGCTGCATGGCCTCTCTCATCCTGCAAAGCCTGCGGAAGGATCCTCGTATTCTTCGGATCAAGGAGAGGGACCATTACTGGCTGGCCACTCTCCTTGATCCACGGTACAAGGGTAAGGTTGCCGACCTTATCTTGCCATCGCAGAGGGAGCAGAGGATGAGACATCTCCGGGAGGCCTTGCAGAAAGGTCTGTGCAACGCGTTCCCAGAGACTGGGAGATTACAAACTCCTGGTCCTGGACAATGTGTTGCTGAGGCATCGGTCAGAAGGAGCGGTGGAGAAGGTGGCCGCCTGACCGATGCGTTCAGGCAAGTAAAGACTTGGACACCTTTCCCACCGAAAATCCTCTGGCTTACTGGGTCTTGAGGATGGATCACTGGCCAGAGCTTGCACAGTATGCAATTGAGCTACTGGCCTGTCCTGCATCCAGCGTTCTTTCGGAAGGCACCTTCAGTGCTGCTGGTGGCTTTGTTACGGATCACAGGGTGCGCCTGTCCACCAACTCAGTTGATCGACTGACCTTCATCAAGATGAATCAGTCTTGGATCACCCACAGCTACCGAGCACCTGAAGCTGATGTAACCGAATACATTTTTTTGAAATATCACATCCCTTCAAGACTGCCTATGCTGATGCTGAGTGACTGTCCTGTTATGTTGATTGTCTATCCTCTTCCTCCTCCGCTGATATGTTGGAAGAACATTTTTGGTTCTGGGTGATGCCACCAGCCCAATTTTTCAGCCCGTTTAACAGGGGCGTTTAATTACAATTTTTGATGCAATGCTTTGCAGCAGGGCTCTTTCCTGCACCACAACTAGAGTATATGGGAGAGGTTGCAGTGTCGTGGCACCAGTGCCTAAGGCCCAATTTTTCTGCCCCTGTTTAACATGAGCGTTTAATTACAATTTTTGATGCAATGCTTTGCAGCAGGGTTCATTCCTGCACCACAACTAGAGTATATGGGAGAGGTTGCAGTGTCGTGGCAACAGCACCAGTGCCTAAGGCACAATTTTTCTGCCCCTGTTTAACAGGGGTGTTTAATTACAATTTTTGATGCAATGCTTTGCAGCAGGGCTCATTCCTGCACCACAACTAGAGTATATGGGAGAGGTTGCAGTGTCGTGGCACCAGCACCAATGCCTAAGGCCCAATTTTTCTGCCCCTGTTTAACAGGGGTGTTTAATTACAATTTTTGATGCAATGCTTTGCAGCAGGGCTCATTCCTGCACCATAACATAATATAGAGCAGAAGAAGTAAATAGATGCTGATATATGTTTATATAGGCCGGCTAACTGTATAATTGGTCAGAACATCCATGTATAAGGTAAGAGATTATGATGGCCGGTTAATATTCTCACGTTTATAGTTGCATCAGCAGTATAAAGCATAAATGTTAATGAAAATATAAAGATATAGGCTGTACAGCGCTGAGTCAATATTTAAAGTCCCAACTCCGGTCACCCCTAATGGGCTATGACTGTGACCGGTGATGGGAAATATCAGGGATTCCCAAAAGAATGATGGTCAGCGCTGCACTGCAATTGGGGGAGCACCGTTCTCAAGTCTAGAGTTATTAAGGACAGCAGTTCTCTGGATGGGAAGGGGTAGGAAAAATGTAAAATGATCCCTATGGAGGACATCGTAAATATGAGGTTGAGTGGCCTGAAAGGTACCGGGTGAAGCGTAGCTAAGGTTTGGACTACTGAGTTACTGGGCAGGTATGGGGAGGGCAAAACTAGCAACTATTAGGAAATGTGTGTCTGCGATACACAATTAGATTCTGATGTCCTTGGTGGGTGTGTATCAAGATGGGGGTTTTGCGCTGGGTTAAGGTGAGTTTGTCCAGATAGTATAGAAGATCTGAAGTGTTTCCAAACAGCCCAAGTTTGCCGTAAATGTTCGGGGTATCCTTGGCCTGGTGAATAAGTTCTTCCATCTCTGCTATAGTATCTACCCTTTTTATCCATTCTGATATAGTAGGGGGAAATGTAGATCTCCAGTGCACCGGAATGCACAGGTTGGCCGCGTTAATGAGGTGAATGGTCAGGGATTTGGTATATGCCTGGGTTGTAGTAGAACTGTGAGGTAAAAGGAATTGAGCAGGAGTCAGGTCAGGGAAATAAGTCGTAATCTGAGAGATCAGTCGGTGTATTTCAGTCCAGAACAGTTGCAAAAGGGGGGCATTCCCACCAAATATGAAGCAAGGTGCCCAAAGCTTTATTGCATCTCCAGCAAGTCGGGGGGATGGCAGGAGAGAACTTATGGATTTTGTCAGGGGTCCTATACCATTTAGCATATATTTTGTATCTATTTTCCTGAGTTGAGACGTTCACAGAACCCTTGTGTATATTGTGATATATTATTTCCCAGTCTGCCGTTGACAGATCTAGGTGCAAATCAGATTCCCATCGTTGGACAATCTTGTCTGTTTTAATATCATGGGACGAAAAAAGAAGCGAGTAGACTGCGGATATTACATGTCTTTGAGGTTCAGTACTAACACACATGGATTCAAAGGGTGTAAGACCCCTGTGCCAGTGAGCACCGAGTTTTGGGTCTTGGAAGAAATGCCGCAATTGCAAGTATTTGAAAAAGGGGATTTGGTAGTCTGGGAAAGTGGAGGCTATAAGTTGATGAGACAAAAGTTTGCCATTGTGGAAGAAGTTATAGGCTCTTGGTTTAGGACCAGATAGCGTAGCGTGCGGTGAATGTAGAGTAAGGCCCGGTGGAAATTCTGGGTTATGATTCAGTGGAGTCATTGGGCCGTGAGTGGGGACCAGCATCATGTGTGGGCAAGCTTCCCGGAAACGCAGGAGTGAGGCATGTATGAAAGGGTGTGTTTGAAGCTCGTGTGGAATATGGGATTTATGTATCTAGGGCCAATTTTCTAAGGGAAGGTGAGAGAAAGCTTGTTCAAGTCCAATCCAATCTTTTTGAAGTGTATGGGAGTGCCAGTCTAGAATTCTGTTTAGGTGACACGCAAGATGATATTTTTGGATGTCTGGAACCCCAAGACCTCTGAGACTTTTAGGTAGCGTGAGTTTTTGCCAGCTGATTCTAGGGGCTTTGGACTTCCATATAAAAAGTCTACATAGGCTTTTGTAAGAACAAAAAAATTAGGGTGGTAAGTTAATAGGAATAGCTTGAAACAAATAAAGTATCCTTGGCAAAACGTTCATTTTCAAAATGGCCATTCTGCCAAACCATGAGAAGGGACTCGTTTTCCATTTCTGTAGATCAGCTTGGATAGAATGAAGAATTGGTTGAAAATTTTTTGCATATAGGGAAGTCAAAGTGGCAGGAATTTGTATGCCTAGGTAGGTAATGGCTTCTTTTTCCCAGCTAAAGGGGAAGTTGAGGGTACATTGATTTACTATTGAGGGTGGTAGGGAAATATTGAGGGCTTTCGATTTACTGAAATTAATTTTCAGATTAGAGAGGTCCTGGAAGAGCTTTTAATCTTTTAGTAAATTGGGGATAGATGTAATGGGATCTGAGAGGAAGAGTAAAATGTCATCAGCATATGCTGCTATCTTGTATGTTTTGTGGTTGATTGACAAGCCTTTTATATCTGGGTTGTCCCTGAGTTTGCGGAGAAAAGGTTCCATAGTGAGTATAAAAATCAGAGGTGAAAGGGGGCAACCCTGGCGGGTACCGTTGGAAATGGAGAAGGCGTTCGACAGGCAGCCGTTGATTCTGATTTTAGCCGTGGGGGGCGAATAGAGGACCATTATCATCTGCAGTAAATGGTGTGGGATTCCTATTGTCCGAAGGGTTTCCTCCATGTAGTCCCAAGCTACCCTGTCGAACGCCTTCTCTGCATCAAGGGATAACAAAAAGCCAGAAGTGGCTGTGGTAGTGAGCCAGTGATGGATATTTAGCGCTTTGGTAGTATTGTCCCTTGCTTCCCTTCCAGGGACAAAACCAACCTGATCCAGGTCAATTAATTGAGGGAGGAGGGGCAAAATACGGTTGGCTAATATTTTGGCATAAATCTTGAGGTCCACGTTGAGCAACGAAATGGGGCGGTAGTTATTGACTAGCAATGGGTCTTTATTAGGTTTAGGTATAAGGGTAACATGGGCTTCTAAAATATCTCTATGTAATTCTTTGGTTTTCGGAAGTTGGTTAAAGGTATTAACCATATGAGGGATCAAGAGATCCCGGAAAGTCTTATAGTAGCTTACAGTAAAGCCATCAGGTCCTGGGCTTTTTCCAGGCTTCATTTGTTTCAGGGCACTCAGGGTTTCATCAACAGTAATTGGGGTGTTTAAAGCAGCGGACTCTTCGCATGTGAGGGGAGTGGGAGCATATTGTTGTAAGAATGTGCGGATAACGGTCGCACGATCCGTCAGAGAGGTAGATTGTTGTGGGGAGGGGAGGTTATATAAATCTGAGAAGTAGTGGACAAATTTGTCTATTATGTCTTCCGTTTTGGAGAATTTTTCACCTGTATTACTTCTGAGCGCATGTATGGTGTGCATCGCCTTCTTAGCCTGGAGGGCTCTAGCTAGTAGCTTTCCTGACTTGTTACTATGTTCATAGAAGACTTTCTGGGAGAGGGTGAAATTCCGTTTCATTTTTTTATGAAGCTCTGCCAGAAGTTCTTCTCGTGCATTCGTCAATTCTGCGAGTACGTTGGCAGCTAAAGAGGCTTTGTGTTTCTTTTCCAAACTGTGTATGCGTCTTGTCAAAGCCTCAATATGAGCTCTTCTAAGTTTGTTTCGTGAGGCCGACAAAGATATAAAATCCCCCCTAAGGACGCATTTATGGGCTGCCCAAAGCATAATTGGTGTGGATTCTTCCTTGGAATTTTCAGAAAAATAATTGGTGAGATTTTTGGAGATTTTTTGGACATTGTCAGAGTCAGTGAGTAAGGAATTGTCGAGACGCCAAATGCGCGTGTCCGGAATAGACAGGGTCATGGAGATTGGGTTGTGATCCGATATGATTTTGGGGTCAATAGTAGCTTTAGTTAGGAAGGATAATTCGTTTTGGGAGAGAAAGAAATAATTAAGTCGCGAATATTTGTTGTGGGGGGAGAGAAAAAGGTAAAGTCTTTTACGTTGGGGTGTAACGTGCGCCATAAATCATGAAGCAACAGATCATGGAATTGTGATTTGATCGTGCGAAGAGTCCTATACACCACAGTGGAGGTGCCTGAAGAGGTGTCAAGGGAGGGGTTAAGGGCGACATTCAGGTCCCCGCCGACAATAAGGGCACCAGATTTAAACAGGGTTAGGTGCTGGAAGGTATTGCACTGGAAAGTGACTTGATGTGTGTTAGGCGCATATATATTCGCCAGAGTTATGGGTTTGTTATATAGCGTACCCTTCAGAAATAGAAACCTGCCCTGGGTATCTTTCAGAGTGTCATCAACTTTAATTGGGCAGTGCCTAGAGATTAGAATAGACACCCCCTTGGATTTAGCATCATTGTTAGGTGCGTGATATACCGTGGGAAAGTGTTTGCTATATAGTTTTGGAACGCTGTCAGCCCTGAAGTGAGTTTCCTGGACAAGAACAATATGGGCTTTGGAGTGTTGTAATGCAGATAATAATTTTGTTCACTTTTCGGGTGTGTTAAGTCCTTGGATGTTAATAGAGTATAGTTTGAGCTGTTGGTGGGGAGAAGTGTCCGGTTGCGGTGCCAGTGTTGAATTCATAGTTGCCCGTTCGGGGGGGGGGGGGGTGGGGGAGGATGTAGATGAGAGTGTGAGACGATGTGTCCGTGTATACAGATAGACTAGGGAACGGTGATTACCGTCAAAAAATCGATGAGACAGTAGGAGTGGGGGTAACACCCTGTCTCGGTAATAGGAGGATCGGTAGATGTACAGTGCGGGGACAGCAAACCCACCCTATATTGGGAGAACTTGCTGCTAGCCCCCACCATGTGGGGGTCGGCTCTAGCTTGACCGTGAAGATGAATAGAAAAATAAAAAGAAGGTGTATCGCTATTATGCTGACTCACGACACTACAGGCTAGAGATGGAGGAGACAGTGAAGTATAATTGTATGGGGAATCAGGGGAACCTGCCGCATGTCAATCGATTAAGAAGGTGCTTGTAAATATCTCGGGGAGATGCAGGAAGATGCAGTTCAACAATGTAAAATCAGTCTGAAATGTGAACTCTATTGCACAAAACTAAAAACTAAAGGCATAACCATGGACTGAACCAGCCCCACTAACTAGAAAAATGCCTAATTCAACTGTAACCTGTAAAAGAGAAAAACATCTGATGCCTAGCAATAAGCAAACATATATACCCCTCAATTAAAAAGGGTGGAGTAGGTACCCCCTTCCTCGGAATCCAAAATATTGATGCGCCTAAGATAGGGCGAGTAATCCGATTGAAAGGGGGGACCGCATAGGTTAAGTGATGTAGAAACATAGAGTTATTTCAAACCCGTCACATAAAATCATAAAGATAAAGAGGAGCATACTTCCTGAACGAGACTGGTGGGTGTAGCTGGCACCCCAGAGTATGAGGATTACGATATATTCCTCAGAAGTCACCGTCTGGAACGGCAGTTATTGTAGCTTACCAGTTCTGTAAAGAGGTAAAAAGATAGTACTTCCGGTGGTTAGATACAGAAAGCGTGAGCTTAGATCTATAGGATCACCAGAAACCTGCGGGGTGAAATAATAATGTGTACGGATAATCTAATAATAATGAAATAATAATGTGTACGGATAATCTACACGAGTTCCAAAGCTTGTCCAGCGTGGGTATGTGTCATCAAGAGAAGCTGTCGCTGACGTCATCCAGCATGGGCCGGTTGTCCTGCCGCAAGGAATTGTGGGGGTTGTAGTAAAAATCGCTACAAGTCCGTGGTCATGCAGAATGGGAATGGACAGCGGGGATAGTGTCACAAAACTGAGGAGGAAAAAAGCAGCGTGTATATCCGTAGAGCTGGCAGTTGACTGTGTGTTAGCATTGCAAGTGTAGAAGGATTCGGTATAGATGAAAAAGATAATGTAGACTTAAGAGACACTCAGCAGGGTATGCTCCAAAAGTTAAACATGAAAACAGTGAATAAACTGTGTGGTTTAATCTTAATAGACAGGTAAAGTGGCAGGTACCTGAGGGCGCAGTCAGGGATCTCTTCTAGCTCTCAGAGAGCTTGGTATATAGGACGGCTATCAGAGCGGCGAGGGCCCCTAGGCAAGCTTCGAGCGTCCGAGGCTGACAGAGATCTGCGCCGCCGATAGCTGCTGGCTTGGGCAACCATTGGTTCAGCCAATGGTGGATCCTTTTTCACTGCAGAGCGTCTGAAGTCAGAAAACCAGTTGGGAACATCAACTAATGGAATGTTGAGGCTGCGACAGAAGTGAGGCAAATCTTCAGGTACTCTTAAGTGCGCGGTGCGACCCTGGGCGGAAGCCGAAAGACAAAATGGGAATTTCCATTTGTAGACGATACCGTTTGCACGGAGCACGTCTAATAAAGGTCTCAGATCCCTCCGGTGTTGCGATGTTTGGATCGTAGAACCAGCATGGGTAATGTGTGGCGTACCCCTGGCATGTTTGAGGATGTCTTCTTTCAGTTTGAAATCTGTGAGACAGCATACTATATCCCTCGGAGGGTCTGTGTCTCTACCCTTGGGTTTCAATGCACGGTGGATTCTGTCCATGGCTATGGGGGTTTGCGGCGGTCTGTCAGTAGATTATTAAAAATGTTAGTTACAGAGGGTAAAAGTTGGTCACCTTCAATCGCTTCCGGAAGGCCTCGCACCCTTAAATTGTGGCGTCTCCCCCTGTTGTCAAGGTCTTCCATGCGTATATGAACCGCTCGTAATTATAAGGTGTGTGTGTCCACATGATGCGTCATATTCCTCAGTTGGGAGTCTTGTTTAGATATGGCGTCCTCCATCACACCCACCCTATCAGTTAGGGAACAGATGTCCAAGCGGAGCTCAGAAATGGCCGCTGAGAGGGTGTCCTTGATGTCCGCAGCAGTGGTTCGCAGATCATGTATGCTGAGCTGCGGCTGTGAGGACAATATAGCAGGCTGTGAACTGCCAGGCTCAATCCCTGGTATAGAGGGGGAAGATAGTGGCGTGTTATGCGGAGGAGACGTTCGGTCCTGTAGGAGGCCTTGGTGAGCCGTCGCCATGTTCCCCCTGTTCGCTTGGAACAAGTCCAGAATAGTGCTGTTGGAAGTGCGCGAGTTCCCCTGGGGAGAATGGGAGCGGGATGACGAGGAGTTCCTCGATGCAGTCCCCATCAAAGAATGTGTAAAAGACAGCTAATACCTCCGATAAACAGATAGCACGTCGTGAGGCAGCGGGAGCTCAGGAACTAAGTGTCCATCTTCTAGTCAGGCCAGCTCGTACAAATTTTTGGTCCATTCGAAAATTCTGGTGCGAACCGGGGGTGTTCGGCTCATCCTTACTCAGAACATAAGCATAGTAAGATTTCCCTTTAAAAGTGACTGTGCCCAAATAAATTAAAGAATTTATATAAGGTAATGCATTGATAGATGTACCCAAAATGCAATACATTTACAGAAAACAACAGTACATAAACCCTCAAAAAGCACTCACGCAATTAAATAAAATTATAATTCATGTACAAGTGAATATAAGCAATGAGCAAACAATTAATATTTAACAGCTTCAATCAATAAAGTGCTAGTGCATGTATAGTAAAGTCCATGAGGTGAATGAATGGGCATAAATATAGAGGGCTCTGAACCCAAAATTATTATTATACTTTATTATAGGTAAACGGGTGATCCCACCCCCCCTCTGACATCACGCCCCCCTCTGACATCAAGGGGAAAGCCATAGGGTGGCCCCGCCCTCCGTTATTTAAGAATCGTCAAAAGAATCAAAGCCTCCCACAGAGGCAGATCGTGCAGATGGAGCAGAGAAGAAGACGGAGCAAGATGCGGGACGAGAAGAGCGGAGGAAGAAGATGAAGAAGAAGATGGAGAAGAAGAAGATGGAGGAACAAGTACACCGAAGGAAGACCAGAAGAAAGAAGATGAAAGAATAAGTGGAAAGAAGAAGAAATTAATAAAGAACTTGTCAAAAACCATCTCTTGTCTTTTTTAACCTTTTTGTCATTTTTTGTGAAATGGTAGGCTAATTCACGCAGGGCAGGGGCGAGATCTGGGGGCCCCCTTGTTAAAGGGGGCTTCCAGATTCTGATAAGCCCCCGACCCGCACAACCACCAGGCAAGGGTTGTGGGGATGAGGCCATTCTCCCCATTAACATGGGGACAAGGTGCTTTGAGGGGCTACCTCAAAGCACCCTCCCAATGTTGAGGGCATGTGGCCTGGTATGGTTCAGGAGGTGGGACGCTCTCTTATTCCCCCATGTTTTCCTGCGGCCTGCCAGGTTGCATGCTCGGATAAGGGTCTGGTATGTATTTTTAGGGGGACCCCACGCCATTTAAAAAAAAAAAATTGGTGCAAGGTTCCCCTTAAAATCCATACCAGACCTGAAGGGTTCCACTAAAAATTGTAAGAAAGACTTCATCCAGTATATTACTTTTTAATCTATTCTTCCCTAACCTATTTTCAGTTATATCCAACACTCCATGCACCCACCTCTGTTATAATCTTTCATATTGGATGTTGTGAATTTACTGTTCAGTAATATCATTATGCAGCAGGGTTTTAAAAGCACAGCAAATTCACAAAAATCTAACTAAAAGTAGTCTGCATCTGCAGGTAAAGTAAAAAAGATACCAGCTTGTTTGAAAGGGGCAACTAAAAAATTGCCTGGAAATCGACTTTAAAGAAAACTTGCTAACAGATATATATTAAGAATGCTGTTCCTGACCTCTCCTGAAAATATAGTCATGCTGGCCCAAAAGCTACTATACTTGCTAAGATGCTGACCAAGGACGAGTATGCAAATTATAACTTCTTAAAAAGTCCAACTTGACCTAAAAAGGATTGAAGACTGAGAAAGCCAAGCAATAATATTTTCAAGACGTCAGCTAGGGCATCCTCTGTATTTTTTCAGGTTTTCTTTATTGGCAGAAGTATTAATAATAGATAAAATATTTATAGTGCAGACATGTTTACATTCCTTCAAGGATCCCCTGTGACAAAAGTATTTTCTTTGTATATCCCTGTGTGTATTTCAGCCCTCTTATGCAGCTCTTACATCCCACTTCAATTAACAGCTTCTGGCCCTTGGAACTTATCAATTGTCTCATGTTCTATCCACATCACGGTATTCTACCTACAATGATTTCTTTGTGTTTACAAAATTCAATTCTACCCTGTAGAAGATAATGTTTATGTATGGGAGGTGGAGGCTTTACTGCTGACCTGGTATTTTACTTGTCTTCCTGCGTCCTTGGGTTCACAACTCAAAGCAATATCAGATCTTTAGTACATAAAAATTCAAAGCAACGTCAGATCTTTACTAAGCAATTATTCATGTGTCATATCGATGGATTATCTGTCCAGAGTATTTCAAAACCCAATCTGAAGTCAATAGATAGAAAAACAGATGTAACCATTTTTGGTGAAAGCAATAAACCTGTGGGGTTGTTAATCATCTGTCCTGAGTGTATTGCATTTTATGGTGGAATTCCTATATCTTCATGATATGTTGGAAAGCGAACCATAGCAACACATATATAACCTTATTTTCAGGTCTGCTTCACCTCCTATAACCTATGGACACATGCAGATTGTTAGTGACAATTATATCTTCGCAAAATTTGTAATTGCTGGCATATGGTGTTTAATGGCAGTTTACAGTTGCAGCTTCCAGTATAAAATTACCATGCCATTATACAATGGATTGTGTGCCATTTAGTTGGGCAAATCTTTACAAAGTAGAGAAGGCTTAACCCTTATGCATGGGATACTAAATAAAGAACATTCTGTAAGGATTGAGTGGATATATTTCCTATGCTTGATCAGGGAAGGGGGTCTAAAATGAATGAGCTATTTTGAGCCCCATGATGAAGAAAAGTATGCAATACTTCAACACATTGCTTATTTTCAGTACAGCAAAACCTTGGTTTGAGAGTAACTTGGATTGAGAGCATTTTGCAAGACAAGCAACATTTTTAAATAAATTTTGACTTAATATACAAGCGATATCTTGATATACAAGTAGTGTCATGTCACAACTGAGTATAAAAGAGAAGTGTTTCTAAGTGTAGCGATATGGTTGCATTTAACCTCTTAAGGACCGCCGCATGTAAATATACGTTGGCAGAATGGCACGGATGGGCATAATCACACACCCGTAGGTGCCTGCCTTCCAGCGGGTGGGGGGTCCGATCGGACCCCCTCCCGCGGGCTGCGGCAGTCCGTTTTGCTTCAGGAGTGATCCGGGATGAGGGGATGGTCATTGGTTTCTGGCCATCCCCTCTCGATTGCTCCTGGCAAATGAGAAGCTTCCCCTTCCTGTGTAGTGTAAACACAGGCAGGAGGAAGTGATGTCACTCTCCTTGGGGCAGTCTTTTTGACCGGACTGCGAGGAGAGAAGACATAGTAAGTGTGCACCAACACTACACTGACATGTAGGTACACATAGGCACACTGTCACCCCCCAATCGCCCCCCCTGCCCCCCCCCCCAGTCACAGTGTCACTGATTGCAGTGATCATTTATTTACTGATCACTGCATTTCGTGTCAGTTGTAACTGTAAAAACTGTCAGGGCAGTTAGCCCCCTACCCCCCCTAGTAAAGGTTTAACCCCCTGATTGCCCCTAGAGTTAGCCCTTTCACCAGCAATCACCGTACAAGTGTCACTGGTGACGCTGGTTAGCCAGTTAGTTATTTAGTTATTTAGGTTCCCCGTCAGGTTTTTATATAGCGTCTGGGACCCCCATATACTACCTAATAAAGGTTTTAACCCCCTGATTGCCCCTAGAGTTAACTCTTTCACCCCCTTTGCCAGCGTCACTAAGCAATCGTTTTCTGATCGCTGCATTAGTGTCACTGGTGCCGCCAGGTAGCTAGTTATTTTTTAGGTTCACCGCCATGTTTTTATTGTGTTAGGTACCCCCATATACTACCTAATAAAGATTTTAACCCCCTGATTGCCTCTAAAGTTAACCCTTTCACCAGCGATCACCGTGTAAGTGTCACTGGTGACACTGGATAGCCAGTTAGTTATTTAGGTTCCCCGTCAGGTTTTTATATAGCGTCAGGGACCCCCATATACTACCTAATAAAGGTTTTAACCCCCTGCTTGCCCCTAGTTAACCCTTTCACCAGTGATCACGGTATAAGTGTTACGGGTGATGCTGGTTAGTTAGTTTGCTTTTCATAGCATCAGGGCACCCACCATTTATTACCCAATAAAGGTTTAACCCCCTGATCACCCGGCGGGTGATATCAATTAGGTTTTAGGATCAGATATGGTCTGCATCGCCCCAGGCAGCGCTAGGTTAGTACCAGTACCGCTAACACCCACGCGCAAAGCATACACCTCCCTTAGTGGTATAGTATCTGAACAGATCAATATCTGATCTGATCAGATCTATACTAGCGTCCCCAGCAGTTTAGGGTTCCAAAAAGACGCATTGTTAGCGGGATCAGCCCAGATACCTGCTAGCACCTGCATTTTGCCCCTCCGCTCAGCCCACCCAAGTGCAGTATCGATCGATCACTGTCACTTACAAAATACTAAACACATAACTCCAGCGTTCGCAGAGTCAGGCCTGATCCCTGTGATCGCTAACAGTTTTTTTTGGTAGCCTTTTATATTTAAATCCTGAAGGCAGTGCTTGGTTTTAGGGGTCCCATACATGGCTAGGCTCCCAAAAAGTCCCCCACATGTGGTATCCCTGTACTCAGGAGAAGCAGCAGAATTTATTTTGGGGTGTCATTTCCCTTATGCCCATAGCATGTGTGAGCAATATAACATTTAGTGACAACTTTGTGCAAAAAAAAAAAAAAGTTTGTAATATTCCCGTAACTTGTGGCAAAATATAAAATATTTTATGGACTCAACATGCCTCTCAGTAAATAGCTTGGGCTGTCTACTTTCCAAAAAGGGGTCATGGGGGGGGGGGGGGGGGGTTGTGCTATTTTGGCATTCTATGGCCTTCGAAACTGTGATAGCTAGTGAGGAGTGAAATCAAAAATTTGCACCCTTAGAAATCCTGAAGGCAGTGATTGGTTTTCGGGGGGGCCGTACGCAGCTGGACTCCCAAAAAGTCCCCCACCTGTGGTATCCCCGTACTCAGGAGAAGTAGCAGAACTTATTTTGGGGTGTAATTTCACTTATGCCCATAGTATGTGTGAGCAATATAGAATTTAGTGAAAACTTTGTGCAAAAAAATAAAAAATGTAATGTCCCCGCAACTTGTGTCAAAATATAAAATATGTTATGGACTCAACAGGCCTCTCAGTAAATAACTTGGGGTGTCTACTTTCCAAAATAGGGTCATTTGGGGGGGTTTGTGCTATTTTGGCATTTTATGGCCTTCGAAACTGTGATATGTAGTGAGGAGTGAAATCAAAAATTTGCACCCTTAGAAATCCTGAAGGCGGTGATTGGTTTTTGGGGTGCCATACGCATGTGGTATCCCCGTACTCAGGAGAAGCAGCAGAATATATTTTGGGGTGCAATTCCACATATAACTATGGCATGTGTGAGCAATATATCATTTAGTGACAACTTTTTGTAAACTTTTTTGGTCATTATTCAATCACTTGGGACAAAAAAAAAATATTCAATGGGTTCAACATGCCCCTCAGCAATTTCCTTGGGGTGTCTGCTTTCCAAAATGGGGTAATTTGTGGGGGTTTTGTACTGCGCTGCCATTTTAGCACCTCAAGAAATGAGATAGGCAGTCATAAATTAAAAGCTGTGTAAATTCCAGAAAATGTACTCTAGTTTGTAGACGCTATAAATTTTGCGCAAACCAATAAATATACGCTTATTAACATTTTTTTACTAAAGACATGTGGCTGAATACATTTTGGCCTAAATGTATGACTAAAATTGAGTTTATTCAATTTTTCTTATAACAAAAAATCGTAGAAAATATCTTTTTTTTTCAAATTTTTTTCCTTTTATATCGTAAAAAATTAATATTGCAGAGGCAATCAAATACCACCAAAAGAAAGCTCTATTTGTGGGAAGAAAAGGATGCAAATTTCGTTTGGGTACAACATTGCATGACCGCGCAATTACCAGTTAAAGCAGTGCAGTGCGAAATTGTAAAAAGACCTCTCATCCTTAGGTTGACAATTGGTCCGGTGCTTAAGTGGTTAATGAAGGTACAACATTTAGCAACTCACATGGTTGATGATTAAAACAGACAAATCAAAGTATGCAGGAATCCTGGGTAAAGCTGTCCACATAGACCATCCTCCGCATCGCCATCAACGTCATCCCTTCCACACTGCTCTCTACTGCAGGGTAGTCTAACCAGTCACGATTGCAGACCGACAGCGTGGAGAGCAGGGATTGGTCTATGTGGACAGGTTTACCCCAGATCCCTGCATACTTAGATGTGCCTGTTTTAATCATCAGTCATGTGAGTTGCTAATTGTTGTACCTTCATTAAATGTAACCATAGTGCTACACTTAGAGGTGCCTCTCTTCTTTTTTTTATACTCTGTAGCTCCTGCTGGATTTTGCTTCTAATCACCTTGTGGAGGTTTCCATTTGTGGATGGACATTTTATGGTTACACATTGCTATAATCTTTTTACATGGACTATAAACTGAAGGACTTATGAATAAATGGTTGTGGAACGAATTATCTGAGTTTACATTACTGCTATGGGGAAATTCACTTTGTAGGGTGCCCACGTGTCCCGGATTGCCCGGGACATTCCCGCAATTAGCAGGTCTGTCCCGGGGCCCGGGCACCTTCATTCCGGGACAATACAGTGTCCCGCAATGAAACAGATGCAGCCCGTCAGCTATTCTGCATCTGCCGATGATGTCATCTGGCCCGGGCAGCCCCAGTGGTGTAGCGTGGGGGCAGTGCTCTGTCCCGAGTGCAACATCATTCCTGTGCTGCCATGATTACTGCTGACCCAAGAGTGACCCAACTGTGCAAGTGTTTACTCCAGCCCCACCCACCACCTTAGAATTTCATTCAGTTAGGCATGTCCTGGGCAAGGCACTCCTCCGCAGCACCCTCCCCCACCAAGGGACTCCTGTGGTACAGCCTGTTCCCCATGATTCCTCAGGTGCGGAACTCGGGCGGCTGGTGTGTGCGTGAGGGGCGGTGCGGTGCTTAGCGCAGATGAGTGTGCACACAGCGTGGGATACAGAGGAACAGCTGGGGGAGTGCACTGATCTGATGGGTGCTCATCATGGAGGGAGGCCCTGGAGACAGGTAAGCAAAATCCACAAATCTACTTGGATTGTACATGTGTGGGGGAGTAGTGCAGGAAGGAGTGTAGTGGATCAGGTAGGAAGGTCAGTGTAGTTGACATGTATGTCAGTGTAGTGGTCAGGTAGGTTGGTGTAGTGGACAGGTGGGGCAGTTTAGAAAGGTAGGTAGGGCAGTGTAGTGGACATGTATGTCAATGTAGGGATCAGGTTGGGCAGTGTAGTGGACTGGTAGGTTAGTGTAGTAGACAGGTGGGGGCAGTGTAGTGGACTGGTAGGTTAGGTAGGGGCAGTGTAGTGGACAGGTAGGGGCAGTGTAGTGGACTGGTAGTTTAGGTAGGGGCAGTGTAGTGGGTTAGTGTAGTGGACAGGTAGGGGCAGTGTAGTGGACTGGTAGGTTAGGTAGGGGCAGTGTAGTGGGTTAGTGTAGTGGACAGGTAGAGGCAGTGTTGTGGACAGGTAGGGGCAGTGTAGTGGACAGGTAGGGGCAGTGTAGTGGACAGGTAGGGGCAGTGTTGTGGACAGGTAGGGGCAGTGTAGTGGACAGGTAGGGGCAGTGTTGTGGACAGGTAGGGGCAGTGTAGTGGGTTAGTGTAGTGGACAGGTAGGGGCAGTGTAGTGGGTTAGTGTAGTGGACAGGTAGGGGCAGTGTAGTGGACAGGTAGGGGCAGTGTAGTGGACAGGTAGGGGCAGTGTAGTGGGTTAGTGTAGTGGACAGGTAGGGGCAGTGTAGTGGACAGGTAGGGGCAGTGTAGTGGGTTAGTGTAGTGGACAGGTAGGGGCAGTGTAGTGGACAGGTAGGGGCAGTGTAGTGGGTTAGTGTAGTGGGCAGGTAGGGGCAGTGTAGTGGACAGGTAGGGGCAGTGTAGTGGACAGGTAGGGGCAGTGTAGTGGACAGGTGGGTTGGTGTATGTCCAATGTTAACTCTAGATCCCTCAGGTCATTTATATTCCTTTTGTAGTGTAAAGTACAGGTTTTTTTTTTTAATATGCAACTTTATTGTCTTAGAAATAAAGAGCATTTGTTTCATGTATCTTAGCCTGACATTGAAAGAACAATTGCACTTTTTGAAACAAAGGGGCTGCCTGTAACTGCAATATTGAGCTCACATACATGAAACAAATACTTTTTCTATCTAATGCCGCGTACACACGGGCGGACTGTATGGCGTACTTAGTCCGTCGAAACACATTTCAGCGGACAGTCCGCTCGTGTGTGGGCTTCAGCGGACTTTTTCAGCGTGCAGTCCGGCGTACTAAGAATTTCGGATTTTTCTAAATTCTGTCCGTCGTACTTTGGTTTCAGCGGACAATCCGCTCGTCAGTATGCTAGTTCGACGGAGTAAGAATGGCGCATGCCCAGAAAGGATTTAGACGGCAGAAGGGTGCTTTGCTGTGTATTGGACTTCCTATTTCTAGTCCCGTCGTACGTGCTGTACACGTCATCGCACAAGCTTTCGTCGGACTGTTTGGGTATCCGTGTGTGGTCAAGTCCGTTCAGTGGAAAGTATGACGGACTGTCCGTCGGATTGTATGACGGACTAAGTACGCCATACAGTCCGCTCGTGTGTACGCGGCATAAGGCACTAAGTGGCACATAAACCCTGCTCCACTCTCAGGCACGGTCACCCGCCAACTGCGAGTGTAATTTCTTAAATAAGTAAGGGGCGGGGCCACCCGGTGATGTCACCACCCCCTTGTGACATCACAAACTGATGCATGCTGGGAGGGGGGAATGGGGAGATGTCCCTGAATGGCAGTTTGGAAATGTGGTCACCCTATCGCTTTGATATATAAGTGCTTTGGATTACAAGCAGGTTTCTGGAACAAGTTATGCTCGCAATCCAAGCCTTTACTGCATATAAAACCTGTATAATGTATACATCTTAAAGAACCCTTACAGCTGATCTCCAGGTTTTAGTGAAGCTTAAATAGTTTGTTTGGACTAAGCTGGTCAAAATTAAATATTTACTTCACTTACAGATGCAGTCAGTGCATGCTTATTATGAATTGTATATACTGTAGCCTCGGCTGACAGTGGATGAGAACTTCCTGTCTTACTCCCAGGACACAATCGAGTTGGACTGAGCACTGTTTACCTATTTACAGGGAGTGGAATGAGGCGTCTTTTCGCAAGACTCAGAGTTGCTTGTAGTTCCTCAGTAAGCTTGAGAGAAGAATAGCGATGCCACACCCTGCAATGCTAGAAAACACAAAAAAAAACTGAAGCACATTTAAGAGTATCAACAGATGGACTGGTAAATGTTAATCAAGGTATGCAGCCTACCTTAGCGAGTGGCCAAGCTAACATCAACTTGTGTCTAAGCTGACCAGCATAAATAGCAGGAATCCACAGTAAATTTCCAAGAGATCTTCAAAAAACATCCTAACATAGTAATAATACCAGTACAGGTTTACCTCACTTTAAGGTGCTTCACTAATACAAAGCTACCCAACTGTAGTGTCCTCTGTCCCCTGCACACCCCACTGTAGTGCCCTCTGTTCTCTGCTGCCCCCCACACACTGTAGTGTCCTCTGTCCCTTGCACCCCCCACTGTAGTGTCCCCTCCTGCACCCCCCTACTGTAGTGTCCTCTGTTCCCTGTACCCCCCACTGTAGTGTACTCTGTCCCCTGCATCCCCCCTGTAGTGTCCTCCTTCCCCTGCACACCCCACTGTAGTGTCCTCGGTCCCCTGCACCCTCCACTGTCGTGTCCTTTATCCCCCGCACCATTGTAGTGTCCTCTGTCCCTTGCACCCCCCCCCCTACTGTAGTGTCCTCTATCCCCTGCACCCCCCCACTGTAGTGTTCTCTGTCCCCTGCACTCCCCACTGTAGTGTTCCCTGTCCCCTACACCCCCCTCACTGTAGTGTTCTCTGTCCCCTGTTCTCCCTACCCCCCTACTGTAGTGTTCTCTGTCCCCTGCACCCCCCCACTGTAGTGTTCTCTGTCCCCTGAACCCCCCACTGTAGTGTTCTCTGTCCCCTGCATCCCCATTGTAGCGTTCTCTGTCCCCGGCACCCCCCCCCCACTGTAGTGTTCTCTGTCCCCTACACCCCCCACTGTAATGTCCCCCCTGCACCCCCCCCCCCACTGTAGTGTTCTCTGTCCCCTGTCCCCCCTACTGTAGTCTCCTCTGCCCCTTTCACCCCCCACTGTAGTGCCCCCCCTGCACCCCCTGTAGTGTTCCTGTCCCCTGCCCCCCCTTCTGTAGTGTCCTCTGTCCCCTGTCCCCCACCCCACAAACACACACTGTGTAGGTAGAACTACTCCTATTTTACACAGGTATACAGCAAGCAGAGCAGCAGACATCGATCTCACAGGGCTGGATGAGGGTGAGAGCTGCTGAAGTTAACTTTTCACATTTTAACAGGCTGGTGATTGGTTGCTAGGATTAAACTCCAGCAGTTCCCACCCCATTCAGCCCTGTAATAACGGCTGCTCGCTGCTTTCTAACGAAGAGGACAGTGGCAAAAATGTCCGGCTGAGTGCATGTGAAATAATTTGCGGGCACTGATGGACGGACATTCAGCAGTGCCAGACTATGGGTTGCCAACTCCTGCTTTACTGCATATGCAGACTGAACTTTCTGTTGTGGGTTTAGTAACACTTTAAATTAAGATTAATGCATCTTGGTTCAGGTCTTACATGCTGGATTAATCTCTGCAAGCAGTTAAGAATAATTAACTTTTCCCATATATAATCAAACACGTCTGTCATTCTGCATAAGTTTGGGCAAAACTCCCCAAACTGACCACAGTGCATTGCAAGCCCTGATTGGCCGAAGCAGTGAAAGCTTCAGCCAGTCAGGGCACAGATCACTGTCAGAGTCATGATTGGACACTGTCATCATGACTTTATCCAATCATGGCTCATTCCCACCCCCACTAGGGTGACCACATTTCCAAACTGCCATTCAGGGACACCCCCTCCTCAGCCCCCCTTTCCAAAAAAAGATAGGGGGTTGGGGGAATGTAGTCTCGGGGTTGACGGGGAATTTGGCAGCAGGGGCATTTTGTCGGGTGAATGGCTGCTGTTGTACTACATTGTAATATATAGTTCAACTCACCATAATGCAGAATCAGTGGGGACCCTGAGCTTGTCACTTGCCATCTGATACAGTATGGCACTTGCCACCGTTGCCTGCCACTAGATGTAGCTTGTTACTTGCCACTATCACCTGCCCCCAGATTCAGCTTGTCATTTGCCACCATTGCCTGCCGCCAACTGCAGAGTGTCACTTGCCACCAGATTCAGTGTGCCACTTGCAACCCATTGCCTGCCACCAGTTCGACACACTAGAGCCCCGGGAAAGTGAACGCCCCTCCTGCCGCTGGCTGCTGATGTGACTCCTCCCATGAGGACCCCCCACTTTAGTGTCCTCTGTCCCCTGCACCCCCTCCCCCCATTGTAGTGTTCTGTCCATAGTGAGTAGTGATGGACGAACTTCCGACGGGACGTTTCGCGAACGCGAAATGCGAACGGACCCAAACGTTCGCGAAACCGACCGTTCGCCGCGGGCCCCATTGACTTCAATGGGAGGCGAACTTTGCAAACCTTCATGTCGAATTTGCGGCCACGTGGTAATTATTAGGGGGTAAAACGTAGTCCCACCATCTGGACAATGACATAATACATGTATGAGGTGAATTTGGGATCGATAACTACAAGCATTTTTATTTTATTTGGGAAATTGTTCTAACAATTCAGGACTATGGAGCTAATGAAGGCAATGGAGGAGAGGGAAGGTCAGGGACCAGGGTAGGCAAAGAAGAGGGTGCAGGAGATGATCACCAGCAGCGTGACATACCGGAATGACACATGCACCGTGATAGAGGCATCTGACAGCAGCACCGTAATACAGAGCACTGACAGCAGCACCGTGACATACAGCGCTGACAGCAGCACCGTGACATACAGCGCTGACAGCAGCACCGTGACATACAGCGCTGACAGCAGCACCGTGACATACAGCGCTGACAGCAGCACCGTGACATACAGCGCTGACAGCAGCACCGTGACATACAGCGCTGACAGCAGCACCGTGACATACAGCGCTGACAGCAGCACCGTGACATACAGCGCTGACAGCAGCACCGTGACATACAGCGCTGACAGCAGCACCGTGACATACAGCGCTGACAGCAGCACCGTGACATACAGCGCTGACAGCAGCACCGTGACATACAGCACTGACAGCAGCACCGTAAGCAGCCCCAGGAGGAAGTCAGCACAGCACAGGGATGGTGTGATCCCCTCATAATAAGAACCCCCAGGAGGAAGTCAGCACAGCACAGGGATAGTGTGATCCCTTCATAATAAGAACCCCCAGGAGGAAGTCAGCACAGCACAGGGATATCATAAGCAGCCCCAGTAGAAATATGACACCGCTCAACCTCTTCAAAGAGGAGGGTAGGGGCATATAGTACGGTGTGCTTTTTTGGGTCAAGGAAGTGAGCCAAATGAATTAAGAAGGTCTGTGTGCTTGATTAAAAAAATAGTTTATAGACATATACATGGTCTACTGGTCACATGTGTTGAATTCCTCCGAGATCCATGCCTCATTCATTTTTAGAAATGTGAGGTAGTTAACACTGTGGTGAGCTAGGCGAGTACGCTTATCGGTCACAATCCCCCCTGCTGCGCTGAACGTCCTTTCGGACAGGACACTGGATGAGGGGCAAGCCAACAGTTCGATTGCAAATTGGGCAAGCTCTGGCCAGAGGTCAAGCCTGCCCACCCAGTAGTCTAGGGGTTCATCACTCCTCAGAGCGTCCACATCGGCCGTTAACCCAATGTAGTCGGACACCTGACGGTCTAGGCGTTCCCTGATGCTGGATCCGGATGACACCTGTCGATGGGTCGGCTGAAAGAATGACCTCATATCCGAAGTCACCAACACATCTTCAAACCGGCCTCTTCTTGCAGGCGCTGTTGGATTGGTACCCGCAAATCCTTCTCTGGGAGTGGGAATTGCTCCTCTGCCAGCGCACGCAAAAGCAGAATGCAGCATTTCTCGAAGCAAGGCCTGGAAGTGCTGCATTCTGACAGCCCTCTGCGACGGCGGTAACATTTCCGCCATTTTGTGTTTGTACCGGGGGTCTAAGTACGTTGCCACCCAGTACTGGTCCTTGACCCTCATGCTTTTTATACGGGGGTCCCTATTAAAACACTGGAGCATGAAGGCCCCCATTTGCACTAAAGTGGAAGCGGTGTGGTGGCCTGGCTCCTGCTCATCATCCAGGATAATGTCGTCCTCTTCATTCTCCTCTCCCCATCCTCGCACAACAGGGATCCCAGAAAGGTTTAAAGCATGCTCTTCTTGCTCCTGCTCATCCGCCCCGGCACCATCCTCCTCTGACTCCTCATCAGACTCCTGTTGTTGACTTGTCTCAGATAGAGTAGCCCCCCCTGGGAATTCATCCAGCATTGCGACTTCCTCATCTTCCCGCTCCTGCTCCTCCACAGCCTGATCAATGACACGACGCAATGCACGCTCCAGAAAGAAGGCATAAGGTACCATGTCACTGATGGCGCCATGGCTGCGACTGACCAGTTTGGTGATCTCCTCAAATGGCCGCAGAAGTCTGCATGTGTCGCGCATGAGCAGCCACTGGCGCGGTGAAAAAAAACCCAGCTCCCCAGAACCGTTTCTTTCGCAGAGTTCATACAGGTAGACGTTAACTGCACGTTTCTGCTGGAGCAGCCTATCAAGCATATAGAAGGTTGAGTTCCATCGCGTCGGGCAATCGCAAATAAGACGTCTGACCGGCAGATGGTGTCGCCGCTGAATGTCAGCAAGGCGAGCCATGGCCGTGTAAGATCTTCTGAAATGGGCCGAGATTTTCCTTGCCTGCCGCAAGATGTCCTGGACCCCAGGGTATTTGACAAGGAATCGCTGCACGACCAAGTTTAAGACGTGTGCCATGCACGGCACGTGCGTGATTTTGCCCTGTTTCAATGCGCTAAGCAGATTGGCACCGTTGTCACACACCACTTTACCAACTGTCAAATTGAGCGGTGTTAGCCACTCATCTGCCTGTGAACGCAAAGCTGAAAGGAGTGCCGGGCCAGTGTGGCTCTTTGCTTCCAGGCACAACAGACGCAGCACGGCATGGCAACGTCTCACCTGGCATGTGGAATAGGTTCTGGGGAGCTTGGGCGGTGCAGTGGAAGAGACGCTAGCAGCGGAAAAGGAGGAGGCAGCTGAGGAGGAGAGGGAGGAGGATGGAGTAGGAGGAGGAGAAGAAGAGTCAGGCCTGCATGCAATCCGTGGCGGTAAAACCAAATCTACACGGGTGCCACGGGTTACATGCTTGACGGCCGTCAGAAGGTTCACCCAGTGGGCAGTAAAACTGATATACCTTCCCTGCCCGTGTTTGCTAGACCACGTGTCTGTGGTCAGATGTATCTTGGCACCGACACTGTGTGCCAGAGATACATTCACTTGCCGCTGAACATGGCCATATAGCTCTGGGATGCCCTTCTCTGAGAAATACTTCCTTCCTGGGACCTTCCATTGTGGTGTTCCAATGGCCACAAATTTGCGAAAGGCCTCCGAGTCCACCAGTTTATATGGCAGTAGTTGGCGGGCTATGAGTTCTGACAAGCCAGCCGCCAACCGTTGGGCAAGAGGGTTATCCGGCATCATCATTTTTTTACGCTCAAACATTAGGCCCACGGAAGCCTGCCTTTTTGCAGAAAAATGTGAGCTTGGCGTGATGGAAGGTGGAGTGGAGGACAATTGTGAGGAGAGAGGAGAAGGAGAAGTAGAAGACGAGGCTGGACGGTGAGAGCCTGCAGTGTGGCTTTGTGTGTTCCGTTGCTCCCACTGGGCTCGGTGATGGCTGCTCATGTGCCTTCTTAAGGCGGTCGTCCCTAGGTGAGTATTGGGCTTACCGCGACTAACGCGTTGACTGCAAAGATTGCAGATGGCAACGCTATTGTCAGCAGCGGACACGTTAAAAAAAGCCCACACTGCGGAGCCATGTGCCGGTGTCCTGGGAGCGCCAGATGTGACCGTACATGGTCGATGACTCGCTCCTGATACATTTGCAGTCTGCTTTGTCCCTGCTGTGCAATGTAAGTCATTGCTGCTTCTCCTCCCTATCTGCTGGTCCATATCTCCCTCTGAACTCCCCTCCTCTTCCTCTCTTGTGGGCACCCACGTGACATCACTAGACACGTCATCATCAACGTCACCTTCCCCACCGCTATAAGTAGAGATCTCGGAGTAGGCAGCAACACCGGGGACCAACCTCCTCCTTGGGCTGATCTGGGTACTGGCGTCAGACTGCTGAGTAGCGCTTGTTGCTACCTCCTCTTCCTGATCCAATACCAAGAGTGGCTGCGCATCAGAAATGTCCTCTTGATATGGATCGGAAAATAATTCCAGTGACTCAAGCGGAAGGTATGTGGTGGTGGTGGTGGTGGTCGTGTTGTTGGTGGTAGTGTCTTTGGGGGTGCACATAGCAGAGAGTGAAGAAGAGGGTGCAGATCGAGAGGATGAGGAGGGTGCAGAAGAGTAAGGCTGAGCGAGCCACTCAACCAAGTCTGGTGCATCCTTTAAAGTAATTGAACGCACCTTCTGCAACTTCCCACTTTGGCTCAAGCCTGTTGCTCCTGCCCTACCCCTACCACCCCTGCGGAAGGGCCTGCCTCTTCCTCTGCATGTCATTTTTTAAATGACCCTGTGACAAAACTCTTAGTCCCTATACCGCTGAAGGACTGCTGCAGTATAGGTGAGCGGTCAGCAGTGGTGCACGTCAACCCTATCTATTGTGGACCTATAGCGGTCCTTACAGAACAGCAGACTGTACCGCACTCAAGCCTATGTACCGTAGCACCCTATACCAAGTTACCAGTCCTTATAAGAACTTTTGTGGACCAAGCAGGTTGTGTATTAGTGTTTAGCAGACTGTACGTCAGTCCCTATACCGCTGAAGGACTGCTGCAGTATAGGGCAGCGGTCAGCAGTGGTGCACGTCAACCCTATCTATTGTGGACCGATAGCGGTCCTTACAGAACAGCAGACTGTATCGCACTCAAGCCTATGTACCGTAGCACCCTATACCAAGTTACCAGTCCTTATAAGAACTTTTGTGGACCAAGCAGGTTGTGTATTAGTGTTTAGCAGACTGTACGTCAGTCCCTATACCGCTGAAGGACTGCTGCAGTATAGGGCAGCGGTCAGCAGTGGTGCACGTCAACCCTATCTATTGTGGACCGATAGCGGTCCTTACAGAACAGCAGACTGTATCGCACTCAAGCCTATGTACCGTAGCACCCTATACCAAGTTACCAGTCCTTATAAGAACTTTTGTGGACCAAGCAGGTTGTGTATTAGTGTTTAGCAGACTGTACGTCAGTCCCTATACCGCTGAAGGACTGCTGCAGTATAGGGCAGCGGTCAGCAGTGGTGCACGTCAACCCTATCTATTGTGGACCGATAGCGGTCCTTACAGAACAGCAGACTGTACCGCACTCAAGCCTATGTACCGTAGCACCCTATACCAAGTTACCAGTCCTTATAAGAACTTTTGTGGAACAAGCAGGTTGTGTGTTAGTGATTAGCAGACTGTACGTCAGTCCCTATACCGCTGAAGGACTGCTGCAGTATAGGTGAGCGGTCAGCAGTGGTGCACGTCAACCCTATCTATTGTGGACCGATAGCGGTCCTTACAGAACAGCAGACTGTACCGCACTCAAGCCTATGTACCGTAGCACCCTATACCAAGTTACCAGTCCTTATAAGAACTTTTGTGGACCAAGCAGGTTGTGTATTAGTGTTTAGCAGACTGTACGTCAGTCCCTATACCGCTGAAGGACTGCTGCAGTATAGGGCAGCGGTCAGCAGTGGTGCACGTCAACCCTATCTATTGTGGACCGATAGCGGTCCTTACAGAACAGCAGACTGTACCGCACTCAAGCCTATGTACCGTAGCACCCTATACCAAGTTACCAGTCCTTATAAGAACTTTTGTGGACCAAGCAGGTTGTGTATTAGTGTTTAGCAGACTGTACGTCAGTCCCTATACCGCTGAAGGACTGCTGCAGTATAGGGCAGCGGTCAGCAGTGGTGCACGTCAACCCTATCTATTGTGGACCGATAGCGGTCCTTACAGAACAGCAGACTGTACCGCACTCAAGCCTATGTACCGTAGCACCCTATACCAAGTTACCAGTCCTTATAAGAACTTTTGTGGAACAAGCAGGTTGTGTGTTAGTGATTAGCAGACTGTACGTCAGTCCCTATACCGCTGAAGGACTGCTGCAGTATAGGTGAGCGGTCAGCAGTGGTGCACGTCAACCCTATCTATTGTGGACCGATAGCGGTCCTTACAGAACAGCAGACTGTACCGCACTCAAGCCTATGTACCGTAGCACCCTATACCAAGTTACCAGTCCTTATAAGAACTTTTGTGGAACAAGCAGGTTGTGTGTTAGTGATTAGCAGACTGTACGTCAGTCCCTATACCGCTGAAGGACTGCTGCAGTATAGGTGAGCGGTCAGCAGTGGTGCACGTCAACCCTATCTATTGTGGACCGATAGCGGTCCTTACAGAACAGCAGACTGTACCGCACTCAAGCCTATGTACCGTAGCACCCTATACCAAGTTACCAGTCCTTATAAGAACTTTTGTGGACCAAGCAGGTTGTGTATTAGTGTTTAGCAGACTGTACGTCAGTCCCTATACCGCTGAAGGACTGCTGCAGTATAGGGCAGCGGTCAGCAGTGGTGCACGTCAACCCTATCTATTGTGGACCGATAGCGGTCCTTACAGAACAGCAGACTGTACCGCACTCAAGCCTATGTACCGTAGCACCCTATACCAAGTTACCAGTCCTTATAAGAACTTTTGTGGACCAAGCAGGTTGTGTATTAGTGTTTAGCAGACTGTACGTCAGTCCCTATACCGCTGAAGGACTGCTGCAGTATAGGGCAGCGGTCAGCAGTGGTGCACGTCAACCCTATCTATTGTGGACCGATAGCGGTCCTTACAGAACAGCAGACTGTACCGCACTCAAGCCTATGTACCGTAGCACCCTATACCAAGTTACCAGTCCTTATAAGAACTTTTGTGGACCAAGCAGGTTGTGTATTAGTGTTTAGCAGACTGTACGTCAGTCCCTATACCGCTGAAGGACTGCTGCAGTATAGGGCAGCGGTCAGCAGTGGTGCACGTCAACCCTATCTATTGTGGACCGATAGCGGTCCTTACAGAACAGCAGACTGTACCGCACTCAAGCCTATGTACCGTAGCACCCTATACCAAGTTACCAGTCCTTATAAGAACTTTTGTGGAACAAGCAGGTTGTGTGTTAGTGATTAGCAGACTGTACGTCAGTCCCTATACCGCTGAAGGACTGCTGCAGTATAGGTGAGCGGTCAGCAGTGGTGCACGTCAACCCTATCTATTGTGGACCGATAGCGGTCCTTACAGAACAGCAGACTGTACCGCACTCAAGCCTATGTACCGTAGCACCCTATACCAAGTTACCAGTCCTTATAAGAACTTTTGTGGACCAAGCAGGTTGTGTATTAGTGTTTAGCAGACTGTACGTCAGTCCCTATACCGCTGAAGGACTGCTGCAGTATAGGGCAGCGGTCAGCAGTGGTGCACGTCAACCCTATCTATTGTGGACCGATAGCGGTCCTTACAGAACAGCAGACTGTACCGCACTCAAGCCTATGTACCGTAGCACCCTATACCAAGTTACCAGTCCTTATAAGAACTTTTGTGGACCAAGCAGGTTGTGTATTAGTGTTTAGCAGACTGTACGTCAGTCCCTATACCGCTGAAGGACTGCTGCAGTATAGGGCAGCGGTCAGCAGTGGTGCACGTCAACCCTATCTATTGTGGACCGATAGCGGTCCTTACAGAACAGCAGACTGTACCGCACTCAAGCCTATGTACCGTAGCACCCTATACCAAGTTACCAGTCCTTATAAGAACTTTTGTGGAACAAGCAGGTTGTGTGTTAGTGATTAGCAGACTGTACGTCAGTCCCTATACCGCTGAAGGACTGCTGCAGTATAGGTGAGCGGTCAGCAGTGGTGCACGTCAACCCTATCTATTGTGGACCGATAGCGGTCCTTACAGAACAGCAGACTGTACCGCACTCAAGCCTATGTACCGTAGCACCCTATACCAAGTTACCAGTCCTTATAAGAACTTTTGTGGACCAAGCAGGTTGTGTATTAGTGTTTAGCAGACTGTACGTCAGTCCCTATACCGCTGAAGGACTGCTGCAGTATAGGGCAGCGGTCAGCAGTGGTGCACGTCAACCCTATCTATTGTGGACCGATAGCGGTCCTTACAGAACAGCAGACTGTACCGCACTCAAGCCTATGTACCGTAGCACCCTATACCAAGTTACCAGTCCTTATAAGAACTTTTGTGGACCAAGCAGGTTGTGTATTAGTGTTTAGCAGACTGTACGTCAGTCCCTATACCGCTGAAGGACTGCTGCAGTATAGGGCAGCAGTCAGCAGTGGTGCACGTCAACCCTATCTATTGTGGACCGATAGCGGTCCTTACAGAACAGCAGACTGTACCGCACTCAAGCCTATGTACCGTAGCACCCTATACCAAGTTACCAGTCCTTATAAGAACTTTTGTGGAACAAGCAGGTTGTGTGTTAGTGATTAGCAGACTGTACGTCAGTCCCTATACCGCTGAAGGACTGCTGCAGTATAGGTGAGCGGTCAGCAGTGGTGCACGTCAACCCTATCTATTGTGGACCGATAGCGGTCCTTACAGAACAGCAGACTGTACCGCACTCAAGCCTATGTACCGTAGCACCCTATACCAAGTTACCAGTCCTTATAAGAACTTTTGTGGACCAAGCAGGTTGTGTATTAGTGTTTAGCAGACTGTACGTCAGTCCCTATACCGCTGAAGGACTGCTGCAGTATAGGGCAGCGGTCAGCAGTGGTGCACGTCAACCCTATCTATTGTGGACCGATAGCGGTCCTTACAGAACAGCAGACTGTACCGCACTCAAGCCTATGTACCGTAGCACCCTATACCAAGTTACCAGTCCTTATAAGAACTTTTGTGGAACAAGCAGGTTGTGTGTTAGTGATTAGCAGACTGTACGTCAGTCCCTATACCGCTGAAGGACTGCTGCAGTATAGGTGAGCGGTCAGCAGTGGTGCACGTCAACCCTATCTATTGTGGACCGATAGCGGTCCTTACAGAACAGCAGACTGTACCGCACTCAAGCCTATGTACCGTAGCACCCTATACCAAGTTACCAGTCCTTATAAGAACTTTTGTGGACCAAGCAGGTTGTGTATTAGTGTTTAGCAGACTGTACGTCAGTCCCTATACCGCTGAAGGACTGCTGCAGTATAGGGCAGCGGTCAGCAGTGGTGCACGTCAACCCTATCTATTGTGGACCGATAGCGGTCCTTACAGAACAGCAGACTGTACCGCACTCAAGCCTATGTACCGTAGCACCCTATACCAAGTTACCAGTCCTTATAAGAACTTTTGTGGACCAAGCAGGTTGTGTATTAGTGTTTAGCAGACTGTACGTCAGTCCCTATACCGCTGAAGGACTGCTGCAGTATAGGGCAGCGGTCAGCAGTGGTGCACGTCAACCCTATCTATTGTGGACCGATAGCGGTCCTTACAGAACAGCAGACTGTACCGCACTCAAGCCTATGTACCGTAGCACCCTATACCAAGTTACCAGTCCTTATAAGAACTTTTGTGGAACAAGCAGGTTGTGTGTTAGTGATTAGCAGACTGTACGTCAGTCCCTATACCGCTGAAGGACTGCTGCAGTATAGGGCAGCGGTCAGCAGTGGTGCACGTCAACCCTATCTATTGTGGACCGATAGCGGTCCTTACAGAACAGCAGACTGTACCGCACTCAAGCCTATGTACCGTAGCACCCTATACCAAGTTACCAGTCCTTATAAGAACTTTTGTGGAACAAGTGAGTTGTGAATGTTTAGCAGACTGCAGCAGAAGGGCAGCAGTCAAGTATAATATCCTTTCTATATTTGGAAGAAAGAATATTATACATGTACAAGCCTATTACTGTACCACTGATACCAGTCCTGAAAAGAACCTTTGTGGAACTAATAATAACAGCAAGTCTTTAAAATTACCCTCACTGCCTGACAACACTGCTTCCTTCCTGTCCCTATACAAATTGGCAAAAAAAGAGAACGATTAGTGGTTACTGGAACAGCTCTTTTGTGGACCTTGATAGTAACAGCTAATGATGATGATGATGATGATGATGATGAAAGACTAATCTGGCTGTCCCTGTAGCATACACCGTCCTTTCCCTTTCTCTAAACTAACAAAAGACACTCAGGCTGCTGCAAGAATCAGCAGCACAGCAAACCTATCAACACCTAACACCTATACCAGTCCTGAAAAGAACTTTTGTGTACCAAATAGCTAGTGGTTTATCTCTCCCTACTCCACACAGGAACCTGTCCCTATCTTAACAGAAGAAAGAATGTAAAATGGCCACCGGATCGGGTGTATTTATAGGTTAGGGGGAATGTACAAGTGTCCATGTGCTGTCATGTCTCAATTGGCTGTCCTGTATCACATGATAAACGTGTCACCAAAGGTTAAAGTTCTTGTATACATTAAACACGTAAGTCCGCCGCGGCGAACGACGGAAAAAGGCGTTCGAACGTGCGGACCGCGAATGTCGGAAATTCGCCGCGAAACGACCGCCGGGCGAACCGTTCGGCCATCACTAATAGTGAGTGTTTTGGATTCACTTGCCTTTCTACAAAACTCATCTCTCCTTTGTGCATTTCTGCATGCTGCTGGCTGAACGATGCAGGGAGGAGGTGGGTGGAGCTAATCAGTAGGCGTGGAAGAGGAAGTTAAATCTTCCTCGCTGTGAATGCTGGGGTCTCAGCCTCTCTCTTCCTCGTGATTTCACTGGTTGCTAGATGTGAGGCGGAGCAGCAGCAGCTAGCAACCATTTGGGCACTGTGCCAGTGGCTCATGTAAAAGGGGGCTCACCAGCCAGTGGTCCACCACAGGCTCTCAGTAACTCACAGCAGTGATGTGAGGGATATTTTAGAGGGCATCAGATCAGTCCTGGGCCAGGGGGCAATTCTGTCCCAGAATGAGGGTGCCCAGGACCTGGGACAGACCTGCTAATTGCGGGATTGTCTCGGGCAATCCAGGACACGTGGACACCCTACATGTTTGAGCAATATATCATTTAGTGACAACTTTGTGCAAAAAAAGAAAAGAAAAATAAGTTTGTAATTTTCCCGCAACTTGTGGAAAAAATAGAAAATATTCCATGGACTCTACATGACTCTCTGCAAATAGCTTGGGATGTCTACTTTCCAAAATGGGGTCATTTGGGGGGGGGGGGGGGGATTTGAGCTATCTAGGCATTTTATGGCCTTCAAAACTGTGATAGGTAGTGAGGAGTGAAATCAAAAATCTACGCCCTTAGAAATCCTGAAAGCGCTGATTGGTTTTTGGGGTGCCGTACACGGCTAGGCTCCCAAAAAGTCTCACACGTGTGGTATCCCCGTACTCAGAAGAAGTAGCAGAATGTATTTTTAGGTGTAATTCCACATATAACCATGGCATATATGAGCAATATATAATTTAGTGACAACTTTAGGTAATTTTTTTTGTCATTTTTCAATCACTCGTGACAAAGAAATAAAATATTTAATGGGCTCAACATGCCTCTCAGCAATTTCCTTGGGGTGTCTACTTTCCAAAATGGGGTCATGGGGGGGGGGGGTTTAATGCCCTGTCATTTTAGCACCTCAAGAAATGTGATTTCGTTTTAGCCTAAATGTGTTTATCCTAAATGTTTTAGCCTAAATGTGTTTAGCCTAAATTGAGTTTATTGGATTTTTCTTCTAACAAATAGTATAATATATAATTTCTTACAACATTTTCGGTCTTTTTCTGATTATATTTAATGAAAATTGCAGAGACAGTCAAATACCATCAAAGAAAGCTCAATTTGTGGGAAAAAGGATGCAAATTTTGTTTGGTTACAACATTGCATGACTGCACAATTACCAGTTAAAGCCGCGCAGTGCCAAATTGTAAAAAGTGCTCTGGTCATTGAGCAGCCTAATCTTCCGGGGCTGAAAGAGAGAAAAAAACTGTAATAAAGAGGAAAAAAAAAACTGTAATAAACCTAAACATAGAGTTTCCACTGTACATGGGAACAAGCAGGAAAACTGCCTGGGAGTTGGGATTTCCACTCTTGCAAAAGGGGTTATTTTTTACTAAAGATATGTAGCAGTATAAATCTTGGCCAAAGTAGCATGACTCAGTAATTGTCATTCCAATTGTCATTCCAATTTTCCTATGCTGGGATCACCATTGAGATATTTGTAAATCGCTATCAGGTCCCCTCTGAAGCAGCGCTTCTCCAGCGAGAATAAATGTAGTACTTGTAGTTATTCCTCATAATTGAGGTCCTCCAATTCCCATATTCATTTTGTTGCCCTTCTTTGGACCAGTTACAGCACATCCCTTCTGAGGACTGGTGACCAGAACTGGACGGAGTACTCCAGATGTGGCTGAACCAGAGTTTTATATAGTGGCAGGATTATTGTTTTATCCCTGGAGTATATCTCTTTTTATGCATGCTTAAATTCTACCAGCCTTGGTAGCTACAGCTTGACATTCTTTTGCTCAGTCTGTCATCTACCACAGTGGTCATCAACCCTGTCCTCAGGGCCCACTAACAGGTCAGGTTTTATGTATTACCTTGGGGGGATGAGACTAGAATACTGCAATCACTGAGCAGTAAAAGATATCACCTGTGATGTATTTCAGTTATCTTGCAAACCTGGCCTGTTCTGGCCTGTTAGTGGGCCCTGAGGACAGGGTTGATGACCACTAATCTACCAGGACCCAAAGATCTTTCTCCATCCCTGATTCCCCAGTGGTTCTCCCCCCTATCAAGAAGTTTGCATTTATGTTTTTTGCCCCCAAGTGCATTACTTTACATTTCTCCACATTAAACCTCATTTGCCATGTAATTGCCCACTCCATTATTTTGTTGAGGTCTTTCTGTACAATTTCTACATCCTGATGTAAAGTTATTGCCCCACTAATTTTTGTGCCGTCTGCAAAAACTGAGATTGAGCTATTTATCCCATTTGTTATATCATTTATGAATAGATTGAATAGAATTGGCCCCAAGGCAGAACCTTGGGGTACCCCACTTACCATTTCAGACCAGTCTGAATACACTTTATTTATCACCACCATTTGGGCATGCCCCTGTAACCAGGTTTTTACCCAAGAGCAAACCTTTCAGTCTATACTTGCAGACCTCAGCTTGTAGATTAAGCGCTTATGGGGAACTGTATCAAATGCTTTTGCAAAACCCAGATACACTAAATCCACAGGTCTTCCCTGTCTAGATGATAGCTCACTTCCTCATAGAATGTTAGCAGATTGGTCTGGCAAGAACAACATTTTGTAAACCCATGCTGATGATTACTAGACATGTGCGCCGTCAATAAATTTGTTTCGTTTTGTTCCATTTTGTTTTGTATTAGCCGTTAATTCGTATTTCATAATTCGTGTCCGAAATCCAATTTGGATTCATACAAAATAGGAATTTTTGTTAGGTTCGTTAACTTTTCGTAACAATTACGAACGTTCATTATGATGAATTTATCATTATGAGGGGGTCCCACCATCCCTGTGCTGTGCTCATTATGAGGGGCTCCCACCTTCCCTGTGCTGTGCTGACGTCCTGGGTTTTTAACTTCATCATAACGAATAATCGTAATTAAAGAACATTCTTCCATCGACTACCAATACCAGTCTCCCACTCCCATATTAAAAAAAGGTGCTTTTCCCAACCCTGACTCAGCAGCAGAAGAAAACCTCTGATTGGTCAACAAAACACCAGTCACGTTTCCGTTGTAACAGAATTTGGATCCGAAATTCATAATTTGTAATTTCATATTTCGTACAAAATTCGGAAGCATAGCAAATCGTATTTTGGATTCTACCAAATTTACGAATTTACGGAAATTTTCAATTCGTACGAAACTAATCGCACATGTCTACTGATTATAACTAATGATACTTCAGTAGGTCCAGCTCCTTCTCCTCCTTCAGGTTGGTGGGCCTATAACATACCCCTACTATTAATCTCCCACTTTTTCGCTTTGAAGTTCTATCCACACAGATTCCACATTGTCTCTTGTCCCATTCACAATGTCACTCCTCTCTAACACTCTTGCATCATTTTTGACGTATAGACACACCCTCCCCCTCCTCTACCTTCCCTGTCCTTCTGATACAAGGAATACCCCTGGATATTTGCCAGCCAATCATGTGAGCTGTCAAACCAAGTTTCTGTTATTCCCACAAATTCTAAGTCCTCTTTGTGTAATAGCAGCTCCAGTTCCTCCTAGCATTTGTGTATACAGTACATCTCACAGTGTTGTATGAGGGCACACATTCACCCCGGGATTAGAAGTTACAGATACACTATCACTGCTGACTCCCCTATTACACTCTGTCCTTGCTCACTGCTGGCTATTGCTTCCTCTGGGCCCCTTTATAACCCAGACCCCCATGGCTCTACCATTTGTTCACACCATAGCCCCCCCAGCAGCTCTGCCCCCCTTCACATCACAGTCCTTTGCAGGTCTGCCCCCCTCCTTTACATCACAGCCCCCACAGCTCTGCCTCTCCTTCATATCACAGCCCCCTGCATTTCGGGCCCCCTTTTGTATTAAAGTCCCCTGCAGCTATGGTCCCCTTGACATCACAGCCCCCTGTAGCTCCGGCCCCCTTAACATCACAGCTCTCTGCAGCTCTGCTCCCCCCTTCGCATCACAGCACCCTGCAGCTCTGAACTCTCCCTTAAGCACCATGTCCAATCACTGTCCAAATCCTGTCGCCTCAACCTCTACAACAGCTCCAAAATACGCGCCTTTCTAACCAATGACACAACAAAGCTCTTAATTCACTTGCTGGTCATCTCTCGACTCGACTACTGTGACTCCCTTCTCATTGGCTTACCTCAACATAGTCTATCACCCCTTCAATCCATCATGAATGCTGCTGCCAGACTCATCCACGTTACCAATCGCTCTGTGTATGCTACCCCTCTCTGTAAATCCCCCAACTGGCTTCTGCTTGGTCAAAGAATTAAATTGAAAATACTAACAACTACTTACAAAGCCATCCACAATTTAGCCCCCAGCTACATCACTAGCCTAGTCTCTAAACACCAACCTACTCATTCTCTTCATTCTTCTCAAGACCTCCTGCTCTCTAGCTCCCTCATCACCTCCTCCCATGCTCGCCACCAGGACTTTTCCAAAGCCTCTCCAATCCTATGAAATGCCTTACCCCAATCTGTCCTCTTATCTCCTACTATATTAGCTTTTATACGATCCCTGAAAACCCTTATCTTCAGAGAAGCCTACCCTACCCACACCTAACAACTGTATTTTCATTTTCTCCACCAGCTCACCCCCACAGTTATTACCTTTTGTTTCCACTTGACCCTCCCTTCTAGATTGTAAGCTCTAATGAGCAGGGCCCTCTGATCCCTCCTGTATTGATTTGTATTGTAAGTGTACTGTCTGCCCTCATATTGTAAAGCACTGAGCAAACTGTCGGTGCTATATAAATACTGTATAATAATAATAATTAAAATAATAAAAGCTGACCATTGCAAGCACCCCTGTCAGTGGCAAATGGTTTGCCTTAACACTCTATCTTCCACCTTTGGTCTGTTAAAAGACATTGACAAATACCAGACTTACTGGGCAGATTACCAGGTGAAAAAAAGGCTAAAAAAGAAAACGAATGCATCCATGGTGAGCTGCAATATATTGCATTGTAGTTTTTTTGGTTTAATGCCACTTTAAATTGCTTTGAAATATAGGGCTCTAAAAGTTTGAGATTATACAGGTAAAAGCTTGTAATAATGCTAAATTTAATAAAGAATAAAGATTCACAGTGTTTTTTATGGAAATAGCTGCAATAAGGATAGATGTATATATCATTTGGGAATATATATGGGCATCTGAACAAACATATTAAATATTTCCTGTGGGTTCTTATTAGTGCTAAAAGCCTTTTCAAGATTTTTTATTATAACACCTATTGTACTTATTAATTTACATATTATATTTGCATATCACACATATTTACAAAGCGTTAAAGTCTCCACCTATGTTAGGTATATGTTCTACTCAACACTGGTTTCATTACATTCCTGTAAAATGAGTAGTTTTGTACAAATGTGATAAAGTCACATTGTTGAAACAGAAGGACTGAAGAAAACAAAAACGCACTGAACTTGCAGGCTTACTCCTTACAAAGAACTGGACAGAGGATGTGTTAAATGTTATATGAAGGCATAGAGTAACTGGTAATGTAATAGTTTATATTATACCACAAGAGGGAAAAAAGCCATATCCAGACTGGATTCTTTAAAATCCCATATCGTAATCCCACTTTGATCAAGTACACGATTTTGCCCAGTTGCCCTCAATGACAGCTTGTCCTCTGGGGCTCATAAGCCTGAAAAGGCAGAGCTGCTTAAATATAGGCTGACTGTAATTTGGATTTCCTAACAGGGTCTTGCAATGCAGGGAATTCTAAAAGCCCTTCCTGTGGCAAGGCACTGGTACATCAATTTAAACTTGATTCTAGGATTTAAGATTATTTTTTAGGAAAATGTTGGCCTACAACCCACCTTTTACAAAAATAGGGAATCTCTTTGTTTTTTCTTTTCTGTCCTGAACATGATTAATTTCCAAACCTTTATGCTTCATGTGAGAATTCAGTTATTGATAACCTCAAAATTCCATTGCATTACTGTGTAATACATACTTACTTCTTAAATACGACTGTCATGAAGGAGTTGATTCCATCATTGATGTCCTCTATTTTTGAAGCTGCTAATTGACTGGCTGTCATGTGGTCATACGCAACTTAGAAACATAGAAAAACAGAAAAGTGATGGCAGAAAAAAGACCAGGTGGTCTACCTTTCTGCCCTTTTTTTTCATTAACATTTTTGTCTGAATATTGATCTATGTTTGTCCCAAGCATGTTTGAAACCACTTATTTTTGACTGACTCATTACCTCTGCTGGAAGCCTAATCCAAGCATCAACTACCCTTTCAGTAAAATAATACTATCTAAGATTAGTTTTGGACTTTCCTCCAGTTAGTTTGAGGTCATGTCCCCATGTTCTTCATCTTGGTTTCATATTGAAAATACTGCTTTCCTGAACCTAATTCACCCCCTTGATGCATTTAAAGGTTTCAGCCATGTCTGCCCTCCCCCTTCTTTCCTCCAGACTGTACATATTAAGTTCCCAAAGTCGCTCTTGATATGTTGTCAGACCTATCACCATTTTTTTACCCATCTCTAAACTCATTCTATCTTATCAATATCTTTTTGTAAGTAAGATTTCCAGTATTGTAAATTAGGTCTAAATAAAGATTTATATAGGGAAATCAGGACCTCCTTCCCCCTAGTGATGACTCTTCTATGGATACATCCTAGAATTCTATTGCCTGTTCCCACTGCCTGGGCACACTGCTTTCTCCATTTGCAATCAACTGAAATAAATACCCCCAAATCTTTTTTCTCTGTAGTGTTGTCCAACACTGTACTCCAAATTTTGTACATTGTCAAGAGATTCATTTTCTTTAGGTGCATTATTTTACATTTAGAAACATTAAACTGCAGTTTCCACTGCTTTGACCAATCTTCCAGCAATGTCAAATCATGTTCCATGTTACAGACATCTTCAGTGATATCAACCATATTGCACACCTTTGTATGATCAGCAAAAATACATACCTTACCCAACAACCCTTTAGTTATATCACTTACATAGAGATTAAACAGAACAGGGCCTAGTACAGAGCACACAACTGCTCTAATCTGCCTTGTGAATCATTCATATGATGACAACAGACGATCACAGTTCCTACAGTCTTATTCAGTGTCATAAGTCCAACATATAAAGTACAGAAATTCAAAGTAACAAATCAGAATTCATCTTATACTTATCTAACGTCAATAAACTGAAATTTGGTTCTGCTATGTGCTACATCAACTTAAACGTCATGCTTTAAAATGCCCCAAAAAATAGACAGACATGTGAACACCAAGAAATCAGCTGGCAATTAAAGTATCTTCAGGCCTTGGTCTATAGACCACATAGTATGTTGCCTTGGGCAGTTGAGCTTCAGGTAAATATTAAGATGCCCCTTATTATGATGTCAATGTTATAAATGATGTCTAATGTAGCAGGCACAAAATAAATTATAGGTGCATTCCAATTATACATAGTGGGGTTAGCATCTTTGGCTTTACCAAAACTAAACATGAGCCAGGGGCTGTTGCTTATAAAAGAATAACTTCGATGGAACTGGCTGACTTGTCTGTATGATTGACTGTATATGCCACTGGGCTACCTATAAATAACAGCTGGAATGCCTGCATTTGCCAGTAACAGTACCGGACTGTATGTGACAGTGGACTGATGCTGGTGTCCTAGTCTAGGCAATTGATTTGTCTGACACAAGTGCCAGAATATTGACATTGTGATGTCTGCAAATGCTACTTGACTGCATGTATACTACACTGTTGCCTGTATATTGACAATAGGTGGTCTGAATCTGCTTGAATACCATATTCACTATTTCCATTCATTTTTTAGAATCATTTATTTTACAGAAATTTACCAAATTTATAATCTTGGCAGGCTGCTGTAATTTTCATAAATAATGATTTGCAGGATTAGTATGTACTATAACTGTAGTGCAGTGTCCATTTTCTCAACATGTTCAGATGCAGCACAAGTCCCTTTAATCCAATTTAAAATGAATTCCTGCGTGTCCCTGGACACTCCCAGGGAGTATTCATTTTTCAGATTCCCTCCCTCAGCAACTAAGAAAGGCCCCACCTGGTGAGGTAAAGATGGGCAAGTGATCTGCAGCCAGGTGAGAGGCCTGCACTGTCAGAACAGATGTCAGGGCAGATGGGCTGAGACTTATTAGCATGCAGGTTCTCTAGAGGCAACTGTTGCTATCAGAGTACTTCAGTTCTAGTGTAGTGGCCATGTGTCTTTGAACATTGGATCCCTACAGCTGTGGTAGAGCTACACTGGACTTTCCAGTGCTGGCAGAGCTACACTGGACTTCCGTGTAGGGGATGCTGTTTATGAGGATAATAGCAAATAACTGTGTTCCAAACCAGCCTTTTTCAACCAGGGTTCCCAGGCACCCTGGGGTACCTACAGGTTTCTTCAGGGGTACCTTGGCAAAATGCCTAAAATTGCCCAAACATTATATATAAGACAACAGGTGGCCAAGGCCTGCTTTTTAGATGCACAAAGCCACAGGTTTTCATTGTGTACCATCACAACTTTCTAGGTGCCAGTATCCTAACAAAATCATTGGTTGATAAGGAAGACATCGGGTGCCTGCACAGCATCCTTGTTTGCCCCTCTCCTTCAGTACTGGAACTTCTTTAGCTGATTGAGGGAGAGAAAAGGAAGGAGAAGTAAAACACTGCGATATTAGTCAGCACCAAGATGTATTTGCTTTGGAAGAAGAAATCACCTCTAACGTTGGGTGTCCTATGTTTGTTAATGTTGCTGCATTATGTAAAACTACCTTTAATAGTTTAGTATTTTTACATTTTAGAATGGGGTGCAGAAATTTAAAGGGTGTCTTGACTGAAAAAAGGTTGAGAAACACTGTTCTAAACTATTTTGCTGAAGTCGTTTTTCTCTGTTTGAATCTCTGTTGTTATAGAGTCTATGATATACAGCCATATGTACCCTGATTAAGGGCGCAAAGACATTGCTGTGAAAAGTCCATGTTTATGCAGCTTTCATACACAGCCTCTGCAGCGTCCATGTTTATGCAGCTTTCATACACAGCCTCTGCAGCGTATGTATTTTTTTACGGCCCTAAACCTGCTTTTCATTATTGCATCTAAAGTCGCACCTGCTTTGTAAACTGCAAGCTACAGTTATTCCCTGTCTAATCACTTTCTGTTGTGTCTATAAGACAGGAAATCAGAGTACATCTCTCCAATAGGGCATAGACAGCAAAAAGCAAAAGTCTGACAGAAAGTATAACCTTTTCCTACGTTGACTACGCATTCATCCCTTTGTTGGGTTCTGATGCTTGGCTCTTGTTTTCAGTTGGTGATTCTAACTATGCATTTGTCTTATACATCCTTTAGTTTGTCTAATGATTGCCTACTCACCTTGCCTTTTCTTTTTAGCTCACCCTTAACAAATTTGTTTAGCTCACCCTTTCTGGCAAACCAGATAATCTGGTGTTTGAATTCCTGGGGCCACTCAAGTACTAGAGACATGATCCTTATAGGTAGGTAGCTTTTCTAAAGGCTAATATTACTGAATTTAACTTGTGCCTTTAGGTTTCCTATTTATACTGAAATGCTAGCTTATAAAAAACAGGGCTGCTGTATATTACAGTTATTTTTGCAGATTTCTACCTGCTACTTTTTTTGTAAACAATACAAACACCCTTTTTCTAAGTGCTGCTAAAACTGTTTAAAGAGCGAGCAAAATGAGAGGATCAGCAGGGAGAATGAGGTCATTTTCAATTGAAAAACATAGCCTCAAAGTATATCATGGCTTGGTGCTCTCAGTTTTCCAGAATTGTGCTCTCCTAACTTCAGCAAAAAATTATCTATAGACACATAAAAGGGGGATTTCACAATTTTTAAAAGTATTAACCATTTCTATAAATAAATATAAATAAAAGGCTTGCTAAAGCAACAGGGTGAAATAATTAAGGTACATTGGGTTATGTGAGACCTGGTAGACAAGGGTGCAGGAAAATATTAAAACACATATAATTTATTCCATAAAAAATAATATCATCACTTACATCAATATTGCCTGTGTAATTCCTGAGTGCAGAAAACACTGTACTTTAGAATGACCTGGAGCTCAAAGTGGAGCACAGTGGTGGATGGTAAGGCCTGATTCAGATGACGTTGGACCCACAGTAGCTGTCAACCTTAGTGGCCTGAGTAGTGGAGGCACCCCCCCCCCCCCCCATAGAAAGGAAGTCTTTTTGGGGGTGAGCATTTCATAATCTGCTGACATACATCCAAAATGTGTGTACATATGCTTAGACTTGGAGCCATTGTGTAAACTGTTCCAAAAGTTCCAACTTTGAGTTCTCTCAGAAGTCTGTTAGATGGCCATCCTTATTGCTATTATTGCTATTATATCTGTTTATTAAACTCAAAAACAAAAATGTTGTATATTGCAGCTTTGTAGTCGTTTAAATGTGGTGGCTCTATTAATTTTATTTTTTAGGCTTTTTTACCTTATTTTCCCTGGTCATCCAGCAAGTGACCCACTTCCTGTCTAATTCCGCGTACACGCGATTGGAAATTCGGCCAGCAAAAGACCGATGAGAGCTTTTGGTTAGAAAATGCAACCATGTGTATGCTCTATCCGACTTTTGCTGAATTCCAGCCAGCAATAGATTGAGAGCAGGTTCTCAATTTTTCGGTCGGAAAAAGTTCCGATCGGAAATTCCGATCGTCTGTAGCAATTCTGACGCGCAAAATTCCTATGCATGCTCGGAAACAATTTGGCGAATGTTCAGAAGCATTGAACGTAATTTTCTTGGCTCGTTGTAGTGTTGTACGTCACCACATTCTTGACTAGTGATGGACGAACTTCCGACGGGACGTTTCGCGAGCGCGAACCGCGAACGCGGCCGATAGTTCGTGAACCATAACGTTCGCGGCGGGCCCCATTGACTTCAATGGGAGGCGAACTTTACAAACCTACAGGTAATATTTGCAGCCACAAAATAATTACTAGCTGTGCACACATAGTCCCGCCACATGGCCAACGACATAACACATGTATGAGGTGAATCTGGGATCGACAACTACAAGCATTCTTTTTTTATATGTGAAATTGTGACAATTCAGGACTGTGGAGTGCATGAAGGCAATGGAGCAGAGGGAAGCTCAGGGTAGGCAAAGAAGAGGGTGCTGGAGATGATCACCAGCAGCGCGACATACAGCAATGACACCTGCACCATGATAGAGTGATCTGACACCAGCACCGTGATAGAGAGCACTGACATCAGCAGCGTGACATACAGCAATGACACCTGCACCGTGATAGAGTGATCTGACACCAGCACCGTGATAGAGAGCACTGACATCAGCAGCGTGACATACAGCAATGACACCTGCACCATGATAGAGTGATCTGACACAAGCCCCATGATAGAGAGCACTGACATCAGCACCGTGACATAAAACACTGACACCTGCACCGTGATAGAGTGATCTGACACTAGCACGTGATAGAGAGCACTGACATCAGCAGCGTGACATAAAGCACTGACACCAGCACCGTGATATACAGCACTGACACCTGCACCGTGATAGAGTGATCTGACACCAGCACCGTGATAGAGAGCACTGACATCAGCACCATGATAGAGAGCACTGACATCAGCAGCGTGACATAAAGCACTGACACCAGCACCGTGATATACAGCACTGACACCTGCACCGTGATAGAGTGATCTGACACCAGCACAGTGATAGAGAGCACTGACATCAGCAGCGTGACATAAAGCACTGACACCAGCACCGTGATATACAGCACTGACACCTGCACCGTAAGCAGCCCCAGGATGAAGTCAGCATAGCACAGGGATGGTTGGAGCCCCTTATAATGAGCATAGCACAGGGATGGTGGGAGCCCCTCATAATATGCACAGCAGAGGTACAGCCCCAGGAGTAAGTCAGCATAGCACAGGGATGGTGGGAGCCCCTCATAATAAGCAGCCCCAGGAGGATGTCAGCATAGCACAGGGATGGTGGGAGCCCCTCATAATGAGCATAGCACAGGGATGGTGGGAGCCCCTCATAATATGCGCAGCAGAGGTACAGCCCCAGGAGGAAGTCAGCACAGCACAGGGAAGGTGGGAGCCCCTCATAATAAGCAGCCCCAGGAGGATGTCAGCATAGCACAGGGATGGTAGGAGTCCCTCATAATAAGCAGCCCCAGGAGGAAGTCAGCACAGCACAGGGATGGTGGGAGCCCCTCATAATGAGCATAGCACAGGGATGGTGGGAGCCCCTCATAATATGCACATCAGAGGTACAGCCCCAGGAGGAAGTCAGCACAGCACAAGGATGGTGGGAGCCCCTCATAATAAGCAGCCCCAGTAGAAATATGACACCGCTCAACCTCTTCAAACAGGAGGGTACAGACATATAGTACGGTGTGCTTTTTTTGGACAAGGAAGTGAGCCAAATGAAGAGAGAAGGTCTGTGTGCTCGATTAAAAAAATCGTTTCTAGACATATACATGGTCTACTGGTCACATGTGTTGAATTCCTACGACATCCATGCCTCATTCATTTTTAGAAATGTGAGGTAGTTAACACTGTCATGAGCTAGGCGAGTACGCTTATCGGTCACGAGCCCCCCTGCTGCGCTGAACGTCCTTTCGGACAGGACACTGGACGAGGGGCATGCCAACAGTTCGATTGCAAATTGGGCAAGCTCTGGCCAGAGGTCAAACTTGCCCACCCAGTAGTCCAGGGGTTCATCACTCCTCAGAGCGTCCACATCGGCCGTTAACCCGATGTAGTCGGACACCTGACGGTCTAGGCGTTCCCTGATGCTGGATCCGGATGACACCAGTCGACGGGTCGGCTGAAAGAATGACCTCATATCAGAAGTCACCAACACATCTTCAAACCGGCCTCTTCTTGCAGGCGCTGTTGGTTTGGTACCCGCACCTCCTTCTCTGGGAGTGGGAATTGCTCCTCTGCCAGTGCACGCAAAAGCAGAATGCAGCATTTCTCGAAGCAAGGCCTGGAAGTGCTCCATTCTGACAGCCCTCTGTGACGGCGGTAACATTTTTGCCATTTTGTGTTTGTACCGGGGGTCTAAGTACGTTGCCACCCAGTACTGGTCCTTGACCCTTATGCTTTTTATACGGGGTTCCCTATTAAAACACTGGAGCATGAAGGCCCCCATTTGCACTAAACTGGAAGCGGTGTGGTGGCCTGGCTCCTGCTCATCATCCAGGATAATGTCGTCCTCTTCATTCTCCTCTCCCCATCCACGCACAACAACAGGGATCCCAGAAAGGTCTAAAGCATGCTCTTCTTGCTCCTCCTCATCCGCCCCGGCACCATCCTCCTCTGACTCCTCTTCAGACTCATGTTGTTCACTTGTCTCAGATAGAGTAGTCCCCCCCCCTGGGAATTTATCCAGCATTGCGACCTCCTCATCTTCCCGCTCCTGCTCCTCCACAGCTTGATCAATGACACGACGCAATGCACGCTCCAAAAAGAAGGCATAAGGTACCATGTCACTGATGGCGCTATGGCTGCGACTGACCAGTTTGGGGATCTCCTCAAATGGCCGCAGAAGTCTGCATGCGTCGCGCATGAGCAGCCACTGGCACGGTGAAAAAAAAACAGCTCCCCAGAACCTGTTCTGCCACAGAGCTCATACAGGTAGACGTTAACTGCACGTTTCTGCTGGAGCAGCCTATCAAGCATACAGAAGGTTGAGTTCCATCGCGTCGGGCAATCGCAAATAAGAAGTCTGACCGGCAGATTGTGTCGCCGTTGAATGTCAGCAAGGCGAGCCATGGCCGTGTAAGATCTTCTGAAATGGGCCGAGATTTTCCTTGCCTGCCACAAGATGTCCTGGACCCCAGGGTATTTGACAACGAATCGCTGCACGACCAAGTTTAAGACGTGTGCCATGCATGGCACGTGCCTAATTTTGCCCTGGTTCAATGTGCTAAGCAGATTGGCACCGTTGTCACACACCACTTTATCAACTGTCAAATTGAGCAGTGTTAACCACTGATCTGCCTGTGAACGCAAAGCTGAAAGGAGTGCCGGGCCAGTGTGGCTCTTGGTTTCCAGGCACAACAGACACAGCACGGCATGGCAACGTCTCACCTGGCATGTCGAATAGGTTCTGGGGAGCTTGGGCGGCGCAGCGGAAGAGACGCTAGCAGCGGAAAAGGAGGAGTCAGCCGAGGAGGAGAGGGAGGAGGAGAAGAAGAGCCAGGCCTGCATGCAATCCGTGGAGGTAAAACCAAATCTACACGGGTGCCACGAGTTACATGCTTGACGGCCGTCAGAAGGTTCACCCAGTGGGCAGTAAAAGTGATATACCTTCCCTGCCCGTGTTTGCTAGACCACATGTCTGTGGTCAGATGTATCTTGGCACCGACACTGTGTGCCAGAGATACATTCACTTGCCGCTGAACATGGCCATATAGCTCTGGGATGCCCTTCTGTGAGAAATACTTCCTTCTTGGGACCTGCCATTGTGGTGTTCCAATGGCCACAAATTTTCAAAAGGTCTCCGAGTCCACCAGTTTATATGGCAGTAGTTGGCGGGCTATCATTTCTGACAAGCCAGCCGTCAACCGTTGGGCAAGAGGGTTATCCGGCGTCATCATTTTTATACGCTCGAACATTAGGCCCACGGAAGCCTGCCTTTTTGCAGAAAAACGTGAGCTTGGCATGATGGAGGGTGGAGTGGAGGACAATTGTGAGGAGAGAGGAGAAGGAGAAGTAGAAGATGAGGCTGGACGGTGAGAGCCTGCAGTGTGGCTTTGTGTGTTCCGTTGCTCCCACTCGGCTCGGTGATGGCTGCTCATGTGCCTTCTTAAGGCAGTCGTCCCTAGGTGAGTGTTGGGCTTACCGCAACTAATGTGTTACTGCAAAGATTGCAGATGGCAACACTATTGTCAGCAGTGGACACGTTAAAAAAAGCCCACACTGTGGAGCCATGTGCCGGCGTCCTGGGAGCGCCAGATGTGACCGTACATGGTCGATGACTCGCTCCTGATACATTAGCAATCTGCTTTGTCCCTCCTGTGCAATGTAAGTTATTCCTGCTTCTCCTCCCTATCTGCTGGTCCATATCTCCCTCTGAACTCCCCTCCTCTTCCTCTCTTGTGGGCACCCACGTGACATCACTCTACGTCACCTTCCCCACCGCTATAAGTAGAGATCTCGGAGAAGGAAGCAACACCGGGGACCAACCTCCTCCTTGGGCTGATCTGGGTACTGTCGTCAGACTGCTGAGTGGCGGTTGTTGCTACCTCCTCTTCCTGATCCAATGCCAAGAGTGGCTGCGCATCAGAAATGTCTTGATATGGATCGGAAAATAATTCCTGTGACTCAAGCTGAAGGTATGTGGTGGTGGTGGTGTTGTTGGTGGTAGTGTCTTTGGGGGTGCACATAGCAGAGAGTGAAGAAGAGGGTGCAGATCGAGAGGATGAGGAGGGTGCAGAAAAGTAAGGCTGAGTGAGCCACTCAACCAATTCTGGTGCTTCTTTTGACGTAATCGCATGCACCTTCTGCAATTTCTCACTTTGGCTCAAGCCTGTTGCTCCTGGCCTACCCTTACCACCCCTGCGGAAGGGCCTGCCTCTTCCTCTGCCTGTCATTTTTTAAATGACCCTGTGACAAAACTCTCAGTCCCTATACTGATAAAGGACTGCTGCAGAATTGGGCAGCAGTCAGCAGTAGTGCACCTCAACCCTATATATATTGTGGACCTATACCAGTCCTTAAGGATTAGCAGACTGTACCTCACTCAACCCTATATACTCTAGTACGCTATACCTTACCAGTCCTTATAAGGACCTTTGTGGAACTAGTAGGTTGTGAATGATTAGCAGACTGTACCTCAGTCCCTATACTGCTAAAGGACTGCTGCAGTATAGGGCAGCAGTTAGCAGTAGAGCACCTCAACCCTATATATTGTGGACCTATACCAGTCCTTAAGGAATAGCAGACTGTACCTCACTCAACCCATGTACTGTAGTGCCCTATACCTTACCAGTCCTTATAAGGACCTTTGTGGAACTAGTAGGTTGTGATTAGCATACTGTACCTCAGTCCCTATACTGATAAAGGACTGCTGCAGAATAGGGCAGCAGTCAGCAGTAGTGCACCTCAACCCTATATATTGTGGACCTATACCAGTCCTTAAGGATTAGCAGACTGTACCTCACTCAACCCTATATACTGTAGTACATTATACTTTACCAGTCCTTAGAAGGACCTTTGTGGAACTAGTAGGTTGTGATTAGCAGACTGCACCTCAGTCCCTATACTGATAAAGGACTGCTGCAGAATAGGGCAGAAGTCAGCAGTAGTGCACCTCAACCCTATATATTGTGGACCTATACCAGTCCTTAAGGATTAGCAGACTGTACCTCACTCAACCCTATATACTCTAGTACGCTATACCTTACCAGTCCTTAGAAGGACCTTTGTGCAACTAGTAGGTTGTGATTAGCAGACTTTACCTCAGTCCCCATACTGATAAAGGACTGCTGCAGAATAGGGCAGCAGTCAGCAGTAGTGCACCTCAACCCTATATATTGTGGACCTATACGAGTCCTTAAGGATTAGCAGACTGTACCTCACACAACCCTATATACTGTAGTACACTATACCTTACCAGTCCTTAGAAGGACCTTTGTGGAACTAGTAGGTTGTGATTAGCAGACTGCACCTCAGTCCCTATACTGATAAAGGACTGCTGCAGAATAGGGCAGCAGTCAGCAGTAGTGCACCTCAACCCTATATATTGTGGACCTATACCAGTCCTTAAGGATTAGCAGACTGTACCTCACTCAACCCTATATACTCTAGTACACTATACCTTACCAGTCCTTAGAAGGACCTTTGCGGAACTAGGAGGTTGTGATTAGCAGACTGTACCTCAGTCCCTATACTGATAAAGGACTGCTGCAGAATAGGGCAGCAGTCAGCAGTAGTGCACCTCAACCCTATATATTGTGGACCTATACCAGCCCTTAAGGATTAGCAGACTGTACCTCACTCAACCCTATATACTCTAGTACGCTATACCTTACCAGTCCTTAGAAGGACCTTTGTGCAACTAGTAGGTTGCAATTAGCAGACTGTACCTCAGTCCCTATACTGATAAAGGACTGCTGCAGAATAGGGCAGCAGTCAGCAGTAGTGCACCTCAACCCTATATATTGTGGACCTATGCCAGTCCTTAATGATTAGCAGACTGTACCTCACTCAGCCCTATGTACTCTAGTATGCTATACCTTACCAGTCCTTAGAAGGACCTTTGTGCAACTAGTAGGTTGTGATAAGCAGACTGTACCTCAGTCCCTATACTGATAAAGGACTGCTGCAGAATAGGGCAGCAGTCAGCAGTAGTGCACCTCAACCCTATGTATTGTGGACCTATACCAGTCCTTAAGGATTAGCAGACTGTACCTCACTCAACCCTATATACTGTAGTACACTATACCTTACCAGTCCTTAGAAGGACCTTTGTGCAACTAGTAGGTTGTAATTAGCAGACTGTACCTCAGTCCCTATACTGATAAAGGACTGCTGCAGAATAGGGCAGCAGTCAGCAGTAGTGCACCTCAATCCTATATATTGTGGACCTATACAAGTCCTTAAGGATTAGCAGACTGTACCTCACTCAACCCTATATACTCTAGTACGCTATACCTTACCAGGCCTTAGAAGGACCTTTGTGGAACTAGTAGGTTGTGATTAGCAGACTGTACCTCAGTCCCTATACTGATAAAGGACTGCTGCAGAATAGGGCATCAGTCAGCAGTAGTGCACCTCAACCCTATATATTGTGGACCTATACCAGTCCTTAATGATTAGCAGACTGTACCTCACTCAACCCTATATACTCTAGTATGCTATACCTTACCAGTCCTTAGAAGGACCTTTGTGCAACTAGTAGGTTGTGATTAGCAGACTGTACCTCAGTCCCTATACTGATAAAGGACTGCTGCAGAATAGGGCAGCAGTCAGCAGTAGTGCACCTCAACCCTATATATTGTGGACCTATACCAGTCCTTAAGGATTAGCAGACTGTACCTCCCTCAACCCTATGTAATGTAGTACCCTATACCTTACCAGTCCTTATAAGGACCTTTGTGGAACTAGTAGGTTGTGAATGATTAGCAGACTGTACCTCGGTCCCTATACTTATAATATTCTTTCTATATTTGGAAGAAAGAATATTATACGTGTACAACCCTATTACCATACCATTCCTGAAAAGAACCTTTGTGGACCTAATATTAACAGCTACTGATTAAACTGACTGTCTCTCACTGCCACACACAGCTTCCTGTCTGTCCCTATTTAAACAAAACACAGGCTGCTGCAACAATAACTTGAAGAGCACTCAAAACTATATCCTGTACTACTTTACAATACCAGTCCTGAAAAGGACTTTTGTGAACCTAATAGTAACAGCTAATAATTAAACTGACTGTCCCTGCTGCACACAGCGTCCTGTCCCTCTCTACACTGACAAAAGACAGGCTGCTGCAACAATGACTTGAATAGCAGTGCCTCAAACCTATATCCTGAACTACACCTATACCATACCAGTCCTTAAAATAACTTTTGTGGACCTAATAGCTAGCGATTTGGTTCACTGCAGTCTCTCCCTGCTCCACACAGCAACCTCTACCTATAGTGACATATGAAAGAATGTAAAATGGCCGCCGGATCGGGTCTATTTATAAGTTAGGGGGAATGTCCAAGTGTCCATGTGCTGTAATGTCTCAATTGGCTGTCCTGTACCACATGATGGATGTGTCATCATAGGTCAAAGTTCTTTTACACAGTAAAAACGGAAGTCCGCCGGGCGAACAGCGGTAATAGTCCGCCGATCGGGTAGACCGCGAACAGCCGAAATTCGCCACGAACCGACCGCCCGGCGAACCGTTCGGCCATCCCTATTCTTGACGGTCGAAAGTTCAACAAACTTTTGTGTGACCGTGTGTATGCAAGCCAAGCTTGAGCGGGATTCCGTTGGAAAAAACATCCAAGATTTTTCACAGAGAAAATCTGCTCATGTGTACAGGGCATTAGAGTGCCTCCATGCAATGGAGAAGCAATGCAGACACCTTTGGACAGCAGCATTTTCATTCTGGGTATAGGGTAGTGTTAAATGCACTAGCATATTTAGATGGGTTTAACCAACACATTAAAGCTGAAGACTGTTTAAACAGTTACAGCAATAGTTTTTTTTCCTTTTGGAATAAAGGGTTTACATACATAAATATCCGTATCAATGTTAAATGGTTTGTATAGACTCTCGAACTGCCAATTTTGCTGGTCAGATTGCTTTGTTTGATTTAACAAAATGTGTAGCGCTGCCATTCAAAGATAATACATATCTGTATATCAAATTCAGAAACTGTCCTCAGACTCCTAAACATATGATATTACAGTCCAATAAAGGGTAAAAAAAAACACAGTGAAAATGACTAATTTTCAAACCCAGTGGTGCCACATTATTTTCATGTAAGCTACCAGACATTCAGATGCCAAATCAAAAGAGGTTTGAAAGTGCTGTATAATGACAGATCCTGAATGGAAGGATGGATGCATGATTGCAGCGCTCACTCTTTCACTGTAGATTCTGGCCTGAGTATCTCTTTCTCAGTGACAGCATACCACAACAGATTATATCAGATGTACCCTACATGACTGCTTTAGCCCCATAAAATATACCAGGTGCAAAGCAAGGAAATTCCATAGTGAAGTCCTCAAAAAACAGTCACCAAAAACACATTCACTCATGCAAAAAAACAATATTTATTATAAAACTCAGTACTAACAAACAATAAAGTATTAGAGCATATCACAGAACACCAGCCGGCTCTCCAGTCGGATGTGATGACATCACCTCTAGGCTTCTAACTGCCCATTTTGTCCAATGAAATATCTTCCAGGCATAACGGAATAGCGGTGATTAGTTGCAGTGACATCTTATAGATAATTAGATATCTACCACCAGAAGGCACTCAACCAGACCAAACACATGCACATACACATACAAATGCTAAGCTCCACTTAAATGCTATTAATCTAAAACAATCCAAATAATTATTTATAAAATAACCCCCTATACTTCCTAAACAAGCTGGGCAAATATAAAGCTCTAAAACCTGAAAACAATTCCTAAAAATCCTTACAAAACTTGATCAAAAAAAGAGACAGATTTCTCAATAACAAATGTGAAATTTGATCAGGAAAAACAGCGCCATCTTTGAAGATTACATATTACAAATACATCAAATATGACACATAAAATCAAGATTGCAAATAAATCTCATACCAAACTGTCTTAAAAATTCATATGATACAAAATCAATAAAGAATAAAAATAATGTTAAAGCTTATAAATAAAAATGCAACAAAAAAGGAGGAACATAAAAAAGAAGAGAAAATATAAAAGCTAATACAAAACAAAATATATAGAAAATACTCCAAAATATGTAAAAAATACCAAAAAGACTATATTATTATTACTATTATAAGCATTATTAATGAAGCAGTTAATGTCCCACTCAATATTAGGTCTTTAGCTGGTAAATCCAGTATGTCTCAAGCAGTGATATCACTCATCACATTGTTACCCCTTCTCCCCCTCCAATGGGCCAAAAAACTGTCAATCTCCACTAGTTTAGGATCAGTGGGGCCCTTATGATGATGTAAAGCAAAATGCTTTGATAGGCTACGACCCTTGAAGCCCTTCCTTATATTTGTCAAATGTTCTCCTATTTTCACCTGCAGTGCACCTTTGGTCCTGCTAACATATTGCAGGTCGCAAGGACACTGCAGGAGATATACAACATTTTGTGTAGAACAAGTTATAAACTAGTCAATCTTATAGATCTTACCTGTAACACCGGTAAGATGCGCATTTGAGAATAGGTAATTGGTAAGCTGCAATATAATATTTTTGCATTTTGGGATTAATATTGCTTTAACTGTAAAGAACCTTTTCTTGTGCTAAACAGAGAAATGATTGTCCTGAGGCCCATGGCCTCTTTTTTCACGCGGTGGTTACTTTCTTTCTCTTGTCCTGCTCTACAACATCCCAGGGGGATTTCCTTTAACTGTGTGATATGTGCTGTGTCTCAACTACAACTTGCTTTAGTCGGGGGGACTCTCTTTTTTTTTGTTCCATTCGTTTTTATTGAGAAAATATATAACAAACATATAACATTGAGCTCTGCACATAGTTTACAGCTTGGATTTGCAATACACAATGAGGAAATCTTATCTCAATATATCAATATTCTCTTTAGAGACATTTATTCAAGCATCTCTATTATATATCAAAAGCTTCATATTAACCACTTCAGCCCTGGACCATTTTGCTGGCCAAAGACCAGACCACTTTTTGTGATTCGGCACTGCGTCGCTTTAACTGATAATTGCGCGGTCATGCAACGTGGCTCCCAAACAAAATTGAAGTCCTTTTTTCCCACAAATAGAGCTTTCTTTTGGTGGTATTTAATCACTAGGGATGAGCCGAACACCCCCCGGTTCGGTTCGTACCAGAACTTTCGAACGGACCCCACGTTCGTTACGAACGTTAGAACCCCATTGAAGTCTATGGGACTCGAACGTTCGAAATGGAAAGTGCTAATTTTAATGGCTAATATGCAAGATATTGTCCTAAAAAGGGTTTGGGGACCTGCCTCCTGCCCCAGGGGACATGGGTCAATGCCTAAAATGTTTTTAAAAATGGCCGTTTTGGCGGGAGCACTGATTTTGCTGACAATGAAAGTGAAAAAAAAAGTGAAATATTCCTTTAAATATGGTGCCTGGGGGGTGTCTGTAGTATGCCTGTGAAGTGCCACGTGTTTCCCGTGTTTAGAACAGTCCCTGCACAAAATGACATTAAACGGAAATAACACCATTTAAAACTGCTTGCGGTTATATCTGGTTCCTGCAATATGGTTGAAAATCATTGAGAAAAATGGCATGGGTAGCCCTCCCTGCCCATTACCAGCCTATTTGGGTCTTGTACGCATATTAAGGGGAACCCTGTACCCATATTAAAAAAAGGAAATGCGTGTGGCCCCCAGGCCCTATATACTCAGAACAGCAGTATACAGGCGGTGCAAACAAGACAGGGACTGTGTAGGTTTGTTGTGTTAAGTTGAATCTGTTTGTAATTTTCAACTGGTACATTTTTAAAGTGTAGCTCCAGTCAAAAAAACTATTTTTAAGCTTTTTGGAAAACATAGGGAGGTGTTATCACCCCTGTATAATTTGTTTTGTCGTCCATCTTTTTTCATCTCACTTGCTGCTGTCTCCTTGCGTTTGCAAGTAGGAGATGTTTGTAAGTTGGATGTTTGAAAGTAGGGGCCTGCCCTATATGCTCTGCAGAAATGGCGGAACAAGGTGTTGGTTTTGCCACAACATTGTAAGCCCTCAAAGTGACTCTTGGTGGGCGCTGGAGCGCCCTGCTGTGAATGATTATATCAAGAATTGTAATTACATGCCATTGTTGAACAGTGGTAGAAAAATTGACCTTTGGTGGTTGTGGTGCTGGTGCCACAACACTATAAGTCCTCACCGTTACTCTGGGTGGGACCAGGAAGGGGCCCTCCTGTGAAATATTATATCAAGAATTGTAATTACATGTCCCTGTTAAACAGGGGCAGAAAAATTTGGCCTTAGGCACTGCTGCTGGTGCCACCACACTGCAACCTCTTCCATATACTCTAGTTTTTTTGCTGGAATTAGCCCTGCTGAAAAGCATTGCATCAAAAATTGTACTTAAACGCCCCTGTTAAACAGGGGCAGAAAAATTGGGCCTTAGGCTGAGGTGAATATCGCGGTGTATACTGCGGTCAGGGCACGCAGACAATAACCAGAAAACAGCAGAGATAAAGGGGTATATACAGATGTATACTGTGCTGTGCTGGAGGCACACACAACTTCCAATAACTCCTGCAGATGGCAATTGGGCTCAAATAGAGAACAGCTATGTAGGTGGATTATAGCGGTATGTACTGGGTACAGAGCACGCAGACAGCACGCACTATCTCCTAACACTACTGACTGCAAGCTCTATTATTAAAGATAGATCACTAGCTATATAGGTGAGGTGAATATCGCGGTGTATACTGCGGTCAGGGCACGCAGACAATAACCAGAAAACAGCAGAGATAAAGGGGTATATACAGATGTATACTGTGCTGTGCTGGAGGCACACACAACTTCCAATAACTCCTGCAGATGGCAAGTGGGCTCAAATAGAGAAGAGCTATGTAGGTGGATTATAGCGGTATGTACTGGGTACAGAGCACGCAGACAGCACGCACTATCTCCTAACACTACTGACTGCAAGCTCTATTATTAAAGATAGATCACTAGCTATATAGGTGAGGTGAATATAGTGGTGTATACTGCGGTCAGGGCACAGACAATAACCACTACACAAGAGCAAGATAGGAAATCAGCCAAAAACGATCGGTGTGTACTGTGTTGAAGGTACACAGAACACCCACTGCTTCAGATGCCAACACACTACACGAGGCCGCCTCAATGGCGGCCTTATATAGTGTGGGGCCTGCACTACACAGCCTGAGCTATGATTGGCCACAGGCATCCTGCCTGTGGCCAATCATGGCTCTCCTCGCTGCTGGCGCTGCGATTGGCCAAGCATGCGGGGTCACAGTGCATGCTTGGCCAATCATGAGCCAGCAATGCACTGCGCCATCGCAGTGCATTGTGGGCCGTGAGCGCCACACGAATTTTGACGCGAACGGACCAAGATTTCGGATTTCGCCGAACGGACGAACAGCCAATGTTCGAGTCGAACGTACGTTCGACTCGAACACGAAGCTCATCCCTATTGATCACCCCTGAGGTTTTTATTTTTTGCGCTATAAACAAAAATAGAGAATTTTGAAAAAAAAACGCATTATTTTTTACTTTTTGTTATAATAAATATCCCCCAAAAATATATAAAAATATGTTTTCCCTCAGTTTAGGCCGATACGTATTCTTCTACATATTTTTGGTAAAAAAAAAATCGCAATAAGCGATTATTGATTGGTTTGCACAAAAGTTATAGCGTTTACAAAATAGGGGATAGTTTTATGGCATTTTTATTAATATATTTTTTTTTACTAGTAATGGCGGCAACCAGTGATTTTTATTGTGACTGCGACATTATGGTGGACACATCGGACATTTTTGACACATTTTTGTGACCATTGTCATTTATACAGCAATCACTGCTTTGCAAAAGCAGTGATTCCTGTGTAAATGACACTGGCAGTGAAAGGGTTAACCAGTGAGTGGCAGTGTAGGGGTTAGGTGTTCCTAGGGGTGTGTTACTGTTGGGGGCTGGGCTTTCATTTAGTGAACACTGATCCTCTGCCCCAATCACATGGAGCAGAGATCAGCGTCACTTGTTGCTAGGCAGAACGGGAGATGCTGTTTACGATGGCATCTCTCCATTCAGCCGCCCTGTGAGATGATCGCGGGTATGCCTGTGGCGATCGAGTCCATGGGACCCGCGACTGGACTCACGGGGGTCCCGACCAGCACGTGAGCGCACCACCACCGGTGCGCGATGGCAGGGCGGCATTAAAGATTGGACGTACCTGTATGCCAATATGCCTGCCTGTGCCATTCTGCCGACGTACATCGGCGTGCGCTGGTCGGGAACTGGTTAAAGTTGGATGGTGCAGTAACACAGAAATAAAGGAAAAAAAGAACAAAAGGGAAGATCTAAAGAAAGACAAAACAGAAAACAGAAAAGTAAGTAATAGTATTGAGCTTAGTAGGGAAGATCTCGCAATCTCCGTACCCTGTTAGGTTGTAGGTCAATCACTAATATCAAAGTTCTCATATAATTGTAGGTATAAGTATGAACACAGACATGAATCTGAGCATAGGTCTAGAAATAAGTATGAGCTTAGGAAAATGTAAGGGTATAAAGTATATAAAGTATAGGCAACTCCAGGAATTGTACCTCCACCCCTTAAAAAATTCCCTTAAAATGCTGAATTTTCCTTCCAGGACGTCCATAGCTTCCAGTGGGAATCAAAGTTCCATTTGGTGCCCTGTCTGCATGCTAGTATGTTCTCAAACAAGAAGTTATGTTGCACTACATTAAAGCGGGACTGTACTGGGGAAAAAAATATTAAAAGCCAGCAGCTATAAATACTACAGCTGCTGACTTTTAATAAATGGACACTCACCTGTCCCGGGGTCCAGCGATGCCGGCAGCCAAGGCCGATCGATCGCTCGGCTCTCGGCTGCTGCCGCCACCATTCTAGGTGAAGGAATCAGGAAGTGAAGCGAATCGGCTTCACTTCCCGGTTCCCTACTGCGCATGTGCGAGTCGCGCAGCGCAATAGGAATTGTCCGCACTGTCTCTGGGACCCGTGTGTGTCCCAGCAGACAGCTCGGCAGGACAGGAAGAGGCATAGACTCCCACGGGAGTCTATGCCCGGAAGTGGGTGTAAATACCTGTCTTTGACAGGTATCTCCACCCCCTCCCCCCTGAAAGGTGCCAATTGTGACACCGGAGGGGGGGAGGGTTCCGATCAGCGGAAGTTCCACTTTAGGGTGGAACCCCGTTAAGTACCTCAAATACACTGGGTGCTTGGTTTGTCTTCCATTTTCTTGCTATAAGCATTCTTGCGGCTAACAGGATATGAGTGACGATTTTGCGACAATCGGGGGGAATAAGTCTATCCTAATGTTAAATATCGCTAGGGCTGCTGTGGGAGGGGTAATTATTTTAGTAATCTGTCTCCAAAATGATACAAAACTGTTTACACCAAAAACTTGTCTGGTGTTTGCACAACCCAAAAAAATGCATAATGTGTCCAACCATTCCACATCCTCTCCAACAAAGTGGGGAGTGTGTAGGGAGAAATTTGAAAAGTCTATATGGTGTTAGGTACCACCTCAGAGCAATTTTGTGGGAGAGTTCCCAGTGGTTGGCACACTTAGAGGCCTGATATATCGTTTTATAAGCTGATTTTCATTGGGTGGTAGTGAAAGTGGTCCCCAGATCTACCTCCCATTTCGCATATGGTGTAGACTTATGGAAGATGAGTTTGTCTTGTAGAAGGTTATAAAAGAGTGACGTTCCTTTCATTGTGCAAGTGTGCAAGTGTCATTCGTAAGATACTGTATTGCCAGCTTTGTTTGTGTATATGTATGTTCGGTGAGGTAAGGGAGTTAATAAAATGTGAAATCCTAACATGACTAAAGTTCTCTATGTTGGGTACCCCAAACTCAGTTTGGATTTTTTTAAAGGCTTAAGGGACTGCCCCTGTAGTATTTGGTTGAGAGTCCGTATTCCCTTCTCTTTCCATCTTTGAAGGGATAAATTCGGGACCGATAGTTCTAGAACTTCTATTGGAATGGGAACTCCTTCTGTGCTAAGGGGAGTTTTAGGGACTGAAAAGACCGCCAAGCTGCTAAGGAGGCTTGGGTGGGTAGAGGCATCTGTCTCAGCGAGCCAGGCTTCCAAGTGTCCATCATCAATAAGTACTTAAGAGATGGAGTGGAGATGCAGGATTTTTCAATATCAACCCATCTTTTGTCCAGGTTTAGTTTGAACCAGCACCGTAGTTGAGACATATGAGCCACCCAGTAGTCTCGTAGATCAATCATGCCCACCACCCCCCCATCCCCCCCCCCCCCCCGCATATTTGTGCTTCAGAAGTTGGACATGGGAGCTACGAGGTTTCATATTCTGCCAAATCCGTGTTTTCAGTAATTCAGTTAACGCCATTAAATGTGTTTGTTTAAGCGGAACGGGCAATGCCCCGAATAGGTACAGTACTTGGGGCCTCTTTTGATAGTTTATTTATGAGAAGGGAAAAGTTAATATCCACCAGTTTTGTGACATCCGAAACTAGTTAGATTCCTAGATAGGGAATTCCTTCAGTGCTCCATGTGTATGCATAGGAGGCTTGTAGCTGTTTTCGAAGGCTCTGGTCTACTCCTAGGTCCAGGATCAAGGATTTTGTGTAATTAACTTTATAGTAGGATATTGCGCTAAATATTTCAAGAACTCTATGTGTTGCTGCTACAGAGGTAAGAAAGATAATAATGTCGTCAGCAAAGATATTTATGACATGTGAGTTAGCTTGAAAGGTAAAGCCTGTGATTTGGGGAGATGTTCTAACTGCCTCTGCTAAGGGTTCAGTTAGTAAGTTGAAAACAAGGGGCACCCTTGTCGGGTTTCATTTGTTATTAAAAACGGGAGGACAACGTGTTAGAGGTGTACACTTTCACCAAAGGTGTGGAGTTCAGTGCCAATATAGCCTTTAATATAGGCCCAGTAAACTCAAATTTTCTTAGGGCTTCTTGCATATATTGTCAGTGGGTGAGGTCAAATGCCTTCCCCACATCCAAAGAGAGGCACAGAGAAGGCACCCGACCGGCCCCAGCATACTGAATCAAATCTATAACCCGCCTAGTCGCATCTGACGCTTGGCGTCCGGTAATGAAACCTGTTTGATCTGGTTTGATGAGAGTTGGCAAGATGGGACTTGTCCTATGGGCGATGATTTTAGCATACAGTTTGAGGTCTGTATTAAGCAATGATATAGGCCTATAATTGTCTGGGCGCCGCTGCAAACACCGGAAAGGGATTCGGAAAAAGGATTTCTTGGAACTGTTTATAATAGTCGTTAGATAGGCCATCTGGCCCTGGGGTTTTCCCTATGGGTAGGGATCTGATAGCTCTGGTAATTTCTTGAGGAGTTATCAGTGCACTTAGATCTTGTATCTACTCATTCGTTAGGGTGGGTAACTCAAGGGACGATAAGAAGGATGCGATTTCCCCATTTTTTGGTTGTGGTGTATCAGGGTCGTCTTTTAAATTATATAGGCCACTGTAGTAAGATGTCAAGGCGTTTGCAATGTCCTTCGGGGTTTCTAAGTTTGGAATTATTGTCAGGGTTTACTAGATATTCAATCTTTGATTGTAGTTTTTTGGATTTTAATCTACTGGCTAGGAATTTGCCTACTTTATTATTACCAGATGAATAGTTTGTTCATTTGAGGGCTCTAAAATACTTATCGTACTGTTCTAATAGTAGTAGTCTCAATGTTGTACGCAGCGTGGACAGTTTAGAAGCTAAGGGTAAAGATGGGTTTGATTTGTTACTGGCTTCTATTATCCGAATCTCTCTCAGTAGCTCATCAAGCCGCTGCAGCCTCTGCCTCTTAATGCATGAACACATTTGTATAAAAATACCCCTAATAAAGGCCTTGTGGGCACACCAAAGCGTAAATGGATCGGAAACTGATTGGGAATTTATTTGGAAGAATTCCTGGAGTTGCTTATTGACCTTCGCTACATTCTGCACTGAATTAAATACTTGAGAGTTGACTCTCCACACATATGCAGGATTGGATGTGTGCTCCCCCAGTATGGAAATTGAGACAGGAGCATGGTCTGACCATGTTATATCATGGATACTGGAGGAGGACACAGCCTGAAGCAACCCCCTTATCTACTAAAATTTTTTTAGTCAAGATAGTGGTCCAGGGGCGACGGTGTTTCGTGTTTTATTTTGTTTCCGCTTGTGAGAGACAGTTTGCCACTCATCTTGGGTACTCAGTCTAGGAGGTGATGAGTGAGTGGTAGGCTCTTGTTCTGGAATGATGTCCCACTCGCGGAGGAGAGCAAGCCCCTCTTCTAGGGTTGTAATAATAGAAGAGGTATTATTCCAGGTGACAATTCATTTTGTTGGGTAGCCCCAGCGGTATGTGAGATTGTGATTTCTGAGGGCTTTTGTTATTGGTAGGAGTGATCTCCTTATCCGCAACGTGTGTTGGGAGAGGTCTGAAAACAGTTGCAAGTGGGAGAATCGCTCAGGTAATTGCTCCTTCTTGTGAAAGCAAGTCATAAGCTGCTCCTTCACATTGTAGAAATGCACTCTCATTATTACATCTCTAGGGACATCTTCGTGAAGGAAGGAGGGTTTTGGCAGGTGGTGGATGGATGGATGGTGGATTACCACTTCGGATGTCGGTATAGTAGGAAGTGCCGATCGGATCAAGTCGCATACAAATTGATTTAGTTGTGCCGTTTCACAGATTTGGGGACACCTCTAATCTTTAGATTGTTCCGTCTCGAGCGGTCCTCGATGTCTGAGATTTTGGCTTTGAGGAGCTCAATTTGGTCATCATGCTCATTGTGTGCATCAATTAACATATTGTGTGAGGATGCAAATTCTCCCATTTTGTGCTCAATGTGGTCAATTCTGCCCCCCAGTTCATTCACATCAGCCTTAAACTGAGTGACACATTGCAGGATATCAGCGTTTAGAGAGGCTCTGAGTGACACTAGCATGTCCTTTAGTACAGTCTCTGAAACAGGTTGATTTGAGGTAGGGAAGGAATTAAATGTATCAGGCAGTTCAGAGATGGTATTAGCAGAGTTTCAGCCTGGGCTTAACTCTAATAGAGAGGAATCCACAGATAGTCTGGGTCTGCTCTTTGCAGGGCTTTGTGTTGTGGGAGTAGAGATCTCCAGCAATCCAGGCTGTGATGCCTTTGAGCTCCCTGCTGTGCCTGGGCTGTGTGCTGCGGAGGATGACCAATCAGAGCCTGGTGAACGGCTGCCGGCGCCATCTTGGCCTCGTGTGTGGTGCTTGGGAGGGAAGAAATGCGGAAGTTTCCCCTTGCTGGATGTCTCCTTCTTCTTCCTATCCATCCTGGTGTCTGCTCGGTCACCTCGTAAGCCAGGGGATGCTTTTAATTTGGTAATCTGCCGCCGCTGGATGTCATTTATCCCGGTTGCATGGAGGAGCTAAGAGCTCATGCTGCCATCTAGCCTTGCGGTGGCCACGCCCCCTCAGGGTGACTCTCTTTTGTCTGTAAGGGGCAGCCTGCTTCTCTTTCCTATATTTCCAGATGAATTCAACAGCTGATAATTTAAGCCTATAGACTTTAAAACAAGGTTCTACCTTTCACTGTCAAACACACTCCACTAAATCAGTTCACCAGATCAAGGGCCTTTCAGCATCAGACATTTGTTTCTCAGATTTGCTAGGCTGCCATCTGGTCTTATAGTCACAGGTTCATTAAAAGAGAAGTTTGGGATATTTAAAAAAAAATCATATGTACCTAAGTGGATGCATGCATGTATCTGTCCCCGCTGGCTCTAAGACTGAGTATTGGTCGCTCAGTTCCCTGAGCTCCATGAGCAGAGAGCTAGTGACTGTCAGTCACGACTGTCTTCTTTGCTCTCAGCAGCTCACTGAGAGGCTGAGCTGGATGCCAATCCAGGATTGTGGGTGGATTCTGACCATATAGTTGCAACCTTTCCCCAGCCTGGACTGGCTCTATGACGTCAGCCGAACAAACTACACTCCTGTAATCCACAGGAGAAGTACAGTCAAAAGAGCTTTGGCTTTACTTCTCCTTTAAAGCGGAGTTCCAGCCTGTATTAAAAAAAATCAAAGTCAGCAGCTAAAAATACTCTAGCTGCTGACTTTTAATATAAAGACACTTACCTGTCCAAGGAGCCAGCGATGTCGGCACCCGAAGCCGACCCGTCCATCGGCTTTGGGTAAAGGCACCAGAATCCTTACTAAGGGATGCAGGAAGCTTCACAGCCTGTTTCCTACTCTATATGCGCGAGTTGAGGTGCAATTTCTGAATGGTCCTGCTGTCTTCTGGGACCTGTGTGTGTTTCTCAGAATGCAGCGGGGGGAAGGAGGAGGGGACGTAAATCAACCTACGTCGCCGTGGTGCCCTTACACGGAAGTGGGAATGATTACCTGTTTTTAAATTTAATAATGTTTATTGAAGATTTGCATCTGAACAGAACAACAAAAAAAAAATAGAGAAAATACTCCTCAATACAATACAAGCTAAATCCACTCATACATAGGCTACGCAGAGCTAGACATATATGTCACTAGATCAGAATATTGACAAATTAAACAATAAAGCCAACAGGAAGTGCATTGTAAAAACATTAGTATTATCTTGTACCCATCCTAAGCAATTATGCCCCCGTGGGGTGTTATGTCTAATCAAAGCACACGAGCCACAGACCCCCTGGTGCCCCAAACGGGATCAAGCTGCAATCCAAGGGCTGGGCCCGCCCACAAAGACCAGGATACCCCCCCACTCATCTCAACAAAGTTCAGAAACCTGGGATACCCAAAAAAAATATATCGGGCCAAGACCGGCCTACAACTTCACTGCCATTTCCCTTAGAACCCCAATTGGGGCCCATCCCAAAACACCAAGGGAGGTGAAGAAGAAGAGAAGAGAGAAAACGTGAGAAAAAGGGAAACAAAAACGGGGGGGGGAAAGAAAGGCAATGTAAAAAGCTTAATCAAATGTTACCTGTCCTAGAAGACAAAGCACCCGGCTGCACTCCTGGAATAAGAGAGATATTACACAATGTCGCCCAAGGTTCCCAGATCAACCGGAATCTTTCCGTTTTGTCATGCCACTTGGCCACTATTTGTTCTTGCACCATAATCCATGTTACCTTGGATCTGAACATCTTGTACGAAACTGTATGTTTCTTCCAGGCCTTAGCTAACGTAATTTTAGCCCCAAGGAAAACAAAAAACGCTAATTGCTGTAAATGTTTGGACAACGCCGGGATGGAAAGATTAAGTAAGGCTAAACTGGGGTGCGGAAGTACAGCGGTCCCCGTAATTGTACTAACTGTACGAAACACTTTCCTCCAGAAGGAACGGATGCGTGGACAGGACCACCAGATATGAAACATATCTCCTCCCAGCTCACATCCTCTGAAACACCCTGGTGAGGAACCCGGAAAAATTCTTGCCAGCCTGGAAGGAACATAGTACCAACGAAACAGTACTTTGATACCTGCCTCTATTAGCGAGATATTAAGTATACCTTTGTGAGCTCTCATCGAGGCCCTGAACCACTGTTTCAGATCCCAGGAGCTGTTCAAATCAGCTTCCCACGCGAGAGCGTAGGGAGGTTTGTTGTCCTTCCCCATGAGAGCCGCGTAAATCAGGGAAATGCCCCCCCTCTGGTCCGTGACCTGCGCACACCATTGCTCATATTGCGTTATAAAAGGAGGAAGAGGTTTTGAAGTCCAAATGGAATTCAAAAAGTGTGAAATTTGTGTAAATCTGAACATTTCCGAATCAGGCATATTTAGTTTCTTTTGGCAATGTGATAAAGAAAGGGGGCCGGAAGGAGAAAAGAAGTGACCGATTCTGTATAACCCCTTATCCGTCCACCATTTAAAAGCTTCTATATTTTCCCCCGGAGGAAAATCCCCATTATGAAAAATGTGAGTCAGAGGTTTCAGTGGAGAGATCAAAGAGCCCCGTTTGAATAGGTTGGAAGAAAGCGCCAATGAATGCGAGAGAGTGGGAGCTAGAATCGCTGGTCTGCGTTTAGGACAACATCCCATCAGGAAATCTATTGTGTGGTGAGGAATAGATTGCCTTTCCATCAATAACCAGTCCGGTTTTACAGAAACCGAGAAAGCCATTGATATCTGGGCCAGTTGTGCCGCTTGATAATAACCCCATAAATTGGGAAGGCCCAACCCTCCTTGAGATTTCAATCGGTAGAGTGTGGCTGAGGAGCACCTATAGCCTTTCTTCCCCCAGACAAACCTCACTATATCCGTTTGCATTTTGTCAAGGAATGTTTTGGGGACTGGAATTGGGAGCGAGCGGAACAAGTACAATAGACGTGGTAGAAGTGTCATTTTCACCGCATTAATCCTACCCATCCAGGAGATGCCACAACCAGACCAACGTACTAAATCCTCTCTGCATTTTTGCGCCATGTAGGGATAATTAGCTTTGAATAGAGTGTGTATATCTGAAGTGAGTTTTATTCCCAAGTATGGGAGCTGAGATTGTGCCCAGGAGAAGGTAAAATTATTCGAAAGTTGAGCTAGCACATCAGTAGGGAGCGTAACATTCAGGGCTAAAGATTTCTCCATATTGACCCGGAGTCCCGAGATCTTACTAAAATCTAATAAAATCCGATTAATGATGGGCATAGAGGTCAGAGGCGATGTAACAAAAAGAAGAAGGTCATCCGCATATAGGGCGCATTTATGTTCGCCAGACCCACACCTGACCCCCCTAATGTCGGGGTTAGAACGTAAGGCAATGGCTAAAGTTTCTATGGCTATGGCAAAAAGAAGTGGAGATAATGGGCACCCCTGTCTTGTCCCCCTACCGATACCAAACTTGTTAGAATATCTGCCCAACAGACGCACCTGAGCCGACGGATTAGAATACAGAGCCGATATGAGGTTAAGAAAGTATTTACCACACCCCCACCTCTCCAAAATATCCGTAAGGTACCGCCAATCAATAGAGTCAAAGGCTTTATGAAGGTCAATGGACAGCAGGAACCCCTGTTGCGGGGATCCTCCGTCCCATTGTGCCTGTAGGAGTGAAATAACATCTACTGCGCGTCTAATCTGGTCTGGTCCTTGTCTCCCAGGGATGAACCCTACCTGATCTTTGTGGATATACCGGGAGATAAAGCTTGAAAGCCTATTCGCCAGTATTTTCGTCATTATCTTAATATCATTATTGATAAGCGATATAGGCCTAAAATTGCCTACCACGCTGGCATCTTTACCAGGTTTTGGAATCACCGATATAAATGCCGAGTTCATGTCCAGAGGCATGGCGGTACCATCCCTGAGAGAGTTAAACATTTTCACCAGATAAGGAGCCAGAGAAGGGCCAAACTTCTTATAATAACCGTTGGAGAATCCGTCCGGACCCGGGGCAGAACCCCTTGAAAGCGTTTTAATAGTGTCAAGTACTTCTGCCTGAGTGAACGGATCCTCCATAAGGTCCCTGTGATCCTCCGAGAGCTTGGGCAGTGGGAGATCACTCAGGAGCCTCTCCCGAGCACCTTTGGAGGGACTAGACCCCTGCTTGTATAAGTCCGAGTAGAACTGCAAAAAGGCGTCCATGACTTTAACAGGATTCTGAGAGAGGTCCCCTGAGTGAATCCTGATCTTAGGGAAGGACTGAGATCGTGGCTTGGGAGTCAGTTTTACTGCTAGGCGTGAGCCTACCCTGTCTTTCTGTGCATAAAATTTAGCCCCCGTCCAGGAAAGATGTTGAGCAGCCGCTGTAGTTAAGGACATATTCAGTCGGGCCTTGACCTCGTCTAGTTTGGCTAATGAATCTGCCGTAGGACGCTGTTTGTGTGTTTTAGCTAGGGAACGGAACTCCTCCGTGAGTTTAAGGGTGTCAGCCCGATGTTGCGCTTTGAGATTAGAGGATAACTGGATTAATTTGCCTCTCATTACAGTTTTATGTGCAGCCCACAAAGTAACTGGCGATACCTCCCCGGTATCATTCAGCTCAAAGTATTCCCGAATAGCAGCCTCCAACACTGCGCTATGTGCAGGGTCACTCAGAATGGATTCCCGGAGACGCCAACATGGGCGGTTCCCGGAGCCCACAGGTCTCCTGGACACTACCACCACCATGGAGTGGTCCGATAAGGACGAGTCCAAAATCCTGGCATTAACTAGCAGAGGAACCGTCTGGGATTTCGTAAATATGTGATCTATTCTGGCGTAGGTGCGGTGCGGCGCCGAAAAATGCGTATAGTCCTTCGCCCGAGGGTTCATCTCCCGCCAAGAGTCAATCAGACCATCCGCGTGGAGCATGCGAGCTATGCTATTGCTCTGTTTTGACGGACGCTTGGGTTTTGACCCCCCAGATCCCGATTTATCCAGAGAAAAGTCAAATGCAACATTTGAGTCACCTCCAATAAATACCGTGCCCTGAAGATGGATCTGAAGCTTCCTCAGCATGGATGCAAAAAAGGAGCTTTGGCCCTTATTGGGTGCATAGTAGGAAACAAATGTGTAGTGTTCTCCGTCTATGTATCCCGAAACCAGAATATATCGCCCCTGTGGGTCCTGAACAATCTCAGGTTGAGAGAGGTTTATATGTTTGGAGAAACACACTGCCACACCTCTAGTCTTGTTTTCCGCGGAGGCCAAAAAGAACTGAGGATAGTGCTGATGTAAAAATGTGGGTTTGAAAGAGGAAGGGAAGTGCGTCTCCTGTAGCAATAAAATGTCTGCATGTATGGATCGGTAATGTTCTAGAATCTTCCTGCGTTTTAGTGGAGAGTTAAGGCCCTGAGTGTTATGCGAAACTAGTTTAAGGGTGGGCACTTTAGCAGGTGTGTCAGCCATGGACCAGAGGGGGGGAACCCACGCAACTGAAAAATAACTCACCGCTCACATGAGGAGAGCCACGCTGTGTGCGAAGTAAGAACCACCAAGAGATCCTATAAATGTCCAGGAGTGCAGGCCGGATGTCGTATGTGAAGTTGTCTTGTCTGCAATAGACATGAGGAGAAAGGAGAAAGAAAGAGATGAAAAAGAAAAAGAATAAACCATCATAGAGAGAGAGAACATCAGCATGAGGAGAACCATGTTGTAACATCTTTGCGTTGACAGAAAAATACATACAGGGGACCCCCGTCCCCTTTCTCCCCCCTGAGCGATCGGAACCCCTCCAATCAACTCTCCTTCGTAAATGAACGGGACAACCCCAGAAAAGGTTACCCCGAAAATGGCCCAGAAGCGTAAACATTACCTCTGAGCCAGGGGGAGCGCACTAATTCCACCACCGCCCCGCCACCTTAAATATATAAACTGTGGAGCTGTCACCAGCTCCTATCTAGAATTTAAACCGAGCGCGCCTCAAAAATTATGACCATGGAGTAACACTCCTGTACCTATGGCAAAAATAATGGCCCAATCTCCTATTCAGACCCATCTTCCCCCACCCCCCCTCCCCCCAAATAGAGATGGTGGAGAAATGACCATACCCTTGTCATACCAGTATCTAATGGCCGAAGAGGACTTTTCAAAACAAGGATTGTGAAAATGAGCATATCCCCGAAAACATTCCCTGCTACCTTATACAGTTAAGTAACTTTCCCAATAATGCATATACTGTACAGGCCCGTCTGATATGAGAAGAGTTCGTTGTACCGGTCATTCGAGTCCGTAATAGCAAGGCCTGAGACCTCAACCTGAAACTAAAAAAAAATTGTTAACCCGGACCAAAGTTATTATGCAAAAAGAAATTTTATAACAAAAGTTATAAAAATACCAAAAATGTAAAAAAATGCAAAAAGTGCCAAAGCCCTCCTCCATACAGATACATGGCGAAAAAAGAGCAGAACATCAGGCAACTTAGGGAGGGGAAAAAGTCCCCCAAAAAGAACATTTCAGAACATGGGAAGACTTCCCAACCATAACCCTCTAGGTCGAGGAGGGGGCCAAGAGAGTCCCGTAAGACCCCCGAGTCCCGTGGCCCGGGCCTCAACCATGGGAACCCCAAAAAAGTGTGAGTTCAGCCCCCATATGGGAAAACTAAAATAGTCTCAAGGTGGTAGATTTTCTTTGGATCGTTTGGAGCTTTGCGTCAGCCAGATCTGTTGCAGCGGGCTCGCTGGGGGAGGCCTCTTGGTTGAAGCTGGGGTGCCCCTGCTGGAAGTTTCCATTGCGGGTTCCAGTTGTATCAGACCTAGTCGAGTCAAAAGTTTTTCGCCTTCCTGGAATGAGGAGAATCCAAAGCTTTTGTTCTTGTAAGAAAAGTTCAGCCTCAAAGGGAACGACCATCTGTATGCGATTTCCTTGTCCATCAAAACTTGTAGTAAAGGTTTAAACGACCTTCTCCTCTGTATAGTGTATGGGGAGAGGTCAGTGAATAGCTGGATCTTGTGACCCTGGAACGATAGATTTTCTGCATATCTGGATTTTCGCATGACCTCCTCCTTCACCGAGTAATAGTGCGGCTTGACTATAATGTCCCTGGGTAAACCGTCAGAGCGGGGGGCCTGGAGAGCCCTGTGTGCTCTATCCAGTTCCAGATGGCGATCCGGGATGTCAGGGATCAAATTCTTAATGAGAGATCTCACCACCTTGTGAACCTCTTTTTCAGATTCTGGTATCCCCCGTACCCTAAAATTGTATCTTCTTGACCTGTTTTCGAGGTCATCGATTTTTGCAAACGCAGTCTCTAGTTGGTCCTGAACCTCCTCCAATCTAGCAGAATTTTGATTGATCCGTAATACAGCCTGGTCAGTTTTCCGTTCCACAGTGTCCAGTCTCAGACCTATTTGCTGCAGATCTGCATGTATGGAGGTAGTGATCTGAGTAGCCTGAATAGCAAGGCTTTTGGAAAGCATATGTGAAAAAGCTGTCATCATGGAAGGAAAGTCTGTGGGGGGAGGGAAATCTTCCTGTGCCTCACTGACTGCCAGCAGCATGCCTGTATGGGGATCCCTCATAGGTGTAGTGGGATATCCTGCACTCAATCCCCCTAGCAATGACTCAGTGGAGGAGGGAGAGTGAACTGAAGGTAGAGGGGCACAGTCTGTACCTTGAAAAGGCATCCGATCCTGGTCCTGGTCCGCTATGGATTCCTCCTGAGGAGCTGTGACTGGGAGGCAACGTGTAGCCGCCGCCATCTTGGCGTAACTGACAGGGCCGGTTTCGGCCTTCATACGGCCTGATAAGTCCTTTCTGGCGCTCGGGGACGCCATCCGCGGGTTCCCTGAGTGTTCCCCCACCAGGATTAGCTGTCCGGTATGGCGTGGGGGCGCTCGGAAGGCTCCGGTGGATAGATCAGGGCGGCGGTGGAGCGGAGCTCTAGATGCCGGCGGCCATCTTAGGAGACCCCGCGCATGCGCTCCGATTACCTGTTTTTGATAGGTATCTGCTGCCCCTTGAAATGTGCCAAATGTTGCAAGGGAGGACAGATAAGAGGAGCTTCCACTCAGCGGCGGAACTATAGGGGTCAATGCTGTCGCACTTGTGACTGGGCCCTGCCGTTCTGCCTCTGTGGGGGGCCCAAGACCTGGCATCTCCCCTGCACCTCTGGCTGGCACTTTAGAAAGCACTGGGGGGAGGTGGAAAGCAGCGATCGGCAGCTCTATGGTGCCTGTGAGCGGCAGGATCTGCCTGGGGCTTGTAGTTCTCTCTTCCCCATTGTCAGTGTATACAGTGGAGAGGAAAGGGGAGAGGCCTCTGACCCTGGCAGGTATCAGTTTCACTTTCAGTGAGTCGCTCTGCTTGTACACTGTTTCTGATACATGCCCTGGTCAGAGGCCCCTCTCTTCTCCACTGTATAAACTCGGTAGAGAAGAACTACAAGCCCCAGGGAGATCCCCCTGCCTGTGGACACCATAGAGTTGCCAATCGCCGCCTCCCACCTCCACCAGCCAGGTACAGGGAAACCTCTGGAAGGGGGGGGTCAGCTGTCTGGATACCCTGACGTAAAGGGAGGGCCCTCTGGGGACACTAATGTAAGGAAGGAGCCCTCTGAGGACCCTTATGTAAGAGGGGTTGCTCTCTGTGGACCCTTATGTAAGAGGGGTTGCTCTCTGTGGACCCTTATGTAAGAGGGTTTGCTCTCTGAGGACTCTTATATAAGAGGGGTTTCTCTCCGTGGACCCTTATGTAAGAGGGGTTGCTCTCTGTGGACCCTTATGTAACAGGGGTTGCTCTCTGTGGACCCTTATGTAAGAGGGGTTGCTCTCTGAGGACCCTTATGTAAGAGGGGTTGCTCTCTGGGGACCCTTATGTAAGAGGGGTTGCTCTCTGTGGACCCTTATGTAAGAGGGGTTGCTCTCTGAGGACCCTTATGTAAGAGGGGTTGCTCTCTGTGGACCCTTATGTAAGAGGGGTTGCTCTCTGGGGACCCTTATGTAAGAGGGGTTGCTCTCTGGGGACCCTTATGTAAGAAGGGTTGCTCTCTGTGGACCCTTATGTAAGAGGATTTGCTCTCTGAGGACCCTTATGTAAGAGGGGTTGCTCTCTGGGGACTCTTATGTAAGGAGGGGGCTCTCTGGGGACCCTGATGTAAGGAGTGGGTTCTCTGGGGACCCTGATGTAAGGAGGGGGTTCTCTGGGGACTCTTATGTAAGGAGGGGTTGCTCTCTGGGGACCCTTATGTAAGAGGAGTTGCTCTCTGGGGACCCTTATGTAAGAGGGGTTGCTCTCTGGGGACCCTTATGTAAGAGGGGTTGCTCTCTGGGGACTCTTACGTAAGGAGGGGGCTCTCTGGGGACCCTTATGTAAGGAGGGGCTCTCTGGGGACCCGAATGTAAGGAGGGGGTTCTCTGGGGACCCTGATGTAAGGAGGGGGTTCTCTGGGGACCCTGATGTAAGGAGGGGGCTCTCTGGGGACCCTGATGTAAGGAGGGGGCTCTCTGGGGACCCTGATGTAAGTAGGGGGCCCCCTGGGAAGATTAATGTAAGAGGGGTTGCTCTCTAGGGACCCTTATGTAAGAGGGGTTGCTCTCTGAGGACCCTTATGTAAGAGGGGTTGCTCTCTGGGGACCCTTATTTAAGAGGGGTTGCTCTCAGGGGAACATTATGTAAGAGGGGTTGCTCTCTGGGGACCCTTATGTAAGGAGGGGGCTCTCTGGAGACCCTTATGTAAGGAGGGGGCTCTCTGGGGACTCTTATGTAAGGAAGGGGCTCTCTGGGGACCCTGATGTAAGGAGGGGGCTCTCTGGGGACCCTGATGTAAGAAGGGGGCTCTCTGGAGACTCTGATGGAAGGGGAGGCTCTCTGGAGACCCTAATGTAGGTGGAGGCTCTCTGGGGACCTCAATGTAGGGGGAGGCTCTCTGGGGACCTTGATGTAGGGGGACGCTCTCTGGGGACCCTATTGTGGGGGAAGCTCTCTGGGGACCCTAATGTAGGGGGAGGCTCTCTGGGGACCCTAATGTAGGGGGAGGCTCTCTGGGGACCTTGATGTAAGGGGTCTCTCTGGGGGCCCTGATGTAAGGGGGGGCTCTCTGGGGAACCTAATGTAGGGGGAGGCTCTCTGGGGACACTGATGTAAGGAGGGGCTCTCTGGGGACACTGATGTAAGGGGGGCTCTCTGGGGATCCTGATGTAAGGAGGGGATCTATGGGGACCCTGATGTAAGGGGAGGCCCTCTGGGGACCCTGATGTAAGGAAGGGCTCTCTGGGGACATTGATGTAAGGGGGGGCTCTCTGGGGACACTGATGTAAGAGGAGGCTCTCTGGGGATCCTGATGTAAGGAGGGGATCTATGGGGACTCTGATGTAAGGGGAGGCTCTCTGGGGATCTTGATGTAAGGGGGGGATCTCTGGGGACCCTGATGTAAGGGGAGGCTTTCTGGGGACCCTAATGTAAGTAGGGAGGTTCTCTGGGGTCCCTGATGTAAGTAGGAAAGTTCTCTGGGGTACCTGATGTAAGTGGGGATCTCTGGGGACCCTGATGTAAGTGGGGGACCTGTACTCAGATATATATATATATATATATATATATATATATATATATATATATATATATATATATATATAGTATATATCTAATATACATGTGCATGCCCGCCCAAGTGTATGACTTTCTTTTCTTCGCTGCTAAGATCTTTTGTAGACCTAGCAAACAACCTTGGTGGGGGCCCTTCATGGTTTCTTGCAGCGGGGCCCTGAAGATGCTAGTTACGCCTCTGCTTCCACTATTGGGTGGAACTCCGCTTTAAGTGTTACAAGGTAAATGTTCAGGCCTTATCTGATAGCAGCTTTTGACTTATGGTTCTCTAAGCAGCCCTGTAGGGATTGCTGAGCTTCCTCTTGTTACTTGTGAGTTGTTAAAGTTTTGATTTCTGTGTTGCCCACTTTGACTTATGGAAAAAAAAAATTCTTGTAGTACATTAAGGGACACGGATCTCTCTACTTTGTTCTTATGACACATGCACTGTGAAACCTAGTCTATGTACTGTAAGTGGGTTTTAATCTTTTTCTCACCTTACTCATGAGGAATGCTGAATTACCTATTCAGAGAGAACTGTTATCCATGGGAACCCGTGAAACTACATAAGTCAATGTTGACCTGTTTGATATATATTCTCTCTCTCTCTCTCTCTCTCTCTCTCTCTCTCTATATATATATATATATATATATATATATATATATAGTTTCTATATATACACTATATTACCAAAAGTATTGGGACACCAGCTTTTACACACACACATGAACTTTGATGGCACCCAAGTCTTAGTCTGTAAGGTTCAATATTGAGTTGGCCCACCTTTTCCCTCGATAACAGCTTCACCTCTTCTGGGAGGTCAGGTCTGGCTCGCGGTCTCTGCTCTAATTCATCTATCGGGTTGAGGTCAGGACTCCGGGCGGCCCAGTCAAGTTCCTCCACCCCAAACTCGCTCATCCATGTCTTTATGGACCTTGTTTGTGCACTGGTGTACAGTCATGTTGGAACAAGAAGGGGCCATCCCCAAACTGTTCCCACAATGTTGGGAGCATGAAATTGTCTAAAATGTCTTGGTATGCTGATGCCTTAAGTGTTGAGGTATTGAGCAGAGATCCAATATCAACTCTACATTGTTTTGGTTTATTTTAAAATGCACTTATACCTATAATAACTATAACCCTACCTGTTTTCCACTCTTATCTTTTAGGAAGAGATGACACCTGGAAAAGTTTTAAAATATTGTAGCTGTCTTCTTTGGCACTGCCATCATCAATTAAAACAGTAAGAGGTATTATAAAACTGTTGTAGACATAGTCCTTTTCATGCCATCTGTCAGTATTTGTCAAATGCCACATTATGATTTTAATTCTTTCAGAAAGGCATACTAATAAACAGTTTTATACGCTGAGATGGATAGTACAGTGCATTTTCTATGTATAAGTTATCCTCCCATTTTTAAATTAGTTTTGCTATCTTCATTAAACTTATGAGATATTCACATATATATCATGTGCAGCAGGGCAACTAAATGAAAGTAGCGGTGTGTATATTTGGTTTCATTTAATAAAAGGGAAATAGAACAAAATAAGTGTTTGTAATAATAAAAATGAATTAGCATTTTTAGTTTGATGTTTTCCGAGAGACATCCAAGAGCTGGGCTTGTATCACAAAATTACAGCGCTGGAGTGTCAAATGTAAATTATGTTTGTAATATATGGGAAGGAAATAGCTCACTGGTTTTGAAAATCTTGACATGGCCAAATGCTTTATGGAGTTAATATGTGCAGTTAAAGTCCTAGTAATGTCATAGTACAATCACAATAGTAATTTTTGGTGCCACCAGTTTACACTAATAACATTTTATAGTTTGTTGTCATTTTTTACCATGCATCTATTAAATATTTCCTGAAAGATGTTCCCTGTGGATTAACCTTCAAAATGGTAAATAGGTGTCCTCTTACTAAAATGTGTTGTAGCCACTTACTGTAGTTTTTACTTCTGACAAAACCATTACAAAGTGTTTACTAAAGTTAAAAGTTTCTAACTGGTGGTGAATAAATAAAAAATTAGAATTAGCGGACAGCTTAGGCTGTAAAGATATAACCTTTTTTACAGCATGAGTGCAGTTCAGCACTGATGAAGACTTTTCTGGTTCATACATGGTTCGAATCTTGACGGGTCCCTGCTGAACTAGATTCAAACCTTCTATGTCTGTCTTAAGCTATCAACAAGCCCAGGCATTGTCATTGTGGGAGGGGTGGATAGTCTATATTTTCATATCTTAGTCGGGAGGCATCAGGAATCAGTGGTGTGGGCTAATTCTTTAGCTACTTATTGGATCTGACAGTTACTTCTGGCTCATGTTTGTCACTTTTTATTTATCCAGATGTGTGCTTTAGGGCCCTCTCTGAACAAACGGACTTGGCCACATACAATCACACCAAAGTCCAACGGATTTGACCGTGATGATGTACTAGAATAAGGAAGTTCATAGCCAGTAGCCAATAGCTGCCCTAGCGTTGGTTTTTCGTCCGTCGGACTAGCATACAGACGAACAGATTTTTTGACCGGACTCGAGTCCGTCGAAAAGATTTGAAACATGTACTAAATCTAAAGTCTGTCTGATTTTTTGACAGCAAAGGTCAGATAAGGCCCACACACAGTCAAATTGTCTGCCGGATCTGTTCCGTAGGACCTTGCTGTCGAAAAGTCAATGTACAAGGCATATGGGTTTATCTTTTTTTTTATACTGCTCTAAGGGCCCTTTCACACAGGCTTTCTGATTGGGCTCTTGTCAGTTTTTCAGGCAGTCCTGATTAAAAAGTTTCATGGAGCTCTAATTGCAGGCTGATGTAAATGGACAGATCTCCCAGTCTATCAAGGTTCATAAAAAACAAAAATGGAAAAGGACAACATTTTCTCTGTAGTTCTAGACTTAAACGACTTAAACATGACAGATAGGAGGAAGCCTAATGTAAATGGACAAAAGTCTGTTTACATGCGGACATCCATAGGTGGGTCTGGCCAAGTCTGCTGGACACAAACTGAATGGGAATTGATGTAATAAAAAACTGACATCTGTCCCATTCAGCTCTGATTCACCAGGGGATCCACTGACAGATTTTTAGTAAACGGAGCAGAGTGATTCTGTGTGAAAGAGCCTGTTGCAATACAGAGTTGTATTTATTGCACATCAGTATTTAGTAGAGATACATCTTCAACTAGTAGATAGCAGTGTTTATGAGTTTGTAGCTGCATCTATGTTATGCTCTTTGTCTTTTCCTTGAATAAAGTTCCTGTTTCTTGCTTGCACTTAAGCAGTAAAGCCCATTTGAAGGGTAAATTGTCTGTTCTGTATGTGCTATATACAGACTTTCTAACAAAGCCCTTAAGTGATTATTTTTTCACCAATTAAATACAATTTAAACAAAAAAAGGAAGATGTGATAAGAGCACAGTGGTGTAGTGGTTAGCACCTTCACTTAGCAGCAAAAAGGGTCGCTGGTTCAAATCCTGACCATGGCACCATCTGCCTGTAGTTTGCATGTTCCCCTGTGCTTGTGTGGCTTTTCTCCCTGTACTCTGGTTTCCTCCCACACTCCACAGACATACTAGTAGGTTAATCCTATCCTGTCTAAATTTGGCCCTAGTATATGTATGAATGTGTGTTAGGGACCTTAGGGACTGATGTGAATGTACAACATATATGTAAAGCACTGTGTAAATTGATGGCACTATATAAGTACCTATAATAATAAGAGGGTTAATATAAACATCCTGTTTCCCCACAGATACAGTACTTGTGGTTGTGTCCCAGTTTCTGTTGGTACCCATATTAACTATCCTTTGTGCTCACATGTCTGAAATTGTATATATCTCGTCTGTGTTGGTGCAGCTGGTTCAGCAGTACAACACAGACACAGGAGTATTTTGCCAAGTTTGCCAATTTTTGTTGGCTTTGAGACATCTAAAGGCTTTTAAACCAGGAGACTCTTGGTAACAAATATTAATGAAGCCATAGATGTCCTGATCAGTTTGAAGAAATAGGGAGTTTAGCGTCTCTGCAAACATTTTGTGACATTGCACTGTGAGAAGTCACACTAGCTCTAATGATTACTCCATAACTTTGTGAATGAATAAAGAGCGACGTCTTTTAGCATACAGTATTTAAGCAAAAGACACATCCCTGTCACAGGTTCTCTTACATGAACCACAAAAATCTAATATGCAGAAAATTATTGGCTAAACCACACCAGTGCATTTTTACCTATATTTCAATTGTATTGGCTGTTGAAAATAACAATTTCAGTAATATAGAGGTTGGATAAAAATTTGAGTGCACCATAACACTTTCAGTAGTAAACTGGCACATTTTGTGTAGGGATATACACATCAGATCAAAAAAGAAAGAAAACTGAGGAAACGTGATGAACAGTGGGCTCCTCCAAAAGAAGTATAGTTGGGAGCTTTGCTTATGGCTGGATTTTCAAGCAGTGCTGCATTTATTCCAGTCAGTCACTTTTCAGGTAGTTGGCATTACTAGGCCCAGCCAAAGCCACAACTTTGTGAACTCTTCCTTCAAACAAGAGCAGAGGCGAGGAATTAAACATTTTCCTCTACCCAACAGATGGGTTGTCACACTATTGGAAACAATAGACTGCACCCATGTTCAGAAAGCAGTACTTTGCCATCAGGAACAGTACAGGGTGTATACAACTATTACCAGCATGTCAAGCACAGAAGATCCAGCCAGAAGGCTGGCAGGTGAAGACATTTATTCTATTCTTACTTTTTGCTGTTTTTAAAAATGTAATTTTACTTTTTCCATTATTCTCCTTAGTTTTATTCTTGATCTTTTTCGTTTTTTGCATGCTTAATTAATGTGGAAAAGTAAAGAAAATCATAGGAGATGCCAGACAGGCATATGCTTCTTAGGTGTCAACTCCTCCGATAAATCCAAAAACAGCAGGGTCTAATATATCACACCACATAAAATGACCTATGCTGTTGCATTTGAAATCAGTGGCATTACTAGGGTTGGTGTCACCTGGTGTGGTAAAACATGGTGTCACCCCCCTCCACCAACTATAGTCGCCCCTTAGTACAGGCCCCCTTCCTTCAGTAGACCCCCCTCCACTAAATATAGACCCCCTCCATCAGTATAGCACCCCTTCAACAATTATAGTCATCCCTCAGTACAGACGCCAATAAGTATAGACCCCCCTCGATCAGTACAGACCCACTTCCAAATATAGACCTCCCCCAGGACAAAGCAACCCCCTCCATTAGTACAGATCCACCCAGGACAAAGAACCCCCCTCCATTAGTACAGACCCCCCAGGACAAAGAACCCCCCTCCATTAGTTCAGACCCCCCCAGGACATATCACCCCCTCCATTAGTACAGACCCCCCAGGACATAGCACTCCCTCTATTAGTACAGACCCCCCAGGACATAGCACCCCCCTCCATTAGTACAGACCCCCAGAACAAAGAACCCCCGCTATTAGTAATCCCCTATCGCAAGCCGACACTCACCGCCTCCCCTCCCATTATCGCCCCAGCTCTGGCGGCTCAGGTAAATGGAACACCCGGGTGGCAGCTGGAGAGGAGAACACAGTGTTCAGCTGTGCCGCCCGCATGGAGAATCGTCCGTGACAGGCTTGGGCAGCAGCGCCGTAGTGAGAGACAAAGGGGAGGAAGAGTGGGAGAAGACAAGCCAGGCACAGCCACGGTGCTGAAAGAAGGTTTTCAGGATGAAAAAAAAACTGCAAAAGGGATCCAGGGCTTCAGTCACCCTTGGGATGGTGTCACACCTGTAGTGGGTGGCACCCGGTGCGGACCACACCCCCCTCACCCCCCTAGCAACGCCACTGTTTGGAATGTGGAGGTTGACATTCTGTTGCTTTAGCATAGCAGGAAGTAAAGAAGTAATCTTTACCACTTCTGATAACATAAATACCCATAAAACTGTCACCACAAAAAAGAAACAAAAAGTGCTACATAGTTTTCAAGGAATATTTGAAAATATTACAAACTAGTTGTAAAGCGATAAAACAATTTATTATTGTAAAGCTATAATAAGATAGATATCATTGGACGATATTTATAACCGTGCCTACAACGAGCATTAATATGGACGTTTTATAAAAGCTTTGGTGCTTTGGACTACTTTGGGAATGTAAGTGACTGTTAGCCCTTGTACACACGGTCGGAGATTCCGACAACCAAATCCGTCGGATTTTGTCTGTCGGATTTTGTCAGACGGATTTTGTCCGAAACTGTTGCACTCACACGGTCGGACAAAGTTGTCGGAAAATCCTACGTGATGATGTTATTTTGTTACGACGGGACTAGGTTCAGGCTAGTAGCCAATAGCTTTGGTGTAGGAATTTGATCTGAGCATGTGTGGCACTTTGTCCGATCGGAATTCTCTACACATGATCGGAGTATGTTCGATCAGAGCATTTTGTTGGAAAATTTTACCAACAAGTTGGAAAACTTGGTCCGTCGGATACTCCGACGGAAACAGTCCAATGTAGACCACACACAGTCGGAATATACGACAAAACGGTCCGATCTGACACATTCCGTCGGAATCTCCGACCGTGTGTACAAGGGCTAACTCTCCTTTACATTCCTCAGAAGAAGCAAGGTCCATGTTCATATCTAAGTTTACTTATTACTCCACTCTGTTCAAGAGTAGCTTAACATAGAATTCCTTTGTAGAATGAAAAAGGGTTAAAGGGTCTCTCTCTAAGCAAAACTTTTTTTTATTTTTTTTTAGATGATGTGATGAAGTGTTATTCTCTGTCAAGTGTTTAACGCTGTTTGTGTTCCAATTGGGGAGATTTACCACTCTGCTTGTCACTGAAACAAAAAGTAATGAGAAGTCCAAAATTCTAGAGTTAGGCCCACAACAAAAGGTGAGGGAACATTTTCTAATGGGGACAACTGTTCTCCTGCAATTGTGAAACAGGATATTCCACTCACTCTGAAAATTTCCTCTAACTTCTTTTTGTGCCTCTGGGACAGAAAATAAAGGGATATGTCCCCCTGCAACACCAACAGCAAAAAATAAATTGCCAAAGGTTCTTACCCTTCTTTATTCTAGCTGCAAAGAGGTGCGGTTATTAACTCTCACATTTTTATTGCTATCTATGTTTCTATCTGAGAAATGTCACCGGTACCAGGGACCCATAGCCCTGAAAATAACAGGAACACAATGCTGGACTCCAAGTACTGGTAAGTTCCAGACATTTAAGTCAGCAGCTACAGTATTTATATTTGAAGATGTTTTTTTTTTTTTTAAAGTGTGACATACCTCTTTAAGTTAGCAACATTAAGTTATATACATCAGTTGCTCTCAAAAATGATGCTTGGCTGTTTTACTCACGGTTGAGCCACTAACACTAGAATAAAAGACACGAGCTGTACATTCACTGCACTTTCACGGGCAAGCTAAAATGTTACGGTAACCCCATCCCATGTACCTTTACACACACATCTTGAACTCCCTGAAAAGAAAATATTAAACAATACTTAAAAAATTAACCAATTTAAATTTCAAAAGCAGCAATAAGTATTGTTTCTAATGCATTGAAAGCAATCATTTGCTTTCAACGCAACACAGGAATAATACTAATGTAATCTCAAATAATTGGGAAAATTTTGAACAAAGGGAGAGTTTTGCCAAAAGAGCCCAAAGAAGTTTCCTTGTTTCATTCTCCTAGAAAAAAAAAAAAAAGAGACACCAAGATAAAAACAAGTAGTGTTAGGTAATTAAATGATTAAAGCTATTCAGGCATATTACATGTATTGCCTTGGTTTTATAATTTTATTTTTATTTTTTTTGTTTAACCACTTCAGCCCCGGACCAATAAACACCTTAAGGACCAGAGGTCTTTTTACAATTTTGCACTGCGCTGCTTTAACTGGTAATTGCGCAGTCATGCAATATTGCACCCAAACGAAATTTGCGTCCTTTTCTTCCCACAAATAGAGCTTTCTTTTGATGGTATTTGATTGCCTCTGCGATTTTTATTTTTTGCGATATAAATGGAAAAAAATTCTGAAAAAAAATGATATTTTCTTCTTTTTGTTATAAGAAATATCGAATAAACTAAATTTTAGTCATACATTGAGGGCAAAATTTATTCAGCCACATGTCTTTAGTAAAAAAAATGTCAATAAGCGTATATTTTTTGGTTTGCGCAAAAGTTATAGCGTCTACAAACTAGAGTACATTTTCTGGAATTTACACAGCTTTTAATTTATGACTGCCTATCTCATTTCTTAAGGTGCTAAAATGGCAGGGCAGTACAAACCCCCCCCAAATGACCCCATTTTGGAAAGTAGACACCCCAAGGAAACTGCTGATGGGTATGTTGAGCCCATTGAATATTTATTTTTTTTGTCCTAAGGGATTGAATAATGACAAAAACAAAAAAAATTACAAAAGTTGTCACTAAATGATATATTGCTCACACATGCCATAGTTATATGTAGAATTGCACCCCAAAATATATTCCGCTACTTCTCCCGAGTACGGGGATACCACATGTGTGGGCCAAAATAGCACAAAACCCCCCAAAATGACCCCATTTTGGAAAGTAGACACCCCAAGCTATTTACTGAGAGGCATGTTGAGTCCATGGAATATTTTATATTTTGCCACAAGTTGCGGGAATATTACAAACTTTTTTTTTTTTTGCACAAAGTTGTCACTAAATGATATATTGCTCACACATGCTATGGGCATATGTGAAATGACACCCCAAAATACATTCTGCTGCTTCTCCTGAGTACAGGGATACCACATATGTGGGACTTTTTTGGAGCCTAGCCGCGTACGGGACCCCGAAATCCAAGCACCGCCTTCAGGATTTCTAAGGGCATACATTTTTTATTTTACTCCTCACTACCTATCACTACCTATCACAGTTTTGACGGCCATAAAATGCCAAGATGGCACAAAACCCCCCCAAAAAGTAGACACCCCAAGCTATTTGCCGAGGGCCATCTTGAGACTATTGAATATTTTTTTTTTTTTGTCCCAAGGGATTGAATAATGACAAAAAAAATAAAAAATTTTTTTTTTTACAAAAAGTTGTCACTAAATGATATATTGCTCACACATGCCATGGTTATATGTGGAATTGCACCCCAAAATACATTTTGCTGCTTCTCCTGAGTACGGGGATACCACATGTGTGGGACTTTTTGGGAGCCTAGCTGCGTACGGGGCCCCAAAAACCAATCGCCACCTTCTGGATTTCTAAGGGAGCAATTTTTTTATTTCACTCCTCACTACCTATTACAGTTTTGAAGGCCATAAAATGCCAAAATAGCACAAAACCCCCCCAAATTACCCCATTTTGGAAAGTAGACACCCCAAGCTATTTACTGAGAGTCATGTTGTCTGAACGAAAAAAAAGAGATTGATCGGTGGGTATGCCCACCATTAGAATACCTCCCTTCATCCACCCACTTCTAATGATGGACATACATGCACCATTTATATATGCCGAAGCATGGGGGCATCCTCCCGCAAAAAAGTTATGCCGCGTACATACGTTCAAACTTTTCCATGGGCAAGCCCTCCGTCGGAATTTTGACCGTATGTACGCGGCATTAGGAGCAAAATCGCTCCTCCACCCCTTATGCCCCCATGCTTCGGCATATATTTATATATATTCTTTTTTAACTGTGGTGGTGAAATCACCTCCTACAGCACTGGAGTCACGGCTTTATGTATCGTGGGAGCAAACGCTGTTGCTGTCAAGATAAATAAATCCGCGCTGCAGCTGAATGGCGTACCTGCTAAGCAAATTATGGTTGACGTTAAAAAAAGTAACATCACAGTAAAACCTTACCATACCATACCTGCAAAGCAAATGCCAAAAAAAACTGTAAAAAATAAAACATTTTTTAACACAACCTGTGCCTAAAATATATATATGCCGAAGCATGGGGGCATCCTCCCGCAAAAAAGTTATGCCGCGTACATACGTTCAAACTTTTCCACGGGCAAGCCCTCCGTCGGAATTTTGACCGTATGTACGCGGCATTAGGAGCAAAATCGCTCCTCCACCCCTTATGCCCCCATGCTTCGGCATATATGCTCTTTTTTAACTGTGGTGGTGAAATCACTGCCTACAGCACTGGAGTCACGGCTTTATGTATCGTGGGAGCAAACGCTGTTGCTGTAAAGATAAATAAATCCGTGCTGCAGCTGAATGGCGTACCTGCTAAGCAAATTATGGTTAACGTTAAAACAAAGTAACATCCCAGTATAAAAGTAAAACCTTACCATACCATGGGGGGCGTGGCCTGGACGGAGACCGTGATGGACGCCTAACTGGTGAGCTCCTGCGTTCCGGGAATACTTTGCCTGCTCACACGGGAGCCTACCTCCTTTCCCTGCTATGCACAGGTCTACCAGGAGCTCGTCCACCTCCCGCACCCCTAAGGAGCCCAAGACCGTTCAGGGGAGGCACATTCCGGACATATTCCGGTCGCATCGATACCAGGCCCTCGAGCCTTCACAGGCCCAATCCCCGGCCTCGCCTGACGGATCCTCACCTGCCCACATGCCCGGGGCGTCCGCACCTGGACCTGGGGGTTCCCAACCCCCAAGCCTCCTTGATCTGGAGAAAGTCGCCCAGGACATTAAGTGCACGGTGACTGCAGCGATCGCGGACCTCAAGACGGACCTGCTGGCAGTTGCCCGCCGCATGGACAATGTGGAGCAGACTACCCAGACCCACGCGGCGGCCATTCGCCAAGTGCAATCCGCGTATGACTCCCAGCTTTCTCAAGTCTTCGAACTGCATAGACACGTCGAGGACCTGGATAACCGCGGTCGGAGGCACAACATACGGGTCCGGGGTGTCCCCGAAAGCATCGAGCCAGACGCCATTCAGCCGACCCTATGCGCCATATTTAATGATCTCATGGAGCGCCCCGCGGATTCCCCCATTGACATGGAAAGGGCTCATCGGGCCCTCCGCCCCCCACCCAGAGACTCTGAGCCACCCAGAGACATCATCTGTGCCATTGTCAACTACCCTTTGAAAGAGGAAATTCTTCGAAAAGCACGCATGAAGGGGCGTATTGTGTACAACGGGGCAGATGTGAAGCTCTTTCAGGATCTTTCACAGATCACTCTCCAGAACAGGAAGGCGCTCCGTCCGCTACTGGAGGCCCTCCGCTCTAGAAACATCCAGTACCGCTGGAGGTTCCCTTTTGGCCTCTCAGCCTCAGCCAGAGGGCGCTCTGCACTTCTTCGCACCCCAGAGGATCTCCCAGCCTTCTGCGACCAACTTGATCTGCCACTTGTCGAACTCCCGGACTGGTATTCGACCTTCTTTCCGACGGAGCCCTGGCGTCCTGTGTCTCTCAATCCATCACCGAAAGCCGCACGTCAACGTTCGCGACATCGTCGCCTGGATCCGAGGTCTCCTAACGACCGTCCTTTCCGACGGGAACTGCGCCAACGAAGCCCCTCACCTTCGCTAGCACGAGGCGAAGCACCGGAGGACTAAGAGAGATTACAGCCGTTTGGCTTATGTTCTGAGTGAGTACCCTGCCCCGCTTCCCTCCTGCCCCCTCCCCGAGACTCTCCTTTGTCCATCTCGCCCTCTCTCCTTCCTTCCCCGTGCTTCCCTAACCGACTACCTTTGGCTTCCATCCACCGCGCTCCATCGCGCTCTTCATGGCCCGCATGTGTTTCCCTGGCCACCCCTCGCCTACCTGTCTCAACACTCCTCACTCCAGAACTGGGGACTCTCGCCCTGACAAGGATCCCTCTTCCCCTGCTGCCGTCCGGACTCTTTGAATTCACCGACTTTCCTCTGTGAAATAATTCTGCTCTTCGGGAAGACATCTATGCTTGTGAGACTCTTTTTTTTTTTTTTTTTGTTTTTTTTTTTACTATACCCTGTTTTTACCTCTAACCCCCGAGGTTTGTTTCCCTCCTGGCTCCAAATTCTCTAATTGAAGACCCCTTTCTCATCTGGAAGGGTAAGAGATGGCCACGGATTTAGACTCGCTACGCTTGCCCTTCCTATACCGGGTACTATATATCATTGCTTGGATGTGTGGGTGGGAGGGGGGGGGGGAGAGGTTTTTGAAAACCCTTTTCTTCTTTGGATCTCTCTGTTTTGTATTTGCTGCCCTCCCCCTCCCTTCCCCCTCCTCTCCTTCCTCTCCCCTCCCTACTTCCCCCCCTCAAACCCCTACCTCCCCCCACCCCCCTCCCGCCCTCCTCCCCCTACCCCCCTCCCGCCCTCCTCCCCGTCCTCCCCCCCGTCCTCCCCCACTTCCCTTCCCCTCCTTTCCCCCCCAATCCCTGCCCCATAAGGGGTAGGTACTCGACCGAGACTTCTCTCAGGCTTATCAGTCTTAAGCTATTATCCTGATGTTAATATTGTTTCTTTTATATCTGTTAAGTTGTTATGTTATTTGTGCATCCTTACTCCATTTTGTAGGATTTGAGACCCATGGCATGTCTTTTTCGCCTCCAGCCGCGGCTCCATCACGTTTTATTACTTTCTGTGTAGTTGTTAATACCTAACATTACGACTTCCTTCCCCTTTTTCTCCAGATCCCCTTTATTATTGGTAGGCTCCCATATACGCCTGGCCCCTCCCCAATACAAATGGGCGGGACCCCTTACATACTCACCTAGATTCCCTGGTTCGCAGACGTCATGTATCTCTCGTCTACCCCACTGTTCCCACACAGCAGTCTCTCCTAGACTAGGCTGACACACCAGATTTCACCACCCGTCCCTCTAGGTAGATAGCTGGTCTAATTCTACCTCTGGTCTTTTTTTTTCCTTTCCTTCCCCCCTGATCCCCTGCCCTTCCCTTTCCCACCTTTCCCTACCTCCTTGTCCTCTTTCTCTTCCTCTCTGCTTCTCCGCCCCTTTCCCCTTTCTTTTCTTCCCTTGCCCCGGGGTCTGTGGTCCCCTGCCCCACTTCCCCCTCTATAGGCCTCTATTCCGGTATTCCCGGTACAAACCTTTTCCACCTGCCCAATCCCTCAGGATGCAGCCTTCATCCGCGAATAGCGCTCCCCTGCAACTGAAATGTGTCTCCCTTAACGTTAAGGGACTCAACCTGCCAGAAAAAAGATCTCAAGTATTATCCTCATTGACCAAGTTTAAAGCACACTTTGTTTTCTTGCAGGAGACGCACTTTCGCTCTGACGCTATACCTAAACTCTCGAACCACGTATATAAGACGGCCTTCCATGCCACCAATCCTGCAGCAAAAACGAAGGGTGTGTCCGTCCTTGTCTCCAGACACGCTAACTTTCATCTCTCCGACTCCCTGATAGACCCGGAGGGCAGGTATGTCTTCCTTAAGGGCACCTACGCTTCGACACCGATCACGTTGGCCAACATCTATTGCCCTAACGAACATCAGGTAACCTTTTTCCGCACGACCTGCGCCCTCTTGTCCTCCTTTCAGAGCGGGCTGCTTCTTTTAGCTGGGGACTTTAATGTCCCTCTGAACCCCCTTCTTGATACGTCCACTGGGACATCCTCGCTGACTTACAGAGCCCTCCGCCAGATTAAAGCTCAGCTCCAAGCTTTATCACTTCACGACACCTGGCGTACTCTTCATCCCTCCTCCAAAGATTACACCTTCTACTCGGCCCCCCACCAAAAATATTCCAGAATTGATTTTTTCTTTTTGTCCCAGAGGGACCTCCCTCTCCTTCAACACTCATCCATTGAGCCCATGTTCCTCTCTGACCATCACCCTATCACCGTCACGCTCTCCTTCCCCGATTCCTGTCCCAAAACTAAAACCTGGCGTTTTAACCCGTCCTTGCTCAAAGATTCCCTCGCCCTGGAGCGTATTCGCTCGAGTATCCGACTGTTCTTCCAGGAGAATTCGGGGTCCGTTGCTTCCCCGGTTTCTCTCTGGGAGGCCCATAAGTGCGTAATTAGAGGGGAGCTGCTGGCCCTATCTTCCCAAGCCAAAAAACTACACCAGGAGCGCGTGAACTCCCTTCTGACAAAGCTGAAGGCGTTGGAAACGTCTCACAAATTATCTCAGGCCCAAGCTACCCTCAATGAGCTGATACACACTCGCACTCTGCTCACAGATGAGCTGGGCAAACGCACTAAAAGACGTTATGTCTTAGGCCAAAGGGTCTTCTACGAACACGGCAACAAAAGTGGCCGTCTTCTGGCTCGTTCGGTCCAATCAGCTAAATTATCTCCATCTGTCCATAGCCTGCGACATCCCTCGGGATCCTTACTTACTAAAAATGAGGATATTGCGAAGGAATTCGAAAACTTCTACACCAAACTTTATAACCTTCACCCTTCTCCCCTTTCTCGGACCGCAAGAGCGGCCCGAGACGCTCTTATCGCAGATTTTCTCGCGTCACATAGCCCCAGCCCTATCTCTCCCCTGTGTGCTCAATCTCTGGAGGCACGATTTTCCCCCCTGGAACTGGACACTGCGCTGAAGCAGATGAAGGTTGGCAAAAGCCCGGGGCCGGATGGTTTCTCCCTCCAGTACTACAAATCTTTCCTGGACACCCTCTCCCCTCACCTTCTACTCACCTTCAATGCCCTCGCGGATCCCCAGGTGAAGTCAGACCAAATGTTAAAGGCTCACATAACTGTAATACCTAAGGAGGGCAAGGATCCCCACTTGCCAGCAAACTATAGGCCAATCTCACTGTTGAATGTCGACATCAAACTTTATGCCAAAATTTTAGCCAACAGATTGCTCCCCTTGATCCCCAGCCTAATCCCCAATGACCAGGTGGGATTTGTCCCGGGAAGGGAGGCTCGGGACAACACTATCCGCGCCTTGAACCTTCACCACTGGCTCACTTCTTCAAAAATTCCTGGTTTCTTCCTCTCCCTCGACGCCGAGAAGGCGTTCGATAGAGTGGCCTGGGACTACATGCGCGCAGTCTTAACAGCGGTGGGCCTGGGTGACCGCATGTTAGCTTCTATAATGACCTTGTATGCTGGCCCTACTGCGGCGGTGAGAGTCAACGGCCACCTATCGGACGCCTTCCCTATCAGCAACGGCACTCGTCAGGGATGCCCCCTCTCACCACTGATATACATTCTCACTCTGGAGCCACTCTTGAATAAACTCAGAACGAACCCGGATATTAGGGGGATCTCGATTAAGGAGAGGGAGCTCAAGGTTTCGGCCTTCGCGGACGACATCTTGCTCTCTCTGACCGCGCCGCGCACTTCTCTTCCATCACTGCTTCAAGACTTAGAAGTTTTTGGTAAGATTTCCAACCTTAAGATCAACTATTCCAAATCCCAAGCCCTGAATGTCACCCTACCCCCCCGGGAAGTATCCCATTGCCAGGCAGCGTTTCCCTTCCATTGGGAACACACCGCTATCTCGTACCTGGGCATCAAAATCCCTCGCCTCCTTTCTGACCTTTACCCCCTTAACTTCCACGCGGCCCTGACCCACACCCAAACCTATCTTAAAGACTGGAACCACCTTAACGTGTCTTGGTTTGGACGAGCGGCCTTAATTAAAATGATCGTCTTGCCTCGCTTCTTATACCTGATCCAGACCATCCCTATGGCCCTGCCCTGTAGTTTATTTTCCTCCTATCGGAAGGTCTGCTCGTCCTTTTTGTGGAGAGACTCCCCACCGAGGATCAAATACTCCAGGCTCACACTCCCCAAATCCAAAGGGGGGATCGCCCTCCCGGACCTATACAAGTATTACGTCGCCTGCCACCTTACCAGGGTAGCGGACTGGCATATCCACTCTCTTGACAAACTTTGGGTATCTCTAGAAGATACCTTCTCCACAGTCCCCATTCATCTCCTCCCCTGGTTGCTCCCAAAACAATGGCCCCATTCCCTTGCTGCACACCCATTTATCCACACTTCCTTGATGCTATGCAGGAAAATATCTGCCTCCGTTCCTATTGCGCCGTCCCCGGGCCCCTTAACCACACTGAGATTCAACCCTGACTTCCCTCCTGGTTATTCACCCAACTTTCTTCGACAGGTCTGGCCCTTCGAGGATGTCCTGGCCCTTCATTTTTTCCAGGGGGGCAAAATTCTTTCTTTAGACACCCTTCGTAGCCTCCCGAATGCCTCCTCCTTCTCGTTTTGGACGTACCGCCAGGTTCACCATTTTCTTTCCACCCGGGCCCCTTTAGAGGAATGGATACGACCACTCACCCCGTTTGAAGACTTATGCAACCGTAAGACACCCCAAAAACACCTTGTCTCCCTCCTGTATGCCCTCATCGCGGACCCGGTTGCCCCGACCCTTTCCCCCTCTCAATCCTCCTGGCATAGGGATCTGCCGACTCCTCTAACACCGACGGAATGGACTAGAGTCCATGAATATACTCATAAAGGCTCGCTGAATGTAGCCATCCAGGAGAATGGTTACAAAATTTTAACCAGATGGTACAGGACCCCTTCCCGCCTTCATAAGTTCTCCCCCTCTACTCCGAATGTCTGCTGGAGATGCAACGCTGATATTGGGACAATGCTCCACATCTGGTGGGCGTGCCCGATCATCCAACCCTTCTGGAAGGAAGTCCACAGACTCATCCTAGCCGTTACTACTCTTGATCTTGATTACACTCCGGCACAATTCCTCCTCCATCACACCTCCCTTTCTCGGAGAGCCTATTTGAAATCCCTGGCCATGCATATGGTCAATGCTGCCAGGTTGTGTGTTCCCAGACACTGGCGGACTACGCGTGCCCCTTCGTTGGCCGAATGGTTTGCGACCATCTCCAGGATTGCTGGCATGGAGGAGTTGATCCACATCTCCCAAGAGAGATTCGAGAAATACTCTTTTACGTGGGCCTGTTGGTCTCATTTCACAACTACTCCTGAGTATAAACAACATGTTCCTCCTGGCTGAAGGCTGACCTCCACCTGAATCCCTACCAACCGTCAATTACTTCCCCTGGGCCCCCCCCTGGGGCGGGGGACCACACACCCCACACACTCTCTTCCTCTCTCCTTCCCTCCTCCCTCACTCCCCCCCCTCTCCTTCCCTTTCTCCTCTCCCCCCCCCCTTTTTTCTGTCTTTCTCCCTCCCTTCTTTGCCCCCTCCCCCCCTCCTCTCCTTTCCCCAAGACCCCTCCCCTGTTGACACCGCTTCTTTCCGGTTTCCCTTTTTTCTTTTGACACTTGGCTTTGCCCTCGCCTTATACCCTTTGTTCTCCCTGGGGTATCTCGGATGGGCGCAGGTAGCCACCCGAGCTGTTCCCCTCCCGCGGCTGTGAAGCCATCATAATTAGACTTGATGTAGTACTGGTATAGTGGTTGGAACAGTATTCAAGCCTATTCTTCTGCTTAGTACCGTTGGGAGGTCCCTGTTGGCTTCTCCCCCACCGTGCATTATTTCTTTTGTGTGTTTGGCCTCTTGACATGTACCTGTTCATTTATGATGACCTGTTCCTGTAAACTGTTACACTTTTCAATAAAATCTTTATGGAAAAAAAAAAAAACCTTACCATACCATACCTGCAAAGCAATTGCCAAAAAAAACAGTAAAAAATAAAACATTTTTTAACACAACCTGTGCCTAAAATATATATATGCCGAAGCATGGGGGCATCCTCCCGCAAAAAAGTTATGCCGCGTACATACGTTCAAACTTTTCCACGGGCAAGCACTCCGTCGGAATTTTGACCGTATGTACGCGGCATTAGGAGCAAAATCGCTCCTCCACCCCTTATGCCCCCATGCTTCGGCATATATGCTCTTTTTTAACTGTGGTGGTGAAATCACCTCCTACAGCACTGGAGTCGCGGCTTTATGTATCGTGGGAGCAAACGCTGTTGCTGTCAAGATAAATAAATCCACGCTGCAGCTGAATGGCATACCTGAAAACATGAAAAATGGTTAACAATAACACAGTAAACAGTAAAGTATAAAAAATTAGAGAGAAGAGAGAGAGAGAACAATAAAACGACAACTATTTTTGGTTTTTATATTTTATATTTTTTTTGTTTTTTTTATTTTACTTTTTTTTATACACTTTTTTTTGAACTGTAAACTGTAACAACTGTAACAGTTCGGGTCTCTCAAAATGCGATGGCATCTTGGGAGACTCTGTGTTAGTGTGCCTAGCCTGTGAAATGCTGTACCCTACGCGAATACTTCACTAGTGTGTGGTAGCGTTCAAAACACTCACCCTGACAAAGACCAGGATTGCCAGGACAGCGTGGACAATAAGAACGGGTGTCACGCCTAAATCCGTGCTTGGTACAGACACGACATCTTTTTTGGGGGGCTCGTTGGGTAGGGGTACTCGGGAGGACATAAGAATAATGCCTCTCATGCAGCCGGCTTACTGAATTTGGTTGGGAATGGTGAGGTGCAGAACCCTCTGGATACAGAAGCTCTGTGACAACCTCTCTTTGGAAGAAAAGAAAGGTTAAAGTCCCGCCTGAAGTTTTGTATAGCACAAAAGCATTCAGCAAAGCCAATTGAAATAAGTAAGCAGACACTTTTTTGTACCAGCGTCTGGCCTTACGGGAAGCTAGATACGGCGCCAACATCTGGTCATTGAGGTCCACCCCTCCCATATTTTTGTTTTTTTTCGTGGACACAGAGGGGTTTCTCCACAATACCAGTCGCCGTAGAAATTTGGACCGTCGTGTCTGCATGAAGGGAGGTAAGAACGAAAACATTCTTATTATTCCTCCACTTCATAGCGAGCAAATTATTACACCGATAGCAGGCTCTCTCCCCCAGCCTAAGACGGGAATCTACAAGCCGCTGGGGAAAGCCCCGGCGATTAGGTCGCACGGTGCCACATGCTCCAATCTGATGATCAAATAAATGACTAAACAGTGGCACGCTGGTGTAATAGTTGTCCACGTACAAGTGGTACCCCTTTCCGAATAAGGGTGACACCAATTTCCACACTATCTTGCCAGCGCTTCCTATGTAATCAGGGCAGTTCTCCGGCTCTACGTAACTATCTTTACCCTCATAAACCATAAAGCTCCATGCATAGCCTGTGGCCCTGTCACAGCACTTATAGAGCTTGACCCCGTATCTGGTACGCTTGTTGGGAATGTACTGTTTGAATGACAAGCGACCAGTAAACTTAACCAGGGACTCATCAACGCAGACAACTTTTTGGGGAGTAAACAAGTCTGCAAAACGTTGTTTGAAGTGGTTTATGAGGGGCCGAATTTTGTAGAGCCGATCGTATTCAGGGTCTCCACGTGGACGACAAAGTTCATTGTCACTGAAGTGCAAGAACCGCAAGATCTGCTCGTATCGTTTCCTGGACATGGAGTTAGAGAACACGGGCATGTGGTCAGCCGGATGCGTGGACCAATAAGCCCGCATCCTCATGAATTTATGTGTGCCCATGTTGAGGGAAAGGCCCAGAAAGGTCTTAAATTCGGAAACCGTAACTGGTTTCCAATCTCTGGCAAGAGACGGCAACTGGGGATTAGCGGCGATGTGTTGACCAGCATATAAATTGGTTTGGTCCACAATAGATCTATAGAGATCTTCCGTGAAATACAGAGAATAAAAATCGAGTGGCGTAAAATCATCTATATCCACCTGAATACCGGGTTGGGCAGTGAATGGGGGAAGTACTGGTGCTGCAGAAGTGGTGGGCACCCAATCAGGATTGGCGAATTCTGCAGGAAGGGCACTATGGGAACGACGGGCCTGTCTTCGTCTTCTTGGTGGCAGCGGGACACTACTTGTGCTTGCCACCTCGCCAGCTTGAACTGCACTTATGGGACTCGCCAAGTCACCACGTGATACTGCAGTGCTGGATGTACGTCCAGGGTGTACTAGGCCGCTGGTGCTTGCCAGTTCACCAAAAGGATGAGCGGTGCTAGTACTGGCTCTATACTCCATACGAGGGACTTGCGGTTCCTGCACCTCAAGAACATCAGAAGATCGGGGTCGGGTACGCCTGACGTTAGCAGGGACCTCTTCTTCGTCAATATACAGTGATCAAGAAAGATCAAAAAGAGTCCACTTGTGCAGTGTGTCTTTAATCAATATATCCAGTGACGATGTGATCCCTTCACCAATGAACTAGTTGGACTCTCACCTCATCGAATGGACCCCTGATAAATCAGATAGGTCAAAAACACATGTTCCCATCAAGGGTGAAGTATAAGGCTACAGCAAACCAAACGGAAGCATTTCCAGATAGAATCTCCTCAATGTCATCAGGTCAGGATAATGTCATATATGAAAAAGAACAAGCAAATCTAGTGCTCTCCGTTTGATAACAATTTATTAAAACAGATGAATAAAAACAAATTTCCACTCACATTTCTAAGCACTGATCTCCAGTGCCGAGTGCAAAGCAGGAAATAACATGCATGGATCAGTGTGTCAGCTGGCGGATGACGTCACGACGCGAGTCACGTGGTCCGTACGCGTTGCGTCCCAGGGAAAGGGCGGGACTTCATCAGCGGACGTCCCGCCCTTTCCCTGGGACGCAACGCGTACGGACCACGTGACTCGCGTCGTGACGTCATCCGCCAGCTGACACACTGATCCATGCATGTTATTTCCTGCTTTGCACTCGGCACTGGAGATCAGTGCTTAGAAATGTGAGTGGAAATTTGTTTTTATTCATCTGTTTTAATAAATTGTTATCAAACGGAGAGCACTAGATTTGCTTGTTCTTTTTCATATATGACATTATCCTGACCTGATGACATTGAGGAGATTCTATCTGGAAATGCTTCCGTTTGGTTTGCTGTAGCCTTATACTTCACCCTTGATGGGAACATGTGTTTTTGACCTATCTGATTTATCAGGGGTCCATTCGATGAGGTGAGAGTCCAACTAGTTCATTGGTGAAGGGATCACATCGTCACTGGATATATTGATTAAAGACACACTGCACAAGTGGACTCTTTTTGATCTTTCTTGATCACTGTATATTGTATCATTCACTATATGGACTTTTATTTATGCATTTAGTATTTCACTGTAAAGAGTTTTATGTATTTGCGCTGTACTGAGATATTTATATTTTGAAATGTGGGATTTGGTAATTTGACCTACAGTATTCTAGCTGCATTTTTTCTTTATATATATATATTTTTTATTTTTTACTGTTTCAGTTTTTTTAGCGCTGGTTGACTTTCTCACTATACCTCTTCTTCGTCGTCAGAGCTATCTGACATGGAGGCGCTGTCCTCTACAGGTTCGTATTCTGAGCCTGAATCTGACAGATCAGTGTCTTCCTCTTCACTATCTGTCATGCTCAGAAACGTGTAGGCCTCTTCACTAGTGTACCTTCGCTTTGCCATTTTGGGCTCTAAATTTAGGGGTACAGTAGTGAGACTCACAGGTAAAAAAGCACCTAGCCTGTCAGCGACTGTATAAAACGCTACAAAAAAAACTGTTAGCGATCGCAGGGATCAGGCCTGACTCTGCGAACGCTGCAGTTATGTGTGTTGTGTTTTGTAAGTGACAGTGATCGATCGATGCTGCACTTGGGTGAGCTGGGCTGGGCTGGGCTGGGCAGAGGGGCAAAACGCAGGTGCTAGCAGGTATCTGGATTGATCCTGCTAACAATGCGTTTTTTTAGAACCCTAAATTGCTGGGCACGCTAGTATAGATCTGATCAGATCAGATATTGATCTGTTCGGATACTATACCACTAAGGGAGGTGTATGCTTTGCGCGTGGGTGTTAGCGGTACTGGCACTAACCTAGCACTCGTAAAACAAAACAATATAAAGTTGGCGCACAAATGAATGGTCTCTTCAAGAGCGCTTGACAATCGCGTGGGATGTTCGTTTATTTAAATAAATGTCCTGTAGATGGTCTCAATGTGCGGCTGTTAACCCATTATGGACTTGGCAAAAAATGGATGCAGCAGAAAAAACGATCAAAAACAGCGCACCAAAGGGACTAGTAGATTGATGTGAAAAAGACTTTAAAATGTCATTTATTAAATGTAACAAATGAACACAGACATCTGATCCCTGCAGGATCTAAAACACATAAAAAATATAAAAAAATATAAAAAAACACCAATCATAAAACGGACAGATGTTTGATAATGAAAAGCTCCTCAGATCTCTCAATTATAACTTTGGAAAGGTGAAAACCAAAGACCAATGTGCACAGCTATCGAATGCCTAATGAATGCAATCAATCATCTGAAAGAACCCAGAGCGTTGTATGAAAAGTCAGTGTAAACGAATGGAACAATGTTCCTAGGGACACTCACTTCATAGGTGTTCAATGGGCTGCAGAGCTGATGAGTCAAGTCTGATGACCGGACAAGCGGCGCTGCAAGCAGTGCAGCGTTCTCTAAGCTGCCTATGTGTACAGCTGATATCATCTGGTGACTAAGCTTGATCCTCACCACCCAGCGTGCAGCATTACACCTCTGCCTCCAAGCCGAACGCTTCAGATGGCGCTGAAATAAACACCTCCCCCTCGGTCATCAGACTTGACTCATCAGCTCTGCAGCCCATTGAACACCTATGAAGTGAGTGTCCCTAGGAACATTGTTCCATTCGTTTACACTGACTTTTCATACAACGCTCTGGGTTCTTTCAGATGATTGATTGCATTCATTAGGCATTCGATAGCTGTGCACATTGGTCTTTGGTTTTCACCTTTCCAAAGTTATAATTGAGAGATCTGAGGAGCTTTTCATTATCAAACATCTGTCTGTTTTATGATTGGTGTTTTTTTATATTTTTTTTTTTATATTTTTTTATATTTTTTATGTGTTTTAGATCCTGCAGGGATCAGATGTCTGTGTTCATTTGTTACATTTAATAAATGACATTTTAAAGTCTTTTTCACATCAATCTACTAGTCCCTTTGGTGCGCTGTTTTTGATCGTTTTTTCTACTAACCTAGCACTGCCTGGGGCGACGCAGACCCTTTCTGACCCTAAAACCAAATTTATATCACCCGCCGGGTGATCAGGGGGTTAAACCTTTATTAGGTAATAAATGGCGGGTGCCCTGATGCTATAAAAAGCGAACTACCTAACCAGCGTCACCCGTAACACTTATACGGTGATCACTGGTGAAAGGGTTAACTAAGGGCAATCAGGGGTTAAAACCTTTATTGGGTATTTATATGGGGGTACCTGAAGCTTTATAAAAACCTGACGGGGAACCTAAATAACTAAATAACTAACTGGCTAACCAGCGTCACCAGTGACACTTATGCAGCGATCGCTGGTGAAAGGGTTAACTCTAGGGGCAATCAAGGGGTTAAAACCTTTATTAGGTTATATATCAGGGTACCTAATGCTATAAAAACCTGGCGTTGAACCTAAAAAAAAACTAGCTTCCTAGCGGGACCAGTGACACTATTGCAGCGATCAGAAAAACGATCGCTTAGTGACACTGGTAAAAGGGGGTGAAAGGGTTAACTGGGAGGGCAATCAAGGGGTTAAACCTTTATTAGGGGGGGTAGGGGGCTACCCTGGACCTAAAGGGGCCTAACACTAGCTGCCCTGACACTTTTTACAGTCACAACTGACACTAAATGTAGTGATCAATAAATAAATGAACACTGCATTAGTGACACTGTGACTGGGGGGGGGGGGCGGGGAGCCAATCGGGGGGGTGATCGGGGGGTGACTGGGGTGAAATGTGTGCCTATGTGTACCTATGTGTCAGTGGACTGTTGGTGCACTTACTTGTGTGTCTTCACTCCGCGCTGTCCGGTCAAAAAGACCGCCACGAGGAGTGTGACATCACTTCCTCCTCCTGTGTTTACATTTTCACAGGGGAGGAAGTTCGTCACTGGCCAGGAGCGATTGAGAGGGGATGGCCAGAAACCAACGGCCATCCACTCATCGCGGATCGCTCCGGCACCGAAAGGGACCGCTGTATCCAGCGGGAGGGGTCCGATCGGACCCCCCACCCGCTGGAAGGCAGGCACGTACATGTACGTGCTTGTGCCTGCCTGTGCCATTGTGATGACGTACAATGGCAATACGGCGGTCCTTAAGTGGTTAACAATGGTGCAATTTTAGTCTTTATTTCTTTATAGAAAGTAAACACCTAGGAGTTGAAGAAGGCAGTTTTGGAGATAGGGTACTTTCACACGGGCGTTCTGTAGGTCCATTTTTCTTCCATCCATTGGTGGAAGAAAAACAGACATGCATGTATCTCTATGATCTATGATCATCCGCTGACATCCGCTGACATCTGTCTCTGCTAAGCTCCGTTTTTTATACCCTTTTTTTCTCTGAACATAGCTGTAGCTGGTTGCTAAACAGGGGGACGGGAAGCCAGCTGTCACATCTTTAACAACCAATGAGTCATCAGCTGTCAGTGGAGTTCCCCACTGACAGCTGAATGTAAAAAGAAAAAAATCCATGGCAAAAAAAAAAATTGCAAAAAAAACAGCGTGGGGTCCCCCCAGGTCCATACCAGTGCCTTTTTTAAAATTCTAAATGGCGTGGGGTCCCCTCCAAAGTCCATACCAGAACCTTATGCATGCAGCCCGGCAGGTCAGGACAAGCGAGCGCCCCCCCCCCCCCCCCCTCCTGAACCATACCAGTCCGCATCCCCCCCAGGACCATACCATGCTCTTTTTAAAAAAAATTATGTCGGTCCCCTCCAAAATCCCCCCCCCCCCCTCTTTAACCATACCATTTCGCATCCCCCCTCAGGTCCATACCAGGCCCTTTTTTTAATCCCGGGTGAGGGTCTGGTATTGATTTTGGGGGGACTCCTTACCATTTTTATTTATTTATTTATTTTTTGCTGGCAATAATTTTTTTTTACATTCGACTGTCAGTGGGAAGCCTCATCGCTTGTTAAGGATGCGGTGACCAGCTTCCCGGCCTTAGCAACTAGCTATATAGTGTTTGAAGTTCAGTCACTTTTATTTTTGTAAAAAACAGATGTTAGCAGACATGAAAACGGATGTAAAAATTTACATCCATATCCATTTTTTATTCATTTTTTAATTTACAAAAAAATAACAGTGGCTGAACTGAACTAAAAAAACAGAACAAGCCATGTGTTTCAGGAAAGGTTCAGGTTAGGCAACACACCATCAATAAGTATGCAACCTGCTTTTCACCTTTTATGAATCAGTATTATTATGGGTATTATTATTATTATTTTATTTTATTTTAAGGGGGATTATTTGTGAAGGGAGTACAATAGTAAGATTAATATTAATTAATACAATTAATTAATGTAATTAAAATGTTTTTAATTGTGAACTGTAAATATGTTTTGTTCTAAGCACTTCTATTTAATTTAAGCATATGTGGTAATGAAAGACTGCTCAGGGCAATGTGAAAGTATTAAAGAATCTCACCCCACCCATTTTACAATGCAAATTAAAAGATAGTGTCAAGTTAGACAGTGAATGATTACAGTTGGTCTGTCATCATTAAAACTTTTCATGGGTGTTGATTTCATCCACCCTTTTATTGTGGCGCTCTGTTATTAACCGAAACAAACAAATCTATTAAAACCTTGTCCATTTGTGGCAGGTCGCTAGACCAGCAAAGTACTGGATACTACATGCACTTATTGGCAAACAGTAAATAGTACACATTTGTGTGTCAAAAATAATATACACCAGAAAATGTAGGAACTTTAAATATATAAAGAATTGACCTAGGTCATGGCATAAGCAAGTTTTATGAGTATTCTGCATTGTGTTGTAATCTTTTGAATTTAAAACGGTTGTAAAGGTAGAAGGATTTTTACCTTAATGCAGTCCATGCATTAAGATAAAACCTTTCTGTGTGCAGCTCCTCCCCAGCTCCCTTTATACTTACCTGAGCCCAATCTTTATCCAGCAGCTCTCTCTGCTATGGAGGCAATGGCTCCTGCTGCTGTTAATCATAGCTTGTGAGAAGAGAGCAGGGGGTGGGGCTGAGCCACGCTGTGTGTAACAATAGACATACAGAGCCCGGCTTGGAATTGAACCCGCACAGGCGGGGGGGGGGGGGCAGGAGCACCAGCAGGGGACTCCAGAAGAGGAGGTTTAGGGCTGCTCTGTGCAAAGCAATTGCACAGAGCAGGTAAGCATGACATTCATTTACAATTACTTTAAAGTGTACCTGCACTTTCACTAAACATTACACAACCACAGCTTTCCTTGCATTTCATGAAAGAAAAACATGTATGATAAGTAACTTTTACTGAGGATAAATCCAGTTAACAGCAGCATGGCTTTCTAATTGTATCCAACTTTGTTGTACCCAAACTATTCATGTTCATCCCTAGAGGGAGCTGTTTGGGTAGAACTGCTCTGCATTGAGCTGGATGAGCAATCTGTTTCGCAGAAGCAGATTTTCTAAATCTAAGCATGGGTAATTATTCATTGGCTTGAAATTATATTAAAAGCTAGCAAATTTCAAAAAGTTAATGCGCACTGAATCAAAGTCAATGTAGCCAACTGAGCCTCACTCAGGGTCCATTGATTTCTAGGACACTGGCAGCTATCAACATCCTTGCCACCAGTGATGCATTTGTTCTATAACTTATGATCATCACTTCTACAGTACAATATGTATTAAGTTTATTATGATTGTGGACCAGAATATCTTACACATCCAAGATGGATACATTTTGAGCAAAATAAGATTCAAATGTCCAAAGTCAAAATGTCCAAATTGGGCCCAAAGTGTCAATATTTTGTGTGGCCACCATTATTTTCCAGCATTGCCTTAACCCTCTTGGGCATGGAGTTCACCAAAGCTTCACAAGTCTTCTTCCACTCCTCCATGATAACATCACCGAGCTGGTGGATGTTAAAAACCTTGCGCACCTCCACCTTCCATTTGAGGATGCCCCGCAGATGCTCAATAGGGTTTAGGTCTGGGGACATGCTTGGCCAGTCCATCAACTTTACCCATAGCTTCTTTAACAAGACAGTGGTGGTCTTGGAGGTGTGTTTGGGGTCATTATGTTGGAATACTGCCCAGCTACCCAGTCTCCGAAGGGAGGGGATTATGCTCTGCTTCAGTATGGCACAGTACATGTTGGCATTCATGGTTCCCTCAATGAACTCAAGCTCCCCTGTGGCAGCAGCACTCATGCAGCCCTTGGCCATGACACTACCACCACCATGCTTGACTGTAGGCAAGACACACTTGTCTTTGTACTCCTCAACTGGTTGCCGCCACACATGGTTGACACCATCTGAATCAAATAAGTTTATCTCGGTCTCATCAGACCACAGGACATAATTCTAGTAATCCATGTCCTTAGTTTGCTTGTTTTCAGCAAACCACTTGTGGACTTTCTTATGCATCATCTTTAGAATAGGTTTCTTTCTGGGATGACGGCCACGCAGACCAATTTGATGCAGTGTACGGCATATGGTCTGAACACTGGCAGGTTGACCCCCCCCCCACCCCTTCAACCTCTACAGCAATGCCAGCAACACTCATTTGTATATTTCCCAAAGACAACCTATGGATATGATGGTGAGCATGTGCACTCAGCTTGTTTGGTCGATCATGGCGAGGCCTTTTCTGTCTGGAACCTGTCCTGTTAAACCACTGTATGGTCTTGGCCACTGTGCTGCAGGTCAGTTTCAGGGTCTTGGCAATCTTCCTATAGCCTAGGCTATCTTCATGTAGAGCAACAAGTCTTTTTTTCAGATCCTCAGGGAGTTCTTTGCCATGAGGTGCCATGTTGAACTTCCAGTGACCAGTAACACACCTGCTCCCCATTCACACCTGAGATTTTGTAACACTAACGAGTCACATGACACCCAGGAGGGAAAATGGCTAAATGGGTCCAAATTGAACATTTTCACTTAGGAGTGTACTCTCTTTTGCTGCCAGTGTTTTAGACATTAATGGCTGTGTGTTGAATTATTTTGAGGGGGCAGCAAATTTACAGTGTTATACAAGCTGTACACTCACTACTTTACATTGTAGCAAAGTGTCATTTCTTCAGTGTTGTCACATGAAAAGATATAATAAAATACTGAAGAGTGTACTCACTTTTGTGAGATACTGTGTGTATATATATGTGTTGGGGATTTTACCTCAAGGCAAGCTAGTTGGGGATTTTACCTCAAGGCAAAATCTGGTAATTCTATATGCATTAATGACTGTATCCCACCTGCCGCCATTCATGCTCATTCATCCAGAGATGTGTCTTGCTAATACAGGAGGTGTGTTACTAGCCAGATCACCAGGTGAAAATAGAGGGAAAAAAGCCAAAGAAAAGAAAACTGATGAAGCCACTACATCTAATGATTGGTAAGCTGCTATATCAGTGATTCTCAACTAGGGTTCCATGGAACCCTTGGGTTCTTCTAAAGGTTGCTAGTGGTTCCCTGAGCAATGGTCAAATTCTACCTCTCAGGTAAGTTCTCAAGGACACCGTTGATCTTTTTAGCTGTCTGTAAGGAAGTAATTCTTCCCAATAACCACAAGTGTAAGAAGTATTCTTCTCATTGACCATCACACTAATGTATGATGAGTTTTCATTTTTCATTTTTAGCAGGGGTTCCCCAAGACCAGAGAATTATTTCCAGGGTTCCCCTGTGTTGAAAAGGTTTAGAAAGGCTGTGCTATATAATACATTTTTGGTTTTGGGCTTAATGCCAATTTAAAGTGAATGTAAAGGCTGTTTTTTTATTTAAATAATAAATATGTTATACTTACCTTCTCTGTGCAATGGTTTTGCACAGCGTGACCCCTAACCTCTTTTGGGGTCCCTTGCCAGCACTGCCCGCTCCTTTGCTTCTCTAAACACACCCATAGCAAGTTGCTTGCTATGGAGGCACTTGTGCAGGCGGGCTGTATGCATCCATAGACACACACAGCAGGGATGGACCCCACCCCCTGCTTCCTCCACATATGATTTGAGTGACAGCAGCAGCAGCCTATGGCTTCCGCTGCTATCAGCCAAGCTTATGAGAGCACGGAGAGGGGAGAGAAGAACTGAAACTAGAGCTGGATCGATACAGGACTAAGGTAAGAGTTTGGGGGGCTGAGGAGTGTTGTTATTGAAAGATTTTTACCTTAATGCAGAGATTACATTAAGGTACCTTGATTCACCTTAATTCAGAGAATACATAAGCTATAGAAAAACTTTTTGCCTTGATTGAGGTGCTAGGTACACAAGCACAGTGTAATAGAGGTAGCAGGGCAGGGACTATTTTTGATATGTCCAGATGTTTGTGTTGCATTCATTTCATATCACCTTCATCCTATCACATCTTTGGTTGCATAGTATAATTTGGACGAATGGAATAACCCCTAAAAAGTTGCCACGGGTGGTATCTATAGTTGTGTAGCACTCTCACTGACCTCCAGAAACCTTGTGGTGACCAGAGTCAGGGAGGGCTGACATTCTTCCTCAGGGTGTAGGTTACCAGGCATGGTGGGTGTACTGCAAGGTGGAAAGATGGGCAGGGCACCAGCCACTTTTAAAAATGAACAAACTGAGTTTTATTTCTCTTAACAGGAATGGTGGGAGAAAAGGGTGGGGCACAGGACGCCCTTAGGCAAATGCAATAGAAATAGGCAGTCAAAAATAGAACTAAGCAGACCCCAGAAAAGGTACCTTTAAGCTGAATGAAGCAATCTGTATTTTTGCAGCAACTGCTGTATCCTATAGCAACAACTTTACTCACAGTATCCCACTGTAGATCCTCAAGCTTACTCACAGCTAAGTGCTGGAGTCTTCAAGCTTACTTACAGCTATCCGCTGGGTTCCTCAAATTTTACAGCTACATGCTGGATCCCCCCAGCCTTATTCACAGCTACCCGCTGTACTTCTCTTTAAGCTTTACTCACAGCTACCCGCTAAACTTCTCTTCAAGCTTTACTCACAGCTGTACTTTGATGAGTTCTCTCCTGAAGCTACTACTTTACAGTCCCTGGCTGTCGAAGAATCTCCTCTGGTAGGCCTTTAGAACTCCATCCCTTTATACCTGCCTCCAGCAACAAGTGGGTGAGCCTCTGGCAACTTTTTTTCCCTTACCTCCTGGCAGTGATCAGGCTCCCCTCAGGCTGAGTCCCTATACACATGGTTAGGCCCCAAGTTTCAGGTCTTCACCTCAGCTGCTGTTTCACATGCACCCCCCACCCAGGCCGCAGCCCGAGTGGAAAGAACCCTGATCACTTGACTCTCTCCAAATAAATAGACTATGCCAGTAGCCTCAGCAGCCAGAGAAACTCCTGCTGATTGACTGGGAAAAGTGTATTCACTCATAACCTGAATTCACTGTAACTATATATGTATTGTAATAGATAGAAGGGTAACAGTGCCACCTATTGACAAAAGAGAGAACTCACAGTTAAACTCAAGATTAGGAGAAACTCATTTGATCAAAGGCTACAAATTAGCCAGGCTAGTTGCCACCTAGCACAACTAAATTTACTAGCAGCCCTGTTTAGGACATATGTGCTACAGTTGCTAGCCTACATAATTTTGGTTTTGCCACAGCTATTGATGCATCCTTGTCCCCATTCAGTTGCTGATCGAGAGATTCCTCAGCTGAGAACTGAATGTAAACATAGGGAGTGCTGGCTGTTGTCATTGACCAAATATTGACATGGTCATATATCTGTTCTGACTTTCTTTTTCTAAGCTCTGCTGAGAGTTCCTGATATGTTTGACGTGGAACCAGATTTCCAGATTGGAACAGATAAAAGAAGATAAGATAGAGTCTTTCTTTGACATTGGTTCCATTGTTGGTCCACCATCCCTCTCACTCTGCTTTGTCATTCACAAATTGCAGCACAGTGATGATGTGGAAGTGTAGCTCCACATTGTACATATGGGGAGTGCTCAGCTGAGTTTAGAGAACTCCTGAAGTAGTAAAGTAAGAGTGTGTCCTTGACCTATATATAAAGTAAGAGTGTGTCCTTGACCTATGTATTTCATATTAACCACTTAAGGACCACCACACCGTCCTTAAGTGGTTAAAGGGTGTCCTTCGTTTTCTTTTTTTTTTTTTTTTAATTTAGGAAGTTTGCTTTTGGTACATGCTGGACTTTTAAAGCGGGAGTCCGCCGGGACTCCGCGTTTTTTTTTTTTTTTAAAAGCCAGCAGCTACAAATACTGCAGCTGCTGACTTTTAAAATAGTGACACTTACCTGTCCAGCGCGCCCGCGATGTCGGCACCCGAAGCCGATCTCTCGATCGTCTCTCGGGTGCTGTCGCCGCCATCTTGGGTATGGGAATCAGGAAGGTTTCGGCTTCATTTCCAGGTTCCCTACTGCGCATGCGCGAGTCGCGCTGCACAATAAGGATGGACCCGCTGCCTCTGGGATCTGTGTGTTTCCCAGCAGGCAGCGGGGGACTTTCGGAAAGGGGCGTAATCTATGCCTTTCCGCAGAGAGCTATCCTGGAAGTGGGTGCAGATACCTGTACTGTACAGGTATCTGCACCCCCCTCCCCCCTGAAAGGTGCCAATTGTGGCGCCGGAGGGGGGGAGGGATCCGATGAGCGGAAGGTCCACTTTAGGGTGGACCTCCTCTTTAAGTAAATGAGCTAATCAGTTTTCACTTGTTGGAACTAGCAGCATATCTGACCATTTTACTTTGGGGATGCCAATAAGTGTGAATTTACTTTGCTGGCAAGCACAGCTCATTCTATGAACTGAAAGCGTGCTACAAAGAATCATTTTGTTTAGTTGTATGCTGGAAACATGAAATTTGTACTAAAGAGTGATCCTACCTAAACACTGCAAGATGTGATATTGAGCAAGAATCCCTGCCTCCTGTGATATCTGCCTAAAAGAGAAAATGCATACTATCCTAATAAAGATGAGGGATGGGATCAGGAATGTTTGAACAGGAGTCTGAACCCACCTGAGCTTTACTGCCTGAAATGTAGCACTGCAGACTGTCAATCATAAGCGGCTGAGGTATTTCCTGCCCTTCAGCCACACATATACAAATGGTGTGGCTGAAGGGCAAAAGTGACAGCTTCCTGGGGGGGTAGTTCAGACTCATGTTCGAATGCCCCGAGCTCATCCCTAGTAAAGATGTATACTATTTGCTTATCAAGACAGCAACATGTTAGTGGTGTCCTATAAGTAACTTGTTTAGTTTACACAACAGCTATGCTTTTAACAATTGATTATTATCTTTATAAACATTTGTATTTTCTTGCAATGTGCCTTTAAACATTGCTAGCAAATTTCACTTCTTCTGGAAGAGTCAATCCTCTAGCATAGTCCCTCTCTGCTTATATCATAGACCTTTCCTCTTCTGCTAGTTCTTCTCCTACATCCCTACTACATGAGAGACAGCTCTGAGTCTACTGAGGCTGCTGACCTCACATCCAAGATAATGTCACCAAGTAGCAGTCTCAGGACTTTTGGATGTCTTCAGAAGGCAGGTTTTTTTACAGATAAATAACATGCCAAAATATGTTAAATGCATAAATAATCTCATTGGAAGATTTTTGTTGAAATTAAAAGTCTGACAGGGTCACTTTAAAGTGATTGTGAACCCTGGTTTAGGAAAAAGAGCATGTATTCTTAAAGTGTTATTGCCTTGTACACACGGTCGGAAATTCAGACGGAAAAGATTCGATCGGATTATATTGTCAGAAAATCTGATCGTGTGTGGGCTCTATTGGACTTTCTGTTGGAAATTCCGACGGAAAAAATTTGAGAGCAGGATCTCAAATTTGCCGACAAAAAAATCCGATCGGACTTTTCCCGTAGAGTAAAGAATGAAAGTCATCACGTTCCGAACTATCAGATTTTCCGACAACTTTGTCCGACCATGTGTATGCAACACCAGTTTATGACAAAATCCGTTAAAAAAATCAGACAGATTTTGTTGTCGGAATGTCCGACTGTGTGTACAAGGCATAACTAAACCCAGGCCCCTACATTCACTATATCTGGTCTCCCACAGTACACAGAACATGGAATTGCATTTATGTTAATAAATCTAAACTGCTAAATACCTATTCTCATCAGCAGTATATAGCAGTCTTGTGGCTTCTATCAGTGTCTGGTCAAAGCTTGTAGGATAATTTTTCATTCTACTCTGACTGTCCTATGAGGCTTCAGGACCACTGACCTTGTGTCTGGACAGTGCTGATTGGCCCTGTGCTGGTCACATGCACCCTCCCAAGAAAAAAAAAAAACCTCTAGCAATGCACACAAAACTAAGCATGCACAGAGTGCCCCCAAGGCTCTGTCTTATTAGGAAATTGATTGGGGACAGTGGAAAAATCAGAGAAGAGAGGATCAAATCACCTTTTTACAAAATGAGGAGGATTAACCCTTTTGGTTCCACCGTTTGTATAGCACGCTTTATTGCATATACAGGCGAATTTTACAGTTGTGGGTTAAACTCAGAAAAGTTTCTTCAATTGCTCTCAGCCTCCCAAAATAAGTTTTCCTTCTGTAATCAAACTTCCTGTTAGGCTGCATTCATTCTCCTTAGTCCGACGGTATGTGGTAACCCTCTCTTGCTTGCTATAGAGTGGACTACAGGATTTGTAGTGTACTTAGAGCAGTGCACATGACTGCAACCAGTGTGCATTGCTTGTTCCAAACAAATAGAAGTGAGGGGGGGGGGAGGGGGATAAAAACACTGAGAAATGATTTAATGAAAAATAAATTACAGAACCAGTATGTAGGGAGTTTTTATGGAATATTTTTGGAGAGTAAGGATATTGTTTAGTGTCACTTTAAGGATGGATTCTGGGTCCCTAGCTTATATAGTTATACAGTATCTGTGAATCTTTTCAAGGGGTAACACCACATGCAAGACCGCTTTATCTTTTTCGGAAGAACAAATTAAATAAAATAAAAATGACAAACCCAGCATACTAGTGCAACCTTGTTAGATTTCACAGAATAGGATGTGTAAGTTGTTAAGTTTAGAACAAGGAAGAGAGTGACCTCAATTGCATATGAATGTGTATAATTGTCTCATAATTGTCTGCCAGGGATTGCATTCCACTGTCATTTTCACTGTTGCATTATCAGCCAGCAGGTTCATAATACAATATTAAAATAGTTTGTGACGCAGATAGAGTGAGAACAGTGACAGATGGATTTTGTTTGTGAAATATTAGCTTTTAGGTAGAATACATTTCATTGCATTCTTTAGCGCACGTTTCAAATAACTTAGCTCCAGCTACTTCAATACTCTGGCTGTATGCATGAAAGGATATTTAAAAGTAACTGATACATTTTGCTACATACAGCAGAAAATAGGACCATAATGGCTGTTTACTGCTATCCAGCAATAACACATTCACATTACATCTCCCATATATAGATATGCATATACTATAATGCCGCATACACACGGCCGGAATGTCTGATAGAAACAGTCCGATGGGAGCTTATCATTGGATTTTTGTGGAATCGGTCTTTTTCTGTCTGCATTTCCGACGGTCTTTAGATTGTGAGCTTGTTCTTAATTTTTCCGACGGAAATCCTTTCTATCAGATTTTTCGATCGTGTGTATGCAATTCTGACATGCAAAATTCCGACGCATGCTCGGAAACAATTCGGCGCATGCTCGGAAGCATTAAACTTGTCGAACATGTTGTATGTTGCAGTGTTATTGACCTTCGGAATTTGGTGTGACCGTGTGTAGGCAAGACAGTTTGAGTGAAATTCCATCGGAATTCCAACGGGAAAGCCATCAGAGCTTTTTCCGATCGTGCATATGCGGCATAAGACATGTGTATGCATCTAGTGGAGAGAATGCGAGCTTGGAGCTGGAAGATCCAGAACACTCCCTTCTGGCATAGCGTTCAGAAGACATCACCACCTCTCTTAGGGGCACATATTTTTTCAATAACCTGAACCTTCATGGCAGAGGTTTACCCAGCAAGACACCCTCTAAAAGGTTTTGCTACATTAGTTGTTTTATTTTTCTTCATACTAAAAATGTGTTCATGGAAACAATCCCTTAATCATCTTGTAGTCCTGCCCACATATTGTATGTGGCACAGGCTGCAAGTAATTAAGTAGACCATGTAGCTGGTGTTACCATGGGCATCCGCAAATATGGGCAAGGTGGGGCAGTTGCCCCCCCCCGGAATCATTAGGTGTTGTTGGCTACTTGGCTGTGTCACCTGGCTGTGTGTTGTGTTTAATGTCCGCCGCGGCTGCGCTGCAATTGCGGCCGCCACAGACTTTTTTCCTACATCTGTCACTGTTTCTCTGCTGGCTGCTCCCTGCTGTTTTCACTGTCCAGTGTACACCGCTCCGCAGGTCAGCCTTTCCACTCCTCCTCTTCATTGATTGGCTGCCTGTGTAGTGTAGGTGTGTCACTCTCACTCACATTGTGTTGTTGTGGATCCGCCCACTCAAGCTGCCGACGAGCCAAGTGATATGCTGGCCTGACACTGGCAGTCTGTGAGCCGCCCAGTTACTGTATATTTTGCTACCTGCTGTGCTGTGCCTGTGCATGCCTAGGCAACAAGAACAGCACGAAACCACAGGTAACATCAGTTAGCATGATCCCAGTGCTCTCCACTCCCCCCGTTCACCCCCCAGTGCTCCCCCCCTGTTCTCCCCCCAGTGCTCTCCACTCCCCCCAGTGCTCTTTCCCTGTTTTCCCTCCCACAGTGCTCTCCACTCCCCCCAATGCTCTCCCCCTTGTCCCCCCCAGTGCTCTCCTCCACCACACTCTCCTGCCCCCCCCCCCCCCACAGTTTTCTACTCCCCTGTTCTTGCTGCCCCCCCCCTGCTCTCCAGCTCTCCCCATCCTTCTCTAGCCACCATTCCAGTGCTCCCCCCCCTGTTCCCCCCAGTACTCTCCACTCCGCCCAGTGCTCCCCCCCTGTTCTCCCCACCACAGGGATCTCCACTCCCCCCAGTCCTCTCCCCTCCGTGCTCCCCCCTGTTCTCCTCCCCAGTGCTCTCCCCCCTGTTCTCCCCCCAGTGCTCCCCCCCTGTTCTCCTCCCCAGTGCTCTCCCCCATGTTCTCCTCCCCAGTGCTCTCCCCCCTGTTCTCCTTCCCAGTGCTCTCCCCCTGTTCTCCTCCCCAGTGCTCTCCCCTCTGTTCTCCTCCCCAGTGCTCTCCCCTCTGTTCTCCTCCCCAGTGCTCTCCCCCTGTTCTCCTCCCCAGTGCTCTCCCCTCTGTTCTCCTCCCCAGTGCTCTCCCCTCTGTTCTCCTCCCCAGTGCTCTCCCCCCTGTTCTCCCCCCAGTGCTCCCCCCTGTTCTCCTCCCCAGTGCCCTCCCCCCTGTTCTCCTCCCGAGTGCTCTCCCCCCTGTTCTCCCCCCCAGTGCTCCCCCCCTGTTCTCACCACCACAGTTATCTCCACTCCCCCCAGTCCTCTCCCCTCCGTGCTCTCCCCCTGTTCTCCTCCCCAATGCTCTCCCCCCTGTTCTCCTCCCCAGTGCTCTCCCCCTGTTCTCCTCCCCAGTGCTCTCCCCCCTGTTCTCCTCCCCAGTGCTCTCCCCCCTGTTCTCCTCCCCAGTGCTCTCCCCCTGTTCTCCTCCCCAGTGCTCTCCCCCCTGTTCTCCTCCCCAGTGCTCTCCCCCCTGTTCTCCTCCCCAGTGCTCTCCTCCTTGTTCTCCCCCCAGTGCTCCCCCCCTGTTCTCCCCACCACAGTGATCTCCACTCCCCCCAGTCCTCTCCCCTCCGTGCTCACCCCCGTTCTCCTCCCCAGTGCTCTCCCCCTGTTCTCCTCCCCAGTGCTCCCCCCTGTTCTCCTCCCCAGTGCTCTCCCCCCTGTTCTCCCCCCCAGTGCTCCCCCCCTGTTCTCCCCACCACAGTGATCTCCACTCCCCCCAGTCCTCTCCCCTCCGTGCTCTCCCCCCGTTCTCCTCCCCAGTGCTCTCCCCCTGTTCTCCTCCCCAGCGCTCTTCCCCCTGTTCTCCTCCCCAGTGCTCTCCCCCCTGTTCTCCCCCCAGTGCTCACCCCTGTTCTCCTCCTCAGTGCTCTCCCCCCTGATCTCCTCCCCAGTGCTCTCCCCCCTGTTCTCCCCCCAGCGCTCCCCCCTGTTCTCCCCACCACAGTGATCTCCACTCCCCCCAGTCCTCTCCCCTCCGTGCTCTCCCTCCGTTCTCCTCCCCAGTGCTCTCCCCCTGTTCTCCTCCCCAGTGCTCTCCCCCCTGTTCTCCTCCCCAGTGCTCTCCCCCAGTGCTCCCCCCCTGTTCTCCCCACCACAGTGATCTCCACTCCCCCAGTCCTCTCCCCTCCGTGCTCACCCCCGTTCTCCTCCCCAGTGCTCTCCCCCTGTTCTCCTCCCCAGTGCACCCCCCTGTTCTCCTCCCCAGTGCTCTCCCACCTGTTCTCCCCCCCAGTGCTCCCCCCCTGTTCTCCCCACCACAGTGATCTCCACTCCCCCCAGTCCTCTCCCCTCCGTGCTCACCCCCGTTCTCCTCCCCAGTGCTCTCCCCCTGTTCTCCTCCCCAGTGCTCCCCCCTGTTCTCCTCCCCAGTGCTCTCCCCCCTGTTCTCCCCCCCAGTGCTCCCCCCCTGTTCTCCCCACCACAGTGATCTCCACTCCCCCCAGTCCTCTCCCCCCGTTCTCCTCCCCAGTGCTCTCCCCCTGTTCTCCCCCCCAGTCCTCTCCCCTCCGTGCTCTCCCCCCGTTCTCCCCCCCAGTGCTCCCCCCCTGTTCTCCTCCCCAGTGCTCTCCCCCCTGTTCTCCTCCCCAGTGCTCTCCCCCAGTGCTCCCCCCCTGTTCTCCCCACCACAGTGATCTCCACTCCCCCAGTCCTCTCCCCTCCGTGCTCACCCCCGTTCTCCTCCCCAGTGCTCTCCCCCTGTTCTCCTCCCCAGTGCACCCCCCTGTTCTCCTCCCCAGTGCTCTCCCACCTGTTCTCCCCCCCAGTGCTCCCCCCTTGTTCTCCCCACCACATTGATCTCCACTCCCCCCAGTCCTCTCCCCTCCGTGCTCTCCCCCCGTTCTCCTCCCCAGTGCTCTCCCCCCTGTTCTCCTCCCCAGTGCTCTCCCCCTGTTCTTTCCCCCAGTGCTCTCCCCCCTGTTCTTTCTCCCCCCCAGTGCTCTTCAGCTCTCTCCATCACTCTCCAGCCCCCACCCCAGTGCTCTCCAGCCCCCCATTCTCCCCACCCGGTTCTTTCTGCCCCCCTGGTGCTCTCCAGCCCCCCCCCAGTTCTCTCTACCCTCCGTGCTCTCCACTACTGTTCTTTTTGGCTCCCCCCAGCACTCTCCACTCCTGTACTCTCCACTCCCCCTGCATTTTGCCCCCACCCATGTGCTCTCTACCCCCCATAGTGCTCACCAGTTCGTGCTTTCCACCCCTGTTCTCTCTGGCCCCCACTGGTGCTCTCAAGCTCCCCCCCATTGCTCTCCACTGCCCCCTGCTCTTTGTACCCCCCAGTACTCTCCAGCCCTCATGCTCTCCACCCCTGTTTTTCTGCCCCCCCATGCTCTTCACCCCCCACACTCTTAGCCCCCCCAGTGCTCTCAGCCTACCATGCTCTCTACCCCTGTTCTTATTGGCCCCCCCAGTGCTCTCTAGTTCCCCCCCCCAGCACTCTTCGCTCCCCACCCCTGTGATCTCCACTCCCCCTTGCTCTTTGCCCCCACCTATGTGTTTTCCAACCCTGCCAGTACTCTTTGCTCCCCCTTCTCTCCAACTCCCACCCAGTGCTCTCCACTTCCCCAGGACCAGAGGGCAGGCTGACTGGGGCCGGAAAATGAGGACGGCTGAAGGTGCAGGTGGCCAGGGACCACTCCATCTCACAACAGACAGATCCTCTGGAAGGAGCACCATCCCCATCCAAAACGAGAACAGACCCTGCCTGCTGCTGGCCATCATGGATATCCTGCTGGCATGCAAGGTACCATACCAAGCATCAACAACACACCTTCCCACAGACAGGGACTGCAGACTGGGACATGGGGCACAGGAGGGGCTGCAATGATGGGCACAGTGAGAGTGCATTCACGGTACAGTAAAGCTGAATTTTATGGACACAATGAGGCTGCATTGGTGGGCACAGTGAGGCTGCATTGGTGGGCACAGTGAGGCTGCATTGGTGGGCGCAGTGAGGCTGCATTTGATGGGCACTGGTGAGGCTGCATTGAACTCTTGCATCAAGTCTGCAGTCTCTGACCATCTCCTGTAGCATGTCTGCAGTCTCTGAGGGAGTCTGGAGAGAAGTCAAGAGTGGGAGCACCACTGGGATGGGGCCATGGGAGAAGTCAGACTTGTGTGGACTGTGGACAGGAGACTATAGGATAAAACCAGAGCCACCAAGCTGGAGCCGACTGACTGAGCCCTGCACAGTGCACCTGAGAGGAGGTCAGTGAAAGCACTGCCAGGCCAGTCGGGGGCGGGGAGTGAATACGATAATGTAACGATATATAAAGGGTTTCCTCCTTATATTAGTAACCCACCCCTTTCTGCAGAAGGTGGTTCCCCCCCCCCCACGTTCTGAGTTTCTGGGGTCCCCCTTGATGATTGATCACTTACCACTATTAACTGGAATTTGAATATATATATATATATATATATATATATATATATATATATATATATATATATAATGTGTGTGTGTATATATATATATCAAGCCCTATGTGATTTAATATCTATATCTAATACTCTCTTCATCAAATGTGCTTTAAAATGTATGGTTTTCCCTTTCATGAACAAGAAAATAATGACGTTATGCTGTTGGGCTGGTATAATAATGCAGTGAGGCTGGTATAAAAAAAATTCCAGGGCTGGTTTTTGAAAGCATGGGCGTCCGCAAGGTTACTCAGGTGGCTGCGTACCATGCCCATATAGCCTAGAGTAGTGATGGTGAACCTTGGCACCCCAGATGTTTTGGAACTACATTTTCCATGATAATCATGCAATCTGCAATGTAGTTGAGCATCATGGGAAATGTAGTTCCAAAACATCAGGAGTGCCAAGGTTCACCATCACTGGCCTAGAGAATGTACATCTTTTTACATTGCAATACATCTGTTGTTGCCATATTTTTATCTTAATGAAAACAGCCTATACAGTAACAATATGAGATCAAAATATGGCCACAACGGGGGGCGTGGCGACCGCGCAGCGTGATGGCCGCTATCTAAAAGAGCTCCGCTCAGCGCTCGGGGAATCAGGCAGCAATCGCCCGCTATAGACCTGCAAGAGCCAGCAGAACGACCGATCCGCATCTCGGAGACACCCGCCGTGCATATCAACATGCCGCGGAAACATCAGAAGCAGCCAAACGAGCTGAAAATGTCGGCATTCTACCCGGCCATAGAGCGCGGGCCACAGAAAGATGGCGGAGGGAGACACACACAGCAACTACTGCAGCCTCCAGTGTGCACGGAGGCTCGAGCGGAAGATGCAGCGCAGATGGAGGAAGATACAGGAACTCCATCTTCAGACTCTGACTCTCCCAACACGTCTCCGTCGTCCAGGAGCCCAGTCAAGTCGAAACCCAGGATGGAGCCAGTCACCCACCCACAACCCAGGGCAACAGACAGGGATATGGAGGTGAGTGACCTGACCAGCGGCCGACATACCCCTCAGTGCACGCAAGACCCTTTTGCACAGTTTCCGACCACAGGGCAACCCATTTCTGACACTATGCTAAAGGAACTATTAATGCTATTGAGATCCTCATTGCAAACAGACATGACAACATGCTTACGCCAATGCAGAGTTGAAATAAACGAACTTGGCGACAGGGTACAACAGGTGGAAGACAAAATGAGTGATGTCACCTCCTCATTTAATACATTGGTGGACTCGCACTCAGCACACCATGAAGCTATTGATAAAATCCAACGGAAAATGGCGGACCTTGAGGACCGTTCCTGTAGGAACAATCTTAAAATTAGGGGGGTCCCAGAAATGGTCACTACACAACAACTCTTGCCCTACGCCCAAGACCTCTTTCGCACTTTAGTGCCGTCATTGTCACCACTGGACCTGACAATCGACAGAATCCACAGGGTCCCTAAACCGTCTTTCCTGCCTCAAGAAATCCCCAGGGACGTTCTGCTTCGACTCCACTTCTATACCACTAAAGAGAAAGTCATGGAAGCATTACGGAAAGGGAATAACTTACCTGAGGGTATGTCCACCCTTAAAATTCTACCCGATTTGTCGCAATACACTTTGCAACTTCGTCGCAATATGGCAACGCTAACTAAGGCCATGAGGAATCACAACATCCTATATAAATGGAAATATCCCGCTACCTTACAGGTAACCCATAACGGTTCCACCCACATCATCCGCTCCTTGGAAGAAGGTCTCCCTTTTCTGAGACAATGGCAAATTGTGCTTCCCGACTCAACGCCTTCTGTTCATCAACAGATAGTACACCTTCCAGCCAAGATTCATGACGATTGGCAAGTGGTGAGGCCCAGAAGGTCGAAAACACGTCGCACCTGATCTGATCTGTTCACATGTTCTCCTCCCGTTAATGGATCCATAAGAATTCCCCGAGCGCACCAGGTACCTGTCATCGTACCATTACCCCTCCACATTGGGCACTTCAGTGCCCGGTCTCTGAAGGCCTTACTTTTTATTCTGGTTACGTCGTTTTGTGTTTCTTTGTTTTAGGTTATTTACCCCTTTTTTTCCCAATTATTGTTTTCACGGTTGAATATCTCATGGCGCTTAGCCTTGTTCAAAGGTTGACAGACTACAGATGGAACTACTCCTTTACAGAATGCCTTCCTCTGTTAACTACCCTACAAACTTTCTTCAGCATTTCGTATATATTCGATCATAGGTGGTCACTTCCTACCAGATTGTGCTAAATTTTTGTTTTTCCATTGCTTTCTGAGGGGAGTATTTTCTAGGACAGCGAGTTGGAGTCTATTACATTTTAGCACACGTCGCTCCATGCTACTGACCTATGAGCATTAATATAATGTCACTTAACGCGCGGGGTCTCAACCACCCCGCTAAAAGACGATCTTTATGGCAAGAAGCAACCAAACTGAATGTAGACATATTGGCGGTACAAGAAACTCACTTCCACAAAATGTCCATGCCGCCTTGCACGCATAAAAACTTCCCATTCATTGTGCACTCTTCGATTTCAGCTAAAAAAAGGGGGGTAATGATCGCGGTAAGAGACTCGGTTGATTTTGTACTTGATAACTCTTTTATTGACCCTGATGGAAGATTCATTGTTCTGGTATGTAAAGTGAACAAAATCCCTATTACTTTTACGTGTATTTATGCTCCTAACTCGCACCAGTTAAGGTTCCTGAAGAAAGTCTTTAACCGCATAGAACTGATGCGAGTTGGCAGCATCCTGATTTGTGGGGATTTCAACATGATAATAGATAAAGATTTAGACACATCCTCTGGAGTTCGGAATCATTTCCCCAAATTTAAAGATTTCTTGATTAAAGAGGAACTATTTGATGCCTGGCGTTGCCTTAACGCCAGTGAAAGATCTTACACATATTACTCCCCCAGATTTAATTCCTACTCCAGGTTGGATATGTTTATTACGGATAAGAACATGTTACATAGAATTACAAAATCCTCTATTCTTGACATTACATGGTCGGACCATGCTCCTGTTCTAATTCATATTAATAGTGGTAGATCCCATGTCCCGGTACGTATTTGGAGAAATGATGAAACCGTACTACAAGACCCGAAACTGCATAAAGAAATTGCCCAACAGCTCGATGAATACTTCATCATTAATGACCCTACTAATACTAGTCCCTTCAACAATTGGAACGCACACAAAGCGTATATAAGGGGAATCTTAATTAAAATTAAATCCAAAATCCAAAAAATCCGAGCTTCCACGCTAAATGACCTATTAGCTGACTTGCGTAATCTAGAAACCCGCAATAAGTCAAACCCATCTGCTGACCTCGCAAACCAATTATACAATGTACGCTACAAACTTAGAGAATGGTACTGCACAATACACGACCGAGCCATGAAAAGGCTCCGACTTAATTATTATGGACATAATAATAGGGTAGGTAAGTTCTTAGCCAATCGCCTGAAAGAAAAACGTGTCAAAACAGCAATTCCATTCTTATTCCACTCTAAAACCGCACAGAGACTGGAACACCCTCAAGAAATCGCAAATGCATTTGCGGATTATTATGCAGCCTTATACAACCTACACGCTGATCCCAACTCCTCCAGACCATCTGATGAACAAATAAATTCCTTTTTAGACAAAATTCAACTACCTTCACTATCCAATACCCAACTACATGACCTTAATGAGCCCTTTACACTTAGCGAATTAGAGAAAGCTATACACTCCCTACCTTTAGGAAAATCCCCTGGCCCTGACGGACTATCAAATGCATATTATAAAACCTTCTCCAAAATATTGTCCCCTCATCTCCTTTCTATCTTTAATACAGCCAGGACGACCGGTTCATTTCCAACAGAAATGCTCAAGGCCTACGTCGTTACCTTACCCAAACCAGGTAAATCTCCTGATACACCGGCTAATTTTCGCCCCATCTCCCTTCTCAATGGAGACATTAAATTATATGCCAAAATGGTAGCCAATAGAATTTTTGATCTTATGCCAACCTTGATAAACCCGGATCAAACTGGTTTCACGAAGGGGAGGCAGGCGTCGGACGCTACAAGGCGCTTGCTTAATATTATACACCAGGCAACGGCTCGGAAAACGCCTTCTCTGCTTCTATCTATAGATGCAGAGAAGGCGTTTGATAGAGTCCAGTGGGACTACATGGCGGCGGCTTTGCAAAAATTCGGTTTTCGGGAGGAGGCCCTTTCTTCTATCTTAGCATTATATTCCAACCCCTCAGCTCAGGTGTTTACTATGGGACACTTGTCTAAATCCTTCCAAATATCGAATGGTACCCGCCAGGGGTGCCCCCTATCTCCTCTTATATTTAATCTGATGATAGAACCCCTGGCGGAGACCATTAGATCACATCCACATATATCAGGTCTCAAAGTCCTCCACAAAAACCATATAGTTAATTTGTTCGCAGATGATCTCATCCTATACTTAACTAACCCAGCTGTATCTCTACCTTTCGCGCATGAAATCTTAGAAACGTTCGGTCATATTTCGTACTATAAGGTGAATTTTACCAAGTCTCTAATATTGAACTTAGGAATAAACCAACACACGAGCTCACATCTCAAAAAAACATTCCCGTACGTATGGACCTCCAAACAAATCCCCTACTTAGGCATTCAGCTAACGACTGACTTATCTCATATAGCAGAAGTAAACATCAAAAACCTTCTACAAAATGTGAAGAAGAATATTTCACAATTCTCTAAAACAGAGTTATCATGGGCAGGAAGAATAGCGTCCTACAAAATGATGATTTTGCCAAAAATACTATATATCTTCAGAACCCTACCAATAGTATATAAACAGTCACACTTCCAGGACCTAAGTAAGCTCCTTAAACAATACATATGGCAGGGAAAGAGGGCTCGATGCCCTTCTAACAAACTTATAATGCATAGAAATGCGGGAGGAATGGGCCTCCCTGACATTAAGGACTACTACTGGGCAGCAGTTCTAGCGCAAGCTAAGCATTGGTTCCTACAGGGCTCTGAGCCTTTATGGACCAACCTAGAAGCTTCCATAGCGAACACCTCCCACTTAAGTCTTTTTCTACTGGCTGACGCTTGGAGACCTAGAACCTTAACCTACCTTTCCCCTACGATCATGGCTACTATCCTAGCCTGGAGACACTTACGCCTGCAACAACCGAGGGAAAACCTTGGTGCCACCATCAGGTTCCCAATTCAAACACTGAACATTCTACTCCCGTATAGTAAAGTTACTGTATGGAAGGAGAATGGATTAGAGTGGGTTGACGACTTATACTCCGATTCACAACTAATGCCTTTCCACTCATTAAAATCTACATATGCAATTCCCCAAACGAATGAATTTTTGTATAAACAGGTTTCATCCTTTCTCCTAAAGTTTCCTCCACCAAACATTGAAATTGACAGCTCGGCATGGAAGTTCCTTCTCTCCCCCACCACGGTGGGAAAGGGTATCTCAGTGTTCTATAACATCCTCCAATATAAAAAGGAAATGGTGAAGTCCTCGTCCATGCTAACGTGGGAAAAGGATTTGAACAAATCTTATGATGTTATCCAATGGAGCAGAGCCCTTAAATGCACATATATTGCTACTCGATGTGTAAGCCATTGGGAGCTCACTCAAAAGATTTTACATAAATGGTATAGGACTCCCCGCCAACTAGCTAGAATGTTTAATACACAATCCCCTCTCTGCTGGAGAGATTGTGGTAACGTAGGTACGACATTGCACATATTCTGGCATTGTAAGAGCATTTCTAGTTTCTGGAGGAAAATGTTCACCATCCTCGCTGAAATTACAGGTGTGCTACAATCTCCAGACCCCGCCTTAGCAATTCTACACCTCGGAATTGATAATTATCCGACCCAATTCCGTACAGTAGTGATTCAAATTCTGAACACAACTAAGTTGATTATCGCATGACATTGGAAAAGCTCACTATCCCCAAATCCATCAGAAGTACTAGCTCAAGTGAATCTCAATTTTCAATATGAAAGGTTATTGGCCTTTAGGAACTCGCGTGGTAAAAACGTAGACGTGCAATGGAAATGTTGGACGGATTGGTATAGAAAGTAGCCTCCTCTATGATGTACAATGCAATTCCACGCCTTCTGTGGAAAAAGTTACTCAACAAGGCTCGGTATGACTCCTCTGTCACAGCGTGATCCCATTTGGGGTGCGGAGGAGTCATACGGAAACCGTTACCTTATAAGGGCATATGTTTCATCTTAAATACTAGTTACTTATGTCGCGCTAGAGTTGAATGTTGGAGATTAACCTAGGAAAAAAACCGGTTTCATGTTGTCAACCGTACTGCAATTCCCTTTTTCTTTGTCCTGTTATTTTCCCCTTGTGTTCCTTTTTTTTTTTTTGTGTATTTTTTCCGTGATCCAGCATATCTTTTTTCTTTTTCTTACTTTGTTTGATATTTGTCATGTACCTGTAACACTTTTTCATCTGAAATGAGTACATTATACTTTCTTTTCAATAAAAACAATTTAACCTTAAAAAAAAAAAATAAATAAAAAAAAAAAAAATATGGCCACAACAGATGTTTTGCAATGTAAAAAGATGTACATTCTCTAGGCTATATGGGCATGGAACACAGCCGCCAGAGTAACTTCCAATACAAAGTGAAGATGAATTATCTGTTATATAACACATATGTATTACCACTGGAAAGATTTTCATGAGATTGTCGAAAAGGGGTGGAGCATTAGTGGCCTTGAAATGATGCCCCCCCTTGGAAAAAGTTCTGCGGACGCCCATGGGTGTTACAGCTGTAAAATGTTTGACTATCAAATTCTTTTTGAGTGGCTGAGGCTTGGAATGTATCCCCCCCCAGAAAAAAATGTGGCTGCAACATGGGCAGTCTGGTGTTCCACATTGAAAATCCCCTTTAAAGTGCAGCCAGGTGAGTGACTCCACCTTCTTATTCAAATGTCCTCTCTTGGACTTGAGAATTGTACAATTACAGTTGGTAAGTGTGGCATTTTCATTTAATTAAATTTTCTTCTTGGTGTTGTTTCTCCTTGGGGGCAGATTTGGTTCCTTTGGGATTGTATGCTCGCGGGGAGGCAGCCTCCCCCTTCGTGGGTTGGCTGCATTTTTCCAGATGGTGTCCTCTCTTGAGGGACCTCACCTGCCCCCTTGAGACACACACACACAATCTATATGGGCACTTTCTAATTCAACCCAATAATTTTATCATAGGGCTCCCTGTTTGTTGTGCTGGGATAATTTTTGCAGGGTCCCTTCTAGGATTCAGGAATTACAAGACTACAATCTGTGGCCTATATTGAATGTTTTACATATTTTTCTTTATGTATGTCTCTCATTGGGTGCAGGCTTTGGTTCCGTCAGTGTGGGGTGCTCCCGGGGATGGGCTGCATTTTCCCTGTTGGGGTCCTCACCTGGGGGACCTTATCTGTCCTCTTGAAACATTCATATTTGTCCATGCGCACTCTTCAATTAAATCTAAAATTTTGATTATAGGTTTTCCCTATTTTTTTGGTTGAAATTACTTTTCTATCTCCCTTCTCTTTGACGCCCTTGTTGGGTTTCATACCCTATGGCCCCTTTGTGTGATGAAAGGCTTTTTCAAACCTACAGGATGATCTTTGGTGTTGAGGGAACATTTTCTCCAAATCAATTTATTTGACATGTAAGTTCATTTATTGTATTGATTGTACGCCAAAATGTATTCGCTATTTAATGGCTGAATATAACCTTGTATCCAATGCATTTATATCATATTTTACATTTGAGAGGTTGTAACAGCCCCTGATGATTACAATTTATGCACTGTTTGAAACGCGTCAGTCTTTTCCACTACATACCGTCTTTTGCCAATTGCTTGGATAGTTCAGTTTATGTAGTAGGATCCCACCACTTTGGTCAACAACTGTGTAATATTTACAATGCATGTACATGTTTTTCTTGTGGTTTGTTTCCATAAAGCCCCGTACACACGAGAGGACTTATGTCCGACAGACTTCCGAAGGAGTTCTGCCAGAGTTCTGCCGGAGTTCCGACAGAGTTCTGACAGACTTTTCGACTGAGCGGACTTGGCCACACACAATCACACTAAACTCCGACGGATTTGAACGTGATGATGTACGACTCGACTCGAATAAGGAAGTTCATAGCCAGTAGCCAATAGCTGCCCTAGCGTCAGTTTTAGTCCGTCGGAATAGCATACACACGAGCAAATTTTTCGAAGGGACCGGGTCCGGCGGAGTTCCGTCGGAAAAATTTGAAGCATGTTCCATATTCTAAAGTCCGTCAGACTTTGGCGAATCAAAAGTCCGTTGCAGCCCACACACGATCGAATAGTCTGACGGAATCAGTCCGTCGGACTTTGGATGTTGAAAAGTCCGCTCGTGTGTACGCGGCATAAGAATTATGTTTTTATGATTCTTTTTTGTATGAATAAATTTATATTTTTTATATAGATAATTTTTCATTTTTTTTTGTCTAAAATTGCCTTTAAAATCCCATTTCTGAGGTTTTCTATTTTTAAATTCCTTCAGGGGTGATGGCAATTTACACGCCAAAGAATAACGGATTTACACAATAGCAAATTAACCCTTCTACCACCTTCAGCACAGCGTTCACCCAGGTTAAAGAGATTATTAACAAATATTTACCCATTTTAAGTATGGATGAGCTCTGTCCTGACATTATAAAGTATGGAGTGTATGGTGTCCAGAAGAGCACCCACTGTGGGCCAGTTATTGTAACACCAGCTACATGGTCTACTTAATTACTTGCAGCCTGTGCCACATACAATATATGGGCAGGACTACAAGATGATTAAGGGATTGCTTCCATGAACACATTTTTAGTGTGAAGAAAATGGAAAATTTATATCAAATACTTACCGTAATTTTCCTTTCCTGATGGACTCCATGGCAGCCTACGTATGGGTTAATCCCGCCTCTCATGCCTCATAGGACCCCACTCCCATAAATCTTTGCTTCTAGCCAGAGACTGTGTTCCATAACTTAGCCTACTCTAGCAAACGGGAGGGAACTCCTGCTGCCATGGAGTCCATCAGGAAAGGAAAATTATGGTAAGTATTTGATATAAATTTTCCATTTTCCTGACAGACTCCATGGCAGCCTACGTATGGGAAATAACTAGCCATACACACCCGGGTGGGCAATTGCTGGATAAAGAAAAAAAGGTTTAATTGGCACCGTCAACAGATAAGACATCCAAACCAAAATTAACCGAAGACAAGGACGCTGGTTCTACACAATAGTGCGTCACAAATGTATTGATTGACGACCATGAAGCCGCCTTACAAATCACTTCTGGAGAAACGTGACGGGCAGCCGCCCAAGATGTAGAAACGCTCCTAGTAGAATGAGCCGTCACCACTTCTGGAGGAGCCAAACCCTTAGGCCGCGTACACACGCGCGGACTGTTCGCCCAACCTTGTCCGCTGAACAGTGTTTGGGCGGACAGTCCGCTCGTGTGTGGGGCTTCAGCGGACAGTTTCAGCGGACAGTTGGCCGAACAAGGTCTTACGGAAATTCCGAAAAACTGTCCGCTGAAACCTTGTTTCAGCGGACTGTTCGCTCGTGTGTAGGCTTGTTCGGCCAACTAAGTCTCGCGCATGCTCAGAAAGGATTTCCACGTCGGAAGGTTGCATTGCAGTGTATAGGACGTCGTATTTTTCGTCCCGTCGTACGTGCCGTTCACGTCATCGCGCACGGTTTCAGCAAACTGTTCGTCCGTCGTGTGTGGCCATGTCCGTCCATGCTAAGTTTGAGCGGACTGTTCGCTCAAACTGTTGGACGGACAAAGTTGGGCCAACAGTCCGCGCGTGTGTACGCGGCCTTAGCCTTATAGGCCCCTTGGATGGCCTGAACGATCCAAGCTGCAATAGTTCGGGAAGAAGCACGTAAACCCTTATTCTTTCCGTAGAAAAGGATTAACAGATGATCGTATTTCCGGAAAGGAGCTGTGGCTTTCAAATATTGTTTCAAAATGTCCCCAACGTCCAAAGGATGAATACCAGAATCTTCAGAGGCCTGAAAGATTGGAAGCACAATCTCCTGATTTTCATGGAAAACGGTTGACACCTTCGGATTTGACCCTAACATAGGAATCAAAACTGCTCAATCAGGGAAGAAAATGAGAAACGGCTCCTTACAGCATAGAGAACTGATCTCCAAAACCCTCTTAGCTGACGTAATGGCTACTAAAAAGGCAGTTTTACAAGAAAGTTCTTTAATAGATACTTGATCCCCATGATGTAAATCTTTCTCCGAAAAGTAATCCAGGACAAAGGGGAGATCCCACTTAGAAAACCTTGGTTTCCTCTGAGGTCTGAGCCTCACTGCTCCCTTGAAGAACTGTTTTGTGAGAGGGTGCTTGGCCCAGGAAACACCTGAAAAGGCAGATATTGCGGAAACCTGGAGCTCACCGATAAGGACAAGTCCAGGCCTGTCTGAAGAAAGCCAATAACATCCCTTATCTTCGGGTCTTTACACGAACCGTTGGTTGTGGACACATAGTCTGCAAATTTTGACCAAATTCTCTGATAGACCCTGTTGGTACCTGGTCTTCTAGCATTCAATAAAGTAGCGATTGCCGTGTCGGGACAACCTAACGCTTCCAGCCTTTCCCTCTCAAAAACCATGCCATCAGATGGAGCTGGGATGGACATGGGTGAAGAGTCGTTCCCTGTGACAAGAGATCAGGTCTGGAGGGCAGAGGAACTGGATCCTGGAAACTGAGCTGCAACAAAAGTGGGAACCACGGCCTGTTGGGCCAATACGGAAGAACCGCTATTACTTCGACCTCTTCCCACCTGAGCTTCGCCAGAAATCAGAGAATGATCGGAGTCGGGGGAAAGGCATAAGCTTTGTGGAATCTCCACTGGTCCGTCAGGGCATCCACTCCGAAGGCCTAAGGGCAACGACACCTCGTGAAATATTTCTCCAGTTTGAAATTGCACGGGGAGGCAAACAGGTCCATTTCTGGTAGGATCTCCAGAGAAAGAATCCAATCGAATACCTCGCTGTGGAAAGACCATTCATTGTTGTCCAGGGAGAATCTTGAAAGAAAATCTGCCTGGACATTTGGAACTCCTGGGAGATAAACCGCCGTCAGATCCATCAGATTCGACTGGGCCCAGGACATAATTGGGCTTACTTCTCTCAGTAAAGAGAGACTGCGAGTGCCCCCCTGTCTTTTGACGTAAGATACAGCTGTTGTATTGTCCATTCGAAGGAGAACTGAAGCTCCTGATGTCAGGTGAAGAAAGGCTTGCATCGCTTGAAAGGCGGCTCGTAGTTTCAGCACGTTCGATACCACGCTCTGGACAGGGAAATCCCAACTGCCTTGGGCTACTTCCGAGAGACAGAAAGCACCCCAACCTCTGCTGCTGGCATCCGTTGTCACTGCGGCCCAGGAAACAGGTGCTATGGAATGACAATGAAGATTTTTCCGCTGTAGCCACCAAGGGAGGCTCTCCCGCATGGAAGGGGTTATCCGGACGAGATGATCTCGAGCCCCTGGATCCCACTGTTGGAGGAATCCTTTTTGAAAGGGACGCATCTTCCATTGTGCCCACTTCACCATAGGGGCTGTGGCTACCATAGTGCCAATTATCTTTTGACATTGAGAGACTCTGAGGAGAGAAGAGGACATTGCAAGACGAATCCTGTTTCGGATCACCGGGATTTTCTCCAGGGGTAAGGAGATGGTGCTCATTACCGTGTTGAACTGGGCTCCGAGGAAGATTAGAGACTGCGTTGGCTCTAGATGGCTCTTCTCCTTGTTCACGAGCCAGCCGAACTCCGTTAGGGTAGCAATAACTTGTTCCCAATGAGACAACAGTTGCTCCTTGTCTTGAGAAAGTAGGAGCAGATCATCCAGGTAGTGATGTAACCGGATGCGTCTGATCCTGATTAAAGCCACGACCGACAGTAAGAGTTTTGAAAATACTCGAGGCGAAGTAGAAAGCCTGAACGGGAGACATGTAAACTGAAGATGCACCTGATCTACTGCAAACCTGAGATACTTCTGGTAATCTTCTGCAATCGGTACGTGGAAATAGGCATCCTTGAAGTCTATTGAGATAAGCCAGTCGCCTGGTTGAATAGCCTGGCGTATTGTCAGCAGAGACTCCATTTAAAATTTTTCCTTTTTTATAAAGGAGTTTAGATGTGTCAGATCGATGACCGGTCTCCAGGAGCCATTCTTTTTGAGGACCATGAAAAGAGGGGAGTAAACTCCTTGAAATCTTTCCTCGGCTGGAACCGGAATGACGGCTCCTTGAGCCGTCAGTGATTCTGTGTATGAAACAAGAATCTGTCTTTTTTTCTTCTGAATGGGGAAGAACCGTTGGCATAAACTGGTGAATGGGTGGATTGTTGAAGACCCAAGAATGTCCTGAAGAGACCGTTTTGATGGTCCAGTAGTCCTGAATCGAGGCTGCCCAGACGTGCTGAAAACGAAGTAAACAAGCCCCGACTTGCTCCGTCTGGACAGACCCCATATCAAAAGGACTTCGAAGCCTCCCGACCACCAGAAGAAGAAGCTTTTGAGGACTTTTGACCTGAAGGCTGGCTTCTTTTCCAGTTCTTCCTAAACTCGCGGCCAGGTCTGTAACGACGTGCGTCCCTAGCACGTTCCAGCTCTTGTCTGGGGAGAACTCTTCTCTGACCCATGAGACGGCGATCCTGGGGCAGAAAACCCGATTTACCCCCGGTAGCATGGGTAATAGCTGAGTCAAGTTTGTTCCCAAAGAAGGAAGATCCCTCGAAAGGAATTTTCACACCATGCCTGTTTAGAGGCAGGATCCGCAACCCATGGGCGCAACCACAGGGCACGTTTAGCCGTGACCAAAGACAGCATTACGCGAGCTACCAGACGAATCATGTCCAGGGATGCCTCCCCCAGGAAAGCCGAGGCCATCTTCAGTTCATGCACTGGTGAGCTCTTGACCAGCTCCTCAGAAATGCTTCCTAAGGTCGTACCTATATCATCCGTCCATGATTCCATGGCCTTAGATAACGCAGCGAGGGCTAGGGCTAGTTTACAAGCAATGCCTGCAGTAATGTAGATGCGCTTGAGGTCCGTATCTATCTTCCTCTCCAGACCATCTTTGAAGGAAACGGAATCTTCCAGAGGGAGAGTAACATGCCCCACCAACCTCATCAAAGCGGCATCGATAAGTGGGGCCGACTCAAGATGTTTAACCTCATCGCTCTTGAAAGGATACATTTTTGCTACCTTAGAGATCAAGGAACTTTTCCTCTCAACCTTGCTCCACTCATCAGAAATAATTTCACCAAGTTCTTCCAGAAAAGGAAAATTTGGATGGTCTTTCTTGAGATGCTTGAAGTATTTCCTCTGCTTAGAGGGAGCTTCCACCGGCTCATCCCATTTTAAAGCATCTTTGACTGCTCTAACTAAGAACGGAACCTGAGAAAATTCAAAACCTGCGCCAGGTTCATCCGTCTCCACCTCGCTATCGGAGGATCCACTAATAAAAAGACTGTGATGAGAGGGACCTGGAGCCTCAGGATCAACCACATCAGTAACTAGGGCTGGAAGAGAAGGAGGATTGAAAGTATGGCTGGAATCTGACTTGTTCATGGATTCTTGGATCACCTTCCTGACCAGAGCCTCCACATGCTGGTCCTCAGATCCTCTTTCCTTCATAGCCCGAGAGTAACATAACTCGCAGAGAGATTTACCCTCCGGAACCTGAGTTTTACATCCCCAGCAAGTCCTTTCCACAGAACGGCTGGAATGGCGGTAAGAATGGTGTCCAGAACCAGACTTTGAGCCTTCCTTCCTATGTCTGGAGGATGATCCGGTATGTCTAGTGCTTGAGGATGAATGATGGCGTTGTGACCTAGATTTGTCACTATCACCGTGTGTCAAGACTTGAGATTCAGACCTAGAGGGGCTGAGAAAAGAGGATAAATAGTTAACTTGCTCCAGAAACCCAAATACAAACAGGCAGAGGGAAAAAAATTCCATCCTACCTGTGGCATAATGGTTGGCCACTAGGGGGCGGTGACACATCCATCGCAGCAGAGATTTAAACAGCTAAAACAAACACAATTCAAATAAGCATGTAAAAAGGTAGGAACATAGAGAGAGCAATGATATGCACAGTACCACACAATAATACTCCCCCCCCACTACCTTGAGCAGAAAAGCCACGAGCACGGGAAGTAGCTGCCTTGCTTGGAAACCTTCCAAAGAATAGCTGTCTCTGACAGCTATTTAAATCTGCCGCCATGATGAGGTCATCACGTTAGCAGCGCACATGCGCTGTAACTAACGCCACACCTACGGCGTCCGCGCGCATACACGACCGCTCCCAACTGCGCACGTGCTAACCAAGCCTCGATCTCAGTCGAAGCCTCGCAGCTGCGCAGAGAGAGCGAATAGCGGCGGACTGGAACGCAAAGCGTTCCAGCCACCATGGCTACACTGGAGCAGGTAAGGACAAACAAACACACAAAAACAGGCTGCCATGAGAATATTATACATTACCACACTGAAGCCAGCACAATCCATCCTGGGACTGGGAGGGTCGATACACTCTCTGCACGATCGGCACATTAATAAAGGGGCCTCCCGCTAATAGCTAGGACGAATGGCCATGATGCAATCTGTCAACCAATGGATGACTTTAAGATCTTCACAGCATCGCTCTTCAGTGCCTGTGTCCTCCCTACTAATAGCTGGGGAATATGGACTTCACGAATAACCACCATCACCATCAACGTGCAAACCACCAGGACTGGATTAAAGCTTCTGAAAGGTGAGAAAACACCTTGGTCCTAGGAGGAGGACAAAAAGGAACACGGACTCTGGCTAGAAGCAAAAATTTATGGGAGTGGGGTCCTATGAGGTATGAAAGGCGGGATTAGCCCATACGTAGGCTGCCATGGAGTCTGTTAGGAAAAATAAAACAACTAATGTAGCAAAACCTTTTAGAGGGTGTCATGCTGGGTATACCTCTGCCATGAAGGTTCAGATTTATTGAAAAAATATGTTCCCCTAATAGAGGTGGTGATGTCTTCTGAACGCTATGCTGCAAGGAAGTGTTCTGGATCTTTCAGCTCCAGGCTTGCATTCCCTCCAGAATCAATTTTGTGTGTGATGTGAGTCATTATTATAATTATGCAGTGAATGATTAATTTTCATGTGATAGAATTTTCTGTTGAATTTCCCTACTTAGATTATGATGAATGATATTCAGCCAATAAGTGATCCATGAATCCTCCCATTTTTCATCCACATGTACAAATTTCATATACTCGGGTCCGTGGTCTTTGGATCCAGTTTTATTTCATTTTATTTCACCTACTATGTTACATTCTGACCAGTCTCGAATCGCTGGGTATGTTATTTGTGTCTACTTCCTCATTCTTTTACTATAATTACTGTAATTCATTATTGTTACTTTGAATTATTTGATGATGATACATATGTTATTGTTTTCGATTCTGTTCTTTCTTGCGGGATGGATATTGAGGTGCTCATTGCTCCCTCTTCTGTCCCCCTTTTTTTTTTCTTGTTTTTTCTTTTTTGAAAATGAATACACCAACACAGGATGGTACTGTGGGTGTATGTTATAGATAACTCAATGCCACATCCTAATTTATGGAACAATGTATATAGAAGAAGGAAACATGGACTTTGTAGGCACCGCTGATAAAAAACAAGTTTTATTTGTAACAATTCACATGGATATTATAAAAACATCATATAAAAAAAATCACTGTAGCAGCCTACAGTTGCACACTTGATATCTCCAATAATAGCTGCTTGTAATGTCTGTAAAATAATATATTCCAGAGCGTGGCTGCAGACGCAGACGAATATGGCCGTTTGAACCCGGAGCTCTGCTCATCCACACAGCTACACAGCGATACCCAGCTACCCAACCGAGCCTCTCTCCCCTAGAGTAGGGGAAGCAGACACCGCACAACCCCCGGATTATGACCCGTGAGCGATCCTGATCGACGGGCACATGCAGGCTCCTGGATTACTACATGTGGCCCTCCCATCAGCCAGTCCAAGATGGCGCCGACCCAGACAGGAATGCCCCATTACCGAACTCACTGCCTGTGACTGCCTCAAATGACAATCAGGTCTCAGACATGGAAGAGACAGAGGAGCAACAACCCCATCTGGCCTCTTCTCCTACTGATAGAGGTAAGAGATCTGCCATCTCGCCAGCACATTCTCCTACAAAGCCTCCCCCAGTGAAGAGACAGCATGGCACTGAGCCTTGAGGTCCTCTGGCTGATGCTGCTCCCACTTAGCTTCTGGCAGCATTTGTAACCACAGATAATCCTGCAACAGGACATTCTCTTAAATCAATGCCACTCTCTCTGCATGCTGATATGCAGAGAGAATTTAGAGCCTCCATTGACCATCCACATGACAGAGTTGGTTACCTAGAAGAATGTACTGACCACATTGATCAAAGCTTATCAATAGCTACAACTGCTCATAACGGTTGTGGACATTCAGGATGAACACTCCGAGGCCATTCAGCAATTGTGCCTGAAGGTACTATGCGTTCTCTCCTGGATCCGTTCTCCAAAATCTCACTCTATAACGAAATATCGGCAGCTACCACCCAGGCACGCAAATCATTTGCGCCAGTTACCTCGATCCTTATGGAGCATAGGATCATGTACAAGTGGGGGTTTCCTACTAAACTGTTGGTCATCTACCAACATCAGCAAATCTTAATCCCTAAGGGTGGGATCAAACAGTTGCACAACTGGGGTATACTGCCTGACCCACCACCAAAGACTCCCACTAACAAGAATTCTACCAAAATCTCGAACGAGTGGGACACGCGGAATAAACCCTAGTTCATGACCTTACCACCAGCCAGGGATAATCTACCCTGGTCACCTTTACATCTAGCTGGATGCCTTATGCATACACTTGTGGAGAAGCTGCTTCTACGTTGGTTGACTCTCCGTACCCTACTGCTATTGTGTGCTAAGCACACAGCATTTCTCAGGTTACTCTAGTATACTTTAATTGTTTTGAGACTGCATTGTTGAAAAAAAGTCAACACTATCCCAGAGACAGGCTCATTATTTGTGGTGATTTTAATGAAGTAATAGACCACTCTCTAGACTCTTCCACTTCAAAGAGAAGATCTACTGCCCTTTCTCCTCTAGTACTCTTATGCCGCGTACACACGAGCGGACTTTTCAACATCCAAAGTCCGACGGCCTGATTCCGTCAGACTATTCGATCGTGTGTGGGCTGCAACGGACTTTTGATTCGCCAAAGTCTGCCGGACCCGGTCCCTTCGAAAAATTCACTCGTGTGTATGCTATTCCGATGGACTAAAACCGACGCTAGGGCAGCTATTGGCTACTGGCTATGAACTTCCTTATTCGAGTCGAGTCGTACGTCATCACGTTCAAATCCGTCGGAGTTTAGTGTGATTGTGTGTGGCCAAGTCCGCTCAGTCGAAAAGTCCGTCAGAACTCTGTCGGAACTCCGGCAGAACTCCGGCAGAACTCCTTTGGAAGTCTGTCGGACATAAGTCCTCTCGTGTGTACGGGGCTTTAGAAGATTTCTATGACTCCTGGAGGTGTCAACATGCCACAGAGAAGCACTTTACATTCTACTCAAATTCCCAGAGGACTTACTCCAGGATCGACCTGTTCCTGAGCGCCAAAGTATTACTTCAGTCAATCTCTACGTCCTCTATTTGAGTAATATTGTGGTAAAATAAATAAGGTGTTGGTGAAGGGAAGAGAAATGATACAAGCGCTCTATCTCAGGAAATGGGAGCAGGCCCTGGGGGTAGAACTGAACAAACATCAGTGGAGGAAGGTTTTGAAACTATTATGCTATTCCTCAATTGATGCTAAGAAGACAAACATGTTTTAAACTCCTTGCAAGGTAGTATTTGACCCCGCTGATGGCTCTGAGGTTTCGGGCAGATGTATCTCCACTGTGTTGGAGGGCATCTTTGCGCACCTTTGGTGGAACTGCCTAAAGATACAGGTGTTCTGGGGGAAATTGTTAAGGCAATCTATGATATAACCGGAGACCATTTGCCGGGTGAACCATGGAGACGTCTGTTTTCATAATACAGAGAAGTCAATAGCAGAATATAAGATATCCTTATGCCGCGTACACACGAGCGGACTGTATGGCGTACTTAGTCCTTCGAAACACATTTCAGCGGACAATCCGCTCGTGTGTGGGCTTCAGCTGACTTTTTCAGCGTGTAGTCCGGCGTACTAAGAATTTCTGATTTTTCGAAATTCTGTCCGTCGTACTTTGGTTTCAGTGGACAATCCACTCGTCAGTATGCTAGTTCGACGGACTAAGAATGGCGCATGCCCAGAAAGGATTTACACGGCGGAAGGGTGCTTTGCTGTGTCTTGGACTTCCTATTTCTAGTCCCATCGTACGTGCTGTATACGTCATCGCACAAGCTTTCGACGGACTGTTTGTGCATCCGTGTGTGGTCAAGTCCGTTCAGTGGAAAGTACGACGGACTGTCCGTCGGATTGTATGACGAACTAAGTACGCCATACAGTCCGCTCGTGTGTACGCGGCATTAGTTACACACTTATCAAAATGCAGCTAAAATGTTGATACCCAGTATGAAAGAGACAATGCACAAGGAGAGGATACTTTAGCAAAATATACTGTCATTTGGGGGAAATGGTTAGAGTTTAAGAAATCAAGGAAGTACAACAAAATATTAGGTTTAGGAAAATGGAGAACCCACTAGGATAATGACATCTTGTATATGTATGAGGGGTTCTGGTGACCCAGGAAGGATTAGTGAGAGATAAAGATGAGGATCCAAAAGAGGAGGGGTAGGGAGTTTTTTTTTTTTTTACTTTACAGTTAACTTTTACGTTACTTTGAATATTGTATGTAGTAGCTTTATTGAATGTAATATGATGATTAAAGTATTGATGTTCTTTTTTTTTGTTTATAAGAAAACAATTAACCACTTGCCGACCACCTACCGCATATTTACTGTGGCAGGTTGGCTCTGTTGTGCAACATCATGTACCCATGTGGCATTTCGTGCAATAGCCACTCAGTGGCACTTCGTGCAATAGCCACTCAGTGGCACGTGTGCGCAACTGGAGGCGCGATCACACGCTGATTGGACACAGGGGATGCCAATCAATGGGATGCCACCCACGATCGTTCTTCAGAGAGGCAGAACAGTTATCTGCCCATGTAAACACCGTTCTGACAGGGAAGAAGAAGCAGGAACACTAATCTCTGTCTTCATGCAGTCAGAACAACCCCCACACAGTTAGAAAGCACTCCCTAGGAGCACAATTAACTCTTTGATCACCCCGGATGTTAACCCCTTCCCTGCCAGCGTCATTAGTACAGTAAAAAAAAGTGTCAGTTAGGTGTCCAATTTGTCTGCCCCAATGTTGCAATCCCGCTAAATGTCCCATTGTTTGTAGACACTATGGGGTTGATTTACCAAAGGCAAAAACACTTTGCACTACAAGTGCACTGCAAGTGCACTTGGAAGGGCTCTTAGAAGTGCAGTTACTGTAGATCTGAGGGGAAGATCTAAAATGAGGGGAAGCTCTGCTGATTTGATCATCTAATCATGTACAAGCAAAAGTGCTGTTTTTTTTATTTCCCTTGCATGTCCCCCTCAGATCTACAGCGACTGCACTTCCAAGTGTACTTTCAGTGCACTTTCGTTTCAAATATTTTATTGAAAAGTCAATCAAGGTATACAGAAGTAAGCAGAACAATTTACATTAACAACTGATACAGATTATAGTATAACAGGTTGCCACCATTGTCCGCCAACGGATATAGACCAAATAGTACTAAAGCACACTCGTGAACCCGCCATATACTAGAGTAAGCAAACATGAAGCATCCCAATAGGGGGTCTTAACAGAATACAAAAGAAAAAGAGAGTTAACCAGATCCATTGGTAAGGAAACATGTTACATACAATGTTGTGGTGGCAGCACTCACTGCAGGTGAGTTTGCAGAGTAGTGTTCCGCAGGAAGAATTTTACATTTGTAACCAAGAGAGAGAGAAAAGAACAGAGGGAAAAATAGATTGAAAAGGAGAAAATAAAATAAAAGGAAGTACATAGAAGAAGATGGGAAACAAAGAAAGAGGAGAAAAAGGTAAGGTCGGGGGGCCCGGGCGACCCACAGAGTCCAGACTAATAATCAGCGTGAGTTAGGGGGCCATAAGACGCGTATCAAAATCTTTTGGTAGGAAATGGTCTACCCAAGGTTGCCAAATTCTATTAAATAAGGGGATCCTATCCAATACTATCGCTTCGATTTTAGCGTGTATCATCGCTTGAGTGATTCTATGCTTGGTCTCAGTTATATTCAGTGATGGGGTCCTCCAGGCCTTCGCAATCGTTTGTTTGGCAGCAGTCAGCACCTGAAGAAAAAGTCTATTGCGGGCTTTAGTAAGATCTTGGGGCAGGTAGTTTAACAATGCTGATACTGGGTCTGGTGTCACAGGATATTGCAACAATGTGGATAACAAATGATAGACCGAGGACCAGAAACTTGCCACAATGGGACAGGTCCACCAAATATGGAGGTGGGTGCCCCGCTCGTTGCAGCCCCTGAAGCAATCAGGCGAATAGCCAGGAAAAAATTTAGAGATTCTAGAGGGTACCAGATACCATCGCATCAGGACCTTGTAATTTGCCTCAGACGCCACAACATTTTGTGATGAATTTTTAGTGTTGGTCCAAATATCAGACCATGATTCCGCGTCAAGGTTAAGCGACAAATCCCTGGTCCATGCGGTAGCATAGGGCGGGAGATCCTCAGCTATATTAGAGAAGCAAGAGTATAGACATGAAATGATGCCCGGGGCATGGGGGTCAGAGGAGCATATTGATTCAAATGGGGTCATGGAGTTAAGATTAGATTCAGGGGTAATATGCGCTCGAAAGAAGTGGATTATTTGTAGGTAATGAAAATATTCTGTAGGGGGCAGGTGGGCTTGTGACTGTAGGATTGGAAATGTTGCGAGGGATCTTCTCGATGAGAAGTCACAGACTCTAGTAAGGTTTGCTTGGGACCAGGCTGAGAAAGTGTTCGGTTCCACAAGGGCCGGATAAAAATTCGGATGACCCAAATATGAGAGCAGAGGGAGATGTGGGGATAGCAACTTAAAGGGAGTACGCACCTTATGCCAAATCTTAAGGGAGTGGCTGGTAATAGGGTTCGTGAGTGATCTACAGGCCTGTGGAGTAAGCCAAAGTAAGTTAGAGACAGAGATTGGATGTGCCTCCACTGCTTCTAGACTGACCCATAGCGGGATTTCAGATTTGGCATGATATAAGGTCAATTGTGCTACCTGCGCTGCATAATAGTAATTTCTGAAGCATGGAATACCCAGATCCCCGCGGAGTTTGTGACGAAAAAGGACGGCCCTAGAGACCCTAGGTCTAATGTTACCCCATATGTATCTAAAGGTTTGACTTTGTATGGCTTTATGAAAGTATAACGGGACCATAACTGGAAGAGTTCGATATAAGTACAACAACTTAGGTAACAGGGACATCTTGACAGCCGCAATGCGACCAAGCCAAGAAACACACAAGGGCTGCCAGGAATTAAGGAGGGATGATAGATTGTGAAGCATGGGTAAATAATTAGCTTGGTATAGTTGGGACGGGTTGCTAGTTAATTTCACTCCTAAATAGGGAATATAAGAAGTGGACCACTGAAAGGGATAGTTCGTGCGTAGAGTTTGAAGTGTATCTGGTGGAAGGGATACAGCTAGAGCCTTAGATTTAGTCTGGTTCACCTCAAGGCCTGAGATTTGCGCAAACAAATCAAGGAGTTTAAACAGATTAGGCAGAGTAGTATGGGGCGAGGTTATAAACAATAAGGCATCGTCTGCAAAGAGACAAAGCTTATGCGTCGTGGAGGCTAATTCTAATCCCCGAATGTCAGGGTTAGATCTGATCAGAGCTGCGAGGGGCTCAATAGCCAGGGCAAAGAGCAGGGGGGACAATGGGCACCCCTGCCGAGTGCCACGTTGGATCGGAAATCTAACAGAGCTAAAGCCAGAGTATCTGACTAACGCTTGGGGATTGGTGTATAGTGCCTCAATCCAACGTAGGAAATGAGGGCCGAAGCCCCATTTAGCCAAAATATATGTAAGATAGGGCCAAGAGATGGTATCGAATGCTTTCCGAATATCGAGAGACAGGAGGTGCATAGGGACACCCCGGGCTCTAGCCAAATGTTGCAGTAGAATAACCCGACGCACGTTATCACTAGCTTGACGTTTGGGAATAAATCCCACCTGATCTTTATGTATCAGTCCTCCAATGTGTGGGTTTAACCGTGTGGATAGGATTTTTGCTAAAAGCTTCACGTCTAAATTCAAGAGTGATATTGGTCTATAGTTAGACCATACAGAATGATCAGCATCAGGTTTGGGTATCATAGAGACTGAGGCTGTAAGCGTCTCAGTACCTAAGTTTTCCCCCTTCAGCAGAGCATTAAAAGAGTTCGCCAAGAGAGGGGATAAGACTTCTATAAATTTCTTATAGTACAACCCAGTGAAACCGTCAGGGCCGGGTTGTTTGTTAGGTTTGAGTAATTTGATAGCTTGAGACACCTCAGATGGCGAGATCTCTTCCTCAAAGGAACTGCGGGCAAGGGACGGAAGGGAGGGAATCGGTAAATTACGAAATAAAGCCTCAGCTTTATCATGTGAAAAGGGGGTAGGGGATCCGTATAGGTTAGCGAGACGTTTAGAAAACTCGTTCACTATTCTGGCTGGGTTGCTGGTATGGGTCCCATTGTGGAGTTTAAGCCTAATTGGCTTGTGAATACGCTCTGGTTGCCTAAGGCGAAGGGCCAAAAATGTATCAGGCTTGTTAGATTTTGTGTAGATAGAGTGAAAGGCCCTACGCAAAGATTTGTCAGCTGCTTCAGAGAAGAGCAAGTCCAATTCGAGACGGACGCTGTCCATCTTAGACCTGTTCGCCTCAGAAGGTGCAGTTTGGAATAGCAGGAACTGGCGTTGGTATTCGGACTCTAAATGTTGTATACGATTAAGTCTATCTTTTTTAAGGAAAGAAGCAGTAGAAATACATTTACCTCGTATTACAGGTTTATGGGCTTCCCATAGAAGAACAGGAGAGGTACCTGGGACGGCATTGTGCACGAGATAATCACGTAATGCAACTTCAATGTCAAGTCGAAAGGATTCGTTCGTGAGGTATTTGTCGTTCATACGCCAGAACCTCTCGCTAGGCTGCGGCACAAATGAGGAGATAGTGGTGATCACTGCACAATGGTCGGACCAGGTAATTGGGTGAATGAGAGATTGGAGCAGGACGGGAGAGGAAGCTACTGGGATAAATATGTGGTCAATTCTGGAAAATGAGTTGTGAGGGTTAGAGAAAAAGGAGTAATTTTTCTTTGCAGGGTTGCATTCCCTCCACGTATCCAACAGATAGTATTGCTGGAGTAGTGATCGGAACTTAACCGATAGTGAATGGTGGTCCGGCACATAGGGAGATTTATCAATAGACGGGTGAATGACTAAATTTGAGTCCCCACACATAATTAAGGTGCCTTTAAGGTGTGACTTAATTACCTGAAAAAGGTGAGAAAAAAAGGGGATGGGGTTAGAATTGGGCGCATAGTAGGAAACTAAAGTTACTTCAGATTCTTGAAGATGGCCCGACAAGATAACATAACGTCCCTCAGGATCTTGGATAACCGAGGTAAAGGTAAACGGGAGGGAACGATGGAGCGCCAAGAGGACCCCCCGCTGCTTTGTAGCCGCAGAGGCTGTATACACTAAGGGGTGACTGCTACTGAAGAATTTAGGAGTATTATGTGTGGAAAAATGCGTTTCCTGTAATGCTACTATACCCGCTTTTAAAGACACAAAAGATCGGAATGCCTTTACCCTTTTGTTAGGAGAGTTGAGACCTTTAACGTTAAGTGACAGTATATTTAAGGGGGCCATGGGTCAGGACATGGACAGGCCCTATAACAAGACCCGGGGTCATCCCAGGCCCACCGACCAGAAGTAGTAAGAGGAGCTTGAAAAGAGAGTGAGTTGGAAAATAAAAGAGTTAAGAGAAAGAAGGATAGAGAGACATCAGAGTAGGTATGTAAGGCGAAACTTAGGTAAACCAGTGGGAGTCGGAAGAGACTGAATCGCCCGACTCTAAAGTGCATGGTCCCGACAGCAGAAAAATCCGCCATGGGGAGAGCGCACTTAGGTGGGGGGAAGCAGTGGCCGTTCCCCGCAACATACCGGGACAGGGAAAAGCATTGCAAGTAATAACAATAAACATGCCATAACAGCCGAAGATCATTCAAATAAGGTCAAAAAAAAAAAAAAAAAAAAAAACATACATTAACCATAAACTGCATAGGACATAGAGCAATGTAAGAATACAGATAACTGTATGATTGGTAGAACCATTGTACAGGGGAAAGAGGGGGGGGGGGGGAGGGGGAAAAAGGAGGGGCAAGGAGGGGGGGGGTAAGGAGGGGGAAGGGAAGGGAGGGAAGGGAGTAGGGGTAGGTCAACTTCAAAGGAGACATTGAGTAAGGGCAGTAGGCTTAGCAGGCGTCTTCTCCCTGGCTAACGGAAAGTCAAATTCCATGGACCCCTATGATAAAATAAAAAGTCAGCATGGCAAACAGAGGGGTCCACGGGTGCAAAACAGTAGGGGGAGAAGGGACCTGTCATAGCGTGTAAAAGCACCTCGAAAATTAAAAGCAAATGATCGAGAATCAAAGGTCAAAAATCGACAAATCAAAAATCAAAAATCAAGGATCAAGGCATCAAAAATCAAAAAACAAAACTTTAAAACATGTAGGTGACCAGTAACCATAACAGGTAAAGTGAACCACCAGGTTAAGGCTCAAAGTGCCCGTAGTGTGGGTGAGAACAGGATGACAAACAATAGGGTGATAGAGTCTGGTCAGCGAGGTACAAACACTCTAGGGCTGTTGAGATTTGCTGCAGAGGCCCTTGCGGGTGTGCCCTTCCGGATGGATCTCGGGGAGCGTATGTCCCTAGGGTCTCGTTTAGGGGTCATCGCGTGGGGATAAGGGGTGAGACGAGCAGGGGTGCGTGGGAGTGAAGTCTCAGCTGGTTGTTCTGGTGTTGTTAGATGAAGAGACTCAAGGAGGCGCTGGAGAGCTTCCGGAGAGGTACAGGTGTATTGTTGCCCGTTATAGGTGAAATGCAGGGCGAAAGGAAAACGCCACATATATTTAATTTGGTGGTGGATAAGTACTTGTAGCTGTGGCTTCATGGCTCTCCGTTTAGCAATTGTGAGGGGGGCCAAATCAGTAAATAACTGGTATGCATGCCCTTGGAATGTAAGGGTGTCTTCTTTGCTACGGGCAGCAGCTAGAAGTTGTTCCTTGGATCTGAAAAAATGAAGTTTCACAATAATATCCCGTGGGGGACCGTCGGGTTGTCGGCGCGTCAGGGCCCTGTGAATCCGGTCAAATTCCAGACGCTCAATCGGAATCGATGGGGAAAGCTCTTGGAATAGGGCTGTAGTAAAGGATTGTATATCTTGCACCGTTTCCGGAATGCCACGGAGGCGCAGATTCGCCCTCCTGGAGCGATTCTCGGCATCTTCCAGCCGGGAAAGAAGCATTGCGTTTTCATCGCGAAGTGCTAAATGCTCTTGGTCGTGTTCTTTAAGGGTTAATTCCATATCGTCTGCTCGGGTCTCAAGGTCAGCGGTGCGCTGTCCTAATTCTCGTATCTCGTGTGTCAGTTTGGTGGTTATTTGCTCTGAGGTCACTTTCAGGGCCCTGTGCAGCATTTTCTCAAAGTGTGCAAGGAGGTCAGCTTGTGGCATACCTGGCTTTTGAAGTACAGGGAAGTCCTCCTTATTGCGCCCACCTTCCTCATCAGATTCATCGCTGTGGGGATCCGCTGTGTCAGCGGGGGAGCTGGAGCGCTGCGAGAGGGCCTGAGCTTGTGCTTGTGCTTTCGCGGCCATCTTGGACGAGGCCCGCGCGAGTGCCTTTTTGATCGGCTTCGGCTTCGATTTACCCCGATGGCCTGTCAGGACCATCCCGGGGGGTGCTCGGCGGTATCGGCGAGCCGTACCAGCGGATTACCAGGCTGTGGTGATGTCGGTAGCTTTATAAAGTCCCGGGACCGTTGCGGGGAGTGCGGAGCTCTAGTGGCAGACGTCCATCACGTCGAGCTGCGCGCATGCGCCCCTCAGTGCACTTTCAAGTGCATTTGCAGTGCACTTGAAGTGTAAACTTTATTTGCCTTTAGTAAATAAACCCCCTATAACTTTTGCGCAAACCAATCAATATACGCTTACTGGGAATTTTTTTACCAAAAATATGTAGCTGAATACATATTGGCCTCAATTGATGAAAAAATTTGATTTTTTCCATTTTTATTGGATATGTTTTATAGCAGAAAGTAAAAAATTTTGTTTTTTTTTCAACATTGTTGCAATTTTATTTATAGCGCAAAAAGTAAAATACCACCAAAAGCAAGCTCTATTTGTGGGGGAAAAAAAAGACATCAATTTTATTTGAGTACAGTGTTGCACGACTGCACAATTTTCAGTTAAAGTAATGCAGTGCCGTATCGTAAAAAATGGCGTGGTCATGAATGGGGTAAAAACCCCAGTGCTGAAGTGGTTAAAGAGAGAATAAGCCAAAAAAAGAAAATGGCATTCAGCCATTGTTAAAGGATGCACACTGGACATTTTTAACATAGCTGTTAGGGATGTCTGACTTTTTTTTAAAGCCTCTAATTACCCCTGTATGTTGGCCTATGTGTCCATGCACGCATAGGCATTTAGAGGCGTTTAGAGGCAGAAAAACAACCCCCGCAGCAAGTGCTTCCAAGAGCAGTGGTGCTCTGGTAGATAAAACACTGACTGTGGGTAAACACGTGTTAATGCTAAGCCTGTTTAGTGCTTGAGCATTAAATTCTTTTCAATGGCCCCAATAAATGATTATTCAGGCCAATGAAATTAATGTCTAAGCGCTTGCCGTGCCTAAATGCGTTGAACATGTTTATTGGAGTCAAATGTTTTTTTTTTCAGCCAAAATGCTGTTGCCAGGAGTAAAAGGTAAAATATGTTGTAGCTTTCATATATGTCTTTCAACATTGTATTTAGCTGTCTGTCTGGAGTTCAGCTTTAACACGTAGAAGTTCTAACCCTTTCACACTTTATCTAACATCAAACGTCACTTCCACCAATGGTCTTAAAGGAAAAAAAAAAAAAAAAACATTGCATTTAAGTGTAAATGTGAGATCTGAGGTCTTTTTGACCCCAGATCTAAAATTAAAGAGGCCCTGTCATGCTTTTTTTTCTATAAATAAATAAAATAAAGTAAAGGAGACCCACATTTTTTTTTTTTATGAACAGTGTAAAAATAAAAAAATAAAAAGTTAAATAAATCAGAAAAAAATTAATTGAAAGCGCCCCGTCCCGCTGAGCTTGCGTGCAGAAGCGAACGCATATGTAAGTCATGCCCGCATATGAAAGCGTTGTTCAAACCACACATGTGAGATATCGCCGCAATCGTTAGAGCGAGAGCAATAATTCTAGCAAAAGAATTCCTCTGTACCTCTAAGCAGGTAACCTGTAATAAATTTTAATCGCCACCAATGGAGATTTTTAAGTGCCAAAGTTTGTCCTCATTCCACGAATGAGCGCAATTTTGAACCATGACATGTTGGGTATCAATTTATTCGGAGTAACATTATCTTTCACAATATAGAAAACAATTGGGCTAACTTTACTGTTGTCTTATTATTTAATTCAAAAAAGTGTATTCCCCCCCCCCCCCAGAAAATTGCGCTTGTAGTGCCCTGTACAAACGGTCAGACATTCCGACGACAAAATCCATCAGATTTTTGCAGAAACTTGCAAAACTTGTCTTGCATGCACACGGTTGCACAAAGTTGTCGGAAAATCAGTTCGTTCCGAATGAGATGATGTACAACACATATGACGGGACTGTAAAGAGGCCAGTAGCCAATAGCTTTCATCTCGTAATTTATTCTGAGCATGCATGGCACATTGTGCATCGGAATTGTCTACACATGGTCAGAATTTAAATGATCGGATTTTGTTTTCATAAAATTTTAGATCCAGATCTCAAACTTTGTGTGTCGGAAATTCCGATGGAAAAAGTCAGATGGAGCCCACACACGATCGGAATTTCCAACAACACAGTCCGATCGCACATTTTTCATCAAAGTCCAACCGTGTGTAATGACCGCCATTTTATTCTCTAGGGCAGTGATGGCGAACTGTGGCACCCCAGATGTTTTGGAACTACATTTCTCATGATGCTCATGCACTCTACAGTGCTGTTGAGCATCATGGGAAATGTAGTTCCAAAACATCTGGAGTGCCAAGGTTCGCCATCACTGCTCTAGGAAGTCTGAAAAAATATATATATAATGTTTGGGGGATCTAAGTAATATTTTAGCAAAAAAAATAAAAAATTTATATATTTTTAACTTGTAAACAACAGATCTCAAAAAGAGGCTTAGTCCAGAACCGGTTAAAGGTCATGAGTCTGTTTCTGTTACCCAGCTTTTCTTGGTCATGTTCACCTATCTTAAGGTCATGCCACACATTATAGTTAGTAAACACACAGCACATTAATTAATGTTTCTAATCTTCCATTCTGGCTGCATGCAGATACATAAGCACCTCAGGGATATTATTAAGGTGTAAAAAATGTAATGGCATCGAAGCACCTGGTTTTGGGTGTTGTCTGTTGATGTGTTAATGAGTTGTATAAGATATTGATTTCAGGGACTGAGCTTCACATTGACAGCTTAACTGTCATCAGTTGAGATCTATGCTCCTACAGCTTGGTAACAAATTAAAGTGAATACTGCTGCATTGCCTAGTTGATTTACCATTCACACTTATTATGTGACAGACTCATTCACTACATTGTTCAGTGGGACTATTAACCATAGATATTGCAGTACAAGGCTGTAACTATCTACATCACAAACCTACACATGTAGTAATATTTTTGAGTTATAGTCACATGAATTAAGGGAATTTTTTTCTAATCCTAAATTTTAGCTGAACAACTGTTTAATTTATCTGCAAGGCTACATGTCGTGGCTAATGCCTGGATTGTGGCGCTTGAGAATAAAGTATAAACATGGGAAATATGCAGTGGGACTTTTATGAAAAATGGTTTACATAATCTGAGACAAATAATTTAAGAAAGATCCAGATTAAAATTACATTAAAGTGTACGTAAAGCCAAATTGTTTTTGGATAGATTAGGGAAGGGTAGATTGGCCCTCTCTATGCATCCTAATGACCATTGTCAAGAAGAAAGAAAGTGACATTTTACAGTTGCCAGAACAGGAGATAAAGAGTAACTCCACTTTGTTGGAAAAAAAAAAAAAAAATCCCTTTTGGGTGATCACTGTATATTGCAGGGATTTTAACAAATGTTGTTGCAGATCAAAGTTTTGCTGCTTTGGATAAATATCTGTTTGTTTCACCATGCCCTTTCCAGACTCAAACAGAAGGGTAGGGTTTGGTTCATGATAATCAACTGGTGCCCTCTCAGTTTTCTAATGAGATGTGCTTCAGGGTCTGCATCTCTTTAGAAGTATTTAACCCTTGTGGAATATCTCACCAAAACTGCAATACCTATTGCAGAGGATGCCTAAAATTTGACTTATATCTTAGTGCAGAGTTCTGGGAAAATCAGTGAGCCAATCACACAAGTAGGAAATGCCATTTCTGGGGGCATTCTGTACACCAGTGGTTCTAAACCTCAGTCCTCAAGTGCCCTCAACAGGCCATGTTTTGGGAATTTCTCTTAGATAAAATAGCTGTCCAAAATACCAAGACCTTGACTCTGATTTAAAGCACCTGTGCAAGATAAAGGAAAACCTGCAAACATGGCCTGTTGGGGGTACTTGAGGACTGAGGTTAAGAACCACTGCTGTACATCAGTGGTGCAAAGAACGCCACCAGGTTGCTATATTAAATATATAACAGTACAGTGCTATAATACTCCCTGTGAAAAATATTAAATAAATAAATATATATAAATGTAGAGCGATTTAAAAAAAGAAAACACATAAAACGAACACAATAACATCCGGAAAATTATAAATTCAAAGCAAAAATGTTTTTTAGAATAGAATATAGTCCCAAAGGTCCAGTGGCAATGTAATGGGGTTGATTTACTAAGACAAATCCACTCTGTACTACTTGAAAGTGCACTTGTAAGTGCAGTCGCTGTAGATCACTGTAGAATTGAGGGGAAGCTCTGAAATTAGGGGAAGCTCTGCTCATTTTATTATCCAATCATGTGCAAGCTAAAATGCTGTTTTTTATTTTCCTTGCATATTCCCATCAGATCTATGGCGACTACACTTCAAGTGCACTTGTAGTGCAAAGTTGATTTGCCTTTAGTAAATAAGCCCCATTGTGCTATTGCTATGTTGTCTGTTGAGATAATAAAATAATAACCTCCAACCAAAGAGTAGATCCTGTGAAAAGCTCACCATGAGCACAGATGCAATCTACCAGTGATTAAAAGCAGGAGAATATCAGCCGCTTACCAGATATACATGACCATTCCTGTACCAGCAAATGGTCAAAATGCACTTTAGGATTAATATGGCTAACCCCAAGACAATGAACCACCACAGCTCCTGGATTGACCACAATGATGTCACTCAGAAATGATAGGAAACAATCTCATTGTGTAAAACTGTATAAAAGCTGTATTAAAATCCAGCAAAAATGCACTTACAAGATCCATGGGTCAGAATTGGCTTATAATTCAGCGCTGCACTTATTTTTATACTTTTCTCCTTGCAATTGATCATTTGCTGTGCTGGCTGCTATCTAACAATTTGAAAGAGACAGCACGGTATAGTTGTTTTGTTTATATAGCAGAGTTGGCTTACCGAGGCATGTAATTCCTGTGTTAGACATTCCTGTGGGCTGTCACAGATCCATCCTGATCCTCCAATCACTCACTGCACTCATGTCATTAAAGCGGGATTCCACCCTAAAGTGGAACCTCCGCTGATCGTATCCCTCCCCCCCTCCGGTGTCACAATTGACACCTTTCAGGGGGGAGGGGGGTGGAGATACCTGTCAAAGACAGGTATTTTCACCCACTTCCGGGCATAGACTCCCATGGGAGTCTACGCCATTTCCTGCCCTGCCGCGCTGTCTGCTGGGACACACACGGGTCCCAGTGACAGCGCAGAGATTTCCTATTGCGCGGCGCGGCTCGCGCATGCGCAGTAGGGAACCGGGAAGTGAAGCCGATTCGCTTCACTTCCTGATTCCCTCACCTAGAATGGCGGCAGCAGCCGAGAGCCGAGCGATCGATCGGCCTCGGCTGCCGGCATCGCTGGAACCCGGGACAGGTGAGTGTCCATTTATTAAAAGTCAGCAGCTGTAGTATTTATAGCTGCTGGCTTTTAATATTTTTTTTTTGGTGGAATCCCTCTTTAACGTCACTTCCAAAGGCCTCAACCGACGCATTTCATCACAAATTACATCATCAGGGGAATGGTCCACAGCTCTATTTAAATACCCATAGGATAATGTCATTGCCATGTCGGGTACTGTCAAAATGTCCTGAAGGCAAAAAAGATTCACAGTGCACAAAGGGGAGTGTATGAATGTATTACCCTGTGCCATCTAGTGTCTGTTTACAGGAATGGCATGTCCTAATATTTGGTTTTACAAGGCTGCAATAATGAATTCAATTTTACAAAAAATTACATTGATTGCAGATGGGACAGGAAAGGTAATAATAAAGTACAACATGGCTTGTGTAACAATGTCATATGCTGTATATATTTTTTTTGCACAAATGTAGAGTTATCTTTTAAGGGGAAATAATGAGGACACCTGTTCCAGTGACAACAATCTAAGAGGGGAAATCTCTTTACTTTGTAGAAATTTCCTTAAAAAGTCTTAAGAACAGGAAATGAATTGCAATCTCGATAGATAGATAGATAGATAGATAGATAGATAGATAGATAGATAGATAATATGTATTGTCATTACGAAGAAAATTACAACAAAATTACAAACAGAGGAAAACTCCCACTTAACCAGACTTTACACACATATTCATGAAAAAAAATGGCTATACAGAAGCTGCACACTTAACAACCTACTTGTTTAATGATCATTCAGACTAGCTCTCTGACCAATCGGTATTGTATGCTGTATGAGAACTTTGTTGTTACATAGTACACTACTGTAAAAACATGTATTAATATACCAAAACATGTTATAAATGATGCAAAGGTTACAATAAAACAATATCTAAAGATGGTTGACACAAACCTTCTACCAGTCCAGTATGGTTGAAATGATGGTAAGGGCCTGCCTCTCACTATGGAGACCAAATAATTTAATGACCTAGTCATAGGAACGGAACTCGGTCATTAAGTGAGGAGTGTTTGTACATACAATTTCAAGGTGCCTTCAACGTTTGAATGTATGCTTTACATACAGTGTAGAGTAGGTTTTTGTTAAGTTTTAATCACTTGCTGACTGCCTCATGCCGATATTCGTCAGCAGAAGGGCTCGTAAGGCAAACTAACGTACCTGTACGTGGCCCTTTAAGAGGCGGGGATACCCACGTGCGCCTCACGGAGAGGAAGAAAGTTCTGCCTAGTGACAGTGTCACTGATCTCTGCTCCCTGTGATTGGGAGCAGAGATCAGTGATGTGTCACACGTAGCCATGCCCCCCACAGTTAGAAACACTCCCCAGGACACACTTAACCCTTACACTGCCCCCTAGTGGTTAACCCCTGCTAGTATCATTTACACAGGAATCAGTGCATTTGTATAGCACTGATTGCTGTATAAATGACAATGGTCCCAAAAATGTTTGAAAAATGTTCGATGTGTCCACCATAATGTCACAGTCACAATAAAAATTGCTGATTGCCGCCATTACTAGTAAAAAAAAAATATTAAAATGAATAAAAATGCCATAAATCTATCCCCTATTTGTAAACGCTATAACTTTTGCGCAAACCAATCAATAAATGCTTATTGCGTTTTTTTTTTACCAAAAATATGTACAAGAATACGTATCAGCCTAAACTGAGTAAAAAAACATGTTTTTTTTTATATTTTTGGGGGATATTTATTATAGCAAAATGTAAAAAAAGTTATTTTTTTTCAAAATTGTCGCACTTTTTTTGTTTATAGCGCAAAAAATAAAAATTGCAGAGATGATCAAATACCACCAACAAAAAGCTCTATTTGTGGTAAAAAAAGGACGCCAATTTTGTTACGCGGCCACGCAACTGTCAGTTAAAGTGACGCAGTGCCGAATCGCAAAATGTGATCTGGTCAGGAAAAGGGTAAATTCTTCCGGGGCTAAAGTGGTTAAACATATATTTAATAGACATTTATTGCACCTGCATTTTGTACACATGTATGGATTCTAGGTGTAAATAATCCCTAAATGTATTAAAACCTTACCCATTAAGCCATAAATATGGGGCTGCACATTTTTTTCTTTTTTAGGTCCCAATGATTTTATCCATTTAACTATAAGGAAAAGGTTAAAAAAAAAAAAAAAAACGTTTTAAGTTATGTGGAATAAACGTTTAAAGGAGTAGAAACTACTCACTTTGCAAACTAAGGCCCCTTTCACACGAACAATCCGTTCAGGCCCGCCTGTCAGTTTTTCAGGTGGACCTGAACGGATGCTCTATAGGGGTCTATGGAGCGTCGGATGTCAGAGGTGACATGTCCGCTGACATCCGACCCGCTCCGATCCGAAAAAGTGTGATGGAGGAAAAAGCTATTTTTCCATCCGTCATCGGATCGGGTGACGACGGACACTGCGGTCCGTCGTCATACGATCTCCCATAGGAGAGAGTGGCACTGTCACAGGTCAGTTTGCAGAGACGGACCCGTCATCTTCTGCTCAGCGGACATCGCTCTGGCGATCCCCGTTGAGCAAGCGGACATCCACGGGGCGGATCAGCACTGATCCGCCCCGTGTGAAAGGGGCCTAAATGTTTTCAAAGCTTAATGAATTATGTACATTATGTGAAGCTGTGTTTACTTATATCCAATAATGTGAAAGGTAATACAAACAGTATTATTTCTGCTTTAAAATGATTGGATGATTGGTGTAAGCATAACCCTACCTTATTCATTGAATGATCACTTTTCAAAATAAACAGTGCTTTCCAAGTTTTGGTAGAGCATTCCATTTGAGTAGGCACCAACGCATTGCTAAAAAATGAAATCAAATAAAGAAGGTGGGGATCGACTGAAGTGAGAAACTTTACTATAAATGATGCCAGCACAAACTGCACATTAGCATAGATAAAAATCCAATAAATACTAATACATTAACATTTTATTAGTCAAAATATATTTACATGTTATATGAAAATCTATGCTTAAACCTGACATTTCGTTAAAAATGTTATTGCGGATACAACGCCAAGGACATAACTTTATATCTAACGAATTGCATCCCATCTCCTGCAGGCTGCTGTTTGCTATAGAAATCTGCTCTCCACTGAGGCTGGATACTCCCTACATCAGTGATCTTCTGGTGCTATGTGGGTTAAAGTGACACTAAACAATAAGCTTATTTTCTAAAAAAATAATCCATAAACATCCATTACTTAATGGTCCTGTAATTTGGCGGCTGAAAGCAATACTGTAGAAGGTCCCTTTTTAGGTTAAGAATGCATAATTAAATAGAATTTTTTTGAGAGTTTAGGAAGGGCGATCGGTGCGGGGGAGCAATTACAAGAATAATGCCATGTGTCTGTGTCTCTCCCTCCCCGACTTTCAGCTGCTGCAGGGAGAGACAAAGACACAGCATCTTTCCTGTGATTGCTTCCCTGCACTGATTGCCCTCCCTGTCTTTCTCACAACTGTTTTTCCCTACTGTTTGGGCACCCTACGGGGGGACCGATACTACCCCCATGACGGTGGCCCTGCTTGATGGTGTCACCTATCTGACTGGTCCCCTGCACCCCCATAGGGGCTAGTGAGCGCCCCTCTATGAAGGTGCCTGTAGGTACTAGCTTACAGTGCCTAGTGGGGAATCAAGCCCTGGCCACTATATATCCCCAGTGCTAAATCTATTCACTACGTTAAAATTACCGTCACTGACATGAAAACAGTCCTTCAGCACATTGTTTTCTTTGAATAAAGCAACAATTACAATTTATCATTTCAATCAAGCAATGAGCCAATAATATCATTGGTAAAATGTATCCTAAAAAAGATTATTGATAAGCTTATGAACTTGCATGGCTTTATCAATTTATACCACGATTGTTATTTGTAAATAATATAATGGGTTCTGTATTAAAATTAACAGGAACATTTTAGCAATTTTAGGAGATGTATATTACATATTTTGTGGTAATATTATCTCGCACAAGATATTAATCTTTGTGACACCTGACCACCGAAAAATAGTTCTTAGTCTCCGGAAGAACCACAACCGTAGCTCAAAGCAAACTGTGTAATATCTGTGTATATCTGGCCATGAAAAACACATTAATTTTAATTTGCAAACAAATTATTGTACATAATTATGGCTTCAGTGGGAGACAAACTCATTAGTGATAAAAGTACCATTATTTTGTTTGTGGAGGTAGAGTCCAGCTCTTAGCACATTTAAAATGGAAGCAATGTGGTTTGTTTCTACGGTGACAATTTGTTTATAATAAGAAAATTAAATAAACTGTATAGAGTAACACACACAGTATTCGTTTTATGGGTCAGCATAATATTTATCATTATTTATTAATGTGAGTTACTCTGGGAGGAAATGCTTGGACTATACATTATATTATTATCAGTCCAGCTATCTAATCTGTAAGTAAACAGGCATAGCATCGAGGAGAAAGCTATGCTTCATCAGCCAATTAAATAATTCTATCATTTATATATCTTTAAAGTAGATCTAAAACCTAACTAGGTGACATTTAGTTTGCTCTGTGCATTGTAGATCATGAACAAATGCCATGTTTTTTTTCCCCGTAAAACAGTTTGAGTCTTTTTTTCTAATTTTTTTTCCGTCTCAGTGTTGCTAATTCCCTCCAGTCTCTATTTGATTTACTAAAACTAGAGAATGTAAAATCTGGTGCTGGTGTGCATAGAAACCAATCAGCTTCCAAGTTTTTTTTTTTTTTGTCTAAACTTAACCACTTGCTGACCGTCTACTGTATATATACAGAGGTAAATCAGCTCCCCAAGCAGGATCAAGTACCGTATTTATCGGCGTATAACACGCACTTTTTTTCCCTTAAAATCAGGGGAAAATCATGGGTGCGTGTTACACGCCGATCCCCCCGCCGATCTGCCGATCTGCGCTGTCTGTGGAGCGCCGCCAACATTTACGGAGCCGAGCCGAGTGTACTGTGTGCTCGTCTCCGCTCTCAGTCACGTCCAGTCCCACCTCCTAGCCTTTACGTCCCGCCATTGGCCCAGTGTTGTGTCCATCAGAGGAGCCAGGACAAGGGGCGGGATGGGGGGCATTACTGCGAGCAGAGCCGAGTAGCCGAGTACCCTTGGCTCGGCTCGGTCTATGTCGGCGGCGGGAGGAGCTGAAGATCTCGGTGGTGGCGACGGGAGGAGCCGAAGATCTCGGAGGCGGTAGCGGGAGGAGCCGAAGATCTCGGAGGCGGCGGGAGGAGCCGAAGATCTCGGCGGCAGCGGCGGCAGGAGGAGCCGAAGATCTCGGAGGCGGTGGCGGGAGGAGCCGAAGATCTCGGAGGCGGTGGCGGTAAATTTAAAACTAAACCATGCTGCAATTTTGGGGAAGGCTGCAGGGGGACAGTGGAAGGCTGCAGGGGGACAGTGGAAGGCTGCAGGGGGACAGTGGAAGGCTGCAGGGGGACAGCGGAAGGCTGCAGGGGGACAGTGGAAGGCTACATTGATGGGCATTTAAAATGTAAGGTTTTTTTTCCTTAAACTTGCCTCCTAAAAGTTTTTTTCCTTAAACTTCCCTTCTAAACTTGGGGTGTGTGTTATACACCGGCGCGCGTTATACGCCAATACATACGGTACTTGTACACGTGATCCTGCACTTCCGGGTCTGGGGCACGCATGCCATGGGATTGGACACAGTGGGAGCCAATCATCAGATCCTGTAGATGCAATGTTTGCCGGGACCCGCCAATCATTTGGGAGACAGGAAGAATGGCAATCTGCTATGTAAACAAGGCAGGTGTCGCTGTTCTGTGAGAAGGAAAGTCTGTGAACCTGTGTTCCTACATGGCAGGAACACAGATCTCTGCCTTCCCACAGTAAAAGCACCCCCACCCCCTCACAGTTAGCAGGCACCCCCTAGGCACACATTTAGCCCTTTGATCACTTCTGATATTAACCCCTTCTCTTCCAGTGTCATTAGTACAGCGCCGGTGCATATCTTTAACACTGATCACTGTATTAGTGTCAGTGGTCCCCAAAAAGTGTCACTTAATGTCTGATCTGCCAGCCGCAATATTGTGGCCCAGCTATAAGTCCCTAATCACCACCATTACTAGTAAAAAAATATTAAAAATTACATAAATCTATCCTATAGTTTGTAGATGCTATAACTTTTGCATAAACCAATTACAGGCATACCCCACTTTTAAGTACACAATGGGGTTTATTTACTAAAGCTGGAAAGTGGAAAATCAGACTCACTTCTGCATAGAAACCAATGAGCTTCTAACCCCAGCTTGTTCAATTAAGCTTTGATAATAAAAAAAAAATAAAAAAAACGCAGAGGCAAATGCCACCACAAGAAAGCTTTGTGAGAAACAAATGACATAAATGTTATTTGGATACAGCGTCGCATGACTGGCGCAATTGTCAGGTAGCCACCCTGGCGGTATGATTATGTCAGATTTTTGCGTCTCAAAGCGGTACATTGTTTTTTCATAGAAATTTGGCGTTTTATATTTTAGGCCTGTAATTCTTAGTAATAAAACATTTACATCTGTCCAAACAAGAGTCTGGTAGACATCCCAGGTATGATAAAGTTTTAAACACTAAATCATGAATTATAATATAATAAATAACTATAAATAATTAAAAATAATAATAATATAATAATAATAATAAAATTAATTTCCCCATGATTCAAAAATCGCTCAATTCTGCAAGTGTTTAAATTTACTATTACTGTTTTCTAGCTGATTTCAAACCGCTTTTGATGTAAAGGGACACTTTTTGGATGCCATGGACATTCTCCAGTTTCTAGACAGAAAGAACAGTATATATAATATAAAATTGCACGCAGGGCACTGGATGAAGCATTACGGACAAAAGGGAGGTGAAATGACTTGATACAGTAATGTAATCTGTAAGATTACAGTGTACTGTATGTGTTATGAATTTTTTACTTTTTGAATTTGCAGCCGGGCTCCGCCCCCATGCACCGTGGCGCTTGCAGGGAATGGAGCTAGGCACACAGAGGCATCGGGTGGAGGACACAACCCACAGACACAGCAGGGGAGACATTGCAGGATCCTGGGGACAAGGTAAGTACACTGCACCAGGATCCTAAGATGCCTGAGTGTGGCTCGGGTTACCGCTAATGGTACTCCAATTTTACCCACACTTCCCAATACCACCAGGGAGGTTAAAGTAACGCAATGCTGTATCGCAAAAAAATTGCCTGGTCATGAAGGGGGGTACACCTTTCGGAAGGCAAGTGGTTCATGGAACAAGCTAAAGTTAGAAGCTGATTGGCTACTATGCACATCTGCACCAGATTTTTCACTCTCCAATTTTAGTAAAATAGAACTTCAGTTCTTTGGTATGGCTTTGTGATAGTAACAAAGGTGGATCATACCTTCGCAAAGGGGGTTATTTACTAAAGGCAAATCCACTTTGCACTACAAATGCAAAGTGTACTTGAAATTTAACTGAAAGTGCACTTGGAAGTGCAGTTGCTGTAGATCAGAGGGGGACATGCAAGGAAAATTAAAAAACAGCATTTTAGCTTGCACATAATTGGATGATAAAATCAGCAGCAGGGGCGTACTAAGTGGGGGGGCGGGGGGGCGGGCCGCCCCGGGTGCCACACACTGGGGGGGTGTCAGGCCAGTGTCCCCCCCGCAACTGAAGTGTCAGACAGCGCCGTGCCTCGGGTTCGCAGCCCACACAGAGAGAGCCCGAGGCACTGGCAGTGGGTGGCATTGCAGGGGGGGGGGGGTGCGAGCAGCACCCGAGTGGAGTGACATCAGCCGGCTCAGTGTCCCGGCACAATAATCCCCTTGTCTCTGTGGTCGCATCGCGCGGCCGTTCTGATCAGTCTCAGGCAGCGGCTGTCACTCACAGCCGAGCAGAGTGAAGCCGCCTCCCCCTCCTCCATGCACAGCACTGTGTAGACAAGGAGGGGGAGGCGGCTTCACTCTGCGCGGCTGTGAGTGACAGCCGCTGCCCTAGACTGATCACAACGGCGCGACGTGAGTCACGTGACCACAGAGAGAAGGGGATTATTGCGCTGGGTCCCGGATCACTGAGCCAACAGGTGACACTCCACTCGGGTGCTGCCCACACCTCCCCCCTGCAATGCCGCTGCCTTGGGCTCGAGGTACACTATGGGTCCTTAGGGGAGGCTGTGCACTGTAGGGGGGTTCTTTACTGTGGTGGGTCCTGCACTGTAGGGGGGTCCTGCACTGTAGGGGGTCTGCACTGTAGGGGGGGGGTCCTGCACTGTAGGGGGGGTCCTGCACTGTAGGGGGTCCTGCACTGTAGGGGGGGTCCTGCACTGTAGGGGGTTCTGCACTGTAGGGGGTCTGCACTGTAGGGGGTCTGCACTGTAGGGGGGTCCTGCACTGTAGAAGGGGTCCTGCACTGTAGAAGGGGTCCTGCACTGTAGGGGGTCCTGCACTGTAGGGGGGTTCTGCACTGTAGGGGGTCTGCACTGTAGAAGGGGTCCTGCACTGTAGAAGGGGTCCTGCACTGTAGGGGGGGTCTGTACTGTAGGGGAAGATTCGGCACTGTAGGGGGGTCTGTACTGTAGGTGAGGATTCTGTACTGTAGGGGAGTCTGTACTGTAGGGGGGTCTGCGCTGTAGGGGGAGGGGTCTGTACTGTAGGAGGGTCTGCACTGTAGGGGGGGTCTGCGCTATAGGGTGGAGGGGTCTGTACTGTAGGAGGGTCTGCACTGTAGGGGAGGATTCTGTACTGTAGGGGGGTCTACACTGTAGATGGGGGTCTGTATGGTAGGGAGGGGTGTCTGCACTGTAGGGAATCTGTGTAACATGCAGAGGGTCCAGAGCTGTGAGGGGTTGTGTAATGTAAAGGGGTGCAGAGGTGCAGGGTGCTGTGTAATGTAAAGGGGTCCAGAGGTACAAGGGCTGTGTAATGTAAAGGGGTCCAGAGGTTCAGGGTGCTGTGTAATGTAAAGGGATCCATAGGTACAAGGGCTGTGTAATGTAAAGGGGTCAGGAGGTTCAGGGTGCTATGTTATGTAAAGGGGTCCAGAGGTACAAGAGCTGTGTAATGTAAAGGGGTCCAGAAGTGCAGGCTGCTGTGTAATGTAAAGAGGTCCTTAGGTGCAAGGTCCTGTCTAATGTAAAGGGGTCCAGAGGTGCAGGGTGCTGTGTAATGTAAAGAGGTTCTTAGGTGCAAGGTCCTGTGTAATGTAAAGGGGTCCAGAGGTGCAGGGCGCTGTGTAATGTAAAGGGGTCAGGAGGTTCAGGGTGCTATGTTATGTAAAGGGGTCCAGAGGTACAAGAGTTGTGTAATGTAAAGGGGTCCAGAGGTGCAGGCTGCTGTGTAATGTAAAGAGGTCCTTAGGTGCAAGGTCCTGTGTAATGTAAAGGGGTCCAGAGGTACAGGGTGCTGTGTAATGTAAAGGGGTCCAGAGGTACAGGGTGCTGTGTAATGTAAAGGGGTCCAGAGGTGCAGGGCTCTGTGTAATGTAAAGGGGTCAGGAGGTTCAGGGTGCTATGTTATATAAAGGGGTCCAGAGGTACAAGAGCTGTGTAATGTAAAGGGGTCCAGAGGTGCAGGCTGCTGTGTAATGTAAAGGGGTCCAGAGGTGCAGGCTGCTGTGTAATGTAAAGGGGTCCAGAGGTGCAGGCTGCTGTGTAATGTAAAGGGGTCCAGAGGTGTAGGCTGCTGTGTAATGTAAAGAGGTCCTTAGGTGCAAGGTCCTGTGTAATGTAAAGGGGTCCAGAGGTGCAGGGTGCTGTGTAATTTAAAGGGGTCCAGAGGTGCAGTTGTGGAGAGGGGGGGTACACAGTAGTGACAAAAAAATATTGAAGGATGCAGAGGTATGCAGGGGACACGGTGGGTGTTTTTACATTTTATGGTGGGGGGGGGGTGCCAGATATAGGATCCGCCCCGGGTGCCAAATGCTCTAGGTACGCCCCTGATCAGCAGAGCTTCCACTCATTTCAGATCTACCCCTCAGATTTACAGCGACTGCACTTTCAAGTGCACTTGTAGTGCAAAGTGGATTTACCCTTCATAAATAACCCCCACTGTGTGTTGGCATGACATAAGAAGCACATCCTCCTCATAAACAAAGAAAACTGCCTAGGATATTTAATTGCCGGAGGAAAAAAAAAGGTAAGTTACATTTGATTTTTTTTTTATGCTATGTGACTGGAGACGTGTAACAAACATAAAATAGGCCTTATCCCAATGTGGCTGCCAAAGTGGAAATACACTTTAAGTTGATCAAGCCATGGCTATGGAATTTGCCCTCTGTTATGAACTGACAACCAAAAGCAAGGTAGACCTGATTAGGAACTAAAACAAAATATTACAGCCCACACATGCAACAAATGACACATGCAAAAGTCAAAAAGACAGCAGATCTCATATTCACACTTAAAAGCAATAGAAAAAATTGTCCCTTTAAGGCCAGAGGGCGGAAGTGACTTTTGACGTTGCTCCAGTCCTCCAAGGGCATAGGGTCGAGTGGGGGGCATCTTGCCCTGACTCAACTTCCTGCTCATCCACCCCGGGGATTGGATCAATTCCACCGCTACCCAAAGCTCCAGTATGTTGTGGAGACTACCGGGAAGCAGGAGGAGAGGGGGCACCTCTCCCACTGCCCACAAAAGCGATCTTGCAGTAAATCTGCCTCAGTGATCACTTTTGTGTTAAAGCGGACCACCCGCGTTTTAAAAAAAAGTACAGCGGTTATGGCAGCTATCTGCTGCCAAAACTCTGATATTTAAAGGCAAAGTAGCGATGTATATCTACGGTGGGTGGTCCGGAAGTGGTGGTAGTAAAAACTGTGTCTGTACTGTGTGTCTGTACTGTCTGTACTGTGTCACATGTGTCAGTTGTGTTACCGAAACTGGTGCAAATGCTTGCCTGAATTAGGTGTGGGTAGTTTTATAGTGACCTCTTGCCAAACTGCGTTGTAAAAGGTTTATTGAATTCTATTTTCTTTTTCAGGCATAGTAATATAATTACACTGGGCATTTATTATAGGACTCGGCTTTGGGTCCTGGCTCACTGATTAGTTAGATTTGCTTTATGCTGACATGACAATAGATGAAGTCAATAGTTCTTCATAATCATATTCCATATGCATCACACATACTTCCAAGTCTAGGAAATGTGGAGTTGTCCAAGATATGACACTAGAAACATAGATTTGTCAGCCCATGACAATATTTGGTTTTTCCTCCTTTATGGGAAGCTCTTCCACAAGGCAGCAACATTTCAATGTGACTCTTTGAAATAAATGACTGCATTAACTAATGACTCTTTTAAGCCTTGGCAGTGGTACCTACTGAGTCTTAGTTTTTAAGGGCGTGGAATCAATTTATGAGAGTAATAGCACATGTGCTCAAACCAGGCTGGAAAGAATCCAAGATCAGACCTGTGCCTACCTGCTAGTTATCTGCAAGAGCCCTGAGAAGTGTTACCTCCTTTCCTTATAAATGTAAACATTCCAAGAAATTTCAGGTGCTGGTAATAGATAACAATGACATATCACGGCTTCCTTAGAAGAACAGCAATTATATGCATGTCTGAGAACAGTGATGTATATAGTCAACCTTGCAGAACAAGTTTTAAAAGGTAGGTCTTAAACACTAATTACTGATATGAATTAAATTAATCTGCTCGAACTCTATAGGTGATGATACCACATTATTTCCCATGAATTAAACTACTTAGACACAGTTAGCTAATTATATCCACATAATTACATCTATAGTGTGTTTGACAACTCTCATGGATAGAAAGTAATTTCTGAGTGGAATAGACAAAACATTTTGTTTACATATTTATTCATTTTTATACCAAGACTAAGCTTTATTATACATAAATGTATCAAATTCCTATATAGCCCAGTTGAAGCCTCAGTTTCAACCAGCTAAATACTTTTCAGGTGCATCAAATCTAAAGGTGTTCATTGTGTTATAGTTCAATGTGTAGAAGCTGTAAAATGAGAGCCTTGCTCCCTGTATGGATGCAGTGGCCTCTCTGCAGAGGTCTGACATACCCCTTACCAAATCAGACTTTTAGCTTATGGTTACCATTTGTCCTTCTTATGGTTACCTTTCATTTTGAGGGGTCTGTCCCTGTGAAACAAATGCCCCTGAGCACCTAGTGGTGCAGTGCTGGGGAAGACTCACCCAAAGCTCCTCCGAAGCTCTGACATGCAGTGGTCTGTACTGGGGGAAGAGTGGGGGGGGGAAGTATGTATTGAAAAGAGGGTGTTCTGTACCGAGGGGTATTTGGGGAAGCAATCTGTACTTGAACATAATTTGAGAGATTTTTACTCTAGAAAGATTTGGGTGGCAGAGATCCTCGTACTAGGAGAGGTTTAAGGGTGAGACATCTGTAATGGTGAAGATTTTGGGGGTGTCTGTACTGGGGGATTTGTACTGGGAGAAGGGTGAAATGTTTAATTCTACTGTGTGCATTGGCCTGTACATTACATGTTACTGACCCTGACATGCTGTGCTACACACCTTTGATCCCTTCATCTTTGCTCTCTCTGCATTACATATTACTGATCCCTGCACTCTGTGCCTTACACACTTCAGCACATTATGCACTCCTGACTACTGCACTCTGTGTTATACACTTTTTACCACTGCACTCTGTGCTTTACATACTCTTGATCCCTACACTCACTGCTTTGCATACCACTCTGCACCATGCACTCCTGACCCCTGTGTCCTGCGTTACACACTACTGACCCCTGTTTTATGTGGTATGCACTTTTGACCCTTGTGCTCTGTACCTTAAACACTCCTGACCCCTACTTTCTGTATTACATTCTCCCGGACCTCATGTTCTGTACCTTATGCACTCCTGACCCCGGTGCTCCATTTTATTCTCTCCTGGCACTTGTGCTCTGTGCCTTTATGCACTCCTGACCTATGTATTCTGTGCATTTTACACTCTTGGCCCATCATAGAATACATTCAGGTTTTATTTAACCATATCACTTTAAGTCACCCCCATTCCCCCTGCTGACATAGGCTTTTCTACTCAGACAGTGGCTGCTTTAAAAAGAAAAGGGACAGTAATGCTACTTTCACACTGGGGGTGCATTAGTGATGAAGCCCGGCTAGTTTAGCAGCGCTTTTAACTCCCACTATAGGCCGAAGAAGGGGTTAATAGAGCCTGTTTTGTGGCGTTGACGAACCTCTTTGCAGGCGTTTCGGCAGCACTGCCCATTCAAACACCTGAAAAGCGCCCCAGTGTTAAAGGGGTCCAAGACAAAAAAACACCTTTTATTTAGATGCACCTTGAATGTATTTAGCTGCCTTAAACCAAAGGTTCAATTGGGCTTTAAAGTATAACTAAAGGCAAAACTTTTTTCATATTGGCTAGGGTAGACAAGGTTTATAGCTCCTGTCAGTTTTCTGCCATCTATGCCCCAATTGGGAAGATTGCCCTTTACTTCCTGTCCCATAGCTAAAATGGGAAGTGAGAGAAAATCCCCACTGAGGGAAATCCCTGATTGTCACCAGGGTCACCAGAACTAGTGTCCCTGCTGGAATCTTTCCTCTTTGACTCCGTCTAACAGGGGCACAAGATTAAAAAAAAAAACTGACATTGGTTGTAAACATACTCCACTCTTTCCAAAACCAAAAAGAAAAAAAACTTGTATCCATATATACTAGTTGTGATAGTATTTTTCTTAAAAGATGTCTTCACAAGCTACAGCTTTTCCTTGCCCTTTGTGTTGTACAACTTTTAAGACAGGATCAAGTTATCACTTCACACAATGTACTGCATGCATGGTGTGATCATTGGACATCCTCTCCTTCACAGTAATCTGTGACCATTGATACCTACTGTAGCACTCTCTAGTGTACAACATTGGTAGGAAAATTTAGCTGACTCACAGTAACTTAAAGCGGAGGTCCACCCTAAAATGGACCTCCGCTCATCGGAATCCCCCCCCCCCTCTGGCGCCACAATCGGCACCTTTCAGGGGGGAGGGGGGTGCAGTTACCTGGATAATCCAGGTAACTGCACCCACTTCCGGGCTAGCTCTCTGCGGAAAGGGGCGTACGTTACGCCCCTTTCCGCAAGCGCCCACCCCCTTCAGCAAGTGCCCCGCTGCCTGCTGGGAAACACACAGCTCCCAGAGGCAGCGGGGACCGTCCGGATTGCGCCGCGCGGCTCGCGCATGCGCAGTAGGGAACCGGGAAATGAAGCCGAAAGGCTCCATTTCCTGATTCCCATACCCAAGATGGCGGTGGCAGGACCCGATAGACGAGCGAGCGATCGGCTTCGGGTGCCGACATCGCGGGCGCGCTGGACAGGTAAGTGTCACTATTTAAAAGTCAGCAGCTGCAGTATTTGTAGCTGCTGGCTTTTAAAAAAAAAAAAAAACGCGGAGTCCCGGTGGACTCCCGCTTTAAGTGAATCGGGGTAATTGCTGTGGGTTCAGATGTAGGTCAGGCTGGAGGGCTCTACAGGTCAGGCTTCTGGTGCCGCCCCTTAATTCTAGAAACTACCAGAAAGTTCTAGAAGTTAGTCGGCAGAGGTGAGGGGTTAGTGATCTGCATATTTGTGAGAATTTGAGCAATCCCTGGGCAGGAGGCCTAGCAAGGTGGTTGGATGGGCTCATAAGTATGGAAGAGCCTGGCCAGCAAAGGTTGTTGTTGGGTGGAAGATAGAGTGTTGAGGCTGAAGTTGTGAGGCCTGTGAAGGGACCCCCGGGGCTGGTGGGCCAGGGATTCTGCCTCCAGGCTGGAGCTGAGTAGAGAGGAAGAGAAGCTGCAGAGGGATCTCCACTAACCTACCGTCTCATCCAGGAAACACCCTGCCCAGCAAGCAAAGATCTGTCCAGCAGGAGGCCTGAACAACAGTCTATGCAAGCAGCAGGATTCAAGGAACCTCTACCTAATCACCCTCAGGGCCAATAAGGGAGAAGGCTGCCAGATGCAATATCCAGAATGCCTTTGCGGGACAGTGCCGCAGCTAATTTAAATCCCTTGCTCGGGAACATTTTTTAAGACAGCCAGGTGGGTGGGTATTTTCTACTAAGGGGAAATAGAGCTCCTGCGTACTATTGAGGCTTTGATATTTCTACTAAGGGGACATAGAGCTCCTGCAGTTAGTAGAGACTTTGCTATTTCTACCAAAGAGACACAGTGCTCCGTCATACGGTTTGGGACTTTGCTATTTCTACTAAGGGGACATAAAGCTTCTACCAGAAGATATTTTGCTACTGATCCATTAAGGACTGACATTTTCTGGAGGGAGTACAGTCTAAGATCCATTTTTGCTGCAAATTGTACAGAAAGAAGTTGTCCTCCAAATCCTTGCTGAACTCAGTTTTGGGCATCCAATAACCCCTCATTCCTATCAAAGTTAAATTACCTCAATAAAACATAAAAACAAGCCCATGGACTGGTTTCTGTGTCTGTATGCAAGTTAAAAAAAAAAAAATCATGTTTCCTAGCTGTGCAGGAATAGGGGACCCAAAATTCAGCAAGCCTTTAGGGGGTAGCGCTATACTACTATCCAGCAAAGAAAAGTCCCATTAATGAATAGGCTTCATCATACCTGTTCCTCACAATGCGGAAATATCTTTAGCCCTATGTATGTTTCCTTCCTGTTGTGCAGTGCCAAGCCAAGTAAGCCAGTGTGCCTCCCTAGTAAGAAAAGTGACTTCTAATTTAAAACACTTATATAATTACTGTATCTCATTGTTATTTATATATAAAGCTTTACGCACTACACAGTTAAATAATATCTAGAGAATAAAATATTCATTTTATGAATATTTATTCAGCTCCTGAACATCTTTATTCTATTTTTCTGCTAATGAGTATAAAGAAAAGGCCATAATAGTGTTTGATATTAACAGGGTTAAATAAAATGACAAAGGTAGTTGTAGAGCACCTCTAACCTTTTAAAAGTAAATTTCTTCACTGTAGAAAGAAAAGATAATAAAATCAATTAGAGATAAGGTGGTTCAAGGTATTCCTGGAATTAAATGTTAAATAGTGCAACCTTGGAGAACCTGCAAGGCTCAGAGTAAATTATTTAACTCATACGGTGTCTTGGTGTATGGTACAGATATCAGGAAAACCACAGTTAGCATGTATTTTTAATTTAAAGTGGTTGTAAACCTCTGACACGAAATATGAGCAAAGCATATCCCATTATAGTGTGTACTTGTCTTTTTTAAGAGCACTAGGTGTCATTTCTCTCTACTTCATTCTTTCTCTGTCTGCTATTTTGTTCCTCTGCGATAAGCATGAATCACTTCTGACAAGTTTTTCTGACACCAAGAGAAAAAAGGTGACAGCGGAGGGACCTTCAGCACGCAGCCTGTTATTGACAGTCTCAGCTCCGTTCCTGTGTGCTGTGTGAATGGGGGTGTGTCCTTTCCCTGCAATCAGCTCTCAGAGATTCCCTCACTGAGCTCAGCAGAGTGTAATGTCATCTCTCCACCCAATGTTTTCTGACAGTTCAGACAAGCTTTATAAATTCTGGACTTTAAATAGCGAAGACTGCAGATAGGCAGGTGCAACTTATGTAGGAGGATTTATTTAATCTCTGTATATCACCTGAGACCAGTCACTTCACTGGGAATATGTAAAGATTTAGAACCACTTTAGAGAAATCCCATCAGCTTCTAGGTTTTATTGTCAAAGCCTAATTGAACAAGCTGTTAGAAAGATAACGTCAATCTATCTACTTCAGAGCTTCAAAGCATCCAGTCCAAATATTCTTTTAATTGGCAACCAATTTCCTTCTCCTATTTGGCAAACCGATTGACCTCAAAAATAGCTTCATTATATAAAGCCAACTACCCACCCTTGTCTGCTAAATTACTAGAGGACGTGAAGACATGGTCTGATGTGAATCTATCATGGATGGGCAGAATTGCATCTGTTAGAATTACAACCTTACCTAGATTGTTGTATTACTTTCGAATACTGCCCATTCAAGTCCCTGATGACGCTATTCCACTATTCCAATCTCAAATTTTCCACTTTATTTGGGGCACCAAAGGACCTAGGATAGCTAGGGCTACAATGTACACTCGTAAGGACCTGCGTGGTTTGGGGTGCCCGAATTCCAGAAATACTACATTGCTGTGCAGCTAGACCATTTATGCCAACTTCAGAGTTGGCATTATCGCCTGACTGGGTCCCACTGGATGCCCAGGCTTGCCCGCCACTGGCAATGGACCTTATCTTATGGGCCCTCCCGAGACACCATAAGGCTTTTTTATGCCCCACACTCTCCCACTCATTACACTTATGGGACACAAGTTGTAAGAGATGGCCCCTACGCTCTGCACACACCCCTGTGGCTCCTCTATTCAGCAATCCCCTGTTCCCCCTGGTATACATCCTGACAGATTTGGATGGGGGTGAACATGAGATTATACCGTAAAGGCAACTTTTTTTACTACCGAGCAATACATCCCTCTTCGCACTTTGTGGGCAGCTTAAAGATGCCTTCCACTGAAAACTTTTACTTACAACAAATTTTGAACTTTCTTAATTCATTACAAAAAGGTGGCTCTGATCTAACAGTATGCACCAGTGCATACAGGATGCGGCTCTCCGGTGGGGGAGAATCTCTATGCTCTACAGAGTGCTCCCCAGCCCCCTGACTACATTGTCTTACCAGGTGGCATGGGAGAGGCCCCTGAAGCACTGATGCAAATAGAGTTCAAGAATCCTCAAAGGTATCCTCAATGTTGTCCTGATTGAGGCAGGATACAAAGTGCATGCTAGATGGTATTTAGTGCCAGAGCACCGGTCCAAAATGTATCCTGGAAATTCACCCTCCTGCTTCAGGGGTTGTGGCCAGGTGGGCACAACACTACACATATGGTGGACATGCCCCAAGATTCGCCGGTTTTGGATAAGGGTTCATTCATTCATGTTTTCTGTCACAATGTTTAATATCGTTAAGGATGCTAGGGTCGCTCTAAACAAACCAGTGGAAAATGTATTTCGACATTCCTAGACACTAATTTATTTTATGTTCCTAGCAGCAAAAATTGCAATTGCCACAGCATGGAAAAGGCCTGTTATAAACATGGCAATGATGAAACACAAACTTACGTGGATCATGTTGAATGAAAAAATAGTTCTACGTGACAAACAACCCCTTTTCGATAAAAAAATGGTCCCCCTGGCTTGCCTACTTGCAGGTCCCTAATACATAGTAGAGATATTTTTCAAGTCGACCGAGGGGAGGTTCCTGGATGTATTTTTCTCCTTCCCATTCTTTTTCCTTCTTTTCTTTTGCCTTCACTGTTACCCTCACTGTTCTTTGCCAATCTTGGCATAGTATGTGTGTAGTCCTTTTTTGTAACCCAGACTCTTCTGGGCATATTTTAGGTAATATGATCCCTCAAATGGGATAGTTGCAATGGTGATAGTTGCAAGTGCCTTCATTATTGCACAATATAAGTAAGAGGCATTATTGCCACTAATACTATTTCATTATGATTAAGTTATGGTAATGTTATGCTTCCAAGTCCATGATCTTTCATATGTATATATGTTTCATCAAGGGGTTAACCAGATGGTAACCCTCCTGCGTTTATGTTATTCAAAAGCTCTAGTAGTAGTATAGTAGTAGTATATAATACGTTTATGTCTTCCTTAAACACAAGTTGATGTATGTTAGAGGGCCCCACGAAAGATTTTGTGCTGTGTTCCTTGTCAGTTTCTACCAAACCTTGTATTTGTATGTTTCTCTATTACATGCTTGGAGCAGACGTGGATTGTTCACTGCTCTACCAAATGATCTCTCTTTTTTTATTTTTTTACTTGTTTTCTAAAAAAATAACTATTGAAACAGAAAAATTTTATTAGTCCAGAAGTGTTCTACTAGTGTAGTAAACATATATAAAAAAACATGTTTACATTATATTAATTTGCAGTGAATCAACAATCACAAAGCACAAATCAAATTCCCATTTGTTGTCAGTGAAATTCCTGTGTTCTCCATTGTAAGTACAATCCTCCCATTGAATACACACATTGAATACACACCACCACAGTGTCATCAAAGAGCACATACCAGAGATAAATGATTGAGTGGTGATATGCAGCTTGGTAATACAAGTATGCATTCCTCCAGGCTTGTTAACAGACTCCTCCACCTTTCACATGTAACCACCTCTCTCAAGGATAGATATATATGAAAAAGGAACCAAAATACTCCAAAAGCACTTTTTTTACCTTAAGTATCCTATGCATTAAGGTGAAAAAACTTCTGACAGTGACCGGCCCCCCAGCCCTCCCATTTTACTCACCTGAGCCCTTCATTCCTTCGGCGGAGATATGCTGTAACTCCCTGCCTGGGGTTTTTGTCTTTTGATTGGATAGATTGATAGCAGCGCAGCCATTGGCTCCTGCTGCTTTCAATCAAATCCAATGATCGTCTGGGAACGGGGTAGAGTCCAGCGTTCTGTTACTATAGACCCAAATACTGGTCTTGGGAGCACGCCCACAAGGTAACCCCCTGGGAAAGCACTTCTCCAGGGAGGTTTACCAATGAGAGGAGGAGCCGCGAGAGCCTCCGGGGGACCTCAGAAAACGATAATCGGGGACACAAATAAAACAAACTGCACAGTGTTGGTAAGTATCACATGTTAGTTATTGAAAAGAAAGTAAGAGTTTACAATCCCTTTAAAACAATTTTATTAAAAAGAAAGATTAAAAAACTCACATCTGCCAATATATCATAACACTAATCAGTACAAACATTTTGAATCCCAATCAGTAGTAAGTGCAATACCTGGTGACCTCAGCCAGTTTGGCTCCATCTCAACACGTTTCCACAAATAGTGACGTCCTCAAAGGTCTATGTTTTGCCTGTGAGGAATACCATGCAAAATACTTTTTGTATATGAAATGTACATTTTGAATATGAATGCTTAGGGCTTGGCATATGGCATCTTCATGGAAACCGTCACATTTGAGGCACACTAATTAAAGACCACCCCTCAGACATTTGTGTTCAATGGAAGTAATTAATATTCTCCTCAGCATTGGTGGTCATTACGTCTGTGCAGGTTCCATTTTATTTGTCCTATCTGTTCTCCTTTTAATGGCTATATTTTTCCTTTCTTCTTTTACAACCTTGGCAGCCAGGATACCATCTCTGAGTCAGCTTATTTTCCATTTCATCTAAACATTTTTCTCAAACTTCATTAACAGTAACAATTCTGTTAAGCCTTATTTATTGGCTTTTTGGAATGGATTTAAATACCCCAGGTGGATGGAAACTTTTATTGCGTAAAAGTTGGTTACGATCGGTTGGTTTCATATATAAAACACTAATGAGCCTACCATCTTAATACATGTATCCAAAAAAAAATTTTTTTTCTTTACTTAAGCTCATATTCAATTCCAAACCAGGTATCAAATAGTTAATATATGCATGAAATAATGATAAAGTGTTCAAGTTGCCCTCCCATATCACAAACACGTCATCCCAAAAACATAACCAGCTTTTCCAATTTTCTTTAAATAAGATATTATTAAAAATAAAAGATTCTTTCACCATATCAACAAAAGTGCATATGTGGGGGGCAAACTTTTAACCCATCGCTGCACCCATAAGTTGTAGATAATATTTCTCTTTAATGAGAAAAACACTCTCCTCCTAATATAATTTTCAATAATTGCATTAAAAAAGTGATTTGATTGGTATTGTATAATCCTGATGTAGTTAGGAGTCAGCAGCAGGCTTCAATACCTAATTCATGAGGAATTATTGTATATAAACTTGAAATGTCCTAAGTGACCAGAATTGAGTCTATAGGTAGATATAGTCAAATCCCTAATTTTAGACCAAAAAAATCATAAGAATCTCGTATATATGATTTAATTTGTCTGGTCAAAGGTGTAAAACACTTGTCCAAATTTCTGGCCAATGGAGCTGTAAGAGACTCAGTACCTGACACTATGGGACGACCCAGTGGGTCATTCAAATTTTTATAGATCTTGGGTAACATGTATATGACAAGTGTAATTGTAAACTCCACTGTTAAATATGACTGTGTATCCCCATCTATGATTTTATCATTTACTGCTCATTTTACCACTTTTTTATTTGATCTTGTATGCTGAATATTGGATTAGCATCAAGACGAATATAAGTTTGATTGTCTGATAATTGTCTCATTACTTATTTTTCATACTTCACAGTAGCCATAACAACAATAGATCCACCCTTGTTTTACAGGAGAGTGTTGTTCTCTTTAAAGAGATATATTACATACAACTTAGGGGTGCAGCGATGGGTTCAAATGTTGCCCCCATATGCAAACACTTTTGTTGATATGGTGGAAGAATATTTTATTTTTAATAATATCTTATTTAAAGAAATTTGTAAATGCTGGTTTTGTCTTTCAGGTGATGTGTTTGCAGAGGCTGACTTGAACACTTATTTCAGGCATATATAAACTACTTGATACCTGGTTTGGAATTTAATATTAGTTTAACTAAAGGAAAAAATGCTTTTTGGATACATGTATTAAGATAGAAAATGGTAGGCTAATTCGTAACCAACTTTTACATTATAAAAGTTTTAAATCCATTCCAAAAAGCCAATTAATAAGGGTCAAAAGAATTGTTACTGATAACGAACATCAAGAAAAGTGTTTAGATTAAATGTAAAATAAGCTTACTCAGAGAGGATATCCTGCCGAAGTTGTAAAAGAAGAAAGGAAAAATGTGGCCATTAAAAAGAGAACAAATAGGACGAATAAAAGATTGCCATTGTGTCCTAATTCAATCCACATTCATTTTGAATACATAAAATCATCAAAAAACACTGGCATACATTAAAAGAAAAATTCACCCAAACCCCTGAATTTTATAATCCTCCATTTCCCTCATATCGTAAAGGTAGAACTGTACACAGTAGCTTGATCAGATCTGCCCAATATCCACAAAAAACACAAAATTTAACTTTTTTTTGGGACCACATAACCGTGGATCAAATCCATGTTTAAATTGTATAAAATGTAACTAAATAATTAAATGGACATTTCTGACACATTCACATAGAGGTAATAATGTTGAAATAAAGCGATATTAAACATGCCAATCTTTGTATGTGATATGTTACGGGATTCCACCCTAAAGTGGAACCTCCGCTGATCGGAACCCCCCCCCCCCCCTCCGGTGTCACAATTGACACCTTTCAGGGGGGAGGGGGGTGGAGATACCTGTCAAAGACAGGTATTTTCACCCACTTCCGGGCATAGACTCCCACGGGAGTCTACGCCATTTCCTGCCCTGCCACGCTGTCTGCTGGGACACACATGGGTCCCAGTGACAGCGCAGAGATTTCCTATTGCGCGGCGCGGCTCGCGCATGCGCAGTAGGGAACCGGGAAGTGAAGCCGATTCGCTTTACTTCCTGATTCCCTCACCTCGAATGGCGGCGGCAGCAGCCGAGGCCCGAGCGGTCGATCGGCCTCGGCTGGCGGCATCGCTGGAACCCGGGACAGGTGAGTGTCCATTTATTAAAAGTCAGCAGCTGTAGTATTTATAGCTGCTGGCTTTTAATATTTTTTTTTTGGGCGGAATCCCTCTCTTAAATGTCCTTGCGGCTTTTTATATGATAGTGAAACCACACAAAAGCTAAATGATAGAATGCTAGTCATAAATATCCAGTAAGGGACAAGCTTACAAAATTTCCATTAGCTAGGCATTATGTAGAAATGGGGCACACAGCGTCACAAGTGAAATACATGTCATTGATGCAGTTCCCCTAAATAGACGGGGGGGGGGGGGAGTAATCTAGAATTGATTTTTAAAAGATTGGAAGTACAATGGATAAATTGACTTGATACTTTACAACCCAGGAGCCTGAACTCTGATTTTGACATTTATTTCTGTAGATCCCTACAATATTGGTATAACAATAAAACAGTGGGAGGAGATATTTTGAGGTTCATAGGTATTTTCTGAACAAATTGCAATTAATAGGAAGTCATTTATGTTCATTGGTGTTATTGGAAACACCTCCAGACATAGATTGTAAATAAAATGCATTTTTTCATAGGTAACATTATTATTTTTTATTTTCTATTTTTGATTGTTGATTTATTTGTGTATATATATTTATATCCTGATATTAGGTTAAAGGAACATTTTCCGTTTGATTTGGAGGGTGACTGCATCTTGTTAAACCTTCTCTCTGCGATTTCGGATGAAGTAATTCTGATAATTTGTGTTAATTAATTGTTAAATTGATACCTAATTGATTCCTGGTGTGAAATGTAACAATATAAAAGGATGTAAGAATATTGCCATTGTATATCTTGTTCCTACTTGAAGAAGGGCGTAAGCTATATAGCCTGAAACTGTCGTATTTGGAACGATATGTAACTTATTACATGTGAACTTTCTACAACAAATGTTTAAAGGAGAAGTCCAGCCTGAGCTTGTTTAGCTGGGCTTCTCCTATGGGTTACAGGAGTGCAATTCGTTTTGCACTCCTGTAACCCATTTTCAGCAGAGAGCGTTGGGAAGTCCACTATCTGCTGACATCACTGGAATGAGTCCAGGCACTGCGTAATCATGACAATAAAGTCTGAATCCACCAGGTGCCTGGACTGATACCTGTCTCAGTCTCAGTGAGCCACTGAGAGCCTGAGACGGCTGCTCCCCACCCCACAGCCCAGCGCCCCAATGACCATGGAGGAGCAAAGAGGAGAGCTTCTGACTGACAGGCAGAAGCTCTCTTCTTGGGGAGCTGAGAGAACCGAGCCTTCAGCGATGTCTGGTGGCTCGGTTCTCAGTGCAGAGGCAGCAGGGGGACAGATACTGCATCCACCTAGGTAAGTATAATGGGAAAGAAAAACATACTTCTCTTTTAAGTGCAGCAATCTCAGGATTTTTCTCTATATATGGCCTTTGGGAAGGATTGATTGCTTGCATTAATGCTGTCTACTTCACCTGTGAAATTATATATATACAGTGCCTTGCGAAAGTATTCGGCCCCCTTGAACTTTTCAACCTTTTGCCACATTTCAGGCTTCAAACATAAAGATATACAATTTTTATTTTTTGTGAAGAATCACCAACAAGTGGGACACAATTGTGAAGTGGAACGAAATCTATTGGATTTTTGAAACTTTTTTAACTAATAAAAAACTGAAAAGTGGGGCGTGCAAAATTATTCAGCCCCCTTGCGTTAATACTTTGTAGAGCCACCTTTTGCTGCGATTACAGCTGCAAGTCACTTGGGGTATGTCTCTATCAGTTTTGCACATCGAGAGACTGAAATTCTTGCCCATTCTTCCTTGCAAAACAGCTCGAGCTCAGTGAGGTTGGATGGAGAGCGTTTGTGAACAGCAGTTTTCAGCTCTTTCCACAGATTCTCGATTGGATTTGGGTCTGGACTTTGACTTGGCCATTCTAACAACTGGATACATTTATTTGTGAACCATTCCTTTGTAGATTTTGCTGTATGTTTGGCATCATTGTCTTGTTGGAAGATAAATCTCTGTCCCAGTTTCAGGTCTTTTGCAGACTCCAACAGGTTTTCATCCAGAATGGTCCTGTATTTGGCTGCATCCATCTTCCCCTCAATTTTAACCATCTTCCCTGTCCCTGCTGAAGAAAAGCAGGCCCAAACCATGATGCTGCCACCACCATGTTTGACAGTGGGGATGGTGTGTTGAGGGTGATGAGCTGTGTTGCTTTTACGCCAAACATATCGTTTTGCATTGTGGGCAAAAAGTTGGATTTTGGTTTCATCTGACGAGAGCACCTTCTTCCACATGTTTGGTATGTCTCCCAGGTGGCTTGTGGCAAACTTTAGACAAGACTTTTTATGGATATCTTTGAGAAATGGCTTTCTTCTTGCCACTCTTCCATAAAGGCCAGATTTGTGCAGTGTACGACTGATTGTTGTCCTATGGACAGACTCTCCCACCTCAGCTGTAGTTCTCTGCAGTTCATCCAGAGTGATCATGGGCCTCTTGGCTGCATCTCTGATCAGTCTTCTCCTTGTCTGAGCTGAAAGTTTAGAGGGACGGCCAGGTCTTGGTAGATTTGCAGTGGTCTGATACTACTTCGATTTCAGTTTGCTGCACTGAAAGTAAAGGGGCCGAATAATTTTGCACGCACCACTTTTCAGTTTTTTATTTGCTAAAAAAGTTTAAATTATCCAATAGATTTCGTTCCACTTCACAATTGTGTCCCACTTGTTGGTGATTCTTCACAAAAAATTAAAATTTTATATCTTTATGTTTGAAGCCTGAAATGTGGCAAAAGGTTTTCAACCTTTTGCCACATTTCAGGCTTCAAACATAAAGATATAAAATCCAAGGGGGCCGAATAATTTTGCAAGGCACTGTATATATATATATATATATATATATATATATATATATATATATATATATATATAAACACTATATTGCCAAAAGTATTGGGACACCTGCCTTTACATGCACATGACCTTTAATGGCATCCCAGTCTTAAGCTGGATACACACTATACAACTTTTGTTGTTTGATTTCCTTTAGATTTACCTTCAACTATGTAGTGCAAGGGCCTGCCTGATTGCATACAAATTGACAGTGTTTAGGTTTGATTGCATATTATAAGGTTTTGGTAAATCTAAAGGAAAAAATCTAAAGAAAATTGCATTGTGTGTATCCAGCTTTAATCCTTAGGCCGCGTACACACGGGCGGACTGTTCGCCCAACTTTGTCCGCTGAACAGTGTTTGGGCGGACAGTCCGCTCGTGTGTGGGCTTTCAGCGGACAGTTTCAGTGGACAGTTGGACGGACAAGGTTTTTCGGAATTTCCGAAAAACTGTCCGCTGAAACCTTGTTTGAGCGAACAGTCCGCCCGTGTGTAGGCTTGTTCGTCAAACAAAGTTGCGCGCATGCTCAGAAAGGATTTTCACGCCGAAAGCTATAATGCAGTGTATAGGACGTCGTATTTTTCGTCCCGTCGTACGTGCCGTTCACGTCATCGCGCACGGTTTCAGCAAACTGTTCGTCCGTCGTGTGTGGCCATGTCCGTCCATGCTAAGTTTGAGCGGACTGTTTGCCGAAACTGTTGGACGGACAAAGTTGGGCGAACAGTCCGCGCGTGTGTACGCGGCCTTAGAGTTCAATACTGAGTTGGCCCATCCTTTGCAGCTATAACAGCTTCAACTCTTCTGTGAAGGCTGTTCACAATGTTTAAGGGTGTGTCTATGGGAATGTTTGACAATTCTTCCAGAAGCATTTGTGAGGTCAGGCACTGATGTTGGATGAGAAAGCCTGACTCGCAGTCTCCACTCAAAATCATCCCAAAGGTGTTCTATCAGGGGTTGAGGTCAGGACTCTGTGCAAGCCAGCCAACGGGCCAGTCAAGCTCATCCATGTCTTTATGGACCTAGCTTTGTGCACTGATATGCAGTCATGCTGGAACAGGAAGGGGCCATCCCCAAACTGTTCCCACAAAGTTGGGAGCATGAATTTTCTAAAATGTCTTGGTATGCAGACGCCTTAAGAGTTCCCTTCACTGGAACTAAGGGGCCAAACACAATCCCTGAAAAGCAAACCCACACCATAATCCCCCCTCCACCAAATGATTCGGACCAGTGCACAAAGCAAGGTCCTGACCTTAACCCGATAGAATACCTTTGGGATGAATTAGAGCGGAAAATGTGAGCTGGGTTTTTCGCATCCAACATCAGTGCCTGACCTCACAAAAGCGCTTCTGGAAGAATGGTCAAAAATTCCCATAGACACACTCCTAAACCTTGTGGACAGCCTTCCCAGGCTCCCAGAGTTGAAGATGTTATAGCTGCAAAGGATGAGCCAACTCAATATTGAACCCTACGGAATAAGACTGGGATGCCATTAAAGTTCATGTGCATGAAAAGACAGGCATCTTAATACTTTTGGCAATACAGTGGATGTAGCAATGACCCCCAAAGGGATTCTTAGAACTATACTGGGCCCCACTTGCCTGTTCTGTGGCTGCCCACTCTGTTTGCAGTCCTAGAAGCACACCGACAAATTCAGGCTCCACTCTACAAGTCTTTTTACCATTTATTGCATGCCTTGAGCAAAGATGCAAGGAGGAGGATTTAGGGTGCAGGAAATACAAGACATTCACAAACAGCTTCCTTAATAATCTTTGTTCCAGCAATATTAGGCTCATGCTGTTAATAGATTGGACAGCCAGCCTAACTTTCACAGGCAAGTTTACTTCATGCCTTTTCTCATAGCACCTGCTGAGGCATAGTAGCAAAAGCTTCTGTTCCCAGCTAGGAACCCCCAGGGGACAGAAAAACTGATCAGATCCTCCCAAATATGTATCTTCTCCCCAGCCACACCTTCTGGGTCAGCCACCCAGGGATTGGCTAGAGTCAGATAACTATATCATAACACCAATGATTGATCCTTCTTCTCTATTGCTGGAATATTCCTTCAGCAGCAGACAGAAGCAATCAGCCACCAGATTTAGGGAAAACGGTAGAGCTAACGTACTGTGCAAACTTTTAGGCAAGTGTGAAAAAAATGCTGTAAATTAAGAATGCTTTTAGTTAATAGTGTTTAGTTTAGTTTATTTTAAGTAATTAACAAAATGGAAAGTAAATAAACAGAAGAGAAATCCAAAACAAATAAATATTTGGTGTGACCACCCTTTGCCTTCAAAACAGCATCAATTATTCTAGGTAAACTTGCACACAGTTTTGATTGAACTAAGCAGGTAGGTTGTTCCAGAGATCTTGGAGAACTCGCCACAGATTTCCAGTGGCTGTAAGCTGCCCCAAATCCTTCTCTGTCTTCATGTAATCCTAGACAGTCTCAAACAGAATTCAAATGGGCTGCTGTGCCCCTATAATCCCGGCATGCAGAGATGCATAGCTGTGCATTTAGCATTAGCTTGCAGAAGGGAGCAGGGTAAGAAGAGGGAGGAGCATGGGAGTACCTTGCCATCCTAGGCTACAGGGCTGTGTGTTTCTGTTGGTGCACACAGTGTAGGGAGTAGTAATCTCTGCATGCCAGGGTGGCTCCATAGGACACTGCTAGAGAATGGCTAACACCACATGCAGCCCAGTGCATTTTTTTATGCATAAAAAATGCATAGACTGTAGGATTTCAATGGCAAAGTTGACACCATTGAAGTGAGTTTCAATAGAGTCAACAAAAGTAGAACATGCTGCAATTTTATTTTGCAAGGAACTGCACTGGAACGCATTACAGCAAAAAAACAAACAAACCCCAGAACAGAGAAAACTGCACTGGGACGCATCTGCATGCGAGCACATGGGGACAGGGCCGCTTTAAATAATTTTTTTTTTTATTATTGTTCATTTTACTTTATTTATTTGACATTTTTTATTTTAGTTTGACTTTTTTTTCCCCAAAAAATATTTTTTTTATTACTTTTATTCCTATTACAAGGAATGTAGACATCCCTTGTAATAGGAATATGGCATGACAGGTCCTCTTTACAGTGAGATATGGGGTCAATAAGACCCCGCATCTCACTACTAGGCTTGGAAGCCTGAAATAAAAAAACGATTCTGGCTTTGATCATATTGTAGCTTGTAGCTACAGGCATCATTCAGATATCCCTGCACAAAGTCAAGGACATCATATGACGGCCGGCGTTCACGAAGTGGTTAAAATGCTTTTTTTTTAACACAAAGTTGTCCATTTATACAATATTTCTAACACATAGCATGTATATACTAAAAATGACACCCCAAAATATATTCTCCTACTTCTCCTGACTATGGCGATACCACATGTGTGAGACTTCCGCAGCCTGGCCACATACAGAGGCTGAGTACAGCCAAGCATGGCCGAGCATGGCTGGGTATCACAAAGTATTGCAGGGTATCACTGAGTATGACTGAGCATAGCTGAGTATGGCTGGGTATTGCAGGGTATCACAGAGTATGGCTGAGCATGGCCGAGTATGGCAGGGTATTCCAAAGTATCACCGAGTATGGCTGGGTATTGCAGAGTATCCAGGGCCATCTTTAATATTGATTGGACCCTGGGCAAACATTTTCTTGGGCCCCCCCCCCACCCCCATGCAATTTCCCTCTCCACCAGCTCTGAGACATAAAATAAATAGCAGCTTAATTTATATTTAAAATCAGTTTGCTGTATCAAATCAGGCAGCAATTGTGATTGGCTGCCAGCGGTTACAGCATACTGACTGGTTACAGCACACATTATGGCTCACTGATTAGTTGCTAGAGGTTACAGTAAATGGTTTCTGCTTGTTAATTGGTTGCTAGAGATTACTGTACAGTAATACTGCTCACTGATTGGTTGCAAAAGGTTACAGCACATCATCTCCTCACTGCAGGAGAGCATGATATACATATGAATGCCACCTTTATTTACATATCAATGCCGACGGCTGCAGCTATTTACTTAGTAATGCCGCTGCAATTTACATATGAATTACAGTTATTTACATGTAAACACAGGGTCTGCAGGTGAATCATCTGAATACAATAGGGCAGAGCTGCGCAGTAACAGCACTTCACACTGAGATATCGGGACACCTCAAAGGGACAAGGGAATTTAAACTGGGATAGTTGGCAAGTATGAGGCAGCTGCTTTGGGCCCCACAACAATGACAGGGCCCAGGGCAGCTGCCCCTTTTGCCCTGCCTTAAAGACGGCCCTTAGAGTATCACCGAGTATGGCTGGGTATTGCATGGTATCGCCGACTATGGCTGGGTATTGCAGGGTATCACCGAGTATGGCTGGGTATTGCAGAGTATGGCTGGGTATTGCAGGGTATCACCGAGTATGGCTGGGTATCATCGAGTATGGCTGTGTATGGCAATTTATGGCAGAGTATTGGCAGGGTATTGCAGGCTATTGCAGAGTATTGCTGGGTATTGCAGATTATTGCTGGGTATTGCAGAGTATTGGCAGGGCATTGCTGGGTATTCCAGAGTATTGGCAGGGCATTGCTGGGTATTTCAGAGTATTGGCAGGGCATTGCAGGGTATTGCAGAGTATTGGCAGGGCATTGCTGGGTATTGCAGAGTATTGGCAGGGCATTGCTGGGTATTGCAGAGTATTAGCATGGCATTGCAGAGTATTGGCAGGGCATTGCTGGGTATTGCAGAGTATTGGCAGGGAATTGAGGGGTTAATTGTCGGTGAGCAGTGATGTGGGCACTGCAGATCCAGCCCACAGTACTGCTGACACCGATCTCCCCCCTCCGCTGTACCGATCTGTACAGAGCGGAGAGGGAGGAACCAGCGTCATAACATGTCGCCGGTTTGTTTACAAGTGATCACTCCGTCATTTGACAGATCGATCACATGGTAAATGGCCACGATGAGCGGCCGTTTACCGTGATCCGTGATGCAACGGGTCCTGTGGACCCGGCGGTCACGGATGCTCTCGAGTGCGCACCCCAGGCGGCGCGCAAGAGGGGAATTCTGGGAGGACAAAAACAATAAAATCTACATATCCACCTAGGTGGATGCTCTGCCTCTTCACTGAAGCGCGGGCAGTGAAGGGACGGGAGCAGTTGGCTCAGTCTATCAGTGGTGTGCTGAGAGGCCGAGTTGGCTGATGCTCAGACATCTTGGTGGATCCAGACATTTAAGTCGGGATCCTTGCAGAACCTGGAGTGACTGAGTGACTTGTGCATTCCTGTGACCCACAAGAGAAGTAGGGCCAAAAGAGCTTTGGCCCTACCTTTCCTTTGAAGCTTTGTAATGTATTATATAGACAACTCGTGTTAATAAAATTATTTACATAAGTTTTATTTCATTTTGTGTGATGAATTAGTTGTACAATTTACCCCTAGAGAAGCCGCTTGGAATAACAGGTTTTATGTTCTGTGAGCACAAGTATTAGTATCCTACACACCCCTATGTTAGGGCTTCAGGAAATAAGCACCAATTGTAAGTAAAGCATGTATATTGTCATAAGTTAAAAGTAAATAGCAATGTACAAGGATGTATGAGTAGGTGGAAGAAGCTTTTCGCTCATGATAAACTGAATGAGGTAATTATTAGGTTACAGCAGCTCAGTCTAATCACTGTACTAATCACCATACCATTGAACCCAACAAACGACAGTATCAGAAATAAACAGTATTAATAATAAGAAGAATTCCATGGTAGCTCTTCTGCAATCAATAGTCAGTAAACGTCTCAGAGTGCACGCTGTATATATATGTATCACCCTATGTATAACCTGAAAGAGGTAACACTGGCTACGAGCAACTAATTTCAGGGTCCCTGTGAAGCCGTTGGTAAGTACATGGCTCACAACTCTCAACCATCAGCCAGTGGGGCCCAGTCTTTAATGTGGTGTACATCAGTACAGTCCCCCTTTAACCCCTTGCCACCTGTACACACTGAAGTGGGCCTTCTTACATGAGGCTGCATATATGCGTACATGTGTTTGTGCTGGGAGCACATCACATAGAGCACTCCCATTACAGAAACCAAACTCTCACCAAGAGCCCCAGGTCTTCTACTAATAATTGGGAACCAAGAGTCCCAGTTCCTCATCATCTAATTGCTGTGATAGCCAATCTGTTAATAATCAGTTATCCTGTTTTTTTTTCTCTCCTCTGAATGGAGGGAAAGATACAGTTCATCTTTCTCTCTTTGGTAGAGGAGAAAAATGTAAACAAGCAAGTGTTAAAAAAAAAAAAAAAAAATCAATGAGAAAATAAAGTTAAAGCAGAAGTAAACCCATCCATAAAACAGTTTAATTTCTGGCATGTGCCAGAAATGTAACACTCCCATTGGTTGTGCTCTCAACCAAACTGTCAAACCATCCAATGGCTGGAGTCATAACTGATCACATGTGCAGCATCATGGCAGTTGTAGATTAAACAGAGGGAAAGATGGCAGCTTCCTTGGCTGAAAACAATAGGGGGGTTTACTTACACTTTAAAATAGCTAGCTCAAGGTTTGATCTAGGTCAGTGTCAGGGCTAGTGTTGGAGTCAAGGTTAGAATCAAAGATCAAGGTCAGGATCAAATGTCAGTGCCAAAGGTCAGGGTCAGTATATTTTAGGTAGGATTAAAATTTGTGTATGTGTGTGTGGTTTATGGAGGATAAAAAAGGCAAATTACACGCCATTGAGTCTGTGCCTTACTACAGGTATAAACAACAAATAACTTACACGTTTGTGGTATTGCTGTGATCGTTAGGAGAAGGAGAATTTATTTTGGGTTGTTTTTTGGTGGTAAGTTATGGTAACAGCAAGAAATACAGTATACAGCTAATTTAAAATACCCCCAAATGAAAGCCCAATCTGTGTTGAAAAAAAAAAGGTATAACACACCTGGATAAACAAAGTAGTTGTGATGATATATTTTCAGTTTTACTAACATATGTCAACACTGTGTCCATGAAAGGGGAAAAAAAAAGCTGCTGGTCCCCTCGCAACAAGAGGAAGTTTTTCACTCCACAGCCCGGGTAAGCTGGCCACTCTACCCTCCACTAAAGAGCCTCTCCCTAAGAATTGTGGTGCATCACTTTTCACTTTCAAAGCTGGATCCTTTTTCTAAACTACAACTCCCACATTTCAATGCAGCCTGCACCAAAGTCTCTTGAGTTCCTATCTGTAAGCTCCCTCTGATGGCTGGAAGCAGGACAGATATTATTATTTTGACTTGAGAGCCCAGTGAAAGCATACATAGCATTTGCAACAATGTGTCCCTAAGGTGTTATTAAACCAGGACCCTGCATTCACTATATCTGGTCTCCCGCAGTACACATAACATGGAAATGCAATAGTTTTCGTAAATATAAACTGCTAAAAACCTTTTCTCATCAGCAATTAGAGGAGTCTTAAGACTTCTTTGTGTCTGGTTAAAACATGTAGGAGGAGTTTTCTTTCTCCCCTGATTGCCTATGAGGCTGCAGAACCCCTGGGCCTCTATCTGCACAGTGCTGATCACGTGCACTCCAAAGAAAAAAAAAACTCTTTAGCAATACACACCAAACTGAGCTTGTGCAGCTTGACTTGAATTTTGGGGGGGGCACAAACGAACTGAAAAATACTGAAACAAAAATATTAATTGCAGCTACTGTGCCCTCACATGCAGCCACTGTGCCCATCATATGCAGCCAACTGTGCCCATCAAATGCACACACTCTGCCCATCATATGCAGCCACTGTGCCCATCATATGCAGCCAACAGTACCCATCATATGCAGCCAACTGTACCCATCAAATGCAGCCAAACTGTGCCCATCAAATGCAGCCAACTGTGCCCATCATATGCTGCCTCTGTGCCTATAAAATGCAGCCAACTGTGCCCTATCCATTGCAGCCTATGTGCCCATAATATGCAGCCACTGTGCCCAGAGAAATCAGCCAACTGTGCCCAGCATATGCAGCCTTAGTGCTCATAATCTGCAGCCACTATGCCCAGCAAATGCAGTCAACTGTGCCCCATCAATTGCAGCATCAGTGCCCATAATATGCAGTCACTATGCCCAGCAAATGCAGCCAACTGTGTCCCATCAATTGCAGCCTCGATGCCCATAATATGGAGTCACTATGCCCAGCAAATGCAGCCAACTGTGCCCCATCAATTGCAGCCTCTGTGCCAATAATATGTAGCCACTGTGCCCCCCACCTGCTCCCTGCTGACCCGCTGCCTGCCCAGCACTTACCCTATGATTACGGTCCGGCAGTGGGTTAGGTGGTGAGCTGTGGGGCGGGTAGCGCGGCAATGGCTCCTTTGTCCTTTGTGCATGTCTTCTTCCTGTTTTGCTAGGCAGCCAATTGGATCGCCTCTGCCTTCAGCCAATCAGGTGACTGGTATTACATCCGTACCTCCTAATTGGCTGAGAGGCGGTTCTGTATTAGCAAAGCAAATATTCATTTGCTTTGCTAATACACCCGGGGGACTGCGAGCTCAATGTTTTGCGCTCACAGTTTACCTTTTTTTGAAGCCTGTTAGAGCCTATGGCTCTAATCAGGTGCTTCAACCCCCCGTCCCCCGCTGTAATTCAGGTGCCTGGCATCCAAAAAGGGGACAGATGCCTGAATAGGGGGTACCTACAGTGCCCATGGATAGATTCATGCAATGCATAAATCCATACTACACAGAGGGGGTGGCTGGAGAGAGGGGGTACACCCTTAATGGATGCACCGTCACTGTCTCGGTGGATCCAGCTAAACCCTCATTTGGGTCCTTGTGATAGAGTGTGGCACGTGTGTTGTTCCTGATCATGTGTATGACTTTGGACCGGATTTTGGACTTTTCCCTGAACTCAGCCTGCGTTTTACCTGGACTGTCATAGAACCACGCTATCTGCCTGCTAACAGCAAGTATCTGTTTGCTTTGCTCAGTTCACACCTGCCCTGGCATGATGGCCAGGCACTATAGCATTGTGTATAAGTCCTGGGGTCCTGAGAGCAACCGGATAGGCCTGCTTGCCTTATGGGAAAGGGGGATGCTATAGGTGAAGAACACAGTAGCTAGCTATAGTGTCTGACCACCTGCGTTGGGGTAGAAGTGATATTATCACAAGCCTTTAACAAGAAAAAAGAAAACATTTTCTTTTAAGATGGACTCACACAGGTTCGCTTATTTGCTGAGGAAATTTGAAAACTTCACGCCAAGTCCAGGAACTGCGTGTAAATGCACCTCCAGCAGTAACGCAGGAGCCAGAGCCCAAATTTAACCCGCCTGATAATTTTTCTGGTAACCCCCATGTGTTTTCTAATTTTAAAAATAGTTGTATTGTATACTTTAAGCATAGGCCACACTCCTCTGGTTCTGAAGCACAGCGAGTTGACCTGATTATTACATGGTTGCGGGGGATCCACAGTCTTGGGCATTTAGTCTCCATGCAGAGGGTCAGTTGAAGCTTTTTTTAAGGCCTTATATTTACTGTATGATGATCCTGACCATGCCCACTCTGCTGAAGCTAACCTTATGTCATTACGTCAGGGTAAATGCACCGCTGAACAATACTGTTCTGATTTCCGCTGCTTGGCACCTGACTCAGGGTGGAATGACCCAGCTCTAAGAAGCCAGTTTAGGTTAGGCTTATTAGACTCCATCAAAGACTCTTTAGTACACCACCATGAACCAAAGTTATTGAATGAAACCATGCAAGTAGCTATCTGTATAGACAGGCGTTTACGGAAAAGGCGTACAGAGAGGTTTATTTCTTTGCTCTCCAGTATGCTGCCTAATTCTTTTTCATTAACCCTTCCTGAGCCCTCTCAACCTCTCCTGGAGGGTGAGCCCATGAAAATTTTCGCTACCCATTTATCCTCTAGGGAAAAGGCTAGAAGAAGATCCCAAGGACTCTGCTTATACTGTGGCAACCATGGCCACTTTGTCGCCAGCTGCCATAATAAGCTGAGAAACGCCAAGTGTCTAGTGCGAGTGGGGTCTGCTTCTATAGACTATACTGTCTCAGTTTCCCTCAGAGATAAACTATTTGTTCCTGCACAACTTAGCTCTGCCAAGTTTTCTCATCACTTCTCAGCTTTCATAGATTCTGGTACAGCTAGCAATTTCATTGATAGGGACCTAGCACACTGTCTAAAGATTCCTGTGACTAAGGTGCACATTCCCTTTTCAGTCTTAGCTGTTGATAACTCTCCCTTATCCATGGGCCTGGTCACCTTGTGGACTGCACCTATTATGCCCCGTACACACGAGCGGACTTTTCAACATCCAAAGTCCGAAGGACCGAGTCCGTCAGACTATCCGATCGTGTGTGGGCTGCAACGGACTTTTGATTCGCCAAAGTCTGACGGACTTTAGAAATGAAGCATGCTTCAAATTTTCTCGACGGAACTCCGCCGGACCCGGTCCCCTTCGAAAACTCCGCTCGTGTGTATGCTACTCCGACGGACTAAAACCGACGCTAGGGCAGCTATTGGCTACTGGCTATGAACTTCCTTATTCGAGTCCAGTCGTACGTCATCACGTTCGAATCCGTCGGAGTTTAGTGTGATCGTGTGTGGCCAAGTCCGTTCGGCCGAAAAGTCTGTCAGAACTCCGTCGGAACTCCGGCGGAACTCCTTTGGAAGTCTGTCGGACATAAGTCCTCTCGTGTGTACGGGGCATTACCCTGACAATTTGGGGAATTTCATAGGAAGACAATCAGCTTCTACTTGACCTAATTTCCTGCTTATACATCTTATATATGCTTATATATCGTAGGGTATCCCTGGCTTAAACTTCATAACCTTCACATAGACTGGGCTACAGAGGAGATTAGGTCCTGGTCCCAGACCTGCATCCAGAACTGCATTAAAACTGCTGACCAGTTGCCCATTTATAACTCTTGTGTGGTTAGTACCAGTCATGTGCCTTTACTACACTCCTATTCGGATCCTGATCATGACAATTTTTGAAAGTGGGACTCCAGTTTGCATAACCATGTGCCTTTATATGACTCTGTTAAAGCAAAAAAGCGCTGACAAGTTTATTGAATTCTCTACAGGCCACCTCTGCTGCCGATTGCCACAGCCTGAATCTTCTCTTCCTAGAAGCCAAACGTACCCACCGTCTTGCAGACTTGAGCCCTGTTTGGAAACTTCCTCTATGTCCTGAGAAGTCAAGCCCTTTGGATTAACCCTACATTTGCCTGTCCCTAAACTCCCTTGGACGCACATCCATGTTAACTTGTCCACAAGTTCCACTGCCACTAAACCTGCCAATGCGATTCAGGTAGTTTCTACACCTGGCGATTTGATTCAGGTAGTTGCTACACCTGGCGATGCAATTCAGTTGGCCTCTGCACCAGTTTTGACAGTCCATTCCATGCCCATTGAGTCTTCTGCTTCTTCTTATTCAGGACTTTCTGTAATCTGGGCACACAATACTCCTACTACATCCATTCAAACCTGTCTAAGAAGTTCAATCCATCTTTTGGATAGACTGCCTCACTCGGCCTGGTGGGGCTTTCAACTTTTTTTTTTCAGGGCTCTCTGCATTCTAATCATGTTACAGCTATCCGGCTTGACTACTGTGACACGTCACCTGCTAACCAACCTGACCTTACGGATCCACTGACTCTGCCAGGTTTGATGGTCCTGTGCTGAATGTCCAGCTCATCTTTAAGGGTCCGGGGGTTCCCTCTACGGGGGAGGGGGGTAATGTCAGGAGCGTCTAGTGCTCCTGCTCCTCATTCCAGCATCTGGGTTTTGGCTATGGCATTCTCCCTGTCTGTACACGTGCAGGCTGATTAATGTGGTCAGTCTCTGGGTGGAAACTCAAACCTCTTATAAGCCAGCTAAACTCTCATTTGGGTACTTATGATAGAGTGTGATAAGTGTGTTGTTCCTGATCAAACTCCCTGTCTGTCTGTCCTGCTCTGCCAGATTGGATTTCCCTATGTATGACTTTGAACCAGATTTTTGACTGTTCCCTGAATGCAGCCTGCCGTTTACCTGGACTGTTTGCACGTGTAACCAAGCAAAAATGTGCAAATATGCAATCAATAAACATATGACTAAGCAAATACTGCATATATAAACATAATGTGCAAAATTACAACTAATGAACGTATGACTATGTAAATAAATTGTGCTTATAAATGTGATAAATGACCAATAATAGTGACTAAGCAGAGAGAATGGATACTTTTAATGGACCCCATGCCAGAGTCAAACAAGCATGAGAACTGGGAATGTAGTCACTCGCAGGGGACAGCATAGAGGATCGACTTCAACACCATCTCATTAACAGATAAAGTCTTGAACTCCCCCATTCATAAAATAAAGAAGCTGCCACATAAAACCATAACGTAACGTAAAACCATAAACTGAGGGTTTATTATAAAAGGTAGAACACTTACATCAATAATGATAAGTTCAGGCACAGAGAAAATGTGATCACAATTAATCCAGGAAGCACAATAACATGGAGCTTGATCACTATGACTGGTGCATTTCACCCCCAGGACAATACCCTAGATGATGTCCTAGGGGACAAAACGTGACAGGGTTTTTGAAATCGATCCTCTACGCTGTCCCCTGTGACTACATTCACAGTTCTCATGCTTGTTTGACTCTTTGCCGCTGGCATGGGGTCCACTTAGTGTATTCCATCTCTCTGCTTGGTGGTGGATGCACAGTGTACAGTGAATTATATTGGCTGGTTGTATACCTAGATGTTGAATACATCTACAATTTACCCTGAACTGTTTTCAGCCCTCAGAGATTAATTTCTACTCACTGATTTTTTTCTGTTCTATACCATCAAGGACTAAAATAACATTTTCCACTCCTAATTTTATGCTTGATGTTTCACATGTGGACTCATTTATTGTCTTGCATAGTGCACTTTATTATTTGTCATTTATGACATTTATATGCACAATTTATTTACACAGTCATATGTTTATTATTTGTATTTTTACACATTATGTTTATATATGCAGTATTTTCTCAGTCATATGTTTATTGATTGCATATTTACACATTTTTGCTTGGTTACACATACAATATTGAATAGTGCTCCTATTTATTTTGATTTCATACCTTTACAATTTGTCTAATTGCAGTGTTAGCTGCTTTGCTCACCCTATTTAGTAGCACAGTCATTTTTGCTAGTGGCTGCTATAGCGGATAGCAATAGTCACTGTCTTCTCCCGGCAGGCATGACAAGAAAGGTTGAATGCAGAAAAGAAATTTGCAACATCTATAGACTGCCTAAGTGTTGGTGCTCAAGGGTTTATCCATTTCAAAGTGATACACTATATCCTTACTACTATGTGGAGTTTTTCTCTTTTCCCATATGAGGGTTCTGGTTGATTGTTTGAAAACCCTGATGCAAGGACCTTACAAGGAAGCAGCCATTGGGATATTTATGTGAGACCTGATGTTTTTGGATGTCTGGTGAGTTTAAACCCCAAAGGGGAGTGTGACGAACTTGTGGAGGGATCTGGTGAAAGGTGCACAGCTTTACAGACAACACTGAGATCACCGCTTGTGTTCATTTTGGACTTTTATTCTTACCACCATCTGATACTGCTGTCCTCTGTCTGTCTCCTTTATCACTTAGGTCAAATGAACATTTGTTAGCCTGGTCATTTTATTATTGAGAAGAGTGCTGCTTATGATGAATTTTTTCTGATGCCATTTGAGTATTTAGTATATTTATCATATAAGAAGATATATCCCTACTAAATCAAATGCATTCCATGCTAAGGAGAAATAATTATAAATTAGTATATACAAATTGAAAATTTACTTAAAATATAAATGTGCCATTGCTGACTTGTATCTTAGTGCAGACTTCTGGGAAAATCAGAAAGCCAGACGCACAAACAGGAAATTACATTTCTGGGGAAATTCTGTACACTAACTGTGCACAGAAGGCCTCCAGGTTGCCATATTACATCTAATTTTACAGAATATTGCTGCAGAATGAAAAGGAAAGGTAATTTTATTAACATTAAATTACAATTTGATTTGTGTAACAATTGTATATGCTATGTTATTTTTTTATTTGTTACATTTGTTTCCACAAAAGTGGAGTTATCCTTTAAAAATAAATGTTCAAATAATAAATACTACCTGAAATCTACAGTGGATAATGATCTGGTAAGGATTTTGAGAGGGACTTTATGTAAACAAAAGCATGCCCCCCGTCCCAAATCAATACCAGACTCTTATTCAAGCATGTAGCCTGGCTGTCCAGGAAAGGGGGCAGCGTGTGCTCTCCCTCCTAAACCACACCAGGCCACATGCCTCCAAGATTGGGGTAGTACCTTGCTGGGGGGAAGTGCAAAACCTTCCTTGTCACAAGGTACCTTGTCCCTGTAGACAAAGAAAGATAAAAGTGGCGGCACTTACAGCATTAAAAATCCATATTATTATTTTTATTATTATAAAACCCCAAAAATAGGATCAATAAATAAATAAGCAGTAAAAACATGTACGTATATATCCTCAAACAACACCTGGGGAAAAAAGGTTTTAATTTTATCAATTCATAGGAACTGGTAGTAAAAAAGAAAGATACCCCAATACAATCCCAGCCTGTGTAAAGGGCCCAAAGGTGGGTACCCGAAATCAACTGACTAAAAAGGTAAAGTAACAAAGGCACCAAGCCACTCACCCCCCCCCCCCCCCCCATAGTCATAAAGTCTAAACAAAATTATATCCGGAAACCCCACTGAAACCACACTCAAAAATAATTGAATCTTGTAAATGTCCAAATTTCACAAATATAAATAAAACAAACACAGACTTAATAAAAAAAAAGAAGAAAGGGGACACATATCCAGATCAAGAACCTCCTACATCCTCCCAAAGCTAAGTCGTTAATCTTTCCTATATACTAACATTTAACCCTTTAAAGGAATATAATCAAAATGAGAATGACAATCAAAACAAAATCTTGACCATACCCCTATTCATCTAATGGATATTAGAACAACCCACTATTGGATGTTGAAAACGGATCATTGGAGTCATATTCCACATATATACTGTCCAACAAAGATTAGAAAGTATAGAAAATCAATAAATATAATTATCTATCTCCAAGGGATCCAAAGAAAGAGCTGTGCATGAGGGTGGTGCAGCATCACTCATTACAATGAGACACATCCTATTCAAAGTTCAAACCACCCGGAATCCAGGTCTGCAAATGAAAAATCCAAAATACCTCCCTCCTGTGCAGCAACCAAAAAAGGTCCCCTCCTCTAAGGGGGAGCCTTACCTTTTTCACAATCTGTACCAATGCAAAATTCAAGTTACCCCTGTGATATCTATTATAATGTTTAGCCACATTAGTTGATTTTTTTAATCTGATATCACTGAGAGAATTTGTCTCTTGGATGCCTAGTTGCGTCTCCCACATATTGGCCCTGGCATGATTTGCATGGGATCACATAAATTACATAATTAGTGTTACCGTTATAAAAATGTTTCAGGTTAAATTCCATATGGTTAACACTTGATGTAATCACTTATCCACCCAAAACATGGAGATAACAAGGACACATCCTACCCCCATATTTATAATTTACTCTAAAGTGTAACTAAGTGGTGTTAAGGCTAAGTTTAGAACAGTGCAATCCCCGGGCATTGTGGGCGCATGGGGCGCCACCCCCTCACCCCACCTGACACCTCCGCCGCTCCCTATTCGTGTGACCAGCCCCTTTCAGGATGCTAGACACATGAAAAAATATGGCGGGGATAGGCGTGGTGTGTATTTTGAAAGCACGTGATTAGAAACAGAGGCTCTAATAGGCTTCAAAATAGGGTGGGCTTGGGGCGCAGAGCACCCTGTGGTGTGGCATAGTGAATTAATTTTCGCTATTTTCACACTATAGTTCCTCCCTGCCAATCAGCAGGCAGGTCTCCTGATTGGCCAAAGCATTAGGCAATCCTATTGGATGACTAACGCTTTGGCGGAAGAGAAGACATGGTGGAGGAAGCCTGAGGAGCCGAGTGGGCACAGGAGCCGAGGAGGAGAGCCGCCGAGGAGAGCCCCATCACTCCAGGAGAGGAGCAGAGCCCCGCCACACAAGCGGTAAGTGACATGGGACTGGCGGCGGGAGGGTTAGTGAAGTGACAACCGCAACGTGCCTGAGTGTATTTGATGGGCACAAGTGGCTGCATATACTGGGCACAAGTGGCTGCATATGATGGGCACAAATTGCTGCATTTGACAGGCACAAGTGGCTGCATTTTATGGTCACAAGTGGCTGCATATGATGGGCACAAGTGGCTGCATATGATGGGGCACAAGTGGCTGCATTTGGTGGGCATAAGTGGCTGCATATGATGGGGCACAAGTGGCTGAATTTGATTGGCACAAGTGGCTGCATATGATGGGCACAAGTGGCTGCATTTGATAGGCGCAAGTGGATGCATTTGATTGGTACAAATGGCTGCATATGTTCTGTCCACCAGATGTTTATGCTGGTTCTTTGTACCTGCATTGTTAAATTTACATGTAAAGTGTGTAATTTACATAAGATTTAATTTACATAATTTACATAAATGATGTGCAGGCTCCATCTAGCATTTCTTTTTGGTATTCTGTTTTATTTGATTTACTGTATGTGTAATTAAGGAAGTTGTTAATAAGCAGGAAGCAAGACATGTCTTGCTGAATCTATCGCCATCACCCCTTAGAGAACTTAAAAAGTAAGTTTTTACTATCACATCTTGTATTGTATGTCATTGTTTCTGCAATGTATGCTGTATTGTATGCAATATTGTACTTATTGAAGTCTATTTCTGTTATTTTGTAGTTTCACCTGGCTTGTTCTAATACAACTGAGATCAAAGACATATGGTATGTGAAGTTTATGGGACAAGTAGGTTTAGCTATACGTCCTTGAGATAGAACAGCATATACTGGGCACAAGTGGCTGCATATGATGGGCACAAGTGGCTGCATTTGAATGGCACAAGTGGCTGCATATGATGGGCACAAGTGCCTGCATATGATGGGGCATAAGTGGCTGAATATGATGGGCACAAGTGGTTGCATTTGATGGGCACAATGGCTGCATTCTATGGGCACAATGGCTGAATTTTATGGGCACAGTGGCTGCATTTGAGAGGCACAATGGCTGCATTTAATTTTTTTTGCTCACTCAGTAAGAACTGTTGATATGGAGTGCCTTCTGTTCTGCCACTTCCAGTCTGCAGCGATTTACGTCATTTCCCTCGGCGTTTGTGCTTGCCTGTGCTCCTGGGAGATGTGGGTCATTCTTTCTCAGTAGTCAGTGGGCAGTGCTGGAGGCTAGTATCAGTGCTCCCACAGTGCCACGAATCAGTGCCCACCAGTGCATAAGTGCCAGCAATCAGTGTCACCTATCAATGCCCACCACTGGTGCCAAACAGTGCCTCATCAGTGCCACTTAGCAGTGCTGCCTATTAGTGTCACCTATCAGTGCTCATCATTGCCAGCTATCAGGGAATGAATGAATGAATTGATGAAATATTTGTATAGCGCACAATGCGAACTGAATCGCCTCTAGGCCACCTATTAGTGCCCTTCAGTGCCACCTATCAATGCCCTTTAGTGCCACCCATCAGTGTCACAATGACAAGGTGAAAGCCCTCTTCAACAAAAGGGCCCCCAGATTCCGCCCCACCAACCCTATGTGAATGAGTATGGGGTACATTGTACACCTACCCATTCACCTAAAAAAGTGGTTCTTCTCTCCTCTCCGGGACTTCTAGCCCTCTCAGGTTCTTCTCCCTCTGTCTACTGTCTTCTGCCTCTGCCGGATCTTTTCGCTATTTTGCCGGGTCTTCTTCACTGTCTTCCCCCTCTGTTCTTCTTTCGATGTTGACTCAATATTCTCTCCTGCTCTAATGCTTAGTGCGTGGTGTGCCACTGCTTATTTTGGCATGGGGCAGGGCCTCCGGATGAAATCACCAGGTGACCGCGCCTCATGCCAATATAAGTAGTGGCACACTGCGCACCCAGCATTAGAGCAGGAGAGAGCATTGAATCAACATCGGAAGAAGAACAGAGGGAGAAGACCCAGCAAAAGAGTGAGAAGATACCAGAGAAGACCCGGCAGAGGCAGAAGACAGCGGATAGAGGGAGACAAACCAGAGAGGGCTAGAAGACCCGAAGAGGGGAGAAGAACCGCCAGAGGCAGAAGACATTAGTGGAGGAGGCAGAAGAGCTGGAGAGGGGAAAAGAGATCATAAAAGATGCCTTAATAAATTACTTTAAAAACGTGTAATGTATTTCATTTTTGATACTTTTTGTTAGGTGAATGGGTAGGGGTACAATGTACCACATACTTATACCCATATGGTGTGGGGCCAGAATCTGGGGGCTCCCTTGTTAAAGGGGGCTTCTAGTTTCCGATAAGCTCCCTGCCCACAGGCCCGACCGCAACGGCCAGGTTTGCCATGAAGATACCCTTGTCCTTGTCAACATGGGGACAAGGTAGTTTGGGTTGGGGGCGCAGGACCCCCTCTGCCCTAAAGCACTCACCCCAACATGTTGAGGGCATGTGGCCTGGTACTGTTCAGGAGGGGGGGCGCTCGCTCGTCCCCACCCCCTTTCCTGTCCTGCTGGGCTGCATGCTTGGATAAGGGCCTTGTATGGATTTGGGGGGGGATCCCCATACTGTTTTTTCAGCATGAGGTTCCCCTTGAAATCTACACCAGACCAAAGGGCCTGGCATGCTCTTGGAGGGGGAACCCATGCCGTTTTTTTTTATTTTGGTGTGGCGTTCCCCTTCAAGATCAGAGAACAAGTCACATGCCAAAGTCGGATCAGCTAAGGCCGTGATCCAACGTTGATCTGACTTCAGTGATATTCAATCCAGACCAAATTCAAGTCAGGGCAAAGTAGTGTAGGGAACATTTTTAAAGTCGGCCTGAGTTGTGTCGGAACAGTTAAGACGGCTCTCGTAGGGAAACATTGATTTTCACACGTCATGTAAAATAAGCTCCCAATGTCGGAGCGTTTGTTGTACCAGTGTGAACCCGGTCTAAAGATCTTGCCACCCATAGTTCTTGAAAACTGCGTTACCTGTTTTATAGTAAAGTCCTGCAGGCAGACTTTGACCTAGCAGGGTCACTCCAGGGTTTTGGTGGCAGAGTAGCCTCCGGGGGTTTATACTATCCTACATCAAGTTGCCCTTTTGCACTCTTGGTGATCCTTATAGATTAAGTTGGTCAGGGTATATGGTAAGACCTGGGCCCGGTTACCTTTTGTGTGGCTTACTATGTGTAATGTTGTTCTGCATGGGGGGGGGGGGGGGGGGCGACAACACTTCAGAAGGATGGTTGGCACAACAGGGGCTTGATCAATGCTTCACCTGCCCGCAGTCAACAGGCAGATCACTGTTGATGGGTTGCCAACCCAGATATATAGATTTGCCCTAAATATGAAAAGTAGATATGTAAGTGGTTTTCTACATAAAATTTCAAACTCTGCCCCAACCCCATTTCCTGCCCCTGCCTCCATTTTTTCTAAGTTTATCCTTTTCAGTTGTCCATAGAAGAAAAACTTTTTAATGTACAAAACAGAAGAAGCCGAAAAACTGCAAGAATTTTGTGGGACAATTCCTGCAATATATGTTATAGAGCCAGCGTACATAACAGACCTAGTGTTTCACTTAAACAGTGATATCTGGTTCCAGATTTCTTTCATGTTCTTGTTTGCAGTGACTTTTGAAATCAAATAAGAAAAATACTTATGTTCATAGACAGGTCTTGCAAATTCTTGCAAGAGAAAAACACTTTTAATATAGAAGATGCTGAAATAAAGAGTCTCTGGTGTAGTATCGAAAGTATTAAGTGATCTGTTTGCTTAAGCAATATTACACAAAAGCCATATATTCTGAGTCTCTTATTTATTTTTTATGTGGAATTACCAGCGAATCCAAGCCCAGCATATATCATTAGACCAGAAATATTATGTTCTCAATTTTTAATTGCAACAGAATCCTCTGTGCAATCAATCTTTAGTGACAGCTGGCTGAGATGCACACCCCATCAGTATATTTTCTGTGCTGCTTGGGTGAAAGGTGTGCTCCCTGCAGCCACTGACATCACACCTTGGGTGTTAGTTTCCTGGAGAAACATATGTTAAGTCCACAGTCTGTTCCAGCTTGGGTTACTGGCTAATTTTTGAAAACCTTCAACCTGTAAGGGTGTGTGATGAGATCCACATCTGTGACAAGTGAATAACAGCCACAATGATTGACAAAGCAATCATATTTCATTGGCAGTCAATGTGTTATAGAAGGATGTTACTAGACTTAAAACAGCCATCCATTAGACACACGAATGGCAAAAAAAGAAGACGGGTAATACTTTCAACATAGTACAGATAAAACAAAAATGTTTAGACTGATCTGACAAAATTACTATTTTATATGAATGTTATGGTTAAACACAGAGTGTTTCTAAAAGGCACATGTAGTGGTTTTACACATAATTTTATTTATTTACTATTGTCAAGAAAAAAATGTATACGGTAAATATGAATATAATTTCTTATATCTTTTCAGTAAGTGGAGCTTTGGATTGCTTTCCTTGTATGTATCATCATCTGTTTTCAGGTTGTATAGAGTTGCAATTTACACTTGCACAAGAGGATGAATCATCACCTTATTGGGCAAGGTTTTGATGTAAACGTTAAAAAAAAAAAAATGTTTTTCTTTAATGCAAAATTAATGCTGCTTAGAAATATTTGAAATTAGAATGTCTGTCTCACCCATTGAGGGGCACAGGTATTCAAATACATTTGGCTTATACTGACATTGAGTGAAGGATTGTACACTGGCAAAGATAAAAAATCGTAAGCCAGCCTTTGATCTATCTAGAATGCCTCAGATTTTGCTTGTGCTGTAGAAGACATCTTTTCTCAAGCTCTCCTGGATTCCTCTTTTATGACCTCACTCAAGATTTCTCGCTACATTGCTGTTGCTGTTGCTACATTGCAGGAGAATTTTTTTTATATTATAATGCACTGCGTCACCTTTAAACTATGGCCAGCAGGCCTGTAAGGGCCAATAAAGGGGCCTTTGTTTAAGCCAGCTCCCTCACTGTGAACTAAAGAGGGGAGGAGGGCACAGAGCAGCCATAGTGTCCATAAATTGGGAAAGCATCGGAAAAGGTGATAAATTGAACAGGGAGAGATTAGGTCCATTACAACTTGTACTTCAAATGATAAATTCACTTTAGAAAAACAAGCAAACAAATACATGTACATTTTTTTGCAGGTGTAAAAATGTGCATTTTACAATTTTCCTTAGGAGCCTGCAGAACATTGGACCTGCAATCAGCAGATCAAAATGTGAAGTGTCAGGTTCCTGCAGACTCCCAGTACAGCTGTCTGCTGTTTCTCCCATACAGTTACCAAAGAACAGGAAGAATCAATGAACTTTGAAGGCTCTCACCCAGTGTCGTTGCTAGGGGGGGGGATGAAGTCCACACCCGAGTGCCAACCACTACAGGGGTGACACATTCCGAGGGTGACAGAAGCCCTGGCTCCCTTTTTGCAGTTTTTTTTCAGCCTGAAAACCTTTTTTCAGCACCATGGCCCTGCCTGGCCTGTCTTCTCCTACTCCTTCTCCACTCTGTCTCTCACTACGGCGCTGCTGCCCAAGCCTGTCATGGTTGATTCTCCACGCGGGCGGCACAGCTGCACACTGTCTTCTCCTCTCCAGCTGCCACCCGGGTGTTCCGTGTACCTGAGCCACCCGAGCTGGGGCGATAACGGGGGGAGGTGGTGAGTGTCGGCTTGCGATGGGGGATTACTAATAGCGGGGGTTCTTTGTCCTGGGGGTCTGTACTAATGGAGGGGGGGTGCTATGTCCTGGGGGATCTGTACTAATAGAGGGGGTGTTATGTCTGGGGGGTCTGTACTTATAGAAGGGGTGCTATGTCCTGGGGGTCTGTACTAATGGAGGGGGGTGCTATGTCCTGGGGGGTCTGTATTGATGGAGGGGGTGCTATGTCCTGGGGGGGTCTGTACTAATGGAGGGTGGGTGCTATGTCCTGGGGGGTCTGTACTTATGGAGGGGGGTTCTTTGTCCTGGGGGTTCTGTACTAATGGAAGGCGGTGCTTTGTCCTGGGGGAGGTCTATACTTGGAAGGGGGTCTGTACTGATCGAGGAGGGTCTATATTTATTGGTGGGGGGTCTGTACTGAAGGAGGACTATAATTGGTGAAGGGGGTTTGTACTGATGGAGGGGGGTCTATACTTAGTGGAGGGCGGTCTACTGAAGGAAGGGGGTCTGTACTAAGGGGCGACTATAGTTGGTGGGGGGGGGTGGCACCATGTTTTACCGCACCAGGTGACACCAACCCTAGTGACGCCACTGCTCTCACTGGCTCCCTCGTAGTTTAATCAAGAACTACAAACTGTCTGCTGCAGTGGAAGACAGGACTTGTAGTGCATAGATTTACAGATCTCCCCCACAGCTGCACCATTGTTTAATTGTGACAGTGAATGCAAGGAGAGGATCCTCCACCTGCTGTAACAGTGAAGGATTGGGGAGGGGGTGATTACATTCTAAATACAACTGTACATGTTACTAAAAGAGAACTTAGCCTTTAATTATGCTTGCTTGCTCTTTGGCAGTTAACCACTTTGCTGCCATTTTTAATTTATTATAGAGGGTTTTGTATTCCATTTTATTTTGTGGTTAATTTGATGTCAGCTGTCAATTGTAGCTGCTGTTCTGCTTCAAGTCGATTTTCCTAAAGGGGTTTTTTTGTTTTGCGTATTGGTGTTTTGGTATTTTTATTTATTTTTGGGATATATTGGTTTTAGTTTTCTGTTAATAGGGCCTTTATCTTAGGTTAATGCATTTTTATTTTTATTTTGGTGTGCTCAAAACGATGCATTTGCTTGTTATTGACCATCTGTTGTTGAAGCTGCCTTTTGTACATAGCAAACAGCTGCATCATTTGACAGGAAACATTTTTTTTTTTTAAAACAGTTCTGCTGATGTCCTGTTTGAAGACCAAGTGTGTGGCCCCCAAAATCAGATTGGGAGCACTAAACTGTAGCTGTATCACCTCACATGAGACACTTACTTAGAGTGGCGTTACCTCCTTGAGACCAGACAACAGATTACACTCACAACATCACTCCCTCACAGAAGGACTGCATCCTTCTCATTATTTCTCTAGTTGATGACATGATCTGTTCCTACCTGTAGTGATGGACGAACTTCTGACGGGACGTTTCGCGAACACGGCGGGCCCCATTGACTTTAATGGAAAGCGAACCTTAAAAACCTACAGGTCCTATTTTCAGCCACAAAATACTTACTAGCTGTGCCCACATAGTCCCACCACATGGACACTGACATAACAAAAGTATGAAGTGAATTTGGGATCGACAACGACAAGCATTCTTTTTTTATCTGTGAAATTTTTAAAATTTAGGAGAGCATGAAGGCCATGGAGGAGAGGCAAGGTCAGGGCAGGCTATGAAGGGGGTGCAGGAGATGATCAGTGCCACAGTCAGGGCAGCGCAGTCCTGTGCCAGTGTCCCAGTGTGCCAACCCGTGTTTGAGCCCCTCCCTCTGCCCGGCCCTTACCCCCACCTATGCAGGGCTCCACTGCGGTGGTCCAGAGGTGCCAGTCCAGTGCTGATCCTCAGCCATGGTGCTGGCACTGCCTGCTGATTGGCATCTCTGCTGCCTTTCTCCCTCACTGACACCAGCACTGAGATAGAACACTGACACCAGCACCGCGATAGAGACTGAGCACTGACACCAGCACCGAGATAGAGAACACTGACACCAGCACCTTGATAGAGAGCACTGACACCAGCACCGAGATAGACTGAACACTGACACCAGCACCGAGATAGAGAACACTGACACCAGCACCGAGATAGAGAGCACTGACACCAGCACCGAGATAGAGAGCACTGACACCAGCACCGAGATAGAGAGCACTGACACCACACCCACACCAAGATAAAGAGCACTGACACCACACCAGCACCGAGATAGAGAGCACTGACACCACACCAGCACCGAGAGCCACTCAACCAAGTCTGGTGCATCCTTTGACGTAATCGCTCGTGCCTTCTGCAATTTGCCACTTTGGCTCAAGTTTGTTGCTCCTGCCCTATCCCTACCACCCCTGTGGAATGGCCTGCCTCTTCCTCTGCCTGTCATTTTTTAAATGACCCTGTGACAAAAGTCTCTAGAGAAGTGCAGTATGTATGTGTAAGAAGGTATATAACACCCCGCTTCAATCTGTCGTTTTTGGGGGCCACTGGTCTATCACACCAGTTATAATACTTTTTTGATTTGCATTTGTCACTCTTTGCAGTATCGCTGCTGAGCCGCTCAGCAGCCACAATGCTGCACAGTGGAAATGCACTATACTATGCTTTCTATATGTGCAAGTTTTTTATACGTGGATTACACCACTATATACTGCACACCAAATACTACACCTATCGGTCAGCAGTTAAGTATAATATACTTTGTATATGTATATGAAAGAAAGTATATTATACGTGTACAACCCTATATACTGTACACCTATACCAGTCCTTAAAAGGACCTTTGTGGACCTAGTAGCTAGTGATTTGCAGACTGTCCCTGCTCAGAACACCAAACTGTCCCTCAGTCCCTACACTGATAAAAGACAGCTGCAGAATCGGTCAGCAGTCAAGTATAATATACTTTGTATATTTGAAAGAAAGTATATTATACGTGTACAACCCTATATACTGTACACCTATAAAAGGACCTTTGTGGACCTAGTAGCAAGTGATTTGCAGACTGTCCCTGCTCAGAACACCAAACTGTCCCTCAGTCCCTACACTAATAAAAGACAGCTGCAGAATTGGTCAGCAGTCAAGTATAATATACTTTGTATATTCGAAAGAAAGTATATTATACGTGTACAACTCTATATATTGTACACCTATACCAGTCCTTAAAAGGACCTTTGTGGACCTAGTAGCTAGTGATTTGCAGACTGTCCCTCAGTCCCTACACTGATAAAAGACAACTGCAGAATCAGTCAGCACTCAGCTCAGCAGTCAAGTATAATAAGCTTTCTTTATTTGAAAGAAAGTACTGTATATTACAACCCTATATACTCTACACCTATACCAGTCCTTAAAAGGACCTTTGTGGACCTAATAGTAATAGCTAGGGATTAAACTGACTGTCCCTGCTCCACACAGCATCCTGTCCATACACTGACAAAAGACAGCTACAGAATCAGTCAGCAGTGCACTCAACAATCACCAGCACAACCGTGCACCAGAACCCTATATACTGTACACCTATACCAGTCCTTAAAAGGAACTTTGTGGATCTAATTGTAATAGCTAGTGTTTAAACTGACTATCCCTGCTCCACACAGCGTCCTGTCCCTACACTGACAAAAGACAGCTGCAGAATTGGTCAGCAGTGCACTCAGCAATCACCAGCACAGCAATCAGCAGCAGTGCACCGAACCCTATATATATTGTACTACACCTATACCAGTCCTTAAAAGGACTTTTGTGGACCTAATAGCTAGTGATATGTTTCACTACAAGTCTCAATTGGCTGTCCTGTACCCCATGATGGATGTGTCATCATGGGTCAAAGTTCTTTCACAATGTAAACGCATCATATGTCCGCTGGGCGAACAGCGCCAGAAGTTCGCCGGTTTGGCGAATCGAACACGCAAAATTCACCGCGAACTGACCGTCGGGCAAACTGCAAGGCCATCTCTACCTACCTGTACTGACAATAAAGTCCAAAGCATTTTTGAAAAAGTATTACTGAGCAAGTACTAAACTACTTAAGCTTGTCTCAGATCTTTACCATGCATCTTGGCACTTTATTACACCCTTGGGCATAGAGGAAAGCTACCATACTTCACTCCACAAGGCCTTGCACACTGTGGCTCCAGGCTTGGTCCCCAGGCAGGCTCTGTACTGCAGCGGTCTCCAATATGGAGACTATGATACTAAGTAGGGAATATGATGTACTAATTGTTCCCACACTATAAGGGCGTCCATCACCTTCTACTGTCACTGTTTCCTCTGCCAGCTGGCTGCTTCTCTCTGAACACTATTTTGTTCTTGACCTCAACAATTAACTGACACCGTAGAGTCCACTCTTGACTATAACCTGGAGGATTAAATATATATTTACTCCCAGATCCCAGCTCTTTGTGATACACCATGACTACACCCTTATAATACTCATTAATCTCATCTTCCCCAGTAAATTACAAATACAACGTCTCATTTGAAAGGAAACTCCATTTACTGAACAGTCAAGTATTTACATTGGAAGTAGTACATCATGGTGCAGAATGACATTTTCACATATTTCACTGTACATGACATTCAATTTGTTGTGAATGATTTGGCTGTGCTGTTACCCTGTGCTGCTATTGCCTGGTGGTGCTGCCATATCTTAAAGTAGGAAATCCATAAAACAAAGTCCATGCTCATGGTTACCCTTATGCCGCGTACACACGAGCGGACTTTTCAACATCCAAAGTCCGAAGGACCGAGTCCGTCAGACTATCCGATCGTGTGTGGGCTGCAACGGACTTTTGATTCACCAAAGTCTGACGGACTTTAGAATATGGAACATGCTTCAAATTTTCCCGAAGGAACTCCGCCGGACCCGGTCCCCTTCGAAAACTCCGCTCGTGTGTATGCTACTCCGACGGACTAAAACCGACGCTAGGGCAGCTATTGGCTACTGGCTATGAACTTCCTTATTCGAGTCGGGTCGTACGTCATCACGTTCGAATCCGTCGGAGTTTAGTGTGATCGTGTGTGGCCAAGTCCGTTCGGCCGAAAAGTCTGTCAGAACTCCGTCGGAACTCCGTCGGAACTCCGGCGGAACTCCTTTGGAAGTCTGTCGGACATAAGTCCTCTCGTGTGTACGGGGCTTTACAAATGGGTCCCATTGGAGAGGAATGAAGACAGCAAAGTGGAACACATGGCACACTACTCCTCTCTATAAACTTCTCACAAAACACAATAATCACTTACATACATCAGCCATAAATTAAAGCCATAAAACACAATAACATAATATAAAGTAGACACCTGCCTACAGGCCAGGTTTACACCACTGTATCCCTTGCAGTATCTTAATTTGTGTAATAAAACCAGCCTCTGCTCTTTGTCTCTAGGACATGAACTTAGTATGCGCATTCAAATTTGTTCTGCTGCTGGTTAATTTTACTCTATTGTATCATCTGTGGTCTCTTAATTCTTGTATGTAAACACTTCCCTGTACTCTTTGTCTCTAGTACATTTTGACCCTGATTAAAACTGTCTTGCTACTGGTCAATTTTGCACTGCTGTATTTTCTGCAGTATCTTGATTCTTGCAAGGCCCCAGTAAATTCTCCCTCATTAAAATGTCCTGCTCTTGGGCAGTTTTACACTCTTGTATCATCTGTTGTGTCTTAATTCTTAAAGTGATATTAGTCCATTAGTGAGAGCAGGCAGGGACAGCCATAGCAAACTATCTATCAATTTCTTCTGGTCCAATTAAATTTTCTACTATTTGATGAAAACGCATGTGCCTCTGCCAAAACAATGTAAAAAATAAAATAAATGTAAAAGCCAGACTGCTGGTTGGAAGCTAAACAGTGGGGACTTTGAGTAGAGAGTGAACAAGTCTTGCTTTTTGACTGCTGGTGATTTCTGTGTTGCATTTTTGGGGCTTTTCCTTGTAGCTTTTTAACACCTTTTTCTGACACTTTTTAAACAGCTTCCTTCAGCCTACTAATTAAGGGGAGTGGTTAATTGGTCACAGGTGCTTGAGGCCTTTATAACCTTCTGTAGAACTCATTGTGAGCCTGCTCATCTTTGTGCCTGCTGGAACTCTGTCCACGTGGAACTGGTCTAAGTGGTGAGTTAAAAAACAGAGTTTATAACAGGGGTCATAGTACCTGTGTAGTGTGAGTAGCTGAGTGTTGTCTGAATAGTGTGTGTGTGGATCGTTAGTACTTGTGTACTGTGCACTTGTGTATTGCGAGTGCACGTAGGCCTGCCAGTGCACGTAGTTCTGCAAGTTCACGTAGGTCTGCGAGTGCATGTAGTTCTATGAGTGCACGTAGGTCTGCGAGTGCACGTGTCTTGTTGAGTACCTGCGTATTGTCTTGAGTATTAGTGTCAGGAAGTTAGTTGTTAGGTAATTTGGACAGGGTATAATCCCCAATCTCAATGCCCGATGGGTGTGGAGAGGTGACTCGTTGTACATCTTGCGGCATGTATGAGTTCCTTGATCATCCGATCGAGAGTGAATACTGCTGTGCAAAATGTAAGCGCATTGTTTCCCTGGAAGCCCAGGTTCTGAATCTGGGGAAGCAACTGTCAGTACTGAGAAGTCCCTCCATACTAAAGGAGATCCAGGAACGTACAGGCAGGTGCTGCCAGGGGCCAGCACAGAGGTGGGCGGAGACAAAGAGGTGCAGGCACTAGCAAAGAGTAGATGGATGGCAGTCAGTAAGGGTAGAGGGGGAAGTGCCAGGGAGGCCGATCCAGGGCTAGAGCATCCCAATAAGTATGCTCCATTGAGTGACATTGGTGAAACCAGTCAGGGACCAGCACTGCTGGAGCTGAGGGACTCTCCTAGCTGTCGGGGGAAGAACTCCTTCAGTGAGAGTGGGGGAAAGCAAAGGGAAAGGAAAGACAGATTCTGGTGGTAGGGGACTCAATTCTTAGAAGGACAGAGAGGCCAATCTGTAACAAAAACCTGAAGCGCCGAACTGTATGTTGTCTACCGGGAGCTCAGGTTTGGCACATCATGGATCTGGTGGACAAATTACTGGGAGGGGCTGGGTAAGATCCAGCTGTCATGGTGCACGTTGGCATCAATGACAAAGTCAGAGGCAGATGGAGTGCCCTAAAGAACAATTTTAGGGACTTGGGAGCTAAATTGAGGAAAAGGACCTCCAAGGTAGTATTCTCAGGAATACTACCAGTACATCGAGCCACACCAGAAAGGCAGAGGGAGATTAGGGAAGTAAACAAGTGGCTGAAGAGCTGGTGTAGTAAAAAGGGGTTTGGGTTCCCAAAGGATTGGGCCAACTTCTCAGTCAATAACCAGTACTATAAAAGGGACGGACTACACCTAAATGATGAGGGAGCAGATCAGCTGGGAATGAAGATGGCCAAAAAGTTAGAGGGGTTTTTAAATTAGGTGATGGGGGGAGGTTCAAGAGGTAAAAATAGTCAGCGTGGAACATATTCCAGAGGGTAGTATTGGGGGCATTCGTGGTAGGTTGACCAAAGCACATAAACCCAAGGTAAGTATAGTAGAAAGTCCTAGTTGCAATATCAGAACACCCAATAAGAGGATAATATGCAACTGGTCTAAACTACGTGGCATGTTCACCAACGCCAGGAGCATGGCGGACAAGATGGGTGAATTAGAGATACTGTTGTACACAGAAGATTTTGATTTTGTGGGAATTTCAGGGACCTGGTTCAGCAGCTCTCATCATAGAATGGCAAACATTCAAGGGTATACCCTTTATCGCAAGGATAGAGAGAGTAAAAAAGGGGGAGGGGTATGCCTATATCAAGAATAATGTACAAGTGAATGTGAGAGATGACATCACTAAGGGAGCTAGAGAGGAGGAGGTAGAATCCTTATGGTTTGAGCTCCAAAGGGATCAAGCTAAGGGTAAATATTACTGGGAGAATGCTATAGGCCCCCTAACCTGAGGGAGGAAGGGGAGACAGATCTCCTATCACAATTTGGATTAGCAGCAAGGGTGGGAAGTGTTATCATAATGAGGGATTTTAACTATCCAGACATAGACTGGGCAGAGGGAACGAGGCATTCATCTAAGGCTCGCCAGTTCCTAAATGTCTTGCAGGACAATTTTATGGGTCAGATGGTAGATGCATCAACTAGAAATAAAGCATTACTGGATCTACTGTTTACCAAAAATACAGACCTGGCAACGGATGTGGAAATAAGGGGCAATTTAGGTAACAGCGATCACAGGTCAATTGGCTTCAGTATACGCGTGTAGGGCGGGGATGTGACGTCAGAACTCTGGGGGAGGAGCCTGACGCAGTGTCTGTGAGGGCCGAGGAGAGGCCGATATCCTCGGAGGAGGATGAGCCGGATGGACGGCCGGGGATATGACGCGGAGGCCCCCCACTAGGACGATCTATCCCCCCCGCACGGCGTTGCCTTCAGCCGGGATGGTGAGCGGTGGAGGCTGGTGAGAGCGCCTCCCCCCTCCGGACGAGAGAAGCACTATAACGCCGGATCCACAATAGCAGGATCGACTGGCGACAGCAGGCTGGGGAGAGCAGCCCCCCCTCCTGGATGAGAGAAGGTGCACAGAGCGGGACTTGTCCATAGAGTGACCGGTGGAGGCTGGTGAGAGCAGCCCCCCCCCTTTTGGAGGGTTTGGGAAGGAAGCCGACAGGACAACAGGTGACAAGCCCTCTATCCCTATCTCCAGCTGTGTTACCTGCCGCCTCTCTCTCTACCCCTCCTCCTCTGCCTTCCCCTGCCTCCCCCCTACCTCCCCCTTCTTCAGGAGTGGTTCTATAACCTCTGTCTGCTTGCGATAAACTGCCAGGACTATCCACTAACCCATGACACGCCAGAGAGGGAGACAGAGCAAGCTGCTGTGACACAGACAGTGAAGGTAAAGGAATGCTTCTTAAAATCACTGAATGAATGCAGAGATAATGTACATACAGTTAATGCATAAGATATGAATGGATAAAAAAAGGGACTGTTATTAAACTGTACTCAGGAGAAAAGAAGGTTTATATTCTTGCTATCTTTCTGCTAGTACCTGTGTCAAATATATGTGCTAAAAGGCGGAAGTGAAAGGAGTGTACAATGGATTGACAATTGATCGACTGGAGAAGGTTTTTTTGATGCACCTGATGTACCACCACTAAATATATATCAATAGAACTAAAAGAGATGGTTTAAAGATGTACATTGAATGAGACAAGCATCAGGTTTTTTGCCATATGCATCTTACTATTCCTGCATAAATAGATCCCCTGGACTATTAAAGAGACGGTTGGGTCCCAAGGAAGGGAGGTTTTTATTTTCTCTCTTTGCAAAAAAAAAAAAGGGGTAAGGAAAGGGGGAGAGGAAGGAGGAGACATATTACACACCTCAAGAGACAACTATTTGGGGAGGCAAGAGGAGCAAGCTAGAGGGGCGCAAACCCAAAAGGAAAAATGAAAGGCCGATCCCAAAAAGTAACAGAACCTAAAACCCCCAGAGAGAGCTTAAACTCGAGTACAAACACAAGCTCAATCCAGAAATACTTAACAACTAAAGAAGGGAACAATAAAAGCCCAAATATGGAAAAAAAATAGCCCAGTCAACTAAAGGTGCAAGAAAAGAGGCAGCTAAATTAAAGGGGGCCCAAGGAGAGAAGATGCAGGAGAACATGGGAACAGAGATGGAGATTACAGAGGGGGAAGACCTGAGAAGTGAATCCCTAATGCCCACTAAATTGGATATGTTAGCAATGTTTGAGAGAATGGAAAACCTGATTAAAAGTGAGGTCGCTAATGTACGTATGGATCTGGGACATTTGTTAAAGAAGGTAGAAGATGTGGAAGAGAAAACGGAGAGACAAACACTGGAGATAGCTGGGTTAAAAACACAAATGAAAGAGCTGCAAAAACAACAGAGAGATTGTTATTACAGAATGGAAGCGCAAGAAAACCAAAATAGGCGCCAAAACCTAAGGATAAGGGCTATATCAGAACAGAATGGAGAAAATCTGGAGGAAAAGATGAAGGAGATATTTAATCCTCTATTAGAGAGAGGAGAAGCAGAAAAGATAAAAATAGATAGAGTACATAGAGTAAGGAAACCACCTGGACTAAAAGAGGATACGCCACGGTATGTGCTTATTAAGTTTCACGAGTACTTAGATAAAGAAAAGATATGGAATAATCTAAGGAAGGGACCTCCTCTACAATATGAACAAAAGACTTTACAAGTGTTTGTGGATTTATCGGCAGAAACCTTAATAAGAAGAAGGAAGCTCAAAACTTTGTTGGACCAATTAAGAGAGCTAAATATTAGATATAGTTGGGGGTTTCCCGCAGCACTAATAGTACACAAGGACGGGAAGATAGCAAGGTTGAGATTTTTAGAAGATGCACAGGATTTTTGTAAAAACGTACAGATTCCAATACCAAAAGTGTATGAAGGGCTAATAGGGGAGGAGCTACCGAGGGGAGGGGGGTGGTGGAGGGTTTGGGGGGGGGAGTTTTAAAACCATAGAAGCACATTGAAAATGGCGGAGGTTTCTCTTTGTGGGGGGGGGGGGGTCGGGGAGGGGTCTCTCTGGGAAGACCCATTTCACCCTCTCCCCCCCCCCCCCGGGATCCTAGGAGGGGTTGGGGTCTCCACCTCAGGGGAGGAGGTGCAGACACCAGGATGGGGATATATCCAGGTTGGAGGCACGAGGTCCAGAGGTGGACCATGGGGGGGTGGGGGGGAGGGAGGAGAATAACCTACAGTGGTGTGAAAAAGTGTTTGCCCCTTCCTCATTTCCTGTTCCTTTGCATGTTTGTCACACTTAAGTGTTTCAGAACATCAAACCAATTTAAACAATAGTCAAGGACAACACAAGTAAACACAAAATGCAATTTGTAAATGAAGGTGTTTATTATTAAAGGTGAAAAAAAATCCAAACCATCATGGCCCTGTGTGAAAAAGTGATTGCCCCCCTTGTTAAAACATACTATAACTGTGGTTGTCCACACCTGAGTTCAATTTCTCTAGCCACACCCAGGCCTGATTATTGCCACACCTGTTCACAATCAAGGCATCACTTAAATAGGAGCTGCTTGACACAGTAAGGTCCACCAGAAGATCCTTAAAAGCTACACATCATGCCGAGACCCAAAGAAATTCAGGAACAATTGAGAAAGAAAGTAATTGAGATCTATCAGTCTGGAAAGGGTTATAAAGCCATTTCCAAAGCTTTGGGAATCCAGCGAACCACAGTGAGAGCCATTATCCACAAATGCCGAAGACATTGAACAGTGGTGAACCTTCCCAGGAGTGGCCGGCCGCCCAAAATTACCCCAAGAGCGCAGCGACGACTCATCCAAGAGGTCACAAAAGACCCCACAACAACGTCCAAGGAACTGCAGGCCTCACTTGCCTCAGTTAAGGTCAGCGTTCATGCCTCCACCATCAGGAAAAGACTGGGCAAAAATGGCCTGCATGGCAGAGTTCCAAGGAGAAAACCACTGCTGAGCAAAAAGAACATCAAAGCTCATCTCAATTTCTCCACAACACATCTTGATGATCCCCAAGACTTTTGGGACAACATTCTGTGGACCGATGAGACAAAAGTGGAACTCTTTGGAAGGTGTGTGTCCAAGTATATCTGGCGTAGAAGGAACACTGCATTTCATAAAAAGAACATTATACCAACAGTAAAATATGGTGGTGGTAGTGTGATGGTCTGGGGCTGTTTTGCTGCTTCAGGACCTGGAAGACTTGCCGTGATAAAAGGAACTATGAATTCTGCTGTCTACCAAGAGATCCTGAAGGAGAATGTCCGACCATCTGTTCGTGTACTCAAGCTGAAACGAACTTGGGTTCTGCAGCAGGAAAATGATCCTAAACACACCAGCAAGTCCACCACCGAATGGCTGAAGAAAAACAAAATGAAGACTTTGGAGTGGCCTAGCCAAAGTCCTGACCTGAATCCTATTGAGATGTTGTGGTATGACCTTAAAAAGGCCGTTCATGCTCGAAAACCCTCTAATGTAACTGAATTAGGACAATTCTGCAAAGATGAGTGGGCCAAAATTCCTCCAGGACGCTGTAAAAGCCTCATTGCACGTTATCTCAAATGCTTGGTTGCAGTTGTTGCTGCTAAGGGTGGCCCAACCAGTTATTAGGTTTAGGGGGCAATCACTTTTTCACACAGGGCCATGATGGTTTGGATTTTTTTTCACCTTTAATAATAAACACCTTCATTTACAAATTGCATTTTGTGTTTACTTGTGTTGTCCTTGACTATTGTTTAAATTGGTTTGATGTTCCGAAACACTTAAGTGTGACAAACATGCAAAGGAACAGGAAATGAGGAAGGGGGCAAACACTTTTTCACACCACTGTATAGCTCAAAACCTCTGGTAAAAAGGGCATTTTCCGGGTTCCAGTATGACAATAGTTAACTGTGTGTCATATAACGTGAGAGGTCTGAATGTAGCAAACAAACGGTTTAAGATATTAAGAGAATTGGAGCAACTTAATGCAGAGGTTGTGTTCTTGCAGGAAACGCACTTAACACATGAAAGTAAAATAAGACTATAATCCCCAAGATACCCAACTTGGTTCTATGGAGACTCAGTTTCAAGTAGAACAAAGGGGGTAGCGATGGTACTAGGATATACAACTTAAGGTAGAGGGCAGGATGGGGGACCCGGAAGGGAGGTTCCTGTTTTTAAAAGGGAAATTATGGGGAATAAAATATACCCTGGCAAACATATACAGCCCAAATAAGAACCCAATAATCTATCTGAGAAAGACACTGGGAAAACTCTGGGAATTTAAGGTGGAGAGGGTGATTGTGGCAGGAGACCTAAATTTTCCGATGAATCCGAGACTGGATAGTTCGTCCCATGCACAGGGGACAGGGAACGGACAAAGGAATGCAATTAAACAATGGATGGTTGAAATACAGCTGATAGATGTGTGGAGGATGCAATATCCAAAGAAACAAGATTATTCGTTCTACTCCCCTGTGCATGGGACGTACACCAGGATAGATTACTGGTTGGTGGAACATCAGTTATTGGAGGAAGTGGTGGATACAGACATCGGATTTTGGACCCTGTCAGATCATGCACCCATAACTATGAGAATTAATATCCCAGAGATGAAAAAAAAACATTTACCTGGAAACTCAATAAAGAACTATTAGATGCAGAAGGAGAGGAAATAATAAGAAAGGAGTTGGAATTTTTTTTTGCCTCAAACGGGAAGGAAGAGACGGCGGAGAACATATTATGGGAGGCCCATAAGGCTTATATAAGAGGAATATATATCTCCCTTGGGGCAAAAAGAAAAAAAAAGAAAGGAATAATAAGGTAAAGGAACTAAGAGAAGAAATTAGAAGATTAGAATTAAAACATAAAATAGAGAAACAGAATGGACAAGGACAGACACAGGCGCTACAACAGCATTTAGCTATTAAAAAATCAGAGCTATAGGAAACAATGGAGCAAGAAGCAAGGAGAGAACATTATAAAATAGCGAACGAGCGATATATGTGGGGTAACAAGAACGGTAAGAGTTTAGCGAGGATACTGAGGAAAAAGAAAACAAAAAACTTTATTGAGAAAATATTAGATAAAAACAGTGAGACCAAGTATAAGACTAAAGATATAGCGGAGATATTCAGAGAATACTATGAGCAATTATATTGGGTAAGGAAAAAGGAGACAGAACAACAAGAGAACATTAGAAGGGAGAAAATTAATGAATACATAATAAATGCCAAGGTCCCTAGACTACCAGAGGAAATAGCACAGGAATTGGAGTCCCCTATAACAGTATTTGAAGTAAAACAAGCAATAAAAGATACTACAGGAGGGAAAAGCCTGGGCCCGGATGGCTATACAATAGAATATCTTAAGAAATTTGGGGAAATATTGTCACCAAGGTTATGTGCATATTTTAATGGCCTAGGTACAAACTATGGTCTGAGTAAGGAAGTCTCTTTAGCAATTATTGCTACAATACTGAAAGAAGGAAGCAAGGGTTTGATATGCTCAAACTATAGACCAATCTCATTGCTAAATACTGACATAAAATTGTTTGCAAAAATATTGGCTACTAGAATGAAAAAGTTAATCCCGAACCTGGTCCACCCAGACCAAGTGGGGTTTGTGGGGGGCCGAGAGGGAAGGGACAATGGTGTGAGGACACTACTGCTTCTCCAGAAAATGCAAGAGAGCAGAATCCCCAGTCTACTCTTATCGATAGACGCAGAAAAAGCTTTCGATCGAGTAGACTGGGGATTCATGATAGGCACACTAAAGGAGATGGGATTTGGTACCCGAATCCTGAGCTGGGTAAAGACACTTTATGAGTGTCCAATGGCAGTGGTAAGGGTTAACGGTAACCTGCCTGACCCTTTCAGGATGTACAACGGGACTAAACAGGGATGTCCACTCTCACCCTTATTGTTCGTGTTGACATTATAACCATTGTTGGAGACAGTGAGGAAAAATCCTGATATAGGAGGAATTGAGGTCGGGGAAGAGACACATAAGGTAGCCGCATTTGCGGACGATGTCCTATTTTATGTGACGAAACCCAGAATCTCTATGCCAAACTTGGTAAAGACGATCGAGCAGTATGGAGAATTATCAAATTTTAAAATAAACTCAAAGAAAACAGAAGTGTTAAATGTCAACACGAGCAGTGGGGAAGAATGGAATATTAAGAGTGAATTTCCCTTCCAGTGGAAGAAGGAAATTAAATACCTTGGTATAAAATTGGTAGCCTCACTAAGGGAGATACGAGATAAATTATATCCCCCTACTGGATAAAGTAAGAGAAGATACGAAAAAAATAATGATAAAACCATTGTCCTGGTTTGGCCGGATAAATGCCCTTAAGATGATCATACAACCAAAAATACTATACAAGTTACAGATGTTACCGATATATATCCCTCCAGTCTATTTCAATATTATCAAATCCTTAATAATTAAGCTTATTTGGAAAAATAAGAAACCTAGAATAGCCCTAAAGGTACTACAACTGGAAAAAGAGAGGGGAGGCTTAAAGGTACCGGATTTTAAGAAATATTATGAATCCATAGTATTAACAAGAGTGGTGGAGTGGATACAATTAGATAACGAAAAGAGATGGGTGGCAATAGAGCACAGTTCAGCAGAGACATGATTGGGAAGGGAAATCTGGATACCCACAAAACACAGATCACTAGAACCAACAACACTCACACTTACAAAATGTTTTTTTCGAATATGGGATGGAATTCACAAACATAATAAATGGAAATGCAACTCCCCATTAATGGGGTTAAAAGAAAATAATTTATTTCCACCGGGGAAGAGCACTATGGGAGGGCACTGGATTAAAAGAGAAGATATTCAACTGAGACACATAATAAAAGAGGGTAAAATAACTTCTTTAAAAAAATTACAAAGAGGGAAGGAGTATATGGATATAGATGGATGGCGGTACCTCCAGCTCAGACATTTTGTCTCAACATTGCCGAAACCGCTGAGAAGTGGGGAAGATCTTAACGCCCTAGAACGGATGTGCGAAGGGAAAGCAACAAGGGTAAACATCTCACAGATATATAAGACGCTGGGAGGAATGGATGAGATGGAGGTGCCTACATATATAAAAGAATGGGAAGAAGAATTAGGACCAGGAGGGGAGAAAGAGAACATAGAAAAAATGTTGCACTTAATACACGGGACATCTAAAAATATTAGCACAATAGAAATTAATTTTAAAAGCCTTACTAGGTGGTACAGGACACCAGACAGGATGAGGAGATATCAAGAAGACCAATCCGGGAACTGTTGGAGGGGGTGTGGACAACAAGGGAGTGCGGCACACATATGGTGGGAATGCCCAAAAACTATAAAGTTCTGGAGAGAAATATTAGATTTGATAAAAACAATAACAGGAGCTCAGGTACCAGAAAACCCTTGGACAGGCCTCTTCCACGATACAGATACCTCAACCCAAAAGTATAAAGAGGCCCTCATAGGACACCTAATAAAAACGGCAAAGAGCCTGATTCCAAAAAACTGGAGGCAGGTAGAAGCCCCAAAATTGAGGGAATGGATAGAAAGAGTAGAGGATATGTATAGAATGGAGGGATGGGAAGAAGATGAGGAGAGTGGAAAAAAGAAATTCCGAAAGAAATGGGAGCAATGGAAATCGTTAAAATTAACAAAGAAATATAGCAAGGTGGTAGGGCTATAGGAGGGGGGGGGGGGGGGGGCAGGATGTTTTGTGTTCTTTGTATGTCATGTTTTATATTTTGTGTATATAAAAAAAATATTAAATAAAGATTAAAAAAAAATAATAAAAAATTGGCTTCAATATAAATCACACAAATAGGAAACATAAAGGGAATACAAAGACATTGAATTTCAAAAGAGCCAACTTTCCTAAACTACGAACCTTGCTAGAAGGCATAAATTAGGATAAAATCTTAGGAACAAAGAACATGGAGGAGAGTTGGGTTTGCTTTAAGAGCATATTAAATAAAGGCATTAGCCAATGCATCTCAATGGGTAATACATTTAAACAAAACGAACAAAAGCGAACAAAATTCCTGGATGGCTTAACTCCAATGTAAAAATGCATATAAAAGCAAAGGAGAAGGCCTTCAAAAAAATGCAAGGTTGAGGGATCATCATGAGCATTTCAGACTTTTTAAAGAATGCATCAAGAAATGTAAGGGTGCAATAAGGACGGCTAAGATAGAACATGAAAGACACATAGCGGAGGAGAGCAAAAAAAAATCCCAATAAATTCTTTAAGTATGTAAACAGTAAAAAAGGAGGACAGACCACATTGGTCTCATAAAGAATGAGAAAGGACATCTGGTTACAAAGGATGGGGAGATGACGAAGGCATTGAATTTATTCTTCTCCTCAGTCTTCACGAGGGAATCGGGGGCTTCAGTAACCAAAACTGCAGTATTTATCCTCATGACACATCTAAATGACACCTCTAAATCCCCACAAGACTTTACCCTCTACAAATCAAGTTAAAATAAGGACTATGATGACCACTCCACCACCTCCATCCCTAAAATACACAAGAAAAGGATAGATTGCCATGGGACTTTAAAATGAGGTGGGAGAGAGTAGGCATATGTTCACACGGAAATGTAAAGAACATTAAATTTATTAATTACATAATGCTGTGTAACCAATTGGGAACAACAATAAATGTGCGTTACCCGGCAGAGTGGCAAAGTTAACAGCAGTGGTAAAAACAAATATCAATTCACTACATTCCAAATACATCCATGAAATAATAAAATTCATCATAAATAACTAAGTCAATTGATATATGTACACATAGTATGAGGTAGAACCCTCTACAAATCTGCCCTTCTCAAATACAACTCCTGCCTCCACACTGCTAAACTAACCTATTACAACACTCTCATCAAAACCCTCTCATCCAAACCTTGTCAACTCTTTTCTACCCTTAAATCCTTACTTCACCCCTCACTGCCCCCACCCACAAACTTGCTTACCGCTCAACAGATTGAAAACCATTCAATAGCAAAATCGACACAATTTGCAAGGAGATATCCAACATTCAAATTCCTCCCCTACCCAACACCACACTCAATACTCTCCTCCTTTTGCCCAGATGAAGTTGCTAAACTCCTCTCCATGGCCCACCTCACTACCTGTCCCCTGGACCCTGTCCCCTCTCAATTACTGCGACCACCTTCCCACTCTATTCTAAACTACCTAACCCACATCTTCAACCTCTCCCTCTCCTCCAGCACCTTTCCTTCCCTGCTCAAACATGCACTGGTTATCCCCATGTTCAAAAAACCCTCACTAGACCCCACTTGTTTGAATAACTTAAAACCCATCTCCCTGCTCCCGTTTGCCTCCAAGCTCATCGAACGCCTTGTCCATGACCGAATGTGTCGCTACCTCATGGACAACAACCTTCTTGACCCCTTACAGTCTGGCTTCCACCCACAACTTTCTACTGAAACTGCCCTACTAAAACTCACCAATGATCTACTAGCTTCTAAAACCAATGGGCACTACTCCATACTCATATTTTTAGACCTCTCTGCTGAGGCAAATTACACTCCCTTGGCCACCCTGATTCTGCTTTATCCTGGTTTTCCTCCTATCTCAGCGCACTTTCAGTGTCACTTAAAAATCCATCTCCTCCACTCCCCTTCCTCTTTCTGTTGGGGTACCCCAAGGCTCCGTCCTTGGGCCGCTTCTATTCTCACTCTATAACTCTTCCCTGGGCCAGCTGATAACCTCCCATGGCTACTAATACTACCTCTATGCCGATGACACCCAGATCTATCTCTCCACTCCTCAACCCACCCCCTTGATCTCCTCACGGATCTCAAACTTACTGAATGACATATCGATATGGATGTCACACCACTTTCTCAAACTCAATCTTTCTAAAACTGAGCTTGTTATATTTCCTCCTTCATGCCCCCCCCCCCCCCAGTGACTTCACCATTAATATCAACAAGACAACCATTGGTCCCTCCACACATGCTAGGGTCCTGGGTGTAATCCTTGACTCTTACCAGCCCCCATATCCAATCACTGGCTAAATTCTGCCGCCTTAACCTCTGCAACATCTACAGAATTCGACTCTTCCTGACTAATGACACCACAAAGCAACTTATTCACTCCTTGATTATTTCCTGCCTTGACTACTGCAACTCTATCCTTAATAGCCTACCCTTAAGCAGGCTCTTCAGTCTATTATGAATTCTGCTGCTAGACTAATACACCTCACTAAACGATCCATGACTGCTGCTCCTCTCTGCCAATCCCTTCACTGGCTCCCCCTACCCCACCGTGTAAAATTCGAAATTCTGACAATAACATACAAGGTCATTCCCAATATCGCCCCCATCTACATCACCAACCTCATCTGCAAAAATTCCATTAAAATATCACATAGTTTGTAGACGCTATAACTTTTGCGCAAACCAATCAATATACGCTTATTTGGATTTTTTTTTACCAAAAGTATGTAGCAGAATACTTATTGGCCTAAATTGATGAAGAAATTTGAATATTACTTTTTTTTATTGTTAGTCTGTTTTTGTTTATAGTGCAACAAATAAAAACCGCAGGAGTGATCAAATACCACCAAAAGCAAGCTCTATTTGTGGGGAAAAAAAAGGACAAAAAATGTTGCAGCGTTGCACGACTGCACAATTGCCAGTTAAAGTAACGCAGTGCCGTATGGCCTGGTCATGAAGGGGGGGGGGGATCTTCCAGAGCTGAGGTAGTTAATCACTTATAACAACTGATGGGTTGAACTCAAGAAGCATAATACATAGTATGTTGTTTTTAATGAGCTCAGACTGACCCATAGATTGCATTGAAGAGTAAAGGTAGGAAAATGTTTTCATGCAACATTACTAAGCAAGAAGAAAATGCATACATAATGAGCAAACACTGCTGCCCCATATACATTTATATTTATAAATTAAACACAGTAACAAGCTTTTAAAGCAGTTATACTCAATGGAGCCACATATTTTGTGTTCTGTGCATCATATAAAATGTACCACAAGCCTATAAAAGAATTAAGATCATAGCGTGTGACGCCACTGCTATCTTAGTATATCATCATTCAATCTTTAGTCTTCTATTACTTTGTGTGTATAACAGAATTTTGCAAAGTATGATGAGACTCTTTCCAGTAAACTTGTAACCCTCTTTTTCTGAGACTGACCTGGTCTCTTGGCACATCTCTTCTTCTGAAATATGCTCACTTTATGCACTTTATAGAATTTTCTTAATGCATTCACTTTTTAAGAACACATGAATGACATTTTTGTCCTTTTAATGAGAACATTGCCAAATTTGGAGTAATTTTGAATTACTCAATATTACACCAAGGTCATTTGAAACTTAATCATATTCAGTGACTGAACAGATGACCATCACAAATAATATATACTCGACAAATGATAAAAGCTTGCTTTTATGTCCAAGAAAGACTATACCTTAGTTCTTTATTTTATTGATTTCTTTGGTAGTAACATAATTAAATGCACATCTACCGATTCTTCTTTGTGTAGGCCTCTTAAAGTCAAGATATACCTAGTTACTAAGGCTAGCTGGTTCTCACATGTGTAAAATGTAAAAGTTTAAACTTTATACATTTCTTAAGGCTCCACACATGAGATTGTGTATATAGAGGCTTACCATTCAGAAGCACAGGTTTAGTGTGTAAATCCCCTCCTATTGCTAATAGAACCAAATAAGTATGTCCAGATAACAAGGATAACTTACCACAAATTTGTGGCAGTGAATTGTAAGTCTGTCAATTTGCTACATATTTTCACTGGCAAGTTGTACACTTGCAGAGCACTTTCCAATTTGTAGCAAATTTGCGTGGCAAGTCTTTAGCAAGAGCAAAATTTCAATCATTAATTCACGACTGGACTACGCAAACTCGCTTTACATAGGATTACCACAATATCAACTTGCGCGATTACAACTGATCCAAAACAGGCTGATAACAGGAAAAAAATCCTGGGAATCCATATCTCCTTCACTGAGGAGCTTACATTGGCTAACCGTAAAAAATCGGATCACGTTCAAGACCCTTTGCCTCACCCATAAATGCGTGCATAGAGAAGCTCCGCAATACCTAATGGAGAAAATAAATCATTACACACCAAACTGCAGTCTTCGATCAGCCAACAAAAACCTCCTCCTCGTGCCCAAAGCCCGGTATAAATCCAAGGGTGATCGGAGATTCGCTGTCCAAGGGCCTCGGATATGGAATGCTCTACCAATCAACATCCGCCTGGAAGAAAATCACCTTGCTTTTAGGAAAAAACGCAAGACCTTCCTCTTTTAGCAGATGATCAAAGCTCGCCACAGCGCCTAGAGGCGATTCAGTTCGCATTGTGAGCTATACAAGTATTTCATTCATTCATTCATTCATTCAGTAGTTAGTCGTCAGCAAGAGATCTACAAGTCTATAGCATAAAAATTTAGCCACAGTGACCCCTGTGGTGGGATGACTATTGCACAGCATAACTGACCAGAACTTGCATCAGACTTGCAGAATGTTTGCAAATAAAGTTGATCTGGAGTCATGCAATGTGGACTTGCTACAATTGTGCAACAAACTTGTGAAGCCTGGTAAGTCTAGCAATAGCTTAGCAAGTCATTTTCAACCTTGCAGCACAATTGCTTGCTATCTCGGTGGCAGATTGGGCTCCATCCAGCTGTGTAGCTGCAGCCTAGCCCTGCTCCTGCTGTGCCCACGTGACTCGCTAGATCTTTGAATTTCCCTGTAAAAGACCTCAATTCATTAATTTTCACCATTCCCTTTCTATTTTCTGCTCATAAGTAGTGATGATCAAACAAGGAGAATGCAGACAAATCAATATTTGGTTTGTTTGAACATTTCTGAATGGATTTATCTTGATTTACAGTCTCATAAAATGAATAGTCCAAACAAACAACATTTACGAATTGTATGATTTTCTACAGATCGGCCTTTTGGCTTATATGCAGAGAATACTGCATTTTTTCAATATGCCTGAATGGTAGATGTCTGTGAATAATGAAGTCCAGATATTGTTCAGCAGCCAGATCATTCACTGACATCCGGCTACTGTGAATGCCTATGGAATCTAGATAAAAACAAGTCTTATGGAATGTGCACTACTTTAAGATCTTAAAAAAATTTATTCAGAAACAAAACTATAAAAAAAAAACATACCTAGAGGCGGTTAGCATCAGCTACCATGTGCTTGCTTTAAGCAATTGTTTTGAACGTTATCCGCCAAAATGACAATGGTATTGCTAGCTTCCTAACAAAAGAAAGTCAAATTATATAAGAAAGATATATGGCTGGAAGGCATTTATTTGAGGTTACTGCTTATATGCCAGCCTGTAGAGGGGTAAATTAAAAAACAAAACAAGACTTTCTGATAGTGAGAATATGCTTTCAAACCTATAGCACAAAATGGTCGGCATGATGAATGTTCTTCTGCAACTTTCTCACTTATGCTCTCCCATTTCTTCACATCTTCATCTCCTTCCCATCATGCTGTTCCTTTTCCCCTAGGTGAACATGAAGATTTATTGACCAAAGTTGTAAACAGTGACAGAGTCAAAGCTAAGGTCAATATTTCCCCCGAGAGACAATGCATCTTAATGATTACTGGAGCAGAAGTCAATACATCTTGTTACATACTGTTAGGTGAATCATATGAAAGGGACTAATAAGCTGGGTGGACACCCAGCAAGATAATACAAAATAGTGTAGGCCTGTGGTTACCATGAGCTAAATGATGCAAGCAAAAAGGGATTATTGAGAAATGTTATAAGAAGCAATATCTATACCTACAGTATATAGTTCAAAGAAAAGTCATAATCATGTTGAGATCATAGTTTCATCCTTTGATGCACATAGAGATAATTCCAACTGTTTCTGACCTCTATACATGTTGCTTAGTGTGACATGTAAACTCATTTAGTCGCTTACTAAGCAGACTGTATATAAACTGAGATTTTAGCCTCTGCGTAACAATGAAAAAAAAATGGACAGGTTGCTTTGTTTTTCTTTTTTTTTTCCCTGATCCCCTTTTTTATTGCCTTCCATTTCTTTTCACCTGACAGTGCTAAATAGTGATGTTACATATGTGCGAATTTCGATTTTTATTTTTTTTTGTCAGCAGCCTAAAGCTTAGTATACACCGGCCGAATGTTGGGGTGACATCCGGCTGTGTGTATGGCAGCCGTTCCGACAGAAGCTGGCCATTCAACTGGCTTCTGTTGGAAGAGCATGCTGGAAAACCACCAGCCCACTACAATGGCAGATAGTGCTAACTGGAGTGTTCTAGTGGTGGGCCTGCCCCCTGTCAGAACACAATAGAAAAGCAGGGGAGATCGCTGTACTAATATCGGCTTGTTAGTATAGTGGCTCCGAGCAGAGCTGATTTTTTTTTCTTCAACCCTACTAGGTTGAACGAAGAAAAAAAAAAAGTGGTGTGTACTAGGCTTAGCCTGAGTGCTCACATATGCACAGAGTAGTGACACATAATAGGTGGCTAAATAGGACTGGATCTTAACCTCCCTGGCGGTAATCCTGAGTCTGGCTCAGGCTGGGATTTCAGTACCACGAGCGGTAACCCCGAGCCAGACTCGGGATCGCAACGCTGGATACAGGGAGACTTACTTACCTTGTCCCCTGGATCCAGCTATGTCCCCCCGCTGTGTGTGCGAGCTGTCCTCCGCTCGATTCACACAGTGCCCGAGTGCAGCCAAGCTCCGTTCCCTGCGACATTACGACGCACGGGAGCGGAGATCGGTGCCAAATTCAAAAAAGTAAAAATACACAATACACATACAGTACTGTAATCTTAAAGATTACAGTACTGTATAAAAAAATACGCATCCCCTTTGTCCCTAGGTGTCTGTCCAGTGCCCTGCATGCCCTTTTATATTATAAATACAGTTTTTTTCTGCCTGGAATTTGGAGATTGTCCATAGAAACCAAAAAGTGTCCCTTTATGTCAAAAGTGATTTTAGACCAGCTAGAAAACAGCGATAATAAATTAGAATCACTTGCACAATTGAGCGAGTGATTTGTGGGGAGATCCGTCATCAAATACTAAATCTAATGACAGCGACAATTCTGCAAATGAGCAAATTTCTGTGTTTTTGGATTTGATTACATTATTGAATAATTTTTATTATTATTTGTTATCATTATTTATAGTTATTTATTATATTATAAACGTTATCATACTTGGGATGTCTACTAGACTCTTGTTTGAACAGATTTAAGAGTTATTCCTAAGAATTGCAGGCCTACAATATAAAACGCCAAATTTCCATGCAAAACAATTGTACCGCTTTCAGCACCTAAAATCAGAAATAATCATACCGCCAGGGAGGTTAAAACATTAAAGTGGGCATTGCAGCCAGGCAACATTTTAGAAGAGAAGGTCAGATACAATACAGTATATCCTCACAGATTCCTTAAAGCATACAGATGAGTGAATTAGTCTATTTGGGGTTTGCTGCGTGTCATTAACCACTTCAATACAGGGCACTTAAACACCTTCCTGCCCAGACCAATTTTGAGCTTTCAGCGCTGTCGCACTTTGAATGACAATTGCGCGGTCATGCTACACTGTACCCAAATGAAATTTTTATCATTTTTTTCCCACAAATAGAGCTTTATTTTGGTGGTATTTGATCACCTCTACGGTTTTTATTTTTTGCGCTACAAATAAAAAAATACCGAAAATTTTGAAAAAAAAAATGTTTTTTTTGTTTCAGTTTCAAAACTTTGTAAATAAGTACGTTTTCTCCTTCACTGATGGGCACTGATGGGGCTACACTGATGGGCACTGATAAGGTGGCACTGATGGGCACCAATGTGGCACCAATGAAGTGGCACTGATAGGCGGCACTGATGGGTGACACGGATGGGCGACACGGATGGGCGACAAGGACGGACACTGATAGGTGGCACAAATTGGCACTGATAGCTGGCACAGATGGGCGGCACGGATGGGCGGCACGGATGGGCATGGATAGGCGGCACAGGTGGGCATGGATAGGCGGCACAGGTGGGCATGGATAGGCGGCACAGGTGGGCACTCATAGGCGGCACAGGTGGGCACTCAGGCGGCACAGGTGGGCACTCAGGCGGCACAGGTGGGCACTCATAGGCGGCACAGGTGGGCACTCATAGGCGGCATCGGTGTTATAGTAATGGATGCCAATCAGTGCCAAACAATAATGCATGCCAATCAGTGATGCCCATTGTGGCCACTGATTGGCATCCATTATGGGCACTGATTGGCACCCATTGTGCTGACTGGCACCCTGGTGGTCTAGGGAGGATTATTGTTTTTTATTACCTTTTCCCTGGTGGTCTAGTGGTGTCCCTGGTGGTCCAGTGTGGGCATCCTCGGGGGGGCTGTGCTGATAATCGATCAGCACAGACCCCCCCTGTCAGAGGAGCAGCCGATCGGCTCTCCTCTACTCGCCTCTGACAGACGCGAGTGAGGGAAAGCCGATCACCGGCTCTTCCCATTTACACTGTGATCAGCCGTGATTGGACACGGCTGATCACATGGTAAAGAGTCTCCGTCGGAGACTCTTTACCAAGATCGTAGTTGCCGGGTGTCAGACTGACACCCCGCAACAATGATCGCCGCGATGCGCGCCCCCGGGGGCGCGCAGCGGCTCATAATCCTAATCACGTCATATGACGTCCGGTTAGGATAATGAAACCACTTTGCCGCCGTCAATTTGTAATAGGGCGGGCGGCAAGTGGTTAAAGTCTTTACATTAACTTTATTCAAAATTTAAAACCCATACCCACTTTTCAACAAAGTTGAAAAACATTCCACCTAGTCGATGTTAGTCTTCTGTTGTCCTGTCCTAAAATAAGAAATAATCTTTTTACTAATGGATTTTTGATGGGAGTGATAGCATGTAAACCAGAGTTCAAATGTTTACTAGAGATAAGCTGAACACTCCTCAGTTTGGTTTGCATCAGAACTCCCAAACACAGCAAAAATTTGGACCCAAACATCGAACCCGATCGAAGTCTATGGTACCCGAATGTGAAAAATCAAGTTTTAAAGCCTTACATGCAAGTTATGCAATACAATACCAATGCCGGCTATAGAAAAATCTTTTTTTTTCCAATTTTGGCATGGGGGGGGGGGGGCATGGAGTGCAGCGTGCAGTGCATTGTGGGGTGCTTGGCATGCAAACAACCCGCAAATTCGAATGTTTACCCCAAACAGGCGATGTTCAGGCCAAAGTTTTGCTCTAACTGACTGGACACTAGTCACTACAGAATCACTAGACATGTTTTTTTTTTTTTGTTTTTTTTAGATCGATAATTCTTATTAGGGTGCCTTCAAATTGATTTAAAATATATTCACACACAAATAAAGTTGCAAATGGCTGATCATGCTTGAAATAACTAATTTATAATTATTGTTTTCATATAAAGCCAGTGTCTACTGAGTTCTTCACCACCTGCCATGGCCACTTTTATTACTAGTGTAGCACAGCACTGACCCAGAAGGAGCTGCTGGTTTTATTTGGGCTTACTGTTACCTCCTCGCTTGCTTCTCCATCTTGGTGTTCCCATTGTAGATGGCCCAAAGAATGTGTAAACTGACCCGAATCCTCTTTTGGGTTATTTATTTCGAACAGAACAGAGTCTCTCAATAAAGGGTAGAGGGTTAGGAGTGAGTCCAGGTACTTGGATTTCAAAAATGGAAGTCTTTAGAGAAAATCCAGAGAATAAAAACCGTTTCACAACTGGATTTAACAACCTTAAATACCACCCCCCAGAATGCACAGCAGGAAAATACTCTCACTGGGCTGGTTCCGAGAGAATAGTGGCATTCAATTCACCCAGCTAGACTGCGTTTCCACTCTTGCCGGCAGGGACAGTGACACCTGCAGTCAAGGAGAACCCAGTGCAACCCAGCTGGACTGGTACTGAAACCATAAATTTAGAGAAATACTCCCGAAACCCAACTGTGGCTTCAGGCAAATTAACTTTTCAAAAACCTTAGCGCCTGCTCGTCAGGAGCCAGCACTACACTAGTATCCCCCAAATTATTCACAGATTCTCTTACATGGCTAGAAGGAGAGAACACAGGAAGCACCACCTGAGTGTAGCATTAGGGCACAGTTTAATGGCAAGGTAAGTAATAAAAGATAAAATAAGACTCATCTGTGTGTGGGTATGGAGGGTAATGCCGCGTACACATGATCAGAGTTTCCGGCAGATTTGGTCCGGCGGATCGGAATCCGTCTGACAATTTGATCGTGTGTGAGCTCCAGCGGACTTTTTTCCCCAAAAAGTCAGATGGACCTAGAAATAAAACATGTTTCAAATCTATCCGACGGACTTAAAATCTGCAAAACCATTTGTCTGTGTACTAGTCCAACGGACCAGATACGACGCAAGGGCAGCTATTGGCTACTGGCTATTGAACTTCCTTATTTGGTCCCGTTTACGTCATCACGTTCAAAACATACAGACTTTCAAATGGACTTAGTCCGGTCGTGTGTGGCCAAGTCCTTTTAGTTCAGAAAGTCAGTTGGACCTCCGCCGAAAGTCCGTCTGGAAGACCGTCACACCTAGTCCGTCAAAGTCCGGTCGTGCGTACGCAGCATCACTCTCCTGGCGTCTGAGACAGGCATCCACGGCCTGTAGAAGGAGCTGATGCTCCTAGCGCATAGCCTTGTCTATTCTGACTATCCAGCTGTTCTCTCACTGATGTTCCTTTGCTTCTGGTGATGTAATTTCCCTGCGTTCCACGCTGGTTCCAGCTGACTTCCTGGTGGCCACAGGACAGATCACAGTTTCTTCACATGCGTGGATGCCTGTCTCAGACGCCAGGAGAGTTACCCTCCATAGCCACACACAGATGAGCATTATTTTATCTTTTATCTTGTAAGTGCATTACTTACCTTGCCATTAAACTGTGCCCTAATACTACACTCAGGTGGTGCTTCCTGTATTCTTGCCTTCTTTTCATCCTGTTTACAGAGCTTGCTTTCTCTGAGGATAGCTGCCGCCTTCTATTTTTAGAACTGACCAACATGGACTAATGGACTAACATGTTTTATTGGTTTATTGCCCACCTCTGTCGCAATGGGGGTTATTTACTAAAGGAAAATCCACTTTGCACTGCAAGTGCACTTGGAAGTAAAGTCGCTGTAGATCCGAGGGGGACATGCTAGGAAAATAAAAAACAGCATTTTAGCTTGCACATGATTGGATGATAAAATCAGCAGAACTTCCCCTCATTTCAAATCTACCCCTTAGATTTAGAGCGACCGCACTTCCAAGTGCACTTGCAGTGCAAAGTGGATTTGCCTTTCATAAATAACCCCCAATGTCTTTTGCACTTACAGTTATCTTTCTTTTATTCATCTTACACGACTAGATAGATCATATTTTTGATCAGCCAGCGGGATATAATTTAATAATATACAAAATGATAAAAAAAATGATTCCCCCATCCACACATTCAAGATGTATAGAGGAATCTTCCCCACTTTGATATTGTATTCTGACAGCAGGGATTCCTCCTCTGTCAGAATACACTGATCAGTGCTGAAGCTAATAGGCTGCAGTGCTAATCGAAGGTGAATTTGCCAATATTCCTGTCCAAGAGAAACCGATCATTAACCAGTTCCCGACTGGCGCACGCCAATGTACGTCGGCAGAATGGCACGGGCAGGCAAATTGGCGTACAGGTACATCCATTTTTATATGCCGCCCTGCCATCGCGCGCACGCCGCCGGCGGTGCCAGTCGGGACCCCCATGAGTCCGGTCGCGGGTCCCGCGGACTCGATCGCCGCAGGGATACCCGCCATCGTCTCACGAGGCGGCTGAACGGGGAGATGCTGTTGTAAACAGCATCTCCCCGTTCTGCCTATCAACAAGTGACGCTGATCTCTGCTTCATGTGATTGGAGCAGAGATCAGTGTTCACTAACACAAAGTCCAGCCCCCCACAGTTAGTAACACACCCCTAGGAACACTTAACCCCTACACTGCCACCCCCTGGTTAGCCCCTTCACTGCCAGTGTCATTTACACAGGAATCAGTGCATTTGTATAGCACTGATTGTTGTATAAATGACTATGGTCCCAATAATGTGTCAAAAATGTCCGATGTGTCTGCCATAATGTTGCAGTCACAATAAAAATCGCTGATCGCCGCCATTACTAGTAAAAAAAAATATATATTAATAAAAATGCTATAAAACGATCCCCTATTTTGTAAACGCTATAACTTTTGCGCAATCCAATCAATAATCGCTTATTGCAATTTTTTACCAAAAATATGTAGAAGAATACGTATCCATCTATACTGAGGGGAAAAAAGTGTTTTTATATATTTTTGGGGGATATTTATTATAACAAAAAGTAAAAAATAATGCGTTTTTTTCAAAATTGTCGCTCTATTTTTGTTTATAGCGCACAAAAATAAAAACCGCAGGGGTGATCAAATACCACCAAAAGAAAGCTCTGTTTGTGGGAAGAAAGGGACGTCAATTTTGTTTGGGAGTCACGTCGCACGACCGCACAATTGTCAGTTAAAGTGACACAGTGCCGAATCGCAAAAAGTGGTCTGGTCTTAAGCCAGCAAAATGGTCCGGTCTGAAAGTGGTTAAATCGACTTCTCTCAAGCTAGAACAGCCATAGATGGATAAAAAAAAATTGATTTTTGATCCATCGATGGCCAGCTTTACTAATATGTGTTTAGGATATGATTTGATAATGTACAAAATGATAACTGGCTATCTTGAACTGGAACAGTATGGAGTATTGGAAATATTAGAGCATGGAATGTGCTTTATAAAGTAAATAAAAAAATAAAAGAAAAATGTACAGAGAAGCAGCATTGGTTATATCGGTGATTCTCAACCAGGGTTCCGTGGAACCCTAGGGTTCTTCCAAAGGTTTGCGAGGGGTTTCTTCAGCATTGGGCCATTTCTGCCTCTCGGATAAGTTCCCACCGACACCATTGATCATTTTAGCTATCTTTAAGGAGGTGATTCATCCCAATGACCACAGGTATAAGGAGCATTCTTCCCACTGACCATCACACTAATGTATCATGAGTTGTAGATTTCTAATTGTTAGCAGGGGTTCCCCGGGACTGGAGAACTATATCAAGGGTTCCTCTGGGTTGAAAAGGTCGAGAAAGGCTGGGTTATACAATATAATTTAGTATATACAGCAGAACAGAGTAAAATACATTATATGTAATTATGTATTCTTAACTCAAAAACATATCTTCTATTACTCTCAGTCTCCCCCAAATTGCCAAACTCCTTTTTTGTGATCTGATTCCTTTTTAGAGAGTGGCTAGGTTTGTTGTCCATGGTACCACTGTATGCAGGTACGTAGCCACCCTTTAGGCTGCTTTCACACTGAGGTGCCTTCCCAAGCCTTCCCAATGTTATTCCCTTACTTATAGTTGTACAGGCTGACTAGCGGCTTAATGTGGTAACCTCCCAGACCTACAGCATGAACCCATTAAGGGTAGGCTGGATTGGACCATCAAGATTTGAACAAAATCTATTTTATATGCCTTTACAATGTTTTTTATTACAATATGTACCATTTGCAAAAATCTTAATTGTTATGTTCTCTTTTGATAAAATAAAACATTTATGGATGAAAAAAAAAGCGCCCGCTATCGGCTGAATAGCGCCCCTAAAATGGTGGTAAAGTGCCGCTAAGTGTGAAAGTAGCCTTATGGACCATAGTATTTGTAGTGTGCATAGAGTGCACATGTCCGCAACCAACATACACTGCTTGTTGCAAGCAAACAGAAGTGAGGTGGAAAAAGAAAGGTTCAGGAACTCACTGGGGTCATTAAAAGGAGTCAGAAAAACACAGAAAGAAACTATTTAATGAAAAAATAGATTTCAGGGCTGTTAACTAGTGAATGTATATGGATTATTTTTGGAGAATAAGGATATCTATGAGTGTCACTTCAAGTACAACATACAGTTAACATGTATAATGTTTCAGGTAACATATACAATGCTACAGCACCTTTATTTCTGTGAACAAGTTTTTCGACTTTGTAATTCTGTTTATGGAAAATAGTAAATCAGAATATTTTTCAAGAAGTGCTTGTAGTAAGTAGGTGGCACTGTCGGTGTTCAAATGAAATAACTTCCTGGCACATGTTACACTGGATGTCTTACAGTTGCAAAATACCAGCTCTGTAAGTCAAACCTGGGCAGCCAAGGTGGTTATTAGTTCTTAATGCCCTAAGAACATTAACTCGTTTTTGTGTGGGTTTGATCACTGGATGTATGCTATGCTTAGGTGTGAAAATATGATTCATGCCTCTTGAGTAAGACATAGGGTGTGTATGTGAATATCAAAGCTTCTTAAAAGGTAAGGGTGTTTTTGATTTGTATCACCAACCTGGAGGGTGGAGATTCTTATAGAAAGCTCTGAGATAAAGGAATAGAAACACAAAGGAGGATAATGATGATCCAGTTTTCTTTTATTACTGTAACTGGCACTGGCTTTGACTGAAACATTCATGATATACACATTTTAGGCTTCAAGAGTATTTAATGCAATAAAAGTGTTATATAAAAGGTGGTACTCTCGCGCTGTCAGCTGGAGCTTGGTAACTTAAAGAGACAACCTACTGCGGCAAACACTGTTCAGCTGATCCGTAGCAGATAAATGGAAAGTGTAAAAATGGTGGTGCTGCAAACTAAGATGACTAATGAAAATATCTAAGTGAAACAATGGGGAGTAATTTACTAAACCTGGAGGGTGCAGAATCTAGTGCAGCTCTGCCTAGAAACAAATCCGCTTCCAGGTTTTATTATCAAAGCTTAATTAAACAAGCTGAATTAAGCAGCTGATTGGCTACCATGCACAGCTGCATCGGATTCTGAGTGTACCAGTTTTATTAAATCTCCCCCAATATCTTCAGTTTAAGGTGCAAGTAACATTAATGTGCAAATGATCCACATTAAATGAAATGATGAAACAGAGAAATCACAAACATAATAAACAAATATAGAGTAAATTGATGAGAATCATAATGTGCAAACAGAGCAAATAGTTGAAAAAATGCGATTAAATGAAAGTGCAATATGATAAATGTCCAATGTGCCAGCTTAGGCACAAATAACAAACAAGAGAAAATGCATACATTTTCCTAGTTATATGCTGTTACCTTGCAGCAGTAAGGTGAGAGGCTAGTGTACACTGAGGTATCATCACATTGGATTGGCTAGGTATCAGCCATTTATTCACTGTCCATGGTGAAGGGAATCATCACGCATTCATCAACTTTAGATTGATTTAAGAATTTTCACCTGTTTGGTATTTGTGCCTAGTTTGGCACATCGGGCATTTTTGCATTTTCACTTTTTATTGTTATTTGTGCCTAGGATGGTACATTTATCATATTGCACTTTCATTTTATTGCACATTTATTGTTTCAACTATTTTCTCTTTTTGCACATTATGATTCTCATCAATTTACTTTATTTTTGTTTATTATGTTTGTGATTCCTCTGGTTATTTGCACTTGCACCTTGAACTAAAAGTGTTAAAAAAGGGGTATTATTAATTCTAAAAAAAAAAAAAATCTTGATAAACTACAAATTAATATTTTACTGGGAGCACAAAAAATACAAGCTAAAAAAGATTATCAGGCTTAAAGCAATATTAAATGCAAAAGCAGCTTATCAACTCTTAGATGTGATGGCTGCATTTGTTTTCTTTTTAGGCTTTCTTTTTCTTATTTTCACCTGATGATCTGGTCAGTAAGTCTGTTATTTTTTAACATAACAAGCTGTCCTGCAGCTGTTGCAGTTAGAGGGTTCAGACAAATCATTTATCAATGACAGCTGTGCTTACAAAAGTCAGATTTTATTTATTCATGTAAAACCTTTATCCCAAAAGAAAAAAAAATGGTTACTGTAACGGCTTATAAAGTGTGAGCTGGCATTTGGCTTCAGTTTGTTAGTGTATTTAAATCGGTTAGTCAATCTAACATTTCCTACCCCCTAGACTGAATGCTGTTGTTTAAATGTGCCTCCTGTGCACCTTCCTTTGGGTGAACTTAAATACAGGGGGCGTGTTACCGGCCAGATCACCAGGTAAAAACAGCCTAAAAATGAAAACAGATACAGCCACAGATACAGATACAGCCACTAAATCTAATGATTGGTAAGCTGCAATGGATTACATTTTTGGTTTCGGGTTTAACACCACTTTAACAAGCAAAAAAGTGCAGTAAGTAAGCATAGTAAGTAAGTAAGTGCATAGTAAGCAATAGGATTTTTTATGTATTTTTACAGATTGAAGTTCTTTGTCACTGATATTAAAAGTTTGTAGGTTTAAAATCAATATAACTGATGTATGTCGGTGACAGTCATAGCTGGCAATAGTTAAAAGAAGAGGAGGCTGTAGCAGTCTTAAAGCGGATGTTAACCCACTTCTTTCAAATCCTCCCATCCCCTCTGTGCCATAATAATAAGTGTCCCTGTGCCTGTGTAACGTAAAAAATCTGTCGGATTGTACCTATATAAGCTCGGCTCCTGGCGCTCAGCTGACTTGAGCTCTTCTATCTCCGGCTCACAGATCCAGTGGGCAGGGTCAAGCCCTCCCGCTGACGTCAGCTGAGGAGGAGGTGGAGAAAGGAGAGATAGAGCCGAAAGTCAGCTGTGCAATCATATAGGTACAGATTGCAAGCTTTGTTACATTACACAGGCACAAGGCCACTTATTATTATAGTGCAAAGAGGATAGGAGGATCAGCGCGGGGGGGGGGGCACTGGTACAAGCCGACAAGAAGGGGAGGGGGGATGAGGACAGAGGAGACACAAGAGAGCAGGGTAGGGTAGGATGGAGGCTCATATGCTGACAACGGTGTCAGGGCTCAGCAGCCCTGATATATCGGCGTCAACCTACAGGGGGAAGGGTATAGCCAGGCAGGATCAGCCAGGTTTTTCAGGTGTTACAGAGGGCCAAATTGCACAGCACAAGCACTGTGCTGTATAACATGCTTTAAGGGTACAGGATTTTATTTCTTGGGTTAACAAACGCTTTAAGTGTCACTAACCCAGTATATATATATATATATATATATATATATATATATATATGCACAGTAAGCATTGAACACGTCACCATTTTTCTAGGTAAAAATGTTTCCCCTATTTACTAGTAACACACGATCTGCTAACCCACAGATCCCCATTCCTGCTCTATTTGGACATCATGGCTGCCAGGCATGCACATCAACTCCTCTGACACAATATTTATAAACAGAACTAATCCGGGGTTTATCGCTCATCAACATCATTTCCATTGGAGCGATTTACTTTACTCATGATTGTTTTTGTTTCCCTGGAACAGAGAGTCATTAGCGTGTTTTTTAAGTTTGTTTTAAGTTTGTTTTTTATTATATATATATACATTTTTTATCCTGTTTTTTTCGGGGTTGATATCTAAGAAATGGATCAATAACCCACGGAGTCTATGTGAAGTAGAATTTTTGGTGGACTGTGTTTCCATATTGACTACCATTCCTTTTTTATCATATGAATTTTGTTTTTTATTTTTTGTGGAAATAAATGGTTTTTTATATACGGATTACACTATGGAGATTATAATTTCTTTCTTATGAGGATATAAATGGAATTCCCTTCTGGATACGAATCATTATACAATATACGGGCCAAGGAGCTGGATTTCTTCAGATTTGGTTGAAAGGCGAATTACCCCTGCAGGGGTGTATTCTTCTGGTGAGTGGGGAACCTTGTGGTGGAGCACGGAAGTCACTTTGAAGATTGCACAACAAGCACTAAAGTCACTTCATGAACATTTATTGTTGGACTTATATTATTGAAGATTTTTTTGGACAATTGGACATTATATCATCACATGGTTTTGGGGGTTTTTTAATTACTTAATTCTTGTTGTTTTTTCATTTTTATTTATTATTTTTTTTTTATTTATTTATTTATTTTTTTATTCATTTTTTTTTTTTTATATATATTTATTTTTTTATTCTTTTTTTTTTTTTTTTTTTTTTTTTAGTTTCACTTTTTATTTATATATATATTTTTTATTATATATTTTTCAGGTCTTGCGATTTACTTTAGGTATTGGTTGTGTTATATATTTTGCATTTTAGTTTCTTGATTTTTCACTTGTACTTTTAATGCACCTTATACTTCTTTCAAGAGATTTTGCACTTTGATATTAGATTTATTTACTAATTTAGCTGATAAGTTGTTGGATAATCACATTCTATACTCATGCGATTTTAAGGTTATGGTCGCATTAAGTATCACTTTCTTTGCCATTCAGTTTTTCCTCACAGGATTTAGTTATCATTTTTTCTGGTAAATTATAGAGTTTTCGAACACGGTTAAAAATATATTAGATAAAATTACACTTGCCATAATCGTGTCTGAATCACAATAGGTGAATCCATGCGATTGTATACGATTTTGGCAGAGGTCACTTGTTTTTTCTTGCACTGAACTGAAGTTAGTGGGTTCTAAAGGATTGTACTGTGGCTTTCATTTGATAAGGAGCAATTATCTTCATGTGGTAGTAATTGGATAGATGAGACTACTAGTTGTGAAATAGGTCGGTGTGTTATTGGACCTGCTGGCATCTTTTGAGTTTTTCCTCTAAGATACATTTCTTTTTAAGTATTTAGAATTATTACTCTTTTACGATAAATAGGTAGCGCCAGATACCCCGGTTGTTAAGTTGTAAAAATGTTTCTTATACTCCATTCACAGTGAGGCAGTTTTCAGACATTTTAGAGCAAGAAATAGCCTATAAATAGTGCCTGAAAACCACCTCCCATTCATTTCAGTGTGTCTTTTCACACTGGAGCGGTGCACTTGCAGGAAAATTCCTCCAAGCAGGATGTTTGGGGTGGTTAGCGCTCCCAAAATGCCCTACCCATTGAAATTAATGGGCAGGGCTTCCAAAGCTCCTAAAAAGCATTTCAGAAGCGTCACAACATGGGTGTTTTTAACCCGTTCTTTAGGGTTACAAGCACCCTACTAGCGGCCCGAAAAGGGCTGCTTAAACATTGCTAAAGCGCCACTAAAATCAGCAGAGCTCTAAAGGTAACGCGTGTGAAAGCGGTCTAAATGTGCTATGAAATGAAATTTTCACCACATGTCGGTAACAACCCATGCAATCCAAACATATAAAGAAACCAAAACAAATGAGTTCAGAAATTAAGTTATGTGTAATAAAATGGAATGACACAGGGAGAAAATATTGAACACATGAAAAAAGGGAGGTGCAAAGAGGAATAGAAAGCCAAGACACCAGCTGAAGTAATTTGAAAGCAAATCTGCCCCTTGTCAGTGCAAATTAATATCAGCTGGTTCAGTCTCATCTGATGGCCTATAAAAAGGTGTCCCATTACCAAGGTACCACAGAAGAAACATCTCATGATGGGGGCAAAAGCAAAGAGCTCTCTCAAGATCCTTGCAACCTTATTGTTGCAAAACATACTGATTAATTGGGTTACAGAATGATTTCTAAACGTCTGAATGTTCCAGTGAGCACTGTTGGGGCCATAATCTGGAAGTGGAAAGAACATAATTTCAGCATAAACCGACCATAACCAGGTGCTCCTCGCAATATTTCTGACAGAAGAGTGAAAATAATTATCAGAAGAGTTGTCAAATAGCCATGGACCATTTGTGGAGAGCTTCAGAAAGACCTGGAATAAGCAGGTACAATTGTTTCAAAGAAAACAATAAGCAATGCACTCAACCACCACGGCCTGTATGCACGCTCACCACACAAGACTCCATTGCTGAAGAAAAAGCATGCTGAAACTCATTTAAAGTTTGGTGCACAACATTTAGACATGCCTGTAAAATACTGGGAGAATATGGTCTGGTCAGATGAGACCAAAATTGAACTCTATGGATGCCATAATACACACCATGTTTGGAGGTCAAATGGCACTGCACATCACCCCAAAACACCCCCATACAGGGGCGGACTGACAACTCATGGGGCGCCCGGGCAATAGGAGATTATGGGGCCCCCAGGCATTCAGAGATTATGGGGCCACACAGTATACACAAACACACACACACACAGTATACAATCACACAATATACACAGACATGTTTCTATTGGCTAAGAAGGTACTGGAGAGGTGGAGCAGCTATAACCTGGGGATTTTTAGACCAAAAGGATGTCGGTAAGGGACATTTCAAAGACAGATGTAAAAAAAAAACACAAATTTGTACATACTGTCCCTTGTTTTACTGAGACTGCCAACTCTGAATGGGCCCCCTAGTGGCATGGGGCCCTCAGGTGGTGCCTGAGTGACCCAATGGTCAGTCTGCCCCTGCCCCCATACCAACAGTGAAGTTTGGAGGTGGGAACATCATGGTGTGGGGCTGTTTTTTAGTATACAGTACTGGCAAACTTGATATCATTGAAGGAAGGATGAATGGAAAAATTTACCAATTCATTCTTGATAAAAATCTGCTGCCACCTACCAGGATTATGCAGATGAAACAAGGGTGGACATTTCAGCAAGACAAAGATCCCAAACACAAAGCCAAGGAAACTCTCAGTTGGTTTCAAAGAAAGAAAATAAAGCTGCTAGAATGGCCCAGAACTAAAGATCAGAGTTCATACAAGAGAACCACTGAACCTTCAAAATTTGAAGACTGTTTGCGTAGAAGAATGGCCCAAAATTACCGTGAACAATGCATGTGACTACTTTCTCCATACATGAGGCATCTTTAAGCTGTCATTACCAACAAAGGATTCTGTACAAAGTATTAAATGAATTTCAGTGAACGTGTTCAATACTTTTTCTCTGTGTTATTCCATTTTATTACACATAACTTAATTTCTTAACTTATTTGTTTTGGTTTCTTTATATGTATGGATTGCATGGGTTGTTAATGACATGTGGTGAAAATGTCATGTCAATAGCACCTTTAGAAATGTATTTACCTAGAAAAAAGATAATGCGTTCAATATGTATTTTACCCGCTATATATACAGTGCCTTGAAAAAGTATTCATACCGTTTGAGATTTCCCACATTTTGTCATGTTACAACCAAAAAAGTAAATGTATTTTATTGGGATTTTATGTGATAGACCAACAGAAAGTGGCACATAGTTGTGGAGTGGAAGAAAAATTATAAGTGTTTTTCAAATTTATTTACAAACAAATATGTGAAAAGTGTGCCGTGCATTTGTATTCAACCCCCTTTTCTCTGATACCCCTAACTAAAATATAGTGGAACAAATTGCCTTCAGAAGTCACCTAATTAGTAAATAGAGTCCACCTGTGTGTAATAAGGATGAGCCGAAAACCCCCCGGTTCAGTTTGCACCAGAACCTGCGAACAGACCTGGACTTCGTGTGAACTTTAGAACCCTATTAAAGTTTATGGCACTCGAACGTTCAAAATCAAAAGTGCACATTTTTATGGCTAATATGCAAGTTATTGTCATAAAAAGTGTTTGGGGACCTGGGTCCTGCCCCAGGGGACATGTATCAATGCAAAAAAAAGTTTTAAAAGCGGCCCTTTTTTCAGGAGCAGTGATTTTAATAATTCTTAAAGTGAAACAATAAAAGTGTAATATTCCTTAAAATTTCTTACCTGGGGTGTCTATAGTATGCCTGTAAAGGGGTGCATGTTTCCCGTGCTTAGAACTGTCCCTGCACAAAGTGTCATTTCTGCAGGAAACCTGCTATACATTAGAGGGGGGCTGGGTCACCCGTACGTCACTGGAGAAGCCCGGGGTCAGGTGAAAGGTGGCCCCACCCTCCTCAGATAAGAAGTGTCAGGCTGCCGGGATTCCTGCAGTGTCTCAAGTGATGACGGATGGATGGACTGCACTGGAGGGAGAGATCACCCATCGTTGGATCAGATCAGACATCGCTAGACCCCGGAGAGATGATCATCCGTCCCTGGATAGCAAGAGTGGATTACCGCCGCTGGAATCTTTTTTATTTTTTTTTATTTTTAACAAAGGACTTTTGCAACGATGTGTGTGTGTCTTTTTTAACTATTTTTTACACTTTCTTTGTGAAATGGTAGGGGTACTTTTGTACCCCCTTACCATTTCAAACAGGGGGGTGCGGGATCTGGAGGACCCCTTGTTAAAGGGAGCTTTCAGATTCTGATAAGCCCCCCGCAGACCCCCACAACCACCGGCTAGGGTTGTGGGGATGAGGCCCTTGTCCTCATCAACATGGGGACAAGGTGCTTTGGGGGGGACCCCAAAGCATCCTCCCAATGTTGAGGGCATGTGGCCTGGTACGGTTCAGGAGGGGGGCGCTCTCTCGTCCCCCCCTCTTTTCCTGCGGCCTGCCAGGTTGCGTGCTTGGATAAAGGGTCTGGTATGGATTTTTAGGGGGAACTCCATGCCATTTTTTTTTATTTGGCGTGGAGTTCCCCTTAAAATCCATACCAGACCCTTCAGGTCTGGTATGGATATTTGGGGGGAACCCCACCTCATTTTTTTTTATTTGATGCGGGGGAACCCCACGCTTGTTTATTTTTTTTATCAATGACTTTCAATGACTGTTCTCTGTATTACGATTATGGGGAGCCGACAATTCATTATAGCCGTTAGTGATTTTAAATGACTTTTTTTCCTGCAGAAATTACACTTTGTGCAGGGACAGTTCTAAGCACGGGAAACATGTGCCCCTTTACAGGCATACTATACACACCCCCCAGGTACAAAATTTAAAGGAATATTATACTTTTATTGTTTCACTTTAAGCATTATTAAAATTGCTGCTCCCGAAAAAACGTCAATTTTTAAACTTTTTTTTTTGCATTGATACATATCCCCTGGGGGCAGGACCCAGGTCCCCAAACACTTTTTATGACAATAACTTGCATATAAGCCTTTAAAATTAGCACTTTAGATTTCTCCCATAGACTTGTACAGGGTGTTCTGCAGCTTTTCGAATTTGCCACGAACACCCCAAATTGTTCGCTGCTTGGTGAACAGCTGGGTGCTTGATAGAGCAGAGGAGGAAAGTGAGGGTGAGGTACAACCCCAATGGCAGTCATCATGGAAGAGTAGAGAGCAGCCACCCTATTCCATCATATTGTGAAGCTGTTATCTCCTGGCCCACTTTCCACAGCTCAGCTATCTTGGCCTTTTTTTTTAATCACATGTGTAGCTGATCGCACTGTTACAATTTGCAAACTTTGTTTCAAGCACATCAAGCGTGGCAAAAACACCAGGCATTTGAGTTCCACATGCTTGACAAGGCATTTACCCTCCCACCACTCAGCCTGTTGGCAAGAACAGCTGAAAGCCACACAAAAGGGATGCAATTCTGTTCCTCCACCTTACTCACCTCAGTCTACCCCCGCTATACCTCGTGTAGGTTAATTGGCTTCTTTGTAAGATTGGCCCCATTATATATATGTGAGTTAGGGACCTTAGATTGTAAGCTATTTGAGGGTAGGGACTGATGTGACTGTACAATGTATATGTAAAAGTGTTGCATAAGATGACAGCACTATATAAGTATCTAAATAATAATAACAACCTCTCTACAGCCTCCACTGACAAGGATGAAGGTATAGCGCAGGGTGTCCCAGGTCCTTGTAGCACATCTGCCAGTAGCACATCACCAGCTGTAGCTTATAGCCAGCAAATTTCTCTGCCCCATCTGCTGCAGCAAATAAAAAAAAAAAAGTCACAGCTACCCACATGCCCAGCATCTAAATGCAACCTTGTCAAAGCTGCTGGCTTTACAGCTTCTGCCTTTCTGCCTGGTGGATTCTACCCCCTTCTGTGAATTTTCAAAATGTCCTGTACCACTTTAAGTAAGACCCTTCCAGCTCTGTACCATCGCGTGAAAGGCAATGTTGCGGCACGTTGGGCAAGGCAGTCAGCCGCAAAGTCCCCATTACTGCTGACATGTGGTCTAGCATTCATGATCAGGGATGATATATTTCATTCACAGCACACTTTGGAACTCTGCTTGCAACTCGGAAGAATGCAGGACAGGGCTCAGTGCTGTAGCTAGTTGTGCCACTACATCTCCATACAGTTAACGGTGATGATGCAAGATTTGGCACCTCCACCCCTACTCCTCCTCCTCCTCCTCCTCCATGCCCTCCTCTGCTGAATTGTCCCATGAACCACAAGTACCCCCTAAGCTTTTAAGGGGCTATTCAATGAGTCAGGCTAAAAGGTGCCATACAATGCTTCAGCTGGTGTGTCTAGGGGACAGGAACCACACTGGAGCAGAGATTCTTGCAGCTCTGCAGGGGCAGGCCCAGTGGTGGTTCACGTCCCGCCAGCCGGAGCCAGGAATGTTGAGGTGCGATAATGCCACAACCTCCTGTCCGCCCTTAGACAGGGAAAGTTGACACATGTGCCATGCTCAGCAAATGTCCTCAATTTGGTGGTGCAGCATTTCTTAAATAGGTACCAAGGGTTGGAATATCTGCTAAAGCAGACCAGAAGAGTCTGTAGACATTTCAGTTGGTCATACACAGCTAGTGCTTGGTTGGCTGAAATTCAGTGGGAATTTCACCTGCCTATAAACCACCTGATTTGTCACATGCCCGCCAGGTGGAACTCGACTTTGGAAATGCTGCAGTGGCTGCACATGCAGCAGAGGGCCATCAAGGAGTACCCGTGTGAGTATGGCACAGTGACACACTCAGGCTGGCTTGGCTTTTTTTCTCTACATCAATAGCTGCTGATAAAGGATGCATGCACTGTACTGTCACCATTTGAGAAGGCCACAAGGATGATGAGCCGTGAAAATGCATACATCAGTGACACAATCCCAGTTGTGTTCCTGCTGAAGCAGACTCTGAATGGCATTATGGACAGGGTACTTCTCAAGGCCCGATTTATGCAGACACAATTTTTCCTATGCCACAGAACACACAAAAGGAGAAGGAGGAGGAGGATTATGGCAGTTTTGGAGGCATAGAAGCAGAGGAAGACCTACATCAAACTCTAAGAGATGGTTTTCCATCTCCAGAACCCTTGGGAGTAGCACGTGGCTGGGAAGAGGCAGTTGCAGATACTGTAATCCTCAGTGACCTGTCAGCTTCCACATCCTATCGGCAGCGTCTGCATCATATGGTGGATGATTATCTAGGGGAGAAAACAGATGGACACCTTTCCATTTGACGATCTACTGGGTTAGGAGAATAGACCACTGGCCTGAAATGTATGCCCTGCATCCAGCGTTCTTTGTGAATGTGCATTCAGTTCTGCTGGAGGTTTTGTTACTGATAATAGAGCGTGTTTGTCCACAGACCTTCTGACATTTATCAAAATGAATTAGTCCTGGATTACCAGCAGCTATGAAGCCCCTGATGCTGATGTCATTAATTAAGTTTTTTTTGGGATGTGGAATCTCTGCAAGACTTCTAGGCTGTTTAGCGTTGTGTTGATTTCATCTGGAAGAATTTTTTTGGTGTAGGTTTCATGGGCACAATTAACACCCAAAGACCAATTTTTATGCACCTTTTTGACAGGTGGATATCATTAACATTTTTGACAGCAAGGCAAATTCTTGCTTTCATCAAGAGTACTTCTACAGCAGTGGTTCTCAACTCCTGTCCTCAGGGCCCACTAACAGGCCAGTTTTTAAGTATTACCTTGGGGAGATGCAGACTAGAATACTACAATCACTGAGCAGCAATTGATATCAGCTGTGATGTATTTCAGTTATCTTGCAAACATGGCCTGTTAGTGGGTCTTGAGGACAGGAGTTGAGAACCACTGCTCTATAGGGTTACGGCGTGAGGGCACCCCCGGCACCCAAAGACCATTTTTTCCACACCTGTTACTTCTATCCAAAGTCTGCAGAAGAGATAACAAAATACATCCAAAAAATCTCTAATCTTGTTCCCAGTGCATTACATTGTGGCCCCATCATACAGACTGGCTCCTCAAGCCATTGTTTAAAAAATAAAGAAAGCTTGCAGGAAAAATGTAATTTTTTGGCTTTATAAATGCAATTATTGCTGCTGCAGCTTCTATACACAGTATAGATATGCCACTTTACAGGTAGACTAAGTCCCAGACACTATATTGAAAGGAATTTTTAATTTTTATTTCTCATGTTTATTCTTTCATTTTAAGCATTAGTAAATAATTTAAAAATCTATTTTTTCAACTTTTTTTCATTGATTCATGTCCCCCCAGGGCAGTACACAGACCCCCATAACCATTGTATGCCCAATTGCTTGCATATAAGCCCTCAAAATGGGCACTTTTGTTTTTTTTAGTTCAGGTCCCATAGACTTCAATGGGGTTCTTTATTCAGTTCCAAACTTTTGCAATGTTCTAATGTTCTGGTGCGAACCAAACAGGGGGGTCGTTCAGCCCATCCCTACTGACCAGTGGCCAAAGACCAGCCCTCCTAAAATCTGAAGGACAATACAACTGACCCTTTGTTTAGAAAGTTTGGAGACCCCTGATTTATAGTACTGATTTATAATTCAAACGTATTTATGTCTTTGGTACTGTAGCCTTGATTGTGTTGAATTTATAATTTAGCTGAAATCTTCAGAATAAAGTCACTTGACACCCATATTTACATAACTGTGATCTTAGAGTTCAAAATAGCAGGGTTCTAAATCTACGTGTTAAGTTTGCATGTACTGGGTTTTTTTTTTTGTTTCTTTTTGGGGCGAGTTTCCTTTGGATGAGTTAGCTTTCTCTGACAATCCAAAAATATACCGCTAAGTAGTTTCCTACTTGCTAAATTGACCCTGGAGAGTGTGCTTGCTTGCATGACTATTTTATGGAAATTAGATTGTGAGCTCTGTTGGAGTCTGACTGGGGATGGTTGTGAGTGGAATATGTTAAGTTATATAAATTAGCATAATAAATAAAATTTGTACAGCATGCTAAATGCTTTGGATGTATATCTGTGATGACTTTCAAATGAGGTCAGGATTTCCCATAAGCAGCTAGGTTTTGCAGATATAGGCTATGGATTTTAAATTGTTTTCATAGTGATGTGTGTAAGTATATGGTAATGAAGATAATCATCTGTAAGCATGTTTATTAGCTACAAGTGTTTATTGGGTAGGCTCTGTTTACAATATTTTAGCTTGTAATTTGTATCGCTCGTACCCTCCTAAACTGAAAACATATGTAGAAAAGAAAAGCAGCATTTTAAAAAATAAAATAACTTAAAATATGAAAATAAAATAACAAAAAAATAAATAAAAATAAATTAAAAACTGTATTGACATATTGCAAGTGTAGCGCTGGCTCCTGACGAACAGGCACTATGTTCTTTTTCAAAGTTACTTTTCCTGAAACCACAGTTGGGTTTTGGGGCTAATTTTCAAAATTTCTGGTTTCAGTACCAGTCCAGCTGGGTTGCACTGGGTTCTCCTTGGCCGCAGGTGTCACTGTCCCTGCCGGCAAGAGTGGAAACGCAGTCTAGCTGGGTGAATTGAATGCCACTATTCTCTCGGAACCAGCCCAGTGAGAGTATTTTCCTGCTGTGCATTCTGGGAGATGGTATTTAAGGTACCGACATCACGTGCTTCGGGGAGATTATTTTCTGCCTGTTCGGTTCGGGTGGTCCTCCTGCATGCATTTCGAGTCTCAGAGCAGGCTGGCCCGAGGCAACACAACTGCAGGGACAAGCCGAATGGATTTCGGGGCCTATTGATCCAAAGGTGGTCCGGTGCCGTCTCATCTGAAAGGAGAGGCCCAACAACTGGAAAAACCCCAGGGGAGGACTCTTCAGGAGAAGGCCGTGTCAAAGGCTGGCTTCTCTGAAGGAGCCTGGAGGCTTAGTTGAAGGACACTACCTGGATCTACACTCATACCGTATCGCCGGATCGGCTGAGAGATACTGGTACCGTATGATGGCTCTTTAAATTTGTCTACGTCCCTCAACTACGCTCAAGTCTGTGGCAGAGACTTTGTCAAATATATACCCCTTCATCCTCTGCATCAATGCTGGCAGCACTCATATGTCTTTTTCCCAAAGACAACCTCTGGATATGATGCTGAGCATGTGCACTCAACTTCTTTGGTCGACCATGGGGAAGCTTGTTATGTTAAATCACTGTATGGTCTTGGCCACCATGCTGCAGCTCAGATTCAGGGCCTATGCCATCTTTATGTAGAGGAACAATTCTTTTTTTCAGATCCTCAGATAGTTCTTTGCCATGAGGTGCCATGTTGAATTTCCAGTGACCAATGTAAGAGAGAGAACGACAATACCAAATGTAACACCCCTGCTCCCCATTCACACCTGAGACCTTGTAACACTAACGAGTCAAATGATAACGGGGAAGGAAAATGGCTAATTGGGCCCAATTATTTTCACTTAAGGGTGTATTCACTTTTGTTGACAATGGTTTAGACATTACTGACTGTGTGTTGAGTTATTTTGAGGGGAAATAAAATTTTCATTTTTATACAAGCTGTACACTCAATACTTTACATTGTAGCAAAGTGTAATTTCTTCAGTGTTGTCACATGAAAAGATATAATAAAATATTTACAAAAATGTGAGGGGTGTACTCACTTTTGTGAGATACTGTACATACTCCGAACCGCACTGTATTATATATTCTTCACTGCTCTATATACTCTGCACTGCTTTATATATACTACGCTGACTGTACTATATACTCTGCACTGCATCATATACGCTACACTGACTGCACTGTATACTCTGCACTGCATTATATACACTACACTGACTGCACTATATACTTTGCACTGCATTATATACACTACACTGACTGCACTATATACTCTGTACTGTATTATATACACTACACTGACTGCACCGTATTATATATTCTACACTGACTGCATGCTCAATCCACTAACTAACCTGCCTAATCTCTCCATTCAAAAAACACTATACACACCTGACGTGTAAGCAGACTTATATAGTGTGGGGAGTGGACTTACCCCCTGAGCCATGATTGGCCAAAGGCACCCTGTCTTTGGCCAATCATGGCTTTCACTATACATCGCGCTGTGTTTGGCCAAAGCATACAGGTCATGTGCATGCTTTGGACAATCAGCAGCCTTCAATGCACTGCGATCTCGCAGTGCATTATGGGGTGCTCGTCAGTGGGTCAAACATCCCACGAGTGTCCCATATGTTTCTTTGTTCTGTGGACAAACAAACACCCGATGTTCGAGTTGAACTTACATTCGACTTGAACATCAGGCCCATCTTTACCCATAAATCATTATAATACATTTCCAGACAATTAAAAGTTAGGTCCACCTTAAAGCGGAGGTTCACACAAAAATGGAACCTCCACTTTTAGGAACCCTCCCCCCCTCCGGTGTCACATTTGGCACCTTTCAGGGGGGAGGAGGGTGAAGATACCTGTATAATAGCCTCCCACGGGAGCCGAGCGAAATATCGGCTTCGAGTGCCGACATTACGGGCGCCCTGGACAGGTAAGTGTCCATATTTTAAAAGTCAGCAGCTGCAGTATTTGTAGCTGCTGACTTAAAAAAAAAAAAAAAATTCACGGGACTTCTGCTTTAAGCTAAACATCTACTGGCTTAAAGTCTAGTCACTTCAAGAGCTACAACAGCTGAGGAAAATTCAGTTTCAAACATATTTCTGAGTTTCTGGGTCCAGATAGGTGTTGCTCTCGTGGTGGCTCTGTTTGTTTAAGGGTGGCCGTTTGAGCTATGCTGGGTGGGTTTGGCTGCGGCTTTGGCGACACCTCTCCCTCACTCATCCTCCTTAGATGGTCCAGAGTTTGTACAACCTTCCCTGGCATTTGATTAGAGGATAAGTGACTTATCATCCGTTTCCTTCTTCCTTCCTGAATTGTGACATTATGTGCACATTCCTTTGATATGGTTGATTTTATGCTATCAAGTTCTTATCTTTTTGGGGTTTTCGTGTGATTGAGTTTTCCTACAAGTGGTAGATGCTGTTCCCTTTAACCCAGACAGAGGCCTTGGCTGAGTTTTAGAGCCACAAGCATGAGCGACTTTCTGTAATAGGAGGTCAATACTAGCTGGTAGACATCATATATGGTGAAGGCTTACACCCAGGATCACGCACTTTTTAGGTGATGGATAGTGCACTCATCGATTGAATGGCCTTTGTTTTATCACTTTTTGGACTTTTTTATTTTTTTCTTTTCAATATATTTATAAGTGCAACTCTATTGGACTATATGATTTGTGCTGTGTGGGCTGTCTGACAGCAGAATCTTCTATTAGCCATGATGCTATACCCAGCATATTTACTGTAAGTGGTATAAATGGCAGAAAAACATTTCCTTTGCTGGGATGCATATTGTTAGTGCTTTATTTAGTCTACTATTGCACTTTTTTACAACATGGGATAATATTGAATTAAGACAAACAGTACCTGTTTCTTTGATGACTACATTTGCCCTCTGCTCTATTCACATTAAACTGCAGCTGAGTGATACAGACCTAAGACCTATGCAAAAAATGTGTACCAAAAAGCGGTGCCTTTTGGGGATGAGAACATATAAACAAACAGCCGCCCTCTTTAAAGTGAACGAATCACTGGGACTGTGCGAAATTATAAAAAAAAAAGAATAAGGCGCTATACATGTTCATATAACAAAAACTGTCACAAAGAAAAACACTGCATCAAACTCAAATGTGCACATTAATGAGAAAATAAGCAACTATAAAGTCCATAAGTAAATAAATCCCAACACCAAAATGGAATACTCTGAGATAAAACACTTTGGGAACCCCTGTTGGTTCCACTAAAGGCATGAATTCACTCTTCACTCCAGGTGAAGAGCCATTCATGGCAAAACATATATTGGAATGGAGGATCCGTCATAACCGGGTCTATATTAGATACCCCAACACAAGACTTTGCATCTTTGGAGTAAGACGTGGAACGCACGCTACCCCCAGGGATCAGCTGACTCACACACGCTGTTTACACCTAGTGCCAGGCCAGGCACTATTACATGTGAGTGTAACTGCTATCATTGCAACTGTTTTTACTTTATTAAATTACTACACTATGAGACTTTCATCCGTGTGGAGTAATTTTTTACATTCTAGCTCCTTCCTGAGTGGCCATTGGAGTGGATTCATGCCATTAGTGGAACCAACAAGGGTTCCCAAAGTGTTTCCTAACCATCCCGTAAAAAGGGGTCAAACAGCTCTGGTACTGAGCACTCGTGGTGGAAGATGTAGAAGTTTTATCTCAGAGTATTCATTTTTGGTGTTGGGATTGATTCACTTATGGACTTTATGCTTGCTTATTCTCTCATTAATGTGCACATTTGAGTTTGATGCAGTGTTTTTCTTTGTGACAGTTTTTTTATATGGATATGTATAATGCCTTATTCTTTGTTCTAAGACCTATCCTAGCTTGGGATTGGACAATGAAGGAGCAGTAGTACTGTACAGTAATAAGCTCATCACTTTCCTCCTGTCAAGATACTTTAGAGTTAGATGCGAAGCAGTGTGCAGTGTAATGGGGCTCTGGCTGTTGCATAGTACTACTGCTCCCAGCCCATGCTGCAAGGGGGATTAAAGAATATTGTTAACAAGACAGACATTTATATGTGTTTTTTGATGTTTAGAAAACAGATTTTTTTTATTTTTTGTATATGTCTGAGTGTGTTGGATGTCTGGTCCCCTGTTGTGCGCAATTGATCCTTCTGATGACCCTTATATCACTAGGGTGGTGACATAGGAGTCAGTGGATGGAACCACAGAGTGCAGCAGAGAACACACCATCCACTTCTCCCAAGAGTGTGTCAGATGATGACAATTCTTCCATGGACATAGCTTGTAAATTGAACAAAGATTCCACAAATTGGTAGCACTAGCAAGTAGGCAAGTGTTAACATTTTTCTTTTACTGAATGTTTCTTATTCATTTTTGGGATAGAAACAGAGATACTTGAAAGCTTATTTAAGCCCAAAAACAAAAATGTAATATATTGCTAGGGCTGGCGCTACCACTAGGCAAACTAGGCAGCTGCCTAGGGCGCAGCCACGGCCGCTGGCTTTTCTACTCACCCCTGGGAGGAGAGGGCGCTTCATCCTCTGTCCAGCTGTCTAGCACCAGAACTCTCTGTGGCAGCACGGCAGCCGCCAGCAATCAGCAGCACCCTTGGCCGAACGCAGATATGTCTGTGGGCCTAGGATTCGGGAGAGCTCCTCCGTGGCACTGCCTCCTCCTTGACCTCACCCCCCTGACCCCGCCCCCAAAGAGTCAAGAAGCAGTGGGCGCAATGTACCTTGCGCTTCTAGAGCATGGATTGCTCCAGCTTCCTCTCCACTCAAAAAATAGGCCTGGAGCCAGAGGGCAGGCATAGAGCTGTGACAGAGGACAGACAGGAGGCACAGGCTGTTGCAGGAGCTGCTGGAACTGGAAGAATCAAAGTACATGAAGGAGACAGTCAGACTGGCATCATGGCCTGGAAGGTACCCTCCCTCATCATGCACAGACATGGCCTGTAGATCTGCAGACAGATACTGGGACAAGGGGACAGAGGAGGGACTGCAGATAAAGACAGAACTAAGGGTCTCTCTTATCTCCTACCTTACTCCCCTCTCACTCTATCTCAGCCCTCCTCTCTCTCTCAGCCCCCCTCTCCTTCAGCCCCCTCTCCCATCCCCCTCTCTCTCAGCCACCCCTCCCCCTCTCCTATCCCCGCTCTCTCTCTGCCACCTCTCTTTCAGCCCTTCTCTCTCTATGCCACTCCCTCTTAGACCCCCTCTCTCTCAGCCCCCTCTCTCTCAGCCACCCCTTCTTAGCCCTTCTCTCTCTCTCCCGCAGCACTTCTCTCTCAGCCTCCCTCTCTCAGCCCTCCTCCCTCTAAGCCACTCCCACTTAGCTCCCCTCTCTCTCAGCACCTTCTCTCTCAGCCACCCCTTCTTAGCCCTTCTCTCTCTCTCGCAGCCCTTCTCTCTCTCAGCCCCCCTCTCCTTAAGCCCTTCTCTCTCAGCCTTCCCATCCCTCAGCCCTCCCTACTCTCTCAGCCCTCCCTCTCAGCCCTCCCTTCTCTCTTAGCCCCCTCCTCTCTCGGCCCCTTCTCTATCAGCCCTCCCTCTCTCACAGCCCCCCTCTGTCTCAGCACTCCCTCTCCCTCCTTTCTCTCAGCCTCTTGTCTCAATCCCCCTATCTTATCCCCCCTCTCTCAGCCCTCCCTCTCTTCTCTCCGCTCTCCCTCTCTCTCTGTTCTCTCTCTCTCTCTCTGCTCTCCCTCCGTTAGGCTCAAAGAAAGTGATGGAGACACTCCCTGGAAATTATAAAGACTGGCGCAGAATGTAGTGCATAATGTGGTGCATTCATAAACTGGTGCAGACTGTGCCAAATTCATGTACTTGTCTAGAACTCATACTGGAATTTGCTACACATGCTGCATCACTTTTGGAATGTACATGAGACACTTTAAAAAAAAACTGTCCATGTCAGTTTCTCTCTCTATATGCCAAAAGAACTTAAGCCCCACTTTCATAAAATACAAACTGTGATTATTTTATTTTAAATTTGGTGCATTCATTGTGCCACAATGTAAAAGTGGCACATTTTAGAATCTTTTAAATTTGGTGCATGAGTCGCTGTCAGAACCAATAGTGTTGCAAATGCTTCATAAATTTGGTGCAATACATTAATAAAAAAAAGATTAACACCAGAAAAGTGGTGCAGCAGCTTTATATTTTAATATTTTTATTGATATTTCTCGAAAAGGAAACATGAGCACAAATTATGAGATAAGAATGAAACTTTCTGTTATACAGTCAAAAAGTTGTTATGAAGTTGAAACAAGTAAGATAGTAAGGCATATGTCACCTATTGTTGAATTAGCCCTTGTACACACGGTCGGAGAATCCGTCGGAATGTGTCCTATCGGGCCGTGTTGTTGGATAATCCGACTGTGTGTGGTATGCATCGGACTGATTCCGTCTGAATATCCGTCGGACCCAATTTTCCAACTTGTTGGAAATATTTTCCGACCAACTGGTTCGATCGGACATAGTCCGATCATGTGTAGAGAATTTTGATCGGACCAAGTGCCACGCATGCTCAGATCAAATGCCTACATCAAAGCTATTGGCTACTAGCCTGAACGTAGTCCCATCGTAACGAAATTACGTCATCACGTTCTGAATGATCGGATTTTTCGACAACTTAGTCTGACCATGTGTATGCAACAGTTTCGGACAAGATCCGACGGACAAAATCCGACGGACAAAATCCGACGAATTTGGTTGTCGAAATCTCCGACCGTGTGTACAGGGGCTTAGAGGTGCAGAGTTTATAGAACTGATCCTATTACCTGAGTCTTGTCCTCCACACCCAGACACATGGCCGGTGCTACCACTAGGTGGACTAGGCAACCGCTTAGGTCAAGCAGCCATACCCCCCCAAGCAGCTCCGGCTCTCCGCTCTGATGTGTTTCCAGACAGTAATCCTAATATCCCCCTCTCTGCTATCATAATGTCAGCCAGTCACAGACAGTGTCACATCATGAGTCCAGCAACCCCCCAGGGCGCTCTCTAATGTGTGTCAGGCAGCAGTCCTCACTCTCCTCTTTCCGCTCTCGCCTGACACTGTCTGTGACATGCGTCCACAGTCCAGGACCGAGGCCACTCTCCCTCCACTCTACACTGTCCATGTCCAGCAGTACAGCCCCTCCCCTCACGCTCTCCTGGCCGTGTCACTGGAGCGGAGTACATGGAGGAATCGGATGCATCATGGGATATAGCGTGGCGTGGCGCCTGGCGGCGGCACTCTGGGCTTGGGGACAGGTGGAGAATGGCTGGAAGAGGCACCAACACAGAACAGAAGTAGCAGGCAGGTACACAGATACAGTATAGCCAGGACTGGTGCAAGCGAGGAACAGGCAGCAATCACAGGATCACTATTCACATTGTCGGAAGTTTGCTGAGCCTGAGCCCAAGACCATCACCTGGTGACACTGGTGTGGTAAGTAAAAACTGTTGCTTTCTCTCTGAATTAATGAATATATGATGACAATGACATGGAATTTTAAAATGTGTTTATATATGTACATTGACTGATCTGCCAAATGCCCCCCCAAGGCTGCTTTGATTGGCGCTTGTGAGGCTGCATTGATTGGTGCTGGTGAAGTGGCATTGATGGGTGCTGGTGAGGCTGTCTTTGATGGGCGCTGGTGAAGCGGCATTAATGGGTGCTGGTGAGGCTTTCTTTGATGGATGCTGGTGAGGCTGCATTGATGAGTGCTGGTGAGGCTGCATTTATGGGCGCTGGTGAGGCTGCATTGATGGGTGCTTGTAGGCTGCATGGATTGGCGCTGGTAGGCTGCATGGATGGGCGCTGGTGGAATGCATTTGATGAGCGCTTCATTAAAAAGGTGGGGTATACATGGGCAGGGAAAAGGGGGTGGAGTCTGGGGTGGTGCCAGGGGGGGCGGCAAAATGCAGTTTCACCTAGGGTGTCAAAAATCCTTGCACCAGTCCTGCCCAGGCACCCCAACTGGGAGCATACTGTGTAGAGGGGAGGGAGGCATTGCTACTGAAGATTAAGGTATTTTCAATAAACAAAAGTTATTAGGGCTGCAACTAACGATTATTTTCATAGCGGATTATTGTTTCGATTACTCGATTAATCGGTTAATAACCTTAAAAAATGTGGGGTGTATAATTTAGTTAATATGTACATTTAAAAAAAAAAGGCAATTTATTCTTAAATATCTTTATGCAGTGGTAAATGTAGCACTGACCCCCGAAAGAGCTGCTGGTTTGATTGGGCTTACCGTTACCTTCTGGACCTTCTGGACCTTTATGCAGTGGTAAATATAAATAACCAACTATATGGTTAGAGAGCAAAATATCTAATCCACTGTGAGAATAACAGACAGATATATACTGTATATACTATTAGAGGAAATATACTGTATACACTATTTGGAGGTTGAATCTGGTAAATATCAGACTCGAAAAAAATAAATTAAAGACTGTTTTGCAGATTTTTAAACAGAACTGTAATATATTATATGCTAGCCATACAAAAACAATATCTTCCTTCAAAAAAATAAAAATAAATTTAATGTAGCACTGATCCCCGAAGGAGCTGCTGGTTTGATTGGGCTTACCGTTACCTTCTGGACCTTGTGTGCGTCTAGTGGTTTCCCGTGGTAGATGGCCCAAAGAATTGCAGAAATTGACACTCTTTTTGGGATATTTATTGCAAAAGATAACACAGTTTCTCAATGAAAGGTAGAGGGTTAGGAAAGTTAGTTCAGGTACTTTTGGAACTGCAATGAATAGGAAGTCTCTCACAATAGAAAGCCAGAGAATTACTGTTTCACAACTGGATTCTCACAACTACCGGATAGGCCTCCTTTCACTAAGCCCAGCAGCCGATAGAGTGTTAAGTAAAGCAAAAGTTTCTGCCACAGATTTTAATGTAGAACACCTGTGAAAAGTCTCTGCCACAGACTTGGATGTAGAACACTTGTGAAAAGTCTCTGCCACAGACTTGGATGTAGAACACTTGTGAAAAGTCTCTGCCACAGACTTGGCTGTAGAACACTTGTGAAAAGTCTCTGCCACAGACTTGGATGTAGAACACTTGTGAAAAGTCTCTGCCACAGACTTGGATGTAGAACACTTGTGAAAAGTCTCTGCCACAGACTTGGATGTAACTGAGGGATATAGATACATTTAGAGCTGTATGTGTGCTGCACTGTATTTCCTGATATGTAAACAAATAATGAATTCTGTATGCAGGCCAGCTAATTGGTTGGCCGATTAATCGATTATAAAAATAGTAATCAATTAATTTCATAGTTGATTAGTTGTCGATTAATCGATTAGTTGTTTCAGCCCTAAAAGTTATATCGAGCAATATAAGGAACATAAACAAACCCTGTATAAAGGGATATCTCAGTAAGAAACTGAGTGTAAATATAAAAAAAGAAAAGAGGGTGATTATTATCATTTAACATAACATCTTTGTGTGTTGGCCTCAAAACCTAAGGTCCAAATTATCCCTGAGCTATGCTTGCTGTAGCGTCTGTAAGGCTATCTCAGGTGTTTTTGGCACAGGCATATCAGTCAACAAAGAGAAGGTCCCATTCCAGAAGCCCTGAATTCGGGGGTACTCTCACCACATGTGAAATAAGGATCTGTCAGGGCTGGGCCCAGCCCTTCCTTCTCAAAGCTGGTCGCCCAGCTGTCAGCTAATTGTCAGCTCCTTTCTCTCCACAATGACTCGCCTGTTGATGATATCCTGCTCGTCAGTCCTGCCTACTTAAGCTGTCTCTGCCTTCGCCTTGGTTATATCTCTAAAGACGCTCTCCTGTGTTCCTGTTAAAGACTTGCTTGGCTGACATTGCTTCTGGCTCCAGATTCTGCTTTCTGTTCTACTACGCTCATCTCTGGCTCCCTGATGTCTTGGCTTGTCTGACTATCAGTTCCGGTTCCCGAACTCTGGCTATGTTTTGACTACATTTACTCTGTTTACCTTTTTATTATTATTTTTATTAGTAGTATTATTAACCCTTTCCCGCCAAGCGTACGCAGATATTCCGGGGGGTATACCGGGATGATGCCCGCACCTGCAGGCATCATCCCGGTTCCGTTTTTTTCAGCAGGCGATTGGCTATCCAAGCATAATAACCGATGCGGCTAAAAGCCGCTCGGCTGTTATGCCAGAGGAGCGGGAGGGGACGTCCCCCCTCCCGCCGCCTCCCGCTGCTGTTACTGGTGCTCCCGCTCGATCGGGAGCACCGATTCAAGTTGCGCTGCCTCCGACTGCTGGGGAGGAACTGGAACTAAGCTGTAATCGGCTTCGTTACAGTCTCCTCATAGTAAACACGGAAGCGGCTGTCAATGGCGCCGGTTTTAAAAAGATATACGGTATTCAGAATCGCCGTTTTCGGCAATCTGAATACATTGAAGTGTAAAGGAGGGGTGGGGGGTCTTTTAGACCCCTGATCCCTCCATAAAGAGTACCTGTCACCACCTATTACTGTCACAAGGGATGTTTACATTCCTTGTGACAGCAATAAAAGTGATCAAATTTTCTTTTCTTTTTTTTAAAACAATTTAGTCATTTTAAAATAAAAAAAAAAAAAAAAAAAAATTTAAAGCGCCCGCCGTCCCCGCGAGCTTGTGAAGCAAAGAAAACGCATAAGGAAGTCGCACTAGACCTCCTCTGTAACGCTAACCTGGTAACCGTAAAAAAAAATGTAAGCGTCGCCTATTGAGATTTTTAGGTACCGTACTTTGTCGTCAATCCACAAGTGCGCGCAATTATAAAGTGTGACATGTTTGATATCTATTTACTCAGCGTAACGATATCTTTCACATTACGCAAAAAAATTGGGCTAATTTTACAGTTTTTTTTTTTTTAATTCATGAAAGTGTCCCTTTTCCCAAAAAGTTGCGTTTAAAACACCACTGCGCAAATACCGTGTGACATAAAATATTGCAACAATCGCCGTTTTATTCTCTAGAGTCTCTGCTAAAAAAATATATATAATGTTTGGGGGTTCCAAGTAATTTTCTAGCAAAAAATATGGATTTTAACTTGTAAACACCAAATTCCAAAAATAGGCTTAGTCATGAAAGGGTTATTATTAATAAACAAGTGTGATTTAACTGTACTTCTGTCTCAGTCTGATTCATGGTTTCTGACAGGATCCCATTATCCCACAACCTCTAAAGCATAGTGGGGACATGCATGGGAACATCGTGGCCAGGCGTAAAGGTACACAATGTCATTGTGTAAGTAATTTGGTACTTGCCTCCATATGAGAGACATTAACTATGCCCTTAAAGGACTTCTGGAACTGTGAGAACCACGTGCCTGCCTCCCAATTGACCTTGCTATCCTGTTCCCATCTCAGTGCATACGTTGTTTTATCAGGGTTCTCCGTCAGAGAGTCATAAATCATAGATATTCCTCCTTTCTGACCCATACTTCCAGAGCACCGCCTTTCCTATGTAGCGATACTTGGGGGTTTGGGTTTCAAGGTCCATAAAGATAAAATAAAATGTTGAATTTGATGCAGATGGAATCTTTCAGATGGAGGCATAACAAGTTTGCTAATGCAATGGTTTGCTGTGAGGGGACCCATAGAGAAAAGAAAGTGTCTGATTTTGACAGGCCCTTGTTTGTCCATCACTGAAACGCCTTAATATTTTGGCCAGAGGGGAAACTGGGGTTGTGGAAGATGTGCACTAAGGAGTGTAGTTCAGAAATCAGATAAGAGGATTTGTATAATATGTCACAGAGGACCATTGAGTGCGATAAGGTGGGAACCATTATGAGGGGTCTATTTTTAGAGGGAACCCAAGCTAGGTAATCTATGCTATATAATGGAATTGCTTGTCTCTCCATTTCAACCCAGTCTAGTTTACTGCCCTGTGAGTATATGATCGAGAACTGTGCTAATTGAGCAGCTTGATAATATCTCCAGAAGTCCGCTAAACCAAGTCCTCCCTGGGTGCGTCTTCTAAGAAGCACACTTTTAGTGCAGCAATAGTCTTTGTTGCCCCAGATGAAATGTATTATCTGGGATTGGAACCTTTGCAGAGGCAATCTCAGGATCGGAATGGGTGGGAAGCGAAATAAATCCTAGGCAAGAGGGTAATTTTCACTGAGTTTACCCTGCCCAACCAGGACAGTTCCCCTTGCTGCCATCTAGAGAGGTCCTCCTTCTGTTTTTTTTATACATGGGGGGGGGGGGGGGTAATTGGCATTATAAAGTTGGTCAACACTGTCAAATTGACACTCAAATAAAGGATCAAGGCAAGGTCTCAGGTAATAGTGTTTTCTGAGTTTCTCAACCAAATGAGCTGGGGTGGTAATATTTAAAGCCACAGATTTGGCCATGTTAACTCTAAGCCCCAGGACCTTGCCAAAATCCTATAGGAGTTTAAAAATATTTGAAGTATAAATAAAGGAGGAAGTAATAAAAAGTAGCAGATCATCCGCAAACGGCACATTTGTGGACAGGGGAGCCGCAGGTAACGCCATGTACATCTGGGTGGTTTCTAATTACGGTGGCTAGGGTTTCAATTGCTATGGCAAAAATAATAGGGGATAAGGGGCAACCTTGTCTAGTGCCTCTGTATATCGTAAAAGGGTTTGAGTAGTGGCCATGGAGCTTAACTTGGGCGCTCAGGTTGGAGTATATATTTTTTAACATCTGTAAGAAATGAGGGCCAAACTCCCATCTTCGTAACACTTCAAACATATAAGGCCACTCCACAGTATCGAATGCTTTTTGTAAATCCACCGAAAGTAAGAATCCTTCCCGGTCGGGACTCCCCATCCCAGTGTGTCCGCAAAAGGAGATTATATCTATGCCTCTACGAATCTGATCAGGGCCCTGCCTCCCCAGGATGAAGCCTACCTAGTCCTTGTGAATGTAACTGCTAATAAACTCTGATAGTCTATTGGCTATGATTTTGGTTAATATTTTGAGATCATTATTGATCAATGAAATGGGTCCATAATTGCCCACAACAGAGCTATCTTTGCCCGGTTTGGGAATAACTGACACGTAAGCCAGGTTAGCGGCACCATCCAGCATAGAACTCCCCTGAAGGGCATTGTAGAATCATGTCAAATGAGGGGCTAGAGTGGAGGCAAAGGTTCTATAATAGCAGGGGGAAAACCCATCTGGGCCTGGGGCTAAGCCCCTCTTGAGATTCTTGATTACCCCTAAAACTTCCAATTCCATGATAGGTTTTTCTAGAATTGTGCTATGTTCCTATTTCAATTTAGGAAGCAGGATTTCATCGAGTAAGTCAGTGAGGATATGGGGTTTGGGAATCTCTTATATAAGTTTGGATAAAAATCATTAAATGCTGTCATGATCTGTTGCGGGTTTCGCGTGAGAGTACCTGTGGAGTCCCGAACCTTGGGGAAAGAAAAATTTTCGAGGCATGGGTGTCAATTTAGAAGTCAGTGTGGGCCCCACCTTATCTTTTTGAAGATAAAAACAAGCATTGGACCACCTAAGATTTTTTTCCACTTGGCTAGTTAGAGCTAAGTTAGGGGCCATGCTGTTTGAGTCCAACAGGGCACACGACTTAATAGTGGGATTGCGTGTGTGTATTTTGAAGAGTTTTTGAAATTCCTGTTCTAACTTAACTAAGTCAGCCCATCGTTCCCGTTTTAAGCTTGGAGGAGAATTCAATAATCTTACCCCTTAACACAGCTTTTTGGGCAGCCCAGATTGTTTCAGGAGAGGCCTCCCCATTGTCATTGACTGAAAAATATTCTCTAATTTCTTTGACCAGTATGGTACATTGGACTGGATCACTGAGAAGCGATTTGTTCAATTGCCAGAGAATTGTACCATCTGATTCAGAGGGATTTGAGAGGTAAAGCATGACAATCGAGTGATCAGACAAGAGAGTCCCTAATGCACGCTTTGGAGGCATAGGGGGTGGTGGAGGCCACCATAAATACATGGTCAATCCTCACATGCGCTTGATGAGGGGATGAAAAATGGGTATAGTCCTTAGTTGTTGAGTTAAGTTCTCTCCAAATAGCCACTAAACCATGGGTATGGAGGGTTTTGGCTATCTTTAGGCTTTGTTTAGGGGGTCGGAGCAGTCTGGAATGGCTATTACCTGATTTACCTAACATTTGGTCCAATGTAACACTGGAGTCACCCCCCAAAATTACTGTAGCCATGAAATGAGGGGAGAGGGCATCCAGCATAGAGCTAAAAAACCTAGCCTGAACTCGTCTCGGTGCATAGTATGAGATAGTATGAGATAAATGTATATAGGGTTCCAGTCACTGATCCAGGGAGAAGGATATTTATTTTCTTACATCAGGGGACACAGAGCCATAGTAGTTACTATGTGGGTTATATGGACCACTGATATGTGATGGACACTGGCACTCCCCTAAGGCAAGACGTGCACTCCCTATATAACCCCTCCCACTACTGGGAGTCCTCAGCTTTTTTCGCCAGTGTCTAAGGTGTTGGTCACGAGCTAAATGAATGGTACCCAGGCCTCGTGTCCGAAGAAACAAGGTTTTACTTGCAAACGCTTCTCTTTTGAGAGCTGGGCCCTGGGATCCAGTACTTTTTGGTAGTGAGGCCATAAACTTTTTACAGGCAGGGTGCTGTTGCAGGTCCAGGATTGTGGGCAACCCGTGGTTCCCCAGTTTCTGAAGGTTTACTAAAAGGTCTCGGAGCCCACCGTGAAGGGGGAAGATTGGGTCTTTATCTCTGATAAAACCCTGCTGCGAGGATAAGGTAAGAGAGATTTTCTCAGGAATTTCTCCTTCCATGTATAATGTTATCATGACTATGTGTCACCACTGGGGGCTGTATTGAGCACTCAGTGTCCTGACGCTGAAAACAGCACAGAAGCCTTCATTGTCCTCTCCTCCAGCCACAACAGATCCTACGGTAAGAAGGGGGGTCTGCTTCCCTTCCTCTGCCCCCAAAAATATTTGTTTCCCCTTCGGGGGATAAGAGGCCAAATTAGTTTGCTTTTTAAGAAAAAAAAAAGGAGAGACAGACCGCGGCCGCTCAGTGGAGGATTTACCCCCCACCATGCCTGCATGTCTACAGGACACTGCTCGCGTGGGAAAGCACTTTCCTTTGAAAGGAAAGGGGGCGTAATTTGCATGGGGGGCATGGCTAGCGGTGTCAGATGGCGGCCACACATGCAGGAAGTTGATTTTAGCTCTGTATATGTGAACGCTGCTGCTGGCTGTGGAGGGACAGAGCAGCAGGAATGCTTGTTCAGGTTAGTGAATACAGGCTTTTTCCCTTTGACACATTATACTTTACCAGGCTAGGATTAATAACGGCTAAAGGCACTAAACTAAAGCCTAGCAATGTACATTCTTTATTTATTTTTATTTTTTTCTCAATACATTTTTATTAAAGTATTCAGAGGTTATACAAACTCACTTCACATACAGAGTGTAATGCTTGCATCTTAACAAAGTTGATGTTATTTGTGTGATGTGAGGTTCTTTTAGTTTGAAGAAATAAAAGGCACTTTTTACTTTTCATCTGATCCGGAGTGTGGCTGTCCAGAGTTTGTTCATCCTTCATCTTAACAAAGTAGACAACATTTGCGCGTATGGTTTAAACGACCATACTAGATACAGCTTATACAGTACAAAACCTCATTGGTGCTATAAGCAAGGGTAGACTGATAGTAACCCCTCTTTCATTTCCTATAAAGTGGGAGAGCTAGGTTTCCTCCAGCCCCACACCCCAAATGGGTTCACGCTGTGTTTAGGGCAAAGAGGTCAACCCTGCCCCCCGGTTGTTTTAATATTTCTATTGGGTGGGTAAAGTCCTGCAAATAATAGCAATCAATATATTTGATCGTGCATTGAGTAGATGAGCATGTGTAACTCGATTTGAACCAAGCTCAATGAGAAGTTTGTAAAAAAACAAGAGATAGAAGAGCAACACAAAAAAGAAGAAAACATATGTACACAGTTCCTTGTGCCACTTTGTGGATTGTAATTCACACCTATTACTTAATTAGGCAAAACCATTTTAAAGATGTCATTCAGATCTGTATCAGTCAGTCCACTGTTTTCACTGGGCCTGTACCATTAGATACTTGCCCTGGGATGAAGCAAACATGATCTCATAAGTAGCATGAGCATCGGTAGTAAGTACTATTTCCCTCAGTTTAGGGGATTGTGATCTCGCCAGTGCCTCATAATTATCAGTCTAGTGCTCAATAAGACATGTGTGACTATTACTCTTGTGTTTTTAGGGAGCATATCTATGTCCAGTGAGAGAATAGCCATACCTGGGCCCCTGGGAATTCGTAGCTTTAGTATTCTCTCAATCGTATAGAACACTTTGTCCCAGAGTGTACGGATGCTAGTACATTCCCTCAAAATGTGGAAGAGCGTGCCCACATAGCCACACTGTCTCCAACACAATGGGGATGCCCGATTATCGAATTTGGAGACTCTGTAAGGGGTTAGATACCACCGCAAAAGTATTTTTTGCGTCAGTTCCCATAAGTTGATACACTTGGTGGCAGAGTATGTGGTTTGAAGTGCCTGTTGCCATTTTATGGTGAGCATTGGGCTCCCCAGTCGTGCTCCCAAGCCGTGATATTAGACCTTTTAGTAAACAACAATTTATCGTGTAGTGAAGTGTAAAACAGGGAAATTCCCTTAATGTTGGTGGATGAATTAGTGAACTAGAGGAAAATCCTCCACGGTAGTTAGATTAAGATAGGAGAGTTGTCTTTTAGAAAATGTTGTATTTGGGTGTACCTATATTGATCAGAATCCCCAAGACCAAACTCGATTTGCAGTGACCTAAACGTTTTTATGGAGGGTCCTATTAGGAGGTCTGCAATGTTGTTAACCCCTCTCCTGACCCAGTGTGTTACCCAGAGATCCGGTATGATCTCTGATAAGCATGCAAGAGGTACCTGAATTGAGGACAGAGGAGTATTTGTGTGATGCGTATCGAGTAATACCTTCCAGGCCTGTAGGGATGCTCGGATTGTTGGGGCTAAAGAGACATTAGACGTCGGTTTGAGAGTAGTAGCCATTAGATAATTGTAAAGATTGGTACCTGAAGTCTGGAATTCCTCAGGTTCCTGCCATTTTGCTTTGGGTGAGTTTGGGAACCACATTCTCAATTGTGCAAGAACCGAGGCTGTGTAATGGTCTTTAATTAATACGTTCCCCACACCCCCTGCTGTCCTTGCTGCTATCGATTTATTGAAGGCCCACCTTGCTTTCTTCTCCTTCCATAAGAATTTATTAATTATAGATTGCATTTTGGTCAAATATGAGTTGGGGACCGGAATGGGGAGTGCCCTGAATAAATAAATGAGTTGCGGTAGTATCACCATTTTAAATGCTGCCAAACGCCATGACCAAAGCAGCTCAGCCTTAGCTAGATCTTGAAGTTTCAATGGCAGGGAGTTAAGAAAGGGCATATAGTTGGCCGAGAATAATTCTCTCGTGGACGCAGTCAAGAAAATCCCTTGGTATTTGACCTTATCATTGCTCCAAGCGTATGGAAACCGTGAACTGTGTACTCTTTGTAAACATGGATGTATGCCCATTCCCAGTACATAAGATTTGCTTTCATTCACCTTATAGTAAGATACTTTATTAAACATTTGTAGGACTGTGTGTACCGAAGCCAGGGAAGTTTCAGGATTCGTAAGCATCAAAATTATGTTATCAGCGAACAAGCTGATGACATGCTGAGATTTGCGGGTATGGAAGCCTGTGATGTCTGGGTGTACTCTGATAAGGGTGGCTAAGGGTTCCAGTATTAGGTTAAAAATTAAAGGGGAAAGTGGGCACCCCTGGAGAGTGCCATTAGTGATTTGGAACAGCTTGGAGAGAATGCCTGAGGTGTACACTTGGGCTGAGGACGTAGAGTATAGGGCCATTATCGCCTGCAACATGTGCCCTTGGAAACCAAACCGTCACAGGACCATCTCCATGTACCCCCAATGGACCCAGTCGAAAGCCTTCTCCACGTCTAACGCCAGCAGCTGAGAAGGCCTCCCCCGAGCCCCAGCTAGGTGGACAATGTTCGTCAGTCACCTGGTGGCGTCCGAAGTTTGGCGCCCCCTAGTGAAACCAGTCTGGTCTGAGTCTATTAGGCGTGGCAGAATGTCTATCAGGCGGTTGGCTATCAATTTGGCATATCATTTCAAATCTGGGTTTAACAAGGAAATAGGTCTGAAATTTGCTGGGGTATTAGGATCCTTCCCTGGCTTAGGCAATGTCACAATCAGAGCTTCGAGCATCTCAGGGGGGAAGGACGAAGAGGCAGCAGCAGCAGCGTTGAAAATGTTATCTAAATAGGGTGTTAAGATGTCCTTGAAGGTGTGATAGTATTCCCCCACGAAACCATTCGGGCCTGGGGACTTATTAATTGGAAGTGTATCAATTGCCTCATGTAGTTCCTCTGTGGTAAGCGGTACATTCAGGGATGCTATCTGTTGTGTTGTTAGAGTTGGTAGGGAAATTTTTTGCAAAAAGTCATTGATCATGTCAGTGGTGGGTTGTGGTGTTTCCCTATCCACTTTAAGATTGTAAAGGGTGCCATAATAGTGGCTAAACGTATCTGCTATGTCTTGTGGGTGTTGCATTTTAAGCTTGGTGGTGGGATGCAAGAGGAATGGGATTTTGGTTTTATATCTGTGACCTTTGAGTTGGTGTGCTAACAGTTTCCCTGCTCTGTTACCATGTGCATAGTATTTCATTTTAAGCCTTTTAGTATGTCTCTCAAATTCCTCCAGCAAAAGCATTCTAAGGTCATATCTTAATTGGGTTACTTTAGTGGAGTTGTAAGGGGATGGCTGGTGCTTGTTTTTTTAATCTAATTCGCTAATTTTAGATGTGATGTCATGTATCTTTTATAGCCGCTGCCTCCTCGCCCTCGCCCCCATCTGGATGAGGATTCCCCTCATATACACCTTGTGGGAATTCCACAAGGTGAACTGGTTGTGCACCGAGGGTTCGTTTAAAGCAAAGAATTCTTTCAAATGCTTCTCCATATACTGCCTGCACTCTGGTTGTTGCATAAGAAAATAATTAGCCCTCCACAACGGGGTGGAGCCCACCATGGAGGTATCTTTCAAGGAAAATAGCAATGTACATTCCTTTGCATAGTGCCTTCTGCTTTATGCTTCAGGCTAAGAATGGTAATGGGACCAGGAACTTCTCTAAAGGGGTCAATGTTTTTTTCACTATAAACTGAATCCATTTCCAAAAGAATGTCATCCTCCTCTGAGAGGGATAAGGACTATTGTTGCATAAAACACTTCAGTCCCTGTATATATCATACAAAAGGTTTTTTTCTTCTACCATTTGTAAATTGGAAAGAAGATTAAAGTTATGATGTCTCTCCATAGTGGAGCTAAACATAGCAGATTGCCATCTAGTTTTCAGCACCCTCTTGTTGAGGTGCAGGAGGCTGGGGATCAGGTAGATCTTCCCAAATATTTGGAAGATACTTATTTATTCTCTTCGGAGGATCCTAATATGGAAAGAGTAGCATCACAAGGCAGGTTGCTTGTATACTCCCTTACTCAACCTTGTTTGCTGCCTGCAGCACAGGCACTTGAGGTACCTACCTCTAATTGGGTTCATTAGAACCTCCCCCATCTGGGGATGTTTTTTCCTATTCATGCATGGCTAAAAAAGCTTATGTATCCTGAATGGGAACATCCGGATAAACAATATTATCCTCCCAAGAAATTCTCCACACATTATCTATGAAAGAGGATTTCTATGAAGAAAATAGAGGTTCCAGCAATTGATGCTGCAGTCACCTCAGTGAGCAGAGTCTCACGTGTCCGGTGGATAATGCACTGATGTTAAAGGATCCAACAAATAAAAAGTTAGAACTTCTTTTTAAAGACAATATGTCATTTGCAAGTTCAGTAGCGCAGCCATTGGTGTATCTCACTCCATTAAGAAACAGTTTGTGGAGATACCTGAACTCCTGCCTGATCAACAGGTGCGACAATGGTCTGGTGTATCTGACGCACTATGTCTCACAGTAGATGCTATGAAAGACTCTATCATTTAAGCCTTATGGCTTATGCTTGGACTAGTGCATTCTCGCAGAACATCACCTTGAAAGCGCCCAATCTCGTCTGATCTTGGAGGCTAAGCAGGGTCGGCCTGGTTAGTACCTGGATGGGAGACAGTATAGTTCTGTGGCTGGAATATTGATCAGCCGAAGCACTGTGTAAAAAGCTCTTAGCCAGTTTTGTTCCCCTTCATGGGGTACAGTTATTTAGAGACGATCTGGATAAGTACATCCAAAGGACCGCTAATGGGGAAATCTCTCTTTATGTGGTGACATGGATCAGAGGGGAAAGAAAAATGCGTTACTGAACGGAGACCTACCTTCCTCCAGACTAATCCAGCCAGGAACCACTGCAGACCAATTAAGATAAAAACAACTCTTCTAATCCATCTGCCCCTGGAGCTTCCCTGGTGCCTGAAAAAGTGAAAATAGAATGAGTGAGAAAGATAGGAAATGAAGATTGGGATTAAAGGAGGAGGTTCCTAGAAGGTCACAAAGCAGCCACATAGCGTACCTCCTCAGGTCCCGGGAGAGAGGAGCAGACTTATCCACTCCTCCTCTTTCAAGTAGTAACAAAGATGTCCACCTGAAAAGCAGACCAACAACCACCATTGCGTGGGACGGAGGTCTACATGCAGGGGCAGGGGGAGGAGCATTAACGCTGCTCCGATCCCACCAACCACTTATTTTGGCTATGTATAAGGCAGGGGGTTCTCTTTGAAAAACAATTTTTTGCCATTGTAAGAGCAAAAACCCCCCTCCTCCCCCACAAAATGTCTGCAGCTCCGGAACGCTCAAAGGGCAAGATATGTCCCCATCAGCAGTGAAGTCTGCCCCCTGAGCCTCCGCAGCGTGGGATCTCCAGGTAAAATAATAACAGTTATGTTCACAGCAGGGATTTGGATATATTCACGAGCTAGTAACCATACAAACATTATTTATAAAGGAAAAATTATAGGAAAAAACGTCAAACTGGATGCAAACTAAGACCAAGACAGCCAGAAGTGGGGAATGGTAAAGTGTACTGCTGTCCAGCCCCTCTCCCATGCCCCCCTGATCTAGAGAATGTAAGGCCTAAAAACATCTACACTGATACCACAGTGATTACTGCTGGAAATTGGGCCACCTGGAGAAAACCTTTGTATCACTGTATGTCCAAAGTCTGTGGGTATTAGAAAGAGGTTCTGGGTACCTTACTGGTAAGAGTTCGAGTGGGAGCAATGACTGTGGTATCCAAAAGGAAAAGGAGGGTGGGAGTCTTTGGATCGCTTGGACTGCTGCTTTCTCCAGACTGGGGTAATTGGGCTCTGTGGTCTTTTGTAGATCCGGTATTCTTGTGGGTTGACAAAGCTGATGGGTCCAGGGATATAAGGCCAGGATGGACCATCAGATGTTCCCCGTCATTGATAGAAGTAAAGCTGTGTGTTTTATTCTTGTAAGTGAATGATAGGCGAAAGGGAAAGGACCACCAATATTTTATATTTTTTGTAATAAGACTTGCAGAAGGGGTTTTAGGCCTCTCCTCCGCTGTGTGGTAAGGGGGACAGATCTGTGCATACTTGGACTGGATGTCCCTGGATGGAGAGTTGCTCCACATCTCTGTCTATATGCATGACTTCTTCCTTAACCCCATAAAAGTGTGGTTTGAAAACAATATCCCTTGATAGTCCATCCAAACGTGGGGGGTGAAGAGCTCTGTGAGCCCTATCTAGCTCCAGATGATGATCCAGGATGTTTGGTATGATGTCTTTGATGAAGGATCTAACTGCTAGATGGGTGTCCTTCACAGTTTCGGGGAGCCCTCTAATGCAAAAATTATAATGCCTGGAGCAGTTCTCCAGGTCATCGATTTTAGAGATAGCAGTGTCCAGTTGGTCTTGTAAATCCTGGATGTGGGCCGTATTCTGGTTAGCCCTGGAGATTGTTTGCTCCACTTTATGCTCTAGAGCCAAGATTTTGCAGGTCAGCCTGTATGGTGGATGTAATTTGGTATGCCGTTTGTGCTAGGCCCCTGGATAGCATCTTGGAAAAGGTATTCATCAGCATATTAGTCCATTGGGCTTGCAGGAGAATGTGGGCTGAGGAGGGCCGACATGGCTGGGCTGACTACATGGTCCCTAACAAGGGTGGCAGTAAGTTCCTCCAGATTCCTCTATAGTAAGTATTCTGTGGATGCAGGTGGCAAGATGTTAGAGAATAGATTACATTCAGGATCAGGACCCAATAGAGGGGCTGCCTGTGCTCACAGATCTGTGGCTGCGTTCATAGCTTCTCCCCTTTCAGTGTCTGAAATCAGGGCTCCAGGTGCCATCTTGGCTTCCTCCATGGCTTATAGGCGGAATCTGGGCTGTCAGGAGTGATCCCTCCTGACCGAGCCTGAGGACAAAGGGGGGTTACAGGGTTTCTCCGGAGTTGATTGAGCCCTGGGAGAGGTGCCGGCGATTTGGCTGCTAGCTGCTATGGGGCTGGAGAGGCCAGAGCAGAATGGAGCTCCAAGTCTAGGCATCCATCTCGGCAGAGCAGCTTTATTGAATTACTCCCACTGTATTTCTGGAAAGATCAACAGTTGTTTTCTATACTTTCATTTTTTTTGTTTCGCCTGAAATGTCTGAGGACTGGTAAGAAATACATACTCTATATATTTTTGTCTTTTTTGTAATTTTTTATATATCATTGCTCTTTTGGATCTAGAAAACTGTAATCCCTCTTGCCCAAATTATAATGGAGGAAGTACATGTCAAAGTCTGGTTACAAAAACAGCCATGAATTGTACATCTGTGTAGCCAGTTTGCCCCTCTGATGAAAATAAACAGATGTTTAACCACTAGCCACCCACCCACCGTCAAATGATGGCTGGGTGGTGCAGCTTTCGTTCTGGGTGGACAACATATGACCCCCCGGGGGTGCGAAGCTACAACACAGTGCAACCCTGATCTGTGTAAACAGCAACGGCTCTTTAACCATGTGATTGGCTGTGTCCAATCACAGCCGTTCACATGTAAACACATGAGATGCCATTAATCGGCGCTCCTCGCCTCACACGGACAGAGTGTCAGGAGAGGAGAGCTGATCAGCGGAATCTCCTCACAGGGAACAGCTAGGTATGTAATCAGGGCACTGATCATCAGTGCCCTGATTACAATTAAGTGCCCACCAATACCAGCAATGATTGCCCACCACTGCCAGCAATCAGTGCCAATCTGTGCCCACAAGTGTCCTTGACATTTTGGCCTTTAAATCATGTTGGCATCCATTTTAGGGCATTTTTAGCTTGTTTTGATACATTTCCTGCCTAACTGAACCATTGGCCAAAATGTGAAAATTTCATGGGTACCCACAAGTGCCAGCAATCAGTGCCCACAAGTGCCAGCAATCAGTGGCCTTTAGTGATGCCAGTCAGTGCTGGCTATCGGTGCTGCCTATTAATGCCCATCACTGCTGTCCATCAATGCTCATCCCTGCTGCCCATCAATGCAACCCTTAAATGCGCATCAGTGCCCATCTGTGCTGCCTATCTGTGTCCAACGGTGCCGCCTATCTGTGCCCACCAGTGCCACCTATCTGGGCCCAGTGCCCACCACTGCCACCCATCAGTGCCGCCTATTAGTGCCCACCAGTGCAGCCTATCAGTGCCCATCAATGCTCCCTCATTAGCGCCCATCAGTGAAGGAGAAAAATTACTTATTTACAAAATTGAAACAAAAAAAATTTTTTTTTCAATATATATATATTTTTTTTAGGAAAAAAAAAAAAAACACAGGAGTGAATAAATACCACCAAACGAAAGCTCAATTTGTGTAAAGCAAATTCTAACAATTTCACATGGTTACAGCATAGCATGACTGTGCAATTGTGATTCAAAGTGTGACAGCACTGAAAGCTGAAAAATGGCCTGGGCAGGAAGGGGGTGTAAGTGCCCTGTATTGAGGTGGTTAAATTGTCAAAAAGTATTTGAATTCAGCAATCAAGTGTTCAGATCACATAACAGGTCACTAATTTTTGTGCATAGTTTGGCCATAGTTGTCATGAATTATGTTGTCAAATCAAACAAAACGATAAATATATTTTATATCTTTATATCCGTGTGTGCATGTTATATTTTGGAATACTATGATGAGTTGAATCACCAAATAAAATTCACAGATTTCCTCCTAGTTTTCTACAGAGCCTGCTTAACGCAACTAACATTTCCTTTATTTGGCCATGCAGTGACTAACAAAAGAGCAATAATCATCACTTCTAATCATCAACAACTTTTACCGCTTGTGTGCCACATCCATCTGTTTGCTGAATCAGGGACAAGTAATTCAAGAATTTGAAAAATCTCTCTACTTGTCGCTGTCAGTGAAGCATCAGTGCATACATAGTCAGCACAGATCTGTTCTAGAATTTATGGTTAAATAGTAACATCCTTGTTTAGGACAACAATATACTGTACTCACAACTTTCTAAACATAAAGCATTTCAAAGATTAGTGCCATATTGATCTCTAAATAGTCCAAAAAGCTAAGCTCTGCTTCAAATTACCCTGAATCCAGAAACCATTTCAGATACAGTATTTTGTGACTAAATCTGAACAGTGTGTAGAAGGAATATGTTAGGCCGCGTACACACGGGCGGACTGTTCGCCCAACTTTGTTTGTCAAACAGTTTCGGCAAACAGTCCGCTCAAAATTAGCATGGACGGACATGGCCACACACGGCACTTTTTGAGCGGACTGTTTCAGCGAACTGTTTGCCAAACAGTTCGCTCAACTTTTGAAATGAACGGACTCGCCCACGTAAGGCGGAGGCAAATCCGCCCATTTCGAGCGCGTGTACAGGTAGGCGGGGCCCGCGACGGAGACGTCGCGGGCTCCGCCGCCTGGAATGGGCTTAAAGGGGAACCCCAACGCCGAAAAAAATCGGCGTGGGGGTTCCCCCAAAGTCCACAACAGACCCTTGTCCGAGCACGCTACCCGGCCGGCCAGGAAAGGGGGGCGAGCGAGCGTGCCCCCCTCCTGAGCCGTACCAGGCCGCGTGCCCTCAACATGGGGGGGTGCCTTGGGGAAGGGGGGGCCACGCGGCCCCCCCACCCCAAAGCACCTTGTCCCCATGTTGATGAGGACAAGGGCCTCTTCCCGACAACCCTGGCCGTTGGTTGTCGGGGTCTGCGGGCGGGGGGCTTATCGGAATCCGGGAGCCCCCTTTAAGAAGGGGGCCCCCGGATACCGGCCCCCCACCCTATGTGAATGAGTATGGGGTACAATGTACCCCTACCCATTCACCTGTGAAATAAAGTACAAAAAAAAACACAACACAGAGAAAAAATATTTTATTGCACAGCTCCGGGGGTCTTCCGTCTTCGGGGGTCTTCTCGCCGGACTCCTCCGCTATCTTCGTGTAGCTCTTTTACTAGCGGAGGAGCCCGGCTTTCTTCCTCCCCGCCGCCGGCCTCTTCTCCCGACTTCGGGGGTCTTGTCCCCCTCTTCGGTTCTTCTGCCGGGCCACCGCGCCTTCTTGTAGCTCTTTTGCAGGCGGTGGCCCGGTCTTCTGTCGCCGCTGCCTTCCGTTCTTCTGTCGCCGCCTTCGGTTCTTCTGCCGGGCCACCGCGCCTTCTTGTAGCTCTTTTACAGGCGGTGGCCCGGTCTTCTGTCGCCGCTGTCGCTGTCGCCGTCGCCGCCTTCCGTTCTTCTTCTTCTTCTTGTTCTTCTTCTTCTTCCCCAGGAGATGTTGACACGTCGCTCTCTCCGGCCGGAATGCCAGAGCCGCGCTGTGCGGTCACTTATATAGTGACAATGGGGCGGTGTCACATGGTATATGTCACATGGGTTGGTCACATGGGTTGATGTCACATGGGGACTATGACATCGTAAGGGGGCGGGGTCACCATGTGACCAACCCATGTGACATATACCATGTGACACCGCCCCATTGTCACTATATAAGTGACCGCACAGCGCGGCTCTGGCATTCCGGCCGGAGAGAGCGACGTGTCAACATCTCCTGGGGAAGAAGAAGAAGAACAAGAAGAAGAAGAAGAACGGAAGGCGGCGACAGCGACAGCGGCGACAGAAGACCGGGCCACCGCCTGTAAAAGAGCTACAAGAAGGCGCGGTGGCCCGGCAGAAGAACCGAAGGCGGCGACAGAAGAACGGAAGGCAGCGGCGACAGAAGACCGGGCCACCGCCTGCAAAAGAGCTACAAGAAGGCGCGGTGGCCCGGCAGAAGAACCGAAGAGGGGGACAAGACCCCCGAAGTCGGGAGAAGAGGCCGGCGGCGGGGAGGAAGAAAGCCGGGCTCCTCCGCTAGTAAAAGAGCTACACGAAGATAGCGGAGGAGTCCGGCGAGAAGACCCCCGAAGACGGAAGACCCCCGGAGCTGTGCAATAAAATATTTTTTCTCTGTGTTGTGTTTTTTTTTGTACTTTATTTCACAGGTGAATGGGTAGGGGTACATTGTACCCCATACTCATTCACATAGGGTGGGGGGCCGGTATCCGGGGGCCCCCTTCTTAAAGGGGGCTCCCGGATTCCGATAAGCCCCCCGCCCGCAGACCCCGACAACCAACGGCCAGGGTTGTCGGGAAGAGGCCCTTGTCCTCATCAACATGGGGACAAGGTGCTTTGGGGTGGGGGGGCCGCGTGGCCCCCCCTTCCCCAAGGCACCCCCCCATGTTGAGGGCACGCGGCCTGGTACGGCTCAGGAGGGGGGCACGCTCGCTCGCCCCCCTTTCCTGGCCGGCCGGGTAGCGTGCTCGGACAAGGGTCTGTTGTGGACTTTGGGGGAACCCCCACGCCGATTTTTTTCGGCGTTGGGGTTCCCCTTTAAGCCCATTCCAGGCGGCGGAGCCCGCGACGTCTCCGTCGCGGGCCCCGCCTACCTTCACACGCGCTCGAAATGAGCAAACTTTCCTCCGAGCGGGAACAGTTTGCTCATTTCGAAAGTAGCCTACACACGGGCGGACTGTTCGCTCAAACACAGTTTCAGTGGACAGTTTTTCGGAATTTCCGAAAGACTTTGTCCGTCAAACTGTCCGCTGAAACTGTCCGCTGAAAGCCCACACACGAGCGGACTGTCCGCCCAAACACTGTTCAGCGGACAAGGTTGGGCGAACAGTCCGCCCGTGTGTACGCGGCCTTAGAGTAATAAGTTAATAGCAAATTAGATGGGAACTGATTAAACAAAGCAAGGTGTTTAATAAATGAGTCACCTTCCCAAGTTTCTCAGAATAGAGTAACCTGTTTCACATTCCAACAGAGACAACTGCAGCCAAAATGATAGCAATGATTAGGGACGAGTAAACCAAGTAATTTCCTGTCTCCTTTAGAATCGGCAAACCCAACAAAACTATCTGAACCCTATTGAAGTCTATAGGAGCCAAATCTTTATTGTTTTTTTTCTGCCATTTTCAAGGAAAATGTACAAGCTATTGATTATAAAAAAGCATGGGTGACATGGAGGATTTGTACCAACCATTTGGTGGGGGAGAGGGTCTTTTTATACTTAACTTAAAGGGCAACATTGAAAATATACAAACAAGCTTTTCCACAAATCCTCACATTCACATGTAGGGAAGAAGCTTTTGCACCCTCAACATGGGACAAAGTGCCTTGCAATGCAGATAAAGCCTGGAAGATACCTTTCCAGTGTTGAAAGTCATGTGGCCAGGTATGGTACAGGAAATGGGGCTGTATACTCACTGCTCTCCTTTTCCTTTCCACCCAGACTGCATGCCTGGATGAGAGGCTGATTTGAATTTCAGGGAGAACAACAAACTATTTATCCCCTTTTAGGTGTACTGTCCATTTAAAAAGAGGAACCAGACCCTGATCCAGATGTGCATTCTAAAATTGTTATTTTTTTTTTCAATTTAATAATATGTCTGTACCCAAGTTATGCTAAACTTTTCTAAGATCTATACAATAGTAAGTGTAAAACTTTATAGATGTAGCACCCTGATGTTTAGGCTGGGATGCTAGTAAATTTACTTGCCGAGTATAGTTGCCTTGGCCAATAAATAGAAAATCAATTGATTCCACCCTAATTCTGTAATTGTTGCACTTCTCTCTTCTGTCACTAGATGGCTGGGTATCTGGTGGCTAGGGATGAGCTTAACACCCCCGGTTCTGTTCGCATCCAGAACATGTGAATGGACCAAAAGTTTGCGTGAACATTCGAACACTGTTAAAGTCTATGGGACTCAAACGTGAGAAATCAAAACTGTGACTTTTAAAGGATAATATGCAAGTTATTGTCCTAAAAAGGATTAGGGCATCTGGGTCCTGCCCCAGGGGACATGTATCAATGCAAAAGAAAGTTTTAAAAATGGCCATTTTTTTGGGAGCAGTTATTTTAATGATGCTTAAAGGGAAAAAATAAAAGTGAAATATTCCTTTAACTATCATACCTGGGGGTGTCTATAATATGCCTGTAAAGTGGCGCGTATTTACTGTGTTTTGAACAGTCCCTGCACAAAATGAATAAAAGTCATTTAAAACTGCTTGCAGCTGTAATGTAATGTCGAGTCCCGGCAATATGGATGAAAATTATTGAGAAAAATGACATGGGTAACCACCCAGCCCATTAGCAGGTTCTTTGGGTCTTGTAAGGATATTAAGGGGAACCCCCGCACCCAAATAAAAAAAAGAAAAGGAGTGCGCCCCCCAGGACCTTTCCCTTCCTAGGGGTAGAATTTCCCTTCCTAGGGGTAGATTTCCTCTCACTTCCTGTTGTCTCCCTCCGTTTGTAAGTAGGAATAGTTTGTTTGAAAGTAGGGGACCGTTTGTATATAATATATGGCCTGCCCTATATACTCTGCAGAAATTTGGGTCTTAGGTGTTGGTGGTGCCACAACACTGTAAGCCCTCACAGTTACTCTTGGTGGGTGCAGGTACCGGCCCTGCTGTGAAATATTGGATAAAAAATTGTAGTTACACACCCCTGTTAAACAGGGTCAGACAAATTGGATTTTAGGCCCTGGTGCTGGTGCCATAACACTGTAAGCCCTCACAGATACTCTAGTTGAGTGCAGGAATGTGCCCTGCTGCAAAATATTACAGCAAAAATTGTAATTACACTCCCCTGTTAAACAGGGCCAGAAAAATTGGGCCTTAGGTGGCGGTGGTGGTGCCACAACACTGCAACCCCTCACAGATACTCTAGTTGAGTGCAGGAACAAGCCATGCTGCAAAATATTACAGCAAAAATTTTAATTACATGCCCCTGTTAAACAGGAGCAGAAAAATTGGGCTTTAGGCACTGGTGTTGGTGCCCAGAACCAAAAATGTTCTTATAAGCTATCAACATGAACACTGAGGAGGAATAGGATAGTCATTCAGCATAACAGGATAGTCACTCAGCTTTAGCATAGGCAGTCTTCAAGGGATCTCACATTCATACAAAATGAATCAGTTACATCAGCATCAGGTGCTTGGTAGCTGGTGATCCAAGACTGATTCATTTTTATGAATCTGAGCCGATCAACAGAATCTGTGGACAGGCGTACTCTGTGATCGGTTACAAAGCCTCCAGCAGCACTGAATGTAGGACAGGTGTGTAGCTTAATTGCATACTGTGAAAGCTCTGGCCAGTGATCCATTCTCAAGACCCAGTAACCCAGTGGATTTTCGGTTGGAAAGGTCTCCAAATCTGATCTTGCCCCAAGGTATTCCTGCACCATGTAAATCAGACGTTGGCGATGGTTGATGGAACCCATCAGAGCTTGGGGTTGCGGACTAAAAAATTGTCTGGATGTTTCATCCTCTACTGCCTCTGCGAAGGCTGGATAAGTTCTGCAACCTTACCCTTGTAACGTGGATCAAGAAGGGTTGCCAGCCAGTACTGATCCCTCTCCTTGATACCAAATGACCAGGGTCATTTTGCAGGATCAGGGAGGCCATGCAGCGTAGGTTTGCTGAGGCATTTGGTCTGGAGTCCTCTGGGTCACTAAGGACGACATGATCCACAACCACCTCCTCCCAGCCACGTACAAGTCCATGGGTTTCTGAGGACTGAAAATGATCCCTTGAAGACTGATGCTGATGCTAAGGGCTAGGCTCCATCTCCATGCTGACACAATCCTCCTCCTCCTCTTCCTGTGTGATAGGAGGGCCTGCAGGACTCCTGTCTGGAAAAAGGGGGCCTTGAGAGGTAAGGAAGTCCTCCTCTTCCTCCCTCTGTTCTGCCGCAAGTGCCCTGTCCATTGTTCCACACAGCATGTGCTCCAACAGGAAAACAAGAGGGACAGTATCACTGATGCTTGCACTTTCACTGCTCACCATCCTGGTGGCCTCCAATAATGGTAACAGGAGAGGGCAAGCATCCTTGATCATTAGCCACTGGCGTGGTGAAAAAAAGCCGAGCTCCCCTGACCCTATCCTGATGCCATACTCGCACAGGTACTCTTTGATGGCCCTCTGCAGCATGTGCAACCGCTGCAACATTGCCAACGTTAAGTTCCACCTGGTGGGCATTTCACAGATGAGGCGGTTCGGGGGCAGCTTGCATTCCTTTTGAAGGTCAGCCAGCCGAGCACTGGCATTATATGACTGGTGGAAATGCCCACAGACTTTCCTGGCCTGCCTCAGGAGATCCTGTAAGCCCGGGTACCTGCACAAGAACTGCTGCACCACCAAATTTAGGTCTCCTAACCAAACTAACTCAAGCACCACATGGCATCTTTTTTCCCGAGTGCTTGCGTAGCCCCTAGAACACCTATGGAGCACCGCTGGTTCCAAGGACAAATCTGCACAGGAAGAGGCCATAGAGGAAGAAGAAGAGGAGGGGTGGATGAGAGAGGTGTGGCAGAATCAACACTAACAGCATTTTGGAGGTGTGGTGGTGGAACAAGCGCCAACATGACTGCACCCTATCCTGCATCCTTCCCACCTGCCAGTTACCTAGTGTGCCATGAAAGAAAGGTAACGTCCCTGTCCATGTCTGCTGGACCATGAGTCAGCAATAAAATGCAATAATATGCACCTTACCACTGACCACCCTATCCAACGAGGCCAAGACATTGCCTTCCACATGCCGTTAGAGAGCCGGAATGGCCTTCCAGGAAAAAAAAGGCAAATGGGAACCTGCCACTGAGGTACCGCACATTCCACAAATTCTCGAAAGGGGGCAGAGTTGACCAGCTGAAAAGGCAGCAGTTGGAGTGTGTCACGTACCTTGGAGGAGACTGAATTGATGAGGTCGGCCTCTCTTGTATCTCCCGCCCAGGCCCCACTGGGAGTGGAACAGAGGGGACCAAGGGCCAGGAGGAACACGAGTGCCCGCAACTGTGGACCTGGAGCCACAGCAGAGGAAGCGATCTTGGACAGGCAGGAGAGCTCTCAGGACAGCATGGATCGTCTTGTACCAAGGATCAGCTGGGCTTAAAGGGGAACTCCGCAGGGACAGTGGAACTGGAACGTGCGGTGTAGTTAAGTCCTTGATAGGCTTGCAGTAGAAGATCGCAGCAGGTCCCAGGATCAAGGCAGCAGGCACAGGATGGACAGCAGTGAGAGCAGGGTCTTGAGGGAAGCCAGGTTCGGCAGCAGGCGGATGAAGTGGTAAAAGGCAGCAGGCAGAGGCGAGGTCACAAGGATAGCCAAGGTCAGGAGCCGGGGATCAGAGCAAGAACAGGATCCAGGAGCAGGGTCAGAGCAAGCCAGCTTCATCAGGAGGTATCAGGTAGAAGAACAGCAGGTGCAGGGTAACAGGAACAGCTGAAGATCAGTCAGCAACCATCTGGGTTCAGAGCACTCCTTTAAATAGGCCTTCGGGCGCCAATTGGTGCCATGGGCACACACCTGCATGTGCACGCAACCCGCCACACATGTGGATGCCCGCTCGCGCGGGTGCGCAGTGGATGGGAGCAACTGGTTTTCTTACATTGCCCCCCCCCACCCTTACGGGCAGCCTCCGGATACCCACTAGAGATTTCTTCTCAGGATGAAGCTGAAGATAGGCCCGAATTAATTGAGGAGCATGTACATTGGAAGAAGGTTCCCACAAGTTATCTTCAGGGCCATAGCCCCTCCATTTGATCAAGAACAGGGTTTGGCCCCTTCTCTTCCTGCAATCCATAATGGCCTCAACTTCAAATTCCTTGTTCCCTTCGACAAGCAATGGAGGAGGAACTTCAGGTTTACGATCAGGGAAGGGGTTAGCCATAGATTTTTTTTAAAAGAGAAACGTGAAACACCGGGTGAATCTTCAAACTTGCCAGCAGGTTGAGCTTGAAGGCAACAGCATTAATTCTCTTCTTTACTGGAAATGAGCCAATGTACCTTGGTCCCAGTTTCTTAGAGGGACAAGCCAACTTGAGGTTTATAGTAGAGAGCCAAACTTTATCCCCAGGTTTAAGGTCTAGATTGCCCCTTCTCCTTCAGTCATAGAATCTCTTATAATTTCCTTGGACTTCGTTATGGTTTCTTGCAGTTGTTTGTTGGATCTTCAGAATTTCCAGACGATCCTGTACTGCTGGGACTGAAGATTCCTGTGGAACATTGGGCAAGAAGGATGGGTGAAACCCATAGTTTGCAAAGAAGGGAGTCTGATCGCGAAGTTATTGAGTTGGTATATGTGAATTCCACTAACGGCAACAGAGAGGCCGAGTCGTCTTGTGCAAATGAGGAAAAATAGCGTAAATACTGCTCCAGGGTCTGGTTCGTCCGCTCTGTTTGACCGTTAGTCTGTGGATGGTATGCAGGCGACAAACAGTGTTTAATGCCCAGGACTTCGCATGAGGATTTCCAAAATCGGGAGGTGAATTGCACCCCACGGTCTGAGGTGATACTGGCAGGAATACCGTGAAGGCGTACAACTTCCTTGATAAAAGAAGAGGCAGTCTCTACAGCGGAAGGAGTGCCCTTCAAGGGCACAAAGTGGGCCATCTTGGACAGCCGATCCACAATGACAAAGATGGTGGTGAAGCCTTCGGATGGGGGTAATTCAATGAAGTCCATAGTGATCATGGTCCATAATTTATCAGGGACAGGAAGGGGTTCCAACAGCCCCTAATTCTTGGCTCTGTCAGTCTTGTTCCGGAGACATGTTGTGCAGGACTTAATGTAGTTCCTGCAGTCCTATATCAGGTCTAGCCACCAGAAGGAGTGCAGAGCCAGATTATAAGTCTTTTGAACTCCAAAATGCCCTGCCAAAGGACATGTAGAAAACCACTGTTCGTAGCTGCTCAGGAACAAATATCTGTTCGCCATGAAAATAGAGACCCTCTTTCAGCTGGAGGTGGAGTTCTGGAGATGGGGAATGGTTCTGAACTGCTGTCTTGATTTGAGAGATGAGATCGATCTGCAAAAGAAGAAAATGTTTAGCAGGCAAAATGGTGTCAGGCTCCAGGGGAACCTCATTGTCTTGAAACATGCGGGAAAGAGCGTCAGGCTTCCCATTCTTGGATCCAGGCTGGTAAGTTATGTGGAAACAAAATTTTGCAAAAAAGAGAACCCATCTGGCCTGGCGGAGCTGAGTCTCTTGGCAGTTCTTAAATATTCAAGGTTCTTGTGAACACAAGAATGAGATGCGCACCTCCTTCAAGGAGATAGCGCCATTCTTCCAAGGCAGATTTAATAGCCACGTCATAGTTCGTTTCTGAGGGATTTCGTTTTCTAGAAAAGAAGAGAGAGAAGATGTAGAAGAGATTTCGCTCCCTGTCGCTGAGACAGTATGGCTCCCACAGCGATTTTGGGGGCATCAACCTTGAGGACATAGGGCAAGTTAGGATCAAGATGTCTCAGAATGGATGCAGATGTGAAAAGGTTTTTCAACTTGTCAAATGCCGCTTGAGCTTCTACAGTCCATGTGAAGGTTACACGTGATCTAGTTAACTGGGTAATAGGGGAGATGATTCCCGAAAAGTTCTCGATAAATTTTACTGTAGAAGTTTGAAAACCCCACAAACCACTGCACGGACTTCCTATCAGTGGGGGCCAGCCAATCGAGTACTGCAGACACCTTCTGGGGGTCCATGGCGATCCCATCTGCAGAAATAATGAGACTCAGGAATAGGGATGAGCCGAACACCCCCCCCCCCCCCCGGTTCGGTTCGTACCAGAACCAGCGAACGGACCGAAAGTTTGCACGAACGTTATAACTCTATTAATTACAATGGACGCGAATGTTCAAATCTAAAGTGCTTATTATAATGGCCAATATGCATGTTATTGTCTAAAAAGGGTTTGGGGACTCGGGTCCTGCCCCTGGGGACATGTATCAATGCAAAAATAAGTTTTAAAAACTGACGTTTTTTCTGGAGCAGTAATTTTAATGATGCATAAAGTGAAAATAAAAGTGAAATATTCCTTTAAATATCATACCTGGGGGGTGTCTAAAATATGCCTGTGAAGTGGCATGTGTTTCCCATGTTTAGAATAGTCCCTGCACAAAATGACATTTGTAAAGGAAAAAAATCCATTTAAAACTGCTTGCAGCTTTAATGTAATGTCTTGTCCTGGCAATATGGATGAAAATCTTTGAGAAAAATGGCATGGCTACCAGATCAACCCCCCCCCCCAGCCCATTACCAGCCCCTTTGGGTCTTGTATGGATATTAAGGGGAACCCCGCACCCAAAATATGTTATGTTAATGTTAGGCCGCGTACACACGGGCGGACTGTATGGCCTACTTAGCCCGTCGAAACACATTTCAGCGGACAGTCCGCTCGTGTGTGGGCTTCAGCGGACTTTTTCAGCGCGCAGTCTGGCGTACTAAGTATTTCGGAATTTCCGTAACTCTGTCCGTCATACTTTGGTTTCAGCGGACAATCCGCTCGTGAGTAGGCTAGTTTGACAGACTAAGAATGGCGCATGCTCAGAAAGGATTTACACGGAGAAAGGTTGCATTGCTGTGTATTGGACTTCCTATTTCTAGTCCCGTCGTATGTGCTGTACACGTCATCGCGCAAGCTTTCGACGGACTGTTTGTGCATCCATGTGTGGTCAAGTCCGTTCATTCGAAAGTAGGACGGACTGTCCGTCGGATTGTATGACGGACTAAGTAGGCCATACAATCCGCCCGTGTGTACGCGGCCTTAGGCAGATGCCTGTGTTGCACAAATGAACTGCACAACACCAGCAACGAGGGGGTAGATTCAGGTGTGTGCTGTGTAGGAGGAACACTACACTGACTGAATATTAGGCAGATGCCTGTGTTGCACAAATCAACTACACAACACCAGCAATGAAGGGGGTAGATTCAGGTGTATGCTGTGCAGGAGGCACACTACACCCACTGTAACAGTGCTAGGTAAGGAAGCAAAGCAAAGCTGACACTGTCCCTGCCTATCCTGCTCTCTCCCTGAACACTACACTCACTGTAACAGCACTATCTAAAGAAGTAAAGCACAGCTAACACTATCCCTGCCTATCCTTTTCTCTATGAACACCGCAACACACTACACAAGGCCGCCACGCTGGTGGCCTTATATAGTGTGGGGCGTGTACTAAACCCTCTGAGCTATAATTAGCCACAGGCATCCAACCTGTAGCCAATTATCGCTCTCCTCGCTGCCGGCGCTGTGATTGGCCAAGCATGCGGGGTCACAGTGCATGCTTGGCCAATCATCAGCCAGCAATGAACTGCGACTTGCGCAGTGCATTGTGGGCCATTCGTATCACACTAATTTGATGCAAACGGCCCACAAAGTTCTGGTTTCGACGAATGGCCAAACGGCCAAACGGCAGGTTAACAGGAACAGATGAAGATCAGTCAGCAGCCATCTGGGGTCAGAGCACTCCTTTAAATAGGTCTTCTGGCACCATTTGGCAATTGGCACCATGGGCGCGTGCCTGCGCATGCCTGCAACCCGCCGCACAGGCTTGTGCGCATTGATGCGCACAGGCATGTGGGAACGCTGCACGTGAGTGTACAATGGATGGGAGCAACTTATTCTATTACAGAGTGCTAGCAATTTAGCCAAAATAGCATTCAGCTGCTGAGCATATGGATGGCTGGGACCAAATTTCTTTAAATGGTTTAGTAACTGGGGTAGGGAAATTTGCCTATTACAATCAGATTTAGATGTACCACTAGCAGATTGCCCACAAGTGCTTAGAATACCTAATTCTACACCTGCATTCCTCTCATGAGCAGGTGCAGGTCTCTGAGAGGACTGAAGGTATAGTGGGGTTGGAGATCCCAGCTGATGAGGAGCAAGGAGAGGTCTGTCTTGTTCTTTGGTGTGGGTCTTTTAACCACTTTCAGACCGGACCACTTTTTGCGATTCGGCACTGCGTCGCTTTAACTGGCAATTGCGCGGTCGTGCGACGTGACTCCCAAACAAAATTAACGTCCTTTTTTTCCCACAAATAGAGCTTTCTTTTGGTGGTATTTGATCACCCCTGCGGTTTTTATTTTTTGCGCTATAAATAAAAATAGAGCGATAATTTTGAAAAAAACGCATTATTTTTTACTTTTTGTAATAATAAATATCCCCAAAAATATATAAAAAAACATTTTTTTCCCTCAGTTTAGGCCGATACGTATTCTTCTACATATTTTTGGTAAAAAAAATCGCAATAAGCGATTATTGATTGGTTTGCGCAAAAGTTATAGCGTTTACAAAATAGGGATAGTTTTATAGCATTTTTATTAATAATTTTTTATTATTTTTTTTTTTACTAGTAATGGCGGCGATCTGCGATTTTTATTGTGACTGCGACATTGTGGGGGACCCATCGGACATTTTTGACACATTTTTGGGACCATTGTCATTTATACAGTAATCACTGCTATATAAATGCAGTGATTCCTGTGTAAATGACACTGGCAGTGAAAGGGTTAACCAGTGGGTGGCAGTGTAGGGGTTAAGTGTTCCTAGGGGTGTGTTACTAACTGTGGGGGGGTTGGGCTTTCATTTAGTGTACACTGATCTCTGCTCCAATCACATGGAGCAGAGATCAGCGTCACTAGTTGCTAGGCAGAATGGAAAAATGTTGTTTATACAGCATTTCCTCCATTCGGCTGCTCCGTGAGACGATCGCGGGGATGCCCGCGGCGATCGAGTCCGCGGGTCCCGCGACCGGACTCACGGGGGTCCCGACCAGCGCGGGAGCGTGCCGCCGGCGGCGCGCTCCCGATGGCACGGCGGCAACGAATATTGGACGTACATGTACGCCAATATGCCTGCCCGTGCCATTCTGTCGACGTACATCGTCGTGCGCTGGTCGAGAAGTGGTTAAGTACTGTTGCTAACGGACTGCATGGGAGCTCGACATATGTCTGGTCAAGCATGTGGTGCCCAAGTGGCTGCTGTTTTAGCCACGCTTGATATACTTCAGACATATGTTGCAAACAGCAATAGTGCGATCTGCTGCACACATCTCAAAAAAGGCCCACACAAAAGAACTTTTGAAAAAACGTGCAGAGTCAGCAGTGCCCTGCACATGCAAAGGTCTGCGGTGTGATGCAATCGGTTTGTTTTCCTTAAGCTGGCCCCTGGAGGGCATCCTGCCTCGTTGGATATGTGCCTCCTCCTCCTCCTCTCTTCTATCAGGCACCTACATACAGTCAGTGACCTCATGATCCCCTCCCTCCTCGCCACTGGAGCAAACCTGGCAGTATGCTGCAGATGGGGGAACATGACTACCAGTTTCTTGTCCTTCTTGGGCACCCCCTCTCTCTGGGGTCACATTACTGCCTTCATCTTCAACCTGGGTACCATCATTGGAGCCTTCAAAATGCTCCAAAACCTCCTGCTGTATGTACCCGACACTGTGGTCGAACAGTTCGGGGGACTCCTCAGGACATGATGGTGGGGCTAGGGAAGGAGAAACTGATACCATTGAGCCGATGAAATAGGCCACTTTGGCAGCTGCATTGGCAACCAAACTTCTCTTAGCTTGGGTAACAGAGGATGGGGAGGATGAGGGCAGCTTTGTGATCCACTCTACCAACTCTTCTGCATGTTGTAGCTCAACATGGCCAGCTGTCGGAAAAAAGGACAAGCGTGTCCCACAGCCATGTGCTGAGGATGCACCGTGTCCATGACCAGCACTGTTGGCTGTAGACACAGAGCCTGCTGGCCCTCTTTTAGTGGCCTGTGAGTGTCTGCCTTTCCTTGGTGGCCTTCCAGACATGCTGTAAAATTGGATTAGCAAAACACCGCCTGAAGTTTACTAGAAAAATTATGCCAGGAATGGCCTGCAGTCAGGTATAGGCTTGGCTAGACTAGAATGCAGTGGATATATATGTAGGAGACTGTATATATATATCTTTATGTACTGCAGATCACTGAATCGCCTGCCTGCCTGCCTGCCTGAAAGTGTCATTGAAAACGTATACCAGGAATGGCTTGTAGTCAGGTATAGGCTTGGCTAGACAAGAATGCAGTGGATATATATGTAGGAGCAGGAGCAGCCCGTCCATAGGGGGCACCTGGGCTCCGCCCCCCCCCCCCCCCCAAGGCAGGCAAAAAATGTAAAACATTTTTTTTTAAGGCTCGCCCTTTTAAAAAAAAGGTCCTTAAGTGCACTGTGTTTGGAAGCAGGACACAGTCCGACGTGGGACACAGTGCACCTAGGGGAAATGCCACGTCTATGCAATCATGAGACTGCAGACATGGCACTTTATTTATAAGCATTTTGCCCGCCTTGCAGCGCTTTGTGGAGCGCTGAGTAGCTTCCGCCCGTTCGTAGTATATATTACTATGGCCAGGCAGTTTGATTGACATCTGAGTTAGATGTCACTTCCTGTTTTCTCCCTCCAATTGCGCCCAGGAGAGAGGATGGAGACACCACTGGAGAGGACAACACACTGAAAGGTAAGTAAGGGGGGGGGGGTTGATGTGAGGCTGCTGCAACTTGGTGGAACACATGCTGCTGCAACTTGGTGGGACACATGATGCTGCAATTTGGTGGGGCACATGCTGCTGCAACTTGGTGGGACACATGCTGCTGCAACTTGGTGGGACACATGATGCTGCAACTTGGTGGGATGCATGCTGCTGCAATTTGGTGGGACACATGCTGCTGCAATTTTGTGGGACACATGCTGCTGCAACTTGATAGGATGCATGCTGCTGCAATTTGGCGGTGACACATGCTGCGGGGACACATGCTACTGCTGGAGAGGACAACACACTGCAAGGTAAGTAAGGGGGGTTGATGTGAGACTGCTGCAACTTGGTGGGACACATGCTGCTGCAACTTGGTGGGACGCATGCTGCTGCAATTGGTGGTGACACATGCTGCTGCAATTGATGGTGACACATGCTGCTGCAATTTTGTGGGACACATGCTGCTGCAACTTGATAGGATGCATGCTGCTGCAAATTTGGCGGTGACACATGCTGCGGGGACACATGCTACTGCTGGAGAGGACAACACACTGCAAGGTAAGTAAGGGTGGTTGATGTGAGACTGCTGCAACTTGGTGGGACACATGCTGCTGCAACTTGGTGGGACGCATGCTGCTGCAATTGGTGGTGACACATGCTGCTGCAATTGGTGGTGACACATGCTGCTGCAACTTGGTGGGATGCATGCTGCTGCAATTTGGCGGTGACACATGCTGCTGCAACTTGGTGGGACGCATGCTGCTGCAATTTGGTGGGACACATGCTGCTGCAATTGATGGTGACACAGGCTGCAACTTGGTGGGACACATGATGCTGCAATTTGGTGGGACACATGCTGCTGCAACTTGGTGGGACACATGCTGCTGCAACTTGGTGGGACACATGATGCTGCAACTTGGTGGGATGCATGCTGCTGCAATTTGGTGGGACACATGCTGCTGCAATTTTGTGGGACACATGCTGCTGCAACTTGATAGGATGCATGCTGCTGCAATTTGGTGGTGACACATGCTGCGGGGACACATGCTACTGCTGGAGAGGACAACACACTGCAAGGTAAGTAAGGGGGGTTGATGTGAGACTGCTGCAACTTGGTGGGACACATGCTGCTGCAACTTGGTGGGACGCATGCTGCTGCAATTGGTGGTGACACATGCTGCTGCAATTGATGGTGACACATGCTGCTGCAATTTTGTGGGACACATGCTGCTGCAACTTGATAGGATGCATGCTGCTGCAAATTTGGCGGTGACACATGCTGCGGGGACACATGCTACTGCTGGAGAGGACAACACACTGCAAGGTAAGTAAGGGTGGTTGATGTGAGACTGCTGCAACTTGGTGGGACACATGCTGCTGCAACTTGGTGGGACGCATGCTGCTGCAATTGGTGGTGACACATGCTGCTGCAATTGGTGGTGACACATGCTGCTGCAACTTGGTGGGATGCATGCTGCTGCAATTTGGCGGTGACACATGCTGCTGCAACTTGGTGGGACTCATGCTGCTGCAATTTGGTGGGACACATGCTGCTGCAATTGATGGTGACACAGGCTGCTGCAATTTGGTGGGACACAGGCTGCATTTGGTGGGACACAGGCTGCATGTAAGGAGGGACTCTGCTGGGGGCACCTGATGTAAGTGATGCATAATGGACATTAATTGGGACTTTTAACGAAGCTGTGGCCTGGTAAGGTCATGTGCTTCCATCCCACGGGACTTTAAATGAAACTATGGCCTGGTAAGGTCATGCGTTTCCATCCCTATTGTATTCAAAAAAAGGGGGGAACAAGGGGAACAAGGGGGACATTGGGACTTTACATGAAGTATGTGGTAGCAAGAGAGTACAAGGTGAACTAATAGGAATTTTATTAATCGTTGCAATTGGATTTACAAGAAATAAATACAATGATAGACAAAGTAATAAACAATACATGATAACGGTAATAGTGATAATAATAGTACAGCATGATAATAACATGAATATCACAAAGTATCATAATAAAACTCCAAAGTTCACCTCAGCAGGATTGAATAAAAGCATATGTAGCATAATGCCTGCAGGACCAAGGTCTTTGTCCAAGACCTTGGTCCTGCAGGCATTATGCTACATATGCACCTGATGTAAGGACGGACTCTGCTGGGGACACCTGATGACACCTGGTGGCAGGCAATGTGGCTAGTGTCACACGCTCAGGGCTCCCACAGATTCTGCATTAAGGTGAGTTGAATGATTTCATTTTATATTACAATGTTATAATAGAAATAATGCACTGCAATCATCCTGACACCATAACAACCATGGTGCCGGGATGATTGAAGTGCTAACACCAGGTGTTTGGAATATCTTTATCTGCTGATAGAACACACATATTTCTATTGTTGTGTAGAATCTGGGCCTGCTGTCCCTCCACCCCTCTCTCCCTCTCCCTCATTCATCCCAGACACTAACAAAACCACCTTAGAGCCACGCCCACTATTCCGCTGAAGCCACGCCCATAATAACCTGCCTGAAAGTGTATTTGAATACGTACACCAGAAATGGCCTGCAGTCAGATATAGCTACACAGGATACGGTGTATATATATATATACTAAATACACTGCAACTAACTGAATCAACTGCCTGCCTGAAGTATATTAGAAACAGTACACCTGGAGGAACGGTCTGCAGTGAGATCTAGCTAAACTGGATACAGTGTGTATATGTGTATATATATATTAGGGCTGTGGAAATTAAATATTAATTCCTTGATTAATTGATACATTTTTTTGATTGATCAAAATTCTTTTGATCGGTACTCACCTCTCCGCCGGCTTCTGGGTCTTCAGGGAGTTCCGTCGGAGATCCGTTGACATCACAAACATCAACATCACTGGACTCCTCCCCCTTACCCAAGTGCCTCTGTCTGCCAACAAAGGGAAGGGGGAGGAGTCCAGTGATGTTGAAGTTCTGATTGAACGTAACGCGTACAGGGAGGAGCTACGCATGACGTCACCCGCTGCTGCCCTACAGAACTAACACGATTGTCAGCTTTACATGCTGTGTTTTTATCATCTTTATGTGAGTAGTTTGTGTTTGAACACAAAAATCAAATACTTAAAGGGGTTGTAAAGGTAAATGTTTTGCAATCTATGCATTAAGGTGAAAAAACATCTGACAGGGCCTGCGCCCCCAGCCCCCCCTGTTTTACTTACCTCACCCCTCAAAAGTCCCGTGCTCGTCCCCCGACATCCTTTCCACCATTCAGCTTGACCGCTGATTGGCTGGAGTGGATGGATGGAAAGCAGCGCAGCCATTGGCTTGCGCTGCTATCAATCATATCCACTGATGAGGAGCGTCGGGGGCGGGGCCGTGTGATACAGCGAGCGGCTATAGCCGCCGGCTGTATCACAGGAGCGCGCCCGCAGATGCTTCTCACCATGCGAGGGAGCTCGCATTAACGTGAGAAGCACCTGCAGGAGGAAGCTGAGACAGCCGCCGAGGGACCCCAGAAGACCAGGTTCAGGGCCACTCTGTGTAAAACGAGCTGCACAGTGGAGGTAAGTATAACATGTTTGTTATTTTTAAAAAATAAAAAAATTCACTTTACAATCCCTTTAAGTGGTGAGCACTTGGATCTTTTCTTTCTACCCATGACCTGGCTTCCTTGCTGAGATCTAAGGAGACGTGAGAGAAGTTTATGGTCCGTGTTAACCCTTTTGATAACTGCTTGCATGACCATCTGTTTGAACAGGGGTCCATGCCATAAGGTGAAAGTGATTAGTTAGACCAGAGGTGGAGGGATTGTCACGCTACTGTGGAAAAAAAATTATTTACGTCAGTGCTACAATTTGAATTTAAAACGTATTTGTATGAACTGTGAAGTTAACTCATGGATTGTGGAAACTAACTAGTGTCGGGTGATTGTATATAGTGTACATCACATTTACCATTGACTAATGCAGAGTTGCAATGCAAGGAGATCAGCTAAAAATAGTTGGATCTCTATGTGCGTTATAATTAATCAAAATTAATCGATTAATCATTTAAAAAAAACAATTAATTGAGCACGAAAATTTTAATCAGTAACAGCCCTAATATATATATATATATATATATATATATATAGTATGTATATATATATATATATATATATATATATATATATATATATATATATATATATATATATATATATATACATACACAAATCCGGGATTTATATATATATAAATATATATATATATATATATATATATATACTAAATACATTGCAGCTAACTGAATCAACTGCCTGCTCAAAGTAAATGAAATTACACTCTCTCTCTCTGCCAAGAACACACTACACAAGGCCAACCTGCAGGCAGCCTTATGTAGTTTGTGATGTGGACTTAACCCCCTGACGCATAATTGGCCAAAGGCACCCTGCCTTTGGCCAATTATGGCTCTATTTGCTGAGGGCGCTGTGATTGGCCAAAGCATGCGAGTCATAGTGCATGCTTGCCCCCAATCATCAGCCAGCAATGCACTGCGATGACTAAGTGCATTATGGGGCGTGATGTGCTTCTCAAATTTGGCACGAACGGCCATAATGTTTGATATTCATCGAACGAACGAACAGCCGATGTTTGAGTCAAACTCATGTTCGACTCGAACATAAAGCTCATCCCTACTGGTGGCATTTGATAAGACAAGAACAGATTAGGAATAGATGGGGGTGTCTCAGCCAATGGACAGGGATCGTTTTGGGGGCCTTGGCCTGCCGGGAGAGCCTATTTATTTGGGTGAGGTCAAGTGATCCGAGTTCTGTGCCACCTGGATGGCCATCTGGGTGGACGTGTGTTGTGCTTCCCCAGGCTGCTAGGCCAGAGCCTGAGGCCTATCTTGGGGACATCTGGCTGCTATTCTGTCTGAGGGCCTATCCAGAAGCAAGAAAGTAGCCTAGGGTTGGGACTGCACAGTTCAACCAGAAGTGACGGTTCTGACGGCCCAAGAACCTGACATGGTTGGAGGTAGAGGGGAAGCTTTCGTCACTAAGGGACCAATACACCTTATTACCAGGGACCACTGTGAGTAGCAGAAGCAAGTATCAGAGCAGTATTCTCACCAACCAGGGATGGTGAAGAATTGGGAAACTTCAGCAAGTTTTAAGCCAGGGACCCAGCCAGCGGAGGGGACGCTTGCAGAGCAGCCTTGTGTGTCAAGCTAGGGCCTGAACAGGCCAGTGACGTTTAAGAAGTATCTTGGATGCCAAGCTAGAGACCCAGCAGGGACACTGAGGTGACACTTGAGGAAGATACTGAGCAAAAAGGTTGGAAGAGTTCAGAGGATCCAGTGGCAGTGGATCAGCAAGTCTAGTAAGAGAGACTGGAAGCTCAGTTGGGTGAAGTGCTACAGTAGGAGATTGTAGAGTAAGTGAAAGAGTTCATTGTGACTTTTGTTAGGAACTGTTCAAGATTGTTGCCATAGGAGACAGCGTGCCTACACATATAGATGTGGTGTATCCGGCTGGGTGCCTTTCCCTGCACAGATGTCTACCTATAGAAGTCTCGGAGTCTGCCAATTAACATCGCAACTACTAAAGAGTGTCCTGGCCCTAAACCCTCTCTCCCACAGTTCTGTTTAAGAGACAATAAATCTCTTTGCATTCAAGAAGTATCTGGCGCCCATGAATTTACCTTGCACTAAACACACCATGCCTCGTAACCCACTCTATATATAGAAGATTGTCAGCTGTCCCTAACTCTGGAGGTCACCATTAGGCATGGAGAGGCCCGGGACTTGGCAACATTTGGTGCCCAACATGGAGCAAAGGCATTATCCTTACAGCAGTCGCTCATAGTACCCCGGCTACAGCTCCTTTGGGATTTCGTCTGGCTCCATGGGAAAGTGGCAAGTAACATCTATGCTTCTCATAGACTGTGTTATCAGGCTGCAGAAGCAAAAGGGCGAGTGCTGACATTGCCAGAAAGTATCTGCACCAACCTGTTGGCAGGGGGAGTCCTCGCTCTCCAGAGGAGGATAAGGAAGTTCTGTCATGTGTGCCTGGTTGTGGGTTGGAGAAGATGGCGGATTGGAAGATGTATGCTCTGGGTGTTGGTTTCGGTCTGAGAGAGTCGAAAAGCATTCTGACACCGGAGTGTGGTATACACCTAAGGGTAGGCTTGCTGGAGGCTCTAAGGCCTTGGGACTGATCTGTGGGAAGTGTTCTGGTTTGGCCATGCATCTGAGGACTTGGATCGTCCATGCCCTGTGGATGCTTCGAGGAACTCCTGCTCAAGGTAGTTTCACCGGATCAACCTTCATGGATACTTCAGGCAGATTAGGACAAGAATGTAGCTATCCCGGGTGGGAGGGTGGGAGGTCTATCAAGAACACACCTGCAATCACTTGAGTCATGAAGCTGCACCTCCTGTTTCGGCATCTGCCCCAGGACCCAGCTCTTCAGTTGCTCCTCGAGACCGCAGTCAGGCCCACCTGCTCGCTCTGATGTTGGAGTCACAGAGCAAAAGGGTGCCTGCAAGGGGTGAAAGCAGTATGCCTGTAGAGGAGGTAATACCTGTGGCCACTAAGGGAGGCAACATGGGTGTGACTGTTAAAGCCAGTGCCTAGCGCAACTATCTCCTAGCCGAAGAGTGATCCACCATAACCAATTCAGATATCTCATCTGATGGATTATCTGAACTGTTTTCAGACACTTTGTCTTGGATGGGGAAGTGGAGTGAAAGTGACCAAGAGCAAGAGTGTGACATGGAGGAGGATGATGTTTCTCCTGCAACGGATGCTAGTGTTAAAATTGAGCTGTCTGCCAATGCAGCTCTGCTGGTATGCATTACTAAATCAGCAAACACCCGTGAATAAGTCCAATTGCAAGCCGAATGTTGTTGCTGGGTACCCAGTTCAGAGTGCTCCAGGTGCACAGGTCCCACCCAGGTATGGAGACCCTAAGGCCCTGCCCAGGCTGTCCAAGGTGCAGCAAATCATCATAAAGAAAAGGGCTGAGGAATGTGGGTAGCTATATCCCTACATACTGGCTCACCTAGAAGAGGAATTTCTGGATAAGGAGACCCAATGGGTAGATGAAGCTGTGCGTAGTTTCCTCTGGATCTCTTTACAGGTAGAATTTCCGAAGCTGTCACCAAAAGTTGCTGAGAGATATGTTTCAGTATTGCACACCTGGGGCTATGGTTCTAAAATCAATCTCAACAGTGTAATTATTCACAGGCCAGACAAGAAGGACATTAAATACTTCATCACTATGGTAAATACAAAAGGAGAAGATTCAAAGTTGCCAGATCCCAGGTATTACTGGTAAATTCTATGGAATTGTATCTGTTCACTAAACCCTTGGATTACCAATGTGTGCTATGTGGAGTCAAGGACGCTGTGCTGGAAGCCATTTCACTTTTGAAGAAAATCCTATTGCTAGTGGAGAACATTCCTGCTGGCTCCACTGCTGAGCTTTTGCTGGACTGAATGCCACTGGCAGATACAGGGAGTGCCCACTTGAGTCATGCTGGCCAGTGCTCTGAAAGTTGCCAGTGGGCCTTCCTCTGAAAAGCAAGTTGCTGATGTGACATTCAGCAAATTTGCTCCTCAACTAATGAGGACGTTTCCTGAGGCTACTATTGCAAGGGGACCTGTGTCCAAGAATGCAGTCCCTTGCACCATTGCTGTTTGTTATCTGAATGCAGCTGTGCCTTTTGTCCCCAGAGTTAAATTTAAAGAAGAAAGGGAACTGCTGGGAAATGTTGTTCTACCTCACATGAAACAACTTTAATGGACTGTGAAACGTCAAGGACATTGGGGTATTCAGCTAGTTAAGTAAAATGAGCTGTGGCTGTGGCGATTATCTGGCCAGTAACACACTTAAATACTTGTGACAATTTTCACAGGTGTACTTACTTTTTCACATGATTACAACTGATGATTCATTGTTTGTTGTAAATCTTATGCAGGGATACATTTTTGTAATACAAAGCGTATCATTATTTCATTTTACAAGAACTTCCCTGTGACATCTGGAAATAAAAGAAATACTGGACTTCTAAAATTCCCAACTCTTCAGTTGATATTTAAAAGTTTGTTGAAGGAGATAATTTTGCAAACTTGGCAACTCTAAAACTGTCTCAGAGGACAGAAGCAGTTAAGGGTTTTCCAGGAATTTACAAACCTGGTTAGCATTAAGAACTACTTTATATTAGCATATTTTGCTAATAGGTGTGTCGGCATCTTGCAGTTGCAGAGTTAAAGTGTAAAAATGACACCTGTACAGTTATTAGATTGTCCAAACCAGGTAAATTGCTGTAATCACCCCAGGGGTTGGATGGAGAGGTGTGAAAAAACCTTTTTTAACATGATTAAGGGAGTAAGAACAAACCCTGGAGATTTGGATCAGAGATAATAGCATCATTATTTAAAACGATTTGTAGAGCGTATCTAATGGAGATCAGCATGAGGGTTACATTAAAGGGGCAGTAGTACGAATGGCCAGGCAGATTTGTACATTTAATGTATTTATATTGCATGCCAGTTTACAAAGGAGCAATACTGTGTGTGCGTAAATATAAATATATAAATTATTGTGTTGTGTGATCCGAAACAGCTTTCACAGCAACAATAATAATAATAAAAATAATAATGATGACAGCGTGCAAAACAAAGTAACACAATGTGCATATTATGAAAGAATTACTAACTCATATCTGAGCAATAAACAAAGCCTAAATTCCATAACTATAATTACGCAATTAAAAAGAAGTGAAACAATTAAATATGTCACAATTGTGATAAAAATCTTGTGGGTTAAGAGAATACATTCTGGGAATCCATAAGACTTCTTTTTTCAGCATTTAATGTAATTATCTGGCTGTCTCTGTTTAGATATAACATTTACTTTTATACATTTGAAATACTGCTTTCAATATAAAGCATTATAAAACTAACTCCAGGCTATTTTTTTTAAAGGACTTCCTAGCAGTACTGAAAGCTCTGACTGCAATACTCACCTTCACTCCAATGCTGTCCCATACACTAATTATTATTTACCACTAGATATAGAGCCCATTGACATTCAACCCTAAAGACTGTTACTGCAAGGTTTCATGCGCCGGCCCCCAGAGTCAACTTGGTACCCTGCACTCTGACTAAAATAATGCAGAGACTATTTCTGCATAATTTAGCACTGCTCAGAGCCAAAGAGGACCTTGCACTGCTATGTGACCACTTCTGAAAAAGGTAAGTATACAAAAAACAAAGAATAAAACACACACTGGGGGGGGGGGGGGTCTCCAGGGGGACACCGTAGGCTTTAGTTTGTTCTGTCTCTGGTGAATCAAAAAAACTTATGTTGACCAACCTTGCTTTTAACCTGTTGGGTAATATTTACATTTTGATTGCGGATGATAAAAAAACGTTTTGGATACATAAGCACAAGTAGTTCTAAAGACAGAATGTTTTTTACCTTAATGCATTCTATCAAAAAAAAGAAGGCAGCCGGCATCTCCAGTAATCCAAATAAAAAGTATTTATTGCTACATACAGGAACGGTGTAAGAACAGTGCACAGGCTAGCGCGTTCTGGCACAAAAGGCCTTGATCACAGCAATTAATGCATTCTATACATTAGGTTAAAAAATCTTCTGCATGCAGTGCCTCCCCCATACTTACCTGAGCCCAATCTCAATCCATCAATGTGTATGAGAGCAATGGCACTCTTGTCTCTGTCTCTCCTCATTGGACAGAGTGCCAGCAGTGGGAAGTATTGGCTCCTGCTGCTGTCAATCACAGCCAGTGAAGAGAGAGAAGATGGGGTGGCCGAGTCGACTCTGTGTGTCAATGGACACACAGAGTTAGCTCTAGAGCGAGCATGCATGAGTGCCCCCCATAGCAAGCAAATTGCAATGGGGGGCATTCGACGGGGGGAGCCAGGACCACCGGTGGAGGACCCGAGAGGAGGAGGAGTGGATTGCTCTGTGACAAACCAGTTCACATAGCAGGTAGGAATACCATGTTTGGTATTTTAGTTTTAAAAATCCTGAATGTTTACAATTACTTTAAGCCATGATTAGAGCTGATAATGCTATTGCATTGTTCTGTGAGCAATCTGGAGATAAACAGAAAACTGCATTACTAATTTAAGATATGTGTAACCTTCTCAACTATGCAATGTGACTGAGGTTAATGGCTGACTAGAACTCAAAATTATTTTGCAGGCATATGTGTATTTCAACTGTTTGCCTGGAGTTTATGTCCATAGGGAAACACTGCATGGAATTCACTGGAACACTGGAATGGTGAGACAGTATTCATTTATTAGTAAATACTGTGTTGCCCTGAAGATAAGACCTGGTTTTATATTAATTTTGGCAACAAAAGACACCGTAGGGCTTATTTTCAGGTTAGGTCTTAGTTCCTGTGCCCCCTGTCTTCTCTCCCCCTCTTCCTCACTGCCTGTCAGCCCAGGAGTCATTAGCATTTAGCATTATAAGTTAAAGTGGTTGTAAAATCCTATAATCAACTCTATTACAGTAGTATATAGTGTACAATGTGTGTGTTTCTCTAATATAATTGCACCAAATAACTTTGTTACACTGCTGATCAGCGCTTACATGACCCGCTGGAGCTTTATTCCCCACTCTAAGCACTGCAGGGGGAGGTACCCCCCGCTGACATCTGGGAGAAGAGGAAGAGAGCAGTGGGAGGTCAGCTGAGCACCAAGTGGTGGTATAACGAAGGTATTTGACACAATATTATTACAGAAACACACACTTTATATTATATAATACTGTAATAGAGTGGATTGTAGGATTTTACAACCACTTATTTTCGAGGTAGGGCTTATATTGCACCCCTCCTGGAAAATAATAGTAGGTCTTATTTTTATGGTAGGTCTTATTTTTGGGGAAACAGTAAGATCTTAGAGGCAAGGTGAATAGTACTCTGGCAGGCATTAAATTAAGTTCCTTCGCAAACATCCTTCTGCGATTGTGCAAGTAGATAAAAAAACTTCTGCCTTTAGAACCACTTTAATAAACGCTTATTGTGATTTTTTTAACAAAAATATGAGGAAAAAAAAGTTTTTTAATATATTTTGGGGGATATTTATTATAGCAAAAAGTAAAAAAATTATGCATTTTTTTCAAAATTGTTGCTCTTTTTTTGTTTATAGCACAAAAAATAAAAAAAACAGAGGTGATCAAATACCACCAAAAGAAAACTCTTTTTGTGGGAAAAAAGGGACGTCAATTTTGCTTGGGAGCCACGTCGCACGACCGCGCAATTGTCAGTTAAATCGACGCAGTGCCGAAAGCAAAAAGTGCTCTGGTCAGGAAGGGGGTAAATCCTTTCGGGGCTGAAGTAGTTAAAGAGTAACTCTACTTTTGTTAGAAAAATAATATTTCCCTCTGAGTGATCTACTGTATGTACATTACTAGGATTTAAAAAAAAGATTGTTGCAGATTCCTACCTTTTGTTATTCTGAAGAAATCCCTGTGTGTTTGTCTGTGCCCATGTGGGTAAGTGAATCTAATGGGAGTGATTTCATAATTATCAATCAGCTGCTGCACTTTTTGGGACTCAAATGAGAAAAGCTGCTGGTTCTGCATCCATTTAGACGTAATTTCCAATTGGGAGATTCTCACCAAAAATGAAAGTTTTGTAGCAGGGGATGCCTGAAATCTGACTTGTAAAGGCAGTCTTCTGGGAAAATCAGTGAGCCAATCACACAAGCAGGAAATTATGTTTCTGTGGATGTTCTGTACACATTTTTGTGTACAGAACAACTCCAGGTAACCATATTGCATTGCACTTTACAGAAAATTACAGAGCTGCAGATTGAAAAGGAAAGTCATTTTTAATAACATTCAATTACAATATGACTTGTGTTGCAATTGTATATGCTATAATATTATTTTTTATCTTGCTATTTTTTCTCCACGAAAGTCACGGAAGTGGAGTTACACTTTAAGTCCAAATTCTTTATTGTTCTTCTATTTCCTTGGATGGTAGAATATAGACATGTGCACTGCCGGAAAATGTTTTCGTTAAACTCAAAAGTAATTTTTTTTAAATTTATGGATTTTCAAATTTTGACTTTACGAATTTACGAATTTTTGAATTTATGAATTTTCTAATTTACAGATTTTCTAATTTCTAATTCACAGATATTCTGAAACATTTTTAAAAATTTTTTTGTAAATTTAGATATTTACAATTAATGAATTTGTAGAAATTCGTTAAAAAACTAATTTGAAACAAAACAAATTGCCCATGTCTAGTAGAATACAATTGAGTATTTCAAACAAACAGGGAGCATAGTAGCACTGTGGAAAAGCTTCACCTTTCCCTCTCCTTCACTACTACCTTCTCTATTCAATTCAAACTGGGCCATTTGATGTTTCAATCAGAGACAGAGTGCAAACAGCTAACCCTTTGCTCTATCTTTAGAAAATCATAATGCTCCAGGACACCAATGTCATGGATGTACCTTGCATTAATCTAATTCTATCATGAGTTAAGTATAGGAGCTACCACTCTCTTTTGAAAATGCTAGTTGCCTTGCTGTGTTTGGCTTTCAAACTTGAGTCACAGAACCAGCATGCTGTGAGTGTCAGAAAAGTGTAATTAGTGGGAATGCTTCAGCAGTCCCACTATTGTTATTTTTTTATTTATTTATTAATAATCATCATCATCATCATCATCTTTTTAATTTTATTATTCCGTCCGTTTTTTGGCTCTGCGCAACTTCTGCATACTTTCAGCTATTAAAGTCATTCAATTTTTAAAATGTTAAACTCTTTCAGCTGATGTGTGCTCTCTTTCAAATTTTTTTCTACTATTTATACTTTTTAACCACTTAAGGACCAGGCTTCTTTTTCAGATTTGGTGTTTACATGTTTAAAACAGTTTTTTTTGCTAGAAAATTACTTAGAACCCCCAAACATTTTATTTATTTTTTTCTAACACCCTAGAGAATAAAATGGCGGTCATTGAAATACTTTTTTTCACACCGTATTTGCGCAGCGGTCTTACAAGCGCACTTTTTTGGGAAAAAATTCACTTTTTTGAATAAAAAAATAAGACAACAGTAAAATTAGCCCAATTTTTTTTATCTTGTGAAAGATAATGGTACGCGAGTAAATTGATACCCAACATGTCACGCTTCAAAATTGCGCCCGCTCGTGGAATGGAGTCAAACTTTTAGCCTCAAAAATCTCCATAATCGACATTTAAAAAATTCTACAGGTTGCATTTTTTGTGTTACAGAGGATGTTTAGGGCTAGAATTATTGCTCTCGCTCTACCGATCGCGGCGATACCTCACATGTGTGGTTTGACCACTGTTTTCATATGCGTACGCTACTTACGTATGCGCTCGCTTCTGTGCGCAAGCTCGTCGTGACGGGGTGTTTTTAAAAACCTTTTTTATTTTCTTATTTATTTTAATTGATTTTATTTATTTTTACTCTGTTTTAAAAAAATAAAAATAAAATGGATCACTGTTATTCCTATTACAAGGAATGTAAACATCCCTTGTAATAGAAAAAGCATGACAGGTCCTCTTAAATATGAGATCTGGGGTCAAAAAGTCCTCAGATCTCATATTTGGACTAAAATGCAACAAAAAAGAAAGAAAAAATGACATTTAAAAAAAATATACCTTTAAGAGGTATGGGCGGTTTTAACGTCGCTTCCGCCCTCCTATGGTATAGAGACGAGTGGGGGGCATCTTAGCCTCACTCATGTCCATACCCAGCTAGCAAAAGGACCTGATCGCCCCCGCCGCTACTGAGGGCTCCGGTAAGCGGCGGAAGGTGCAGGAGGGCGGCGGGAGGGGGTGGCACCTCTCCCGCCGCCGATAGCGGTGATCTCGTGGCAAATCCCCCGTGGAGACCACCGTTATCGTACAGACGACCGGTGCCTGAAGAGATGGATATCTTGGTTGTGGCAGCAGCTGCTGCCGTTACCGAGATATCCCTCTTCAAAAATAGGACGTACATCGTTGTGCGCTGGTCGTTAAGTGGTTAAAATATTAAGCTTTTTAACACTTTTTTTAACATTTAAGTCAATGAGAGCATGCTTAAAATCCGTAAAATCTTCTTCCGCTGCCAAAAGTTTCAGCTCCTTCATACTTTTACCTACAGACGCCAAACAACCTTTAAAATGTTCACAAAATATTCAGCTATCTGGCTATATCTTTTTATCAGTTTGATATCTTTTACAGTTTTTTGAAAAAGCTGTTTAAGTTTAGTGATAATTTCAGAAAATGTCATTAAATTTAGGGCAGCACGGCTTTTGTTGTCTGTTTTGTTTCCATGGTTACCAACACTTCTTATACACAGTGATGGGCAGTGGGGAAGAGCACAGACACACCGAGTACTGATTTATAATAGAGGAATATGATGGGCAGTTTTGATGGGGGCAATATGATGGGGCAGTTTTGATGGGGCAGTTTTGATGCTATTCAGCATTCCCACGCATTTTCTCCAGGAAATGCATTTTCTAGTCATCTCTAAATTCTAAATTTTTTCCAGGTCAGAGATTTAGAACAAATTGAAGCTGAAGCATCAGCATGACAACCAGAGAGATAAAATTCTCAAAGGAGAGGATAGCAACCTTTTCATTTTTCTTTCAACAGGTTTATTTTAAATGTATATTAGTTAAAATAAAGATTTTAAATTAAATAAAAGATAAACCATTGGTTTAAATGGAAGCATAACATTTACTTCCAAGCCATTATAATTTCTCTTTGGAATGGTAACTAAATTAAATTTAAGATGTAATGCAAGCAGTCCAAAGGTCCAACAACCAGTTTCCTATGGCCCCTATCATATTTAGTTACAGCCCTGCTTGGCATATCCTAGTGTGTCCCGTGAACTTAAGGGAATGATGAATCCTAGCAAAGGTCAGGCTAGGACAGTGTTCTATCTCTTTCTGTTTAATCCTCAACGCGTTGTTCCTCAGGATTCTGGGAATTGTACCAGTAACAACCTACACCGCCTTTTTCACATACTTGGATAGCTATCATGTTTTTATCAGATAGAAAATGGGAAGGGCAGCTTTTGAAATGTCTCAGTGCCAGCCTTTGTCTCTGACCATGGGAAAGGATTCTATGGAATTATAATCGTCCAGTATGTAGATGAGTCTCAAGAAACACTCATGCTCTGTGTTTACAAGGATAAAGCTAAATACTTTTATCTAACATATTCGCTCTTTGTGGACTGCATTCATTAAATGACACTCAAGCTGAGTTCACATCTAATACGGATGTGACTCGTAGCAGGGGTCCGATGCGCCCCTGTTCTCCGTTTTAGGGCCAAATTTTTGCCTGAATTTAGCCCTGAAATGGAGCCAAAGCCAGAGATATGTGAACAGGCTCCACTGACAGGAGTCATGCCAATTGGATGCGGAAGAAACCCACATCCAATTTGCATTAGTGTGAATCCAGCCTAAAAGAGATACTGTTGCCGAAAAAAGTAAAAGTAGACATACAATAGCAATAGCGGTTATACTTACAACTGCTGCCTCGAGCTTGTAAAAAGCTGCAAAAAAAACTTAAAAAAACACACAAAAAATGCCAGTAAATCAACACCATCAGGTGTGAACAGAGCCTTACTGTACACAGTTCTTTAACCACTTAAGGACCAGCTGTCACAGTTGTACTATGGCAGGTTGGCTCCCCTGCGCAAAATGTGCCATTGCACAACTGCTCATGCAGGTGCAGTTGCGGGCATGCTCCACAGGTGGTGTACTCTCACACCCGATGCATGCTGCATGGGGACAGAATGACAGAATGTAAACAAGGCGGATCCCCATTCTGACAGATGACATGACAGAGATCTACTGTTCCCAGTCATCGGGAACAGTGATCTCTGTCATATCCCAGGCAGCCCATCACCCCTACAGTCAGAACACATCTAGGGAACACAGTTAACCCCTTGATCGTCCCCTAGTGTTAATCCCTTCCCTGCCATTGTTACATTGATCAGTGCATTTTTATAGCACTGGTCAATGTAATAATGTCACTGGTCCCCAAACGTGTAATTTGGGGTCAGATTTGTCTGCCTACAAAAAACGCAGATCGCCACCATAACTATCCCATAGTTTGTAGATGCAATAACTTTTGTGTAAACCAATCAATATATGCCTATTGCAATATTTTTTTTTTTAACACAAATATGTAGAAGAATATATATCGGCTTAAATTATTTTTTTTACATATTTTTTGGGATATGTATTATAGCAAAAAGTAAAAAACAAAAACATTGCTCTTTGTTTATAGCATAAAAAATAAAAACTGCAGAGGTGATCAAATACCACCAAAATAAAGCTTTTTGCTTTAAAAAAAAAAAAAGATGTTGATTTTGTTTGGGTACATCTTATCACGATTGCGCAATTGTCAGTTAAAGTGATGCAGTGCCTTATTGCGAAAAATAGCCTGGTCAAGAGGAAGTAAACTCTCTGAAAAAAGAAAAAAAATCCACCCTGCAAGACAAAGGCATAAGGAGCTTGTATGCATAGAATACTAGCTCATTATGAATTACTTACCCAAGAACGAAGCCCCCGCAGCCATCCTTGTCTCCCCTTCTGGCTGGCACCATCTCTCCCGAGGGTTACTTCTGGGTTTCGTGGCTCCGGCACTGTAATTGGCTGAAGCCATGATGACATCACTCCTGCGCGGAGCCACCAGTGATTGCACGATCGGCCTCAGAAACGGCACACTCACTGCGCCATTATCTACGGCGTGCATGTGCCATAGACATTAGTACAATCTTTTTTGCAAATATCTCCTAAACCGTGTAGGTTAAGGAGATATTGCAAGCACCTACAGGTAAGCCTTAATGTAGGCTTACATGTAGGTCAAAGTTGTCCCTGAGGGTTTACAACCACTTTAAGGGGGGAAATTCTTCCGGTCCTTAAGTGGTTAATAGCAACCTCTTCTTGCAGTTATGCCTGTGATTAATTGTCGCATTGTTTAGTATTTTGTTATGCTTGTGTGAGTTTTCAGAACATTTTAGTCTACTTGCTTGACATGTACCAGTGTTGCTAACCTACCAAAATTGAAATTTACTGACACAACACGCAAAATTTACTGGCACAGCCAAGTTTTTACTGGCATTTTCAAAAGTTACAAAATTACAGTTTTAAGTGAAAATGACAGTATTTAGGCTACAAACAAATATAATATGCAATTAGCAATACAATTTAAAGTAGATAAGGCAAAAAACATCTTTCTTATTTAATTTTCAATATAGTTAGTAAGTAGCTCCGGAACAGGACTCAGGAGGGCAAGAAATTAGAATGGGCGCACACACACATAAAATTTACACTGACAGTGACACTGACAGCAGTGTGCAGCAGCACAGATGATGATAAGACCTCACTGACACAACACGTCCCCTCCTGAGTCACAGTGACAGTCTCTCTCCAAGCCAAGCAGTCCCTTCAGTCCACTCCAGTCTAAACAGCACTGACGGTCCCGGTCCCAGCTTGCCTTGCTCCTAAACCGCAGACCTGCACCCTAGGCTCTGGCCGCTCTGCTTGGCTCCATTGCATCATGACATCACACAACATGCTCAGGCACTGCCTCCGCCAGAGCCACCCGATCACACTGTAGCAGGCACTGGGTTGGTCTCAGCCAACTCTGGACCAAGCCAAGCATTAGAGACATATTTTTTTACTGGAAACCTTTTACTTTTACTGGCATTTACTGGCAGAAGAAAATTGCCTGTTTTTTACTGGCTGCCAGTAAAAATACTGACGGTTGGCAACACTGACTTGCACGCACATATGCCCAAACGGCAGCCACATGTTTTTATGTAATGAAAACTCTAGCAGTTTTCACACTGTTATCCACTGTACTGCATATTTACTGTGTATGTTTTAGCATATTTAAATAAGTGACTCTTTTGATCTGCACGTTTTGCCATTGTTTTCACTGTCTATGTGATAGTATGTTGTCAGGGGCCCCTGGATTTCTGAATTATTTACTTAATTTCTACTTCCACTGTTACTTCTTGTTCTGGATACCTGTCTCCCGGTATATTATACATGGAACAGTGCCCACTTGGTATTACCTTTTTATCTGCATGAGATCATGATGCATTATGAACATATTGTACTGACTCAAGCTTAATGTTTATAAATACTTGTACTATGTATATTCATGCTGGCCCGAGATAGACATTGTTACATTCATTTTCATACTCTTTTTCTTCCTCTTTTGTTCTTTGGCTTTTTTTTTTGCATTTCTTTTTTTTTTTTCTCACTACCTCCTTCAGTATATACTGGCTATTTTATGGTTAAATTACTCTGATCAGCTATACCCTCCTTATTATGAGTGGCAGACTGCACATGGGCTTGCTGCATGCTCTAGTCCACTGGTGAGCTGTGCATTGATTCTGCATTTTTAATGTGCTTGCACACCTCTGTACCTTCAGATACTAAGCAAATTGCGTATTTTTATTTTTTTACAATACATAATATTAACTGTGTATGTTTGTTCATTATGTATATATACACACATTACATTTTTGATATGATATCGTTCACACTGTTTTGGAGCAAAAACGAGGCTGGGGCAGCTGGGACGCCTCTTTCCTATTGGTGGATGATCTCTCTATGTTTTCTGTATGTTTATCATGAGTGAAGGGTCCATGGTAGTCCTGAAACATTTGTTTCAATGTGATCATAAAATAAAGATTTGAAACAAGCTTGTCAGCATGTTGATGACATATGTCATTCATGTTAGACACCATGACATGTCTGAAGTTGTCATAGAACCTTTTTAATCATATTCATAAAAAATTGTAAACTTCTAAGCTTGGTGCTGTTCCCGCTATAACCTTACTGTCTTAAATACTGGAAAACCAGTGACCATATCCGAATATCAGTAATCTACCAATATAAGGCTGCCAGGACTTTATGCTAAGTCTACAGTCATGCACATTCAAGCATATAGTATACAGTATAAGTGAGTACAAAAAAAAAAGAAGGTTTGAACAGTTCAATCACGCGAACAAATCTGTTATATATACAGTCTTTACCCAGCTTTAGTATTATATAAAAATATGAGTGCCAGATAAAGAAAATCATTTGAGCACTCCCATGTTGTTTAATCCACAAACTAAGGTGAATTCCTTCATAACATTAAACAAATGGGTTTTCTAGGGATTAGGTTTATTATAGAGGCAGTATTACTCAAGACCTAAATTTTTAATAAGAACTGGACCCTGGCCACAGATTTATTTTTAACCACGTCAATACCAGGCGCTTTCGCCCCTTCCCGCCCAGGACAATTTTCAGCTTTAAGTGAATGACAATTGCGCAGTCATGCTACACTGTACCCAAACAAAATTTTTATCATTTTGTTCCCATAAATAGAGCTTTCTTTTGGTGGTATGTGATCACCTCTGTGTTTTTTTTTTTTTTTTTTGCTAAACAAACTAAAAAATGCCAAAAATGTTTTCTTTGCTTCGGTTATACAATTTTGTTTTCTCCTTCACTGACAGACACTGATGAGACGGCACTGATGGGCACTGACAGGCGGCTGTGATGGGCACTGACAGGCGTCTGTGATGGGCACTGACAGGCGGCTGTGATGGGCACTGACAGGCGGCACTGATTGTCACTGATAGGTGGTACTGATTAGCACTGACAGGTGGCACTGATGGGCAGCACTGATGATGAGGTACTTATGAGGTACTGACAGGTTTTACTGCTGAGCACTGATTGGCACTGACTGGCACTGGTGGGCACTAATTGGCACTGATTTGGGCACTGTCATCTCTTTTTTTATGGGGCACTGACTGGCAGCTTATGGGCACTGACTGACAGCTGTGGTAGCACATCTGATGGGGCAGTGCTGATAATCAATGTGCTGATTATCAGCACAGCCCCCCCCCCCCCCCCCCCTCTGACAGAGAGAGCTACCGATCAGCTCTCCCTGTCAGCGTGAACCAAAAAATGCCACTCACTGGCAACTTCCTGGTTCACTCGATGATCAGCTGTGATTGGTCCTAGCTGATCATGTGGTTAAAAGTCTTTATCAGAGGCTTCTTACCACGATCGGAGAAGCAGTGTGTCAGACTAATACGCCACACTTATGATTGTGACGCTGTGCACTCCCATGGGCATGCACTGGCATGTTATCCTGCTGGACATCAAAGGACTCCCAGTCAGGATAACTGAACCACTCCCAGGCCATCATTCTGCTATAGGCCAGGCAGGAAGTGGTTAAACAACATCTTAATAACGGCCACTTAGGTACACCTTGCTAGTACTAGATTGGACCCCTTTTGCCTACAGAACTGCCTTAATTCTTTGTGGCATAGATTCAACAAGGTGTTGGAAACATTCCTCAGAGATTTTGGTGAATATTAACATTAAAGGATTATGCAGTTGCTCCAGATTTGTTGGCTGCACATCCATCCAGAGCAAAATCTCCTGTTTCACCACATTCCAAAGGTGCGCTATTGGATTGAGAGCTGGTGACTTTGGGGGCCATTGAAGTACAGTGAACTCATTGTCATGTTCAAGAAACCAGTTTGAGATGATTTGAGCTTTGTGACATGGTGCATTATCCTGTTCGAAGTAGCCATCAGAAGATGGGTACACTGTACTCATAAAGTGAAGGCAATGGTCAGCAACAATACTCAAGTATGCAGTGGCTTTTAAAGTGTGCCAAGAAAATATTCCCCACACCATCACACCACCAGCTTGAACTGTTGATACAACGCAGGATGGATCCAGGCTTTCATGTTGTTTATGCCACATTCTGACCCTATCATCTAAATGTCACAGCTGAAATAGAGTCTCATCAGACCATTTTTCCAATCTTCTAGTGTCCAATCTTGGTGAGCCTGTGCAAATTGTAGCCTCACTTTCTTGTTCTTAGCTGACAGGAGTGGCACCCGGTGTGGTCTTCTGCTGCTGTAGACCATCTTCTTTAAGGTTGGATGTGTTGCAAATTCAGAAATGTTCTGCATACCTTGGTTGTAACGAGTGGTTATTTGAGTTATCGTTGTCTTTATATCATCTGGAGCTAGTTTGCCCATTCTCCTCTGAACTCTGACATCAACAAGGCATTTTCTTCCACACAACTGCAGCTCAATGGATATGTCTGGCACCAACAACCATGCCACGTTCAAAGTCACTTAAATCCCCCTTTTTCCCCATTGTGATGCTCGATTTGAACTTTCAGCAAGTCGTCTTCACCACATCTAGGTGCCTAAATGCATAGAGTTGCTGCCATGTGTTTGGCTGATTAGCAATTTGTGTTACCAAGTAGGGATGAGCCGAACACCCCCCGGTTCGGTTCGCACCAGAACTTGCGAACGACCCCCGCGTTCGGTACGAACATTAGAACCCCATTGAAGTCTATGGGACTCGAACGTTCGAATTGGAAAGTGCTAATTTTACCGGCTAATATGCAAGATAGTGTCCTAAAAAGGGTTTGGGGACCTGCCTCCTGCCTCAGGGGACATGGGTCACTGCAAAAAAAAGTTTTAAAAACTGCCGTTTTGGCGGGAGCACTGATTTTAATGACGATTAAAGTGAAAAAAAAACGTGAAAGATTCCTTTAAATATGGTGCCTGGGGGGTGTCTGTAGTATGCCTGTGACGTGCCACGTGTTTCCCGTGTTTAAAACTGTCCCTGCACAAAATGACATTAAACGGAAATAACACCATTTAAAACTGCTTGCGGTTTTAATGTTATATCTGGTTCCTGCAATATGGTTGAAAATCATTGAGAAACATGGCATGGGTAGCCCTCCCTGCCCATTACCAGCCTATTTGGGTCTTGTACGCATATTAAGGGGAACCCCGTACCCATATTAAAAAAAGGAAATGCGTGTGGCCCCCAGGCCCTATATACTCCGAACAGCAGTATACAGGCGGTGCAAACAAGACAGGGACTGTGTAGGTTTGTTGTGTTAAGTTGAATCTGTTTGTCATTTTCAACCGGTACATTTTTAAAGTGTAGCTCCAGTCAAAAAAACTATCTTTAAGCTTTTTGGAAAACATAGGGAAGGGTTATCACCCCTGTATAATTTGTTTTGTCGTCCATCTTTTTTCATCTCACTTGCTGCTGTCTCCTTGCGTTTGCAAGTAGGAGATGTTTGTAAGTTGGATGTTTGAAAGTAGGGGCCTGCCCTATATTATAGCGGTATGTACTGGGTACAGAGCACGCAGACAGCACGCACTATCTCCTAACACTACTGACTGCAAGCTCTATTATTAACCACTTGTTAGCCCAATGTTTGCATAAAGTGAAAGATGAAGTTATGCTGAGTAAATAGATATCAAACATGTCACTCTTCAAAATTGCACATGCCCGTGGAATGGCGCCAAACGTCGCTACTTAAAAAATCCCCATAGGCGGCGCTTTAAATTTTTTTTTACTGGTTACATGTTTTGAGTTGCAGAGGAGGTCTAGGACTAGAATTATTGCTCTCGCTCTAACATTCTCGGCGATACCTCACATGTGTGGCACATGCGAGCACATGGGGACATGGGCGCTTTAATTTTTATTTTATTTTTGTATTGTTCATTTTACTTTATTTATTTTAGTTTGACATTTTTTTCCCCAAAAATATATTTTTGATCCCTTTTATTCCTATTACAAGAAATTTAAACATCCCTTGTAATAGGAATATGGGGTGACAGGTCCTCTTTACAGTGAAATCTGGGGGGTCAATATGACCCCACATCTCACCTCTAGGCTGGGAAGCCTGAAATAAAAAATAAAAAAAAAGATTCTGGCTTTGATCGTACTGGCGAGTTGGTAGAAGCACCGGAGGGCGGTGAGGGGTGGGGGGCGTCTATGGCTGGGTATTTCAGGGTATCACCGAGTATGGCTGGGTATCTCTGAGTATGGCAATTTATGGCAGGGTATTACAGAGTATTGGCGGGGTACTACAGAGTAATAGCAGGGTACTGCAGAGTAATGGCAGGGTACTACAGAGTAATGGCAGGGTACTGCAGAGTATTGGGGGTACTGTAGAGTAATGGCGGGTACTGCAGTGTAATGGCGGGTACTGCAGAGTAATGGGGGGTACTGCAGAGTAATGGGGGGTACTGCAGAGTAATGGGGGGTACTGCAGAGTAATGGCAGGGTACTGCACTGCAGAGTAATGGCAGGGTACTGCACTGCAGAGTAATGGCGGGGTACTGCAGAGTAATGGCGGGGTATGCACTGGTATTGCAGAGTATTGGCAGGGAATTGAGGGGTTAAATTCGGTGAGCAGCGATGTGGGCACTGCAGATGCAGCCCACATCGCTGCTGACACCGATCTCTTTCCCCTCCGCTGTACCGATCGGTACAGAGAGGGGAGGGAGGAACGTGTTATGACGCCGGTTTGTTTCCAAGTGATCACTCCGTCATTTGACGGAGCAATCACGTGGTAAACGGCCGCTATGAGCGGCCGTTTACCGTGAACCGTCGGGTCCTGTGGACCCGGCGGTCACGGATGCTCTCGAGTGCGCGCACCTCGGGGCACGTGAGAGCAGAATTCTGGGAGGCCGTTAATTAACGGCCTCTCAGAGTTAAACAACCGCCCTGAAGCCGTTAATCGGCAATGGGCAGTTAAGTGGTTAAAGCTAGATCACTAGCTATATAGGTGAGGTGAATATAGTGGTGTATACTGCAGTCAGGGCACAGACAACAACCACTACACAGCAGCAAGATAGGAAATCAGCCAAAAACGATTGGTGTGTACTGTGTTGAAGGTACACAGAACACCCACTGCTTCAGATGCTAAGTAACACACTACAGGAGGCCGCCTCAAAGGCGGCCTTATATAGTGTGGGGCGTGCACTACACAGCCTGAGCTATGATTGGCCACAGGCAGGATGCCTGTGGCCAATCATGGCTCTCCTCGCTGCCGGCGCTGCGATTGGCCAAGCATGCGGGGTCACAGTGCATGCTTGGCCAATCATGGGGCAGCAATGCACTGCGCCACCGCAGTGCATTGTGGTCCGCGCGCGCGTCACTCGAATTTTGACGCGAACGGCCCAAACGTTTGGAATTCGCCGAACGGCCGAACAGCCAATGTTCGAGTCGAATGTACGTTCGACTCGAACACGAAGCTCATCCCTATTACCAAGCAATTGAACAGGTGTACCCAATAACGTGACCAGTGTATACCTGCATTAGTTATGATGTACAGAGCACCATTTATAGAGAATAACATGTTACTTGTCACATAATATATTGCATTGTTCAAGGTATATACAGTGCCTTGAAAAAGTATTCATACCTCTTGAAATTTTCCACATTTTGTCATATTACAACCAAAAACTGAAATGTATTTTATTGGGATTTTACATGATAGACCAACACAAAGTGGCACATAATTATGAATTGGAAGGAAAATGATAAATGGTTTTCAACATTTTTTTACAAATAAATATGTGGAAAGTGTGGCGTGCATTTGTATTCAGTGCCCTTTATGAAACCCCTAATAATAAAATGATAACTAAAATCTAGAGGAATCAATTACCTTCAGAAGTCACCTAATTAGTAAATATAGTCCATCTGTGTGTAATTTAATCTCAGTAAAAATACAGCTATTCTGTAAAGCCCTCAGAGAGTGTTAGAGAACCTCTGTGAACAAACAGCATCATGAAGACACCAGATAGGTCAGTAAAGTTGTGGAAAAGTTTAAAGCAGGGTTAAGTTATAAAAAAAAAAACAAGTTTTGAACATCTCACTGTTCAATCTGTCATCCAAAAATGGAAAGCGTATGGCACAACTGCAAACCTGACAGGCCTGGCAAGGAGAGCATTAATCAGAGAAGCAGCCAAGAGGTCCATGGTAGCTCTGGGGGAGATGCAGAGATCCACAGCTCAGGTGGAAGATTCTGTCCACAGAACAACTATTAGTCATCTATAGGGATGAGCCCAATGTTCGGGTCAAACGTAAGTTCGACTCGAACATCGGGGGTTCGCCTGTTTGTTAAATAGCGAACAATTTGGGGTGTTTGCAGCAAATTCAAAAGCTGCGGAACACCCTATAAAAGTCTATGGGAGAAATCAAAAGTGCTCATTTTAAAGGCTCATATGCATGGTATAGTTACAAAAAGTGTATGGGTCCTGCCGGAGGGGACATGTATCAATGCAAAAAAAAGTTTTAAAAACTGAAGTTTTTTGGGGAGCAGTGATTTTAATAATGCTTAAAGTGAAACAATAAAAGTGAAATATTCCTTTAAATTTCGTACCTGGGGGGTGTCTATAGTATGCCATATAGTATGTTTCCAACACCTTTTTGAATCTGCCACAAAGAATTAAGGCAGTTCTGTAAAGTGGAGCATGTTTCCCATGTTTACAACACTCCCTGCACAAAATGACATTTCTAAAGGAAAAAAAGTTTTATTACAATTACTTGCAGCTATAATGAATTGTCAGTCCCGGCAATACACATAAAAGTGGATATTAAGGGGAACCCTGCGCGAATTTTTTAAAGAAATGGCATGGGGGTCCCCCCAAAAATCCACACCAGACCCTTATCTGAGCATGCAACCTGGCAGGCTACAGAAAAAGGAGAGGGGGCGAGAGAGCGTCCCCCCTCCTGAACCGTACCAGGCTACATGCCCTCAACATGGGGGGGGGGTGCTTTGGGGTAGCCTCCAAAGCACCTTGTCCCCATGTTGATGGGACAAGGGCCTCATCCCTACAACTCTTGCCTGGTGGTTGTGGGGGTCTGCGGGCAGGGGGCTTATCAGAATCTGGAAGCCTCCCCCCATGTGAAATGGTAATGGGGTACAAATGTCCCCAAAAAGACTTGCAGCTGTAATTGCAGGGAAAGGTGGTTCTACAAAGTATTGACTTGGGGGGGGGGGGGGAAATACAAACACACTTTTCACATATTCTTTTGTAAAAAAAAATTGAAACCCATTTATCATTTTCTTTCCACTTCACAATTAAGTGACACTTTGTGTTGTTCTATCACATAAAATCCTAATAAAATAAATTTACAATTTTGATTGAAATTTTCCAAATTTTGTCACGTTACAAGGGGTACAAATACTTTTTCGAAGCACTGTAGCTGGACAAGGTAACTGCACATCTGGTGTTGAACTACATTTCCCATAGTTCTTTGAGAATTTTCTTCTATTAGTAGGCAAAAAAATTCTTGGACCTGCAGCCATATAACAGCTGGAACCTACCGCAGCAAGGAACGCTTTCTGTTTTTAACAAATCTACATATTTTTTTTTCCCAGCTGCAGCAAGTTAAATCAAATTTGCAATTAAGAAATAAAATGCTGCCTTGCTAAGATCAGAAGTCAAACTCTGTCTGGTTCTCAAGCTCGCATTGAAATCTTGCTCGAAGTAGAAACATTTACTGTATGTAGCATTAAATCAAATGGCTAATGTGACTGTCAAGATTTCAGGCTCCTAAAATCAGCACTATAATTAGCAATCAGTAATCACTGTTATAGTGGAATAAGGCTTGTAATCTTCAAATTACCTGTTTGCACCAATTACATCTTCCTGATGAAACATTCCAATCAAGTGCATGTGTGCCTTCTAAAAAAATAAAAAATAAATGTGTGTGTGTGTATATATATATATATATATATATATATATATATATATATATATATATATAGTCAGAACAGTAACCATTGAAAAAGCAGTGCTCTCTAGTCTACCACTTGAGTTCATGAGTTAGAAAGTATAACATTCTAAATAATAGCTTTTGGACTTTGGTGTTTAGAGTGTCCACTTTTCTGACTCACCAGCTATTTTTCTTGAGTCTGTATTTAAGACGTTCTATATTAACATACTTTTGCAAATTATGATCATTACAGCAATAAATCCAAGCACTATAAAGATTGCTGGTGTTCTATATGTGAGCACTTCATTGCAATGGGTTATGTTCTTGTAGGTCTGTAGTGTTGGAAATGTTTGAACTGTGTTTGCTGCAAAATAATGGTTGTGTGTGCTACACGATGTAAGAATTATAAAATGGGCAGATGAAAGAGAAATGGTATAATAATTAAACTAAATAAGGAATCCATAGGTAAAATGTGCAGTGAATTAATAAATATAATTGCAAAGGGGGCCTTGTGGACTGAGCTGAGAAGACAGCTTCTACTTACACAACTTGGCTGTGAGGTATCCATGTTGTATATATTCTGGAATGGGCATTGCCAGGATCTTTTGTACTGAACTTACTATTCATGGTTTTCCAATTTATATGCAGTATATATCTAAAGAATCGGACAACCATGATGTAAAAGCAGTGGTTAAAGTTGTAAAATGTTTGGTTACCACCCACCTCCCAAGGGACAGCTAGTAGCATTCAGTCAACATTGCTGTGTCTCTTTTTCCAGGCTAGGAAATGCTTCCCTGATTTTGATGCATCAAGCCTTTGTTCCTGTTGATTGTCCACATTCAGAACCAACCTTCTGCTTAATACAGCACTGCCAAACAGTGCTTATGACTATGTACATGCCTGATGGTTTGGTGGTTTACTACTGTTACTGTATATGTTATTTATTGCAAACCAGAGGTTCAGAGGGGCAGGAAAATCTGTTTAAACTTGAAAGGGTACTTCTGGTGAAGACCAGTCATTCAGACTCCTCCAGTTCGTGAAAGATTTTGACAAAATGTAACCAAAGTGGAAGGCCAGGTCCTCTAGTGGCTAGAAAAAAGATAAAGTTACATTGTTGTCAAATACAAGGCCAGAAGTGCCTTATCCAACATTTGCATTTGATTCTTCTAGGTTACAGGACAGATACGGAAAACACCAAGCCTTGCAAAAAAAGCTAAGCATCTCAGTTTTTCTTTCATCTCACATATTTCCCGGCACACCAAATAAAATAATGATGTCCAGTGGGTTCAGGGTTGAGTTAGGTAAGTGATTTCCTTTAAATGAAATTAGTACACATAATGTTTGTTCTCCATTGTTTCCAACATTATGCTCTCATAAGTGTTTATTGCATACATCTTAGAAGCCCATATTCCAGAAATGTTATGCTCAGCCAGTTTCACAAAGTTATGAAAAGAGTCATTTCCCCAAAATGGGTTCTTGTTCTATATTGGGAAGTCTTTTCAGGGGTTGCCCGCTTAGGAGAGAAAACTTGACTATTTGACTCCTTGTGTACTTCTACTTGCTAACCTCTTCTACCTGAACTTAAAGACTCTCTCTGATTGACAGGGAAGTCACATGGCAACCTTCTGTGTGGTCCAAAGAAATAAAAGGCTTAAAATCCTTTTACAAAATGTCAGTTTAGCCACAGCAAAAGCTGGAAATTGTTCTATTGTTCAAAAGCCAAATTATGAACCAAAACCAGGATGCAAGTAAATTATAATCAGGCCCATTAGTTATCTACATTATTCTAGTAGTTGTTGACAAAGTTTATAGAGCAGCTAGATATGCAACATGTTGCTAAAGAGCTCCAATGGGATCATACAATGACTTCATGCAATGCCCACACTATTAGAGCTGATACTAATTCTACAGAATTCTGTTTGGAACCATATATATTTGTGATTTCAGAAATATGAGATACTGATAGCTCTGGATCCAACATAAAAAACTCCAATGTAAATATCACATGGAGTGGTTTCATTTGATGAAGCTATGAACCCAACCACATAGTAGTATAGAGCAATAGTTCTCAACCAGTTGGGAGATACTTTATGGTAGCCAACACACTATGCTTACCTCTGATCACTGTGTCTGGAATAATACTTGTAACCATAAATTTGTAAAAAAAAAGCAAGTGTGACTAAGATTCCAAAAACAGAATAGTCTTTCATTGTTGAAAGGTGAGTTAGGGGGGCGCATGCGCGCAGCTCGTCGTGATGGACGTCTGCCACTAGAGCTCCGCACTCCCCGCAACGATCCCGGGACTTTCTGAGGCTATCGCTATCTTCACACCCAGGCAACCCGTCGGTACGGCTCGCCGATACCGCCGTGCACCCCCCGGGATGGTCCTGACAGGCCATCGGGGTAAATCAAAGCCGAAGCCGATCAAAGAGGCACTCGAGCGGGCCTCGTCCAAGATGGCCGCGAAAGCACAAGCACAAGCTCTGGCTCCCTCGCAGCGTTCCAGCTCTCCCGCTGACACGGCGGATCCTCACAGCGAAGATTCCGATGAGGAAGGTGGGCGCAACAAAGAGGACTTCCCTGCACTTCCTAAGCCAGGTATGCCACAAACTGACCTCCTTGCTCACTTTGAAAAAATGCTGCATAAGGCCCTGAAAGTGACCTCAGAGCAAATAACCACCAAACTGACTCACGAGATACGTGAATTAGGTCAGCGCACTGCTGACCTTGAGACCCGTGCAGACGACATGGAACTGACCCTTAAAGAGCACGATCAAGAACATCTAGCTCTTCGTGAGGAAAACGCAATGCTCCTTTCCCGGCTAGAAGATGCCGAGAATCGCTCAAGGAGGGCAAATTTACGCCTCCGTGGCATTCCGGAAACGGTGCAAGATATACAATCTTTTACTACAGCCCTATTCCAAGAGCTTTCTCCATCGATACCGATCGAGCGTCTGGAATTTGACCGGATACACAGGGCCCTGACACGCCGGCAACCTGATGGCCCCCCACGGGATATCATTGTGAAACTTCACTTTTTCAGGTCCAAGGAACAACTTCTCGCTGCTGCCCGCAGCAAAGAAGACACCCTCACATTCCAAGGGCATGCATACCAGTTATTTACTGATTTGGCCCCTCTTACAATTGCAAAGCGGAGAGCCATGAAGCCGCAGCTACAAGTACTTATTCACCATCAAATCAAATATATGTGGCGTTTTCCTTTCGCTCTTCACTTTACCTATAACGGTCAACAATATACCTGTACCTCTCCGGAAGCTCTCCAGCGCCTCCTTGAGTCTCTGCATCTAACATCGCAAGAACAATCAATTGAGACCTCACTCCCACGCACCCCTGCTCGTCTCACCCCATATCCCCACGCGATGACCCCTAAACGAGACCCCAGGGATATACGCTCTCCAAGATCCATCCGGAAGGGTACACCGGCGAGGGCCTCTGCAACAAATCTCTACAGTCCTAGAGTGTTCGTACCTCGCTGACCGGACTCTACCACCCTTCTGCTTGTCATTTTGTTTTTACCCACATTTCGGGCGCTCTGAGCTTTAGCCCGGTGGTTCAATTTACCTGTTATGGTTACTGGTCACCTGTATACTTGGTGCATTTTTGACCTTGTTTTTTGGTTTTGCTTTTTGATTTTTGATTTTTGACTTTTGATCTTTGACTTATTGTTTTCTGATTCTAGATTATTTGCTTTTGATTTTCGAGATACTTTTACGTGGTATTGCAGGTCTCTTCTCCTTCCACTGTACTACACCCATGGACCCCCTTGTGTGCTATGTTAAAAAATTTTTTTTTTTTTACTTATCATGGGGGTCCAGGTAATCTGAACCTTAGTTAGCCATGGAGAATGCACCTGCTCAATTTACTGTTTCTCCTCAATGTCCCCCTTATAGTTGATCTACCTCTACCCCTTTCCATCCCTTCCCTTCCCCCTCCCCCTCTTCCCCCCCTCCCTATCCCTCCCTCTTCCCCCCCCACCCCTCCTCCTTCCCCCCCCCCTTAGGATCTGACATTGATATTGTTTTTTCTTTATTTTTACACCACTCTATGTTCCATGAAGGTTATAGTTAGAGTATACTTTTTGACCTAATTTGAGCGGCTCTCGGTTGTTTTGGTATGTTTTATATTATATTATTTGCAACGCTTCTCCCTGTCCCGGTGTGTTGCGGGGGACAGTCACTGCTTCCCCCCACCTAGGTGCGCTCTCCCCATGGCGGACTCCTCTGCTGTCGGGACCACGCACGTTAGAGTCGGGCGATTCAGACTTTTCCGACTCGCACTAGTCTACCTAATTTTCACCTTACATATCTACTCTGATGCCTCTCTATCTTTCTTCCTGTTCATTCGTTTATCTCCTAACTCACTCTCTCTCCAAACCCTTTTTCCTATTTCTGGTCGGTGGGCCTGGGGGGACCCCGGGTCATGCTATAGTATTTTCCCATGTCTTAGCCCATGGCTCCCTTAAATATATTATCACTTAATGCCAAAGGTCTCAACTCTCCTAATAAAAGGGTTAAAGCATTTCGTTCTTTCGTATCCTTAAAAGCGGGTATAGTAGCGTTACAAGAAACGCACTTTTCTACAAATAATACTCCTAAGTTCTTCAGTAGCAGTTACCCCTTGGTGTATACAGCCTCTGCGGCTACAAAACAGCGGGGGGTCCTCCTGGCGCTCCATCGTTCCCTTCCGTTTACGTTTGCCTCAGCTATCCGAGATCCTGAGGGACGCTATATTATCTTGTCTGGCTTTTTACAAGAATCTGAAGTAACTTTAGTTTCCTACTATGCCCCTAATTCCAATCCCATTCCCTTCTTTTCTCATCTTTTTCAAGTCATTAAGTCTCATCTTAAAGGCACATTGATTATGTGTGGGGACTCAAACTTAGTTATTCACCCTTCTATTGATAAGTCTCCCTATATGCCAGACCATCATTCGCTATCGGCTAAATTTCGATCATTGCTCCAACAGTACTATCTATTGGACACGTGGAGGGAATGTAATCCCGCAAAGAAAAATTACTCCTTTTTCTCTAATCCTCACAATTCATTTTCCAGAATTGACCACATATTTATCCCAGTAGCATCCTCTCCCGTCCTGCTCCAATCTCTTATTCACCCAATCACCTGGTCCGACCATTGTGCAGTGATTACCACTATCTCTTCACTTGTGCCACAGTCCAGCGAAAGATTTTGGCGCATGAACGACAAATATCTCACGAACGAATCTTTTCGACTTGACATCGAAGTAGCATTACGTGATTATCTCATGCACAATGCCGTCCCAGGCACTTCCCCCGTTCTTCTATGGGAAGCCCATAAACCTGTCATACGGGGTAAATGCATTTCTACGGCCTCTTTCCTCAAAAAAGATAGACTTGATCATATACACTATTTAGAATCCGAATACCAACGCCAGTTTCTGCTATTTCAAACTACTCCCTCAGAGTCGAACAAGTCTAAGTTAGATAACATCCGTCTTGAATTGGACTTGCTCTTTTCTGAAGCTGCTGACAAATCTTTGCGTAGGGCCTATCACTCTATCTACACGAAATCTAACAAGCCTGATACATTTTTGGCTCTACGCCTTAGACAACCGGAGCGTGTCCACAAACCAATCAGACTCAAACTCCACAATGGGACCCACACTAGCAACCCAGCCAGAATAGTAAATGAATTTTCTAAACGCCTCGCCAAACTATATGAATCCCCTGCCTCCTTTCCTCTTGATAAAGCTGAAGCTTTATTTCGTAACTTACAGATTCCCTCCCTCCCTATCCCTGTCCGCAGCGCCTTTGAGGAAGAGATCTCGCCATCTGAGGTAACTCAAGCTATCAAATTACTTAAACCCAATAAGCAACCCGGCCCTGATGGTTTCACTGGGCTGTACTATAAAAAGTTTGCGGAAGTTCTGTCCCCTCTCTTGGCGAATTCCTTTAATGCTCTGTTGAAAGGGGGCGTCTTCGGTGCCGAGACGCTTACGGCTTCGGTCTCTATGATACCCAAACCTGATGCTGACCACTCTGTATGGTCAAATTACAGGCCCATATCACTCTTGAACCTAGACGTAAAACTTTTAGCAAAAATTCTGTCCACACGATTAAACCCACATATTGGAGGATTGATTCATAGAGATCAGGTGGGATTTATTCCTAAACGTCAAGCTAGCGATAACGTACGCCGGGTCATTCTATTGCAGCACTTGGCGAGAACTCGGGGTATCCCTATGCACCTCTTGTCCCTCGACATTCGGAAGGCTTTCGATACCGTCTCTTGGCCTTATCTTACATATATATTGTCCAAATGGGGTTTTGGCCCTCACTTCCTTCGTTGGATTGAGGCGTTATATGCTAATCCCCAAGCATTCGTTAGATACTCCGGCTTTAACTCTGTTAGATTTCCTATCCAGCGTGGCACTAGGCAGGGGTGCCCTCTCTCGCCCCTGCTCTTTGCCCTTGCTATTGAGCCCCTTGCAGCTCTGATCAGGTCTAATCCTGACATTAGGGGATTAGAAATAGCCTCCACGATGCACAAATTATGTCTCTTTGCAGACGATGCCCTATTATTTATAACCTCACCTCATACAACTCTACCTAACTTGCTCAAACTCCTTGACTTGTTTGCGCTAATCTCAGGCCTTGAGGTTAACCAGGCTAAGTCTAAGGCTTTAGCAGTATCCCTTCCTACAGACACACTTCAAATTTTACGCACGAACTATCCATTTCAATGGTCCACCTCCTATATTCCCTATTTAGGAGTGAAATTAACTAGTAACCCTGCCAATCTATACCAAACTAACTACTTGCCCATGCTTCACAGCCTAACATCCCTCCTTAATTCTTGGCAACCCTTATGTGTTTCTTGGCTCGGTCGCATTGCGGCTGTCAAGATGTCTTTGTTACCTAAATTGTTGTACTTATACAGAACCCTTCCAGTTATGGTCCCTCTATACTTCCATAAGGCTATTCAAAGTCGAACCTTTAAATATATTTGGGGTAATGTTAGACCTAGGGTCTCTAAGGCTGTTCTTTTTCGACATAAACTCCGCGGGGGCCTGGGTATTCCATGCTTCAGAAACTACTATTATGCAGCACAGATAGCCCAATTGACCTTATACCATGCCAAATCTGAAATCCCGCTGTGGGTCAGTCTAGAAGCAGTGGAGGCACATCCAATCTCTGTTTCCAACTTACTTTGGCTTACCCCACTGGCATGTAGATCACTTACGAACCCCATTACGAGCCACTCCCTTAAAATTTGGCATAAGGTAAATATTCCCTTTAAATTGCTATCCCCGCATCACCCTCTGCTCTCATTTTTGGGTCATCCGAATTTTTATCCGGCCCTTGCGGAACCGAACACTTTCTCAGCCTGGACCCGAGCAAACCTAACTAGAGTTTGTGACTTCTCCTCGAGAAGATCTCTCGCCACATTTTCCGCCCTACAGGCACAAGCTCATCTGCCCCCCACAGAATGTTTTCACTATCTTCAAATAATCCACTTTTTCCGGGCACATATTACCCCTGACTCTAATTCTAATTTTAATTCCATGACCCCGTTTGAATCAATATGCTCCTCTGACCCCCATGCCCCGGGCATTATTTCATGTCTATACTCTTGCCTCTCTAATATAACTGAAGACCTCCCGCCCTATGCTATCGCATGGACCAGGGATTTGTCACTTAACCTTGACGCGGAATCCTGGTCTGATATTTGGACCAACACCAAAAATTCATCGCAAAATGTTGTGGCATCTGAAGCAAGTTACAAGGTTCTGATGCGATGATATCTAGTACCCTCTAGAATCTCTAAATTTGTTCCTGGCTATCCACCTGATTGCTTCAGGGGCTGCAACGAGCGGGGCACCCATCTCCACATTTGGTGGACTTGTCCCATTGTGGCAAATTTCTGGTCTTCAATTTTCCATATGCTAACCACATTGTTGCAATATCCTGTGACACCAGACCCAGCGTCAGCCCTGTTAAATTATCTGCCTCAGAACCTTACTAAAGCCCGAAATAGACTCTTTCTTCAGGTGCTAACTGCGGCCAAACAAACGATCGCGAGGGCCTGGAGGACCCCGTCACTGAATATAACTGAGACCAAACATAGAATCACTCAAGCGATGATACACGCTAAAATTGAAGCTATAGTGCTGGATAGAATTCCTTTATTCAATAGGATTTGGCAACCTTGGGTGGACCATTTTCTACCAAAAGATTTCGATACACGTCTTATGGCCCCTTAACTCACGCTGATTATTATTCTAGACCCTGCGGGTTTCCCGGGCACTCCGACCATACCTTTTTCTCCTCTTTCTTTGCTTCTCTCCTTGTCTTATGTCTTTGTTCCAATTCTCCTTTCCTCCTTTTATCTTCTACTTCCCTCTGTTTCCTTCTCTCTCTTTCTGATCTATGTATACAATTCTCTCAGCGGAACACTACTCTACAATATCACCTGAAGTGACTGCTGCCATCATAGCATTGTCTAGTACATGTTTCTCCTCTAAATGGAAGCGGTTAATTTTCTTTTGCTTTTTTATCCTGTTATGACGTCTTACTTGGATGCTTCTCGTTTGCGAACTCTAATATCTGGAGGGTTTACGAATGCGCTTTAGTACTGTTTGTTCTATACCCTTTGGCAATAATTGGTAGCAGCCTACTAAACTATATTCTGTAATGGTTGTTAAAGCAAACTGTTCTGCTTATTTCTATGTGCCTTGTTTAATTTCTCAATAAAATATTTGAAACGAAAGGTGAGTTAACCTAATACTGACATTCTAATTTTTGCTAGATATTGTGTGAATCATGCACCACCAGCTTGGATCTTTTAGAAATTCCTTTTTAGTCCCTTTATTTATCGTGCTCATTTCTAGATGATCACATGCTGCTTATTTGATTTTTTGTTTATTTAAAATAGTGCAGCAGGAGGAAGAAGACTCCACCTGCTGTAGAAAGGGGGGGGGGGGGTCATAAACTACTATGATTAATAACAGTGTTGCCCTTACTGTTTCCCCTAATGTTTTGCTAGTATATTTTATTTATATTTTATTTAAATGGTAATATAATTTTTTTTACTTCTAAAAGGTGGATAGACAGGGTAAATATTTGCACTGTAGTCTGTCTATTAAGAGTTCAAACCATTAGATGGGGTTTTTTCATGTCCCAAAAAGGTAAGTAAACGTACTCAGAAAAAAATCTCACATAGCAGCACATATTTATTATATTTATTCATTTACAATTAACTTGAACATCTTGCATAAGTCTGACCTGCTCTCATTTTTGGCATCCTTTGGATGCTATGAGATCAACCTATGCAAATGCTGAAGTCAGGCAGAGGAATTAATCAATGTGATAATTGCGCCAATTATATGGGGGCACTCTCTGAAGTCAGAGGGAAGATGAGGGAGCGTAATAGAACATGTCGAGTGAAGGCAGATCCTAATTTGGATGTCTGAAATGCATTAGAAGAGAAAAGGTGGGATATTACAGAAGTGTTGCATTCATTAAGCAACTGAACAAAGCCTACATAGAAACAAATGTGTTTCAAAAAGAGAAACAAGTGAGATAAAAAAAGTTCATGCCCTTGGGCTAATATGGAAAGTGGTGAGTTAAGTGAAAATCATTGAAATCATTAAATAAGACACTAAGAGGTGGTGGATGTATTGAATGACTTCCTATCTGAGATGGTAAAATACTAGGGATAAGCAAATCTTCAAAAATCTGATTTGATCTTAATATTCAAAGTCTATATTCAGTTTTTATGGGGGGGGGGGGGGGGGGTAAACGTTATGCATTACATGGGATGTAGCTGACTTTCTTCTAATTCTAAGTTTTTTGTGTTGTAAACCCAATGCTGTTTGTATACCACATCTTTTCTTAGGCTGATTATTCATTATAGTAAAATGAATAAATTTATTCTTCTAATGAAAAAATCTGCATCCCTGTAGAAAAGAATGAGCTTTTGGCTTTATTAATATGGTTGCTGAGGTCCGTAGCCCGTGAATAGGCCCTGACTCTGAGAAGCATAGGTGTGTTTTAACCAGCTATTACAAACCAAAACCTCGCCCCCCAGAAAAGGCACACAGACTGATTAAGGTTGGAATTAGGGCAAGGTCACAGCTTTATTGAACTTATTAACTGTAACAATATTCTACATACCACATAACAATGTCAGTCACAGTTATATCATAATAATCCATAACAAAACACAAATAATCTATGCCCTTGTACATACGGTCGGACATTCCGATGGAAAATGTCCGATCGGACCATGTTGTTGGATAATCCGACTGTGTGTAGGCTCCATCGGACTGTTTCCGTTGGAATATCCGACGGACAAAGTTTTAGAGCTGGGCTATAAAACTTTCTGACAACATGATCCGATCAGACTTTGTCCGATTGTGTGTAGAGAATTCCGATCGGACAAAGTGCCACGCATGCTCAGATCAAATTCCTAGACCAAAGCTATTGGCTACTAGCCTGAACGTAGTCCTGTCGTAACAAAATAACGTCATCACGTTCTGAACGATCGGATTTTCCGACAACTTTGTCCGACCGTGTGTATGCAACACAAGTTTCCGACAAAATCCGTCAGTGCAAGACAGGCATTAAACTGATGCCAGACTTAAACTTGAGGGCATGGTCCATAAAGAAATACCCATTGCTGGCGAAGTAAAACTGCCAATAAAGCTGTGATGAAACTCACAACGGGCAGGTGGATTGGTTAACTCTTGTGGCATAAGAATCTCCTCAGAGTGGTGGAACGTTCCCTTGCGTGGTCTTTTCTAGAGTTCAGGCCCCATCTCATGCCTTAGTGGCCAATCCCATCGGAGCCATTTAAACCCCCATTTTAGGTTAATGCCCACATAGCTGTCAAGTTTACAGCAGTCAAGGCTTCCTTTCCCTGGGAGGGTGGGGGGTCAATGGGCCTTCATTCTGGGCTACCAGGTGCTGCATGTAGGCAACCAATGTAAGTGTATGGGGACAAAGTTAAATATACAATTGAAAGCATTTTGTTATACCTGTTGATTATGTCATAATTTAGGAGCTGTCCTGTGTACAGCGCTCATTTCCTGTTTTGAGTAGTTAGCCATCTTAGTTTTTTATCTTAAGACTACAAGATTATTATCTTTTACATTGTGGAGTTGGGAGAGTAGGCAGGTCTTTGGCAGGTAGTTTGGCAAGAGAAAACTGGTCAGGGCTGATAACACAAAAATGTCACGTGTTGATAGCCCGAAACAACAGCGGAGAGCGTTTCTGCAACAATTACATTTTGGGTTGACATATACTTAGTTTAGTTGTAATGCCTTTATACTCCTTATTAATCATAGAAGGGAGATAGAAGCATTGCATAGGAGATATTCCCTAAAACTTTGCTGAAGTTTTTTAGGGCATATTTCTTATATCTCCAGTTCTCAAGTGATTAAAGCCCATTTAAAATTACATCCTTCCTAATTAAAATATGTCTGTCTAAGACTACCCTGCCCACAGTGTGACAACACTGCTAGCAGATTTCATTGGGAAACACAGTGGCTAAGTGGTTAGCAAATCTGCCTAGCAGCACTAGGGTCATTGGTTCGGATCCCAACCATAACACTACATGCCTGGAGATTGCATGTTCTCCATGTGCCTGCATGGGTTTCCTCCGAGTTCTCTGGTTTCCTGATGGTGGGTTAATTGGCTCTTGTCTAAATTGACCCTAATATGTGTATGTATGAAAGAGAGTTAGGGACCTTAGATTGTAAGCTCTTTGAGGACAGGGACTGACGTGAATGTACAATATACAAAATGCTGTGTAAATCGACAGCCCTGTATAAGTAATTATAATAAATAAATTACAGAATGAACAGAGATACTCTGTTCCAGAAAGTGGAAGAAAAAAAAAAATCTACTGGCAGCATCAACAAATAATAAATGCTGCTGTTAATACTAGTGACAGACTAACCTTGTAAATGTATTTTTCCATTTTGGCCATATTTCCACTATAAATGATTAAAACTGAATACTCTAGAGTCATAAGAATAGATTTTAAAATATAATCAACACAACGTAAGTTTGTACTGTTCGAATATCTAATTGAATAATCAAAAATATGTTTAATCTTTGAAGATTTCCTGTATGAAATTTTTATTTTAAAGAGGTATTAAACCCAAAAGCAAAAATGTATTATATTGCAGCTCATCAATTAATAGATGTGGTGGCTGCATCAGTTTCCTTTTCTTTGGCTGTTGTTCCCTCCTTTTTCACCTGGTGATCTGGCCAGTAACACACTTTTTGTATTAGTGAGACACAACTCTGGATCCATGAGCATTAACTACAGTAAACAGTTTTTTGGGGGTAAAGGTTTTACATCAGGGGTGTCCAAACTTTTTTCAAAGAGGGCCAGATTTCATGAAATGAACATGCGTGAGGGCCAACCATTTTGCCTGACATTTTTTGAACCATTATGCAAATAAAATATTTTATGCAAAGTTTATTGCAAACGGCATACTATTAATTTCATAACATTGATGACAATATATGATGATACTGTATATAATTTATATAGCTTCTCTTCTCCACTCAGGGTAACGATGAGCTCAGGTGTGTTATGTTTAAAAAAAAATATATAGAAATCTCTCTCTATCTATCTATCTATCTCTCTCTCTAGCTCTCTCTCTCTATCTATATTTCTCTCTCTATTTCTCTCTCTCACTCTCAAATGTAAAGGAACCGAATTCCGGTTTGATGTGGCCCCTCAAGTATATCCATCTGTGGCCCCCAAAGCTCAAGCGTGTTATGTTTTTTATGCTGTTACTATATCTATCTTCTTTAGCCTGACAAATCCAGAGCACCGCGCTCATTCTCAGTATGAGTCGGGGTGTGTGGCTGGGCGTGTTCATAAGTCTATGTGCCCGAGCCCGCAAGGAAGCTGACAGCGCGCAGCGCCACTGCCAATGACAGGCACTGTGACATTTCCCCAATCTCTACATCTGCAGTCCGCAGATGCAGAGATCGGGAATAGTCACTGGGCTTGTGATTGGCTCTTCAAGCTGTCAGCTTCATAGCGGCTCGGGCACACAGACTTGTGAACACGCCCAGCCACACGCCCCGACTCATACTAAGAATGAGCGCGGTGCTCGGGATTTGTCAAGCTAAAGAAGATAGATAAATTAACAGCATAAAAAACATAACACGCTCAAGCTTTGGGGGCCACAGATGTATATTTATGCAAACCGGAACGGACCACGGGCCGGACTTTGGACATGCCTGTTTTACATAATTATATAAAAGCTGATCATTTGAATCACCCCCTGCCAGTGTTAAGTGACTTGTGTCATCCATGTAAACTGATACATTATGCTGGAGATCTTGTGCTTTTGAAAAATGTCAGACTTGCTGGCTGAATCACCAAGTGAAAATAGAAGAAAGAATGCCTAAAAAAAGGAAACGAATATAGTCATCACATCTAAAGATTGGTAAGCTGCAATATAATGTTTGCTTTTGGGTTTAATGTTGCTTTATTTCCATCTAGCTACTATAGTACCAACCAGTGGTATTTTCTTTTTGTGGGGTGAGGCGGCAAAGATACAACCCCCCCCGCCCGAGCATCTGGTGGCACCCTCCTCTCCCCCCGCTGTTTGCCGATCGGTCCGGCACTTACCCCATCTAGGCGGGTAGTGGGTGGTAGGCAGAAGCTCTGTGTCCTCTACTCCATCACGGCGGCTTCCAATGTGCCGCTCCTCCCCTTCTCCTAGGTGTACAATAGGATTGCCAGGCCTTTCAGCCAATCGGGTGATGGGAGTCAATACTCGCTTCCCAGTAGTGTATCTTCATTCACTTTTGTAACATACCTGGGTGGGCTGTGAGCACATTCTCTGAGCCCCGAGCCCACCCTACTTTGAAGCCTATTAGAGCCCCTGGCTCTAATCAGTGCTTCAAAAAAAAACGCCCACCCGCATTGGAATTCATGCATCCTGCATTCTGAAAGGGGCCAAATACATGGATAGGGGTAGGCAGCGATGGATGGCGGGGCGGCGCCTGTGTGCCTCTAATGGATGGGCCACCCCTGGTACCAGCCATACCTGACTGGCGGCACAGTCTGAAACAAATGATAGTACAATAAAGCACAGAAGCGCTCCACAAATAAGGGATTACAGGGTTGTGATAGTATCTTTTTAAAGGGAAGATTTCATACACTGAAACCACACACATTCCAAACATATGAATCCAGAACTGTGCTAGGGAATCAGTCAGCTTGGATATCTTTCATCTGTCCTATAAAACAGTTTCCAGAATAGATACATACTGTAATTGGTGAGTGCTGAATGTATATATATTATTCTGTGCAGCCGGCCCACACTGTAGCAGTAAAGCTACAGTGCACAGGGTCAGGGCGTGCGCGTTTGCTGCCAGCCACCCACTCCCACTGTGGACACAGCAGGAGCCCATCAGCGGGTCCACCAGACATGATGTCTGCCAGAACCTGCCGATTGTTCTGAGGAGATGCAGAATGGAGGTCTGCCCATGTAAACAAGTCAGATCGGCACTCTGCCAGAGGGGAAAATTGGAGATCTTGTGGTTCTGCTAATCAGGGACATGGATCTCTGTTTTCCCCCAGTCAAAGCACATCCCCCACATGTAGAAAGCACCCCCTAGGGACACACTTAACTCTTTGATCACCCCTGATGTAAACCCCTTCCCTGCTAGTGTCATTAGTGTCAGTTAGGTGTCAGATGTGTCCACCACAATGTTGCAGTCCAGCTAAAAATCGATAATCACCGCAATTACTAGTAAAATAAATAAATAAATAAAAATTCCATAAAAATATCCCACAGTTTGTAGACACTATAACTTTTGCGCAAACCAATTAGTATACGCTTATTGGGATTTTTTTTACCAAAAATATGTAGCAGAATACATATTGACCTAAATTGATTTTTTTTTATTGGATGTGTTTTTTTAGCAGAAAGTAAAAAAAAAAGTTTTTTTTCAAAATGGTTAGTCTTTTTTTATTTATAGCACAAAAAATAAAAACCGCAGAGGTGATTAAATACCACCAAACGAAAGCTCTATTTGTGGGAAAAAAGGACATCAATTTTATTTGGCTACAGCATCTCATGACTATGCAGTTGTCAGTTAAAATAACGCAGTGCCATATTGCAAAAAATGGCCTGGTCAGGAAGGGAAGTAAAGTGGTTAAAGCCCAACATGGGAATATACATTGTTTTTTTTTTTTTGCTTAATAAAAAAAAAGAAACGTGCACCATGAGTAGAGAATGCCATGGTCATGTTCCTTCAAGAGTTGAATGCCTGCTTCCACAGTATATCCTCAGTTTGGTGATACTTGGTTGGCTGGTCATCACTCATCCTAGAAGTCTAAATTCATCATGTAGTGGAGAAGAGGTATGTTTTTCCATTTTCTTTTTTGAACAGCTCCAGGTTGGACTTTAATTAGGAAAAAAGTCACATAGTTTTTAGTTGTTAGCAATTTTTTTAATGTTCATTTTACAAATACGCATCTAATGCATGACACATTCATGGCACTCAGTTTACAAGGATGCAGAGAGGTCCCGAGTTATCGAGCAGTTTGAATAGTCTGATCTACCTTAGCATAGCTATAAATTAGCCTCCAGAAGGCTGCTGTTCTGGTTTGGAACCCACTACCCGCTGGTTGTGATATTTGTGTGATATTTTATATATTTATCTGATGAAAAATAAAAATAAAATTTGTTACATGTATTTGTAGTTGTGAACATGAAGAATTCCTTTCACTATCAATCACAAGGACTTGATTTGGACCTGCTGTGCCCAGAAATGGTAAATTGTTAGGAACGCATGCTGTTTACACTGACACATAGACATACAATAGCTCTATAAACTTATATTTGCAAAACCCCAGCATGTAGCTAAATATGTGCTAGACTGACTTTGTGGCGCAGCTGTATAATTTCTTCCATAGCCACATTTTTGCATGTCTACATAAAGCTGTATGACGCTTACCATCGGCTAGGAGGAGATACATATTCATGAGTACTCATCAAGAGCAAGTGAACACCCATTTATTTGCAAAGAGAGCCACTGCTGAACAAGCTTATTCTAAAAACCTAATTTGTGATTACAGAAAGCTTCATATATGCTCTCAAATCATCTAACTGGCTCTGCATGGGCTCACATGTTTTTGTCATGTCATACAATATGAAAGCATGCAGAAAATCGAAGGTGATTTAACAAAGAAATTACATTTTTCACCTAACCTAATGAACTTATTTTTTTAGCACTGACTGAAATCATATGCAAATATTTTCCTTTACAAACAGGATTTTCCTTGAGGATGATTAGATGTTTGAAAAAAAAAAAAAAAAACGGATTCACTAACCAAGGTTAAAAAAAAATCTTTAAAAAAACAAATAAATATGAAACCGGATGGTAACAACAGTATTTTGTTATTGTGATGCAAGCACAACTTACATTTCTTTTCTTCTTCCTTCCTCCTTATGGAGTATAAGATCTTGGAGGTTTATCTCCACCTACAGTCAGATCCCATTAAATTAATTAACACAAATTCAGAAACTACCTTGTATGTATTTCTTTTCCTTTCTTGTTCCTTGTTCCTTATTGAATGTTTAATAACATACAAGACATTGATGCAATGGGAGTTATTTACAAAAAGGCAAATCCACATTGCACTGCAAGTGCACTTGAAAGTACAGTCAATCTAAATATGATATGATATGATATAGCCAGGGAAGGACTTAAGGTGGTGGGGGCCCCTAAGCTTGAGTCACTTTCGGGCACTACCTTCTATACATATATTGTTTAAATAGAACAAAATAATACATACACAAGCTAGGTATTAGAGCTACACAAATCAGGATAAACTGAGAATAAAAATAGAGATCACAATTCTGAACAAACAACTAAACAAAATTACATAATTTATGTTAATTGCTGAAGTATATTAAAATGTTTAAATTAATCTGAAAATTAAGATTTTTTTTTTCTTCACAAAATTGTCATTGTAATAGGTTATTTCTCTCACATGGCATGTGTATACCACAAATGACACCCCAAAATACATTCTGCTACTTCTCCTGAGTATTAGGATACCACATGTGTGGGATTTTTTCACGGCCTAGCCACTTAGAGAGGCCCAACATCCAGGAAGCACCATCAGGTGTTCTTGGAGCATAAATTACACATCTAACTTGTTGACTACCTATTACACTTTTGAAGGCCCTGGAGCACCAGGACAATGACACATGACACTGACGTGGCACTGATGACAGATGGCACTGATACGTGGCACTGATGACACATGACACTGATGTGGCACTGATAACAGATGGCAATAATATGTGGCACTGATGACACATGACACTGATGACAGATGGCTGTAATATGTGGCACTGACATGTGGCACCGATGACGGGTGGCACTAATACGTGGCACTGATGACAGATGGCACTAATACGTGACACTGATGACAGATGACACTAATAGGTGGCACTGATGACACATGACACTAATGACAGATGGCACTTATACGTGGCACTGATGATAGAGGGCACATATACGTCACACTGGGGACAGATGGCACTGACAGGTGGCACTGGGGATAGATGGCACTGACAGATGGCACTGTGAGCACTTTATTTTGCCCTTTTTTTTTTACCTTGACGCTGCAGCCATTCACTCTCCCTCCCCACATGCTGTCTCTGTGTGAGGAGGGAGAGCCGGCAATAAGAGATCTAATTTGTTTACATATGAGATCATCTCCCATTGAACACTGTGATCGAGTGCTAAATGGCCACTGTGATTAGCCATTTAGCACGATCTGTGATTGGCTGTGTCCAAGGGACATGGCCAACACAGAACTTCCCCAGTACGTGCCCGCGGCGGCGCACATTGGGGAAGTAAACAGGAGAATGTCCAGGGACATCCTCCCGCCAATTGGAGTCTGCGCTGCAGCCATCTTTCTGCTATAATGTGGACGCCTAGTGTTTAAAAAATACACCCACGGGGCCCGCATGGCCCCCTATTTGGCGGGGCCCATGGGCTTGAGCCCAGTCAAGCCCATTGGTAAGTCGGACCCTGGATATAGCATATGATATGTTCCTTTGGACATATCATATGCTGTAACTGTTGGAATTTATCAACACCAAAATCAATAAAAACCTAAAGTTAAAAATCATTAATAAAACACTCAATATAGTCTCCGGTTTGCAGACGGTGTAGTAGATTGCAGCGCTGGGTGGACAGTAATGATTAGAAAAAACAAATCAGTAGTACAGTACAAATGCTGGGGAGTTTAAATTTGTAGCTCAGATACTAGTAAAGCTCACTGTTCTTACAAATATAAAGCACACAATCAAGTACAGCCTGTATCCGAAAGCGAAGAGGTAGGAGAAGAGCTGTCATGAGATAGGGGACTGCAGCGATTGGTTGTAGCAGCTGGGGGGCGGAGTCAGCGCGAGGATGTGTGCGTGCTCTATGCTCCAGCGTCAGTCTGAAAAATCAAGAGTAGTAACCCTTACATCTGGGTGTTGTGTAATGATGTGATTTCAAAATGCATATACCTTTGAGACGAAATATAAATAAGTAACAAGCTTATCTCTAAAGTACTCTTCTGAGCGTCCTTTCCTTATCAAGATTGTGTTGTCAGTAGATCCAATTACATTAATCAGTGTGGTTCTACACAATTTATTACAGGTGAGTGAACCAACTATTCTAATAATTCTATTATTCTAAGAATTCAATTTTGAACAGTTTGGTTTGATGTAGATGTCCATGAATTTTTGGTGATTAATGATAAACGTTTGGATGATTTTCAGTTACTGTAATCTTTAGGTGACTCTTTAGTGCTCAGGTACATGTCCTTCCATACTTCACTGTGTCTGCTTGCCCTTTTCCATAGAACATCAGACACAATGGCCTATAAAAGCTTTACATGAACAAAGTGGTCACCAGTGCTGGATGCTTCCTTTCTGTGCCCCTTTAGTGCTATCGTCAGGTACTAGATTATGAATTTCCATACACCATGAATTCATCATCATTATTCATCACAGACACTGTGCAGTACAATCTGTCTTCTTCTTATACATTATGCCATGGTAGCATAAGGTAGGACCCTAATTGGTTAAAATATGTCATTGATCGCAGTCATGTTAGGAGGCAAATTATTATCGGTGGTTTAAAGATTGCTCTATATTTTCTCGATATCTGGGATGAACAGGTATTGAATTGCTCTATGATCAGGTCTCCCGACTGATAGTTTAACATTTAAGTGCCATTCTGTGTATCCGAGAGCACTGGCAGCAGCCACTCTACCAATATCTTAATAGTTTCTATAACAGTATTTTGGATAGTGCTTTTGTGCAAATGAAAGACTCGTCCTTTGTATGGCATATAAAGAAATTAGAAAAAAAAACTACAACAGTTGTTTTTTAAGCCTCATTCAGATGGGCACTGGTACCTGTAATGAGTGGGAGGCTTTTGTTTAGGTGTTTGCATCTGCTCCAGCTGTGTGCAGGCAGCCTATGGAATTGGATTCAGAACCAGTGGCTGCACAGACAAAGTCAAATGGCAAAATTTGACAACCATGCAGAAGTGGCTGCACGACTCCCAAACGCACACTGCTGAATTCAGTGCCATGCAACTGCTCCTCCAACCTTTTGGTGTTTTTGTGTGGTGGTCCCCCTTAAAAGCCATACCAGACACCTATCTAGATAGTCTGATATGAATTTTGGGGAAAGCCAACACCATTATTTTTGTTTTTTTTGTGGGGTCCCCCTTAAGAATCTATACCAGGTCCCCATCTAGAATAAGGGTTTGGTATGAATAAGGGAGGGGTCACACTAGCTGCCCCCTCCTATCCTGGCTATCCAGGCTGCATGCCTTTATACGGGTCTGATATTGATTATTAAGGGGGACTCCCAAACAAAAAAATTCCGTAGGCTCAAACCAAAAATTCATAGAAGACCCCATTTCTAGCTAGGAGTCTAGTATGGATTTTTGTGGGGGATACCATGCACATAAAAAAATGGTATGGGTCCCCCCTCCAAAATCCATATCAGATATCAAATGCATTACAAAAACAGCACTCTGTCCCTTTAACCACTTGCAGACCAGCTGCCATCATTATACTGCGGCAGGTCGACACGATCCCGTGAACCGTCTGGCTGCACGTGCGCCTGCTGCACTGCCCATGATGACCGCCAGCCATGCACAATCGCGGGCCTGAGAGGCAAAACAGGGACGTGTGTGTGTGTAAACACATAAATCCCTGTTCTGCCAGGAGAGGATATGCAGATTGTGAGTTTCAAATAGCTAGAAACCATGATCTGTCATCTCCTATAGTCAGTCCCCTCCCTTTACAGTTAGAACACGCACACTAGGGAACACAGTTAACCCCTTGATCGCCCCCTAGTGTTAACCCCTTCCCTGCCAGTGAGATTTATACAGTAATCAGTGCATTTTTATAGCACTGATCGCTGTATAATTGTCAATTGACCCAAAAATGTGCCTAAGTGTCCGATGGGTCCGCCATAATGTCGTAGTATCAATAAAACTTGCAGATCACCACCATTACTAACAAAAAAATTATTATAATAAAAATGCCATAAATCTATCCCCTATTTTGTAGACGCTATAACTTTTGCACAAACCAATCAATATACGCCTATTGCAATTTTTATTACCAAAAATATGTAGAAGAATGCATATTGGCCTAAAATGAGCAACATTTTTATTTATTTATTTTAATTGGGGATATTTATTATAGCAAAAAGTACAAAATGTTGTGTTTTTTTCAAAATTGTCGCTCTTTTTTTGTTTAGAACGCAAAAAATAAAGATCGCAGAGGTGATCAAATAGCACCAAAAGAAAGCTCTATTTGTTGAGTACAGTGTCGCATGACCGCGCAATTATCAGTTAAAGTGACTCTGTGCTGTATCACAAAAAATGGCCTGGTCATTGAGCAGCCAAATCTTCCGGGGCTGAGGTGGTTAAAGCATAAACATTCCCTCAAGAGTCAATCGGATGTGATAGAAATCTAGTTAAGTAGATATGATTAAATGTCAATAAACATACAGTTAAAATATAATTCCTTTTTTTCGTGGGGGAAAAAATAGCAAATAAAGAAAAAATAATATAGCGTATACAATTTTCCCAGAAATCTGCATTAAGATTCAAGTCAAATTTCAGGCATCCCCTGAAACAAAAATAGGATTTTTGGTGAGATACTCTCAATATTAACACATATAAATGTCAATAAACATACAGTTAAAAGGTAACTCGTTTTTTTTTTTTTTTTCGTGGGAAAAAAATAGCATATAAAGAAAAAATAATATAGCATATACAATTTTCCCAGAAGTCAGATTTCAGGCACCCCCTTCAGAAAAAATATACGTTTTGGTGAGATACTCTTAATATTAACATGTCTAAAGGGATGCAGGCCCAGCAGCTTTCCTCATTAGAGCCCTGCAGCTGCTGCAGCTGATAATTATGATACCACTCCCATTAGACTCACTTTCCTACATGAGCATAGAGGAGCAAACAGTGATTTCTTTAGAATAACAAAAGGTAGAAATCTGTTAAGTTTAAAATCCTTGCAATGTACATAGATCACCCAGAGTGGAATGTTTTTTTCTCAACAAAAGTTATTCTTTAATGAACAAATTGTGCAACCAATATAAATGATAGATTACATATAAACAAGTATAAATTTCATGTAAGCTGATAGTCTAAAAAAAGTTTGTAAGTAAATAAAGTTCATAAGTGAATAAAGTGCTCCGTGCACTTGACAAACTATAAATGAAAAGTCCTCCAGTGCAGAAGGTAAGTAAAAAAGGGCCTCCTAACAGGTCTAAATGATCTCAAACTACCGAGATCAAAAGCACTTTGTGATATATCAAAGGCAAGGTCGACACTCTCACTGTCAAACCCTCAGGATAATTAGGATGGATGGAGATAGTATACTTTGCATGTGGGAAGATCCTGTGATTTCCTCCACTCCGACGGCTAGTGACCGACACTCTCATAGATAGAACAAATGGGAGGACACCTACATAGAACATGAGGCACGCACATGGGAGAATGTCCATGGACATCCTCTCAGAACTGGAGATGTTTTTCGGCTATAGCGTGGGTGGGAACTGGTTGAATAAAAGTGGGCTGGCAAGCTATGAACCACAGTTTGTGCTTATGTGGACTCACTAAAAAATTCTTCTACCACTGAGATGAATTCCCAATATCACAATGATTATGACCATGTATGGTCAATTACATTGCTCAGGATCCTCTAGGTTCTTTGTTTTCAAATAGAAGCAGGCTAGGTATCAGAACTGTGATTTAGTGGCAATTGTTTTGACTTTAGTGGCAATAGTTTAGACCAGTGTTTCTCAACTCCAGTCCTCAAAGTGCCCCAACAGGTCATGTTTTCAGGCTTTCCATTATTTTGCACTGGTGATTTGATCAGTTCCACTGCCTTAGTAATTACCACAGCCCTTTCATCTGAGGGAAATCCTGAAAACATGACCTGTTGGTGTGCCTTGAGGACTGGGGTTGAGAAACACTGGTTTAAACTTCCACCATACAGTTGCACACTTTTGCATTCTTTTGATGCTTAATGCATCACCCAAAAGTGTTATTTAAACAAATTGGAGATGTTGTAATATTGCCCTTTAAACCTTATTAAAAATACCTATTTCACATTAAATTGTATTTTTTTTTAATTATTCCAGCTAATCATTGCCTTTATTTGCCATAAACTTGCAAATTGGGCTTGAAAATCAAAGATAACAATTAGAAGATTTGGCGCCCATAGACTTAAATGGGGTTGGGCCATAATATTCAAGGTTTGCATTTTTTTTTTTTCAAGTATTCAGTAAATGTCCAGTGAAATGAATCTTGGTGCGTTCATCGCTACTTTCAAATTTTCAGGAAAGGCAAAAGCACACAGGTCTTGTACTGAATATTGCCATACATTGTCATCCTCTCCATTTTTAGTGCCAATTTTTTTCCACTAAACTTGTTATAAGTGAAGCACGCACAGTCTCTGTAGGGGTTTCAATTAAATGCTGTAACTCTAGGAAAGACGTCATGTTTATCACAAACAATACCAATGTGCTACCTGGTTTTACAGAGACCCCAAATTACCTAACAGTTTTCCATGGCAACAATTCACTTACTAAGCTGGAATCTATCTTAAATTCTAAAAAAACAAGGACTTAGCTTTTCAGTATAAATGGTGTTACTTACAGGCTTATTAAAGAGGAACTGCAGTCTGCTCACATCCTTTGTAATAAAAACATCTTTTCCCTTCTGAAGCTTCCCTCCAACCACTTTCCATATTATTTTATATATACTGTGATTCTGTACTTGCCAAATATGCTGCAGAAATCCCTCTACACTGAGTCTGGCTGTAATCATTTTAACTGTGGGCAGCTGAAGGTGCTGCTTGTTCACTTCCTAGATTTACACAGACACACAGAGGCACACCTCCAGCTCTGAAGCTCTCATTGGCCCTCTTATGACACCCCCCCCCCCCACTTCCTGGCAAACTCTCATGAGAGTGAGAGCTGTCCATGATGTCAAAAGCCAAGGTTTTTTTCAGACAAGAAACAGGAAGTGGGCTGGCATAAAAAAAATGTTTTACTATCCAAAGTTAAAACAACAAGGGTAGAAGATTTAATAGATGAAAAGATGAAAAAATGACTGAAGTTGCACTTCAAAATAGGCAAAGAGGAAATGTGAACAATGCACCATACCTTAGCAACTAGACAACGCTTACATTATATGTTCTGACTTTTCTAAAGTAATCATAGACAAGATCTGATTGATAAGCTAAGCTATACTCCTTAAAAAAAGAAGGTTACAAAAAGATAATTAATTATGGTGAATTTGTTTTTATTATTTACATCCTATGCACGAGCACAACAAATGCTGGTAAAATTGGAAATATTTAAGTATAGTGAACAAAAAACGTGACTACCTGAATATTGATGCCAATTTGGGAGATAATGCTGTAGTTTGTAGCATTATAATAATATGGTATATTATTCAACACACGGGAGAGAAAAAAATACTCTTTTGGAATGACCATGGCTGAAAAAACACATATCTAGGCTATAAGAAGGTCTTGTAGGTAGTGTTGCCAAGAAAGGCCAAGGATTCATCACCTTTAAGAGGATAACAAGGGGTTCTTGAAGTCCGACAACTATATAAAGATATGTATATATTATTTTTTAAATTTTCAGCCTAGCATGCTATGTCAGCTGTGACATAATACCAAGGGATGGACAACACAGAGGTAAAATGCAATCTTCGAGGCTCAGCTATATGTTTGACAGCCAAAGCACTGTGTTTTAAAGTGGTTCTGCACCTAAAAAAAAAATATTAAAAGCCAGCAGCTACTAATATTGCAGCTGCTGACTTTTAATAAAATCACACTTACCTGTCCCAGGGTCCAGCGATGTCGGCGACGATCGCTCGTCTCGCTGCTGCCCCCGCCGCCATCCTCTGTCAGGGAATAGGGAAGTGAAGCATGACGGCTTCACTGCCCTGTTCCCTACTGCGCATGCGCGAGTCGCGCTGTGCGTCTCTTCAGATCCCCCGCTGTGTCCTGGGAACTGTGTGTTTCCCAGAACACAACGGGGGGGGGGTTGAGCGTCGGCGGGGGTCTGCGGCGGTCTGCCCGGAAGTGGGTGCAGATACCTGGATTATCCAGGTAACTGCACCCCCCTCCCCCCTGAAAGGTGCCGATTGTGGGGAGGGATCAGATTAACGGAACTTCCCCTTTAACGTGAAGAACCGCTTTAAGACACCGACAGAGGCCAATTACATGAGGATTAAAGACTAATTTGCATATAACATAAGTTCTGGCAAACCTGCAATTGTTTTTTTTTTTTTTTAAGCACCTCAGCCACGAAAGATTTTACCCCCTTCCTGACAAGAACACTTTTTACAATTTGGCACTGTGTCATTTGAAGCTGTACCCAAACTAAATTTGCATCCTTTTTTTTCCCCACAAATAGAGCTTTCTTTTAGCATATTTGATCACCTCAGCGGTTTTTATTTTTTGTGCTATAAGCAAAAAAAGAGTGACAATTTTGAAATAAAAACTATATTAAACTATATAATAAATATCCCCAAAAGTTTTTTTTTTTAAAAAACTACTTTTTCCTAAGTTTAGGCCAATATATATTCTTCTACATATTTTTCGTAAAAAAAAAAAAAATTACAATAAGCGTATATTGATTGATTTGCACAAAAGTTATAGTGTTTATGTGAACGATGGGAAAGATTTTCGGCATATTTATGGCGTGTTTAAAATTTTATATTTTTTAACTAATAATGGTGGTATTCTATGATTTTTAGTGGTACTGCGACAAAGCGACGGACAGATCGGAGACTTTTGACACTTTTTTATGACGATTGACATTTTTGCAGCGATTAGTTTAAAATGACTAATTGCAGGAGGGAGCCCACTGGAGTATCTCCAAAGCGGAGGTAGTTTTCCTGGCACTGGACATCTCTTTTGAGACTTCTTTACCACACTATCAGAGACATAAGTCATAAGTTTACCTAACACAATTACTCGCCACATCTATCATAGCTTCAGAATAAAGAAAAAAAAACATTTAAATTTAATCTCACTCACATCCTCCCAGATTTACTTTTGAACCACATATTTTTACTTACTCTAAAATAGATGTTGTGTGAGGCGATAATCTGCCTTTCAAAAATAAGCAATCATTTCACTGCTTAGAAAGTATAGTAATGTATTTTAGAGGATAAGCCAAACATTCTTGATGGTTGCAAGGTATACAGAATTAAAATAATATGAAGTACAGTATATGAAACCAGTATTAAACCCAAAAGCAAACACTTATTGTATTGCAGCTTACCAAATCTTAGATGTGATGGCTGGCTTCATTTTATTTTTTAGACTTTCTTTCTTCTATTATTATCTGATGATCCAGTCAGTAAGTATGTTGTCTTTTAAAACAACAAACTCTTCAACAGAATGTATTAGTGACATGGATGGATGTTATTTATTCATGTAATACCTTTATCACAAAAAAAAAAAAAGTTTGCTGTAGCTGCTCCTAAAGTATTAGCTGGATTTTAGCTTCAATTTGTTAGTGTATGTAAATCTACCCCAGACTGACAATGCTGCTGTCCAAAGGTACCCCTGTACTCTCTCATCCAAAGTGGAGGCACTCTAATACAGGAAGGCTATTACTGGCCAGGTCACCCGGTGAAAACAGAGGAAAAAAAGCCTAATTCCGCGTACACACGTCCGGACTTTCCGGCAGACTAGGTCCGACGGTCTTCCCAACGGACTTTTCCAATGAACTTGGCCACACACGAACATACTAAGCCCCTGTACACAGGGACGGAGATTTCGACAACCAAATCCGTCGGATTTTGTCCGTCGGATCTTGTCCGAAACTGTTGCATACACACGGTCGGACTAAGTTGTCGAAAAATCCGATCATTCAGAACGTGATGACGTAATTTCGTTACGATGGGACTACGTTCAGGCTAGTAGCCAATAGCTTTGATGTAGGAATTTGATCTGAGCATGCGTGGCACTTGGTCCGATCAAAATTCTCTACACTGATCGGAGTATGTCCGATTGAACCAGTTGGTCGGAAAATATTTCCAACAAGTTGGAAAATTGGGTCCGACGGATATTCCGACGGAATCAGTCCGATGCATACCACACACAGTCGGATTATCCGACAACACGGTCCGATAGGACACATTCCTACGGATTCTCCGACCGTGTGTACAAGGGGCTAAGTCCATTTGTAAGTCCATTCATTTTGAACGTGATGACGTAAACGGGACTAAACATGGAAGTTCAATAGCCAGTAGCCAATAGCTTCCCTTGCGTCATATTTGGTCCGTCAGACCAGCACACAGACGAACAGTTTTCCCGATTTTAGTTTGTCGGAATTGAGTCCATTGGATAGATTTGAAACATGTTCTATTCCTAGGTCCATCAGATTGTTTTCCCGAAAAACTATCACATTAGTCCACACACGATCGGATTGCCACTTTCCACCCATAGCCTGCCCCCAGATGCAGTGTGCCACGTGCCACCCTTAGCCTGTCACCAGATGCATTGTGTCACTTGCCACCCATAGCCTACCACCAGATGCGGTGTCCCAACTGCCACTCATAGCCTGCCACCAGATACAATGTGCCACTTGCCACCCATAGCCTGCCACCAGATGCAGTGTCACTTGCCACTCACAGCCTACTGCTAGTCCGACTTACTGGAACTCGAGGTGAATGCCCCTCTCACCGCTGGCTGTTGATGTAACTCCTCCCACGCAAAGGCCTGCCCAAAAGTGAAGGACTACAAGTCCCAGCATGAACCCCTGATATCTAAGGATGTGATTACCTCCAAAATTGAAGGACTACAAGTCCCAGCATGAACACCTGAGATCTAAGGGTGAGACCCCATAGATTTCACAGGTTCATGCTGGGACCACAGCACATCTTCAGCTCTGAGGGGTTCATACAGGGACCTGCACATCCCCCAAAAGTAAAGGACTAGAAATACCAGCATGAACCCTGCCCGGTTCATGCTGGATGTGTCCTCCTTCCATCCCTCAGAGGGTGTCTCATCTGTCCTGCCCTCTTCTGCCAGAATACGCATCTGCTGACCATCCTTACATAGTTACATAGTAGGGGAGGTTGAAAAAAGACACAAGTCCACAAAGTCCAACCTATGTGTGTGATTACATGTCAGTATTACATTGTATATCCTGTATATTGCAGTCATTCAGGTGCTTATCTAATAGATTCTTGAAACTATCGATGCTCTCCGCTGAGACCACCGTCTGTGGAAGGGAATTCCACATCCTTGCTGCTCTTATAGTAAATAACCCTCTACATCGTCTAAGGTTAAACCTCTTTTCTTCTAATTTTAATGAGTGGGCACAAGTCTTGTTAAACTCCCATAGCCTGTCACCAGATGCAGTGTGCCACTGAGAGGCTTGCTAATGGTTCCAGGCAGGCTGACACACACAAGTGCTGACAGTTCAGGACAGGACACTAGTTGCTGACTGCTGGGGGAGACCTGACTGAGGATTCTAAGCCTCATCTCTCATCTGTGACTGCATGGCCTGAGCCTCCCCATCTTTCTTCTGCATGCCGTTCATCTGAGAAGATACAGGGAGGAGGTGGGTGGAGCTAAGCAGTAGGTGTGGAGGAAGAGAAAGTGAAATCCTCCTCACTCTGAATGCTGAGCCCCTGCCTCTCTCCTCCTCGTAATGTCAGTGGTTGCTAGACACCAGGTGGGCCGCGGCTAGCAACTACTTTGGGCAGTGAGCCAGTGGCCAGTGGTGAAGGACACAAAGTGAGTCTCCAGGAGCCCCTGCAGACAGTGAGTGACAGGCAGCGGCGATACCAGGGCCATTTTAGGGGGGCATCAGATCCCGGGACATGTGGTCACCCTAGATGCTCCCCTAGATTTTGCACCCAAGGCCATTTCCCCCTCTGCCCGCCCCCCCATGCTACGACAGTTGGCCCATGTACTACCAGTGTGGAATCTTGCCCCTCGGCCTTTCATCAGTACCTCTGGAATTCACCAGTGTGCTGGACCCAGTATCAGCCTTAGTGCACTCCTGTAACATTCTCCTGGTGGGACCCTTAGGTGAACTCCTGTTAAGGTAACAGTTGCCAAAGACTTCATCAAGTAACAACATTAACTTCTAAATGTTTTAATGATTTGAATAGGCCAAGAACCTTCTGAGATCATTGCTGGGACTGACTCATTGTTTGGAATAATAGGTGCTTCTGCACAGGGTGCTTTTTCCTCATGGAACATTTTACACACTCAGATTCAAGCTTTCTATACCAGGAGCCCACTGACTCTCAACTTTTTTAGAAAATCCTAGTTCTGAGGGTATCATCTTTTGAGGCAATTCTTTTGGCCTACTTTTTTAACACTGATTCTTGGATTTACACAAAAGTATAAAATCTACTACAGTACAAGGTATTACAAGGTAAGACCAGTTTACACAAAAAGTAGTTGTGTCCATTATACTGTACATAAACCACTAACAAAATGAGCACAGACAATCCATATTATGTGTCATAAAAAAATCAAAGAGATGAGGCTAGAATAAAGATCTTCCAAGGGTCACAACCAGCCCACTCGGGTAGGGGTAGCCAATGCAATTTAAAATCGTGACATGTCAGATATCTATTTACTCAACATAACATCTTTTAGATTTAAACATAAAAATGGGTATTATATTGTGTTTGTGTACTTTAAAATTCATTCAATTGTATTCTTACAAAAAAAATTGCGAAGAAGTGAATTGTCAGAATTGGCCCAGTAGGTAAGTTTATAAAAAAAAAAAATTTATTATTATTTACCTTTAGAATAACTTTAAGAATGTAAAATTGTCTTTTTTTTAATTGCCATTTTAGAAAAAAGGGTCTTTGTGAAGTTAGATCTGTAATATCTGGCAATTGACCGTTGCTAAATCTGTATTTTTCTATCCTTGTAATTTAAAAAAAAGAAATACAACAGAAAGATTGCCACTCAGTGTTTTTGTTTTTCTAAATTCACAGCTCCATAACTTGTGTTAGATTAATAAAATAAACAGATTTCTACCTTCTGAAACTTTATCCTTTTTATAGATCTGTGCTTGGTTACAAACGTGTGTCCTATCCCCCAATCTTAGCATGGATCTTGTCATCCAAAAGTATGTAAATCCCAAAATATTTTAGGGATCAGCCCCATGTCAGGTCTTTTCTTATTTGCTGTCTATGATTTCCTGCCCCCGAAACACATCTGTAAGGAAAAGGATATTCTTAAAAAGACAGCGGAAATCCTCTTTTAAACAGCTGTCACCAGAATTGGAAGATTTGTTCTTACCTCTCATTCTTGTGACCACTGAAAATGTGTTTGTCCTTGTCAAAATTAGACAGTGGTCCTCAGGATAAATAAAAAGAGTGAACCTCCCTAGTGGGGACACGGACAGCAATTAAATCTGACAGGGATTATAACACTTCCTAATATAGTCCAAAACAAATTAAAAAAATAGTTTTGGCTTTACATACACTTTACCCGCTTCAGCTTTAACACTTGCCATGGGCAATGCTATGTTTATTTGGCAATATCTTTGACAGTACTTAAGATAACAAAGTAATATATATATATATCAAGGCTGATATTGTCTTGCAAAAGTATTGTATTTTCTATGTAAACCATAAAAAACAAAAACAAATCTATGTTACTTTAATTTGATCTTTTTCAAGCGTTGTCCACACACTTGAAAAAATCACTACACAGCCCTGGAGTCTGTGCACCATTACAATGCACACAATGTGGAGCTGTCATTGGTCAGCTTGGCCAAGTGACCACTCTGACCAATGAGATTATTATCGGTCTTCTTTTCTGTGACAGTGTCCCAGATGAAAGATATGATTTTCATTGGTCAGCATGGTCACCTGGCCATGAAGACAAGGAAAGCTTCTCATTGTGTGGTATGGGAGTAGCTGTGGAAGGAACTGCAGCCAGGATGAAGGACAAGGATTAATGGCTGCTGTATAGCAATGCAGTGGTTGTGGTGGTGGGGAACCTGCATCAGGGAAGAAGGACAGGGAGCACTAGATACAACCTGTACACTTCAAGAGAGATTTATATATAGATAGATATCTATATATCTATATATATATATATATATATATATGGATATCTATATATAAATACAGTGTATGCACAAATATATATGTATCATATAGCAAACACCAGGCTTTAGACTACAACTGCCTCAACTGACAGGTGCTTTGCATTTAAAGGAAAGTGTAGCTTGAAACATTCAGCTTTCTGTTAATGATATTATTATATTAATAAAAGGCATATTACCAGAACTACAATCAAGCTCAAGGACTTGTGATAAGTATGCATGGACTATGGATTCTGTGATGTCTAGTGTGCACCTGCGTATGTGATGAGTAATTGAGAGCAATTGTTCCATCGTAATGAATTAGGATTTAAATGTATTTATTAGGATTTATTAGGATTTAAATTTAGTGTCTGCTACTGTAACATGTTTACTCTACTTCACCTTTTACAATTCCACTCTCACTTTTAAATGATATATTTACATATGGGTAAGTCTATGATTTTTTTTTTAAACACTTTAGGCTGCTTACATTATTTTAAACCCGAAACAATACATGTATAGCCCAAACTTCAGAAAGCAGAATTCCATCTGCAGAACCATCTTCAGAAGTGGAATATTTGCCTTTGACAACACTTTCTAGGACAGATCCCCTACGTAAATGATCTGCAGCGCAGTGAGACAGATTATATTAATAGAATTCCTGTGGCAGGTGGCAGCAGAGTTGCCCTTCAGAAAAAAAACGAGTCAGCATGAAGAAGCCTGCCAGGTAGCACCCACACATGATACCTGTTGTCATTAGCCTGCAGGGTGTGGGAGTTAGCACATAGGCGTTTGCCAGTTGGCAACATGTATCTCAAGGAAAATACTCGCTTTTTATTAAGAAAAGGGAGAAGTAGTTGCTGCCCACAAATCAGCCTATACAATTGCATCTGTCACTTACAGGGATTGTTTTCATGTGTTCCACCCTACAAGTGTTTCTAAATGTTTTGTGCTTTCTTTGACTGGTATTAGCTGGTAAACGCTCCACATATTAGTCATTTTATTTTTTATTTTTTTTATGACTGCTAGCCTTTGTGAATGCTCAGAAATTTTCAGTATTTAAAGTGTATCTGCTATAATTTTATATCTTGGGCTATGTCAGTAAAGAGTTAAAGAGCTGTGCGGTGCAGTAATGTCTTGCCGCACTTGGAGACATACTCCATCTGTAGGGCTAGCCTTTAGAGCTTGTCACTTCATAACACTTCATAAGTATTGTAATATTAGAGAATAACAACAACAGAATTTTTATTCTTTCAAGTTAGCTAGCATCTGTTAGATTAAGCTGTCAGTAAAGCTGAGGGAGAAATAGGATTTAAAAAGTGAAAATTGTGTGTATATATTATATATGTGTGTGTATATATATATATATATATATGTGTGTGTATATATATATATATATATATATATGTATGTAGTGTGTGTTTGTGTGTTTGTGTGTGTGTATATATATATATATATATATATATATATATATATATATTTATTTATACTATATTATCAAAAGTATTGGGACACCTGCCTTTACACCAGTTATTCTCAAACTGTGTGCCGTGGGAGTTTTGAAAAATATTTGTGGAGCTATCAGAAAAGACTGTAACAGAAGTTAGCCCCACAGGGCCAAGGTAGGAGGACTGGATGGCAGTCTGCAAGTGTTGGAGCACAGCGTGACATGCAGCGACCCACCGGAAGTGGATCACTGGTAGGAAATAACACAACGCGTTTCAGAGCATGTGCGGTAGTCTATAGAGAGGACGCAACGCTCCTTTCTCAAGCTCTCCGAGAGAGCGAGCCCTGCACCAACTTCATCAGCACCACAGAAACAACTTCTCTTTATAATGTACCTGTATACTTCTTCCCTCATGTGAGTGTATATATGTTGTTTTTTTAAATAAATGTTGTGAGATATTACACTTAGGCTTAGAGGCGTCTGTCCCTTTTTCTCTTTTGTCTACACTACAGTGTTAACATAAGAGTCTGCTTCAATGATTGCACCGGCAGCCCAGGTGGATTCTCTCTTTTTTTTCCCCCACTTATGACTGAAATGTAATCGAAAAACAGAGAGAGACTTCATAAAATCAACGAAGAAATGCAAGCTTGTTTGTAGACTTTGGAGCCTCTCTGCAATCTGATTTGAAAGCAGGCATATCCTTCACATTAAATTTAAAATTAAATATATATGTAAAAATAAACAAGTTCTTCACCACAAAAATTGATAAATCTTTTCAGGTGTGCCGTCATTTTTTTTAGATTTTTTGGTGCGCCGCGAGACAAAAACGTTTAAAAAAACACTGCTTTACATGCACATGAACTTTAATAGCACCCCAGTCATAGTCCATAAGGTTCAATATTGAGTTGGCCCTTTGCAGCTATAACAGCTTCAACTCTTCTGGGAAGGCTGTCCACAAGGTTTAGGAGTGTGTCTATGGGAATGTTTGATGATTCTTCCAGAGGCGCATTTGTGAGGTCAGGCACTGACATGGATGAGAAGGCCTGGCCCGCAGTCTCCACTCTAATTCATCTCAAAGGTGTTCTATTGGGTTGATGTCAGGACTCTGTGCCGGCCAGTTAAGTTTCTCCACCCAAACTCACTTATCCATGTCAATCTGTAGCACTTGCTGCTACAGCAACCAATCACCAATAATATTATGGTTAGGTGGCTTAGAAGTGGCAATAATGGGGGGGGGGGGTATACATACCAGCCCCTCCCCTATATAAAATTCAGGTTTCCCAACAGCCTTTTGCCAGTGTGTGAAAACAAACATATCTGAACAGTGCTAAATACATTCATGCTACATTACAGTAAGTTGCAGTATGGTGGGCTTATTGTTTTAGAGTTGGAGTTTAGTGTTTTAGGTTTTATTTTTTGAGGGCAGTATATTTTAACTTAATATAATATTGCTAGGGTCTTTTTGTTATTTGGGTCTCTGCAGCCTGAACCTATTACTGACATAGTATGAGCTGCCCTTTGTTTAAGCACTTCACCAGATACAATTGAGTATAGTTTAGTGCAAGGGTCTCAAACCGGCGGCCCTCCAGGTATTGCAAAACTACAATTCCAAACATGCCTCTGCCTGTGGAAGCCATGCTTGTAACTGTCAGCCTTGCAATGCATCATGGGACTTGTAGTTCTGCAACAGCCGGAGGGCCACCAGTTTGAGACCCCTGGTTAGTGCAACAAATCACCACGTTGTTAGGTACTGCAAAGCACCACATTCTCAATTCCCATATTGTCATAGCTGTTCATAAAGTTAGGCAGTCCCCTCTATTTAACATGTATGGGAGGCCTAAAGGGCAAGGCAGAGGCTCTTCATGCACAGCTAACCAAGCCTTCCTCATCCTACTCCTTCCAGGTCCAGAGCAGTGCATGTTCCTCTTCCTCATCCTTTCTAGCTAATCACGTTGATGCCCCACACAAAATGACCTGGAGGAGTTAGCTGAATTATTTCAGCACAGCTTCAGTAACTTAACGCAGGAGGGTGCATGAGATTTTTGCTATTAAATGTTGAGGAAGGGAGTGCCAGGAGCTGAAAGTGAGGGGACAGCAGGCAGGGAGTAGCAGTTGTCATTGATGTTCCTGCAGCTGCATTATACTGCTAGGTGGAGGTCAGGAGGATAATATAGCAGAATACAGAATACTTTATTAATCCCAAAGGGAAATTCGGAAATTTCTGCGACAGACACACTCAACAGACAGATAGACAGTATCTTTGTGCCAGGGATTGGAGAGGAGGTAAGTGAGGGAGAAACACAACAACAGTATGTAAAGATTTTACCCAGGGGAAAGAGCCACTTGCAGACCAGTAGAGGGAGCATTTTTCCTAGTCCACTGGATGGTGCTGTCCCACTGTTGCAGGCCACCACTAACTTCAAGAATGCTCCACATAGCTCCGTAGTCTGCCACATATCTGCTGTCGAGACACATGATTCTTCACCCCAAAGCTCAGTTAGAACAGCACATTAATGATGCTGTTTGGTAGCAAAAGGCCTGCACCCTTCTTTCTTATTCCTCACTTGCTGCCTATCCCCACACTCCACAAGATTCCCTATCTGCATTTGCTGCAATATCTGTAGCGTGAAAAAATAGGGAGGAAATTGAAAGGCTTACCTTATGGCACATCAAACTGAGAAAAGGTTCAGCATAGGACTATCCTGATCAGCGCCCAGGGTATTTGTGAACCTCAATATAACTCCCCCAACCTTGTTGTCTCCAGCAGTACCCTTCACCAGACCTGTGTCTCTTCTACACCTTCTGCAGAAAAAGGCCTAAAATCATAGACATATCCAAAGTAAGTATCTTAAATACCCAGCTGTCATGTTTTAGCCCAAAAGGCAATTCCTGATCTTCACCAGCATGTTGAAAGTAATGTCTTGGAGATGCAAGTAGCAAGCATGCACAGGGATGTTAAATCTCTTTTATGGCCTATGAGATACATTTTAAGGAGGTTGGGAAGGATGCAGGATGGAGCACACCACTGGAGCTGGTAGTGACAGAGCGGTCATCTCCTCATAGTACAGAGAATTTCCAGATCCCCCAAGCACACCAGAGCTGATGCAAAAGCCCAGGCAAAGCCCTGTCACACTGCTTTGTGTAGCTGGTATGCCTCGGGGATAGAAGCTAGACTGGGCCACAAGTTCGGGGGCAGGCAGAGAGTTGCCATCTTATGCCAGGCAAGGTCATGTAACAATGGCAAAAACCTGCTGTCTGCTCTTTAGCAATGAACATTCACACAGATGTCTTACCTGGCACACATCCTAAACATGGTGGCGCATCAGTTCCTGTTTAGGTACTCTAGCTTCAGGAAATCCAAGTGTCAGGAGAGTGTGTTGTCACTAAAGGTGATCATACCCAGCAAGTGTTCACCTGCCTGAAATGCAGCTGCAAAACAAGCTACCTGCAAATAATATTATTATTTGAACCCCCCCTTGGTTTTTGTGCACATGTTAATATGCATGCACATATTAGGCCTGACAATTAATTAAAACCCCAAAGTATCAATTTTTTTGAAAGAAGAGAATCTGTAGAATAAAGTGGCCACAGTTTAAATTTTTGAATGTCACGTGATATTAGTAAAAATGTTTATCATACCCATATTTTCAGCACAAAATACTCTTAATTTTACTGCACACAAACACAATATAATACCAAGATTTTTGTAAAATATAGTGTAGAGTAAATACATGCCAAACATTTCAAGTCTTATAATTGTGCACAATACCCATAATTGTGCATTTTTAAAAGCCTTTACAGCTTATCAATTTAGAGTTAACAGTAATTGATGGCCTTAGAATTATTGTTCTCACTCTGGCATGCACAGCGAAGTGTAATATGTGTTGTGTAAATGTTTTCATGTACAGGCACAGCCATATGTGCATGTACGTGGGGGTGGGCAGGCTTAAAAAAATTGAGGTTGTTTTTTTATTAATTTAAAAAAAATGATATGTTATTATAAGTATGTCTATTCTGTGTAAGAGAAATCAATTAAATTTACAACTTTGTGAAAAAAAAAATATTTCATTTCTTAATTTTCCCAAAAATTGTGACAAAACAATCAAAACTTTTAAAAAACTCGTCATGCCAACATTTTTTATACCTTTTTGCTTACAGTATATAGCAAAGAATAAAAATCCAGTGAATAAATGGCACCTAAAGAAAGCTCTATCTGAAGCTATATGAAAAAAAAAATGATTAAAAATTTAATTTGGTTACAGTGTTGCACTACTGAGTAATTGTGATTTAACGTGTGACAGCGATGAAAGCTGAAAAATGGCCTGGGCAGGAAAGGGGTGAAAGTGTCTGGTCCTGAGGTGGTTAATCTGGCCAAAATGTTCTTTTTTTTGGATAAGGGAAGAGTTAGAACCCTGCTCAGGTTTTTACTGAAATCAGGGGCTTTGTTTAGGATTTCCCCTTCCTCTACTTTTAACAAAGGTGCGGAAAATCCGCAACAGAGAAATACAGATATAAAAACCTGAGAGGGGTTCTAGCCTTCCTCTACTCTACTAAACAAAAGTCTTTTATTTCTGTCTGTGTTGCTGTTTGAGAGTTCCTTTTTCTTCCTGTCTCTTAAAACATGGTCAGCCCAAGCGGGCGGTATATTTAATGAGATGTGTCCCTTGTGCCCCTATCCTCTGTTCCCCCTCGTACCTCCGCATCATTAATCTTCCAGTGCTGCACGGGTTAATCCAGGTGCTCCATGAGTGCTGAGATTGGCCAACACTCATTACCCCCTCCTCTATTCATTAAAGCTGTACTTTAGCTTTAATCAATGAAAAATGCTCTATAAATGGAGGATGGATGGATGAATGAAAGAGCCACCTCCTCTATTTATAGAGCACTTGTTATTGAAGGAAGCTATAAAAAGCTTCTGTGAATGAAGGAGGGGAGAGGAAAGGACGGGCACTCTTGAGAAGTACCTATGGCAAGATCTCCGACTGTACCAGTGTTGGGGGTGAGGTGGGGGGGTAGAGGATGGGGGATTTCAATTAGAACAGCAATCACCAACAAAAGGGGCATATTTCATTAAATGTAAGTACTGTTCCTTGTGCTGTTTTTTTGTTTTCATTTTTAAATAAGCTTAGGCTTTAAGTGCAAACTGCTCTAACAAAGCCCTGGTTCGCAGTAAAAGCCTGACAGGTGTTCATACCTTTTACTTTATTAACCACATAAGGATTTACCCCCTTAATGAACAGGCCATTTTTTTTTGCGTCACGGCACTGTGTCGCTTTAACTTTAAATTACATGGTCATGCAATGCTGTACCCAAACAAAATTCATGTCCTTTTTTTCCTCACAAATAGAGCTTTCTTTCAGTGGTATTTGATCACCTCTACGGTTTTTATTTTTTGCGATATAAACAAAAAAAGAGCGACAATCTTGAAAAATAAAATCATTTTTTTACTTTTTGCTATAAAACATTTAAAAAAAAATGGAAAAAAAATAATTTATTCATCAGTTTAGGCCGAAAAGTATTCTGCTACATATTTTTGGTAAAAAAAATCCCAATAAGCATATATTGATTGGTTTGTGAAAAAATTATCAGGTCTACAAAATAGGGCATTTTTTTATAATTTTAATTTTTTTTTATTAGTAATGGCGGTGACCAGTGATTTTTAGCAGGACTGCAAAATTTCAGTGGACAGATCGGCCAACTGACATTTTTGACACTTTTTTGGGAACCAGTGACATTAATACAGTAATTAATGCTAAAAATATTATTATTATTATTATTATTATTATTATTATTATACGTACTAGATGTGGGGAACGATTTGTTAGGGGATGACAGTTGTTAGGCGGGTGTGGGATAGGATCTCAAAAAATCTGCAGATAACTCTCAAAAAAAATGCAGTTATTGTACTAATGACACTGGCAGGGAAGAGGTTAACATCAGGGGCGATCAAGGGGTTAAATGTGTTCCCTGCAGGTATTTTCTAACTGTATGGGGGATTGTATGACTGGGGAAACACACAGATCTGATATCTGTGATCTCTCCCCTGTCAGAACAGAAATCTGCCTTGTTTACACAAGCAGATCCCTGTTCTGTCACTGTGGGGAACTATCGCAGGTGGCTGGCCGACATCATGTCCAGTGAACACGCTGATGCAGGCCTACAGGTGCAAGATCCTGAGCCGATGCACAGCTGTGGCGATTTGCGGGGTCGTACCACCTTGATGTAGTATAATGACAGCAGCTGGTTGTCAAGTGGTTAAAAAGTAAGGAAAAAGATTTACCTAGACATACCTTTTACGTTGGCTTGGTGGGATATTTTATGGGGTTTTGTGGTTACTGTGAATATTTTTGTATTTTTTGCTTAAGAATAAAAAAAGGGCGATTTCAATGTAAGAAATATATTTAGAATGTGCATATTTAATCTTATCATTGTCACAATTTTAACAAATAAACCCTCCTAACATGAACACTCAGTGTTCAGTGCATAGTAATAAAGTTTCATGCAAGCTATACATCACATGCTGTCTTCTCTATGCTGCAACAGAGCACGGTAAAGAAATGTCTAAAATATTTGAAATCATCATAGCGAGGAGTCAGTTCTGTAACCTGATTTGCCGCAGTCCTTTTAACTCAGTTAATCAGATTCTACAAGACTAAGCAAAGCTACATTCAAGCTGCAGGGAAAACTTTTTTATTTTTTTAAATAAGCTGAGAGTAACCCTCCCAATGATTATCTCATTTGTAAGAGCAACAGTTGCATTTGTTAAATCCGTTCACTTTTAAGAAACTTTACAGCATATTAATTGCATATGTCAGATTCTATCTTGATACCTAGCAAGGGTCAAAAACATTTGCTAAGCGCTGAACATGTTTAATATATTTTGCTTAAAAAAACAGATGGTTATTACATATAATTACATTTTATTCTCCAACACAAATTGGTCAAATTGTTGCACTACTATAGTTTCCATGGCACAACTGCTGGAGTCCATGTACAATATGATAACTTAAAGTGGAGGGCCACTCTAAAAAAAAAAAATAACATTAAAATGTTCCAAAAAAATAAATAAAATGAAATTTAAACTTACCAGGAATGCCTGTTGCTAGGCAGATCGTCCTAATCTGCCTCTTCCTACTCCGCGGTGATCTTCGGTCTTCTCTCTTCCTTGCATTGTATATATATATCAAATATACTGCCTGCGCTGCCTGAATATAGAATATACACTGAATATATAGTCTACGTTAAATGCAGAGTATATATATATATTATATATATATTTATATTAGACTATATATCAAATACACTACAACTAACCTGCCTACCTAATCTAGCTCAATCTATTTCAGTTCACAGTCGCACAATATAAACGACCGCTATGTAAGCAGCCTTATATAGTGTGGGGCGTGGACTTAGTCCCCCTTGAGCCATGATTGACCAAAAGCACCCTGCCCTTGGCCTATTATGGCTCTCTGCAAAGCACGCTGTAATTGGTCAAAGCATGCAGGTCAGGTGCATGCTTTGGCCAATCATTAGACACTAATGCACTGCGATCTCGCAGTGCATTATGGGGCATTCAGTGGCGCCCAAATTTCCCACAAACGCCCCATTTTTTTTTGCTGTTCGGTGAACGGCCGTACAACTGATGTTTGAGTCGAACTTACTTTCGACTCGAACATCGAGCTCATCTCTATTCAGGGACACAACTATATACATCCAGTATATATACACTTCTCCTCTTCTACATCCTGCACAATTTTGCTTGTAGAACTACATCTAGCAGGACCAGCTAGCACTGACAAATTAATCCAACACAGACTCAGTGAGATCCAGATCAAATGCCCTTTGCAGGCAGGGACCATGGGCCACTTTGGTAGTGTAGCAGAAACAATGTCTTAGTGCTCAGGTGTCCTATTCCTGTTGCTACTGCTCCCAGTACAATCTCTTAAGGCACTGCCAGCCTGGCTGCAGCTGCACTTTTCACTGGCCCCTCTGGCTATTTTACCAAAGTCCTCCCCGACTGACTCTGCATCCATCCCTGCAGGCAGTCCCTTCAGGCATGCCTTTCAGTCCTCTGATTCCAACACTCCCCAGCCCTCCTGACTGTCTTCCTGCCTGGAGATTTGCCCAGCAGTGTTTTTCTGTAGTCCCCTCCTTCCTCCTGTGCCTCCTATTCAGGATCCCCCTGTGTGTCATGAAGAGGGGTCCCTTCGGAAACCGGAGCCCTGGCCTGCGTACTATGAAAAGCCTCCAACAACCTAACACTCCATCTCCATCTTCCACCTGAACTCCACACTGCCCCAGCTGGGCTGACCCTGTTTATTTAAGGGAGCCTGCCCCTTGTGAACCCATCTGTTGGGGATTGGTCAGGGCCCTCATCCTTCTAGAACCTTCTGCATGTTTCTAGAAGTAGCGGGAGGTCTCAGAGATGCTGCCTGTGTGTCATACCAGCCTTCCCAAGTCACTCAACCCTGACACAGAAAAAAAAAAACACACAGGCTTGGCTGCCAGTTAAGCCTGTCAATTTACATACCCTGTACAAAAAAAAACTAACTCTAGCAAGGTTAGGGGGTGCTACATCTGTTTAGAAGAAAGTACTTTATATCACCTACGTGAGTAATATGTATGATAATAATTGTGTTGAACAAAACACATAATGTTTGTGCATTGGAAAATTGTACAATTATTATTTTGGGGAAATAAAAATGTTTTAATTTAAAAAAAAGAAGAAAGTACTTTATTTATCCATGTTTACACAGTATCACATTCAAAAAGTCTGCAGCAAAACAGCGCTCCCAGCTTCCCTGCCTCTTCTGGAATGTGTCCTGGAAGTTTTCTTTTTGAAGTGGGTCAAGCACCTTCTGCGATTCGTGGTCGATCTCCACAATGGTGTCAAAATGATGACCTTTGAGCTGGATCGTCATCTTCTGGAAAAGGACAAACTCTGCAGCAGCCAAATCTAGCGAGTAGGGTGGGTGTGGAAGTGGGATCATGTTGTTTCCAGAGAGAATCTCACGTTTGTTCTAACTTGCCATCCATGATGAAATAGCAGATGTGGTAACACACGTGAACAGAATAGCACCAATTGCACAGCACCCGATGTACACAGGACAATGTCTTTTGCATACTGACTTATGATGTTTGGTGCTCCCTGTGACTGTGCATGCAGCCTTGTGCTGCCATCTGTTGGCGTGTTACAAAACTAGTCTTGAATCTTTTTGATACCACCTTGTATAATATAAACTGTAAATGAGCATTAAACAAGCCCTCACTGAACAGTGTAGCTCCAGACACTGTGGAGCAATTAATCTATAAAGTTCACAGCAGAAGCACTGAAGTAGTTCAAGTTGCTCTTCTAGCCAGTTCGGCTCATCTTGCTCCCCCTCTCAGCAGTATAAGTTAATAAGTTAAATGTTTTTTGTTTTATTATAATTTAGAGGTATTCAAACATATGGCAGTGGGGCAAAACCTTGATCACCTAGAATTGAAATATTGCTGAATTTTATTTTATATATATATATATATATATATATATATATATATATATATATATATATATATATATATATATATATATATATACAGTGGTGTGAAAAAGTGTTTGACCCCTTCCTCATTTCCTGTTCCTTTGCATGTTTGTCACACTTAAGTGTTTCGGAACATCAAACCAATTTAAACAATAGTCAAGGACAACACAAGTAAACACAAAATGCAATTTGTAAATGAAGGTGTTTATTATTAAAAGGTGAAAAAAAATCCAAACCATCATGGCCCTGTGTGAAAAAGTGATTGCCCCCTAAACTTAATAACTGGTTGGGCCACCCTTAGCAGCAACAACTGCAACCAAGCGTTTGCGATAACGTGCAATGAGGCTTTTACAGCGTCCTGGAGGAATTTTGGCCCACTCATCTTTGCAGAATTGTCCTAATTCAGTTACATTAGAGGGTTTTCGAGCATGAATGGCCTTTTTAAGGTCATACCACAACATCTCAATAGGATTCAGGTCAGGACTTTGGCTAGGCCACTCCAAAGTCTTCATTTTGTTTTTCTTCAGCCATTCGGTGGTGGACTTGCTGGTGTGTTTAGGATCATTGTCCTGCTGCAGAACCCAAGTTCGTTTCAGCTTGAGTACACGAACAGATGGTCGGACATTCTCCTTCAGGATCTCTTGGTAGACAGCAGAATTCATAGTTCCTTTTATCACGGCAAGTCTTCCAGGTCCTGAAGCAGCAAAACAGCCCCAGACCATCACACTACCACCACCATATTTTACTGTTGGTATAATGTTCTTTTTATGAAATGCAGTGTTCCTTCTACGCCAGATATACTTGGACACACACCTTCCAAAGAGTTCCACTTTTGTCTCATCGGTCCACAGAATGTTGTCCCAAAAGTCTTGGGGATCATCAAGATGTGTTGTGGAGAAATTGAGATGAGCTTTGATGTTCTTTTTGCTCAGCAGTGGTTTTCTCCTTGGAACTCTGCCATGCAGGCCATTTTTGCCCAGTCTTTTCCTGATGGTGGAGGCATAAACGCTGACCTTAACTGAGGCAAGTGAGGCCTGCAGTTCCTTGGACGTTGTTGTGGGGTCTTTTGTGACCTCTTGGATGAGTCGTCGCTGCGCTCTTGGGGTAATTTTGGGCGGCCGGCCACTCCTGGGAAGGTTCACCACTGTTCCATGTCTTCGCCATTTGTGGATAATGGCTCTCACTGTGGTTCGCTGGATTCCCAAAGCTTTGGAAATGGCTTTATAACCCTTTCCAGACTGATAGATCTCAATTACTTTCTTTCTCAATTGTTCCTGAATTTCTTTGGGTCTCGGCATGATGTGTAGCTTTTAAGGATCTTCTGGTGGACCTTACTGTGTCAAGCAGCTCCTATTTAAGTGATGCCTTGATTGTGAACAGGTGTGGCAATAATCAGGCCTGGGTGTGGCTAGAGAAATTGAACTCAGGTGTGGACAACCACAGTTATAGTATGTTTTAACAAGGGGGGCAATCACTTTTTCACACAGGGCCATGATGGTTTGGATTTTTTTTCACCTTTAATAATAAACACCTTCATTTACAAATTGCATTTTGTGTTTACTTGTGTTGTCCTTGACTATTGTTTAAATTGGTTTGATGTTCCGAAACACTTAAGTGTGACAAACATGCAAAGGAACAGGAAATGAGGAAGGGGGCAAACACTTTTTCACACCACTGTATATATATACACACAGTATCTCCCAAAAGTGAAGTGAGTATACCCCTCACATTTTTGTAAATATTTTATTATATCTTTTCATGTGACAACACTGAAGAAATTACACTTTGCTACAATTTAAAGTAGTGAGTGTACTGCTTGTATAACAGTGTAAATTCCCTTGGCCTCCGTGATTCTGCTTTATCCTGGTTCTCCTCTTACCTATCTCAGCACCCTTTCAGTGTCACTTACAACTCCATTTCCTCCGCTCCTAGTCCTCTCTCTGTTGGAGTACTCCAAGGCTCTGTCCTTGGGCCCCTCCTATTCTCACTCTATACCTCTTCCCTGGGCCAGTTGATAACCTCTCATGGCTTCCAATATCACCTGTACGTCAATGACACCCAGATCTGTCTCTCCACTCCTCATCTCACCCCCTTAATCTCCTCATGGATCTCAAACTTACTGAATGACATATCGGTATGGATGTCGCACAACTTTCTCAAACTCAATCTTTCTAAAACTGAGCTTGTTATATTTCCTCCTTCCCAGTTCCCCCCCCCCATGAATTTACCATTAAGATTAACAGCACAACCATTGGTCCGTCCACACATGCCAGGGTGCTGGGTGTAATCCTTGACTCCTTCAGCCCCCACATCCAATCATTGGCTAAATCCTGCCGCCTTAACCTCCGCAACATCTCCAGAAGTCGACCTTTCCTGATTAATGACACCACAAAGCAACTTATTCACTCCTTGATTATTTCCCGCCTTGACTACTACAACTCTCTTCTTAATGGCCGACCCATATGTAGACTATTCCCCCTTCAGTCTATTATGAATGCTGCTGCTAGACTAATACACCTCACTAATCGATCCGTGACTGCTGCCGCTCTCTGCCAATCCCTTCACTGGCTTTCCCTACCCCACGGTAAAAAATTAAAAATGCTAACCACAACATACAAGACCATCCACAACATCACCCCCAGCTACATCACCAACCTCATCTTCAGATATCGCCCAAATTGTTGCCTCTGCTCCTCCCAGGACCTCCGCTCTCTAGCTTCCTTGTTACCTCCTCTCATGCTCGCCTTCAGGACTTCTCCAGAGCCTCTCCCATCCTCTGGAACTCCCTGCCCTAACATATGCCATCAGTCCTTAACCTGTCTACCTTTAGGAGATCCCTGAAAACTCACTTATTCAGGGAAGCCTATCCTACACCCACCTAACAACTGTACCCGAGCCACCCCCATCAAATCAGTCTCTGCATCTATTACCTTTTGTACCACTACCCCATCCCTTTAGAATGTAAGTTCTACAAGCAGGGCCTCCCTGTCCCTTCTGTATTGAACTGTACTGTAATTGTTTACATTGTAAAGTGCTGCATAAACTGTTGGCACTATATAAATTGTGTATAATAATAATAATAAATTTGCTGTCCCCTCAAAATAACTCAACACACAGCCATTAATGTCTAAGCCATTGGCAACAAAAGTGAGTACACCCCTAAGGGAAAATTTCTAAATTGGGCCCAGTTATCCATTTTCCCTCCCCGGTGTCATGTGACTCATTAGTGCTACACGGTCTCTGGTGTGAATGGGGAATAGGTATGTTAAATTTGGTGTTATCGTTCTCACTCTCTTATTCTGGTCACTGGAAGTTCAACATGGCCCCTCATGGCAAAGAACTCTCTGAGGATCTGAAAAAATAATTGTTGCTCTACATAAACATGGCCTAGGATTCAAGAAGATTGCCAAGACCCTGAAACTGAGCTGCAGCATGGTGGCCAAGATCATACAGTGGTTTATCAGGATAGGTTCCACTAAGAACAGGCCTTGCCATGGTTCGACCAAAGAAGTTAAGTGCACGTGCTCAGCGTTAGATCCAGAGGTTGTCTTTGGGAAATAGAAGTATGAGTGCTGGCAGCATTGTTGCAGTTTGAAGGGGTGGGGGGTCAGCCTGTCAGTGTTCAGATCATATGCCGCACACTGCATCAAATTGGCCTAGATGGCTGTCATCCCAGAAGGAATCCTTTTCTAAAGATGATGCCTGCTGTCAGGAATCCGCCCGTTCTGCACGATCGGGTGTCCGTTCGCGCACGCGCGTCCGTGCCGCGGGTCGTCGTGGGCACGCGCGCCTCCAAGCACGAGCGGGTGCACGTCGTTCGGATGTGCGCGCGGCATACGCACGCACGTGTGCGCGTTAGCGCTATTTGGCGCCAGTGGCCCTTTTTAAAGGAGCAGCTGCAGTCGTTCTGTGCTGTTCGTCTGCAGCTTGTGCCTGAAGAAACCTGTTGATCCGTCTGCTACCAACCTGATACCTGACCCGGCTCCGTCTGACTCTGTTGACCTCTCCTGCTCCGACCCCGGCTTGTTTGACCTCTCTTGGACTGTCTACCTGTTGCCGAACCTCTGCTTGTACCTGACGCCTCTGCCAGTTCCTGCTTGCTCCTGCATCTGTACCTTGCATCCTGAAGAGCCTGCCATCCTGTTTCCACGGTCTGCAGTCTTCTCCTAGCTGCCTTCCTGCCACTGCGAGTTCCTGCTCCAGAGGATCCTCTCCTATCCAGTGCCTGCTGCCGCACCTGGCTGGACTCTCCTACCCCGCTGTGCTCCGGTCTCCCTGTTCCCATTCCAGTGAGACCAGAACCAGAGCCGTAAGAGCGGTCCCCTTCCACTAAGTCAGACTCACCACCTGAAGACCTTAACAGTACGAACAGCCAAAAATGTCTGAGTCTGCGGAAGGGGCCTCCGCCATGAAGGAGATCTGCTCGCATCTTGCGGCCCTGACTCAAGCAGTGAAGTCCCTTCAGGATGGTTACTCCAGGCTGGAGGAACGTGTGCAACACCTATCTACCTCCGGTCCTCCAATCACCGCTCCTCAGCCTCCTCCTGTTCAGCCTGCCATCCAACCAGCCGTGATGACGCTTCCACCTGAACCTAGGGTTCCCATTCCAGAGAGGTTTTCCGGGGACCGCTCCAAGTTCCGGGCCTTCCGTAACGCCTGCCAACTATACTTTGCCCTACAGCCTAGGACTTTTTCTCTGGAGGCTACTAAAGTGGGATTCGTTATCTCTCTTCTGCAAGGAGAGCCCCAGTCCTGGGCCCATCACCTTCTGGAAAATGACAGTCCTCTCACCCAGACCCTTGCTACCTTTCTCGAGGGAATGGCCCAGCTCTACGAGGATCCTCAGCGGTCCGCTACCGCGGAATCTGCATTAACTGCGCTCCAGCAGGGTCGGAGGTCGGCAGAAGACTATATATCAGACTTTAGACGCTGGAGCGCAGATACCCAGTGGAACGAGTCGGCCCTAAGACATCAATTCCGCTTGGGCCTGTCAGAGGGCCTTAAAGATGAGTTGGCCCGTGTTGGAACCCCAGATTCCTTGGAGGACTTAATCGCTTCGGCCATTCGGATTGATAGGAGGCTCCGTGAGCGTAGGGCGGAACGCTCCACCCAATCCCAAAGACCAGCTTGGATGTCCGCCAGGACCCCTTCTTCAGCACCCTTCTTCATTCCATCCTCTCAAGGGAGACCTGCCAGTGCCGCCCAAGCATCTGAAGAACCCATGCAGCTCGGGTTACTCCGGCCTACCCTGTCACCTGAAGAGCGAGCCCGCCGCCGGCAGATGAACTTGTGCCTATACTGCGGCGGCCCCGGACATTACGTGATCAACTGCCCTGTTAAGACACGTAAGTGCCTTTCTTCTGTGTCTCACAACCCTGTAACTCTGCCTTCCAACTCGTCCCATGTCGCTCTTCTGCTCTCATTCCAGCTGCAGGGAAGAATGATTCACGTCAGCGCTATCCTTGACTCAGGGGCCTGCGGCTGTTTCATCGACGCTGCATTCACCAGTCTGCACTCCATCCCCCTTCGGAAGAAACCCCATGAACTTTCCATCTTCCTGGCTGATGGTTCACAAATTAAGTCTGGCCGAGTTACCCAGGAGACTCTTCCGCTACCCACTACCACTTCCTGCCAACATGCCGAACTGCTAACCTTGGACGTTATCTCATCACCACTTTTCCCTGTGATCTTGGGTATTCCGTGGCTTCAGGCGCATAACCCCTCCATCGACTGGTCTTCCGGGGAAGTGAGTTTCCTCTCCTCTTACTGCCAGGACCACTGTCTGCCCGGAGCTTCGGTACAGCCCAGAACGCTCCTCTGTCTGGATCCAGACCAGGACTTGTGTCAGTTAGTTCCAGAGTCCTACCAAGAGTTTCTGGATGTTTTCAGTAAACGGGGGGCTGATTCTCTTCCCCCACATCGCCCCTACGATTGTCCCATCGAGCTCCTTCCTGGGGCAGAGATCCCATTCGGGCGTGTCTTCCCCTTGTCCGAGAAAGAGCAGGAAGCCCTAAAGGTCTACATCACCGAAAACCTTAAGAAGGGGTTCATCCGCCATTCCACATCTCCTGCCGGTGCCGGAATATTCTTTGTTACAAAGAAGGATCAGACCCTTCGGCCCTGTGTGGACTACCGGGAGTTAAATCGGATCACGATTAAGAACCGTTATCCCTTACCACTGATTCCGGAGCTTTTTCAAAAATTAAGGTCAGCTACTATCTTTACTAAGTTGGACTTGAGGGGAGCTTACAATCTGGTCAGAATACGAGCAGGCGACGAGTGGAAAACTGCGTTTCGGACTCGTTTTGGGCATTACGAGTACTTAGTAATGCCCTTCGGACTTTGCAATGCCCCGGCCACTTTCCAGCACCTGATTAATGATGTTTTCTGAGACTTTCTGGACATCTTCGTCATTGTTTACCTGGACGATATTCTAATCTTTTCCGGGTCCCTAGAACAGCATCGTGGGCACGTCAGCAGAGTGCTGCTCCGGCAACACGGACTTTACGCTAAGGCCGAGAAATGTAAATTTGAGCAGCAGAGTATCCAATTTCTCGGCCTAGAAATCTCTCCAGCAGGCATCAAGATGGACCCGCAAAAGGTTTCTGCTGTTCTCGAATGGCCAGCTCCCACTGACAAGAAGGGAATCCAGCGCTTTGTGGGTTTCGCTAATTTTTATAGGAGATTCATAAAGGGGTTCTCGGCCATTATCGCTCCCATCACTCAGCTCACCAAACAAAATATACGTTTTCATTGGGGACCCGAAGCGCAGGCCGCCTTCCAGAGACTCAAGAATCTGTTCACTTCTGCCCCCGTTCTCAGGCACCCGGATCCATCAAGACCCTTTATCCTGGAGGTAGATGCTTCTGAGGTAGCAGTAGGGGCGGTGGTCTCCCAACGTCAAGGTAAAGATGACCTGATGCACCCCGTGGGGTTCTTTTCTCGCAAACTTTCTCCGGCAGAGAGAAATTATGATGTGGGGGACCGAGAGCTACTCGCCATCAAGTCTGCGTTGGAGGAGTGGAGATATCTACTGGAGGGGGCGGTACACCCCATACTTATCTACACAGACCATAAGAACCTCGAGTACCTCCGTACCGCCAAACGTCTGAAACCTCGGCAGGCCCGTTGGGCCCTCTTCTTCTCCCGGTTCAGCTTTCATATTACCTACCGCCCCGGGTCAAGAAACATAAAGCCAGATGCGCTTTCCCGCATGTTCGATAGCTCCAAGGACATCGCACCCCCTGATACCATCCTCCCTGCCAACACCTTTTTGCTTGTCCAGCCGGACCTCCTGTCCCTGTTAAAGAGAGCTTCCCTCGTGTCCTCCAGTCCTCCAGGAGTTACGCTTATTTCCAGAGAAGGTCTGCTTTGGAAGGACAATCTAATCTTTGTTTCGGAAGACGTCCGAATAAAGGTCTTGGGCCTCCTCCACGATCACCCTCTCGCCGGGCACTTCGGTGTCCGCAAGACTCTGGAGCTGGTACAGCGCTCCTTCTGGTGGCCAGGCATGAGGGAGTACTGCAAGAAATATGTGAATTCCTGCCCTGTGTGTATCCGGAATAAGGTCCCCAGAAACCGGGCCTGGGGTCTGCTTAAACCACTTCCCGTACCCGACCGCCCCTGGCGGATGATTACGATGGACTTCATTGTGGAACTTCCCCCTTCTGAGAACTGTACAGCCATCTTTGTGATCTGTGACCGTTTGTCTAAGATGGCCCATTTCCTACCCTTGAAGGGAACACCCACCGCATCGGAGACGGCTCACATCTTCATCAAGGAGATAGTCAGGCTTCACGGGGTACCTTCCAATATTGTTTCTGATAGAGGGGTGCAATTCACCTCTCGTTTCTGGAGAGCCTTATGTGGGGCCCTGAAAATAGAATTGGCCTTGTCCTCCGCCTACCACCCGCAGACCAACGGACAAACGGAACGCACCAACCAAACCCTTGAACAATACATTAGGTGATTTTCATCCTTTGTTCAGGACGATTGGGTTTCCCTCTTACCTTTGGCGGAGTTCACCTATAACAATGCCAGCCATGCTACCACCGGCCAATCCCCGTTTTTTGCTAATTTTGGTTTTAACCTGTCCTTTCTTCCTGATATTCTTTCAGAATCCCACATTCCAGCGGTACAGGACACCGTATCTTTTCTGCAGCGGAACAACCAAATCCTCCAAGAGACCATAACCAAGGCTCAGGCGGATAGCAAGAGAAACTTCGATCGGGGAAGAAGGGGAGAACTGATCCTTCAAGTCGGGGACCAGGTATGGCTTTCCACTTCTAACTTGAAATTAGCTTGCCCCTCTAAGAAGTTGGCACCCAAATTTCTGGGTCCATTTCCAGTTAAAAGGAGGATCAATGAAGTATCCTATGAACTGTCTTTGCCTGTTTCCATGAAAATTCACCCGGTCTTCCATGTAGCTCTGCTTAAGCCTGCTGTACCTGATCCTTTTCCCGGTAGAGGAACAGGTCCTCCTGATCCTGTGTTGATCGATGGCAATGAGGAATATGAAGTGGAGGCCATTCTGGATTTTAGAAGACGTCATGGACAAGGTCAGTTTTTAATTAAATGGAAGGGTTATGGTCCAGAGAATAATTCCTGGGAACCTGCTGCCAACTTACATGCAGATAGATTAATTAAGGCCTTTTTTACTGCACACCCTGAGAAGAGAGTCGTTAGGGGCACCCGGAGGTTGCCCCTTGTGGGGGGGCAATGTCAGGAATCCGCCCATTCTGCACGATCGGGTGTCCGTTCGCGCACGCGCGTCCGTGCCGCGGGTCGTCGTGGGCACGCGCGCCTCCAAGCACGAGCGGGTGCACGTCGTTCGGATGTGCGCGCGGCATACGCACGCACGTGTGCGCATTAGCGCTATTTGGCGCCAGTGGCCCTTTTTAAAGGAGCAGCTGCAGTCGTTCTGTGCTGTTCGTCTGCAGCTTGTGCCTGAAGAAACCTGTTGATCCGTCTGCTACCAACCTGATACCTGACCCGGCTCCGTCTGACTCTGTTGACCTCTCCTGCTCCGACCCCGGCTTGTTTGACCTCTCTTGGACTGTCTACCTGTTGCCGAACCTCTGCTTGTACCTGACGCCTCTGCCAGTTCCTGCTTGCTCCTGCATCTGTACCTTGCATCCTGAAGAGCCTGCCATCCTGTTTCCACGGTCTGCAGTCTTCTCCTAGCTGCCTTCCTGCCACTGCGAGTTCCTGCTCCAGAGGATCCTCTCCTATCCAGTGCCTGCTGCTGCACCTGGCTGGACTCTCCTACCCCGCTGTTCTCCGGTCTCCCTGTTCCCATTCCAGTGAGACCAGAACCAGAGCCGTAAGAGCGGTCCCCTTCCACTAAGTCAGACTCACCACCTGAAGACTTTAACACCTGCAAACAGTTTGCTGAAGACAAACAGACTATGGACATGGATTATTGGAACCAAGATAAACTTATTTGGTGTCAAGCATGTGTGGCAGCAACCAGGTGAGGAGGAGTCTAAAGACAAGTGTGTCTTGCCTACAGTCAAACATGGTGGTGGGAGTGTCATGGTCTGGGGCTGCATGTGTGCTGCCGGGACTGGCGAGCTACAGTTCATTGAGGGAACCATGAATGCCAACATGTACTGTGACATACTGAAGCAGAGCATGATTCTCTCCCTTCGGAGATTGGGCTGCAGGGCAATATTCCAACATGATAACAACCCCAAACACACCTCCAAGATGACCACTGCCTTGCTATAGAAGCTGAGGGTAAAAGTGATTGACTGGCCAAGCATGTCTCCAGACCTAAACCCTATTGAACATCTGTAGGGCATCCTCAACTGGAAGGTGGAGGAGCGCAAGGCCTGTGAAGCTCTGGTGAACTCCATGGCCAAGAGGGTTAAGGCAGTTCTGGAAAATAATGGTGGCCACATGCGCTGATGTCATCACGTCCCATGTGACCCTGAAAGTGTGGGTGTTTCGAATTTTATTGACAGCAAGTGTTTTTTATGATGTTTTTACATCTAGCCAGAGATTTTATACAATAAACCAGTGTTTTTTTAAAAATGATAAGGCACTATTGGAGCCTTTGTTCTTCTATATGCTCCGTGCTAACTTAGGAGATTGCACTTTTCGAGGAAGGGGGATGGACGGTGGCCATATATTGAGGAGGATGCTCCTATTCTGCCTACGTACCTTACAGCCAAGACCCATCTCAGATCCCGCAGAGGGCTATATCTGCAGGCATATGTGACCTCTAGGGATGAGCTCGGTGTTCAAGTCGAACGCATGTTCGTCTCGAACACCGGCTGTTCACCCGTTCGGCGAATCCAGAACTTTGTGGGCTGTTCGCACTATGTTCGTGTGGCGCTCACGGCCCACAATGCACTGGACCATTGCAGTGCATTGCTGGCAGATGATTGGCCAAGCATGCACTGTGACCCCGTATGCTTGGCCAATCACATCGCCGGCAGCGAGGAGAGCCATAATTGGCCACAGGCAGGATGCCTGTGGCCAATTATAGCTCAGAGGGTTTAGTAGACGCACTACACTATATAAGGCCGCCAGTAGGAGAGGCAGGGACAGTGTCCTCTTTTCTTGTGAACCTAGCACAGTAAGGCCGCATACACACGGGCGGATTGTCTGCCCAACTAAGTTCGTCAGACAATCCGACAGACAATCCGTTCAAAATTTGCATGAACGGACTTGACCACACACAATGAGCAGACAGTCCGCTGAAAGCGTGCGTGATGACGGGTACATCACGTACGACGGGACTAGAAAAACGGCGTCCTATACACTGCAATGCAACCTTCGGCCGTGTAAATCCTTTCTGAGCATGCGCCATACTTAGTCCGTCCAACTTGCCTACACACGAGCGGACTGTCCGCTGAAACCAAGTTTGGACAGACAAAACCAAGGTTGAACGGACTGTCTTACGGAAATTCCGTAAGACTTTGTTCGTCAGATTGTCCGCTGAAAAAGTCCGCTGAAGCCCACACACGAGCGGATTGTCCGCTGAAACACGGTTCAGCGGACTAAGTTGGACAGACAATCCGCCCGTGTGTACGCGGCCTTAGAGTTGGTGTATTGGGCCTCCTGCACATTGCTGGTGTTGTTATGTTTCTATACCACAGGCATCTGCACTAGTTACAGTGGGTATATTGTGCCCTCTGCACAGTATACACCTGAAGCTACCCCAATTGCTGGTGTTCTTCAGGTCCTACACCACAGGCAGGCAGCTGCAGTAATTACAGTCGGTGTACTGTGTCATCTGCTCAGTGTACACCTAAAGAAATTGCTGGTTGTCTCATCTCCCTGCAGGCCATTAGTATGTTCCAAGTTTGGCACACATCCTGAATTTGGTGGTGCAGCAGTTCTTGAGCAAGTACCCAGGCTTACAGGATCTCCTGAGGCAGGTCAGAAAAGTCTGTGGTCATTTCTGACAGTCAGTCAATGCCAGTGCTCGGCTGGCTGACATTCAAAGGGAATGCAACCTGCCCACCAACCACTTCATTTGTGACATGCCCACCAGGTGGAACTCAACGTTGGCAATGCTGCAGTGGCTGCACACACAGCAGAGGGCCATCAATGAGTACCTGTGCAAGTAAGGCACAAGGACAGGGTCAGAGGAGCTTTGCTTCTTTTCGCCATGGCAATGGCTACTGATCAAGGATGCATGCACTGTCCTGTCACCATTTGAAGAGGCCACAAGGATGGTAAGCAGCAACAATGCATGCATCAGTGACACGGCCCCTCTAGTCTTCCTGTTGGAGCACACTCTTTGTGGAATCATGGACAGGGCACTTGAGGCAGAACAGTGGGAGGAAGAGGAGGACTTCCTTACATCTCAAGGCCCCCTTATCCAGATAGCATTCCTGAGGGCCCACCAAACATACAGGAAGAAAAGGAGGAGGAGGATTGTGTCAGCATGGATGTAGAGGATAACACTCAGCAGTATTCTTCAAGGGATGGTTTTCAGTCCCAAGAAACCCAAGGAGTTGTACATGGCTGAGAGGAGGTAATTCCTGACAACGTCATCCTCAGTGACCCAAAGGACTCAGAATCGAATGCGTCTGCAAACTTACGCAGCATGGCCTCCCTGATTCTACAAAGCCATTACTGGTTGGAATCTCTTCTTGATCCACGTTACAAGGGTAAGGTTGCATAACTCATTCTACCTTCACAGAGGGAGCAGAGGATGAAATATCTTCAGCAGGCCTTGAAGAAAGGTTTGTGCAATGCATTTCCAGACACTGGGAGGTTACAATTTCCTTGTGCTGGACAACGTGTTGCTGAGGCTTCGTTCAGTCCGCGGAAGAGCAGTGGAGAAGGTGACGATGCCTTTAAACTATTTTTCAGTACTCAGCGCCAAGGTCTGATCAGTTCAAGCAACCATCGGCAGCATCTGCATTACATGGTGCAGCATGGTGAAGATCTAGGGGCAAGAGCAGACTTGGAGACATTTCCAACAGAGCATCCACTGGGTTACTGGGTCTTGTGGATAGACCACTAGCCAGAACTTGCTCAATATGCAATTGAGCTACTGGCCTGTCCTGCATCCAGCGTGCTTTCTGAATGCATATTCAGTTCTGCTGGAGGGTTTGAAACTGATCAAAGACTTCGCCTGTCCACATTCTCTGTTTATAGGCTCACATTCATAAAAATGAATCAGTCTTGGATCAGCAGCATGGGGCATGTAATTAAAATTTTTGAGGGCCCATTCTTGTGCCTAACAAGAGTAACAATGTTCTGGTACCACCAACAACTAAGACCCAGTTTTCTGCAGAGTATATTGGGCAGGCCGTATAGTATATATACTGCTGTTCAGAAAGTATAGAGCCTGGGGGCATGGGGGGGGGGGGGGGGGGGGGCTTGCCATTTAAATAAAAAATTGGGTGTGGGGTTCCCCTTAATATCCATATCAAACTCGAAGGGCCTGGTATGGAGTTTGGGGGTGACATCCATGCCATTTTTTTTTTTTTTTTTGGTATATTTATCTATATTGCCGGGATCTGACAATACATTACAGCTGAGAGCAGTTTTCAATGGCATTTTTTTCCTTTAAAAATGTAATTTTGCTGTGGCTCTGTTATATACATGGGAAAGATGCACTACTTTACAGGCATACTAAGGACAACCCCCAGGCACGATATTTAAAGGAATATTTCATTTTTATTGCTTCACTTTATTGTTTCACTTAAGTCACTGCTCCTGAAAAAACTGCAGTTTTTAAAACTTTTTTTTGCATTGATACATATCCCCTGGGGCAGGACCCGGTTCCCAACACTTCTTTTATGGCAATAACTTGCATATACGCCTTTAAAATTAGCACTTTAAATTTTTCACGTTTGTGTCCCATAGACTTTACCAGTGTTCGAACAAATTTTTTGCCTATTTGCATGTTCTGCTGCGAACCAAACCGGGGGGTGGGGGGTGTTCGGCTCATTCCTAGTAGGAACATAGTTTAGTAATTGCTAGAATACCATGTATGATACAGACTTCTAACAAAACAGTAATCAAAGAGCAAGAATGTATGTAAGCCCATTCATAAACAAGCAGTTCAGGGTTAAATGTACTACACTACTAATTTTCTGAACTATATATTTCTGACCTATGCACACATTGGATAAAAATAGTAAATTTAGCACTCTCTAGTTAAGTGCTAGAGTGAGGATTTTTCTGGAGAGTAGGTAAATTTAGGGAGGCCTAGCTGGTGGCTAGGTCTGTTTGTTTCCATTCTGGGCTAGGAGTGGCTCAGGGTAGCAGCTGGGGACTCAAAGGCAGTATCACTGTCACCTCCCTCTTCCTTCTAGAAGGTGCTAGCAGGAAAGGTGGAGTTGTGTGAGGTACCTTGAGAAGCCTTGACCAATCCTCAACTTGGATTGTCAGGGGATGGGCCTACTCAAATTTCCTGGGGTCAGCCCAGCTGGGGAGGAGTTGTCAGGTGGAAGAGCTGGAGTGAGAGATTGTGGAGGCTGTCAGGGCCCACAGGAAGCTCCCCAATCTGGGGGGGGGGGGGGGGGGGTGTCCTTGGGCCGGAGCTCGGGTGCATCCAGGAGGTGTAAAGAAATCCTGGAAGAGAGGCACATAAGAGAGAACGTTGGGGACAGTGGGAGAGAACACTGCTAAGAGTCCTCATGGAAGACAATAGGTCAAAGCAAGTGAAGTGCTGGTGAGTAGAGCACAGTCGGGAGGAATGGGGAGGCACACCTGAGAGAACTGGGAGATTGCAGTTTGAGATGAGTGAAGAACCAGAAGAGTGAACTGTGAAAAGGGCAGTGCAAAGAGGTAATTGCAGCCAGGCTGGCTGGCAGGGCCTGAAGAGAGCTATCTGAGATTGGTAGCTGAGTGAGTGGACAGCTAGCACCTGAATTATTTCTACACTACAGGGGCCCAGTGTCCCTGCCCGCAAAAGCTAGTTCACCAAGGCCAATCTGCGTTATTGTTAAGCCTAACCATGCGGTGTTAGCTAGTCTGGAGGAGTAATAGTCTGCAGCAAGTGAAGTGCTGGAGGTGTAACAGTGTGCAGCAAGTGAAGTGCTGGAGGAGAGAAGGATAAGAGGTCTTAAGCAAAAGTTTATGCTGGAGAGAAGACTGGAGTATATATAGAAGTCCCAAGCAAGTTTGCACAAAGATTTTCTGGGCATCCCATAATCTCCCATGTCCTATCCAAGTTTTTTTTTTTTTTTTCATGAACAATTTTTATTCAGAAAATATGCAGACATACAAGTAATGCACATGCAGTTGTATTCCAAAAAACAGTGTACAAAAGGTCATTAACAGTGATGTAAGAAAACTGGTTAACAAAAGAAAACACAACCTTGTTGCTCCTAAGGTAGGCTAATAAAGAACCCCATTCTGGGAGCTGGACCTGTGTCAAAGGCCATTGCTTAATTAGAGTGTCAATAGTTGCGCAAACCAAGGACAACACACACACAACACAACACACAACAAAAAAAAAAAGGGGAGGGAGGGGGATACATACCAATAAATGAGAAGGGGGGGAGTAGGGTGGGGGGAGGTGTGGGGGTAGGATTTCTCTCAACTCTGCGCTCCCCGCACCCCGCCGAACCCGACGATAATAATGGTTGGAGCTCCGGACATCGGGAGAGGGGGGTGTTTCCACTCCAGCTACCCTCTCCCAAGGCCAATAGATTCCTAGAGGGGCAGCTTTAATCCATACCAACTTTCCAGTTCATGAGGGTGAGCCCTCTCTGAGGGTTTTATAAGCCTGAGAGTATTTGAACGACAACCAAGGGTGCCAAGTCACTGCGTAGAAGGACATTTTATCTAACGCTGTATGTATGATTTCTTCCATAGCTGCTGTCTGATTGATACGATTCGTCCATTCCGAAAGAGTCGGGATGGAAGTGGTTCGCCAATGCTTAGGGATACATAGTCTGGCTGCGTTAATCATATGAATAGCTACTGAGGACTTGTAACACTTTTTGGGGATTTCTGTAAGATGGGGCAGATACTGGGCAGGGCCAAATTCTAGCGGAAGCTCTGAGATCATTGACGTAACTTCGTGAATTTTTTTCCAGAATGGCTGGATTGCGGGGCAAAACCACCAGATGTGGATCAGGGTGCCACACTCCTGACCACAACGCCAACAATGCTCTGGAATGGTGGGTGAGATCCTATGTAATAAATCCGGAGTTCTATACCACCGCGTCCTCAATTTGTAGCCGTTCTCCTGTAGGGTGGTGTTAATTGTACCCTTATGGAGGAAGAAATTCATTTTTTCCCACGAATCATCTAGAATCTCTCTGCCAAGGCTCCTCTCCCAGAATCTCCTTTCCCCTATCCAAGTTCAATCCCCTCAATAAAAAACAAAAACAAAGCTTATGGACTGTTCTATGTCTCTGATTGACTGAGAAATGGATGTCTGGCTGGGCGGGGTGACAGGTGAACAACTGAATTCAGCAACCCCTACCAGGGCATTGGCTACATCAAAATAACTGTGTGTCTTATTATACCAGACAGAAGCTTTGCAGTAAATATATTCATAGCCAGGTGTGTTACTCTGTGGTTTTACACTTTATATTTGCATACCTGCTGATTTCAAGAAAACTTTAGATTGTCTCTCCTGAAATGCAAATTATCTACCATATTGAATAAGCTTAGCTTATGAAAAATAAAGCAATGGAGCAATTGTACAAAATTGTTAGGTGAACTGAAGTGAAATGGCGATCATTTTAAACATACCATCATCTGTACAAGGAGCTCCGTTTTGCAAATTTAGTGTACCAGTAGAAGCTTGGATGTTGGTATAGTGTCTCAGAAAAAGACCTAACTTTTTCAGTTGAGTGTCTGTAACTAAACAGAATTCTTAGAATTGTAAATTGTCTCGCTGAATCTTTTTTTTCAGTTTCTATGCACTACAACTCCCAGCATGCCTTGCCAGTAGAATCCTGCATGTGCAGAGAATGGCAGGATATTCAGCAATTTGTAATTCCCTGACAACATTTCTCAACCTAAATTTCTCCAGCTGTTACAAGTCCCATGATGTCATGCCAGCAAGACCCTGTGTTTATGATAGAGGTTTTAAGGGAATACAGCATACTTCCCATCTGTCCCTCATTTGAAGGGGATGTCCCTCTTCTGGAACCAAATCCATCTCTCCCTCTTTCTTTATTAATGAAAAAAGTAGAGATCCCCCCTTCGATGGGACTTTAAAGGCCACATACACTGGTGTAATATGAAAGATAGTTTATTAGATATACATAAAAGTCTATAATAAAATAGAATGATCAATATTAAAAAACATCAAAATTCTTACAAAGTGTACATACATATAAAGAAAACAAAAACAAAGAACAACAATTTACATGAAAAAAAGACAAAGAGATAATACTCTGCAGTAGATAGTAATCCCTGGTGTTGATCTTTTTTAATATCGATCATTCTATTTGATCGTAGACTTTTATGTATATCTAATAAACTATCTTTCATATTACACCAGTGTATGTGGTCTTTAAAGTCCCATCGAAGGGGGATCTCTCCTTTTTTCATTATATCCTAGGGATGTGGCTACTGTACTATGTCAACCTGATATGGAGAAACCCTCTCTTTTTTTTCTTTCTTTATTAATAGTCCCTATATTTGGCCTGATGTAAGGATCCCTATAAAAAAGTTAATTTAAAGTGGTTTACAACCACTTTCCTGTCCACTTTCAGGTGATATATAGGGATGAAACAAATCCTCCGACATAAGTTGTACCTGTGTAGCTACTGTCTTCTCTTCACTACAGTCGCTCAAAGTGTCACGTACCTTACAGTGGAGTCAGACTGCTGAGGGTGGCCTTTCGCACGGTTCCGGTCTCCACGCCCCTGAGGATGGGGACAGGGAGCGTGAGGACACGAAAGGGTGCAGGTGCCTGAAGGTGGAAGTAGCAGACCTTGGAGATGCTGGGTCCTCACGGTAGAAGAGATGTTGACTGGTCACGTAGGTAGGCACCGGAAGATCAGCAGGTGGGCAGGAAGCACTGCGTGTCTGTAACAGGCAAGGTCGGCAACTGGCAGGCAATGCGGTACAATAACAGGAGGCAGGTGCGTAATCAGGAACAAGCAAGGGTCTGGCAACGTGCAAGCAAACGAGGTACAGATTCAGGAGACAAGCCAAAGTCGAAGTCCAAGCCGGGGTCAAAGGTAGTCCAGGAGATAGTAGCACAGGGTATCCAAGAGCGGGTGTCAGGAACGGGTCACAGGAACAAGGGTCACAGGAGCAAGGTCACAGGAGCAAGGACACAGGAGCAAGGTCACAGGAACAACGATCAGGTCTACAGGAGTAGCTGAAGACGATCCAGCCCTGATGTCAGGCCAGGATCCTGTTTATATAGAGGGGAGTGAGCCAGGATTGGTGGAAGTGACCGTCCGTGCGTGAATACGTACATCCGTTCAGTTTGCGCGGGTGTCTTCGCGTGTTCGGATTGGCGTACGTCCACGTGTTCGGATTGGCGTACGTCCACGTGTTCGGATTAGCATACGTCCGTTCGTCCTGGAATTCGTACGCCTCTGACGGGGACACCGCGCATGCCGCCTGGAACGAAGGGAAACTGTCGCTATACGGGGACGGGCATACGTATGGTGAGTTCCCTGACAGTGCCCCCCCCTTAAGGGCAGCCTCCGGGTGCCCCTTAGGACCGACCTTTGAGAGCGATGAAAAGCCCGTATAAGCCTCTGGGCATGAAGATTTGCTTCGGGTTCCCAGGAATTTTCTTCAGGGCCAAAGCCTTTCCACTTAATCAAGTACTGGTTTTGTCCTTGACGCTTCCTGTAATCCAGAATGGCTTCGATTTCAAACTCCTCCTCCCCGTCTACCAATATAGCTTCTGGAGGGCTTAACTCCCGACCTGGAAAGGAATTAGGTACATCAGGCTTAAGTAGAGAAGTGTGAAATACAGGATGGATTTTAAATGAGCCGGGAAGTTCAAGTTCATAGGCTACTGAATAATTTTTCTTCTTAATTGGAAAAGGTCCCAAATATCTGGGTCCCAATTTTTTAGAGGGACACGCCAGTTTCAGGTTTGCAGTTGACAGCCACACACGATCACCGATTTTTAAATCCAATTCCCCCCTTCTCTTCCTGTCAAAAAAATTTTTTATCGTCCTCCTGAGCCTTAGAGAGGGTTTCTTTAAGTACCTGATTGTTGATAACAAAGAAATTCAGCCTATCCTGGACGGCTGGTACAGGAGAATCCGGTAAGAATGTTGGCAGGAAGGAGGCATGAAACCCATAGTTGGAGTAAAATGGTGACTGGTTTGTAGGGGAATGAGTAGAGTTGTTAAATGCAAATTCTGCCAAGGGTAGTAACGAAGCCCAATCCTCCTGAGAAAAAGAAGTGAAACAACGTAAATATTGTTCTAACGTTTGATTAGTGCGTTCAGTCTGCCCGTTTGTTTGGGGATGGTAGGCTGAAGAGAAATTTAACTTGATACCCAGAGCTTCACATAATGATTTCCAAAATTTTGACGTGAATTGGACTCCACGATCAGAGACAATATCACCGGGAATTCCATGGAGTCTGACAATTTCTTTAATGAATATTCGGCTGTCTCGGTTGCAGATGGAGTTCCCTTCATGGGGATGAAATGTGCCATTTTGGAAAAGCTATCCACCACCACGAAGATAGAGGAGAATCCTTCAGAGGGGGGAAGCTCAACAATAAAGTCCATTGCGATCTTATCCCATGGTCTTTCAGGGATAGGTAATGGCCTCAACAATCCCCAAGCTTTATTCTTGCTGTTTTTATTCCGGAGGCAGGTTGAACAAGAGCTAACATAGTTCCTGCAGTCTTTCGCAAGGTTTGGCCACCAGAAATGCCTTTGAACTAAATTTATCGTCTTGTGACCCCCAAAGTGACCCGCCAGGGGATAGTCATGACAAGCCTGTAGAACGGAGGTGCGAAGGTTTTGAGGAATGAATAGTTTACTTCCTTGCCAGAGAAGACCATCTTTTTCTTGGAGGTTAATATCTGGAGGGACTGATGCACCTTGAGACGACTGCCGAACCTGTGACAGAAAACTGGTTTGTGTTAACAGAAAGTTCCCGGCTTGCAAAATGGTGTCCGGAGGGGATGAGGCTTCGGTTTCAGAGAACATACGGGATAATGCGTCGGGTTTACTGTTCTTGGATCCTGGTCTGTAGGTTATGTGAAAATTAAAACGGGAGAAGAAGAGAGCCCATCTTGCCTGCCGGGGCCTGAGACGCTTAGCTGTTTTGAGATATTCCAAATTTTTATGATCTGTAAAAATTAATACTGGATGTGTTGCCCCCTCAAGTAGGTACCGCCATTCTTCTAAAGCCAGTTTGATTGCCAGGAGTTCCCGATCTCCCACATCGTAGTTCTTTTCTGACGTATTTAGTTTTTTGGAAAAGAATGCTACAGGATGCATTAATGATTTAGGTCCTTGGCGTTGGGACAGGATGGCGCCTACAGCGTTCTCTGAAGCGTCCACTTCCAGAGTGTAAGGTAGAGCAGGATCAGGGTGTTTGAGTATTGGGGCCGACGTGAATAGCCCTTTTAGTTTGTCGAACGCAGCTTGGGCCTTGATGGACCATCGGAAGCGGTTTTGTTTGCTGGTGAGTTGCGTGATGGGAGCTATAACACTGGAAAAGTTTTTAATAAACTTTCTATAAAAATTAGAGAATCCAATGAAGCGCTGTACCCCTTTCTTATCAGTTGGAGGTGGCCAGGATAAAATGGCTGAAACCTTTTGAGGATCCATCTCTATTCCCTCCGTTGATATTACCAGACCCAGAAAGTGAATGGTCCGTCGCTCGAATTCGCACTTCTCGGCCTTGGCGTAGAGCCCATGTTGTCTTAACCTCAGGAGAACTTGTTTCACATGGTCACGATGGGTTTCTAGAGAGTCTGAAAATACCAAAATGTCATCTAAATAAACAATTACAAACAAATCCAAAAAGTCCCTGAAAATGTCATTAACAAAATGTTGAAAAGTAGCTGGTGCATTGCAGAGTCCGAATGGAATGACCAGGTACTCAAAGTGGCCAAAACGTGTCCGAAAGGCCGTTTTCCATTCGTCCCCCTTACGGATTCTGATTAGATTATAGGCCCCTCGTAAATCCAGTTTCGTAAATATTTTGGCTGATCGAAGTCTCTGGAATAATTCTGGAATCAATGGAAGGGGGTAGCGATTTTTAATCGTCACTTTATTTAAATCCCTGTAATCCACACATGGGCGGAGCGAATGATCTTTCTTTTCAATGAAAAATATTCCAGCACCGGCTGGGGAAGAGGAATGTCGAATAAATCCTTTCTTGAGGTTCTCATTGATGTATTCTTTGAGGACCAGGAGTTCAGGTTCCGATAGAGGGAATATCCTCCCGAATGGAATTTCGGCTCCAGGTAGTAACTCGATTGGGCAATCGTAGACCCGATGAGGAGGGAGTGTGTCTGCCTTTCTTTTGTCAAACACGTCCAGGAATCTGTGGTATGTGACTGGGACCAACCTCTGGAGCTCAGATGTAGAACCCGAACAGGCAATGACCGGAACCAGGTGGTTTGAGGTCCTGACACAATTTTGGAGGCAGTAAGTGGATCGAAACACGACCTCACCGGTTATCCAGTTTATTTGGGGATTATGGGCTTGTAGCCATGGCATTCCTAAAATAATTGGGAAGAGTGGTGAAGAAATGACATCCAGGCAGATTAATTCTTGGTGATCGGATAGAATGTTGGCAAGTAGTGGCTGAGTCTCATGGGTAATAGGACCTGATCTGATGTTGGATCATTCTGCTAACCTTATAGAAAGTTGGCGTTGCTTGGGTACCAATGGAATGTTGTGTTGTAGAATGAGAGTATGGTCAATGAAGCAACTACAGGCGCCCGAATCAATAATAGCTTGGACCTGGAGTGTTCCTCCTGGAAGCTGTAAGGAAAAGGGAACAGCTATATGAATTGATTTTGTCAGAGGTAATGCATTGGATACAAGAGGTGAGTCTTTGAACTTACGAATCTTATTTGGACATGTATTCGCATAGTGACCAGTTTCCCCGCAGTAAAGGCAAAGGTTATTCTGGCGCCGGCGTAGCTTCTCTTCAGGAGACAATGGTGAGCGAAGTAGCCCTAATTGCATTGGCTCTGGAGCTTCGGAAATGGGAGAAGGTGTGGAAGCAGGAGGATAATTCGGAGCCTTGGGTAACATCCAAGTGGGGCGAAACTGGCCAACTCTTTCAGACCTCCGTTCCCTAAGACGGCGGTCAATTTGGATCGATACCTGTATGAGGTCTTCCAAAGAACTGGGAACTTCGATACGGGCCAACTCGTCTTTTAATGATTCGGACAATCCGATGTGGAATTGGTAACGTAGGGCGGCGTCGTTCCATTGAGTATCAGAACTCCGCCGCCTAAAGTCCGTCACATAATCCTCTACAGGTCTGCGACCCTGTCGCAGGGCATGGAGACTGGCCTCAGCAGTTGTGGCACGCTGAGGATCGTCGTATAATTTAGCCATCTCATCCAGAAAAGAGTCCATGGTATCAAGTAAAGGGCTGGCCTGTTCCAAGAGGCGATGGGCCCAGGTCTGAGGTTCCCCCAGAAGCAAGGAGACGATGAACCCTACTTTTGTGCTTTCCAAGGAGAAGGTGCGAGGCTGTAGCAGGAAGTATAGTTGGCATGCATTACGAAAAGCACGGAATTTGCTGCGATCTCCGGAAAATCGCTCTGGAGTAGGAACTCGAGGCTCCGGGGATGGCATCACTATTGCAGGCATGGATGCTGGGGTTGCCGGACTGGCGGACCGAGATGCTGTAGCCCCTTGGGAGGCAGTAGTGTTTGGAGTTAATGTCTCCACCCTCTGCTCGAGTTGATGGTAACCATCCTGCAAGCCTTGAACTGCTTGGGTAAGGGCAGAGATTTGTTGGCACAGAGCTTCCAAAGGTGAGGCCCCCCTGTCTGACTCCATGTTTCTGGCTGGATCGTACTGTCACGTACCTTACAGTGGAGTCAGACTGCTGAGGGTGGCCTTTCGCACGGTTCCGGTCTCCACGCCCCTGAGGATGGGGACAGGGAGCGTGAGGACACGAAAGGGTGCAGGTGCCTGAAGGTGGAAGTAGCAGACCTTGGAGATGCTGGGTCCTCACGGTAGAAGAGATGTTGACTGGTCACGTAGGTAGGCACCGGAAGATCAGCAGGTGGGCAGGAAGCACTGCGTGTCTGTAACAGGCAAGGTCGGCAACTGGCAGGCAATGCGGTACAATAACAGGAGGCAGGTGCGTAATCAGGAACAAGCAAGGGTCTGGCAACGTGCAAGCAAACGAGGTACAGATTCAGGAGACAAGCCAAAGTCGAAGTCCAAGCCGGGGTCAAAGGTAGTCCAGGAGATAGTAGCACAGGGTATCCAAGAGCGGGTGTCAGGAACGGGTCACAGGAACAAGGGTCACAGGAGCAAGGTCACAGGAGCAAGGACACAGGAGCAAGGTCACAGGAACAACGATCAGGTCTACAGGAGTAGCTGAAGACGATCCAGCCCTGATGTCAAGCCAGGATCCTGTTTATATAGAGGGGAGTGAGCCAGGATTGGTGGAAGTGACCGTCCGTGCGTGAATACGTACATCCGTTCAGTTTGCGCGGGTGTCTTCGCGTGTTCGGATTGGCGTACGTCCACGTGTTCGGATTGGCGTACGTCCACGTGTTTGGATTAGCATACGTCCGTTCGTCCTGGAATTCGTACGCCTCTGACGGGGACACCGCGCATGCCGCCTGGAACGAAGGGAAACTGTCGCTATACGGGGACGGGCATACGTATGGTGAGTTCCCTGACACAAAGTCTAGAACATATACAGTTTGTAAAAGCTTTTAGAAAACAGGGGGCATGGACCTGAAGTTACACTACATGAGGAGAGTTGAGCGCTTATTGGAAGGGAAGGGACACTGTCCCCTGTGACTGAATGTCCCACACTCCGCTTGAGTGATTTCGTCATATACTGTTTCCTCCAGTCTGAGGATAGCTATTAGATATTATAGCCACATATTGCAACCAAGAACTAGGCAGGACTCGTTTGGCTGTAAAGCTGGAACACATTTATTTGAACAAACTAACACAGAATTTATACAGCACAGGGGACATTGTGGCAGGGGGGGCCCAGACAGTCCCAGACAGGTGGCTTGCTGATGACATCATCATGAGTCCCACAGTGCGGAGCAGTCCTGCATCTAGGCCCTTAACATTGCCCCCTGGGCTTAGAGTCCCAGAATCTGTGTGTCTTGGGGAGACATGGACTTGAATCTAAAAATAACAAGACCACTCCATGGATCTCCTGGGTATACACCTTCCAAAGAGTAGTGTTCCCTTAAATACCAGGACACATAGTCAGTGGGTAAGAGGCTTGCACCCAGTCCTTTCCAAAAGGTCCTGTCACGGCTAGGTCTGTCACACCCCCTTTACACAACACACAGGAACAGAGCTGATTCTGTCAGTCACAGGCTGTGTTCTGGGGCTCCCTCCCCCACCACCTTTTCATATGGTGGTCAAAAAAACTGATGGTGGTGTCAGAAAAACTCATTAAAATTGACACATGCAGAGAGGAACAAAGCAGCAGGCAGAAATGACACATATTGCTCTGAATTGAGACAGACAAACAAAATAGAAGGACATGCTTTGTTCACATTTCATGTTAGGGGTTTACAACCACTTTAATTGTGAGAAATGTTTTACAGTACTAAACCTTTTATATAAAATGTATTCTATTTATTATCATGAATAGCCAAAATAAAGGAAAAATAAATATAAAAAGGGGACAAAACCAATAATTTTTGTGCAGTAATCTCCATGGTCCATTTTACTGGAGGTATAGTAGGGGCATGCCCATTGCCTATATACATTGTGCTGTAATGTTTCCCTCTTCCCCATCTCAAAGAGTTGGAAGCTATGTTACTGAGGCATTTAGTTGTAAAAAGATAGATATCATATAAAATTGATAGTCCAGCTGCGGAGGAACAACAAGTCCCAGTGTGCCAGACCAACCTGAGCATTTAACAAAGAGTGACAGGGCATGAAGGAACTTGTAGTCCCACTTTAGACAGAGAGAAGGTTGACTTGTTGCGGAAGGTTGGCTTGTTGCAAGTTGCCTAAATTCAAACACACCAGTAACATGCAGGGACTATATGGAGTTTGGGATTCTTCAATGTTCAGTCACACTCAGTATCTAGCTGTCATTTACCAGGTACACAGGGTTAAAAAAAAAAAAATCACATAAAACTGTAATAAATGTGAAAATGAGTTCATCATTTTTGGATAGTATTTAATAGTATTTAATAATTCTGAGATAAAGTCTTAAAGCTCAGATCACCCATAGCAAAGTTGCGAAGCCACCCTTCAGCCATGTCAATGGGCTAATGTCAATGGGGATTTGTTTTCTTGCAAGTGACAGGCATTTTGAATGCACATCAAATCCAGGTCAAAAAAATCCCACTGGCTTTAATTGAGCACAACACGTGGTAGTTAAGAGGTTCGTTGGGCTTGCTTTGCTTTGTGCTACATTTCTTGATATACAACATATTGAATTCAGGTGCATTTGAACTGCAGGTAAAGCACGTCAAATGTGTCCTTTTCCTGTCATAACACTACACCTGCTATTCAACATGTGAATTTGTATCCACATAGCAAACACAGCATTCGAAAAGAGCCCCTGTCGATGTGAGCCCTTAAGCATGTGAAGGTCTGTGACAAGTTGGCAGAGCTGACAGCAGTATAGCTGCAATATATCTCCCCAGCAGGTATTCTCCCCTAGTATTATAAGTTTAATTTGTATAGTATGCAATATATTTCCAAGCTGAGTATCTACCCAGCAGCATTTTTTTTTACCCTTAGTAGTATAAGTTCCACTTGTACAGTATATATCCCCAAGCTGTATGTCTCCCCAGCGGAAGCTGAACATACCTGGATTTGATTCAAGGTGAGTTCAGTGAACTTTATTGAAATTCTAGTACAAAATCTGAACCCCATCAAAATCATTGGGAGCAACATGCTAAAAAAGAAAATGGGCAGCCATTTTCTAAGCTAATAGGCAAGAGATTATAAAACAAATGCCATAGGGGCTAGACACTGCTCTGCACAACATGTACCAAAGCAAAAAATAGATATTGTTATATATGTTTGGTGGGGAGCAGCAATTTCAAAAATGTTTAAAGCAAAAAATAAAAAATGCTAAATTCCTTTTAACACCATGCCTAGGGGTTGCCCTTACCCTACTTGTGGATATTTGTACAATTGCATATAACCTACTGCAGTAAAATTGACGTTTACAAATAAAAAAATGACATTTATATTGCCGTTAAATTACAGCTTTGACTGCTTACTTCTGTTTGTAAAAAGAACAAAATGGCCGTGATTCCCTTCTTCTATGGACCTATCTAAGATAAAGATTTGGTATAGATGTTAATGGGGGGCCCCCACAAAAATAGTTTTCCCTCTAAAAATGTATACTTGATGAGGTGATGAGGTGATGAGGGTCTGGTATGTATGATGTTTGACAAGGGGACTCAATGTAAAAAAAAACAAAAAACAGCATGGGGACCCACATTAAATTCCGCACAAAGCCCTTGAGATCTGGTATGAATTCTAATGAGGAACTACACAAACCAGGCTCATATCCAAGCATGCAATCAGGCTGGCCAGAAAAGTGGTGGGCAAGCACGCACCCTCCACCTCCTGATCCATACCAGGCTATGTCCTCAACATGGGGTGGGTACCTTGCTAGGTGTGACCTGCCCTGGCAAAGCACCTTGTCCCCATATTGAAGAGGCCTACATAATCTGCTCCTGTCATTCACTCTTGTGGCATGTGTTTTGTGCATGCCTGGACTTAATCATCTGCTCTGTAGCTATTCTTTCTTTAAAAATGTGTGGAAAACAGCACTGTCTAATATCCTTATGATTGAATGTGATAGTGATAAGAATTTAAAAATAAAAGAGCCTCTGGGCCTGGGAACCTCAGACAACTTCTGTCTAGGAGAGCAAAAGAAAATCTATCAATATGGCTGTGAGGAGAAGTTAGAACGGGAGTGTTTTATGCTGGTCCAAGTGGAACATTGGGACACATTGTGCATAACCGTATACAGAAACCCATGTTGGGAGATAAACCACGTGCATGTCAGATCTCCTTACAAAGAGATCTAGATAGCTGGTAAGCAGCAGTGATTTCATTGTTGGACTTTTCCTTGGTGTACCCTATCACTTCTTTGAGGGTGTTGTGTGCAGTGTCACTATTGAGGACTGAAGATTCACCCCTTCACTTTTTGTGGACTATTTATTTATTTATTTGGTCCTAATTTATTTATCACAATATTCATCTTTTTCACTGTTAGCATGTTAATTCACAACCATATTCAGGGGAGGGCTGGCAGCCTTAGGCCTGGGGGGCAAGTCCAGTCAAATGGCCCATTGAACCCCAGAATCAGCTGACCATCCATCTACACCACATTTCCCGTACAGAGAGGGAGGGAGACTGCTCCACATTGCCCCAGAGAGAGAGAGAGACTGCTTGACACTGCCGGTCACTCTCTCTGTGCAGGCAGTGTGAAGCGGTCACTCTCTGTGCAGGGTGTGTTAAGCGGTCACTCTCTCTGTGCAGACAGTGTGAAGCGGTCACTCTCTGTGTGCAGGCAGTGTGAAGCGGTCACTCTCTCTGTGCAGGCAGTGTGAAGCGGTCACTCTCTCTGTGCAGGCAGTGTGAAGCAGTCACTCTCTCTGTGCAGGCAGTGTGAATCGGTCACTCTCTCTGTGCAGACAGTATGAAGCGGTCACTCTCTCTGTGTAGGCAGTGTGAAGCAGTCACTCTCTCTGTGCAGGCAGTGTGAAGCAGTCACTCTCTCTGTGCAGGCAGTGTGAAGCAGTCACTCTCTCTGTGCAGGCAGTGTGAAGCAGTCACTCTCTCTGTGCAGGCAGTGTGAAGCAGTCACTCTCTGTGCAGGCAGTGTGAAGCAGTCACTCCCTGTGGGGGCAGTGTGAAGCAGTTACTCTCTCTGTTCAGGCAGTGTAAAGCAGTTACTCTCTCTGTGCAGGCAGTGTGAAGCGGTCACTCTCTGTGCGGGCAGTGTGAAGCGGTCACTCTCTGTGCGGGCAGTGTGAAGCGGTCACTCTCTGTGCGGGCAGTGTGAAGCGGTCACTCTCTGTGCGGGCAGTGTGAAGCGGTCACTCTCTGTGCGGGCAGTGTGAAGTGGTCACTCTCTGTTCAGGCAGTGTAAAGCGGTTACTCTCTCTGTGCAAGCAGTGTGAATCGGTCACTCTCTGTGCAGGCAGTGTGAAGCAGTCACTCTCTGTGCAGGCAGTGTGAAGCAGTCACTCTCTGTGCAGGCAGTGTGAAGCAGTCACTCTCTGTGCAGGCAGTGTGAAGCAGTCACTCTCTGTGCAGGCAGTGTGAAGCAGTCACTCTCTGTGCAGGCAGTGTGAAGCAGTCACTCTCTGTGCAGGCAGTGTGAAGCAGTCACTCTCTGTGCAGGCAGTGTGAAGCAGTCACTCTCTGTGCAGGCAGTGTGAAGCAGTCACTCTCTGTGCAGGCAGTGTGAAGCAGTCACTCTCTGTGCAGGCAGTGTGAAGCAGTCACTCTCTGTGCAGGCAGTGTGAAGCAGTCACTCTCTGTGCAGGCAGTGTGAAGCAGTCACTCTCTGTGCAGGCAGTGTGAAGCAGTCACTCTCTGTGCAGGCAGTGTGAAGCAGTCACTCTCTGTGCAGGCAGTGTGAAGCAGTCACTCTCTGTGTAGGCAGTGTGAAGCAGTCACTCTCTGTGCAGACCGTGTGAAGCAGTCACTCTCTGTGCAGACCGTGTGAAGCAGTCACTCTCTGTGCGGGCAGTGTGAAGCAGTCACTCTCTGTGCGGGCAGTGTGAAGCGGTCACTCTCTGTGTAGGCAGTATGAAGCAGTCACTCTCTCTGTGCAGGCAGTGTGAAGCAGTCACTCTCTGAGTAGGCAGTGTGAAGTGGTCACTACCTGTGCAGGCAGTGTGAAGCGGTCACTCTCTGTGTGGGCAGTGTGAAGCAGTCACTCTCTGTGTGGGCAGTGTGAAGCAGTCACTCTCTGTGCGGGCAGTGTGAAGCAGTCACTCTCTGTTCAGGCAGTGTAAAGCGGTTACTCTCTCTGTGCAGGCAGTGTGAATCGGACACTCTCTGTGCAGGCAGTGTGAAGCAGTCACTCTCTGTGCAGGCAGTGTGAAGCCGTCACTCTCTGTGCAGGCAGTGTGAAGCCGTCACTCTCTGTGCAGGCAGTGTGAAGCCGTCACTCTCTGTGCAGGCAGTGTGAAGCCGTCACTCTCTGTGCAGGCAGTGTGAAGCCGTCACTCTCTGTGCAGGCAGTGTGAAGCCGTCACTCTCTGTGCAGGCAGTGTGAAGCGGTCACTCTCTGTGTGCAGGCAGTGTGAAGCGGTCACTCTCTGTGTGCAGGCAGTGTGAATCGGTCACTCTCTCTGTGCAGGCAGTGTGAATCGGTCACTCTCTCTGTGCAGACAGTATGAAGCGGTCACTCTCTCTGTGCAGGCAGTGTGAATCGGTCACTCTCTCTGTGCAGACAGTATGAAGCGGTCACTCTCTCTGTGTAAGCAGTGTGAATCGGTCACTCTCTCTGTGCAGACAGTATGAAGCGGTCACTCTCTCTGTGCAGGCAGTGTGAAGCAGTCGCTCTCTGTGTAGGCAGTGTGAAGCAGTCGCTCTCTGTGTAGGCAGTGTGAAGCAGTCGCTCTCTGTGTAGGCAGTGTGAAGCAGTCGCTCTCTGTGTAGGCAGTGTGAAGCAGTCACTGTCTGTGTAGGCAGTGTGAAGCAGTCACTCTCTGTACAGGCAGTGTGAAGCAGTCACTCTCTGTACAGGCAGTGTGAAGCAGTCACTCTCTGTACAGGCAGTGTGAAGCAGTCACTCTCTGTACAGGCAGTGTGAAGCAGTCACTCTCTGTGTAGGCAGTGTGAAGCCGTCACTCTCTGTGCAGGCAGTGTGAAGCCGTCACTCTCTGTGCAGGCAGTGTGAAGCCGTCACTCTGTGCAGGCAGTGTGAAGCAGTCACTCTCTGTGCAGGCAGTGTGAAGCCGTCACTCTCTGTGCAGGCAGTGTGAAGCAGTCACTCTCTGTGCAGGCAGTGTGAAGCAGTCACTCTCTATGTAGGCAGTGTGAAGCAGTCACTCTCTGTGCAGGCAGTGTGAAGCGGTCACTCTCTGTGCAGGCAGTGTGAAGCGGTCACTCTCTGTGCAGGCAGTGTGAAGCGGTCACTCTCTGTGCAGGCAGTGTGAAGCGGTCACTCTCTGTGTGCAGGCAGTGTGAAGCGGTCACTCTCTCTGTGCAGGCAGTGTGAAGCAGTCACTCTCTCTGTGCAGGCAGTGTGAATCGGTCACTCTCTCTGTGCAGACAGTATGAAGCGGTCACTCTCTCTGTGCAGGCAGTGTGAATCGGTCACTCTCTCTGTGCAGACAGTATGAAGCGGTCACTCTCTCTGTGTAGGCAGTGTGAATCGGTCACTCTCTCTGTGCAGACAGTATGAAGCGGTCACTCTCTCTGTGTAGGCAGTGTGAAGCAGTCACTCTCTCTGTGCAGGCAGTGTGAAGCAGTCACTCTCTCTGTGCAGGCAGTGTGAAGCAGTCACTCTCTCTGTGCAGGCAGTGTGAAGCAGTCACTCTCTCTGTGCAGGCAGTGTGAAGCAGTCACTCTCTCTGTGCAGGCAGTGTGAAGCAGTCACTCTCTCTGTGCAGGCAGTGTGAAGCAGTCACTCTCTCTGTGCAGGCAGTGTGAAGCAGTCACTCTCTCTGTGCAGGCAGTGTGAAGCAGTCACTCTCTCTGTGCAGGCAGTGTGAAGCAGTCACTCTCTCTGTGTGGGCAGTGTGAAGCAGTCACTCTCTCTGTGCAGGCAGTGTGAAGCAGTCACTCTCTCTGTGCAGGCAGTGTGAAGCAGTCACTCTCTGTGCAGGCAGTGTGAAGCAGTTACTCTCTCTGTTCAGGCAGTGTAAAGCAGTTACTCTCTCTGTGCAGGCAGTGTGAAGCGGTCACTCTCTGTGTGGGCAGTGTGAAGCGGTCACTCTCTGTGTGGGCAGTGTGAAGCGGTCACTCTCTGTGCGGGCAGTGTGAAGCGGTCACTCTCTGTTCAGGCAGTGTAAAGCGGTTACTCTCTCTGTGCAAGCAGTGTGAATCGGTCACTCTCTGTGCAGGCAGTGTGAAGCAGTCACTCTCTGTGCAGGCAGTGTGAAGCAGTCACTCTCTGTGCAGGCAGTGTGAAGCAGTCACTCTCTGTGCAGGCAGTGTGAAGCAGTCACTCTCTGTGCAGGCAGTGTGAAGCAGTCACTCTCTGTGCAGGCAGTGTGAAGCAGTCACTCTCTGTGCAGGCAGTGTGAAGCAGTCACTCTCTGTGCAGGCAGTGTGAAGCAGTCACTCTCTGTGTAGGCAGTGTGAAGCAGTCACTCTCTGTGTAGGCAGTGTGAAGCAGTCACTCTCTGTGTAGGCAGTGTGAAGCAGTCACTCTCTGTGTAGGCAGTGTGAAGCAGTCACTCTCTGTGCAGACCGTGTGAAGCAGTCACTCTCTGTGCAGACCGTGTGAAGCAGTCACTCTCAGTGCAGACCGTGTGAAGCAGTCACTCTCTGTGCAGACCGTGTGAAGCAGTCACTCTCTGTGCAGGCAGTGTGAAGCGGTCACTCTCTGTGTAGGCAGTATGAAGCAGTCACTCTCTCTGTGCAGGCAGTGTGAAGCAGTCACTCTCTCTGTGCAGGCAGTGTGAAGTGGTCACTACCTTGGCAGGCAGTGTGAAGCGGTCACTCTCTGTGTGGGCAGTGTGAAGCAGTCACTCTCTGTGCGGGCAGTGTGAAGTGGTCACTCTCTGTTCAGGCAGTGTAAAGCGGTTACTCTCTCTGTGCAGGCAGTGTGAATCGGACACTCTCTGTGCAGGCAGTGTGAAGCAGTCACTCTCTGTGCAGGCAGTGTGAAGCAGTCACTCTCTGTGCAGGCAGTGTGAAGCAGTCACTCTCTGTGCAGGCAGTGTGAAGCAGTCACTCTCTGTGCAGGCAGTGTGAAGCAGTCACTCTCTGTGCAGGCAGTGTGAAGCAGTCACTCTCTGTGCAGGCAGTGTGAAGCAGTCACTCTCTGTGCAGGCAGTGTGAAGCAGTCACTCTCTGTGCAGGCAGTGTGAAGCAGTCACTCTCTGTGCAGGCAGTGTGAAGCAGTCACTCTCTGTGCAGGCAGTGTGAAGCAGTCACTCTCTGTGCAGGCAGTGTGAAGCAGTCACTCTCTGTGCAGGCAGTGTGAAGCAGTCGCTCTCTGTGCAGGCAGTGTGAAGCAGTCGCTCTCTGTGTAGGCAGTGTGAAGCAGTCGCTCTCTGTGTAGGCAGTGTGAAGCAGTCACTCTCTGTGTAGGCAGTGTGAAGCAGTCACTCTCTGTGTAGGCAGTGTGAAGCAGTCACTCTCTGTGTAGGCAGTGTGAAGCAGTCACTCTCTGTACAGGCAGTGTGAAGCAGTCACTCTCTGTGTAGGCAGTGTGAAGCCGTCACTCTCTGTGCAGGCAGTGTGAAGCCGTCACTCTCTGTGCAGGCAGTGTGAAGCCGTCACTCTCTGTGCAGGCAGTGTGAAGCCGTCACTCTCTGTGCAGGCAGTGTGAAGCAGTCACTCTCTGTGCAGGCAGTGTGAAGCCGTCACTCTCTGTGCAGGCAGTGTGAAGCAGTCACTCTCTATGTAGGCAGTGTGAAGCAGTCACTCTCTATGTAGGCAGTGTGAAGCAGTCACTCTCTGTGCAGGCAGTGTGAAGCCGTCACTCTCTGTGCAGGCAGTGTGAAGCAGTCACTCTCTGTGTGGGCAATGTGAAGCAGTCACTCTCTGTGTAGGCAGTGTGAAGCAGTCACTCCTTGTGGGGGCAGTGTGAAGCAGTTACTCTCTCTGTTCAGGCAGTGTAAAGCAGTTACTCTCTCTGTGCAGGCAGTGTGAGGCAGTCGCTCTCTCTGTGCAGGCAGTGTGAAGCAGTCACTCTCTCTGTGCAGGCAGTGTGAAGCAGTCACTCTCTGTGTGGGCAGTGTGAAGCGGTCACTCTCTGTGTCGGCAGTGTGAAGCGGTCACTCTCTGTGCAGGCAGTGTGAAGCGGTCACTCTCTGTGCAGGCAGTGTGAAGCAGTTACTCTCTCTGTGCAGGCAGTGTGAAGCAGTTACTCTCTCTGTGCAGGCAGTGTGAAGCAGTCACTCTCTGTGCGGGCAGTGTGAAGCGGTCACTTTCTGTGGAGGCAGTGTGAAGCGGTCACACTCTCTGTGCAGGCAGTGTGAAGCGGTCACTCTCTGTGTGGGCAGTGTGAAGCAGTCACTCTCTGTGTGGGCAGTGTGAAGCGGTCACTCCCTGTGGGGGCAATCATTTTGGAGCAGTCTCCCAGAGAGAGACTGCTGATTGCCCCAGAGAGACTGAGAAAAAGAGCTAACCCCTTCCCCACACCCAGTACAAAAACCAATAAGACTGCAGGAAGGTGAAGACTAAAGAATGTTCTGTCACTGCCGCCACACTAAGTGCTACCTGTGGAGTCTGGAGCTTCTCTGGTGAGTGAGCACCACACCAGTGGGCAAGCCAAGCCAGCAGAGTAGCCGAGAGTCACAGCGAGTTCAGCAGGCTAAACATGCAAGTCCTGCTTTCTCCCTGGCATGACCACCATATTCACCAGGGTGCAGGCTCCTCCTGTGTCAATTGCGGGTAGTGAGAAAAGCACATGCAGGTGCACACCCTGGGGCACCAGCCAGATTAAGGGAATTGTGGGCCTGGTGCTGCAGTGGAGCAGGTTTAGGAGTGGCAGGAATATGAGGCAAGTAATGTCATTTCCCAGCTCTCCTCTTACTGGCCACCCTTCCCATGTTTCCAGGAGCCTGTGCTAGCTTGTGCCCAGACTTGGTCGCAGTCACACAGGTGTAATGCTAGTGAAGCCTGGCACTTGATTTACTAAGCATCCATAAGAGCTGTGTGTGGGTGTATGCTCTGAGGTGAAAGTTTTCAAGCCATCAGAATACAGTGATCGCTGCCGGCAGCTTAGCAGCCAGCAGTGATCACAAAAAAAAGAAATAAAGACAAGCTGGTTATATTGTCAGTTGATAGATCGAATTCTGTTCAGCCAGTCTGCACATCGATTGATTGAAATTTCTGCTGAACAGGCATAATTTCAATCTGTCTATGGTGGCCTAAGTCCACCAGTCTCTGTTTAATAATATCCTCAAATCTTCTGAAAGGGGGGCTCCACTTAGATGTAGAAATTCACTTTGAACTCCACCTTATTTTCAGAACTCTTTTTAGGGTCCTTTCACACTGAAGGCGCTTTACAGGCGTTTTAGTGCTAAAAATAGCGCCTGTAAACTGCCTCTCATGCCACCCCATTGTGAAAGCCCCGAGTGCCCTCACAATGGGGCGGTGCGCTTGTAGGACATTCTGAAAAGTCCTGCAAGCAGCATTATTGGGGCGGTTTGGGAGAGGTGCACTGCCCACTGAAATGAGCAACACAGGCGGTTTTAACTCTTTCTTGAGCTGCTAGTGGGTTTTAAAAGTGCCCCGCTAGCGCTGCTAAAACGAGCAATGCTTTACCACTACTGCCCACACCGCCCCAGTGTGAAAGTACCCTTGGATATTAGATGTGCAAACAATAAGTCGAGAGCACATCTAATACCTACAGAGAGTAATGGAAATGAGGTGGAGTTCAAAGTGAACCATATAATTACCTGCAGGGATTGGCATTTAGAGGGTTAAAACAGGCAGGGAGGAAATGTAATATCAACTCCTCACTGCCTGTCAAATGCCTCTGAAAAGTGACCTGAGCATGGATCACTTTTTAGAGGAGTGGCTGCTGCAAGTGAATACAAGCTTTTAGTGTGCTGCAGTGCGAGTGTACTGGCGGCTTTCACAGTCCCCCAGACTTATTTTAGGTTGCACATTTTTGCGGCATTTTCTGGAATTGCACCAAAGATGCAGCATGCAGGACGTTTTGTGCACTTTCAGAACATGCAGTAAAAATGTGCAACCTCTATGGGACCAGGGACAACATGCAGGAAGACTGCCAGGACACCAGCACTGCAGCCAAACCGCAGCATGCCAGTGTGAGCCCACATCATACCACCTAGGAGGTACTGCTCAGGCTGCTAGAAAAAAACAAAAAACTCTTTGGCTGCAGAGTGGGGGAGGGAGGAGGAGTTCACTTACTTGGATGGTCTTAGCCTCCCAGGAGCCTCACTGGATTCCAGCCGACTGCTCAGATTGAACTTTCCCACCCACACACATCCTCCTCACATACAGCACACGGGCTGCCCCAGAGTGTGGGCGGGGAAAGAAGCAGGTCCAGCCTCTGCCAGCCAATGGTATGGAGGAGGGAGGGGCTGGGCGGGGCTGTGCTGTGTAACACAGACTGTCAGCCCTGAAATGAAGACATCGCTGGATCACAGTACTGGACTCGGCCAGCTCAAGATCTGCGCATGTGTGCTCTTGAGCTGATGGCACAGCAGCCTTTGCCACAGCATATCAGAGCAGCCCAGGGGGCAATTGCATCCCTGCCTCCCAGCCCAGCCCTCCCCTGACCATATTTATGTTATTAAGATTGTCATTTCAATTTTTTATATTGAGATAATTTTTTGGCAGTTGAATGTATAGCACACATATATCCCTATAAGGGTTTATTATTCTTTATATATAATTTTCTTTCAGCGCAGCTTTAGTTTATTGATTATTTATTTAAAACTATAGGACACAGCAAAGATAACATGGGTAGGAGTGCCGCATGCTGCTGTGATTGATTCTTTCAAATTAATTCTTCATTTCATTTAATTTCATTTATCTTTAGTTAGCCATAAACTAACTATTCCTTAGCATTTTTTTGTAAAAAATTTTGTATGAATGTTTTACATTATATAGTAGGTGAGGGTGAAAAAAGACGCAAGTCCATCAAGTCCAACCTATGTGTGTGATTATATGTCAGTATTACCTTGTATATCCCTGTATGTTGTGGTCGTTCAGGGGCTTATCTAACAGTTTTTTTAAACTATCGTTGCCCCCCCCCGCTGAGACCACCGTCTGTGGAAGGGAATTCCACATCCTTTCCGCTCTCTTACAGTAAAGAACCCTCTACGTAGTTTAAGGTTAAACCTATTTTCTTTCATTTTAATGAGTGGCTACATGTCTTGTTAACCACTTGCCGACCGCCGCACGACGATGTACGTCGACAGAATGGCACGGGCAGGCATAAGGGCTTACATGTACGTCCTTGCCTGCCCGCCGGTCGGGGGCCCGATCGGGCCCCCGCCCGGTGCCTGCGGCGGTCGGTATTTGTTCGGGAGCGATCCCGGACGAGGGGACGGCCATTCATTCATGGCCACCCCCTCGCGATCGCTCCCGACGAATGAAAATGTCCCGTGACATCACTTCCTCTCCTGTAATGTAAACACAGGAGAGGAAGTGATGTATTCTCTCCTCCGTGTCGGTATTTTTCGTTCCGGCACCGAGGAGAGAGGTTCGGTGAGTTGCACCAACACACCACACACACAGTAGAACATGCCAGGCACACTCACACCCCCCCTTTACCCCCCGATCACCCCCCAATTACCCCTGCCCCCCCAGTCACAGTGACACCAATTGCTTTTTTTTTTTTTTTGCATTGGTGTCATTTGTGACTGTAATAACTGTTAGGGCAGTTAGGGTTAGCCCCCTTTAGTTCTAATGTGCCCCCCTAACCCCCCCAATAAAGGTTTAACCCCGTGATCACCCCCCGTCGCCAGTGTCACTAAGGCTGGGTTCACATTGCAGCGGTTTATGAGAACGAATGTGATTCGCACCGCACTGCAGTGCAAATCACATCCGATCTCTGTGCGATTCGAGTTCAGCCATACAGATAGTATGGCTGAATTCGTGTCGCACCCGCCGCACCCGCCGCAAATTCGCACGGGACCCTTTTTTTGGCCCGCAGCAGAATCGGATTGCATGGGTGTTCACACCATGCGATCCGAGTTTGCAGATCGCACTGCGATATGCGAACTGATCTGGGGGTGTCATTAACATTTCACTGACACTCCCAGCAGTTCGCATAGGGCAGTGTGAACTGCCGCCGGGAGGCATGCGATGCGGGAACCCGCCGCGGATTCATGGCGTTCCCGCATCGCTCCAGTGTGAACCCAGCCTAATAAGCGATAGTTTTTCTGATCGCTGTATTAGTGTCACAGGTGACGCTAGTTAGGCAGGTAGGTATTTAGGTTCGCCGCAGCTTTTTATAGCGCCAGGGACCCCCATATACTACCGCATAAAGCCCCCTGATTGCCCCCTAGTTAACCCTTTCACCAGTGATCACCATATAACTGTTACAGGTGACGCTGGTTGGTTAGTTATTTTTTTTATAGTTTCAGGGCACCCGCCATTTATTACCTAGTCTCACTAGTGTACCCCTAAATTTAGGGGTGACTACTTTCCAAAATGGGGTCATTTGGGGGGGGTTTGTGCCATCTTGGCATTTTATGGCCTTCAAAACTGTAACGCCCTTAGAAAGCCTGAAGGCGGTGCTTGGTTTTCGGGGCCCCGTACGCGGCTAGGCTCCCAAAAAGTCCCACATATGTGGTATCCCCGTACTCGGGAGAAGCAGCAGAATTTATTTTGGGGTGTCATTTCACATATGCCCATGGCATGCGTGAGCAATATATCATTTAGTGACAACTTTGTGAAAAAAAAAAAAAAAAAGTTTGTAATTTTCCCGCAACTTGTGGCAAAATATAAAATATTCCATGGACTCAACATGCCTCTCAGCAAATAGCTTGGGGTGTCTACTTTCTAAAATGGGGTCATTTGTGGGGGTTTTGTGCCATCTTGGCATTTTATGGCCTTCAAAACTGTAATAGGTAGTGAGGAGTGAAGTCAAATATTTACGCCCTTAGAAAACCTGAAGGCGGTTCTTGGTTTTCGGGGCCCCGTACGCGGCTAGGCTCCCAAAAAGTCCCACATATGTGGTATCCCCGTACTCAGGAGAAGCAGCAGAATTTATTTTGGGGTGTCATTTCACATATGCCCATAGCATGTGTGAGCAATATATCATTTAGTGACAACTTTGTGTAAAAAAATAAAAAAAATTTTTTTTTGTCATTATTCAATCGCTTGAGGCAAAAAAATAAAATATTCAATGGGCTCAACATGCCACTTATCAATTTCCTTAGGGTGTCTACTTTCCAAAATGGGGTCATTTGGGGGGGTTTTGTACTGCCCTGCCATTTTAGCACCTCAAGAAATGAGATAGGCAGTCGTAAACTAAAAGCTGCGTAAATTCCAGAAAACGTACCTTAGTTTGTAGATGTGACAACTTTTGCGCAAACCAATAAATATACAATTATTGAATTTTTTTTTACCAAAGACATGTGGCTGAATACATTTTGGCCTAAATGTATGACTAAAATTGAGTTTATTGGATTTTTCTAATAACAAAAAGTAGAAAATATCATTTTTTTTCAAAATTTGCGGTCTTTTTACGTTTATATCGCAAAAAATAAAAATCGCAGAGGCAATCAAATACCATCAAAAGAAAGCTCTATTTGTGGGAAGAAAAGGACGCAAATTTTGTTTGGGTACAACATTGCATGACCGCGCAATTACCAGTTAAAGCAGCGCAGTGCCAAATTGTAAAAAGACCTCTGGTCATTTACCAGCAAAATGGTCCGGTCTGAAGGTGGTTAAACTCCTTTCCGTGAAAAGTTTTATCCCTATTGTGGGGTCACCAGTACGGTATTTGTAAATTGCAATCATATCCCCTCTCAAGCGTCTCTTCTACAGAGAGAATAAGTTCAGTGCTCGCAACCTTTCTTCATAACTTCTATTTCCCTAGACCCTTTATTAGCTTTGTTGACATTCTTTGTATTTGCTTCATTTCCAGTACATCCTTCCCGTGGACTGGTGCCCAGAACTGGATAACATACTGCAGGTGCAGCCGGACCAGTGTCTTGTAGAGTGGGAGAATTATCCCTTTTTATCCCTGGAGTTAATCCCTTTTAATGCATGTCAATATTCTGTTTGCTTTGTTAGCAGCAGCTTTGCATTGCATGCCATTGCTGAGCCTACTAGGACCCCCAGGTCCTTTTCCATCCTAGATTCCCCCAGAGGTTCTCCCCCCAGTGTATAGATTGCATTCATATTTTTGCCACCCAAATGCATTATTTTACATTTCTCAACATTAATCCTAATTTGCCATGCAGTTGCCCACCCTATTAACTTGTTCAGATCTTCTTGCGAGGTTTCCACATTCTGCAGTTTACCCTATCCTCCAGGTCGTTTATGAACAAATTACATAGGATTGGTCCCAGCACAGAACCCTGTGGGGCCCCACTACCCACCCTATCCAAGTATTCCCCATTTATAACCACTCTCTAAACCCTGAATACCCGAAAACCACACCGGTAGACAGTGTGGAATGGCCCTACCTTCTAGGCATTTCATGAGTAAGATCTAAAACACTGTACAAAATTCTGAATATATTTTATTGACTAGATACTGTATATACACTTGATGACGTCATGTACGGTACATTAATTGTATAGAGACATACTCTTAGCCCTTGTACACACAGTCGGACATTCCGACAACAAAATCCGTCAGACAAAATCCGACGGATTTTGTCCGAAACTTGTGTTGCATACACACGGTCGGACAAAGTTGTCAGAAAATCCGATCGTACATAACGTGATGATGTTATTTCGTTACGACGGGACTACGTTCAGGCTAGTAGTCAATTGCTTTGGTCTAGGAATTTGATCTGAGCATGCGTGGCACTTTGTCTGATCGGAATTCTCTACACACAATCGGACAAAGTCCGATCGGATCATGTTGTCGGAAAGTTTTATAGCCCAGCTCTAAAACTTTGTCCGTCGGATATTCCGACGGAAACAGTCCGATGGAGCCCACACACAGTCGGATTATCCGACAACACGGTCTGATCGGACATTTTCCGTCGGAATGTCCGACCGTGTGTACAAGGGTTTATAGTAAATGATCTAAATAAACCATATTTGGATAATTACCGCCCACCACATACCCTCCCCTACTTCTTTTCTCCAAATTCTCTCTACTTTTCTCTTGTCTATTTCCTTACCTCTCAAAAGCAAATAACTCCAGTTGTTCTAATCTGAAACCCCAATACTCCTCAAAGGAGGATATATATACAAATGATATCCAATTACTTGATCCTACTTAAATAAATATGCATGCTATCTAAGCACTACTAATGATCTGATTGTATATGCCCTATAATATATTATTTCCACAAATATCTGCCATGTGTTCAATTGGAGCTGTGACTTCTTATTTGTATTCTCATTTTCCTCTTTCAATAAATTTGATGTATAAAAAAATAAAAAAAATAAAAAATGAAATTGTAAATTGCCAGCAAAGAAAGGTGCATTGACAGCTTCTTAAAAAAAAATCACACAAACCTTAGGGGTCTACTATGTATTTTGGGAAGCTTTGGGGTCCATGTGCCATTTTGTTTTTTAAAGAAGAAAGAGAGAGAGATGTAATTTGCCCACAATTTTCTCATTTGTAAATGTATTTTGTAAAAATCACTTCTCCCCATTGGAAACGTTATTTTTTTTTTTTGCATTGGCACATGTTCTTAAGGGTGGTGCTCCCCCCCCCCCCCCATGCTATTTTTTTTTATTACAAACGTTTTTATTGGTTGTGAAGAAATAAACAGAACAACAGAAGCAGGTACATGACTGCATCAAGGTATAGCACAAAAGAAATACACTTCAGGCAAGCATAGCTGGGACAGCAGCGTACAAGGCAAAATGCAGAACATTCTACAAATAGTACACAAATAGCCTAGTCCGTGCGCACCAGGTGATGCTAATCAAGACCATGTAGGATATTAGTGAGAGGCTAAGTAAAATAATAAACAATAACAAAATAAAGGAACATTGCAATTGCTATTACCGCTGACTTCTCATTCAAACAACGATATGGGCTACAGCTCCGCACCTAAATAGGGGCTAGCTGTGGCCTGGTTCAATGGGCATGGGAGGACAAAACTATCCAGTGGGGCAATCCTGGGGTTCATCAGGTCTGTCCGGACTTTAAATCACCTCCTGCGGGGGGTGTTGGAGAGACGGCCCACCCGCGATACTAGGATATAGAGGCCAATTGGCCCATTTAGCAGTATGAATATGCATAGTATCCATAATTGTATGATGTATCCGTTCCATGAGAAGGATAACATCCATCCTACAGAGGACCTGCGACCAGGAAGTTATCTGCGAGCGCCAATGAAGCGCAATCGTCCAGTGGATAGCGCAGAACAACGTATTGATCAACCTCTGGGTGGAACGAGGAACCCCTGTTATCGGGGCAAACAACAAACAATGTTCAGGTGTTAAGTTAACAATAGATCCCACAATAGAGGATACTGTGGTGCAAGCCTGATCCCAAATACCCTGGAGCTGAGGGCAGTCTCCAAAAGGTATGGAGTAAAGAGCCCGTCTCCGGGCAACCCCGAAAGCAAAGGTCGGAAACCGTGGGGTAAAACCTGTGAATCTTATCCGGGGTAAGGTACCACCGTGTATGTAGCTTCACCACAGTATCCTTTACAGCCATTGACCTGGAGCATCCATGCATATTCAGGAGCATATCCCGCCACTCCTCAGATGAAAACTCTGTGGCCAGATCAGTTTCCCACAAACACATAGCCCTAGATTTCACAGGTAGTTGGGATTCGAGAAGGTGTTTATTTACGGTAGAGATAATACCCCTGTCTCTGGAGTGTCCATAGCATATGGATTCAAATTGAGTATTAGAGGTGGCTTGGGTGAAGCTATAGTGTGATTGAAAAAAGTGGCGAATCTGAAGAAACTTATAAAATTCCCCTCTAGGTACCTCATGCTGTGTCTGGAGTTGCGAGAAGGAGGCGAAGACACCCCCTCGAACACATAGAGCTCGCAGGGTGACCAAAGATTTTCGAATCCACCATCTAAAGGCGACAGGAGATTCAAAAGCAGGGGGAATCTCCTATTGCCCAGAAACAATGCCAAACTGGGTCTATCGGGTCGCAGCCTAAATTTAATGCGGTACAGTGACCAGAGATAAAGGGAGCTACTTACAATATTGTTAAGGGGGGCTAGGTCACTCGGCCTCAGACTCTCCTGCCACAGGATGCCTGGGAGAAAGTATGGTCGCAGCGATTGAGTCTCAAACTGCAACCACGGTATTCCAGCCGTAGGGGCATGCCACTGAGCCGTTTGGGCCAGCCTGGCTGCTAAATAATATAGCCACACGTCTGGAAGGCCCAGGCCACCCTGCAGCAGAGGTCGATGTAGTAGGGCTCTCCCAAGTCTGGGCCTCTTACCCTGCCAAATAAAGGTGTTAATATCACGTTGTAACGCGGTAAGGGACTGGCGAGATACATAAATAGGGAGAGCCCTAAAAAAATACAATAGTTTCGTCAAAATCGACATTTTAATAGCTACCACCCTACCTATTAATGGGATGCGGTAGGTCCACCACAGCCTCAACCACCTCCGAACCATAGTAAAGGCCGGTGGAAAATTGGCACTATAGATTTCTGTCAGAGACGGAGCTAGGTGAACCCCCAGATATTGTAGGGTGCGATTAGAGAGGGAGAGTCCAAAAAAGTTATGAATGTTAGATATTTCTGCGGGGGTAAAGTTGATAGGAAGGGCAGTACACTTAGCTAGATTGACCCCTAATCCCGAAAGCTTCTGGAAGGAGCGCAACAACTCGAGAAGATTGGGGAGTGCTATCAGAGGGTTGGGTAAGAACAGAAGGACATCGTCCGCATATAGGCTAATTTTGTACTCCCCTTCCTCCTTCAAGTACCCTCCTATGTTTGGGTCTGCAATGATAGCCCTGGCCAGGGGCTCCAAAGCCAGGGCAAATATTAGTGGGGAAAGGGGGCAACCCTGTCGGGTGCCCCTGCCTAAAGAGAAAAATTCTGAAGAGCTACCGGGGAGTTTGATCCTAGTCTGGGGCCTATGATACAATGCCCTGAAACCATTCACGAATTCTCCCATGAACCCAAACCTGGCCAGAATCTGATCCAAGTAAGGCCATAAGACACTGTCAAATGCCTTTTGGATATCCAACCCCAAAATCAAAACTTTGCGTGAAAAAAGGTTTACGTCCTGAATGATATTTGTAGCCAATCTGATGTTATCAGTGATCTGCCTATTGGGGATAAAACCAGTTTGTTCTGGGCCCACCAGGGTGCTAATAATAGGGGCCAATCTATTCGCCAAAATCTTTCCTAAAATTTTAATATCATTATTTAAAACCGAAATAGGCCTAAAGTTTTGGGGCAGGGAATGGTCCTTATGAGGTTTGGGGATCAGAGTCATGTTAGCGCGCAGCATCTCGTCGGGGAGAGTCTGCCCTCGTAATGTCTGATTAAAAAGTCTGGTCAACTTTGGGGCCAGGATCTGGGAAAACTTCTTATAATATAGGGAGGTATAACCGTCTGGGCCAGGGGCTGTAGAAGATTTAAGAGTCTTAATAGTGGCTATTACCTCTTGGTCAGTGCATGGGGCGTTTAATGCGTTTAGTTGTGATTCCGAGAGAGATGGGAAATGGATAGAATCCAACCAATGACCCATGTTGTTGGGCATGGGCTGCGAGGGGGGGGGGGGGGGTAACAGGTCTCGGTAGAAGGAGGAAAAAATGTTTAACACTTCATTAGGGTGAGAGACCATATGACCGGAGCTATTTCTCAATTTGTAGACATGAGCAGGTTGTAGGGCTGGTGCAGTTTGCGAGAGAACATGCCTGAAGCAGTATTACTGTGTAGTAAAAACCTAGCTTTGGACCAGCGAAGCGACTTCTCCATGCGCTCCGAGAGGATAGTGTCCAATTCGGTTCTTTTTTGATTAATCAGAAGGAGGGTATCTGGAGAATGTGTTTGTGCATGGGTCTGGTAAAAAGCACGGAGATCGCGTGTAAGAGACTGGATCCTAGCATTGTTCTGTTTCTTTCTAGTGACTGCAATCTCAATTAAGTGGCCACGAAGAACCGCTTTTATGGGCAGTCCAAAGGACCTGGGGGGAAATGTCAGGAGTGTCATTAATATCAAAGTAGTCTGTTAAGTGGCCCTCAATCAAAGCATAGGTAGCAGGGTCCGACAGCAGGGAGTCATTCATCCTCCAGGACGCAAGAGAAGGGGAAAGACCCACATGTGAGGTATGGAAGGCCACAACTTGATGATCAGACCAGGGACATGGGTGGATAGTGGTGAGTGAAGAATTGGCTAACAAAACCGGAGATGCAAAAATGTAGTCTAATCTAGCGTAACTATCATGAGGGTGAGAGTAGTGCGTATATTCCTTGACGCCAATGTTCAGGGCCCTCCAGGTGTCAATGAGTTGTAGTCTGTCAAATGATTTAGTGAGAAATTTAGGAAACGCCTTAGCGCTATGTGAGGTTTTGCTCCTATCCTCTGCAGGATTAGCTACCAAATTAAAATCCCCCCCCCCCCACAATTAGGTGGGGAGAGATGTATCTATCAAGAGTTCGTAGGAATAAATGATAGAAGGCGCCCTGCGCCGTATTCGGGGCGTATAAATTAGCAATCGTAACCACCTTACCCAGTAACATACCCTGAACAATAAGAAATCTACTATCCTGGTCTTTATACACATGAGAAGGTTCAAACTGAACAGTATTACGAACAAAGATTGCTACTCCTCTGGCCCTGGACTCAAAAGTAGTAATGTAGTGCAGTTTGAATGATTTATCAAAAAATGTAGGGCAGGCCCCCGAGGAAAAATGCGTCTCCTGCAGTAGGATGATATCTGCACCAATGTGCTTATAATAGCGAAAGGCCTTCCTCCGTTTGTGAGGGGAGTTAAAGCCCCTCACATTATGTGAAATAATACGGAGACTCATGTAATCAAATTTTTAGTTGCTTTCGCACACATGATCTATAAGGTGAGCTAGATTCCCTATACCAGAGTCCAGCACCAGAGGAGCTCCCAGCAACCAATACAAGGCCTAAATTAGTGTGTGTAAGGCCGTCAGGAGATCCATCGCTAACAGGAAATCCATCAACCCCAAGTGTACACTCCCATAGATAAAAGTCAGTAGTGAAGTCAGCAGAACAAAAAAACAAAAAAGCAAAAAGAAAACTTAACACTCTATGGAGTCTGGGTGGAAAATCCAGCCAGACCAGGAACAATTTGTAAATAACGGGCCTTTCGACCCAACTGCCACCTGCTCCACACATACCCCACAACAGAGGTGGAAAGTTAAAAATATGGTAGGGTGGGTACAGTCCACCGATACAGTGCCCAGAGTCCAGGAACCGGGAACGTGTGGGGAATGGTGTACAAGTATGGAAGGGGGGGAGCGCTGCTCCAAATGTCAGAGGAGAGGAGACTAAAGAGAAAAACCGCAATAACAAAAACGCTCCTCTCATCCTCCGGGGACATGGAGAAACCAAAGGGAAAATGAGCCGTGTCCACGCGGGGTATTTGGGGGTGGGAACTCAGGTAAGTTGGAAGTAACCCGAAAGCAGTCCAGGGATAGCCGTCTTAGTGAAATTTTTGGACAGGAGTCCGAGCAATCAGACATCAGGTAATGACTGTAGTCTGCAAGAACGTCTGTCCCTCTGAGGCGATGGCGTGGCCCAAATGGGGGTTGGACGTGGTGTTGCCGGGTGTTGGGGTGTTTGTTGTCGCTCCAAGAGTCCCAGCTTCACTAAAATTTCTTTGCCTTCCGTGACTGTAGTGGCGATGTGAGTGGAACCATTGTGTGGTACGATCAACTTAAACAGGAAGCCCCAACGGTAACGTATCTGAGCTGTCTGCAGGGTAGAGGTAATGTCCTTCATCCTTCTTCGCTTCTCCAGCGTAGCTGGTGCAACATCAGGGTAGATCTGTACGGAGGCCCCATCCAGTTGAATGCGCGGCGTGTTACGCGAGGCACGGAGGATTTCCTCTTTTATGAGAAAGTCTTTAAGGCATAACACGATATCCCTGGGAGGTTTTTCAGGGGGAGGTTTAGGCCTCAGTGCCCGGTGCAGGTGATCACATGTAAAGGCTTCCCTGGGTTGATTCAGAAGCAGGAGTTGAAACAGACGAACGATCGTAGCGGGGAGGTCGGTCACCGATTCGGGGATCCCCCGCACCCAAACGTTATTCCTCCTGTTGCGGTTGACCAGGTCCTCCAGGTGGTTTTGAAGCTGAACGACCGTATCCCCCAGCAACTCATGGTCCTTTCGGAAATCCGAATAGGCCAGGTGGAGCTCGTCATGTTTCACCTCAAGGAGATCCGTCCTACTTCCCAGGGCCGCCATCTCCTGTGATAACACGCTTGTGGACTTGTGCAGTTCCGCCTGGAACTTCCTAGCTAGCCTGTCATACATGTTGGCCAGGCTGTCCTCTAAGTCCGCCTTGGTTAAATGAGCATCCCCCGTACCTTTAGGTGAGCCCGCCGGCCGTGGAGGCCCGGGCGCCATCTTGGGACATTTCTTGTCGGTCCGTGGCCCGCAGAAGATAGGCTGTCAGAGAGCGTTGAGCGGTTTTCCGCTTGCCATTCTTGGACGTCGGCATGCACGAGTGGTCCCGCAGGAGAGTGGTGTTATTCACGGACCGGTAGACGGTCCGAATCGTCCTGGGGAGTGTTAATTATTCTCCGTTGTCCTGGGAGCTCCGAGTCTTAGCTGCTAACTCGGTCCTCGCCATGCATGCGCCCCCCCCCATGCTATTTTTTGACACCCCTTACCTATTAACCCATAAAATTTGCATTTTTAATTTGACAGATTCTGCTCTGATTGATTTCCATGGGGTTTATTTCAATGGCGTTTGAGTTAGGCACCCAAACTTCTTTGACGTTCCATAAACCCCTGGTTAACTGAACCCAGGGTAGGTTGGCTCATCGCTGGTCCACATGCCAAAAAAAAGTATTTTTTTCAACACACTGCAACATAGCACATATATTTTCTGATGAATGAGTTGTAGTGCACTAAGAACAGCTGCATTGTTTATTGTGTGAATCAGACTTGGGGGTCCTTTAGAAATTCCTAGGAGCCCCCTAATTAACTAATTCCCTACCTATACCCATTCCCTCCTCTCCTTATGCCTCATTGACCCTCTTCTAACCCCTATACCTTCATCCCCCTCCCTTTTGTTCTTCCCCCTCCTACTTTTCTTATATTCCCTATAGGAAACCTCAGTAGCACATAAGCCCTTTCATACCATTCCTGATACACCCACCTGCATTCTTGCACATGCATCTGCATATGCATTGGTAGCTGGAGACTACCTTGTGTTAACATGTGTGGGACTCCCCATGCAACCCACCTCATCATGACTGAGCAAAGCCAAATCTTTACATTTATGAATACCTGTTAATGTTTATATTTGACTTGCTACATACTTGTTGCATTTGTGAGATCAGGCACTGATGATGGACATGAAGGCCTGGCTCACAGTCTCTGCTCTAATTCATCCCATCCGGTTGAGGTCAGGACTCTGTGCAGGCCAGTCAAGTTCCTCCACCCCAAACGCACTCATCCATGTCTTATTGTTCTTCCTTTGTCCACTGCTCCAAATCATTTGGTGGAGGGGAATTATGGTGTGGAGTTGTTTTTCAGGGATTGGGCTTGGCTTAGTTCCAGTGAAGGGAATTCTTAAGGCATCAGCATACCAAGAAATTTTGGACAATTTCATGCTCCCAACATTGTGGGAACAGTTTGGGGATGGCCCCTCTCTGTTCCAATAAGACTGCGCACCAGTGCACAAAGCAAGGTACAAAAAGACATGGATGAGCAGGTTTGGGGTGTAGGAACTTGACTGGCCTGCACAGAGTTCTAAGCCCAACCCAATAGAACACCTTTGGGGTAAATTAGAGTGGAGACCGCCAGCCAGGCCTTCTCATCCACATCAGTGCTTGACCTCACAAATGCGCTTCTTAAAGAATGGTCAAACATTCCCATAGACACACTCCTTAACCTTGTGGAGAGCCTTCCCAGAAGAGTTGAAGCTGTTATAGCTACAAAGGGTGGGCCAACTTAATATTAAACTATACAGACTAAGACTAGAATACCATTAAAGTTCATGTGTGTGTAAAGCAGTGTTTCTCAAATCCAGTCTTCAGGCCCCCCCCAACAGGTCATGTTTTCAGGTTTTCCATTATTTTTCACAGGTGATTTGATCAGTTTCACTGCCTTAGCAATTACCACAGCCGTTTCATCTGAGGGAAATCCTGAAAACATGACCTGTTGGGGGGGCCTGAGGACTGGATTTGAGAAACACTGGTGTAAAGGTAGGTGTCCCAACACTTTTGGTAATATAGTGTATGTTCTTCATAATGTATGTTGGTTTTACATCTCAGATATTATTGCACTTTTTACTTTTTTCTTCTAAATTTGCACACTTGGATGTCTCTGCATCAAAATGCCTCTGAACGATTTTGCAAAATGATTTGGATTTAAAGGACCAGTGGATTTCTCAAATTTATCTAATAAACTCTTTGTAAAACATCCACCCCATCCAGCTGCTTAGAAACAATATTCTAGATTGTCCAATTTATTCTACATGTACTAACGGCCCTTACCTGCCAGGGGCTTTAATGAATGCTCTCTTATTCCATGGCATAAAATGATTAAGTTAATTGTGTCCCAGGATTCTGCCACTCTGCATATATTATCTACGCAATGCTCATGAGAAGGATTAAGTCTTGAGAGGATGGATAGTTTTGCATATTTTATGGGAGAATCTTCTAATTTTTTTTTTTTTTTTTTGGGGGAAAATTAAATGATCATTAAGCCTGTTAAATAAAATGGCACAAAAAAGGACACCGTTTAAAATGACAGTTGAATCATCTGATATGACATCCTGACTAACTGATACAAAGGGACTCCAGGCAACATTTAGGCGAGCAAGGAGTGGAATTTGTTAATGATCCAGATTTTCACATGTAATTCTCTCTTTTGACCGTGAAAAGAATCGCTACATGTACTGTGTTGTTTCAAAGAATAGATAAAGAATATGGGGGTTGGTTGATTCATTTTGATTCTGGCTTTGGTTGACATCAGATACAAAATTAGGATTATGGAAATATTAACAAAATATAAACCTCCTTTGACTCTGATCAAGTATAGAAGGAAGTCCTATACATGCTTCCTATGATTCAGATGTGTTTAGGCAACAGTAGACGATTTGTACTCCATTTGAAGTTATCTCAGAGGCTTTACATGGACAAAGTGATGGAGAAGGTCAGCTTTGCAAGATACCTACTCAAGCAAACAGGAAGTATGCTGTGCCTTTGTTAGACACCTCTAAGCCCATACCACAGCTAGCATACTATACCCATGTGTTCTAGTCTGGAGGTGGGACTATTATCATCCTTATGTTCCATTTGTAAATGCCATTGCCGAGATGTGATATGCAAGCCAAGAGATTACCATTGTGCTACAATTACTTACCACATCAGTAAACTCATCAACTTTTTCAAACTTTTTTTTTTTTTTTGGAAAATGTGAGGAAGTTATAAATCCTGTGTCCACACTGGAGAAATTTCCCCTTGTTCTAATCAGGATTGATTACACAGATTTTAGAGGAATCTGTCTCCTGAAGAAGTGGACATTAATCCATGAAACACGTAGAGTTTACTACCTCCTCCACTGGATTTCAGACCTATCAACATAAATGCATATATAGATAATAAAATGGTAGACAGTGGGGTTCATTTACTAAAACTGGAGTATGCAAAATCTAGTACAGCTCTGCATGGAAACCAATCAGCTTCCATTTTTTTTTTGTCAAAGCCTAATTGGACCTGCTGAAGTTAGAATCTGTTTGGCTGCCATACACAGCTACACTCGTTTTTGAGTGCTCCAATTTTGATAAATCTACCCCAGATTGTTTGATATTATTTTTAGGAGAGTAAGGCTTGGAGGCGGTATTTTGAGCATAATTTGTATGTAAGGGATATCCCATTTTTACTGTTTTTTTTTTTTTGTTATAAAAACTATTGCTTTATATGAAAAAAAAATCTTTGTATGGTGTATGATGGATATGTACTGTATAGTACCATGAAAAGCCTATTTTCTTTATCCTTTTTTGTGCCTTTTTGTGTGGTCACTTGGACAGGAAGTTAGAATAGAACTTTCCAACAGGGACATAGGCATAGAACTGAGTAATAGAGTAGGGAAGGTTTAGAAACGATTTCAGGTTTTTACTGTTGGCTGTGCCTATAGTAAAATGTTTTCCTCTCCCTGCTTTGGTCACTGAGATACAAAGTTAGAAATCTCACTAATGAAGAGAGAAAAAGCAATCAAACCTAATAGGTATTTTAACTCTCTATAAAAACCCCATTCCACGTCAAGTTTTTGTCACTATCTGTTACCCATTGGAGAGAATTCAAATTAAGAATATCTATGAGACTCAGTCATACCATGTGGATTTATGGTAACATGTACAAAGTATGTAAATGCAAAACGTTTTTTGCTTTAGATGTGTTGTTTGAAGAGTTTTTATTGCTGTCTGTGTTCTCAGGAAGAAGTGTCACCTCTCTGTCTAGGGAAAATTCTACATTTTAAAGTTGTCACCAGAACTTGAAGTGATTTTAAATTATTCAATGGGGACATTGGATCAAGAGAGAACTAAGGAAATGGTTATGTCCCCACAGCATGGCACTGCGGACATCAATTAGTAAACTGTGCCATGTCCTAATATTGAACATAATTGATTTACACAGAGAAGGACTTTGTAGGCACCAAAATTATAGATTGTTTTAACATAGTTTAGCTTTAGTCAACATAGACATTTGTTAAAAAAGAACATTTAACATACATATACGTAATGAACAGCATACAAAACAGCTGATGTAATACCCAACCTTAGATAGAATCTGTAATATAAAAAAGAAAAGTTTGGGACTTTATATGAGGCAATGTCCCAGTCATATGTCTACATCCCTGTCAGTATGAATAAAAGGGAAAAAGGGGGAACTGGCAGTTTATATGAAGTACGTGGTTGCAAAACAGTAGGTTAGTAAAAAATATTTATTGGCACATATAATATATAATATATACAATCCTTACACAGGTCTGAATCAAGGTACAATTGTACATAATAGTAATAGTATTAAATAAAATATATATTGTATGGAATTCATGCAAAAACCCTGAAACACATGATACATGCAGAAAAGTTCCATAAAACACCTGTAAAAGATATGGTAATATTGAACACAGCATCTGATAGCGTGATGCTTTTCGTGGCCACTCTTCAGGAGCAAGCATGTGTTAAGTATCTGCAATAAATCACATGGGTTCCTAAATCGTCTAGCATGGTAAAAGGACATACAATATGATATGAAAACAAAAATGGTAAAAGGACCCCCCTATATTACTTACAAAATGTATTAGTATGTTGGTGGTAAGAGTTGTTTGCCCCCTGGAGGTATAATTTCCAGGAATTGAGTTAGTGTGTTACACGACAGAGAGCCAGCACAAACAATGGCCAAGCTGGATGTGTATCCCCCCAGAGGGCATACAACTCTTAACACCTTACCACCAACATACCGTCAAGCTATCTGATGTCGTGTTCAATATTATCATACTTTTTACAGGTGTTTTATGGAACTTTTCAACATGTATCATGTATTCCAAGATTTTTTCATGAATTCCATACAATAATGTAATTTATAATTCTATGATCTTTATCCAACAACAATGACCGGAATTAGAGAGAATACAGGTCGTCTAGCTATTATTTTGTAATATGTGTATGAATTTTATTTTATTTAATACTATTACTGTTATGTACAATTGCACCTTGATGCAGACCTATGTAAGTATTGTATATATTATAAATATAATTTTTTACCAACGTATTGTTTTGCAACCGTGTACTTCATATAACATTCCACTTCCACCTTTTTCCCATTCGTTTAGATTAAATCTGGGCAATTGCTATCCCTATTGGTAATTGTGCACTAAAATTCCTCAAAGTAAATAATGGTCGTGGAATGCCACAGTCTGGGATGGGTAAGTCCAGCTCTAGATCCAGCTCAACATGTTTCACGTCTAACGTGCTTCTTCAGGAGATTTATTAAAATCATCAAGGTTGGTGAAATACAAAAAGGAAAACCAGTAAGCACAAACAGGTGAGCAAAAAGGCCAACGACTAAAAAGGTATGTGTATCGGTCATCAAATATATAACATTAAAGTTAGTGTTGTAAATTGCAAATGTAGGCATGACTTGTAGTGATGGACGAACTTCCGACGGGACGTTTCGCGAACGCGAAATGCGAACGGACCCAAACGTTCGCGAAACCGACCGTTCGCCGCGGGCCCCATTGACTTCAATGGGAGGCGAACTTTGCAAACCTTCATGTCGAATTTGCGGCCACGTGGTAATTATTAGGGGGTAAAACGTAGTCCCACCATCTGGACAATGACATAATACATGTATGAGGTGAATTTGGGATCGATAACTACAAGCATTTTTATTTTATTTGGGAAATTGTTCTAACAATTCAGGACTATGGAGCTAATGAAGGCAATGGAGGAGAGGGAAGGTCAGGGACCAGGGTAGGCAAAGAAGAGGGTGCAGGAGATGATCACCAGCAGCGTGACATACCGGAATGACACATGCACCGTGATAGAGGCATCTGACAGCAGCACCGTAATACAGAGCACTGACAGCAGCACCGTGACATACAGCGCTGACAGCAGCACCGTGACATACAGCGCTGACAGCAGCACCGTGACATACAGCGCTGACAGCAGCACCGTGACATACAGCGCTGACAGCAGCACCGTGACATACAGCGCTGACAGCAGCACCGTGACATACAGCGCTGACAGCAGCACCGTGACATACAGCGCTGACAGCAGCACCGTGACATACAGCGCTGACAGCAGCACCGTGACATACAGCGCTGACAGCAGCACCGTGACATACAGCGCTGACAGCAGCACCGTGACATACAGCACTGACAGCAGCACCGTAAGCAGCCCCAGGAGGAAGTCAGCACAGCACAGGGATGGTGTGATCCCCTCATAATAAGAACCCCCAGGAGGAAGTCAGCACAGCACAGGGATAGTGTGATCCCTTCATAATAAGAACCCCCAGGAGGAAGTCAGCACAGCACAGGGATATCATAAGCAGCCCCAGTAGAAATATGACACCGCTCAACCTCTTCAAAGAGGAGGGTAGGGGCATATAGTACGGTGTGCTTTTTTGGGTCAAGGAAGTGAGCCAAATGAATTAAGAAGGTCTGTGTGCTTGATTAAAAAAATAGTTTATAGACATATACATGGTCTACTGGTCACATGTGTTGAATTCCTCCGAGATCCATGCCTCATTCATTTTTAGAAATGTGAGGTAGTTAACACTGTGGTGAGCTAGGCGAGTACGCTTATCGGTCACAATCCCCCCTGCTGCGCTGAACGTCCTTTCGGACAGGACACTGGATGAGGGGCAAGCCAACAGTTCGATTGCAAATTGGGCAAGCTCTGGCCAGAGGTCAAGCCTGCCCACCCAGTAGTCTAGGGGTTCATCACTCCTCAGAGCGTCCACATCGGCCGTTAACCCAATGTAGTCGGACACCTGACGGTCTAGGCGTTCCCTGATGCTGGATCCGGATGACACCTGTCGATGGGTCGGCTGAAAGAATGACCTCATATCCGAAGTCACCAACACATCTTCAAACCGGCCTCTTCTTGCAGGCGCTGTTGGATTGGTACCCGCAAATCCTTCTCTGGGAGTGGGAATTGCTCCTCTGCCAGCGCACGCAAAAGCAGAATGCAGCATTTCTCGAAGCAAGGCCTGGAAGTGCTGCATTCTGACAGCCCTCTGCGACGGCGGTAACATTTCCGCCATTTTGTGTTTGTACCGGGGGTCTAAGTACGTTGCCACCCAGTACTGGTCCTTGACCCTCATGCTTTTTATACGGGGGTCCCTATTAAAACACTGGAGCATGAAGGCCCCCATTTGCACTAAAGTGGAAGCGGTGTGGTGGCCTGGCTCCTGCTCATCATCCAGGATAATGTCGTCCTCTTCATTCTCCTCTCCCCATCCTCGCACAACAGGGATCCCAGAAAGGTTTAAAGCATGCTCTTCTTGCTCCTGCTCATCCGCCCCGGCACCATCCTCCTCTGACTCCTCATCAGACTCCTGTTGTTGACTTGTCTCAGATAGAGTAGCCCCCCCTGGGAATTCATCCAGCATTGCGACTTCCTCATCTTCCCGCTCCTGCTCCTCCACAGCCTGATCAATGACACGACGCAATGCACGCTCCAGAAAGAAGGCATAAGGTACCATGTCACTGATGGCGCCATGGCTGCGACTGACCAGTTTGGTGATCTCCTCAAATGGCCGCAGAAGTCTGCATGTGTCGCGCATGAGCAGCCACTGGCGCGGTGAAAAAAAACCCAGCTCCCCAGAACCGTTTCTTTCGCAGAGTTCATACAGGTAGACGTTAACTGCACGTTTCTGCTGGAGCAGCCTATCAAGCATATAGAAGGTTGAGTTCCATCGCGTCGGGCAATCGCAAATAAGACGTCTGACCGGCAGATGGTGTCGCCGCTGAATGTCAGCAAGGCGAGCCATGGCCGTGTAAGATCTTCTGAAATGGGCCGAGATTTTCCTTGCCTGCCGCAAGATGTCCTGGACCCCAGGGTATTTGACAAGGAATCGCTGCACGACCAAGTTTAAGACGTGTGCCATGCACGGCACGTGCGTGATTTTGCCCTGTTTCAATGCGCTAAGCAGATTGGCACCGTTGTCACACACCACTTTACCAACTGTCAAATTGAGCGGTGTTAGCCACTCATCTGCCTGTGAACGCAAAGCTGAAAGGAGTGCCGGGCCAGTGTGGCTCTTTGCTTCCAGGCACAACAGACGCAGCACGGCATGGCAACGTCTCACCTGGCATGTGGAATAGGTTCTGGGGAGCTTGGGCGGTGCAGTGGAAGAGACGCTAGCAGCGGAAAAGGAGGAGGCAGCTGAGGAGGAGAGGGAGGAGGATGGAGTAGGAGGAGGAGAAGAAGAGTCAGGCCTGCATGCAATCCGTGGCGGTAAAACCAAATCTACACGGGTGCCACGGGTTACATGCTTGACGGCCGTCAGAAGGTTCACCCAGTGGGCAGTAAAACTGATATACCTTCCCTGCCCGTGTTTGCTAGACCACGTGTCTGTGGTCAGATGTATCTTGGCACCGACACTGTGTGCCAGAGATACATTCACTTGCCGCTGAACATGGCCATATAGCTCTGGGATGCCCTTCTCTGAGAAATACTTCCTTCCTGGGACCTTCCATTGTGGTGTTCCAATGGCCACAAATTTGCGAAAGGCCTCCGAGTCCACCAGTTTATATGGCAGTAGTTGGCGGGCTATGAGTTCTGACAAGCCAGCCGCCAACCGTTGGGCAAGAGGGTTATCCGGCATCATCATTTTTTTACGCTCAAACATTAGGCCCACGGAAGCCTGCCTTTTTGCAGAAAAATGTGAGCTTGGCGTGATGGAAGGTGGAGTGGAGGACAATTGTGAGGAGAGAGGAGAAGGAGAAGTAGAAGACGAGGCTGGACGGTGAGAGCCTGCAGTGTGGCTTTGTGTGTTCCGTTGCTCCCACTGGGCTCGGTGATGGCTGCTCATGTGCCTTCTTAAGGCGGTCGTCCCTAGGTGAGTATTGGGCTTACCGCGACTAACGCGTTGACTGCAAAGATTGCAGATGGCAACGCTATTGTCAGCAGCGGACACGTTAAAAAAAGCCCACACTGCGGAGCCATGTGCCGGTGTCCTGGGAGCGCCAGATGTGACCGTACATGGTCGATGACTCGCTCCTGATACATTTGCAGTCTGCTTTGTCCCTGCTGTGCAATGTAAGTCATTGCTGCTTCTCCTCCCTATCTGCTGGTCCATATCTCCCTCTGAACTCCCCTCCTCTTCCTCTCTTGTGGGCACCCACGTGACATCACTAGACACGTCATCATCAACGTCACCTTCCCCACCGCTATAAGTAGAGATCTCGGAGTAGGCAGCAACACCGGGGACCAACCTCCTCCTTGGGCTGATCTGGGTACTGGCGTCAGACTGCTGAGTAGCGCTTGTTGCTACCTCCTCTTCCTGATCCAATACCAAGAGTGGCTGCGCATCAGAAATGTCCTCTTGATATGGATCGGAAAATAATTCCAGTGACTCAAGCGGAAGGTATGTGGTGGTGGTGGTGGTGGTCGTGTTGTTGGTGGTAGTGTCTTTGGGGGTGCACATAGCAGAGAGTGAAGAAGAGGGTGCAGATCGAGAGGATGAGGAGGGTGCAGAAGAGTAAGGCTGAGCGAGCCACTCAACCAAGTCTGGTGCATCCTTTAAAGTAATTGAACGCACCTTCTGCAACTTCCCACTTTGGCTCAAGCCTGTTGCTCCTGCCCTACCCCTACCACCCCTGCGGAAGGGCCTGCCTCTTCCTCTGCATGTCATTTTTTAAATGACCCTGTGACAAAACTCTTAGTCCCTATACCGCTGAAGGACTGCTGCAGTATAGGTGAGCGGTCAGCAGTGGTGCACGTCAACCCTATCTATTGTGGACCTATAGCGGTCCTTACAGAACAGCAGACTGTACCGCACTCAAGCCTATGTACCGTAGCACCCTATACCAAGTTACCAGTCCTTATAAGAACTTTTGTGGACCAAGCAGGTTGTGTATTAGTGTTTAGCAGACTGTACGTCAGTCCCTATACCGCTGAAGGACTGCTGCAGTATAGGGCAGCGGTCAGCAGTGGTGCACGTCAACCCTATCTATTGTGGACCGATAGCGGTCCTTACAGAACAGCAGACTGTATCGCACTCAAGCCTATGTACCGTAGCACCCTATACCAAGTTACCAGTCCTTATAAGAACTTTTGTGGACCAAGCAGGTTGTGTATTAGTGTTTAGCAGACTGTACGTCAGTCCCTATACCGCTGAAGGACTGCTGCAGTATAGGGCAGCGGTCAGCAGTGGTGCACGTCAACCCTATCTATTGTGGACCGATAGCGGTCCTTACAGAACAGCAGACTGTACCGCACTCAAGCCTATGTACCGTAGCACCCTATACCAAGTTACCAGTCCTTATAAGAACTTTTGTGGAACAAGCAGGTTGTGTGTTAGTGATTAGCAGACTGTACGTCAGTCCCTATACCGCTGAAGGACTGCTGCAGTATAGGTGAGCGGTCAGCAGTGGTGCACGTCAACCCTATCTATTGTGGACCGATAGCGGTCCTTACAGAACAGCAGACTGTACCGCACTCAAGCCTATGTACCGTAGCACCCTATACCAAGTTACCAGTCCTTATAAGAACTTTTGTGGACCAAGCAGGTTGTGTATTAGTGTTTAGCAGACTGTACGTCAGTCCCTATACCGCTGAAGGACTGCTGCAGTATAGGGCAGCGGTCAGCAGTGGTGCACGTCAACCCTATCTATTGTGGACCGATAGCGGTCCTTACAGAACAGCAGACTGTACCGCACTCAAGCCTATGTACCGTAGCACCCTATACCAAGTTACCAGTCCTTATAAGAACTTTTGTGGACCAAGCAGGTTGTGTATTAGTGTTTAGCAGACTGTACGTCAGTCCCTATACCGCTGAAGGACTGCTGCAGTATAGGGCAGCGGTCAGCAGTGGTGCACGTCAACCCTATCTATTGTGGACCGATAGCGGTCCTTACAGAACAGCAGACTGTACCGCACTCAAGCCTATGTACCGTAGCACCCTATACCAAGTTACCAGTCCTTATAAGAACTTTTGTGGAACAAGCAGGTTGTGTGTTAGTGATTAGCAGACTGTACGTCAGTCCCTATACCGCTGAAGGACTGCTGCAGTATAGGGCAGCGGTCAGCAGTGGTGCACGTCAACCCTATCTATTGTGGACCGATAGCGGTCCTTACAGAACAGCAGACTGTACCGCACTCAAGCCTATGTACCGTAGCACCCTATACCAAGTTACCAGTCCTTATAAGAACTTTTGTGGAACAAGCAGGTTGTGTGTTAGTGATTAGCAGACTGTACGTCAGTCCCTATACCGCTGAAGGACTGCTGCAGTATAGGGCAGCGGTCAGCAGTGGTGCACGTCAACCCTATCTATTGTGGACCGATAGCGGTCCTTACAGAACAGCAGACTGTACCGCACTCAAGCCTATGTACCGTAGCACCCTATACCAAGTTACCAGTCCTTATAAGAACTTTTGTGGACCAAGCAGGTTGTGTATTAGTGTTTAGCAGACTGTACGTCAGTCCCTATACCGCTGAAGGACTGCTGCAGTATAGGGCAGCGGTCAGCAGTGGTGCACGTCAACCCTATCTATTGTGGACCGATAGCGGTCCTTACAGAACAGCAGACTGTACCGCACTCAAGCCTATGTACCGTAGCACCCTATACCAAGTTACCAGTCCTTATAAGAACTTTTGTGGAACAAGCAGGTTGTGTGTTAGTGATTAGCAGACTGTACGTCAGTCCCTATACCGCTGAAGGACTGCTGCAGTATAGGGCAGCGGTCAGCAGTGGTGCACGTCAACCCTATCTATTGTGGACCGATAGCGGTCCTTACAGAACAGCAGACTGTACCGCACTCAAGCCTATGTACCGTAGCACCCTATACCAAGTTACCAGTCCTTATAAGAACTTTTGTGGAACAAGTGAGTTGTGAATGTTTAGCAGACTGCAGCAGAAGGGCAGCAGTCAAGTATAATATCCTTTCTATATTTGGAAGAAAGAATATTATACATGTACAAGCCTATTACTGTACCACTGATACCAGTCCTGAAAAGAACCTTTGTGGAACTAATAATAACAGCAAGTCTTTAAAATTACCCTCACTGCCTGACAACACTGCTTCCTTCCTGTCCCTATACAAATTGGCAAAAAAAGAGAACGATTAGTGGTTACTGGAACAGCTCTTTTGTGGACCTTGATAGTAACAGCTAATGATGATGATGATGATGATGATGATGAAAGACTAATCTGGCTGTCCCTGTAGCATACACCGTCCTTTCCCTTTCTCTAAACTAACAAAAGACACTCAGGCTGCTGCAAGAATCAGCAGCACAGCAAACCTATCAACACCTAACACCTATACCAGTCCTGAAAAGAACTTTTGTGTACCAAATAGCTAGTGGTTTATCTCTCCCTACTCCACACAGGAACCTGTCCCTATCTTAACAGAAGAAAGAATGTAAAATGGCCACCGGATCGGGTGTATTTATAGGTTAGGGGGAATGTACAAGTGTCCATGTGCTGTCATGTCTCAATTGGCTGTCCTGTATCACATGATAAACGTGTCACCAAAGGTTAAAGTTCTTGTATACATTAAACACGTAAGTCCGCCGCGGCGAACGACGGAAAAAGGCGTTCGAACGTGCGGACCGCGAATGTCGGAAATTCGCCGCGAAACGACCGCCGGGCGAACCGTTCGGCCATCACTAATGACTTGGGTAAATGGAAAGCAGAGGAGACCGTGATCGCATTAACAACCCCAAAGAGTAGGTATGGGGACACATCTAAGGGCAACAGAGAGGCAGATATTTAGAATATAGTGAATTGGCTATACATAACAAAAAGCCATAATCATCAAAGTAGTGACTTACATAGTATGGTAATAGCTCACGTGTTAGTTTCAGTAGGAATAATCAGCTCTTCGCCAAAGGCATTGATACAGCAAGCAGGTATATCTGTAATTGGAAACGTGTATGTGTAAAGGGAGCCTTCCCAATATCAACCACATACTAGAGTTCCAAGGAAAACAACAGGCTATGTCGTCAGCCATTGTTCAATAGGAATCTAGGGAGCTCACCTAAAGCCCCGTACACACGAGAGGACTTATGTCCGACAGACTTCCGAAGGAGTTCCGTCGGAGTTCTGCTGGAATTCCGACGGAGTTCTGACAGACTTTTCGGCTGAGCGGACTTGGCCACACACGATCACACTAAACTCAGACGGATTCGAACGTGATGACGTACGACTCGGCTCGAATAAGGAAGTTCATAGCCAGTAGCCAATAGCTGCCCTAGCGTTGGTTTTAGTCCGTCGGAGTAGCATACACACGAGCGGATTTTTCGAAGGGGACCGGGTCCGGCGGAGTTCCTTCGGAAAAATTTGAAGCATGTTCCATATTCTAAAGTCCTTCGGACTTTGGCGAGTCAAAAGTCCGTTGCAGCCCACACACGATCAGATAGTCTGACGGACTCAGTCCTTCGGACTTTGGATGTTGAAAAGTCCGCTCGTGTGTACGCGGCATTAGAGTATTAATAATGATGAACCGGCTCAACTTTTCCAATGGTACTGTGTATAACCTCAGGGTGGTCCTAAGTAAAGAAAGTTAGGGTCAATCTCTCCAAAGGAACATAGACAATAGAGGTTTTAACCCCTTCCATCCTGAAAAAATGTTTTGGCTATGCGTACACTTTAACAATTGATGGCTTTTTTTACAAAGAAAAGGAAACCCAACATGTGGCAGGGAATAATGAGGACACTATTACTACATTTTTTTTTTTTACTTTTCCAAAAACATTTTTATTAAAGATAGAAGGTAATTTTCAGTGTTGCAAACAATTAGAAAAAAAAGACTGAATGCTTAACTGGAGTTTGTTCCAACCTCTGTGCACCTCTGTGCACATTGTCTAACAAGAGTAAACAAGTTAGCATTAGAAGGAATCTCTGGGGGTAAACATTTACAGGAAGTTCAAGTTAAGCATGGTATTTCAATAGAATTTTGATCAGAGTTTGTATACATATGTATACATACCATAAATCCAGTAAAAAAAGGTTCTATACTTCCAAATATGGGAAGTTAAAGTGGTTGTAAAGCCTCAAGGTTTTTCACCTTAATGCATTCTATGTATTAAGGTGAAAACCTTCTGTGCTGCAGCTTCCCTCAGACCCCCCCTCCTTTTTCTTAACTGAGCTTAATCGGATCCAGTGATATTCACGAGTGGAGCTGCTCCAGCTGCTGCCTCTCTCCTCATTGGACAAATCGATAGCAGCAGGAACCATTGGCTCCCGATGCTGTCAATCAAATCCAATGACTCGGGAGCGGGGGGTGGGGTTGATTCCCGCTGTCTGTGTCAATGGATGCAGCAGTGGAATTTGCGAGTGAGACTGCACGAGTGCCCCCAGGGAAAGTGGCTTTCCATGGGAGCACCAGATGAAGAGGAGGAGCCTGGAGCTCCAGAGGAATCCCAGAAGAAGAGGATCAGGGCTGCTCTGTAAAAAACGATTGCACAGAGTAGGAAAGTATAGGCATGTTTGTTATTTTTATTTTAAAAAAAAACAAAAAACAGGGTTTACAACCCCTTTAAAGCGGTTAAACCCAAAACCAAAAATGTCATATATTTCAGCTTACCAATCATTAGATGTGGTGGCTGAACTAGTTTTCTGTTTTTAAACATTTTTCCTCTGTGATATGGCCAGTAACACACCTCTATTAGAGAGCCTACACTCTGGATGGAGGAACAATAGAGAAACCTTCGGACAGCAGCATTGTCAGTCTGGGAGGAGGATAGTGTTAAAATGACTAGCAGATTTAGATGTACTAAACAAATTTAAAGCGGAGGTCCACCCTAAAGTGGAGCTTACGCTCATTGGAACCCTCCCCCCCTCCGGCGCCACAATTGGCACCTTTCAGGGGGGAGGGGGTGCAGGTACCTGTACAGTACAGGTATCTGCACCCACTTCCGGCATAGATATCTGCAGAAAGTATGCCCCTTTCCGCAGAATCTACGCCCCTTTCCGAAAGTCCCCCCCGCTGTCTGCTGGGAAACACACGGATCCCAGAGACAGAGGGGACCATCCTTATTGCGCGGCGTGACTCGCGCATGCGCAGTAGGGAACCGGGAAATGAAGCCGCAAGGCTCCGCTTCCTGATTCCCATACCCAAGATGGCTGCAGCAGCACCCGAGAGACGATCGAGAGATCGGCTTCGGGTGCCGACATCGCAGGCGCGCTGGGCGGGTAAGTGTCATTATTTTAAAAGTCAGCAGCTGCAGTATTTGTAGCTGCTGGCTTTTAAAAAAAAAAAAACGGCGGACTCCCGCTTTAAGCCAAACCCTAACTAACATTTGTTGTGGCTGGGGGAGTCCTCCACACGATATCTTTGTATTTTGACCACAGTGTCGATATATGGATCGAAATTTGTCTGTTCCCTGCTGAACCAGCCACATGTTGTTCCATGTATGGCCAGCTTTCTTGGCTGTATCACCAGGTGAAAATAAAGAAAAGAGACCTAAAATAAATAAATAAATACATACATAAAATGAATGCAAATGCAATATACAGTGAGTCTCATGTGTAGCCCAGCATACAGAGTCCAGCTTTCATGGTTATTCAATGTAACGTCAAGAATACAGAGTGCAGTAGCCATAAGTATATAAAATACAACAATAAAGAATGTGTACCACATAGCACAACGCAGAAAAGGAAGCATATAATGTACACTGGGTTACATAATCCTGACTGCTGCAATCTGTATGCTGTGTCATACATTGCATACTCTTGACTGCTGCCCATGTATGCTGAATTCTATATGCTGTGGTGTATGTTGCACACTCCAGAGTGCTGCACCTCCAGAGTGGTCAGGATTATGTATTATATAGCCTAGTGTACAGGGTGCAATGGTCAAAAGTATGCATCATACAGTCTAGCATAAAGAGTGCATTGGACAGATTATGTAATGTGCAGCCCAGCATACAGGCTGCAGGTTTTAGGAATATGTAACATGCAACTCATCTTATAGAGTGTAGCATTCAGGAGTACAGTCCAGCAGCCATTAATATATTATAGGTCAATAAGAAACGCATAACATATAGAAATTCTGTGTATGTAATATACTGTACATGTTATGATACAAAATCCTGACTGCTGCATCCTGTATATACATAACATACACTTGACCATTAAACCCTGTATCTCTACCTTCAAGAATTTTCACTTCTGCAACCTTAAAGAGGAGAGGAGATTGATTTATTGTATCATGTTCACAGTCTCTGACCATCTCTTGTATCAAGTCCGCAGTTTCTGACCATCTCTTGTACCATGTCTGCAGTCTCTTACTATCTCTTGTACCATGTCTGCAGTCTCTGACCATCTCTTGTATCATATCTGCATTCTCTTACCATCTTTAGTATGATGTCTTCAGTCTCTAATCATATTTTGTATCATGCCCGCAGCCTCTAACACCCCCTGTATCATGTCTCCAACCTCTGACCATCTCTTGTCTTATATCATGTCTGCAATTTCTGAAGGAATCTGGAGAGGAGTCAAGAGTGGGAATGCCGCCAGGATGGGGGTCTTGGGAGAAGTCAGACGTGTGTGGACTGTGGAGAGGTGACTATAGGATTAAAGCAGAGCCACCAAGCTGGAGCCGATTCACTGAGCCCTGCACAGTGGACCTGAGAGGAGGTCAATGACATAGCTGTCAGGCCAGTCTGGGGGGGGGGGGGGGGGTCACTGACGTAAGGGGGGAGTGAATCCATTACTGTAAGGGAGCACTGATCTAAAGGTTTCCCCCTTGGTCAACAGAGTCCCCCCCCCCCCCTCGTTCCCAGAGTTCCTGGTGTCCCCCTTGATGATTAACAACTTTTACCACTTTTAACTGGAATTTGCTTTTATATATAAAGCCCTAGGTGCTTTCATATCTGTCTTCTCTATATATAATAAACTCTTCAAATGTGCTTTAATGTGAAAGAAAATAATGACGTTATGATGTTAGACTGGTATAATAATGCTATGGGGCTGAAATGAAATTTTTTCTGGGGCTGGTTTTGATTCCCAGACCGGCCCTGACTGAGATACCCCACTTTGCACAGCCAGGCACACCAAATTTTCACAGGCACTTCAGAGACAGGTAACAGTCTGTGATTTTTTTTTTTTTTTTTTTTTTTAAGGGTAATAACTTGGATAGGGATGGGAGGTTATGGGATGCCCATTTAACTTCAACAACAAACTTCAGGGACAACTCTTTCTATATACAGTCTCTATGCACAGTCTCTGTATACAGCTCCACTTTTTCCTCCAGCACTCGCTTGCAGAACTCAGCTGGATCACTGTGAAGATCTGACAGGCAGTCAGATTTTAAGCGATGGCCCATTACAGGTATAACCTTAGGCCCCTTGTATGTGTAGCAAAAAGAACAGTGTCCAGCTTGCATCACTCCTATGGCTGCTGATCCGAGCACCACTAGAGGGTGCCACAGTAAGGAAACAGATAAACTTAAGGGAGTATGATATGAATTTGTGAGATTACTAGACATGTGCGATTAGTTTCGTACGAATCTCAAATTCGTACGAATTTAGGGAAATTCGTACGTTCTGGAGGATCCGAAATACGAATTGCCATGCGTCTGAATTTTGTACGCAATACAAACTTTTGTTTACGAATTTCAGATCAGTTGTCGTCGCATCAACGACTCAGTCATTATGCTTATTATGAGGGGCTCCCACCATCCCTGTGCTGTGCTGACTTCCTCCTGGAGCTGTACCTCTGCTGTACTCATTATGAGGGGTTTCCACCATTCCTGTGCTGTGCTGACATACTGAGCACAGCAAGGGTACAGCCCCAGGAGGAAGTCAGCACAGCACAGGGATGGTGGGAGCCCCAAATAATGAGCATGTGGCTGCCATGCACAGCTGCTCCAGTTTTTGCCTGCTCCAGTTTTGATCCCCCGCACTGTACGGGGTCACCGGGGATGTGCGGGGCCACTGGAAATTGTTTGGTTTTACCAAGCATGTGCTCTCCGCACATCCCCGGTGACCCCAAACAGTGTGGGGGGATCTATCAAAACTGGAGCAGGCGAAAACTGGACCAGCGGTGCATGGCAGACAATCTGCTTCTCTCTTTCATTTTCAAATCTTAACAGAACGAACTGAAGAGAAGCTGATTGGTTGCCATGGGCAACTGCTCCAGATTCTGTTCGCTCCAATTTTGATAAATTTCCCTAAATGTCTTTTTATCTGTTCTAGCAGTCATATGTGTAAATGAGAAGAATGGTGGGGGCACATCAGGGCACATTGGAGCACATCAGGGCATATTGGAGCACATTGGGGCACATCAGGGCACATCGGGGCACATCAGGGCATATTGGAGCACATTGGGACACATTGGGGAACATCAGGGCACATTGGGGAACATCAGGGCACAGCGTTTACCAGCCAGCATGCAGAGTAGCGCAGGAAGCGTGTGTAATAAGTTCTCTCCGCTGCTCCTTGGCGGCCCTTCCTCTCTTCTCGTCCATCCCAGATGATGTCACAAGCAAACAGGGGTAGATGAGAAGCGAGGGGGGGATTGTGTGGAGAGACAGGGACCAACTACTAAAACCAAATGGCCCTCTCTGCTGCAGACAGTCAGTTCAAGGAATGTTCAGAGTGAGGGAGGGGTACCCCAGCTTTGGCAAATTGATTTTCAAAAATGCTAACTGCTCCATTAGCTGGGGGGACAACTGGGATCTTTGGGTTGACAGGATGTTTCCCGTCACAGAAAACACCCACTCTGGACACTTGTCAGAGGGCAGGACAGTAGCTCCTTGGCAATATCTGCAAGGGCAGGCCACTCTTCGCTCTTCTCCTGCCAAAAAAACATTGGATCTGTGGTGGGGCTGACAAATAGGACATGACAACCTCCTTTGCTGATATGGGTTTCTTGGGGCGCACTATGCTGGAGGTTCCCATTAGGGTGTCAAGTGCCTCAGCCAAGACAGAAGATGCTCGGCTGGCTGAAGCTCTGCTCATTTCACTACAGTAGATGATGCATGGGAGAGGGGGGTCTTCAATATCTTCTTCCTCCTCTTCTCCCAGCCTTACCATCTGCCTTTCCCTCTGACGCACCCTGTCAATTAGTCTGTCCCGCCATGTTGTCAGAGCACTACACTGCACAGCCATTTTGCCCTTGATGCGAGGGTCACACATGGCAGCCAGCATCAGTTCTGGGCAAGAGGCGGTCAACTCCTGCGTGCGCCTGCCCAACTCCATTAGAAATGTGTTTAGCAGAGCCAACACATCAGGTTGAGGGCCACCAGGCAAAGGTTCCTCAGCCGACTTGAACCATTCCAATTTGCTCTGAAGGTGGTTGAAGAGTGGGAGAACATGACCAATGCTGGCATCCTCGTGGCTTAGGTGTTCTGTGACAGAGAGGAAAGGTTTGAGGACTGCCACAATCTGCCCAATTATGGCCCAGTCCTCCCTGCCTAAAGGTCTCTCTATGCCAATGTTATGATCACAGACCATGTCATGGGGAGCCTTCTGCTGCTAAAGGATGCATTCCAGCATTGCTAGGGTTGAATTCCATCTAGTCCCCACATCCTGTTTTAGGCAGTGTTCTGGAAGGCCTGCCTTCCTCTGTTCCACCCTGAGGAGGTGGCTGTCCCTCACACTCCGATGGAAGTGGCCAGCCATCTTCCAACAAGAGTCCATCACTTTGGACAGCCTTCCATCGTCGCCAGAAATGGTCTCCACCAACCGAAAACTGTCAGTTACCACCTGGTGGAGAAGGTGGGCTGAGCAGCGCACACCCACAAAGCTGCCATCCCTTACAGCCTTGACCATGTTGCTGCCTCCATCAGTGACAACATAGCCAATCCGGTAGTTGCTGTCTGCCTGTCCAAACCACTGCAACAACATTTTCTGCAAGGCTTGCAGGATGTTTTGCACGGTGTGCTTTTCATCAAGCACCTCAGTGTGCAGGAGGAAGGAACGATGCCCATGTTTGTCAACTGCTGACGAGGATCCAGATGTTTGAACTACATCATGGGACACCTTGGCCTGCCACCAGGCATGTTGGGCACTACACGCACTCCAGAGGTCAGTGGTCAGGTGCACTGCCTGTCCACCTGCCCTTCCAATCTCCTCCTTGAGCACCCCGACACAAGACCTGTATAAGGCTGGCACCACAGTTTGGCTGAAGGTCTTACGCGATGGCACACGGTACTGTGGTGCAACAGCCTGCAACAATTGCTTGAAGGGCTCACCTTCCATCATGTTGAAAGGTGCTCCTCCAACTGCAATGAGCAGGCCAATCAGGCGTGTTATTTTACGCACCTGCGCCCGAGACATACCCTTACTCTGAAAGCCACCAAAATCTTCCAGGGTGGCCTGGCTGGTATGGATTGGATGCGGGATGGTAACAGCATTCTTTTCTGCCTTATACTGGCTGGTGGTGCTGGCACTCATGGTGGCTGTGGCGGTGCCACTATTGGTTCCCCTTTTGGTGTTTGGAGGAGTGCCCATAATACTTTTCTCCCCTAACAACACTGCATGGTGGTGCACACGCATGTGCTGGTTCATGCCACTATTACTGAGATACCCTATGTCTCGGCCCCGGCTGACCTCCATGCCACAGTGATTGCATTTGGCCTTCTGACCGACACCAATTCTTTTAAAATGCTGTAAAATGCTGGAACAGCAGCCACCACCTCGGACACTGTCTGATGGAATCCCTTCCACTGCAGTGGTCACGCTCTCTTTCTGAGGTTCGGCAGGAGCAGGAGGAAGAGACCTGAACATCCCAGGTATTTTGGGTTCTGTGATGGATTGAGGCCTTATGGTTGCATTGGCCCATTCTGATGCTGGAGGCTTAGAAAGCACTTGCCAACATGGGTAGAGGGCTGGAAATTAAATGTGTCTAAAACAATGTCAGGAAAGCCTGCTTCCACCTCTTTCACGTTGCCAAGGGAACAGTGATCATTAGAAGCAGTAAACTCTGTCTCCTTGCTGACTACTGCCAAGCTTCCTGTAGTGCTGATGGTGATGGCACTGGCAGCAACAGTGGTGGTGACATCATCATGAGCCTCAGCCTCCTGACGTGTTTCCTGCTGCATGGCCAGGATCTCCAGCTTTGGCTGCACAAATGTATGTGCACTGGCAACCCCTTTGGCCTGCCCTCTTCCATAAAAGGTACCAATGGACAGCATGCTACCAGCAGCAGTGGCAGTGGTGGTAGCGCCACTTTTGCTATGAATTGTGCTGCTGGTTCTAGAAGGTAAATCCTGGAACAGCTGGTGACTTGCAAACTGTCTGCTGTTTGCCAGGCTCTTTACCACCAGTAGTCTTCACTCCCATTCGCCTCAGCTTTATGGGAGGTGAGCTGAGCTCAGAGGGGGCAGAGACAGAACGCCCCACCTGCTGCTCATGTACACGGCTCATAGCTCTCCCTCTCCCAGCAGCACTCTTACTGCTTTTTTGGCCTTGTTTTCTGCTCATTTTCCCTTTAAAAGTTAGAAAAATGTAGACAAAAAAAAATATGATTTTGATTGCAGCAAACTAACACCAAATGTACAAAAAAAAATTATACCAACAGAAAAGAACAAAATATTAACTAAATGAAACAAGAATGAAAAAAATAATTATCTCTCAAAACCAACCAAAAAACGAATAAAACCAGAAACTAAACACTAACAGATGATAAACTCGCAAACTACAAAAGGTATAAACTAAAATGAACAATGAAAAACTAAGGATTGCAAAGATATTCGCTCAGATGCACAGGCAAATAATTGTGTGATCTGCTCCACTACACTAACTAACCCACAAAGGGAAGTCACATGATCGGGCCTGCCCTCTAGGCCTCAGCAGCAAAATAAAACCTCTGATTGGTCAACCAACAGTCACATGTTGTTTCCGTAGTAACGAAATTTAGACAGAAAAGTGAACACATATAACGAAAGTTTGTATTTCGGATAGGAAATTCTTCAACGGAATTTTGTATTTCAAATAAAAACCAAACTCATCAGCATCGACTGTCATATTAAGGTATATATTTATTCCTTTAAATTCATCGTAAAGAACGTTCGTAACAAGTTAACGAACCTAACGACAATTCGTATTTCGTACGAATTGAAATTGAATTTCGAACACGAAATACGAAGTACAAATTAATTCTAATACTAACCGTAACGGAACGGAACAAAACAAATTTATTGACGGCGCCCATGTCTAGAGATTACCTATAGTCACATTAGTTAGTCTGGGGAATTGGGTGTCATCAATAAGAATGTAAATTGATTCTTGAGAATGTGGCATGCATGCAAGAGTAGCAAGTAGAATCCCATTCTGTTGGGTTTAGGAGTCTTCAGGCGTTAATTAAGAAAGTATGGATCAGTAGGTGCTTCAGATCTCCTGTGGATGTATAGGGTGCATTATTACATGGATTGAAGCAATTTAGGAAATGATCAATGTTGGCATTGAAATCATGAGCTACAATTAAAGCGGAGGTCCACCCTAAAGTGGACCTTCCGCTCATTGGAATCCTCCCCCCCTCCAGCGCCACAATTGGCACCTTTCAGGGGGGAGGGGGGTGCAGGTACCTGTACAGTACAGGTATCTGCACCCACTTCCGGGATATCTCTCTGCGGAAAGGGGTGTAGATTACGCCCCTTTCCGAAAGTCCCCCGCTGCCTGCTGGGAAACACACAGATCCCAGAGGCAGCGGGTCCATCCTCATTGCGCAGCGCGACTCGCGCATGCGCAGTAGGGAACCGGGAAATGAAGCCGAAAGGCTCCACTTCCTGATTCCCATACCCAAGATGGCGGCGGCAGCACCCGAGAGACGATCGAGAGATCGGCTTCGGGTGCCGACATCGCGGGCGCGCTGGACAGGTAAGTGTCACTATTTTAAAAGTCAGCAGCTGCAGTATTTGTAGCTGCTGGCTTTAAAAAAAAAAAAAAACACACACTCCTGGCGGACTCCCGCTTTAAGTTACAAAGTTCTTGTTTAAATAGTTAGCTGCATATTGAGTATCTTAGGCTGCTGTCTACAGTATACAGTTCTCAATGATAAAAGAGCATTGGCCAGCTACCATCCAACCCTAGAAAGAAGCGCATCAAGTGTCTGGATTGTGATTAATAATAGAAAGTGGCACTACAGGAGGCAGAAGTACAGGCAGTGTTCAGCAAAACTGGGCTACACAGAACCCTGGTAAAACAAAGCCATTCACCGTGGCTTTGATCACGTAACAACATTTTTCTCATTAAATAAAGCAGTGAGTGTATTGGTGAAGAGGTCCTCTTTACCAATTTAATAACAAAGGGAAGGATGAGTAAATTGTGCATAAACATTGGCTGATTTCTGCAGTTTTGGGTACCAATGGTGCAAAAGAGTCAAGAGATGGGTCCAGTGCTTAGCAGTGGGTTTGAATTATTTCAGGCTTCTTGTTAGGTGATAAAAACCAAATGCCTATGGTTCCATGTTGGCATCAGTTGAAAACTTGTCTTCACATACTCCCTGAAGTGCATATGCGTATAAGTTTGAAATTTCAATTTTTAATTGGTCCTAGTATTGCAGCCTACCCCACATAGTGACCAAACTTGTGCAAGAACTGGGAATGTGGAGCATTACATAGGAGTTGTCTAACCCAAGAGGCATAATTGAATATTCATAGTGCGCATAGTACCATTTTCCACTTATAATGATTTAATTTGCAAGTCCCTCAAAGCTAATGGTCTTGTAGAAATGTAAAAGGTAAAGGGATTTTTTTTCTTAAGCTGCAAATGCAAATAAAGGATGCTATTTTTCAACTTGGAAGCAAAATTGATATGTTTTAATTTGTTTCTGACACATTGTCTGTTTCCTGATATTTTAATACAGGAAAGGAGACATCAACTAGAAATGTGGACTTCAAGGTGCAACTTCTTACCAGGTTCTCCTTGATTAGCTTTACCATACAGTTTTGTGAAGAAACATAAGGTAATTTAGACCCATAATCATATGCCATGAGACTTTCAAATTCTTGTCCTCATCAACATCAAGCCCCCTGGAATGATTCAGGAAGTAGGGTGCCCCCTCACCCCTCATTCTTAGCCTGCTAAGCTTGCCATGTTGCATGATGGGTTAACAGTCTGGTATGTAGAGGGGCCAATGATTTTTTGTGTGGGTCCCCATTGACGTCCATATCAGATGCCCACCAAGGATAAGGGTCTGGTATGTGTTTTTAGGGGGGCCCTAAGTCAATTATTTTTTTAGGGTTCCCCTTACAATCATCTAATATTAAGGTCTGACAAGGATAAAAGGAAACCCCCCCCCCTTTTTTTTTTTAACTGTCAATTTACACAACACACAGATGTGCCACTTAACGGGTAGGTTTGGGGCATCCCTCAAGCATGTTATTTAAAGGTATTTTGCATTTTTAATGTTTCACTTTAAGCATTAAAAAATCGCTGTTCCTTTCCAAATGTGATTAAACACAAAATGTTTTTGCCAGTTCATCCTTTATGCATTCCTACTATTCTTTACAAAGAGAGAGAAAAAAGTGGTGTCAATGATGTCTTGCGTTGTATACATGAGTTATGAGATGTTACTAATACACAACAATACAAATTCACATATAAAAAGAACAGAGTACTTAAGAGGGATATTATTTTAACTTACAGAGTAATCCACAGGGAGGATATAAACTTACACAACATGAGAGATAAGTTCGAAAAAGGGAGAGTTTTGACTGCCTTGGAAGTTTTACCTTTGGCTTAAGTTTTACCTTTGGGCATAATTACCATTTGGAGTCCAACTTGTAGACAGAGAGCCATTCATTCCATTTAAAATTAAAAAAAAACTTGCAGGGACTGTTATTGACATTATGTAGCTTTCTGGCTGTACAGAAATAAAGTATGCCATTTTAGCTGAGAAGGAACATTTTGCTGCAGCTCAAGCTGGCTGTTAAAATGTGGTTCTGATTGAAACTGTAATAGCAATAGGAACTGTTGTAAAAACAGCAGCCATTAGAGCAGGGGATAGTACAATATGTAGAAATGAATATAGAGTTATCCCCTTTACAGACGCACAAACTCACAAGCTCTGGCTTGGTATGTGGTTGTTCAGGCATTGTGGATAGCAAGTGGTATTGTACACTTGTGTCCCATATCAAGAAAAATACTATGTCTAGGATTGGTGAAAGCTATACAGTGTTATGCTTATTTTGCACACCTTCCTTGATACAGGTTTACTCTAATCTATCCCTGGGGTTAAGGCATGGACTAATGAAGATACACTATATTGTCAAAAGTATTGGGACACCTGCCTTTACACACACAAACTTTAGTGGCATCCCAGTCTTATGCTGTAGGGTTCTATATTGAGTTGGCTCAACCTTTGCAGCTATAACAGCATCAACTCTTCTGGGAAGGCTGTCCACAAGGTTTAGAAGTGTGTCTATGGGAATGTTAGACCATTCTTCCAGAAGCCCATTTATGAGGCAATTGTGCAGGCCAGTGAAATTTCTCCACCCCAAACACGCTCATCCATGTCTTTATTTGTGCACTAGTGCGCAGTCATGTTAGAACAGGAAGGTGCCATTCCCAAACTGTTCCACAAAGTTGAGAGCATGAAATTGTCCAAAATGGCTGATGCCTTAAGATTTCTTCTCACTGGAACTAAGAGACCAAACCCAACTACTGAAAGACAACCCCATACCCCAATCCCCCCTCCACCAAATGATTTGGACCAGTGCACAAAGCAAGGTCCATAAAAACATGGATGAGCAAGTTTGGGGTGGAGGAACTTGACTGGCTTGCAGAGAGTCCAGACATGAACTCGATAGAACACCTTTGGGATGAATTAGAGCAGACACTGCTGCCTTCTCATCCACATCAGTGCCTGATCTCACAAATGATCTTCTGAAAGAATGGTCGAACATTCCCATAGACACACTTCTAAACCTTGTGGACAGCCTTACCAGAAAAGTTGAAGCTGTTCTAGCTGCAAAGGGTGGGCCAACTCAATATTGAACCTTACAGACTAAGACTGGGATGCCATTAAAGTTCATGTGCGTGTAAAGACAGGTGTCCCAATACTTTTGACAATATAGTGTATTGTATATTTCACTGAACTTTCTATAAAGATAAACAAATCTTCAACAAAGGATTTTTTTTATTATTCCTTTAATACAGTGCATTTTATTTCAAGTCCAAGCTGTGATCATTTTAAGGGACTTTCCTGTTATGTGAAACATGTCTAACTTGTTTTCCACTTATTTATAGAGCAGAAGACACTTTGGATGGCATTCTGAAATTAGCTTGTGTGGGTACATTATATAGCAGCATATGCTCAGCTTGCTTTGTCATTTCACAAGCCAATAGATTTTATTTTCTGTTTGTAGAAAGCACAGCACTCATGACACTGCTGATTGACAGCAGACCACGCAGGACACAGTCATTGTATCACCTCATCTTGTGATATATGTCTCATAGTTAGCTTGGATCTGTCTGTTCTCTTGTCATTTAACAATTAAACACATGGTTACAAAGAACACATTTTTAACGATATTCATCTGATTTTTGTTCTTTTATACTGTTTTTATTTGTAACAAAATAGCCTGTAAGTATGACACTTTTTGGCATATTCATTAAAACAATACAAGGTATAATAGCAAGCAGACGTAACTACCAATGTAATGTAGATAAACAGAAAAAGACCAGTTTGTAGTACAAATTGGTGGAGCAGCCTGGATGACAATCATGGCTCCCTCAATAAATACAATGAAGGAGTTGGCATAGCCACTCACGGAGGGAAAAAAAGGCTGAAATAACAACACTAATGCAGCCACCACACCTAGTAACTGGTAAGCTTCAACCTTTCAAATATTTGTTTATGGGTCAAATAGCTGTAAAAAAACAATATAAAAAATGATACTTAATAAAAAGTCCACTTTATATATAGCAGCGCTTATCACTTTTCTCTAAGTGAAAAAAGTCTCTATCTGAATTTCAAAAATGATGTAAACATGTTAGAAGTGATTGGAAAGTTCTTATTGTGGTTGATAGAGAAAGCTTCCACCCAAATTTTCACCACTCATGGCTCGGGAATCCCCTTTGGGGATGCACTCACCAAAACATCAGAAATAATAGACCTTCAGAAAATCATCAATCCCTTGTTGATTCCTCCTTATCCACTAGATGTCACTATTAGCGGGTTGGGGCTCCGGTGTACCATGTGGAAAGTATAAAACATAGAACCATAGTGTAATCCTGTTTTACCCTTTTATTGATACAATGGCCCCCCAATAATCATTATGCATACCAGAAATTATGTATTGGAACAGCAGTTAAAAATCAAGTGCACTGTGCCTTTATCCCGATCCTGATTGCGGGAAGAGTGTTGAGCGTTCACTGTGTACATCAGCGAGTCACTTCTTGCTACTCTGGCTCGTGGAGAGCGGGGATGAGGTGCATGCGTCACTTCCGGTTGGTTATGTCACTGATGCGTTTCGTCATATCCAACTTCATCTGAGGGAGTAACCAACTAACCGGAAGTGGTTGTTTATATACACATCGAATTGTCACCATCCAATCAGTTCTGTGTTGCATGCTCTTGTATGGGTCAAATATGTTTTAAATGTTAAGATGTGTGTCTGTTATCTGAATAGGTATCAAGCTATGATTAGACTAGTGCTGTATGTTAAAGAAGTTCAACACAAAGACTGGGCCAAACATTTAGGTGGGGAAACTTGGAAAATGTCCCATTTAGGCATGAGCTCTGGGTTCAGTCCAAACACAGGCTCAGTTTGAGCTTTCCTTGTTCTGGCCTTCACCTAAAAATTGCACTTTCAGCCCATTTGCAGTATCGAACATCATATGTAGTAGCAGGTTTTTTTTTTTTACCTGTAAATACCGCTGTCAAGGTTGTTAAGGAAGTCCTTAACACCCAGGAATGTCATTGCCAAAATCCCCAGGCAAGTAAATAATAAATTAAAACATCATGTGCATAAAGACGTGAAAGTAAAAATCACACACAAAAAAATGCATAAAAGAAGTCCTTTAACTCCAGAAATTTCAATATATTGCTTCCTCCATCCAAAAAAAGGGGATGCCACGTGCAACTGAGGATAAGATCGCACTCACCAGATCACTAATTGCCAGTGCATCTCCATCCATCCACCTGAGGTCGTCTGACTGTAGCAGCAGCAGTCCAACACTGGGGGAGATTTGGAAAAGCCCACAGTGCTACTAGTTGGAAAAGAAGTTCTCCTGCAAGAAGCCAAATTCCAAAACAGGCCAGATATAGTGTAGTAATTAATAACGGATGCATAAAAATCATATAAAAATTATAAAAAAACATCCAGATGCCAAGTAGTAAAAACATATACAGCAATGCACTTACTCAGATGGCCACCAGTTATGAAAACTGAGTAAAATTAGCATATAGCTCCACCACAACACTTTTGTGCCAACACACAAGGGACGCTAGTAATTTGCCATGAAAACTAGCCAGTATAAACTAAGCGGTCTTTAGAGGACCAACCTGCTTGCTGTGGGGGGCACTGATCAGGAGTAGGGATGAGCTTCGCGTTTCGAGTCAAACTCATGTTCAAATCGAACATTGCCTGTTCACCTGTTCGGTGAACAGTGAACAATTTGGGGTGTTCGCGGCAAATTCGAAAAGCCGCGGAACACCCTGTACAAGTCTATGGGAGAAATCTAAAGTGCTAATTTGAAAGGTTAATATGCAAGTGTCTTTTCTGCAGAAAAAAAAAAGGTCATTTAAAATCACTCGTGGCAATAATGAATAGTCGGCTCCCATAATACAGAGAACACTCATTGAAAACCATTGATAAAAAAAAAAAGTATGGGGTTCCCCCAAATTCAATTACCAGGCCCTTCAGGTCAGGTATGGATATTAAGGGGAACCCCGTGCCAAAAAAAAAATTGACGCGGGGTTCCCCCTAAATATCCATACCAGACCCTTCAGGTTAACAAGCGGACCCCCAGCTCCCGTCCCCCCCTGTTTGAAATGGTAAGGGGGTACAAAAGTACCCCTACCATTTCACAAAGAAAGTGTAATAAATAGTTAAATAAGACAAACACACTTTTGAAAAATTCCTTTATTAAAAAAAAAAAAAGATTACAGCAGTGGTAATCCACTCTTGCTATCCAGCGACAGATGATCATCTCTCCGGGGTCCAGCGATGGCTGATCTGATCCAGCAACGGGGGATCTCTCCCTCCAGCGCAGTCCATCCATGCATCCTCTGTCTCCACTGTTGGGATGCCGGCCGTCTGATGTTTTTTATTTTTTTATATGCGGAAGACGGGGTCACCTGACCCCGCCTCCCCTCTGACGCTAGTGGGGGAAGCCGGGCTTTCCCAATGACGTATGGGTGACCCCGCCCCCTCTCATGTAACGCAGGTTTCAGATGGACTGCGCTGGAGGGAGAGATCACCCCTCGCTGGATCTGTAAACCATACAAAACCAAATATCTCCTAAACCATACAGGTTTAGGAGATTTTTTTTTTTTTTTTTACCTACAGGTAAGCCTTATTATAGGCTTTCCTGTAGGTAAAAGTCACAAAATGACTTTACAACCACTTTAAAGAGGAAGTAAACCCTGATGGGTTTACTTCCTCTTTTTTTCCCTGCAAAGGTAAAGCATAATGGACTACTATGCATCGCATAGTAGCTCATTATGTGTCACTTACCTGACACAGGAGCCAGCGAAGTCGCCGCTGATCCCTGTAGTCCGCCGCGTCCATCTTGCTGGTGGCGTCTCGCAGCTCCGACCAATGACAGCGGCGAAGCCGCGATGACGTCACTCCCGCGCATGCGCACGGGAGTCGCGCCTCGCAGCTCCGCCGCTGTCATACGGCGAGGCCGCGATGACGTCACTCCCGCGCATGCGCACGGGAGTCGACAAATTTGGCAAATCCATTCTTGGACTTGCCGCATTTAGTGCGCATGCGCGCCGCTGTCTACGGCGCATGCGCCGTAGACAGCGGTGCCCATTTTCGGGCAAATATCTCCTAAACCATATAGGTTTAGGAGATATTACTTGGACCTACAGGTAAGCCTTAATCTAGGCTTACCTGTAGGTCAAAGTTGTTTGGAAGGGTTTACTTCCATTTTAAGGATTTTGCTATGTCTCTGTAAACAGTTTCCCTGCCCATCAGACTAGGTGCAATTAACTACCTATGTAGTTAAAGACAGCTCATGTTTGGTGAGACGCAGCCTGAGCAATAAATGGTTTACTTCGCAGAAAGTTAGCTGACTGGGCAGCAGTATGTTAATCCAGGTCTGTTAGCCAAGGATCCTGTGTGTTAGTAAATGGCCAATGTTCTACTGTTTTTCTTCTTATGCCCTGTACACATGGTCGGACTTTCCGATGGAAAATGTGCACAATCAGATCCTGTTGTCGGAAAATCCGATCATGTGTGCTCCATCTGACTTTTTCTGACACACAAAGTTTGAGAACTGGATCTAAAATGTTTCTGACAACAAAATCCGATCGTTTAAATTCCAATCGTGTGTAGACAATTCTGATGGACAAAATAATTTACGAGACAAAAGTTATTGGCTACTGGCCTATTTATAGTCCCGTTTTACGTGTTTTACGTCACCGAGTTCTTGACGGACAGAAATTCCGACAACTTTGTGGGACCATGTCTATGCAAGACAAGTTTGAGCCAATCCGTCGGAAAAAATCCGATGGATTTTGTTGTCGGAATGTCCGACCGTGTGTACAGGGCATTATACATAGAGGGTTATTTACGAAAGGTAAATCCACTTTGCACTGCAAGTGCACTTGGAAGTGCAGTCGCTCTAAATATAAGAGGTAGATCTGAAATGAGGGGAAGCTCTGCTGATTTTATCATCCAATCATGTGCAAACTAAAATGCTGTTTTTTATTTTCCCTGCATGTCCCCCTCAGATCTACAGCGACTTTACTTCCAAGTGCGCTTGCAGTGCTAAGCGTATTTGACTTTCATAAATAAACCCCGTAGTGTATATAGTCTTTGTAAATGCTGCAAATTGCAAGTGTGTTTCACTGAGAACCGCTGTTTGCTGTGCCTGTTTAAAGTGTTTTGAACCTACCCAGGGAAGGGATTCAAGCAGACCCTACTGCCATGATAGTTCCTCACACATGACAGAGGATGTGGGCATCTGTGTAAGGTGTAGTTAGGGTCCAGCAAAAGTTACTGAGACAGCTCATTCTGGCAATCGCCAATAAACAGCAGGCAAATGCACACTCACACCCTGCTGCAGAGCTAATCCCTCACAACACACACTCACTCTGAACAAAGATGCGCTAGCATTTCCCAGAGCAGTACATGATTCCCAGGTAATATCACATATACCTAAGTAAAGCAATACAATTTAGCTACATATGTGCATATCTGGAAACTTTTGAAACTCATCATTCCTGAGAATGAAGTTTAGAGTAGAGGGTGGAAAGGTGAGCTGAAATGATGGTTTTGGCAAAATTTTAAGGTAAAAAAGTGAGAAGGGCTTAAAAAGATGGAGTGTGACTGACATTATACAGCCATCATATTCCCATGCAATAACTATTATTGTCTGAAGCATTGTGCAATTAGGGAAGCAAATAATGGAAATTTAGACTTGCAGACAGTTAACACCACTATTGCCTGGCACAGCCCTGTTTAATGAACACAGTATGGGTGACAGTCATGGTCTCAGGTGGAGTTAAGTGAATAATGAATGAATAGGTGGCCTCACCTATAAAATCGTGCCACACTGGCCAGGAGTTAACCAGGACAGCGTGAATCTAAATCAGCACTGGAGAGGCACACATAGGGGTTGATTTACTAAGGGCAAATCCACTTTGCACTGGAAGTGCACTTGGAAGTACAGTCACTGTTAGGGATGACCCGAACACCCCCGGTTCGGTTCGCACCAGAACTTTCGAACGGACCCCAAATTCGAACGAACTTTAGAACCCCATTGACGTCTATGGGACTCGAACGTTCAAAATTAAAAGTGCTAATTTTAACGGCTAATATGCAAGATACTGTCCTAAAAAGGGTTTGGGGACCTGGCTCTTGCCCCAGGGGACATGGGTCAATGCCTAAAATGTTTTTAAAAATGGCCGTTTTGGCAGGAGCACTGATTTTAATGATGATTAAAGTGAAAAAAAAAAAAGTGAAATATTCCTTTAAATATGGTGCCTGGGGGGTTTCTGTAGTATGCCTGTGAAGTGCCACGTGTTTCCCGTGTTTAGAACAGTCCCTGCACAAAATGACATTAAACAGAAATAACATCATGGAAAACTGTTTGCGGTTTTAATGTTATATCTGGTTCCTGCAATATGGTTGAAAACCATTGAGAAAAATGGCATGGGTAGCCCTCCCTGCCCATTACCAGCCCCTTTGGGTCTTGTACGCATATCAAGGGGGACCCTGTACCCATATTAAAAAAAGGAAATGCGTGTGGCCCCCAGGCCCTATATACTCAGAACAGCAGTATACAGGCGGTGCAAACAAGACAGGGACTGTGTAGGTTTGTTGTGTTAAGTTGAATCTGTTTGTAATTTTCAACTGGTACATTTTTAAAGTGTAGCTCCAGTCCAAAAAACTATTTTTAAGCTTTTTGGAAAACATAGGGAAGGGTTATCACCCCTGTATAATTTGTTTTGTTGTCCATCTTTTTTCATCTCACTTGCTGTTGTCTCCTTCCGTTTGCAAGTAGGAGATGTTTGTAAGTTGGATGTTTGAAAGTAGGGGCCTGCCCTATATGCTCTGCAGAAATGGCGGAACAAGGTGTTGGTTTTGCCACAACATTGTAAGCCCTCAAAGTGACTCTTGCTGGGCGCTGGAGCGCCCTGCTGTGATCGATTATATCAAGAATTGTAATTACATGCCATTGTTGAACAGTGGTAGAAAAATTGACCTTTGGTGGTTGTGGTGCTGGTGCCACAACACTATAAGTCCTCACCGTTACTCTGGGTGGGCACAGGAACGGGCCCTCCTGTGAAATATTATATCAAGAATTGTAATTACATGTCCCTGTTAAACAGGGGCAGAAAAATTGGGCCTTAGGCACTGGTGCTGTTGCCACGACACTGCAACCTCTCCCATATACTCTAGTTTTATTGCAGGAATTAGCCCTGCTGCAAAGCATTGCATCAAAAATTGTAATTAAATGCCCCTGTTAAACAGGGGCAGAAAAATTGGGCCTTAGGCACTGGTGCTGGTGCCACGACACTGCAACCTCTCCCATATACTCTAGTTTTATTGCAGGAATTAGCCCTGCTGCAAAGCATTGCATCAAAAATTGTACTTAAACGCCCCTGTTAAACAGGGGCAGAAAAATTGGGCCTTAGGCACTGGTGCTGGTGCCACGACACTGCAACCTCTCCCATATACTCTAGTTTTATGGGGGGCGTGGTCTCGCTATGCAGCAGTGAAGACGTGTTGTCTCTGAGCTCCGACCCTGACCCCGCTTTCAACGCACCTTTTCGCCGCATGAACACCGCCACACGCCCGGGCACGATGGGCAGGAGAACCGGCAAGTCCTTGCCGAAAAAGGGGGCTCCCGATGGCTCAATTAAGCGCTTCTTGGTGGAGCCAGATGAGGTAGGAGATATGGATGGCCTAGGCCGCTCTCCGCTGAACTCGAGCGGGCTGGCTGGCCCCGCCCCCGCCTCAGGCCTGAACACAGATCTCAATCCCCGGCCTCGTCAGCGGGCTCTGACGGGGAAGAGTGTGGACCGCGACACTCGGAAGTGGCAGCACTGGTGAGCGGACTCCCCACCAAGTCTGAGCTGGCCTCCATGCTCTTGGGGCTCGAGAAATCTATCAAGCGGGAGGTGTCCGCTGTCCGTTCGGACCTTGCGCAAGTGCTGGACCGTGTGGAGGAGACGGAGCTGCGCCTGGACAGACACGCGACCGCCATTAGGTCCTTACAAACGACCACCCGTTCGCTTGCTATAGCTCACCGGTCGGCCCTCTACAAGATCGAGGACCAGGAAAATCGGAACCGTCGGAATAATATCCGTATCCGCGGGCTCCCGGAGGCGACCGGTGATGAGGATCTACTCCCTACGGTCCAGGGTATTTTTAACGGTCTCCTAGGGAATGCAGCGGATCATCCTTTAAAAATTGACCGCGTTCATAGGGCCCTTCGGCCGCGTAACATGGCCGTGGAGAATCCGCGAGACGTGATCTGCAGGGTGCACTATTTTGAGGAAAAGGACCGCATTATGCAAAAGCTCAAGGGGACGCAAGTTCTGGACTTTGACGGAGCATCGCTTTCCTTCTACCCCGATCTGGCCAGAGAGACTCTGGAACGCCGCAGGGCTCTGCGGCCCCTAACTGAGAAGCTGCGCTCGGCCTCCATCAACTATCGCTGGAGCTTTTCTGCTGCCCTAATCGCACACAGAGATGGGAAAACGGCGATCCTGCGATTCCCAGAGGACCTAGAGAAATTCTGTGCAGATGTCAACATTTGCCCGCCGGAGCTCCCGGGCTGGCAGGAAGGCATCCCGCCTCTGGAGAACACCCCTGAGGCGACATGGCAGAAAGTATCTCGTAAGCAACGTGTCCCCTCTTTCGGCCCACCAGCTAGCCATCCATAGTGGGCATACCTGCTGATACTCTTCTGACAGTTCTACGGTTCTGCTGACCTGTCGTTCCTGGTTCCGCAAGTACATAACATTGCCTATATAATTTTTTCATGATGTTTTTTCTTTTTTTTTTTTTGGTTCCGGTTTTTAACACTTACATGCTCACTTTCAAAGATGCCCACGGTGTGCGCAGCATGTGGACTCTGAGTCCCCGGGATCTTTTGGCTGGAGCCACCTTGGAAAGCACATGATCGATGGACCTGTTTCATGTGAGACTTATGACAAGGGGTTCCCTTATTATAACTATGGGTGGTTAGTGTTCTCAGTTTCTAGTTATGCCTTTGGTTTTATTTTTATTTACTAAGGGTGGTTACTTTGACCTAAGGGGGTGCTCTTTTACCTAAGTGCGATTATGTGTTTGGTATTTGGGGGTTGGGGTCGGGGCTGTGGCCTGTAATGTCTGTTTTGGATGGTCGCGGGCTGCTGCTGGCCGACCCCTCCTTGTACCTGGAGGGGGGGCGTTGGGCGGGTCCCTGCCTCCGGGTCCCTGCCGGGTTGTCGGCGTGGGGCCTGTGGGTGGGGGCCTGGTCGACTGCCCCTGCACTGCATTACGGGTGGCTGCATGTTCATCCTGCCCTCAGCCCGATTGGGGTTTTTGCCTCCAGTGCCGCAGGGGTTGTTGTTACTGTTAATGCTGACCTGTACTCTTTACCTTATCATTACTCTCTTTTTTCTTTTCTGCCTTCTTCTTCTCACCCCCTTTCTTTCCCCCCCTGTCTCGCTGCCCCTCTGCCTATGGTCCTGTCTCGTGATATCAGTCTGTATGTGTTGGGCTCCGGCGGATCCCCATGGCCACGATAGAATTAATATCGTTTAATGTGCGGGGTCTCCACGCCCCTGGTAAACGCCATAACTTATACCGGGAACTGGGTCGCCTGCGGGGTGACGTGATCTTCCTGCAGGAGACCCATCTCACCCACACCACTTCGGGGAAGTTGTTCTCACCGCAATACCCCACCTGGTATTATAGTCTCTCTGATGTGCACAAAGCGAAGGGTGTGGCCATTGGGTTCCGCAGAGGTACCCCCTTTCATTTGGTTGACATGATGTGTGACCCACTCGGACGTTTTCTGTTCCTCAAGGGTAGCCTAGGTGGGTTGCAATGCCACCTTTATAGCAGCCACGCTGAGGAAGCTGAGGGACTTCGCTAGCGGATGCGTTGTCCTAGCCGGGGATTTTAATGCTCCATTAGAACCTATACTCGATACCTCCCTGGGGAAGTCTTCGGTTCCCCAAAAGCGCCTCGCGTTTATACGTAAACGCTTGTTTGACGCTCAGTTAGTGGACGTGTGGAGGACGATGCATCCGCGGGCGAGGGACTACTCATACTTCTCGAGTGTTCACCAATCTTACTCTAGGATTGATCTCTTCTTCCTTGACCACCATCATCTTTCCCTTTTGTCAAATTCAAGTATTGCATCTTCACCCCTTTCAGACCATGCCCCTATTTTACTTACCCTTAATATTTCGTCACTGCCCCATAAATCCACCAATTGGAAATTGAACGAGAACCTTATTAGTGAGGAGGCAGACATCATATCTATGCGAGAGGAACTCACACAATATTTCCTTGACAACGCACATCCAGAAATTTCCCCGGGTGTACTTTGGGAGGCCCATAAGGCCCACATACGGGGTAAGTTCATGGAGTTGGGGTCCAGGAGGAAAAGGGAAGTAGTACAGAGACAGGCTAAACTATTGTCGGATATTGCTTCCCTTGAAGCACAACACAAGGCCAGCCTCGCACAAGCTTCTCTTCACTCTCTGACAGAGAAACGGGAGGAGTTGAAAGCTTTGTTTCATGAGCAATGGAAACGAGAGGCCCGTAGAGTATCCCAAAAATTTCATGAATGGGGTAACAAACCGGGGAGGCTCTTGGCGCATTCCCTACGACAGGCTAAAACTAGGGCATTTATTGAAAAAATTAAAACACCTTCTGACACACTTATGTATGAGACTACTGGAATAGCCAAAGAGTTCCATGCATTTTATCAAAGCCTATACCGTGTCCCCTCAGCTGTGCCGGATTTGGAGACTAAAAGGACCCTAATCCGGGAGTACTTGCAGCGAGCTAATTTACCCAGACTGGACTCAGAGGTCCTCGATACCTTAGATGGGGAGTTCTCTGTCCAGGAATTTAGTGTGGCACTGAGGGCTATGGCGAGTGGAAAGGCCCCCGGACCGGATGGCTTTACGGCCTTGTATTATAAAACCTTTGCGGGGACCTTGCTGCCACGCCTCGCCTCCTATGCTAATACGATTTCGCGGGGAGGAACTTTTCGCCCAGAAACCTTGCATGCACATATCTCAGTGATCCCTAAGCCGGAGAAAGACCCTAGCCTCTGCGGGAGTTATCGTCCAATATCCCTCCTGAACTTGGATGCCAAACTATACGCCAAAGTTATCGCAAATAGGTTACTCCCTCTTCTTCAGCGCTGGGTTTCTAATGATCAGACTGGGTTTATTCCGGGCAGGGAGGCACGCGACAATGCCCTTCGCACTCTTTCCTTGATGGACTACGTGCGGAAGACCTCCCAGTCCACCCTGTTACTTTCCACGGATGCTGAAAAAGCGTTTGACAGGGTGGACTGGGAGTATCTGATGGCCACCCTATCCCATTTGGGAATTGGCCGCACTCTCTTATCTCACATCTCAGCATTATACCAATCCCCAACGGCCCAAATCCGTGTCAATGGTTCCCTAAGTGACTCTTTTACGCTCCATAATGGCACGCGTCAGGGATGCCCCCTCTCTCCGATTCTTTTCGCCCTCTCCCTAGAACCCTTCCTCTCCACAATTAGAAACAACCCGAACATCCATGATGTCACCGTTGCTACCACCGAACATAAATACGCGGCATATGCAGATGACATTCTGTTTTACATCCAACAACCCCTGATTACCCTCCCTAATTTGATGTCTGCCTTCTCACAATTCGGCCTTATATCTAATTTTAAAATTAACATGTCCAAATCGGAAATTTTAAATGTCACCGTCCCCGTGGAAATTGTTCATCTTCTCAAAGCCTCCTTCCCATTTAACTGGCAAGCCCACAAAATGAAGTATTTAGGCATATATCTCACATCCAAGCCCCAGGCCCTTTTTAGTGCTAATTACCTTCCCCTTATTAACGCCATTCGATCAGATCTACGACGCTGGTCCCAGGTTGCTCATTCGTGGCTAGGTAAGATCGGGGTGATTAAGATGAATGTCCTGCCCAGGGTGTTGTTCCTCCTCCAGATGGTCCCAGTGGGTATCCCGGCGAGTTTTTTCGCGCTTATGGAGTCCCTGATTGGCAAATACGTTTGGAACAGAAAGCGTCCGAGATTGTCCAGAGCCCTCTTATTTAGGCCCAAACGGCTGGGGGGTTTGGCTCTACCAAACATTAAACTGTATTTTTTGGCAGCTGTCCTATGCAGGATATCAGATTGGAAATACCACAAACACTCAAAACTTTGGGTTGCCCTTGACCAGGCGCTCAGCGGCACAGATCTATACACCCAAATTTGGATCCCTCGGAAATATAGGTCGCTGGCACCCAACACCTCCCTCCTCACCCACTCTACCCTACAGAACTGGGACTTGATATGTAAAAAACACAAGTGGCTTTCCAACTCCCCCATCATGCCTTTGACCGGCCATAATTACTTCCCTCCGGGAAACATTGACCCTAGAATATATTCTTGGAAACTGGACAATTCACCCCTGTTACACCATGTCGCCAATCAAGCTGGCATTTCAACCTTGTCTCACCTTATACCCCCTTCGCAGGTGACTCCCATGGATCACTGGACTTACCGGCAACTGGTGGACTTTGTACACTCCCTCCCGAAGCCTCTTCGCTCCCTAGCTGACCTAACACCAATTGAATCTGCTTTCCTAGAAGACCAACCGATGGAGCGGCCCTTGTCCTTTTTTTATCACACCCTACAGCTTCTTTTGATTAAGGCAACCCCACCTTTTTGTCCAATTGGAAGCAAGATCTGCACAGCACGGTTTCGGAGGCACAAAAATCTACTATATTGTCCATGGCTCACTTATCTTCTACGGCTTCTAGGACGGCAGAAGTGAACTATAAGTTGTTGACGAGATGGCATTATACCCCGGTTATCCTACATAAACTCTTCCCGCAAACATCACCTTGTTGTTGGAGAGGATGTGGGGAATGTGCCTCACACGCCCATATTTGGTGGTACTGCCCCTTTATCAGGCCTTACTGGTTAACAATTTTATATTGGTTGAAAATTATTCTGGGTTATGAGATTCCAAATGATCCATGGGTCATACTGTTTCACTGCACAGGCTCCCCAGCAGGACCCTATAAAAAGTCTGTGACCCTACACTTGCTTAACGCTGCAAAAGCGCTTATTCCGCGTCATTGGAAGCAACCCACGATCCCATCTCTACGTCAATGGCTTGTGGAGGTTGACCGCACATATCAACTGGAGGACCTTACGTACTCCCTCCGGAAAAAGGCAGACTTGGGGAAACGGATTTGGTCCTGCTGGGTAGCCTTTAAATATACCTCAGATTATGCAGAAATTATGGCACAAACTGGTTAAGTTCATGTGATTTTCTGTGTGTTATTTATTTTTTGGTGGGAGACATGACCGGGCAGATCCCTATCTTTTCTCCTCCTTCCTCCCTCCCCTTCTCCCTTTTCTCTCTTTGACTTCCCCCTCTCTACCCTCTTTTACTGTAGTCTTTTTCTTTTTCCTTTTCCTTCTCTCTTCTTTTTCTTAGTGACTTGGTTTACTGCGCTTTGGATGGTACATCAGGGGTTGCATGGTTATGCATTTGCTATCCCAATCTTTGGTTGGGGAATATTTCTGCCGTACAGCATGGGCGGGCTTCACTTATCCTCAGAAGTTTCCTCTTAGTATTGCGTTGTTAGCGACTTACTGTTACAAGTCCCGTCCTATGTCTTCTGTAACTCTGGTGTCACTATGTATGGTATATTGTATGCAATACGCTGTCTGTCACTATCTCCTTATACTTCATTCTTTAATAAACACAAATTAAACAAAAATATACTCTAGTTTTATTGCAGGAATTAGCCCTGCTGCAAAGCATTGCATCAAAAATTGTACTTAAACGCCCCTGTTAAACAGGGGCAGAAAAATTGGGCCTTAGGCACTGGTGCTGGTGCCACGACACTGCAACCTCTCCCATATACTCTAGTTTTATTGCAGGAATTAGCCCTGCTGCAAAGCATTGCATCAAAAATTGTACATTAGGGAGTGCGCATGCGCGGGACTTCCGGATCGCCACGCTAACCGGGAGCTCCGCTCCGCTCCGGCCGTCTAAGGCATCCAGACCGCGCAATTGACAGCGAATATTTTCAGCGAGACCATCCACGCACTCCGGACACGGCAGAGACACCTCCCGTATGTCGCAGGGGCTTCCCAAGAGGGACGTTAACCGGCATCTTAACTTTGGCCTGGTTCCCTCTGAGCCTTCCAAGATGGCGGCCGCGTTGAACCCAGGCAGCAGCACCGCTACAGGCCCCATCGAAGCAGAACCTCCGCTGACTCCTCTTCCTCTTGTGAGTAGTGGCCAACATCCCTTCTCATCCCCAGCATCCACCGAATCTCTCCTAAGCAGACTGCAGAACGGGATGCCTTTTTCCCCCCTCAGTAATACACCGGGCAGTATGCTAGCTTCCCCACAGGCCCCTGTCATGCAGGCTATTCACTCCCCTGACATGGCCCAGCTTCTCAATAGCTTTTCTGACATGCTGGCAGCAGGCCTTGCTCAAAATGCTGCACAGATTACTACATCCATTAAAGCAGATATACAGAGCCTTGGGGCCAGGATAGACGCGATTGAACAGGCGGTTGATGACTCTAATGCACGCACAAACCAGAACACTTTGTGTATACAATCGCTTCAGGATCAACTTGAAACTGCCCATTCCAAATTAGAAGATTTGGAAAACAGAAGCAGACGATACAATTTCCGCATCAGAGGCATCCCCGAATCCACTTTAGATGTGCAGGACTCAGTCAAAGCCTTGATTAAAGATCTTATCCCTGATATTCCTGACCACAGGCTGGAATTGGATAGGGCACACAGAGCCCTTCAAGCCCCTCGTCAAGATGGCCTCCCCAGAGATATTGTTGTCAAACCCCACTTTTATGGGGTCAAAGAGGAAATCATGAAGCGATCGCGTAATAGAGAGGACATACTTCTGAACGGCAAAAAAAAACAGATTTTTGCTGACATCTCTCCGGCTACTATCCAGAAGAGGAGATCCCTCAAACCGCTCCTGGAAGTCCTCTCCCAGAAATTGATTAAATACAGATGGGCATTCCCCTTTCGCCTGCAATTCCAGTATAAGGAGAAATCCTACAGCTTCACAAACTTCCAAAATGGCGAACGACTACTTCTCCAGCTTGGCCTCATCTCCCAGGAGGTCGACCATGACCAGATGGAAACCCGTTCCAGCTCCTCTAAGAGGCCCCCTCCGACCAGCCCGCTTCCCCCGATGTGGATGAAACAAAAGTCGAAGAGACACCGTGACTCCATCCCCCCAAGATGAATCCCTCGGCCTGCGTTCCCTGCTGGGAATGGCCCTAATCCTCTGCCTAGGCCGGCTTTTTCTCTTTTCGTTAAGAATGATCCATCTATACACCCAGACAGGTCCTTTTTTTTTTTTTTTTTGTTGTTTGAACTATTTTGCTTTTTTTTGAACATTTTTTACCCCTTTTTTTTTTTTTTTTTTTTTTATGTCATTATCTCTCTTATCATTATATATTGTCTGTTTGAGCCTGTCTGTATAACCCCATTGTTTTGATGGTTCACCTAAATGGTTCGGACCCCTGGAGGTCCCACCGTTATCTTGAAATGTGTAATGCCTAACGGCCGGAGCGGTACTCTTTGCCGCTCCCCCTGTTGTAGTCTCGAGGGCTCCTTATTTTCCCTCGGGACACCACCAGGCTTTCATCCCACTGTAGGGATGCCTTCATTCCGTTCCCTATTTTGTTTAGGGAACCGGAGCAGGTGCTGGCCGCCCAGCCCTGCTAACATGCAGCCCAGGATAGTTTCTTTCCTGGACCTGCTCTCTTCTCACCCTTCTCTCTCTCTCCCCCCTTTCTGGCTTTCCCTCCTTTTTTTTGCCCCCTTCTCCCTCTTCCCTCAGGTACCTCCAAGGGGAGCTCCCCACCCGTCTTCCAAGCGGTACCGGGATCGATCCCGCCTGATGACTACAATGAACTCCTCTCTACTGGATCAGGTGAGACCCTTCTGCTTTTTTTTGCTCCTCCACCCTCGTGTCCATGGCTGATGATCCCCCCACGCTCCAATCCCTCCGGATAGGGACACACAATACGCAGGGCCTGAATTCCCCAATGAAGAGACGCAAAGCCTTTCATAGCTACCACTCGAGAAAACTTGACATTATGCTACTACAAGAGACCCACTTCCCAAAAAGCTTTAACCCTACTTTCTTACATCGTAATTACCCCACCTTTTATCTTGCTAGCGCTGAGGATAAGAAGCGAGGTGTGTACATTCTCATTTCTAAACATATCCCGTTCACCCTTTCCAATATAATAAGAGACAGTGAGGGGAGGTACCTTCTTGTCAAAGGCCATGTGAATGGGACCTTGTTCACCTTCATCTCATACTATGCTCCTAACAAGGGCCAGACCCGCTTCTTTTCCTCAATGTTAACTTCCCTCTCTCCTCACATAGAAGGTAAGGTGGTCCTAGGAGGCGACTCAAATGTCGCCTTCGACCTCCTTTCTGATAAATCATCCCTCCACAAAACCATCCTCAAAAGGCCGCCCAAGCAGAGCCTCACTATCGCACGACTCCTCCACTCGATGGGCATGATTGATGCCTGGAGAGAGCTTCACCCCACAACTAGGGATTACACTCACTTTTCTGCCCCACACAACACGTATGCCCGCATCGACCATATCTTCCTACATTCGTCTGACATATCACTGGCCTCTCAGGCTACCATATGCGAGGTCCCCTGGTCTGATCATTCCCTAGTTTCCATTACGCTTTCAGGTCTGTTGAACAAAGCAAGCACCCCTCAATGGCGCCTTGGGGACTCTCTCCTATCCAATACAGCTCACCGCACTATGCTTGAACATGAACTGAAGGATTATTTCCGTCACAATGACACCGATGATACCTCTCCTGGTACTCTTTGGGAAGCCCACAAGGCGGTCATGAGGGGTAAAATCATACAACTTTCTTCACGCCTAAAGCGAGAGAAACAAATAGACATCGTAAAACTTGAGAAAGAATTCCGCTCCATTAGCCAGGCCCACAAAGCTAACCCTTCCCTCCCATCTCTCGCACGTCTTGACGCGGCTAGGCTTGCACTTAATACAGCTCTCACCTCCAACGCGGAACAGCATCTGCGGTGGGTAAGCGGTAGATTCTACCTTAATTCTGAAAAATTCGGCCCCCACCTCGTGGCTAAACTTTCCCCGAAATATAGAGTAAGAGCCTTACCAAAAATCAGATCCCTGTCTGGCTCTCTGACCCAAAATCCCAAACAAATACTGGAGGCCTTCCACAAATTTTACTCCGACCTCTACTCTGGCCCTAACCCAGGTAACGATCAAACGATCGACTCATTTTTTAACAGCATCCCCCTCCCCAAAATCTCTGCTGCTCACCGATCCATCATGGATGCCCCTTTTACTGAGGAGGAGGTCAGTGAGGTGATCAAGTCCCTGAAAAAAAATTCTGCCCCCGGCCCAGACGGATTCTCCAATTGTTATTATAAATCCTTTTCGGAAATCCTCTCCCCATTCCTGACCCGATTCTTTAACTCCCTAGGCCAAAACTCACCCGTTGACCCAGCTTCCAATCTCGCATACATATCTGTCATACCTAAACCTGGCAAGGATCAGAGCCTAGTGAGCAACTACAGACCCATTTCCTTGATCAACAACGACCTCAAAATAATGACAAAAATTCTCTCTAACAGGATGGGCTCTTTTATAAGTTCCTATGTCCACAAAGATTAGGTAGGCTTTATCCCGGGGAGACAGGGCCCCGACCAGATAAGGAGAGCTGTAGACATTATCTCTGTCCTCCAGGCTCGGTGGGACGGGAGCCCCCCACAGGAGGGCTTCCTCCTTTCGCTTGACTTACAGAAAGCATTTGACACTATCACTTGGCCCTTTTTATTCCGCACCCTGGAGCACTGGGGCTTCGGTTCTCCTTTCAGGACTCTCCTGAGTTCCTTATACTCACAGCCCAGGGCTCAAGTCAGGCTCCAGGGACACCTCTCTGACCCGTTCCCGATCTCCAAAGGCACCAGACAGGGTTGTCCCCTATCCCCCCTCCTCTTTGCCATAGGCGTGGAATCGCTTGCGATCGCCATCAGGAACCACCCAGACATCCATGGAGTTCGATGCGGCCAATCCGTACATAAGTGTGCGTTATTCGCCGATGATGTCCTCCTTTTCGTTACCAACCCTCTTATATCTACTCCCAATATCCTCCAACTTCTTCTCCACTTCGGGCAAGCCTCAGGGTTACAGGTTAACATGTCCAAATCCTTAGCCCTTAATATCTCCTCCCCCCAAGCCACAGTAGACCGACTAACGGAACGTTTCCCCTTCGCCTGGAGCACCTCCTCCATTCCCTACCTTGGAGTTCACCTCACCCCAAAATTCGACCAACTCTACAAACATAATTACCCCCCTATGTTTAAGAAGCTCAAGACGGATTTAGATCACTGGTCCCTCCACAAATTATCATGGATCGGTAGGGTGAACGCGGTCAAGATGACCCTTCTCCCTAGGATTCTTTACCTATTCCGCTCGCTCCCTATTCTTGTTCCCCAATCTCACATCCGATCACTCCAATTGTCCATTAACCGATTTATTTGGGGGTCCTCCACCCATAGACTCCCCAAGAACACTCTATTCCGTCCCAGACGGAAAGGAGGCTTGGGCTTGCCCAACCTCCGATGGTACTATCACGCTGCTCACCTGAACCAAATTTCGACTTTATACTCGAGAGGACCCAAACCAGATTGGATCGAGATGGAGAGACAGGCAATCCCCAACTTCACCATTGACTTTCTTCTTTGGCGCCCCTCAAAAAGCAGACCGATCATGTCCCCTACTCTCTCCCACTCCTTCGCGATTTGCGACACCCTACATAAGATGAATAATGTGACTTCCAGCTGGCACCCCCTGGCCCACATCTTTAATAACCCCGCCTTCCCCCCCGGTCTTAATGTTAAAGCTTTTCAATGGTGGCTGGACAAAGGCCTATATAGGATTGGTCACTTCTTTAATATGAATGGTCCCGTCACCTTGAAACAATGCATCTCCCAACTTGCCATGCCCCCCACGGAGCAGTTCCGCTTTTACCAGATAGCTCATTTCTTACGTACTCTCCTACCCACCAATTCAGATCGCCTCGAGGTCACTCCTTATGAACAGTGGTGTGTCTCGGCCATGGACATGAAGGGGGGAATCTCCCTGATCTACACAGCTCTGTCTACCCCCTCGGAGAAATCCAGTTATATGCTAAGCTGGGAACGAGACCTTGACTTGGAGTGGGACATGGACACTTGGCACTCCTATTTTACGAGAGCCTTCGCAGGGATCCTTAATGTTTCCCTCATTGAGGCAGACATTAAGGTCCTCACTAGGTGGTATTTGGTCCCAACCCGCCTGGCTAAATTCTACCCTCAGACCTCGCTTCTATGTTTTCGAGGCTGTGGTCACATGGGCTCCCTTCTCCATATCCTGTGGGAGTGTCCCCGGGTCAGAAGCTACTGGAACAAGATCTTCTCCCTGATCCGCAAGGTCACTGGCGTTGCGGCCCCCCAAACCCCAGCTATAGCGCTCCTGAACCAGACAATCCCCAAAATTTCTAAATACCAGCAATGTTTGATCCATTACATTCTGATTAGTGCCAAGATGACCATAGCCCGGGCTTGGAAGTCCCCAAGGGTCTCGTACCCAGCAGCTAAACAAAAAATCTCCTGGATTATGTTCCAAGAAAGGACCTCCAGTCTCATCATTGATAAATCTAAAAAATTCAAGAAAATATGGGATCCCTGGGCTCGCTACGTGGGGGTTCTCCTCTAGCCCTGGAACAGGACATAATTATGACACCCAGTATCACAGCGAGATCCCCGTCTTCCCCTTGGAGCTCCCCCTGGCATGGGTACCTCCCCAACCCACTCCTTTCCCTTCCCCCTTTTCCCCCTTCTGTCCCCTCTGTTTCTGTCCTGTCTTTCTTCTTCTCTTTACTCCGTCCCTCCCCTCGAAATCTTTCGTCGGGAGGTGATGGATATTTGGCACAAGTTCAGAGCCTGGACTGAGCAAGATTAATCGCTCCTACCTTTCGGCCTGCATAGGCACTGTTGTCTTGTGGCCCATAGGGCCTACCCCACTCTGGCCCCTCCCTTTGTTTCTTGTTTGGAGGGTCCAGAGTCGGATCGCACTATTTATTACGTTATTAGTCACTGAGTTTGTCTGGTTGACATTATTTTGTTTAAGTTGTCCTATGTCAGGCTTGATGCACTCGGTAGTCCTAGGGGGTTAGGGGTTTGGGGGGCTCAGAGCTCCTGACACAGTCTGAGCCCATGTGGGGTGTCTGGAAGCCGGGCTCCCCAAAGGAAATTGAATTCTCCCTTTACCACTGTAAAAGTTCCCCTCTCCCCCTCCCCTGGACTTCCTTTTTTAGCAGTGGACTCCCATGTGCATCACTCGCTCCCCCCCAGTTTACATGTGCCCCGCATTCAGGGCCATTATCCTTGCGGTTTCTGTTCGCGGGCGCCATTATCTCCCTTTTTATTGTCCCTTGGCATACTGTATTTTGTTGCTTACCATGTGCCTTACTGCTGACTCTCCTGCGTGAGAGCAATTTGATACATGTATCGTCTTTGTTTCAATAAATATCTTTAAACCAAAAAAAAAAAAAAATTGTACATTAAACGCCCCTGTTAAACAGGGGCAGAAAAATTGGGCTAATGGCATCACCCAAAACCAGAAATGTTCTTCCAACATATCAGCGGAGGAGGAAGAGGATAGACAATCAACATAACAGGACAGTCACTCAGCATCAGCATAGGCAGTCTTGAAGGGATGTGATATTTCAAAAAAAAATATTCGGTTACATCAGCTTCAGGTGCTTGGTAGCTGTGGGTGATCCAAGACTGATTCATCTTGATGAAGGTCAGTCGATCAACTGATTCGGTGGACAGGCGCACCCTGTGATCGGTAACAAAGCCACCAGCAGCACTGAAGGTGCGTTCCGAAAGAACGCTGGATGCAGGACAGGCCAGTAGCTCAATTGCATACTGTGCAAGCTCTGGCCAGTGATCCATCCTCAAGACCCAGTAAGCCAGAGGATTTTCGGTGGGAAAGGTGTCCAAGTCTGACCTTGCCCCTAGGTATTCCTGCACCATGTAAATCAGACGCTGGTGATGGTTGCTGGAACCGATCATACCTTGGGGCTGCGGACTAAAAAATTGTCTGAAAGCATCAGTCAGACGGCCACCTTCTCCACCGCTCCTTCTGACCGATGCCTCAGCAACACGTTGTCCAGGACCAGTAGTTTGTAACCTCCCAGTCTCTGGGAACGCGTTGCACAGACCTTTCTGCAAGGCCTCCCGGAGATGTCTCATCCTCTGCTCCCTCTGCGATGGCAAGATAAGGTCGGCAACCTTACCCTTGTACCGTGGATCAAGGAGAGTGGCCAGCCAGTAATGGTCCCTCTCCTTGATCCGAAGAATACGAGGATCCTTCCGCAGGCTTTGCAGGATCAGGGAGGCCATGCAGCGTAGGTTAGCTGAGGTATTCGGTCCGGAGTACTCTGGGTCACTAAGGGCAACATGATCCACGGCTACCTCCTCCCAGCCACGTACAAGTCCACGGGTTTCTTGGGACTGTAAATCATCCCTACAAGACTGCTGCTGCTGATGCTGAGTGCCAGCCTCCACCTCCATGCTGACACAATCATCCTCCTCCTCCTCTTCCTCCTCCTCATCCTCTTCCTGTGTGATGGGTGGCACAGCAGGAACACTGTCTGGATAAAGGGGGCCTTGAGAGGCAAGGAAGTCCTCCTCTTCCTGCCTCTGTTCTGCCTCAAAAGCCCTGTCCATTATTCCACGCAGCGTATGCTCCAAGAGGTGGACAAGAGGTACAGTGTCACTGATGCATGCACTGTCACTGCTCACCATCCTTGTGGCCTCCTCAAATGGTGACAGGACAGTGCATGCATCCCTGATCATGCCCCACTGGCGTGGTGAGAAAAAACCGAGCTCCCCTGACCCTGTCCTGGTGCCGTAGTCGCACAGGTACTCATTGATGGCCCTCTGCTGCGTGTGCAGCCGCTGCACCATGGCCAACGTTGAGTTCCACCTGGTGGGCATGTCACATATAAGGCAGTTCTTGGGCAGGTTCAACTCCTTTTGGAGCTCAGCCAGCCGAGCACAGGCATTAAATGATCGGTGGAAATGCACACAGACTTTCCTGGCCTGCTTCAGGACATCCTGTAAGCCGGGGTACCTGCCCAAGAACCGCTGCACCACCAGGTTAAGGACGTGAGCTACACAGGGCACATGGGTCAGTTGTCCCTGTCGGAGGGCGGAGAGGAGGTTGGTGCCATTGTCGCAAACCACCATTCCTGGCTTAAGCTGGCGTGGCGTCAACCACCTCTCGGCCTGCCCCTGCAGAGCTGACAAAACATCCGCCCCAGTGTGGCTCCTGTCCCCCAAACAAACCAGCGCAAGCACAGCATGGCATTGTTTTGCCTGCGTACTTGCGTAGCCCCTGGAACGCCTACGGAGCACCGCTGGTTCTGAGGACAGAGCACTGGAAGAGTCCATGGAGGAAGAAGAAGAGGAGGGGGTGGAGGAGAGAGGTGTGTTACAACCAATAGTAGCATTTTGGAGGCGTGGTGGTGGAACAACCTCCAACACTACTGCACCTTGTCCTGCATCCTTCCCAGCTGCCAGAAGAGTGACCCAATGGGCCGTGAAAGACAGGTAACGTCCCTGTCCATGCCTGCTGGACCATGAGTCAGCGGTAATATGCACCTTACCGCTGACTGCCCTGTCCAGCGAGGCACGGACATTGCCTTCCACATGCCGGTAGAGAGCCGGAATCGCCTTCCGTGAGAAAAAGTGGCATTTGGGGACCTGCCACTGAGGAACCGCACATTGTACAAACTCACGGAAGGGGGCCGAGTCTACCAACTGAAAAGGCAGCAGTTGAAGTGCTAGCAATTTAGCCAAGCTAGCATTCAACCGCTGGGGATGTGGATGGCTGGGAGTGAACTTCTTTCGCCGGTCCAGCAGCTGGGGCAGGGACATTTGCCTGCTATAATCGGACGTGGGTGTACCGCTAGCAGAGTTTCCGGAAGCACTTGGCTGTGACACACCTAATTCTACACCTTCATTCCTCTCAGAGCAGGTTTCAGAGAGGACTGAAGGTCTAGTGGGGTTGGAGATGCCAGCTGATGAGGAGCAAGGAGAGGTCCGCTTTGTTCTTTGGTGTGGGTCTTTGAGGTACGCTTGCCAATGAGCTGCATGGCAGGTCAACATCTGTCTGGTCAAGCATGTGGTGCCCAAGCGGCTGATGTTTTGGCCACGCGAGATACGCTTGAGACATATGTTGCAAATAGCAGCGGTGTGATCTGATGCACTCATCTCAAAAAAGGCCCACACAAAAGAACTTTTAGAATAACGCGCAGAGGCAGCGCTCCCTGCACAGGCGGAGCTCTGCGGTGTGATTCAGTCGGTGTGCTGCCCCTAAGCTGGCCCCCGGAGGGCATCCTGCCTCGTTGGACATGTGCCTCCTCCTCCTCTCTCCTACCAGGCACCCATGTGGAGTCAGTGCCCTCATCATCCCCTCCCTCTTCATCGCTGTAGCAAACCTGGCAGTATGCTGCAGCTTGTGGAACATGACTGCCAGATTGCTGTCCTTCTTGAGCATCCCCTCTCTCTGCGCTCACGCTACTGCCTTCCTCTAGCTGAGTGTCATCATCAGAGCCCACAAAACACTGGGCATCCTCCTGGAGCATGTACCCAACACTGTGCTCAAAGAGTTCAGGAGACTCCTCAGGAGGATGTGGTGGGTCTAGGGAAGGAGTAACTGATGATGACATTGAGACGAGGGAAGACGATGCGTTGGGAGCTGCTTTGCTAGTACCCTGAGACTGGGTGAGAGAGGATGAGGAGGATGAAGAGGGCTTGGTCATCCACTCTACCAAGTCATTGGCATGTTGCGGTTCAACATGTTCAGCTGCCGAAAAGAAGGACAAGCGTGTCCCATGGCCACGTGCTGATGACAATGCACTGCGTCCACGACCAGCACTGTTGTCTCTAGACACAGAGCCTGCTTGCCCTCTTTTATCGGCTCGCGCCTGTCTGCCTCTCCTTGCTGGCTTTCCAGACATGGTAATGGCCTGAAGGGAGTTGGGTAAAACAGCAGTTTAATGGAGTCACACAACACCCACTAAGCCCTGCAGATGGCTCTATTAGAGAACAGCAATAAACGGTAGATACAGGTGTATATTGTGCTGGAGTCACACAACACCCACTAACTCCTGCAGATGCCTTTATTATAGAACACCAGAGATAAAGGGGTATACTGTAATTGAGTCACACAACACCCACTAAGCCCTGCAGATGCCTCTATTAGAGAACAGCAATAAAGGGTAGATACAGGTATATATTGTGCTGGAGGCACAAAAAACCCACTAACTCCTGCAGATGCCTTTTTTTATAGAACACCAGAGATAAAGGGGTATATACAGATGTATACTGTGCTGTGCTGGAGGCACACACAACTTCCAATAACTCCTGCAGATGGCAAGTGGGCTCAAATAGAGAAGAGCTATGTAGGTGGATATAGCAGTGTGTACTGGGTACAGAGCACGCAGACAACACGCACAAGCTCCTAACACTACTGACTGCATGCTCTATTATAAAAGATAGATCACTAGCTATATAGGTGAGGTGAATATAGCGGTGTATACTGCGGTCAGGGCACACAGACAACAACCACTACACAACAGCAAGATCGAAAATCAGCCGAAAACGATCGGTGTGTACTGTGTTGAAGGTACACAGAACACCCACTAACTGCTTCAGACGCCAACACACTACATTAGGCCGCCGCGCTGGCGGCCTTATATAGTGTGGGGCCTGTACTACACAGCCTGAGCTATGATTGGCCACAGGTATCCTGCCTGTGGCCAATCATGGCTCTCCTCGCTGCTGGCGCTGTGATTGGCCAAGCATGCGGGGTCACAGTGCATGCTTGGCCAATCATGAGCCAGCAATGCACTGCGATGATGCAGTGCATTGTGGGCCGTGAGCGCCACACGAATTTGGCGCGAACGGCCCATAACGTTCGGAATTCGCCGAACGGGCGAACAGCCAATGTTCGAGTCGAACGTATGTTCGACTCGAACACGAAGCTCATCCCTAGTCACTGTAAATCTAAGGGGTAGATCTAAAATGAGGGGAAGCTCTGCTGATTTTATCATCCAATCATGCGCAAGCTAAAATTTTGTTTTGTTTTTTCTTGCATGTCCCCCTCGGATCTACAGCGACTTTACAGTACTTCCAAGTGCACTTGCAGTGCAAAGTGGAGTTGCCTTTAGTAAATAAACCCCATAGTGAATAATCTAAACTAAATAAAAACCAAAAACCTTCTAGACACAACGAATCATGTATAGATTGCATGAAAAGCTATAGAGGCTCCAATAGTGTAAAACCTTTGATTTATTCAAGTAAATAAAACAACATATTGCACTTACAAACACATGAATGTCCGAAGCCTTAGGTCCGGTGCACCGGCTGGCACACACAACAACAGACCCATCCTTCCTGTATCTTACGACCACAAACACGGGGTGACGTCAGCCCGTCGCTCCGCCTTACGCGTTTTCTAATAGAGTTACGTCTTCCAGGATCCAGGAAGACGGGTCTGTCTGTGTGTGTGCCGGCTGGCGCACCGGACTTAAGGCTTCTGACATCCATGTGTTTGTAAGTACAATATGTTGTTTTATTTACTTCAGTAAATCAAAGGTTTTACAGTATTGAAGCTTCTATATCTTTTCGTGCAATCTATACTCATCCATGAGCCTTGATCAATTTGAGATCATTTAAAGAGTGCCAGGTCCATTCCTCATGTTTGGGAGATTATGCTAATCAGCGGGATGGTCTGAGGGTTCAGGAGATTGTAATATCATCATATGTTTTCTGTGATCCTCTGTAACGGGGGGTCATAGACTTCTGGTAAGAAGTAAATCTTTGCACAGTGGTGGTGGATTGAATACAGCTCACATTCTGAAGAATCTTTATGGATGGACTTTTATTTTTAATTTTCGCTTTGTCACTCATTGGTGCATGTTATTCATTTTTGGACTGCATTTAAAGGGACATTACTTTTTACATTAATATATTTATTCATTATGTTTCATTTTTACATACATGAATACATGATTCGTTGTGTCTAGTATGTTTTTTTTTTTGTTTAAATTATTCACTATGTGTGCTTCTCCAGTGCTGATTTAGATTCACCCTGTCCTGGTTAACTCCCAGCCAGTGTGGCTCAGTTTTATAGGTGAGGCCACCGAATCATTCATTATTCACTTGTTTCACTGGTTTAGCGCTCACATTTTTTCCTTGTCTGTCTTCTGTAGTTATGTTATGCAGTAGAGTTGCAGCTTCCAATAGGTCCTTTTAGACCTTCTATAGTAACACATTTAGTGTATTTTCACACCGTAGCGCAGTTTCTTTTCCAGGTTTCCATGTCAGGTGGAATTCCCTAGTACATAGTTCCCCCATTAAATACCAGTGGATCAGAAGCCAGCCCTTAACAGTTGCTTAGGGCTAAACTGAGTGTATTGTATTAGTTGTAGAAGGTTCTCTGTCCCCAGTCTTTCCTCCACTAGCTTGGGGTACATCACCAGCCAGTCATCACCCTCATTCTTGTGTAGACACAACCGATCCTAGAGCCCTTAACACCAATGCTGCACATCACTTCCACCATCATCTCCGCAGTGGTAACAGGTCTTCTCCTTTAGTACCTGGAGACTGTTGATATTGGGCCAATTGCCTTTGGTTAAAGGCTTTTATATTGCTGGTTTCTTTCACATGCTTGTGAGTAGTTTTTAATGAATTCTTTTAATAAACCTATCAAAGGATAATGCACAAGGCTGGTGCGCCCTCGTTTCTTAATTTATTTTCTGACTGCTAGGATACCCCTATCCTGGAGGGCAAGGCCTGAGATATTATCCACCCTGAACTTTAGATCACCTGATCAACACACGTGTGCGCAAGAATATTTGTTTGCTGCTATCAACCAGCGCACCATGTATGGGTCATAAGAATAGGCTGCCTTATTGCAATACATGTTAAAGCACAAAATAATGCATGTTAAAGTGACACTGTTCTTTTGCCCATTGAAATCAAAGTGATGGTGTCTGTAGAAAGCCAGTAATACTCCCCTTTCCAGTGAAATACCCAAGCTCGGAGTATGGTGTAACATCTTAGTGATTGGACCCCAAACCATAGCACTGTTACATATTGATGTGTTGGTGAGTGATGAGTATTAGTGGTTCAGGGAAAGGTAAATGCTTTTCCTAGACACTATCATTTTGCCCCAAATGGACCCCCAAGGGCCCATTCACACATGTGTATTGTATTAATGGGTGGTAAAACACATGCATCACCACATGCACTGCAGTGCATTACATGGAACCCAAGCACTCTAATATAGAGCTAATATAAGCTACAGAGCAATGCACCCACACTGCAGCACATCACAACACTTGTCACACATTGTGGTGTGCTGCTTCATAAAAAAGGGGAAAAATGGTAATGTGGGTTTATTCACATGTCGACTTTGTGGTGCTATGCACTAAGGCTACGCACCTTTATCATAGCTCATGCAATTCACAGTAGCAGTTTTGCTTCACATTAGAAAAAAAGGCAATGTACATTTTTAAGCACTTTAGGGTGTATTGGCAGTCCATTCATTTTAAAAGGATTTTCTTAACGCAAAACATGGGGGGTTATTTACAAAAGGAAAATCCACTGTGCAGTCACTCTAAATCTAAGGGGTAGATATGAAATGAGTGGAAGCTCTGCTGGTTTAATCAATCCAATCATGTGCAAGCTAAAATGCTGTTTTTTATTTTCCTTGCATGTCCCCCTCGGATCTACAGTGACTGCACTTCCAAGTGCACTTGCAGTGCAAAGTGGATTTTCCTTTAGTAAATAACCCCCGTGATAATGTGGGAGATAGCTGTGCACTTTGCAAAGTGCATTTGCATTCTGCAAGAACAGTTGCTCTGGAGCTTAGTGAATGAGGTAAAGAATCCCTTTGCAAAGAATACCCAATCACATGCGAGGATTTTTTTTTAAAACAGCATTTTTGCACATGATTGAATGATGGAAGTCAACAGAGCTTCTGCAACTGCTTTTTTTTTTTTTTTTTTTTTTACCTGACATGTTTACCCGTAACAGGTGTCAATTGGGAAAGGAGGCTGTTGTTTTTTTTTTTTTTTTTTTAAAAGAAAACAAGTTTATTGGGAAATGGTACAGGTTACAGGGAAAGAAAAAGAAAGAATGAACTACAGTCAATGGTACATTCAGCGGCCAACAGCAAAAACGCCTAAATGCCGTACTAGCACAACAAGATATCCAGAGCATAGCTATGTAAACAAAGTCAGATATACAGACATCAATATTGGAGTTGCAAAGTTCATTGAACTAAATAGCAGGAGGTGAAACATGACAGCACATAAGATCTGATCGAACTCAACCCTGGCGTGAACTCAACTCCCACAAGTATCCGGGTCATTAAGCCAGCGATCCCAAATCTTATTAAATTTGCCAGGGCACCCCCTGTGTGTGTAGATAACTTTTTTCAGCGGTAAGTTAGAGTTAACCTCAGCCACCCAAGCCCCGAATGTCGGAGTCTCGGGCCGCATCCACAACCTGGCAATTAGTTTCCTCGCACTGAACAACGTTTCTTGGGTAAAGGTCGCATCGGAGGGTGCCTCAGGGGCGCCCAGCTCCAAGCCTAACAAACAAGCCTTAGGATCCATCAGAAGGGGGGAGCCCATTTGATCGTGTAAAAACCGTACCACCTGTAGCCAGAAGGCCTGAATATCGGGGCAGGACCACAGTAAATGGTAAAAGGAGCACGGGAGGCTCCCACAGCGCGGACACCCCGGCCCCAGGGAGGGCCTGTATCTACAGATCCTGGCCGGCGTAAGATATGACTTGTGGAGGATATATAATTGGGTTAACCTATCTGGCACCCTAGGGGACACTCGTTTAACTGTATTCAAGATCTCCTCCCACTCCTCCCCCGAGATCGGGCCCACATCCTCCTCCCATCGGTATCTCGTACTCTCCGTAAGTGCAACCACCGATCTTCTTCTAAGGGAGTTGTATAGGGTCGAAATTAATTTTGTGGGCTCCTCTCCCACTATAACACCCACTACCGATAATTCCTGCGGATCCGGGAATCCCTCCCCGAATTGAGCCCGAAGGGCATGGGATAACTGTGCATAACGAAATAACATATAGGCGGGGAGCTCAAACTCTCTTTGCAGCGCCTGGAAACCACGCACCCCCCGTGGGGAGACGACCTGGTATAGGTACATCACCCCCCGGGAGGCCCAGAGGTCCGCCCCCGGCAGCCCCCTAAGCTCCTTCAATTGGGAGTTGTACCACAGGGGTGTATGTGAATGCATCCAGTCCGCTCCCAGCATCTTTTGTGCGATACCCCAGATCCGCCTGTGCTGTAGCAGTAGTGGAGCATATTTCCTCCCCCTCCTATTAGACTCTCTCCCCCTAAACAAGACCTGCAGGGGGGAATGGGCGCTACCAGAAGACCCCCCACAGATTAGCGACTGGTACCTGGAAGCGTCCATCTTGTGGAGGTGAAAAAAGTGGGAGAGCTGAGCAGCTACGTAGTAGGCACGAAAGTCGGGGAGCGCAGCTCCTCCCATATCCGTAGGGTTTTTAAGAGTATTCCAGGCTAATTTATGTCTACCAGAGCCCCAGATAAATGAATTTAGAATTGTGTCTATAGTTTTAAAATATTTAAGGGGGATAAGGGTAGGGGCCTGCCAGAATTTGTAGAGGAATTTGGGGAGGAGGATCATCTTGATTAAATTTATCCGTCCCATGACACCTAGAGGGAGCCTAGCCCAAGATTGAGTTTTGGATTTTAAATATAGGATCAGTGGTTCTATATTAAGGGTTATATAATCGGAGGGATCCCTAGTGATCTGAACCCCCAGATACTGAATAGTGGCCACTCTACGTAGCGGAAGGGACGACGTGTCCCTCTCCGGCGGAGATAGGTCAATGGGAAGAATCAATGATTTTGCCCAATTTATGGTGAGGCCTGAGTGTCTACCAAACTCTTCAATAATACCCAGGGCCGCTCTCAGGGAGGGCCCCTCATCTGCAAGGTACAGAAGCATGTCGTCCGCGTACATGCTTACCGTTTCCGTTAGGGGCCCTGCCCTGAGACCCCCAACATGTACGCTGGACCTAAGGGAAATAGCTAGTGGTTCTACTGCTAAGGCGTACAGGAGCGGCGACAAGGGACACCCCTGTCTGGTCCCGCGCCCCAGGGGGAAGGGCTCGGACAGGCAACCATTCACCGCCACGCGCGCCTCCGGGGAAAAATATAATATCTGGACCCATTGCAGAAACTTGGGCCCAAACCCGAAATGTCGAAGGCACTCCCACAGATATCCCCACTCCACCGAATCAAACGCCTTGGCCGCGTCCAACGCCACCACGGCCCTGGTACCACCATTGTCGTGTGTGGCTTGTAAGTTCATGTGGAGTCTGCGAATATTCATGGCCGTATTTTTACCAGGCATGAAACCGGTTTGATCCGGGTGGATAAGGGACAAAATGTGGGAGCACAATCGGGACGCCAGGATCTTGGCTAAAATCTTTATGTCCACCTGTAGCAGGGAAATCGGGCGAAATGAATCTAGACAATGTGGGTCTTTGCCCGGTTTTGGAATGACTATAATCGTCGCTTGGCGTAGCGTTTCCGGAAGGGAAGCGGACTCAAATAAGTAATTATATAAATTCAACAGCTCAGGGGCCAGAACGTCGGAGTATGTTGCGTAAAAATCCAGCGGTAGACCGTCGTGTCCCGGAGCCTTGGCCGCTGCCAGGGAAGACAACGCCACCACAACCTCGTCTAGTGAAATCGGAGCCTCCAGATCAGCTATCTGAGCCACCGATAATTGAGGGAAGGGAACAGCTCGTAAAAAAGTTCGGGTCTCCTGAGCCGTGACCTCCACCCGAGAGGCGTAGAGGTCAGCAAAGTAAGACCGGAACATCTCGGTCACCGCTCCCGGTTCAGAGACAAGAGCGCCGCTCCCATCCATCAGCGACACCACTACAGGTGGCCTCGCATCCTGATGGGCGAGGTAAGCCAAAAGCCTACCCGCTCTCTCGCCTTGTTCAAAAATCCGCTGCCGCGTAAAAAAATGCTTGCGTTTAGCCTGCTCAAAGTGTAGTTGGTCAAGAACACGGGTCTGAAGCCTGAGGGCCGAGGCACTCGCCTCATTGGGATGTAACGTAAACTCCCGGGTGACAACCTCCAACTGCTCCTCCGCCTGACGGAGTATCAGTTTAGAGGAACATTTTAATCTATTTATCCGCCTGATCAACAAGGACCGTGCATGCAGTTTAAAAGCCTCCCAAACATTTCCGCCCGTGGCCGTCCCCCGATTAGCTGCAAAAAAATTACTCCATTCCCCAGACAAGTCGTCCCTCTCCTCCAGCGCTTTTAGCCAGAAGGGATTAAGGCGCCAGCTCCTAGGCCCCATCTGCTGCGTCAGAGACAGGGTAGCCCAGCAAGGGGCGTGATCTGAGAGAGACCGCGCATGAAACCCTGCATCCTCTAGCTGAGGGAGAAGGACAGTTGACGTCAAAATATAGTCTATGCGGGACATAGTGGAGTACGTAGCCGAAAAACAGGAGTATGCCCGGGATGTGGGGTTTCTATAGCGCCACACATCCGTCAATGAGAATTCCCGAAGGGTGCGACTCAGTCTAGACCCCATATGGACCGCAGGGGCGGAGCCACCCTGAAGTCTATCCACGCTTGGGTCAAGGGCAAGGTTGAAGTCCCCTAGCCAAATGGCCGGGGTATCAGGGTATCGGGCCATATATGACATGCCCTCAGACACGACAGTAGCCGAGTATGGGGGCGATATGTATACCGCCAAAATCAGAAACCGCCTGCCCTGAATAGTGCAATTAAGAAATACAAACCTGCCCTGGGGATCAGTCCGCAAATCAAGGAGGTGAAAGGGCAACGTCTTAGCTATTAACAAGGAAACGCCTCTAGAATATGGAGTGTGGGTAGCGTGGTAAGTCCAGCCAACCCACGGCCTCCGAAGCGCCAGCTGTAGCTGGCCCGTTACATGCGTTTCCACCAGCACTATAATATCTGCTCTGTAGGATTTAAGGCATGCAAAGACAGCCGTACGCTTTAGCTTATCTCTAATACCACGGACATTCCACGTCAAAAATTTAACTGGAGCCATTTAATAATAGCGTTTAAATGATACAACTGGCTAGGCGGACTGATCCCCAGTGCAGAGCCCAGCACAACTCCCAAATCTCCCACCCACCACCTCATCATCAGACATTGAAATACGTTCCTTTGTACCATAACCCCAAAAAACAACCAAGAAAATATCATGAACCCAAACCCCCAATCCACCCCCCCACCCCCCACCCAGCTCTCAGTCCTTCCAACTGAACTGGAGCACACGTCCCCAAACATCCAAACCTTCGCCCACATCCCCTGTAGCGAATGCAGCCAGCAGAACCTCCCTCCACTGCCCGGACTGCACACAGCCACACGGGGATAGGTCGGGCGTTTAACTACACAGGGGGCGACTACTCGCTGCATATGGCGCATAGAGTAGCCCATCGGGCTAAGCCGTAAAACAAGGGTCACAGCCTCCGCCCCCGGTGCCAACAAAAAGAGTGATCCCATCAGCGACACATATGGAATAGGCAAAACAATACTGGGGTCAATAACAGAGAAGGAAGGAGAACTGAGGTAAAGCAATCAGAGACAGAGTAAAAGAAGAAAGGGAAGAGAAAAGAGGAGGAGAAGAAGAAGGAAAGAAAGAGGGGGGCACACGTCCCAGCACGGAATACCCATGGTGGTGAAGGGCAGCCCGAGGAGAACAAGGGGCTACGCTATAAAAAGTTCCAAGTCCATTTCAGATAGAATGAGGAGAAGCAAGAGCCTTAAGCAGTCCAGCAGGGCACTCCGGAGTAGGTGCAGGTCATCTATTGCCCTTGCAACAGTCTAGTGGGAACAAAACAGGCGCGGGCCGCCTTGGATAAGACCCACAGTGGCAACAGTCATCATCAGTATGGTGTTCGGCAATAGGTAGGCCATTCCAGGATAATTACCTCTTCACCGGCGATAGGTAAGTATATCGGGGAGGCAAAACTCCAGGACAACATCCCAGGTCAGGTGGACCGGGCCAGTCACTGCACCCGGCGGTTCCTATCAGCCTCCCTCCTTTCCAACCAGTCCATCGCCTGCGCCGGGTCATCAAAGAAATGAGCTCGGTCCTCACCCAGAACTCGCAGCCGCGCTGGGTACATCATAGCATATTTCAAGTGTTGAATTCTCAGCCTCTTCTTAACTTCCATGAAGCGGGCGCGCTGCTTTTGCACTTCTGCGGAGAAGTCTGGAAATGCCATAACATGGCCTGCTTGAAACGGAATGTTGCCCTTCTCCCTGCTAAGGCGCAAAACTGCATCCCTGTCCCGAAAATTATTCTGCAACTGCTTTTGCAGAGTGCAACTGCACTTTGAAAATTGCACAGTCTATTTTCCTTTAGTAAATCAACCCCAATGTGTTGCATAAAGATGTAAATGGGTGATGCAAGTTTTTGTTTGCATTGGGGTGTGTTGGCAGCTCATTCAATCAATGGGTATCTGTAATGCAGGGTGCCTTAACACATGTACACTAACGCACTAAAATAATGTGCAGGGGTTGTGAAACCAGCCTAAATTAGTATGTGTACTAGGAGTGGAAGTGTTTCTTTTTACTTATCTTGAATTCATTTTTTGTTAATGTCACTGGGAAGCAAACCCCTGGTGACAGTAGACATGCAAAGGCAGTTCCTCTGTAAAAGGCATATCCTCTTTCTAACAGCTTTCTCCACTTTGAGCTGGAGAAAGAAACAGTCTACTTCTCTGCTTGCACCCAGCGCTGCACTGAACTTGGAAGTGCTCATGATTGAGCACTTCCAGTTCAGTTTCATTCTGCAAAGGATCAGTAAACAGTAATGCCTTACGGTTTCTACGCTGAGAAAAAAAAAAAGAGGCAGGCAATTAGGCCAGCAAAAAAGTATAGACATACAGCTGTGGGAGAAGTGTAAATAATTTTATGAATGGATGTGATCAGCCACCGATCACATCCATTCATACTTCTAGGCTGTTCATGGCACCAGATGGCTGTATGGATTGTCACTGAGGGGGTTATTTTCTAAAACTGGAGAGTGCAAACTCTGGTGCAACGCTGCATAGAAACCAATCAGCTTCCAGATGTTATTGCCAAAACCTAATTGAACAAGCTGAAGTTAGAAGTGGATTGGCTACCATGCAGATATGCACTAGATTCCAAGTACACCAGTTTTAGTAAATCTTCCCCAGTATGTCAGGAAACAGCAGCAGAGATGGCCAGATCTATATGGATACACTCAGAAGACTGGGACCAAACTATGTATGCTTAAAGTGGTTGTAAACCCTTACAAACCACTTTGACCTACAGGTAAGCCTAGATTAAGGCTTACCTGTAGGTCCAAGAAATATCTCCTAAACCTATACGGTTTAGGAGATATTTGCCTGAAGACAGGCAACGCTGTCTACGGCGCATGCGCACTGAGCGCGGCATTTCCAACAACGGAGCTGCCGCGCGTGTCGGCTCCCGTGCCCATGCGCGGGAGTGACGTCATCGCGGCTACGCCGAATGACAGCGGCGGAGCTGCGAGACCCCACCGAATAGATGGATGCGCCGGACTACAAGGGACAGCGGTGACATCGCTGGCTCCTGTGTCAGGTAAGTGACACATAATGGGCTTCTATGCGATGCATAGTAGTCCATTATGCTTTGCCTTTGCAGGGAATGAAAGAGGAAGTAAACCCATCAGGGTTTACTTCCTCTTTAACGAGAGAACAAAAATATTACCCTGTGTAGAGACAGTACAATGAGTCAATGAGTCACGGGTGAAAATAAAGGGGAAAAAAAAGCAATTTCAGCCACCAAAAGGACCGGTAACCTGAAATATATAACATTTTTGTTTTGAATTCAGATCTTCTTTAATTTGCTTCATGCTTGTTCTGATGCATTTAAATAAGAATTAATTAGGAATTAAAGTTGGAAACAGTCAGGCAAATAACATTTTCAGAGGAAGCTCAGACCTTTGCCCTTTAAAAGTACAACTTAGACACAAGGCTGCATCTTAAAAAAAAGTGAAAGTTTCTATGAAAATGCCCTTATTTAAAGTTATTGTATATGCTTTTTTAACTTTTAGATGCAAGACACAACGAAAACAAAAATTGCTTGTTATTTGCAAAGAAAAATGGATTTGCTCAAGGTCGAATGTTGAGAGTACAAGGTCATTTTATCTTTGTATATATTGAGACAAAAATATGTTAAATGTGTTTCCCAACAATGAAGCAAGTTCAAGCGCAGACAGTATCAACCTTTGCATGCCCATTCAACATGTTTATGGCAGTTCATTATCATCCTCACTTCTCCATGATTCCTCTTACAATCACAGAAAAGATTCAATAGAGACATACTGTATGATTTTATGTTGGTTGTGTAGCAGATGGACCAGCAGTTGAAGCTTTCTTTTACAAGCCCATTACCCTGACCTCATTAGCGATTGCCTCATATCCTTCTAAACACATTCGACTCCGCTTCTGCAGAAGCCAATCATGCTAATTAAACCAAATCAGTTTGCATATTCATGGAGAACTGCTAGACTTTTATGGGCAGATAAAATAAACATGATGTTGTTTTTTTTCTTTAATAATTTGAAAGCCACAGTCCATCATCATTTCAATCTTTACACATCAGTGATAAGTACATAGCTGGCTTTTAACTTTTTTTTTTTTTTTGAGAAATATGGGAAATCTAGTTAATGGGCAGCTAATGAAATCAATCTCAATGTGGTTTGTTCTCTAGTTTTTAGAAGTACCATATTGGAATCATTTGCCGCTTTCTTTATTTTATTTTGCTATAGCCAGAGATTTAACATGCAATTGTTGTGCACAGTGTAGCGCCCTGCTGCTGTGCATTAAAATGTTACAGTATAGGCAAAAACGTGTTGTTAACAGATTATGCTGACATTGCAGTTGTAACTGATAGAATGGAATGGAGATAATATGCAATAAACGTTATTATATGGCTACACTGCAATATCATGTTATTATTTATATGAGATGTGACCAGGGGGCATTATTGTATGCATCCCACTGACACTCAGTTTGCCCTCCTGTAATTGCTGGCAGAGCTGACATCAGAAATTACAGAGCCCTTTTCACCCTTAGGTACCCTTTTTGTGGCAATTCAAGTTGTACCTCAACCCCTTTGTCACTTCTAGTCATCAGTGAGTATCAGTATACCCTCAGCCTCCTTATGGTCCCTTCTCAATCCACCCTCAGAAGCAAAGCCTTAGCAGGATTCCTTTGCAATATCAAAGTGGTGCATGACCTACAACACATGGTCTCAATGGATAAAGTTTATTAGGACACACTTAAACACAAAGTAGACTGTTGGTAGAAGCTACAGTGTGTATTTTTAACCCCAAACAGTAGCCAGTTTGCCATAGGATCACTTTCTACCACTTCAATCTGGGTGCAGCTCCCAACAATTGTCTACTTTTAAATCATTCCCTGCCCTTTTGCTTTGCCCTCTAGGCAGAGGGCAACAGAGTCCTCTGTTCATTGTGCAGTTTCCCCTCTTTTGTCTCTGTGATTAGAGTACTATGGATCCCCATGGTGTGCAGCAGGAGTCCCTTTTTATCCTAGTTAGTGTGTGTTACACACTTTGTTGTTTCCTTTGTCAGTACAAGACATCATCTCCTATGTTTTTTTTATAACAGAGAAAGAAAAATGAGACCTGCATGCAAATGATGGTTTTCAACTCATGTAGCTCTGTACATCTTGGATACAAACACTGGTGGGCCCCAGGCAATCAGTGGTGAGAGAACATGACATTGCTTGGGTTTAATGTGAGACTGCCCCAACCAAATTATCCTGGTCAGAAATGCATTAACCATGGCCATGATCAGATAATTTCGCCATCTGACTACTATCACAATATACTGCTTACTAAAATGGTAATTTCTCCTTTACGTATATGGTATACATGGCATTTATACTATACCATGACTCCCATATGTAACTAACTACTTGTCAATAATATTAACAACTTGCTCAAAACTGACCACATACAATTTGAACAGTGCAAACATTACACCGCCACTCGAGAGTGGATACTGACGCCGCAAAAAAGAATGGAGATATTTCAGGTATAACAGGACTGGTCAGACAGAAGACTCATCTCCTACCTGCTTACAATGCAAATGAAAACTAGCCAACCAGCGCACAATTTAGAACTTGACTTGAGGTTAAATGGTCCTGCTCTTAGTCTGTTATAAGCCCTGGGATTATGTCTTTTTTTTGGGAGAAATCTATCTATCTATCTATCTATCTATCTATCTATCTATCTATCTATCTATCTATCTTGTACAGCAGTGAATCTTACAGACATGCCAAAATAATGCAAGGGTGCAGGAAACTGGTAAATGTTATATTGTATGGTCGGGTCATTCCAACAGAAGAAGCAGACAAAACTGGGGGTATTACAGTACTTATGTTTCACTGATGGCAGCCAGTAAAAATAGGCACATTCAGATTGTACTGCAAAGGTGTCTAACATATCTGTAGCAGGGCATGGTTTTCAATGAGCCAACTGTTATTATTAAAATTAAAAATACATTATTATTAATTACCAGCAGAAGCATGTGTGGGAAGGAAGTGGGTGGCAGAAGATGTAATCCTGAGATCAGTTGGATTGTGATGGTTGCTAGTGCAGTGGTGACAGTAGGTCTGGTGGGTACAAGCATGGTCATGTGTTTTTGGGTGTTGAAATAGTGCAATGAAGGAAAGAGTGGTGAGACCAGGGGTGGGGGGGGGGGGGTTTGGACAGGGAGAAGCTCAATGAGTGTAGGAACAGGTGGGAGGAGAAGTAGTGAAGGTATAGGTAAATGCATTGGTGGGGAGAAGAGTGGTAAGGTCTGGTGCCTGTGAGGGCAGCGGTGGCTGGGTAACTGAGAGGAAAATGTGGTGAAGACAGGGGACAGCAAAGTGGTTAGAGAGGGATAAATGGCTGTGCATGTGGTAGAGTGACGGTGGAAGGGGCAGACTATAATAAGTGGTGAGGGGGGACAGCAATGTGGTGTGACCAGGAGTTTATCAGACATATGAGAGTGAATTTGACTCTTGAGTTCTATAAAGGATCCCCACACATGAGTAGTAAAAATTGTGAATGTGAGATTTTTACTTCTGCACTCCCAAAAGTCTGCCATAGTTTTGGCAGAGAAATAACACACATGCTTGGTAGTTACCATGCTGTATTCCTACTCAGTGGTGGTGAGTCCATGGATGTCCAAAGACACCAGGGAGTCCCCCTGATGGAGTGCAGTGACTGCGGAGCAAACTGATTACATTCTGAACCTTTGTACTTTCACAAAGCAAGGGCTTTTAAGTCCAGGATTGGATGTACCGCTTCCTTTTTGGGGACTGCAAACAGATTGGAGTATAATCCCTGAAACCTTTACAGTGTTGGAACAGGTACTATCACCCCGTGGCTGAGCAGATCCCTTACTGCCCCAAACAGGGCCTCCCTCTGGAGGAAAAAAATCTGTTTGGTGGCCAAGAGAGGAACTCTATCTTGTGGCCCGATGAAATCAGTTTGCAGACCCCTTGGTCAGACAGCCGGGAGACCCACCGTGCTGCAAACTGCCAAAGGCGACCCCCCACCCATGTGTCGGGCGGGGGCAAACCTTCATGCAGTAGTACTTTTTTTTGCAGGCTTGCTGGGCTCCCGAGACCAGGGACGCTTTTGTCCAACCGCAGTCATCCTGTCGGACTGGGAGCATTTACCTGAAGCCCCAGACAGACAAAAAAGCCTCTTTTGAGTGGAAAAGGAGGGCCCTTGCCTGCGGCGTGGCTCCTTACCCTTCTTGGACTGGGGGAGCAATGTGCTCTTCCCACCCGTGACATTCTTAATAATGTCATCCAGACATTAATGTCATTAAGCTCCAAATAGCCACTCACCAAGAAAGGGCAAATCCGTCAAGACTTTTTTTTTAGATGCTTGGTCCGCAGACCAGCATTTCAGTCAGATTAGGCGCCATTGCACCACTGCTGATACCGATGCTCTGGAGTGCAGTGGGAGTGTAGCCAGGGCCGCACCACAGACATACTTAAGGCCCTGCACCAACTGGTCTGCTAGTTCTACATAGACTGGAGGGGACTGTTGCTTCTCCAATTCACGGTGCAAAAGTTTTGCCCAATCAGTAAGGGTGTGCGACACTAATGCCGTGGCCAGTACCAGTCCTAGAGCTGACTCCACCACTGTAAACATGGACCGGGCCACTGCCTCGGCCCTCCTTAAATGCAGGAGCCCCCTCTATGGGAATCATAGTTACTTTATTTAACCTGGATACTGGGGGGTCCACGACAGGGGGAACCGACAATTTTTTAAGGAGGCTCTCTTCAAAGGGCTACCACTGTTCTTTTTGGGACCGAAAAGGTCAGTTGTGGGCTTCCACATTTCTTGTATTTGAAAAATAAGTCAGATACGGAAACACCTTAGGTGTACGGGCTGGCTTACAGGACCTAAAAGGGCCCACCACCTGAGCAGAGGATCCTGCTGCATCCTGTATTTTCAGGGTATCATGCACAGCGGTGATAAGTGCTCCAACTAGTGCTTTTCCTGCGCAGACCCAGACACAGAATCATCCTCACTGTCCGAACGGTCCTGATCAGCGTCCTCTGACACATTAGAACAGGAGCTGTCAGTCACCACAGGGCCCGAGTCTGAATCAGAGCTCTCCCCGGAGGATGGGGGGGGCAGGGGCTGTTTTTTACCCGCCTTGCACCCGCACACCACCTCCACCCTGGCAACAAATGTTTTAAGGACCACCGACAAAGCGTCCAAAGGCACTGCACTGTTTGCAAGTGAGCCGGTTGCAATTGCAGGGAGATCTGTGGAAGAAACGCCAGCTTCTGACACCTTGCTGACCAACCCTGTCTGCCACTCTTAGGACAAGGTGCTCAATCCCACCCTCCTGGCTGCTACAGACTGAGGGGCCCCCACCGCAGGACTCACCACTCTGACTGAGTGCGGCATTGTGCTGTCGCTGATCGCTGCGTCCTGTGTCAGCTCACAAGTGTCCAGGAACAAAAAACGTGCTTTTCTGAGGCACAGGAACAAGCGCTGGGGAGAAACACTGCACTGGGACTACAAGAAAATGGCCACCGGCCATCCTTGTATAGAAAAAAAACACAGGCCGCCCCTGGAGCCCGAGGGATATGTCGTGGCTGACACAGCACGTAGCTAGGGCCAGGCTGGGGAGGCTACAAGGATTTATATTATCCAGCCTGTCACCTATCTGGCTGTTGATAGTAGATCACATGATCAAAATCTTGCGCAAAAGGCAAAAAAACTGAAAAAACTCCAGGACCGATGATCCCGCAGGGAGCCTAGGTCCTTCTCCTTCACTTGGCAGAAAAAAAACTGAGCTGCAGGAAACAGGCTGAGGGGTAATTGCAAGAGGGACCGCCCCCTGGTCGGAACTGTACAGTTCTGTTGTTTTTCACATGTATTACATGTTCTGTCTAGTCCTCTCCTGAAGGTGGCGTAATAACCCTATGGTCAAGATTAATGGAGCTGTGTCTGTCAATGAACGAAAGAGAAAAGTTATTTGTGTAGTGTCCATATGCATCAAAATCAGCAAAGAATAACAGGACAGGGAGCTCTGTATCAGGATGGGATGACTTGAAACGAGCAGCAATCACATATGCAAAAATTGTGGAAATAATTTGTAAAACTTCACACAATGGCATGCAATACAGCTAAACAACACTGTTTTTTTTCAGGCTGTAGCAGTATCTGAAGAGCCACCTATAGGCTGGGGGCATATTTTTTTAAAGAAGTTTCCAGCCTGCATGGGACCAGGAAACCATGTGATTGGTTCCCAATTGTCTGTGGGGTGTCACCAGCAGTGGTGACTGGGAAAATGGATTTAGGCACAAAACACTGATTTTGGCAAAACAGTTTTTACTTTTTACCATGAAGAATGCTTAGGTGAAAAGGGCTTAAACCTATCTTTAATAAAACCTTTACATGTTACTTTGCAATGTATATTTATATGTATATATTAATGCACAGTATATATTTGTGTATTTGAATGTAATTTAATGTCTTTTTTTTTTCACAGAAAGAAAAAAAAAGGCAAAAAAGAATGAAAACAAAAATGTATAGTACTCAAGAATGTATTTGTATTTTTTTGCATTTTATGTAAAAAGTCAAATTACAATCAATCAATAAATAAAAAAGTAAAAATAAAACACAAATACATATGTGTACTGTAGTATTTTTCATTTCTTTTTGGTGAAAAATAACCTATAGCAAACTGTAAAACACAAAAAAAATATGTGTGGGGTAATGTGCATAGGCAATCATCGATGCGTGTTTTTGCATACAATGGTGCAAAACACAAAGTTCACTGCAATGTTTATTGATGCGTGTCACAAATGTGTCAATCAAGCCTACAAAGGGTAGTTCTTTTAAAGCCCGATGACCACTAAAAATATTCCTTACTTTTAGTTTCCCCATTGACTCCAATGCCTTTAGCTGCAATTTCCCAATTTTCAGTAAAGGTTTGGCCATTTTCATTTATTATTACCTATCACCACTCCTGATGCAGTGTCTTCTTTATTACAGATGATGTTATCACCATTCTACAGAAGGGAACCTGAGGCCTAATTCGGTTTGTTAATTGACTTTTTTTTAATGAGCAAAAGAATGGCAGTCCTTGTTCCTGTATTATGCTTAACAAAATGGTTCCCAAAAACAAATATCCTTTTTTTCTGTAAGATTTCTTTGACCACCTGCAGTGTTTATCAATAAGATAAATCTTCTGGGGACTACCACCTTGGCTAAGTGATGTGAATAGCATGACTCACAATAGTGACTGAACTGAACAGCATATCATTTGACAGCTAAAACAATTAACATTGTTATTTCAACTGTGCATTTGCCTGGTATTCTGCTTTACGTAGCATCAACAGCAATGGATGAGTTAACTGGTTCAACAAAGAATGGCGGATTGTATATTCTTATTGATAAAAACCACAAGTTTCCTGCATAATTCTGAGCCTGTCATTAAAATCAATTGTGAAATATGATAAAAAAAATGAAAATTTTAACCTTCATTGAATATCAGAATGGCAGCTTTCTTCTGCGATAACATGTAAATCACTCTTTGTTGGTATACAGAATATCTTCATTAGATTCAGAAATGAGAGACAAATGCTAACGCTTTGAGAATCCTATTATACCTCACACAGCAGTAACATATTTCCACCATATATTTCCATTCAATACACATTTAAATATTAATTTGATATTTGCTGTGACTTTTCCCTGACTTTCACAGTAACTGTTATAGGAGTTTGGTGCTTTTATCGGTTGTGCATGTAGATTGAAAGACTGTGACCTCCTATGTCAGCAGCGCACATTTATTCTTTAAAATAATACCTGAGGCCACCACAACCCTAGCCTATAAAGCTAAAAATCGATGGGAAATGGACATTGGAGCGTTAGAAGACGAGGATTGGGAAGAAATCTTGGAGGATGTAAAAACGGTATCCCCTAAACTATCAGACCGCTTAACACAACTATATATTACACACAGGAATTGCCCGTTTTTGGCCTACCTGTAAACCCAGGGTGCCAGTTATGTCAGTGCTCATCAACCCTGTCCTCAGGACCCACTAACAGGCCAGGTTTGCAAGATAACTGAAATACATCACAGGTGATATCATTTGCTGCTCAGTGATTGTAGTATTCTAGTCTGCATCTCCTCAAGGTAATACATAAAATCTGGCCTGTTAGTAGACCCTGAGGACAGGGTTGATGACCACTGTGTTATGTAACAAGCATTCAGATCTTTCTATCATTTACTCTGGATCTGCCCGGTTATCCAAATATTCTGGACTCAAGTGATCTGCTTTCTCCATGATCAAATGGGCTCACCAATCACTCTAGAGCCAAAACTATGCTTACATTGACTATAGCCAGACGCAAATATAGACAAGTCCCTTGCCACCTTTTTGCATAAAAAAAACACTATGCCTGGCCAGGAAAACTGTATCTCGAACTTGGATGCAGGCCCTGCCCCCTATACTTAAGAGCTGGAAAAAGAAGATTGGTGACACCCTTCCATACAAAAAACTGATTTACACACACACAGGCTGTACTTTCAAATATGACAAAGTATGAGATAGATGGTTGGCAAATGGGGAAACATGTACTTGACCTGACATCCTCCTTTATGTTTTACAGTGACAGACTACATAGCCCGCATTCTCTCTCCTCGGTGTCTTTTTGTGTTAAATATGCCTGGTATATGTATCAGTTTGGTAATACTTCATGTATGTACCATGCATATATTTCTCAATAAAGTTGTTTTTTTCCAATAAAAAAAAAAAACCTGAGGAGCTTTGGTCCATCATCAGAGTGCAATGATGGGGAGCACAGTGCAGAATCCCATAGCAGCCAGGCAATCCATTCCTCACCAGTAAAGAATAGGCCCCAGCACTTTTCACATTATCATTGCTCAATGTACAATATGTCCAAAACAGGCCCTTATATTGAATTTAAAAAATATTTATGCTTTAAAAGTGCATTTAGTATTTTTGTAGTAGTAAGCACATCGTGCACAGTTTTTTGTTATATTTGTTTTTAAGCTGACAGCTCAAGGCTGTTGGTTGTGATCGCCAAGTTTTATCACCAAGTACATGTGTTAATTCTACTGCTCACCTGTTTCCCTGCATTACAAATTATTTCTAACACTGTAGCACACCCTGACATTTAACACTCTGCTTGCTTACACATCTAACAAATAACCCAAACCCTAAAATAAAGCCTTATTTCCTAAAGTGTCACCCCACCAATTCCCCCCCCCCCACCTTCCCTGTACTGTACTTACCTCCAGGGATACTCAGTTGTCAGTGCCTATGCTGACAGTCCAGTGGTCTGGAATTTTAAGTCCCCACTCGTCTCCTTCTTCTCTATGCAGCCCTTCAGAGACAGATCAGAGCGATTCTGATTGGTCAGCATCTGTGCAGTGAATTGCTCTGGTCCATTCCAGAATCACTGCACAGAGAAGAGGGAGAAGTGAAGATTTCAGATCCCCAGACCACTAAACCTGCTGCATGGGAACTGGCAGCTTAGCATTCCTGGAGGTAAGTACAGCAAAGGCTGGGAAGGTGGGAGAGTGTACCGTGTTAGTTCACCTTTTCAGAAGAAAAATAAAAGGTGAGCTAACACTTTAAAGGTTAAAGGCTAAAAAAGGATCCTGCTCCTTTAAAGCATGTTATATGACACAGTGCTTGTCCTTTGTCATTTGGCCTCCTTTAACACCTAAAAACCTGCCTAATCCTGCCAGTTTCTCCCTACCTTTCTGTAAAATGACCACAATGTATCATGGCTGCTGAGACCAGACACCGTGGTCAGTTTACATGTCTCTGTCATCAGCAGCCTGCTATCTGCTCTCCTCTCTGCTCCTGTGTCTTCCTCCCTCTCCCCTCTCTGTCTGTGTGTGAGATGCCCCTCCCCCTTCCTTCTGCTCTCATAACACTAACCTGTACACACCATCAGCACTATCTCCTATTGCAGTATCACCCTCTGTGAATGATTTATAAATAAAAATGCTGTAAATACCTCATTTAAGAGTCGAGATTGCGATCAAATGACCAGCCAGCTCTCTCCTCTTCTCCTCCTCCCCTCCTCCTCCCCTTCAGACTGACATCAGCAGAGGAATCTCAGCCTCGCCCTCTGCATCTCTCAGAGGAGAAAAGGAGAAAGCTGGCTGATCATGTGATCACAATCTCGGCAGTGAAATTAGGTGTTTGCAGAATTTATTTTTATAAATCACACACAGAGGGGGATACTACAATAGGAGGCAGCACTGATGGTGTATACAGGTTGGAGTGGCTTAACAACCACTTTAACCACTTGCCGACCGCCGCACGACGATATACGTCGGCAGAATGGCACGGGCAGGCATATGGGCGTATATATAAGTCCCTGCCTGCCCGCGGGTGGGGGGCCCGATCGGGCCCCCCCCCGGTGCCTGCGGCGGTCGGCATTCCTTCGAGAGCGATCCGGGATGAGGGGGTGGCCATTCATTCATGGCCACCCCCTCGCGATCGCTCTCGACGAATGGAAATCCCCCGTGACATCACTTCCTCTCCTGTAATGTAAACACAGGAGAGGAAGTGATGTATTCTCTCCTCCGTGTCGGTATTTTTCGTTCCGACACGGAGGAGAGCGGATCGGTGAGTTGCACCAACACTCTACACACACAGTAGAACATGCCAGGCACACTCACACCCCCCCTTTACCCCCCGATCACCCCCCCAATTACCCCTGCCCCCCAGTCACAGTGACACCAATGTCATTTTTTTTTTTTTTTTGCATTGGTGTCATTTGTGACTGTAATAACTGTTAGGGCAGTTAGAGTTAGCCCCCTTTAGTTCTAATGTACCCCCCTAACCCCCCCAATAAAGGTTTAACCCCGTGATCACCCCCCGTCGCCAGTGTCACTAAGGCTGGGTTCACATTGCAGCGGTTTATGAGAACGAATGTGATTCGCACCGCACTGCAGTGCAAATCACATCCGATCTCTGTGCGATTCGAGTTCAGCCATTCGCCGCACCCGCCGCACCCGCCGCACCCGCCGCACCCGCCACACCTGCCGCAAATTCGCACGGGACCCTTTTTTTGGCCCGCAGCAGAATCGGATCGCATGGGTGTTCACACCATGCGATCCGAGTTTGCAGATCGCACTGCGATATGCGAACTGATCTGGGGGTGTCAGTAACATTTCACTGACACTCCCAGCAGTTCGCATAGGGCAGTGTGAACTGCCGCCGGGAGGCATGCGATGCGGGAACCCGCCGCGGATTCGCGGCGTTTCCGCATCGCTCCAGTGTGAACCCAGCCTAATAAGCGATCATTTTTCTGATCGCCGTATTAGTGTCACAGGTGACGCTAGTTAGGCAGGTAGGTATTTAGGTTCGCCGCAGCTTTTTATAGCGCCAGGGACCCCCATATACTACCGCATAAAGCCCCCTGATTGCCCCCTAGTTAACCCTTTCACCTGTGATCACCATATAACTGTTACAGGTGACGCTGGTTGGTTAGTTATTTTTTATAGTTTCAGGGCACCCGCCATTTATTACCTAATAAAGGTTTAACCCCCTGATCACCCGGCGGGTGTCATTTGTGACTAATAACTGTTAGGGCAGTTAGGGTTAGCCCCCTTTAGTTCTAAGGTACCCCCCTAACCCCCCCAATAAAGGTTTAACCCCGTGATCACCCCCCGTCGCCAGTGTCACTAAGGCTGGGTTCACATTGCAGCGGTTTGAGAACGGATGTGATTCGCACCGCACTGCAGTGCAAATCACATCCGATCTCTGTGCGATTCGAGTTCAGCCATTCGCCGCACCCGCCACACCCGCCGCACCCGCCGCAAATTCGCACGGGACCCTTTTTTTGGCCCGCAGCAGAATCGGATCGCATGGGTGTTCACACCATGCGATCCGAGTTTGCAGATCGCACTGCGATATGCGAACTGATCTGGGGGTGTCAGTAACATTTCACTGACACTCCCAGCAGTTCGCATAGGGCAGTGTGAACTGCCGCCGGGAGGCATGCGATGCGGGAACCCGCCGCGCATTCGTGGCGTTCCCGCATCGCTCCAGTGTGAACCCAGCCTAATAAGCGATCATTTTTCTGATCGCTGTATTAGTGTCACAGGTGACGCTAGTTAGGCAGGTAGGTATTTAGCTTTTTATAGCGCCAGGGACCCCCATATACTACCGCATAAAGCCCCCTGATTGCCCCCTAGTTAACCCTTTCACCAGTGATCACCATATAACTGTTACAGGTGACGCTGGTTGGTTAGTTATTTTTTTATAGTTTCAGGGCACCCGCCATTTATTACCTAGTCTCACTAGTGTACCCCTAAATTTAGGGGTGTCTACTTTCCAAAATGGGGTCATTTGGGGGGGGTTTGTGCCATCTTGGCATTTTATGGCCTTCAAAACTGTAACGCCCTTAGAAAGCCTGAAGGCGGTGCTTGGTTTTCGGGGCCCCGTACGCGGCTAGGCTCCCAAAAAGTCCCACATATGTGGTATCCCCGTACTCAGGAGAAGCAGCAGAATTTATTTTGGGGTGTCATTTCACATATGCCCATGGCATGCGTGAGCAATATATCATTTAGTGACAACTTTGTGAAAAAAAAAAAAAAAAAAAGTTTGTAATTTTCCCGCAACTTGTGGCAAAATATAAAATATTCCATGGACTCAACATGCCTCTCAGCAAATAGCTTGGGGTGTCTACTTTCTAAAATGGGGTCATTTGTGGGGGTTTTGTGCCATCTTGGCATTTTATGGCCTTCAAAACTGTAATAGGTAGTGAAAAGTGAACTCAAAAATTTACGCCCTTAGAAAGCCTGAAGGCGGTGCTTGGTTTTCGGGGCCCCGTACGCGGCTAGGCTCCCAAAAAGTCCCACATATGTGGTATCCCCGTACTCAGGAGAAGCAGCAGAATTTATTTTGGGGTGTCATTTCACATATGCCCATGGCATGTGTGAGCAATATATCATTTAGTGACAACTTTGTGAAAAAAAAAAAAAAAGTTTGTAATTTTCCCGCAACTTGTGGCAAAATATAAAATATTCCATGAACTCAACATGCCTCTCAGCAAATAGCTTGGGGTGTCTACTTTCTAAAATGGGGTCATTTGTGGGGGTTTTGTGCCATCTTGGCATTTTATGGCCTTCAAAACTGTAATAGGTAGTGAGAAGTGAACTCAAAAATTTACGCCCTTAGAAAGCCTGAAGGTGGTGCTTGGTTTTCGGGGCCCCGTACGCGGCTAGGCTCCCAAAAAGTCCCACATATGTGGTATCCCCGTACTCAGGAGAAGCAGCAGAATTTATTTTGGGGTGTCATTTCACATACGCCCATAGCATGTGTGAGCAATATATCATTTAGTGACAACTTTGTGTAAAAAAAAAAAAAATTTTTTTTTTGTCATTATTCAATCGCTTGAGGCAAAAAAATAAAATATTCAATGGGCTCAACATGCCTCTTATCAATTTCCTTAGGGGGTCTACTTTCCAAAATGGGGTCATTTGGGGGGGTTTTGTACTGCCCTGCCATTTTAGCACCTCAAGAAATGAGATAGGCAGTCGTAAACTAAAAGCTGCGTAAATTCCAGAAAACGTACCTTAGTTTGTAGATGTGACAACTTTTGCGCAAACCAATAAATATACAATTATTGACTTTTTTTTTACCAAAGACATGTGGCTGAATACATTTTGGCCTAAATGTATGACTAAAATTGAGTTTATTGGATTTTTCTAATAACAAAAAGTAGAAAATATAATTTTTTTTCAAAATTTGCGGTCTTTTTACGTTTATATCGCAAAAAATAAAAATCGCAGAGGCAATCAAATACCATCAAAAGAAAGCTCTATTTGTGGGAAGAAAAGGACGCAAATTTTGTTTGGGTACAACATTGCATGACCGCGCAATTACCAGTTAAAGCAGCGCAGTGCCAAAGTGTAAAAAGACCTCTGGTCATTTACCAGCAAAATGGTCCGGTCTGAAAGTGGTTAAGTATACTTTTAAAATGTTTTTTTCACCCTCCTTTCTAGTTTAACTATCGAAACTGACCCTGTCCCAGCTGCATACTTACTGAGTTCTTGCAGGCATGGTCCACTGCAAAGTTACTTCATGCCAGCCTGGACCTCCATCCCACTGTGTACAGTAGATCTCCATAGACTTCTATAGGGATTCTTCCCAAGGCAAGCAAACAGGGACATTCACACCAAAGTCTTTGGGAAGCTAAGCTGCATGCCTAGACCACAGAAATAAAATCTAAGCTGGCAGGAGGCAGACATTAGACATGGACCAAGTAAGTTTTTTTTAACTCTGGATCCCCTCAGCCAGTGCCAGTCATTCATGGCCCCCGGCAGATACTTTATGTTTTCATTTTCATATACTTGTACCTGTGCCACCTGTTTTCAGGCTAGAAATATGCCAACAGTATTAATTTTGGCAGCTAATTTCAATTTAGTTTTAATCTTAGAACTAAATGGCATTTTACTTTTAGTCCCATTTTAGTCTTCTGCAATTGTTATAGTCATATTTAGTCGACTAAATCTCCAGTACATTTTAGTTGACTAAAATCTCCAGTACATTTTAGTCGACTAAAATCTCCAGTACATTTTAGTCGACTAAAATCTCTAGTACATTTTAGTCGACTAAAATCTCTAGTACATTTTAGTCAACTAAAATCTCCAGTACATTTTAGTCTACTAAAATCTTTTTAGTCATCTAAAATCAAATGTGTTTAGTTAAATAATGCATTATTTAAGCATTTTCTAGAATTTTAAAATGCATTATACACTCCTGGAGTAAAAACATCAAATATCATGTTATTACTTAGGGTATTAAGGTTTGAACAAACTCATAGCTTCAGATTTAGCCACTCTGGACGGTCTGAGGAGGCCTATAATACTAAACAGTGTTCTGTAGTGTGGTCTGAAGAGGCATGTGATGCTACATATTGCTCTAGACGGCTGTCTGAGGAGGCCTGTAAAGCTGCAGAGTGTTCTGGACAGTGGTCTGAGGAGGCCTGTAATGCTGCATAGTGCTCTGGAATGTGGTCTGAGGAGGCCTGTAATGCTGCACGGTGCTCTGGATGGTGGTCTGAGGAGGCCTGTAATGCTTCACAGTGCTCTGGACGGTGGTCTGAGGAGGCCTGTAATGCTGCAGAGTGCTCTGGATGGTGGTCTCAGGCAGGTCAGGATGGCCCTTGATGCCGGTGGTCTGAGGAGGCTTGTTGTAATGCTGCACAGTGCTGGATGGTGGTCTTAGGTCTTTGGGATGGCCTGTAATGCACAGTGACCTGGATGCCACTGTCAGAGGAGGCCTGTAATGCACAGTCTGGATGGAGGGTGGTCTGAGGGGAGACATCAGGTCTGCTCTGCTTTAATTGTAATGCACAACTGTACACACTCACAGTCTACTCTGCTTTGGGGGCCTGGTGACGTGGTCGCCTCATGAGTCAGGGGTCAGGAGGCCTCAGCCTGGCTGGCCTGTAATTCACAGTGCTGCTCTCTCACTCTCAGGTCTCTGGCAGTCATCTTGCGCTTGCTTACTGGGAGCTGATTACGAAAGCAAGCGGAGCTCCATGAGAAAATGGAAGTTAGTTCATGAGAGTAAACGTCCCTGGCTCACTTTTTCGTCCCGTTAACGAGAATGGATTAGATTTTCATCATAGTTTTCTTCAGTGGACAAAAATGTGCTGTACTTTTCATTTCATTTTCATCACTGTAAAAATGGCGCTGATGAAATCTTTGACGAAAACGTTTTTGTTGACAAAATTACCACTGGACGCAAAGGGTCCTCTTTAGCTCTCCAGAAGTGGGTGGTCCTCTAGCCTGATGATATTAGCGCCAGTTCCTGTCTCATTTCATTGTGACCACAGAGGTAAGGATGACTTCCCCTTGGGTTGGCAGATCCATTATGCCCTGCACTCACAATATGTCCTCAGTTTTCCAGCATCAATTAGCCCAAAAGACACCCAGTGCTGGATTACTGTGGAGGAGAGAACTTGAGAAGTAATAAGTATTGAAGCAAGGGCTGTTTTTTTTATTTTTTATTATGAAACCTCTTGGGAGATTCTTTTTTTAAAAAGCCCAGATTTAGGCATCACCTTGACATGACCCTAATATTACCCCCACACAATGCAATTTTCAAGAAATGTCATCCACATTCAACAAGGTTTTTAGTTGAACAAACAGTAAAATGGACCAAAGCAACCTATCGCAAACAGGTGTAAATCCTTTCATGGTTGGTGGAAACTGTTATGCCCCGTACACACGACCAGACTTTTCAACATCAAAAGTCTGACGGAATGATTCCGGCAGACTATTCGAACGTGTGTGGGCTGCAGCGGACTTTTGATTTGCAAAAGTCTGACAGACTTTAGAAATGGAACATGTTTCAAATTTTTCCGACAGAACTCTGCCGGACCCAGAAATCCGCTCGTGTGTGTGTTAGTCTGACGGACTAAAACCGACGCTAGGGCAGCTATTGGCTACTGGCTATGAACTTCCTTATTCTAGTCCAGTCATACGTCATCACGTTCGAATCCGTCGGACTTTGGTGTGATTGTGTGTGGCCAAGTCCGCTCATTCGGAAAGTCCGTCAGAACTCTGTCAGAACTCCGTCAGAACTCCGTCGAAAGTCTGCCGGACTTAAGTCCTGTCGTGTGTACGCGGCATTATTGGTACGTTGAATTAATCGAGTTGGTAATTTATAAGAGATGGTGAAAAGTGGGTTAATTTAACTAAAAATTGTTACATGCATGGTCAGCCTTAGTTCAATTGCATGCAAAAATGACAAATCGCCCCTACAATGCACATTGGAATCAGGCTCATCTTTTTTTTTAGCCCTAAAGTATACAAAGAAACTACCTGGTGATCCACCACATCCTCAAACATGACCCCATATTCTGTGTATAATAAAATATTTACAAAAATGTGAGGGGTGTACTTTTGTGAGATACTTTAAGTCTCATGTTCTACCAAACACTTGTTAACAATAACATAACAATATTTTCACCTACTGTGAGAGCATCAAATGCTCATAGAAGTTTGGTTAACATCATTCAGTAATTTGCAGTCACATTAGTGATACTGTACTCATTCACATATGCACAAATCCAACTCATTCCTATCTTAGTGCTATATTAAAACTTGACACAAACATACTAATGCATGTCACAATTTAACATTGAAATGCGGAAAAGCCATCTTTTAAATTAAAAGGTGAACCTTTACTTTTTTAGTGTGTTAGGAAAAAATGTACTTATGTATTGTACTAAATAGACAGTTATACCACTGGATATCTAGCACTGTGCTATTTATGTCAAACTAGTATTAGGAAATTATTGTTGATTTTTTTTCCCCAAATATTTCTTTTTTTTTTCTTAAGTTAAACCTATAAAATAAAAATGTGTTCAGAAAATCCTGCATAATATGCTAAAGAAACTACAAATGTAAGATGTTATTTGACACAATACTGACTTATTAAGAAAAATAAAGACATTTCTGTGATGGACTCTTCATAATTTAGAAAAATCAAACACACACAATCACTGGACAATCCCACTTCAATAGAGTAGCAACTTCATTATGTTTTTTTTTTAAGAGGGGAGCAATCAAGTATTGCAATAAAATCTCCCAATTGCGATCTCAAAGAGGCTAGCTGGTCTATATTCCACCTACTGAAAACTGGAACAAAAGGTTTCAGCAGAATTGACCTTTAATGCAGGTAGGAAATTGCATAGTGTTTAGTCTTATGGCTGTAGTGCATGTGAGCACCAAAAGCAAATCAGGGGAGAAAATAAACAATTTAAAAAACTGAAAAACAATGCATTTTGGGACAGGGACTTTAGCAAGCTAAAAATGCTTTCAGTACTAACATTTTCATTGGTAGGTCAGGTAAACTCAAGTTTAATGGCTGAAATTAGTACTGGGGGCTAGGTGCAGGGTTAGGTCAAAATCTTAGGTTAAGTTAGAATTTATTAGAATTTAACATGACTCTTTGGCGAATCCCCCCATAGGAAACCATGTGTGGGCTCAATCCCAAGCCATGCTGCCTGTGACCATATACACAGACAGCGTGGCTTAGCCCCAACCCCCACTCCCTTCTCACAGGATTTGATTAACAGCAGTAGGAGCCAATGGCTCCCACTTCTACCTCTCTGTCCTCTGAGGAGAGAGAGAGGAGAAAAGATCAGCTGCTCTCATGCACATCACTGGATCAAGATCAGGCTCAGGAAAGTATAAGAGGGCTAGGGGATCCTAATAACAGAAGTGTTTTCACCTTAACCACTTCAGCCTCAGAAGGATTTACCTCCTTGATGACCAGGCCATTTTTTGCGATACGGCACTGCATTACTTTAACTGACAATTGCACGGTCCTGCAACGTTGTACCCAAACAAAATTGATGTCCTTTTTTCCCACAAATAGTTTTCTTTTGATGGTATTTGATCAACCCTGAGGTTTTTATTTTTTGCACTATAAACCAAAAAATACCGACAATTTAAAAAAAAGATATGTTTTACTTTCTTCTATAATACATTTCCAAAAAAATATATAAAAAAACTATAGTTTGTCTATTTGCATTAAGGCACCTCGATAATCCCCTCTTTTTTGAAAATATTGCTTTTGGTGTATATAAAAAAACTAATTTATTCAACACTTTAGGCCAATATGTGTTCTTCTACATATTTTTGGTAAAAAAAACAAAAAAAAAACAATAAGCGTATATTGATTGGTTTGCATAAAAGTTATAGTGTCTAAAAAATAGGAGATAGATTTATGGCATTTTTATTATTAATTCGTTTTTTTACGGAGAATGGAGATCTGCCTTGTTTACTTTAGCAGATCCCCGTTCTGTCTCTCCAGGGAACGATCCGCTGATTGGTGCGCCCCAGTGGCACGCACGTGCCCACGAATGCTAGTGCACGAATTGCTGTATCGGCGCAGCGATTTGTGCAGCCTACAACTAAGTACAACTACGGTGGGTGGTTGGCCAGTAGCTAATGTAAAGAATGCATTAAGGTAAAAAACCTTTTACCTTTAGAACCACTTTAACCAATTCCTGACCAGCGCACGCCGATGTACGTCGGCATAATGGCACGGGCAGGCATATTGGCGTACAGGTACGTCCAATCTTTAATGCCGTCCTGCCATCATGAGTGCGCCGCCGGCGCTTGCGTGCTTATTGGGACCTTCGTGAGTCCGGTTGCGGGTCTCGCTCTATTTTTGTTTATAGCGCAAACAATAAAAAAAAAGCTCTATTTGTGGGAAAAAAGGACGTCAATTTTGTCTGGGAGCCACTTCGCATGACCGCACAATTATCAGTTAAAGCGACGCAGTGCCGAATCGCAAAAAGTGGTCTGGTCTTTGGCCAGCAAAATGGTCCGAGGCTGAAGTGGTTAAGGGTTTTAGCTGTATTTTTTAAAAAAAAAAATTAAGAATAAAGTTTCCTGTAGCTTTTAGATAGTTCCTACAGTTCAGTTCAGACCTATTACTGCTGTATAATAAATCCATTCCTTCAGCCAAAATTATTGAAAACAGTTGCTGTTGTATTTAATCAGGCAATAGTGTAACAGTAAACAAATCAATTGCCTGTGAGAATTTCTCCTAAGCATGCAATTGAACAGATTGGTATTTTTCCAATATCGCCCTTAACCACTTACCAACTGCTGTCAGCATATATACGTCAGCAGAATGGCACGGCTGGGCAAAGTAACGTACTGTGCACGTGCGTGGTGCCTGCCACGAGCTCAAGAACGGGGAGATGCCGATGTAAACAGCATCTCCCCGGTCTGCCTAATGACAGGACACTGATCGTCTGCTCCGTTTCATCGTGAGCAGCGATCGGTGTCACATCACACACAGCCCATCCCCCAGACAGTTAGAAACCTGCCCTTAGGACACACTTAACCCCTCCCCGCCCCCCTAGTGGTTAACCTCTTTTTTTTTTTGCATCAGTATATAGCACGCCATAATCTCTCATCAACAAATTGTGGCAAGCTTTACGCCCTTGTTATTTTAGTTCCCTTCTACTTATCGCCACCATTTTGCCTGTTGGCAGTGCTACTTTCACATCACATGCAATCCTTTTCCTTCTTTTCTTTTTCTTTTTTTAACATTTTCCTCTATTTTATTCTTTATTTATTTTATTAGAATTTTTCGAAAAAGTAAAAATATTGCAAAAATATACTTCCTATTCCATTTCCTTATATCTCCCCATCCCCCCCCCCCCTCCGATCCCCCTCCCCCACCCTCCCCTCTCTCTCTCCGTCTCTCGCTCCCCCTCTCACCTCCCCTCGGGACCACTCATTCTGAGATATTCCCTTGTTTTCTTGAACTCCAACCATTTTCCCCATTTACTATAATAAATTTCCACTTGGTCTCCTCTTCTAGATATTGATTCCTCCATTGATCTTAACCACTCTATTTTAGCTAACCATTCCCTCATGGATGGGGGTTCGGCAGTGCCCCATCTCTTTGGGATCAGGCTTTTTGCAGCAATCAATAAGTGAGGGATCAATGAGTTTTTGTATTCCCCTATTGTTTTGTCAGTATCATGGAACAGACATTCTGGAGACCAGCAACTTTAACTAAGGTGAGGGCAGGTAGGTATATGCTATCCTAAAAGAGTGCACATTATGGGCGTAATGAGTGTAATCTCTCCAGCCACCAACACCAGTCAACCCTGTTTCTGCAACAAGGGACAGATCCTCTTCAGTGGTTCCTTCAGGACTGAAGAGGATCTGTCCCTTGTTGCAGAAACAGGGTTGACTGGTGTTGGTGGCTGGAGAGATTACACTCATTACGCCCATAATGTGCACTCTTTTAGGATAGCATATACCTACCTGCCCTCACCTTAGCTAAAGTTGCTGGTCTCCAGGAAGGCTGATTGCTACTGGTTCACAGATGAGCTGAAAGCCTGGAGCCATGCCTGGGAGTATTTGCCATAAGTAGTAACCACTACAAAACGACATAGCTCTCTGTGGGGGTACCACAACTAACACAAGCAATTTACATACTGCTACAGACCTCTGGGAGTTACATTGAAGCCAAAGATTCATATGGAAACTATCTGAGGAAAAAACCCAACTGAGGGGGCCAATATCCACCTGCTAGGAATTAGGATAGAATCCCTGGACCCTGTTGGTTGTTTGATTTGCTGTTTACCTTACAGCAGTAAGGTAAGGGGCCATTCTACCTGGTGTGCCGTGTATACTGGAGACACAGGAATCACAAAAACACAATTGCTGGCACCTGTTTTTGAGAAGCACTGAACAAGTCACTGGGCACTTTATTCATTCCAGCTCACATATAGACTGCTTTCTTTTATTTTCCTTATTAAGAAGATCACGGAATTAACAATCACTGGTCACTTTATCTAATTTCACCAAAGACTGTATTATATAACTTTCTGTGTCTAAGCATGCACTATGTATTGCACGTTTTAATATAAGGAATTTTACTTTATGGAATATTTTCCCTTTTACCAGGAGATATTTATGTTTATATAAAACACATGACTTTTGGAGTTTATGATTTATAACACATTGGATATTCCTGTTTTTTGATTAACTTGGTGGAGCAATTTAAATATATATATTTTTTTTTTTTGGTTGCTGTTATGAGTGTGTCACTCACTTAATATTATCAATAAGCACAAGGCACCTCAATTTGTATCTAGGATAGTATAGTCCTATGGTTTATAGATAGATTATTATTAATACTTCTATCACTCAATAATACTGCTATTATCTTATCTTATCTACACAAGTATAAGGCACTTTAATTGTATTTAGTTCAGGTAGCGCAACACCATCTGTTTGATTTTTGATTCCCTCCAGCATAGTGCTGATATGTCCACCCTTCTCTTATGCGCTCTTTGTGGGACAATATACCATCTTGCCATTAATTTAAATGACATCTCCGCTGACATATTGTCCTTAGATATTGTACCTGCTATTCTTAAGATCTTCTTTCTACGTTCCTTATCTCCCAGAGTGCCCAACTCTTCTTCCCATTTTTTCAGGAATAGTGGTTCCCCTGGTTCCTTTTCCTCCTCTAGAATTTTATAAATTTTGGACAAACTTTTTTTTTTACAGCTCAGGTCTGAAAGCATTCTCTCCATAGGTCTGAGATCTCCTTCCCCACGGAGTGGCCGAGGAGGTAGCGCCTGAACAAAATGTTTAATTTGTGCATATCTCCAACTATCTAATTTCCTGCATCCCCATCTTTGTCTTATTTCTCCTAAAGTGCAAAATCTGTCCCCGTTCATCACATCTTTCAACAAAATATCATCCTTTTTTACCCATCTAGTGAAATAAACATATTCTTCCTTCCCTGGTTTAAAAAAACTTGTGTCTAATAAGGAAATTAAAGGTGAATTGTGCTGCCAATGATTTAATTCACCCACTTTATCCCATATTTTAAACAAATTCATAGTTAGTGGGTTGGTGCTCCTCCCCAAGTCACGATAGTCCCGTGGTATCCAAATCCTTTTTCCTAAATTGACTCCACTTTGTGTTTTCTCTATATTTACCCACCCTTTATCACCTTTGTCATACACCCAGTCCACCACCCGTGAAATTACTGCTGCCTGGTAATATCTTCTAAGGTTCGGGGCGACTAATCCCCCTTCTGCTTTCCCCCTTTCCAGAGTCGCATATGAAATTCTAGGATTCCTACGTCCCCATATATGTTTTAAAATTAGGGTTTGGAGTTTCATAAAGAACTCCTGCGGAACTTTTATTGGGATCATTTGAAACACATATATCAATTTTGGTAAAATAAACATTTTTAGCGCGTTTACTCTTCCTATTAACGACAGGGGTTTATGTCTCATGCTTTTAATACATTCTTTCACCCTATTTAATATATCTGTGTAATTGGCTGCGTATGCAGATGACAATGTGGGTGTAATTCTTACTCCCAGGTACCTCAACTCTTCCCTACACCAGATAAAGGGGAAGGACCTCTGGAGTTCCTCTTGTTCTTTTTTTGATACTGTTATGTTCAGAATCTCAGTTTTTGACATATTGATCTTAAAATTTGTCAGCTTCCCATATCTGTGGATCTCCTTGATTATGTTTGGCAGGGTCACCCTGAGTTCCGAAGCATAAAATAATATGTCATCTGCATACGTAGAGACCTTATACTCCTCTCCGCCTATTCTCACCCCCCTTATATCTCCATTCTTCCTAATAGAAGCCAACAAGGGTTCCAAAGCAAGTATAAACAGCATTGGAGACAGGGGACATCCCTGTCTAGTTCCATTGTATAGCTTCACTACCGGGGAGAGGTTACCGTTAATTTTAATTTTTGCCGTCGGGCGGGAATAAAATGCTTTTATCCATCGTAATGTTTTTTCTTTTAACCCCAAATATCTTAAGGTCTCAAACATGAAGCCCCAGTCTACCCTGTCAAATGCTTTTTCAGCATCCACCGACAACAGGGCGACTGGGGGTCCACTGCTCTCCACCCCATGAATCAGCATTAGGATTTTAAGGCAATTATCCCTCCCCTCCCTGCCCGTAACAAACCCCGTTTGGTCACTATGGACCCATTGGGGTAGCAATGGTTTCAGTCTTTCTGCTATCACTTTTGAGAATATCTTCACATCCATATTCAGAAGAGAGATTGGTCTATAGCTCCCAGGGGTTGTTGGATCCTTCCTCTCCTTTAATATCAAAGTTATGTAAGCCATCAATGCTTCTTCCCTCAGTTCTTCCCCTTCTGCAACTGCGTTCATGTACTCGCATAATTTGGGCGCCAGTATCTTTTCAAACTTTTTATAATATAGGATTGGAAACCCATCCGGGCCTGGACTTTTCCCAATTGCCATTCCCCTTATTGCCCTCACCACCTCGTCTACCGTTACCGGGGCCTCCAACATTTCCAGCTCATCCTCTGGGACTGTAGGAAGATCTATCCCTTTTAAGTACTCAATAGTATCCTCCTTATCTCTACTTTTCTCCTTTCCCTGTCCTACCTTATATAACTGGCTGTAATAATCATGGAAGACCGTCGCTATTTCAGGGGTGGAGTGCTTCATTTCCCCCTTTTCATTTTTTATTTTGGGTATAAAGGACGCATTTCTTCTCTCCTGCACTACTCTCGCTAACCATTTCCCAGGTTTGTTCCCCTCCTGGTATCTTATGCTCTCTGCCCAGTGGTTAACTCGCACCCTTTCCTTCTCCAAGAGTTCTTCTAATTGTAGCTTCTTATCTTTTAGCTCTACTTTCTCTGGGATCCCCTTTGATCTTGTTTGTTGCTCCAATTCCCAAATCTCCTTATTTAGATCTTGTAACCTTTTCCCTATTTCCTTTTTTTTCCCTGTCCCGATGCTTATTAAAATTCCTCGTATAAATGCTTTGTGGGTCTCCCATATCGTACTCCTCGTAACCCCTGGGGAGTCATTTCTTATAAAGAACTCTTCTAGCTCTATTTCAATTCTACTTCTAGTTTCTGGGTCCTGGATCAATGCTTCATTTAATCTCCATGTCTCTCTTTTAGCCTGATCTATTACTAGCTCCAGCTGTGCCATGACTGGAGCATGGTCAGACAAGGAGATAGATTTTATTACTGTATCTTTGAGTGCTGGGAGCATTTGATGTTCAATCAGAACATAATCAATTCGGGTGAATGTCCCATGCACCGAAGAGTAGAAAGTATAGTCTCTGCTGTTCGGATGTTTAATCCTCCAAGCATCAACTAACTGAAATTCTAAGAGCAGAGCCTTTATTTTTTTATATCTAAGCTCCGACCATCGAGGGGACCCCGCTGAGGAGTCCACCCGAGGGTCGATGCACATATTCAGATCTCCCGCCACTATCAGTTTACCTTTTTTAAACTCTGCTAATAGGTCCAAGACCTTCCTTAAAAATTTATCTGGGTCCCTGTTTGGGGAGTATATATTCGCAAAAGTATATACTCCATCCGATAATTTCCCCCTTATAAACAAAAATCTCCCTTCCGGGTCGGCCATTTGTTTCTCAACTTCAAACCTAACACTTCTCTCAAAACCTATTGCTACCCCCCTGGCGTAACATGTTGTAGAGTCGCCGTAGAACCCTGTTGGGAACCTCCAGGACGTCAATCTCCCTCTAACCTCGTGTGACAAATGTGTTTCCTGCAGACAGATCACATTCGCTCCATACAATTCCAACTCCTTGTTTACTCTGAACTTTTTTTGGGGAGTACTTATACCCCTCACATTATATGTTATCAATTTCAACCTTGTCATATCTCACTCATCCCCTCCCCCTCCTCTCTCCCCCCGCCCCGCCGGGGGGGGGGTAACATCCCCCCCCGCCGGAGGTCGGCGCGGGGGAGAGAGGAGGGGGAGACGAGAGAGCGCGAGAGAGAGTACTTAAACCCTGTTTGAGAGAGAGATTACCCCCTAACCCACCCCCCCCTCCAACCCCCTCCCACCCCCCCCTCCCCCCTCCCCCCCTCCTCCATTCAGAGGAGTGAACAATTTCCATATTTGTTCCTCGCTTAGGTGTCCCGGTGACCCACAGGTCACCTTTTGCACATCTAGCATTCTTTGGGAGGACCGCCTCATTCACAGCCTATCCACGTGCCCGCGCCTCCCCCCCCCCACAACCCCCCCTCACCCGTCAATGATGGTAATTACACCCCCTCCCTCCCCCCCCGTCCCGGACCCGAGACCATTGCACAGCCCCACTGATTCCTTCGTTCCCCAACGCCTCCTCCCATCCTGGTAGTGCTGGTGGGGGGATTTCTAACTTATTACAGAAGTCCGTTAAGTCCTCTGGGAACCTTAATACTGCGGAGCGGCCGTCTCTCCTTCCCCTAAGGCATGCTGGAAACCCCCATTGATAGGGGACATTTAGTGACCTCATCAGATCTGTCAGGGGTTTAAGGAGCCTTCTTCTCCTCAATGTTTCCCCTGCCAGATCCGAGAATATCTGTAACTCCGACTCCTGAAACAAAATTTTGTCCATCCTTCGGATATTCTCCAACACTAACGCTTTTTCCTCATAAAAATGGAATCTAATTATTACGTCTCTTGGTTTTTCTGTGGCTTGGGCCCGGTATCCCACGACTCGATGTACTCTGTCTATTTTTAATTTGTCATTCTCCGCCCTACCTAGAATGGGATTGAACAAGTCCTGCATCACCCTAGGGAGCTCTTCGTTTTTAAATTTTTCTTCTAGACCTTTTATCCTTAAGTTTTTCCTTCTTCCACGATTTTCTTGGTCCTCAATTTTATATAGGATCGATCTGTTTATTTTTTGGGCTAATTTCACTTGTTCTCTTAGGTCCCTCATATTCTGTTCATATCCATTCATTCTTTCCTCCATCTCTTCCACCCTTCCTAGCACTCGGCCAATATCTGTCTTTATCCCGGCTATATCGGATTTAAGTGACGTTTCAACCTTAGTCAGTGCCTCTGTAAATATCTCTCTCAGCATGCTCAGGCTCACTTGTGACTCTGCCAACACTGGGGCTCCTTCTGATTCGGGTTGGATTTCGGGTAGGGGGGAGGCCTCTCCTTTTCTCCCCAATTCTTCCCTTTTTTTGCCCTTATCTTCATCTCGGGAGCTTACCCCCCCCATCCTGGTGCGAGTTGGGCATAGATCCTTAGGCTTTCCCGCTCCCCGCCCTTCTCCCGTGTCCATAGTTTTACTAGTGCCCACACCTGATTTTCTTAATGTCTTCTGGCTGGGGGTTTCCTGGCTGCTTTCCATCATACTTGTCTCCCCCACCAAGTATCGTTGTATCCCCCCCGGGCTAACAGGCCCCGTGCCCCCCCTTTTATTCATCTTCCCCGGCATTCTCCTTTTGTAGCAGATTAACACCAAGAACCAGGGCCTTTCCCTTTCCCTATGACTCTTATGGGGTCCAGATTGCTTACGTCACTTTCTGGGGGCGGGGTACCTCACTCCCTTGTACCCGTATGCCAGCGGGCAACAACAGCACAGTTAACGGGCAGGGGACCCCAGTCCAACTCGTCGCCCAAGGCTCCACACCAGGATTCTCCCTCTCTTTTTTTTTTTTTTAGCCGCAGATATTGGCCATAAGTTAACTCCAGCACTCGCCACCTATATCAGCCCGCAAAAGTTGCTGTCAAGGAGTGCTGGACAAACAATGGGCGAAGGACAGACAATTGTGAAATGAGCGCAAATCCAGACCGCCATTTTATACCTCTATATGAGATTTGTATATAGAAGAGAGAGAAAAAGAAAAACTCTGCATAACATTGCTAATTATCTGTCCTTTAGATGTCCATCCATTCACCTCTCATCATTCCTCCCCCTGCAGGATTTATGTCCAGCTGATCAAGCAGTGTTGGTAACAATCTGGTGGTCCAGAAGTAGGAGTCACGTTAAGAGCAGTCGTTAGCAGGCTTATATATATATACACCTTACCGCTTTCCAAGAAAAGTCATTACAGTAATAGCTTCTAGTCAATGATGATGACAAAATATCCAGCCGACCATCTCCCCTCCTTTCATCCGCACAGATTGCTCACCTATCACTGCTCCTCCGCTCTGTCACTGATTATCTCATTCATAGCCTTACCGACCTGTGGGGGGGTGGAAGGGTCCGTGTCCAGCTAGTCAGGCAGTGTTGGTGACAAACTGGTAGTCAAGTAGTAGGTGTCACGTTAACAGCAATTGTTAGCCGGCTTATAAATATATATATACCTTACCACTTTCCAAGAAAAGTCCTTAGAGTAATAACTTCTAGTCACTGATGATGACAAAATATCCAGCAGTCCATCTCCCCTCCATTCATCCACACAGGTTGCTCACCTATCACTGCTCCTCCACTCTGTCGCTGATCATCTCATTCCTAGCCTTACCGACCTATGGGGGGGTGGAAAAGGTCCGTGCCGTCAGGCCGACTCCGCGGTAAAGGAGGGGGGGTGCAGGGCTTCACACAGGGCCACCTTCCTACCGCTGTATCTCCGCTTCACGAGGGAGCGCTCTCTGCTCGCTCTCTCTCCTGTCATGATCCGGAGCGTCCGTCTGCCTCGTGGAGGCGAGCAGCTGACGGCGGGTGGGCGGAGCGGCAGGGGAAGAGGACGCGAGCCGTTCCGGCGGCTGCTACGTGTCTACGGCTCCTCCCATCCCCCAACCTAAACCCCCGTGGTTAACCTCTTCACTGCCAGTGAAATTTTTACAGTAATCAATGCAATTTTATAGCATTGATCGCTGTATTAATGCCAATGGTGCCAAAAAAATGTGTCAAAATTGTCCGATGTGTCCGCCATGATGTCACAATAAAAATCGCTGATCACCACCATTACTAGATTAAAAAAAGATGAATACAGATGCCATAAGACTATCCCCTATTTTGTAAATGCTATAACTTTTGCGCAAACCAATCAATAAATGCTTATTGCAATTTTTTTTACCAAAAAAATATGTAGAATACGTATTGGCCTAAACTGAGGAAAAAAATAAATGTTTTTATATATTTTTGGGGGATATTTATCATAGCAAAATGTAAAAAATAATGTGTTATTTTCAAAATTGTCGCTATTTTATTGTTTATAGCGCAACAAATAAAAACAGCAGGTGTGAACAAATACCACCAAAAGAATGATCTATTTGTGGGGAAAAAAAAGGATGCAAATTTTGTTTGGGTACTACGTCGCATGACTGCGCAATTGTCAGTTAAATCGTTGCAGTGCCGAATCGCAAAAAGTGCTCTGGTCAGGAAGGGGGTAAATCCTTCCGGGGCTGAAGTGGTTAAAGTGGTTGTAAACCTTTGCATATACCCAGTGAAATGGCTAGCCTCTGGTGATGCACATAGATTAAAACATCCTTCTACATAAGTTGTACCTGTTTATCTGAAGTAATCTCTTCTCCATAGCTTCTCAAAGCACACATTTTACATTTATCTGAGAGCTCCAGTAAGCATTGGGAAAGAATTTGGTGTCACACACCTCAGAGAGGAGAGCTGATTGTAATTTAAGACCTGGGTGGATAGCATGCACAACTGTGGCTGTAAATTATAGGCTGGATACTAAAGCTCCCTTCCCTCCATCCACCTTAATCTCTTGGAGTCAACACAGCCAGAATTGACTCATGCAGATAGCAGAGAAATCAGGCAGCAGACAGAAATCATACTGGACTAAGATGTGTTTTGTTCAATTGTCATGTCAGAGGTTTACAACCACTTTAAAGTCACCTTGAAAGGTGGTCCTCCGACGGGTGTATTTTTTTTTCTTGATAGTGTTCATCTCCCCATAGCTTTTGTGACAATCCATTGCATTTTCGCCTTAAAAATTGGCAGAATTTATTTTCAAGATTCACTACCCACTCCCCCATTGCGTTCAGGTTTAGGTTCACAATCTTTGGCCTACACAATGTTTTTGATGAACTCCTCGCTACACATTCATTCATTCCTGCTTTCTAATTTCAATTGAATGCCACCTTGCCCAGAAGCATATATTTGCATTCACTGCTCTTCCCTGCCTCTCTATTTAGCCATCAAAAGAGAGGATGCTCTAAGTAAGTCAACTGTCTTGACATCACCATCCCAGATAGCAAGGATAACTTGTTACACATTTGTGGCAGTGTTTAATTGTAAGTCTGTTAACTTGCTGTACATTTTCACTGGCAAGTTGTACTTTGCAGGGCACTTGAAACACAAATTCTAGTTGACACTTTTCCAATTTGTAGTAAATTTGCATGGTATGTCTCTAGCAAGAGCAAAGTTGCTGTGGTGAGTCTACAGCAAGAGCTCTGCAAGTCTACAGCATGAAAATTCAACCACAGTGACCCCTGTGGGTTACTGAACCAGAACTTGCAGCAGACTTGCAGAATGTTTGCAAAGAAAGTTGATCTGGAGTCATTCAATGTGGACTTGCTACAATTGTGCAACAAGCTTGTGAAGCCTGCCAACTTAAGTCTAGCAATAGCAATTTCAAACTTGCAACACAATTGCTTGCTATCTGGGATATGGCAACACTGAGCCAAGAGTGCCAATAGGGAAGACAGGTAAGTCTCATGCTTCTCCATACCTGAATGTGTGGGTTATTTTCTTTGCTCCTAGCAAGTAAATGGAGCATTGGTTGAGAAAATTAGTGTGGGTAGGTGCTGCTAATGAAGGTACATTTAAAGGGGTAATAAAAGGAGCCTGCTGGTTTGCAATGCAATAGCACAACATCGATTTTGCTTTAAGCCCTGTGCAAGTAGTGAAGGTGATAAGAGAGTTACTATTATTTTCCTTTATGCACAATACTGTGCATAGTCGTGAATGAATGACTTCAAACACTGGGTGAACCAGTTAATTGTGGAGCTGCTATTTATATAATTGTACAATCTGTAGAGAATCATAAATTCATGAAATGTGATCTCTTTTGATGCCTTCATTATTCTCTGGCAATTAGGCAGACCTACATGGAAATATTAAGGCAAATCAAAAAATGAAAGAATTGGTAATTCTCCCCAATCTGCACTAATTCTTGTAGTCATGCCAAAATGTTTTCATTTCATTCACCTAAACCAGCAATATGCTACAACTCATTAACTTGTGAGCAAGTGAGTCATTAAAAATATAACTTTGTCAAAGAGAAACGCTAAACATACCATGAACAGAACACAAGGCGATGCTCATCAAAATCAAGATACCTAAAAATAAGTTCTGGTTTTTTTTTTTGTTTTTTTTAAAGAAAGTTCTATCTCACCAAGACCTAAGCAGATTTCACGTTTTAAAATGGCTCTGAAATAATGCAGCTACAAAAGCTGTCTCTGGCTTCCCCCTTATATTTTATTGAGTAAATGATGACGTTTACATGAAAAACAAGACGCTGGTCAATTACATTAATTACTAATTGCCAACCACTGTGTTTGTTTTGCAGCTTCTACACTGATCACAAACCTACTCTGAGTAATAGGAGCATGGGTCAACAAAATACAGGTGACCTGTTTATATATGTCATGGTGAGCACATACAAAATGTACTACAGGAGGCCAAAACGGGGTTGGAGAGACACACCAAAATGTCTTTTATTCCAGAAGCTTGTATTTTTATTTTCCAAGCTGCACCTTATGAAGTAGAAAGATTTACTGTACTGTGGGACATATTCTTATTTTTTTTTTTGGAAATGAGCAATGTTAACTGAATGCTTATAATGTTTATAGCACAAACAATAGAGAAAGAGATCAATGTCCACTTGGTGCATACAGCAAGCCAGCTAACACAATGGAGCTGCCCACTTAAATCCTTGAAATAACCTTGATGACCCTTACTGCATCCCAGCTTCCAGGAGAAAAAGGAGAGGTGAATAAGGTCAATGCGCTGCACTCACAAACCAATACATTATTCTACAAAGTGAGATTCCTTTTGTTTTAAAATGGGATTTGCAGGCAAAAATAACCAATTGTTGGCCATTTTACCTCAAACACCCAACACAAAAGAATTTCCAAAAGCTAAACAGATGCTTTCTTCAGGAGCCTTGTTCAAAAGGGCTGGGAACCTTTGCCCTCATCTGTTTTGCCTCTGTGAGTCTCCATTCTCTGAGGAAAACATTGGGCAGTTGGAAGTGTGTGGTCTTCTGGGATAATTCTAAACACATCCTTACTCTTTGTGTGTGTTCTTCAATAGTACACACTCCTTCAGCTGAGTCCCAACACGCAACATTAATTGGCCCTTCCACTGCCTTTCTTTTTTTTTTTTTTGCTGCTTTTCAGGCATTTATTCATGTATTTTCCTCTCCAATTATTATTTATCCTGTCAAAATAATAATGATTTTTTACATGTTGTTCTTGGAGAAAATTAATCACTTAAGTAAAAAAGGCAAAATGCATTTCAGCAATAATGTGAAAGAAATACTACACATGTATGAGACTACCTGTATTATGAGTTCAAAAGTTGCACTTTCCAACCGGTATCTGTGAAGCTCACTGTCAAGACCAATGTGAAAACCAAGAAAAGGATTAATTTTCCTTTATGTTAGAAGGGACCACCATAGCATGTAATTAGTAAGATTCTAAAAGGAGATTCAGAATATCGTAACTAGTAGGAGAATAAACTATAGAAAATATACACAAATGTTGAGAAACATCAACCCACAGAGGGACATAGATGAGCAGACTACATGGACTTTAACACATAAAACAACATCACAATGCATAACAGCACAGACACTGACTAACTCAGAATGTCTCAAGTTATAGGTTGCTATTCATCTTTGACATTATTACTAAAAGTTGGTCAGAAAAGGTATAAACATGACACAAGTTTATATGCAGTATGTATGATATGTGATGAACATGTATGTTTTATGTGAACAAGGGAGTTTTTACTTTTGTTTTATTTTATTTTTCAGTATTTTTTTTGCCCATAAACACTTACACACACATAGCTATCCTTTAAAGTGGACCTTGTATTATGATTATGTCAAATTAAATTGCAGTCTAGCCCTTCTCTGTTCTCTATGTGAGAATTTGATAGTCACTACCATGTGATCTAGTGAAAAGTCCTTTGCACTTCTTACCAGTTTTAATTGGCAGCAAATGTCAGTTTAAGTTAAACTAGTCTATTTTTACTGTGGCTGTGGAAAAATGTGGCAATATCACAGCACATTGTTTACGTGGTTTTGTTGTGATTTTTGCTGAGTTTTGTGTTTCCCGCAGTCGGTGGTCAAAACGGTCCTATCTTGAACAAGATTCCCACATGTTCAGGGAGGTTTAAGCTCACTTAAAGGCGGCAGCTCCTAAACTCTGCTAAAAGCCTATGTGTACATTTACACATCGGCCTTTACAGAGTTGAGTTTAGGAGCTTCGACACAAAAACGGCAAAAGCTCCTAAACTCAAGTTTAGGAGCTGCTAGTGTACATGGAACCTTAAGCTGAACTCCAGGATAAGGATTGTCTAAATACTGTACAAGAGTCATGTGTATTCTTCTTGAATCTGCATGTGTTTTTTGTATTTCTATGGTTTACTTCTTCTGTATGAATTGTGAAGGGATCTATCGTGAATCAGTGATATTTTCATTTTAATTAATCAATAGTAACCACTGAATTCACATTGTATATAATTTAACACAATCGTTTCACTTGAATAGTTGTAAGCAATTATATTTGACAGTATAGGATAACACCAGATTACTCCCCAAAAGTTAAACAGCACTTCAATCAAGCAGCTAAATACCCCATTTCAATTTTGAAAGATTTGCAATACTGGTAATCCAATACTGTGATCCAGGCACCCCTGCTATAAAACGCAGCCCCATCTTGACCCCCCCCCCCCTACAGACTACACTGTATGTGCTTCAACTTGTGACTGGACAGTAAAGAAGCAATAGCACAACAATGAGGCAATTCATATGCTCTTTCCTTCTGTAAGCAAGTTCTCTGTAAGTAATAGAGCCACAAATGGCTGTGACCACTAGGGAATTACACAAGGCTGATATAAAGCTAGATTCAGGCATTATTACAAGCATACCCAACTTTTAAGTACACTTTTATTTACTACAGCTGGAAAAATCAGGCTCACTTCTGCATAGAAACCAATGAGCTTCCAGGTTTTATTACCAAAGCTTAATTGAACAAGCTGGGGTTAGAAGCTCATTGGTTTCTATGCAGAAGTAAGCCTGATTTTGCACTCTCCAGCTCTAGTAAATAAACCCCATTGTGTACTTAAAAGTGGGGTATGCCTGTACTAGTTCAAGGTAGCAAAAATGTAATGATTATTATCAAAAAAGTGTAAAAACCTCTCACAGTTCAATATAGCTACAGGTAAGATGCAACGTTATAATATAAATGAGTGAGTATGCCTTCAAGTTATTTTATACAAATGCAGACAAAAAGACTTGTAAAGTCTCATTACTAAACTTAATTATACAGTTCATTGCTATTTATTACTATTCACTTATTGGATTTGAGTACTAAAGGCAAATAGACTGTTTGCTTAGCAAGGGAATCATCCTCAGAGCTTAGTGAATGAGGTGACACCCTGATGACTTCCATCATTCAAAACATTCAAGCAAAAATTCGTATTTTTTTAAAGTTTTCTATGCACTTTTCTCATATCATTAAGCTCTGGGGAAAATCCCCTTTGCAAAGTGAATGGCCTTAATTGCCTTTAGTACATAAACTTATTTATCTCCCAATCACAGAACCCCCACACACGGGGGAACGTTCTAACCAGAATGGCGAACCCCATTGAAGTCTATGGGAGGCTAACAGTAAAAATCAAAAGTGCTCACTTATATGCAAGTAATTAGAAACAAAAGGGGTATGGGGTCCAGGTACTACCCTGGGGGACATGTGTCAATGATATATATATTTTTTAAAGCAATAGTTTTTTTCAGGAGCAGTGATTTTAATTAAGCTTAAAGTGCAACAATAAAAATGAAAAATATCTTTAAATACATTGCATGGGGGGTCCCCTTAATGTTCCTGTAAAGCGATGTACCTGTAGCATGCATAAAACATGCTGCAGCAAAAATGACATTTCTAAAGAAAAAAAAAAGAGTCAAATCCCATTTTAAAATGACTCACCATAACAATCGCTATTAAAAAAATAAAGAAAAAAACAGCGTGGGGTCCCCCCAAGTCCATACCAGGCCCTTCAGGTCTGATATGAATTTGAAGGTGAATCCCACACCAAAATAAAAAAAATGGTGTGGGGTTCCCCCCAAAATCCATACCAGGCCCTTATCCGAGCATGCAGCTTGGCAGGTCAGGAAATAGGGGGAATGAGCAAGGTCCCCCCCTTCCTGAACCATACAAGGCCACATGCCCTCAAAATGGAGAAGTGGGTTCTTTGGGATGGGGCAGGGGGAGCCCCCCACCCCAAAACACCTTGTCCCCATGTTGATGGGGACAAGGGCCTCATCCCCACAATCGTGCCCGGTGGTTGTGGGGGGCTTATCGGAATCTGGAAGCCCCTTTAGCAAGTGGGCCCTTAGATCCTACCCCCCCATGTAAATGGGTATCGGGTACATAGTACCCATACCTATTCACCAGAAAAGTGGCAAAAAATTATAAACACAAGAGACACGTTTTTGACAATTCCTTTATTAAAAAATGAAAAATAAAAAAATATTGTCTCTTCGATGTAAATCCACTGACAATCACGCAACCCTCTGACCCAAAAAACAAAACAAAAACACTCCCACCTCCTGGAATGGCCACCCGCGACTGCCTGCTCTGCGCATTGACATTTCTTATATAGGTAAGGGGTGGGGCCACCTGGCCATGTCACCTGGTGACCCTGCCCCTTTCTGATGTCATTGACTGGTGCATGATGGGCATGTGATGTCACAAGGGGGCTGGGTCACTGGGTGACTTGGAAAGTTGGCCCCACCCCTTACCTATATAAAAAAAAGCCAAAGTGCAAGACAGGTAGTCAGCAGAAGGCCTCCCAGGAGGCATGAGCATTTCAGATTTTTTTGATTCTTCAGGTCGGCGGGCGGCATGATTGATGATGGATTTATATAAAAGGGACACTATTTATTTTTATTTTTTAATAAAGGATTTGTCAAAAACTTGTCTCTTGTGTCTATTACTTTTTGACACTTTTTTGGTAAATGAGTAGGGGTACTATGTACTCGATACCCATTCACATGGGGAGAGGTGGGATCTGGGGGCCCTGTTGTTAAAGGGGACTTGCAGATTCCGATAAATCCTCACCCGCAGACCCCCATAACCACTGCGTCAGGCCCCCCCAGACCCAAAGCACCAACCCCGCCATGTTGAGGGCATGTGGCCTGGTATGGTTCAGGAGGGGGGTGCTCGCTTGCTTGCTTGCTTGCTTTCCTGACCTACCGGGCTGCATGCTTGGATAAGGGCCGGTATGGATTTTTTTTTATTTCAGCTTGAGATTCCCCTCCATATCCATACCAGAGCCCAAGGGCCTGGTATGGACTGGGGGGACCTCATGCTGTTTTTTCTTTATTTTTTTAACTGGCACTTTTTGTTTATTGTTCATCTGTCAGTGGGAAACCCATTGACATCTAATGACTCATCGGTTGTTAAAGGCGCTGTGGCCAACTACCTGGACTCAGACCTTAACAACCAGCTTACACTGTGCCCTGATTGGGCAAAGCTTTGCCCAGTCAGGGTACAGAATGCACTGCCGGGTGTCCATCAGGGCGAACATCCTGCAAATTCAGGTGTTCAGCGAACGGCCGAACAGGCAAACGTTCAGCCCAAACCCATGCTCGGGTCGAAACGTTTGCCCATCCCTAATGAAATCCAATACAACACCACAATATTGTAAAACAGCAACCAACTTGTTTGACTTTTTTGGATTTCGCATTGGTTGAATACTCCTTATTAATGTATTTTTTTCAGTCATTTATCAACACAGTGTATAAATATAAACAAATATTTAAAAAAATTGGCATCTGTACAACCCCAGTAAAAAAATCTTCCAAATATATGACAATAAAATAAATGTCCACCTTCACACCAAAGGTAGCACTAGATTTCTGATATACAAATGATACAATCCTTCTTCTCTAGATTAGAAACTTCCACATGCAATATTCCACACTATATTCCACATACAATGAGCACACCAACATGAATCACAAGTATTGTAGCTATCCAGAGAATCTAATCTTGTCTAAAGTGCAGAAGTGTTATACACAAGCCTATAACAAGTTGCAATTGACAATCCAACCAGCTAGCAGGAGTTCCCGCTTTAAGTTTCTTCAGTATATAATTGAACTAATTCCCTCTAGTCTACATGGTACATCACTAATATACAAACCAAGCTCAATGGCTTCCAGTACCAATTGGAAGGCACCAGACATGTGTTGCAAGGTGCAATTGTAATTATATGCATATGTAAATTGTGCAAGCTGCTTTCAAATTATTATCTGGAAAGTCAGATACAACAGTTACAATTCTTTAAGATGCATCAATGCATAGTTCATGGCTCTGCATTCATAACATATAGAAACGTTCTCATCAAGACATCTATCCTTGTCCCGGGAAGCCGGCCGTGGTGTCCTCAACAATGAAAGTATCATCAGCTGTCAATTGGCTTCCCCACTAACAGCTGAATGAAAAAAAAAAAAAACATTTGGGTCTGATATGGATTTTAAGGGGAACCCCATGCTAAAATTGTAAAAAAAAATTCTGTGGCCCCTCGAAAATCCATACCAGACCCTTATCCATGCAGCCCGGCAAGCCAGGAAAGAGGTGGGGTGAGCAAGCACCCCCCTCCGAATCATACCAGGCCACATGCCCTTAAATACACTGTACAGATGCACCACTTAGACTAAGGGACCTCCCCTCCCCCAAATACTATATCTACAGGAATTTTTCATTTTTATTGTTTCACTCTAAGCAATATTTAAAATCACTGCTACTTTAAAATGATAATTTAAAAAAAATTGCATTGATATATGTCCCCCAGGGCGGTACCCGGGCCCCCATACCCTTTTTGTGACCGGACGATGTTTGGGCCATCTCTATTAACCGCTTCCTGACCGCCTCATGGAGATACACTGTGGCAGAAGGGCACATACAGGCAAATTAACGCACCTGTACGTTGCCCTTTAAGAGGCAGCTCACGGGCGCCCACGCCCACCGGGAGCTCTGTGACTGCGGTCCCGTGGACTTGATCACCGTGGGCATAGCCGCGATCGTCTCACGGTGAGGAAGAATGGGGAGATGCTAATGTAAACAAGCATCTCCCTGTTCTGCCTAATGACACTGACACTGATCACGCTCCCTGTAATCGGGAGCGGTGACCAGTGATGTGTCAAACACAGCCCCTCCCCCTCGCAGTTAGAATCCCTCCCTAGGACACACTTAACCCCTACAGCGCCACCCAGTGGTTAACCCCTTCACTGCCAGTGATATTTTTACAGTAATCAATGCAATTTGATAAAAATTGCTGATCACCGCCATTACTAGTAAAAAAAAACAAATCATCAATAAAAATGGCATAAAACGATCCCCTATTATGTAGATGCTATAACTTTTGCGCAAACCAATCAATAACCGCTTATTGCGATTTTTTTACCAAAAATTTGTAGAAGAATATGTATTGGCCTAAACTGAGGAAAAAAATGTTTTTTTTATATATCTTTGGGGGATATTTATTTTAGCAAAAAGTAAAAAAAAATTTTTTTTTCAAAATTGTCGCTATTTTTTGTTTATAGCGCAAAAAATAAAAACTGCAGGGGTGATCAAATACTACCAAAAGAAAGCTCTATTTGTGGGAGAAAAAGGACGTCAATTTTGTTTGGGAGCCATGTCGTGCGACCGTGCAATTGTCAGTTAAAATGATGCAGTGCCGAACCGCAAAAAGTGCTTTGGTCAGGAAGGGGGTAAATTATTTCGGGCTGAAGTGGTTAGGGAATACATAGTTGGATGGAAATGTTTTTTCAATAACTGACTGGCTTTCAGCATTAACTGCAGAAAAGGTTTTGTATTTTTTTTTTTAAATAACAAACAAGTTTATACTTACCTACTCTGTGGAATTGCACAGAGTGGCCCCAACCAAACCCCCTCTTCTTCCCTCTGATGCTCCTCCTCTCTGGTAAATGACCCCATAGAAGGCTGCTTTCTTTTGGGGCACTTGTGCAAGCTCTCTCATGAACCCTGCTGTCTGTGTCTATTGACACAGACAGCAGGACTCGGCAATGACCCCTGCTCCCTTATCACTGGTTTTGATTGACAGCTGCCTCAGCAAAGCCAGTGAGACCAGGAAGTGAGAGGAGAAATAGAGCTGTACTCTACCCTTCTTGATGGCTTTAGTGAACAGTTATAAGCTTATAGGGCCAGCACAGTTTCCATCAGTATTTTAATGAAAAACAAAGTTCATTGTATATTAAAAGAGAGAGCAAAATTGGGACTTTAAATGAAGCACACATCAGTAAAAAAGTAGGTCAAGTGACTATAATATTTATTATATAAAGTCCATGATATGTTATACAAACATTTCGGGTATCAACCTCAAAAATGCCAAGGGCATACAGCCTCCACACGATAACTCATGGACTGGTATTACACAATAATTTACAATCGAATACAAATTCATATAAGACATAAAAAGCAATACATACATGTATAAACATATCCTACTGTAGTTGAACCCAATGGTCAAGATAACCATAATAAGTGAATAATAGATTAAAAAAAGTTTTTTGAGTAACCATGCCTAAGTAATGAGTTATAAGGCGGAGAAGATCAAATAAGTCTTGATATTTCATGGTTGAGACAAAGGATAATGGCCAACGGCTCTACGCGTTTCGCGGTATTCCAACCGCTCATCAGGAGCATACAACATGGAATAATTCTGAAAATTATATATAAAATAAAATGAAAATTTGAATTAATTGATAAAAAATTTGCGGAGTATTTTAATCATTATAATTAATTTCAAGGCTGGGCGTCAAACTCACATCTGCACCAGTGGGCCAGTAAAACAGCATCTGGGTCCGCAAAAAAGAATCGCAGTGCATAGCCACCAGGCACCGAGGCAGCCCGCGGGAAAGGTAACCACCAATGCAGACACTTCCAGGGTGGGAGGATGCAATACCTGTGAAGTGAGTGCAAATATCTATCTGAAAAATCTATGTGTGACAGACCAGATAAGGATCTGTCTTTCTGTGAAAATATATTTGTATAAGAAACTAGGGTGAAAAATGAGGAAGCAAGAAAAAAAGGGGGGGCACCAAAGCATGAAGATAAAAAGTGTGAGCAAGAAAATACCAGACTAAGATGATTGGATAAGTGAGCTAAGTATCGTGAGAATAAGTGAAAGTTCAGGAAGGAAAAGAGAGATGAATGCATGCAGCCCAACCTGTGAAGCGCCCACCATGGAGAACCATCCTGATCCCAAACACCGGCGCCATGCTGGCGAACACACTACCGGAGAGTAGGACTGCCTTCACCTGGACGGCTCAGCCGTCAGGCGATTAGCGCCAATCCATCTCCCCAGTGTGATTGCGGAAGAATGACTATCCGACGGCACCAGAGCGCCATGAGGACGCCTAATGCCCGGCACATATAACATGACGTCAGTGAAAAGGGACCAAGTATCCACCCCCTCAACATGGCCAGAAGGCGGGGAGAGGGGAGGAGCACCGCATAGCACACCGCGTGCGTGGAGGTCAGCAGTAACGGTCAAATCAGCGAAGCCCAAGCCACTGTCGAGGGCCCACGGATGCAGTACAAGCGGGACGCATTAGCCAATATATCAATAAATAAATAATAACTATTGGGCCATTTTTGACAACAGCCTATACATGCTAGCAAGAGTATTCTACAGACTACTGATGTGTGCTTCCATCCCTGGTATTTGATAATAAAAAAAGGAAAAAGTTTTTGGGACTTTAAATGAGGCTGGCACTAAAGGAATGCCTGTCTCCATCCCTATCAAAAATATATTAAAAGAGAGAGCAAAATTGGGACTTTAAATGAAGCACACATCAGTAAAAAAAGTAGGTCAAGTGACTATAATATTTATTATATAAAGTCCATGATATGTTATACAAACATTTCGGGTATCAACCTCAAAAATGCCAAGGGCATACAGCCTCCACACGATAACTCATGGACTGGTATTACACAATAATTTACAATCGAATACAAATTCATATAAGACATAAAAAGCAATACATACATGTATAAACATATCCTACTGTAGTTGAACCCAATGGTCAAGATAACCATAATAAGTGAATAATAGATTAAAAAAAGTTTTTTGAGTAACCATGCCTAAGTAATGAGTTATAAGGCGGAGAAGATCAAATAAGTCTTGATATTTCATGGTTGAGACAAAGGATAATGGCCAACGGCTCTACGCGTTTCGCGGTATTCCAACCGCTCATCAGGAGCATACAACATGGAATAATTCTGAAAATTATATATAAAATAAAATGAAAATTTGAATTAATTGATAAAAAATTAGCGGAGTATTTTAATCATTATAATTAATTTCAAGGCTGGGCGTCAAACTCACATCTGCACCAGTGGGCCAGTAAAACAGCATCTGGGTCCGCAAAAAAGAATCGCAGTGCATAGCCACCAGGCACCGAGGCAGCCCGCGGGAAAGGTAACCACCAATGCAGACACTTCCAGGGTGGGAGGATGCAATACCTGTGAAGTGAGTGCAAATATCTATCTGAAAAATCTATGTGTGACAGACCAGATAAGGATCTGTCTTTCTGTGAAAATATATTTGTATAAGAAACTAGGGTGAAAAATGAGGAAGCAAGAAAAAAAGGGGGGGCACCAAAGCATGAAGATAAAAAGTGTGAGCAAGAAAATACCAGACTAAGATGATTGGATAAGTGAGCTAAGTATCGTGAGAATAAGTGAAAGTTCAGGAAGGAAAAGAGAGATGAATGCATGCAGCCCAACCTGTGAAGCGCCCACCATGGAGAACCATCCTGATCCCAAACACCGGCGCCATGCTGGCGAACACACTACCGGAGAGTAGGACTGCCTTCACCTGGACGGCTCAGCCGTCAGGCGATTAGCGCCAATCCATCTCCCCAGTGTGATTGCGGAAGAATGACTATCCGACGGCACCAGAGCGCCATGAGGACGCCTAATGCCCGGCACATATAACATGACGTCAGTGAAAAGGGACCAAGTATCCACCCCCTCAACATGGCCAGAAGGCGGGGAGAGGGGAGGAGCACCGCATAGCACACCGCGTGCGTGGAGGTCAGCAGTAACGGTCAAATCAGCGAAGCCCAAGCCACTGTCGAGGGCCCACGGATGCAGTACAAGCGGGACGCATTAGCCAATATATCAATAAATAAATAATAACTATTGGGCCATTTTTGACAACAGCCTATACATGCTAGCAAGAGTATTCTACAGACTACTGATGTGTGCTTCCATCCCTGGTATTTGATAATAAAAAAAGGAAAAAGTTTTTGGGACTTTAAATGAGGCTGGCACTAAAGGAATGCCTGTCTCCATCCCTATCAAAAATATATTAAAAGAGAGAGCAAAATTGGGACTTTAAATGAAGCACACATCAGTAAAAAAGTAGGTCAAGTGACTATAATATTTATTATATAAAGTCCATGATATGTTATACAAACATTTCGGGTATCAACCTCAAAAATGCCAAGGGCATACAGCCTCCACACGATAACTCATGGACTGGTATTACACAATAATTTACAATCGAATACAAATTCATATAAGACATAAAAAGCAATACATACATGTATAAACATATCCTACTGTAGTTGAACCCAATGGTCAAGATAACCATAATAAGTGAATAATAGATTAAAAAAAGTTTTTTGAGTAACCATGCCTAAGTAATGAGTTATAAGGCGGAGAAGATCAAATAAGTCTTGATATTTCATGGTTGAGACAAAGGATAATGGCCAACGGCTCTACGCGTTTCGCGGTATTCCAACCGCTCATCAGGAGCATACAACATGGAATAATTCTGAAAATTATATATAAAATAAAATGAAAATTTGAATTAATTGATAAAAAATTAGCGGAGTATTTTAATCATTATAATTAATTTCAAGGCTGGGCGTCAAACTCACATCTGCACCAGTGGGCCAGTAAAACAGCATCTGGGTCCGCAAAAAAGAATCGCAGTGCATAGCCACCAGGCACCGAGGCAGCCCGCGGGAAAGGTAACCACCAATGCAGACACTTCCAGGGTGGGAGGATGCAATACCTGTGAAGTGAGTGCAAATATCTATCTGAAAAATCTATGTGTGACAGACCAGATAAGGATCTGTCTTTCTGTGAAAATATATTTGTATAAGAAACTAGGGTGAAAAATGAGGAAGCAAGAAAAAAAGGGGGGGCACCAAAGCATGAAGATAAAAAGTGTGAGCAAGAAAATACCAGACTAAGATGATTGGATAAGTGAGCTAAGTATCGTGAGAATAAGTGAAAGTTCAGGAAGGAAAAGAGAGATGAATGCATGCAGCCCAACCTGTGAAGCGCCCACCATGGAGAACCATCCTGATCCCAAACACCGGCGCCATGCTGGCGAACACACTACCGGAGAGTAGGACTGCCTTCACCTGGACGGCTCAGCCGTCAGGCGATTAGCGCCAATCCATCTCCCCAGTGTGATTGCGGAAGAATGACTATCCGACGGCACCAGAGCGCCATGAGGACGCCTAATGCCCGGCACATATAACATGACGTCAGTGAAAAGGGACCAAGTATCCACCCCCTCAACATGGCCAGAAGGCGGGGAGAGGGGAGGAGCACCGCATAGCACACCGCGTGCGTGGAGGTCAGCAGTAACGGTCAAATCAGCGAAGCCCAAGCCACTGTCGAGGGCCCACGGATGCAGTACAAGCGGGACGCATTAGCCAATATATCAATAAATAAATAATAACTATTGGGCCATTTTTGACAACAGCCTATACATGCTAGCAAGAGTATTCTACAGACTACTGATGTGTGCTTCCATCCCTGGTATTTGATAATAAAAAAAGGAAAAAGTTTTTGGGACTTTAAATGAGGCTGGCACTAAAGGAATGCCTGTCTCCATCCCTATCAAAAATATATTAAAAGAGAGAGCAAAATTGGGACTTTAAATGAAGCACACATCAGTAAAAAAGTAGGTCAAGTGACTATAATATTTATTATATAAAGTCCATGATATGTTATACAAACATTTCGGGTATCAACCTCAAAAATGCCAAGGGCATACAGCCTCCACACGATAACTCATGGACTGGTATTACACAATAATTTACAATCGAATACAAATTCATATAAGACATAAAAAGCAATACATACATGTATAAACATATCCTACTGTAGTTGAACCCAATGGTCAAGATAACCATAATAAGTGAATAATAGATTAAAAAAAGTTTTTTGAGTAACCATGCCTAAGTAATGAGTTATAAGGCGGAGAAGATCAAATAAGTCTTGATATTTCATGGTTGAGACAAAGGATAATGGCCAACGGCTCTACGCGTTTCGCGGTATTCCAACCGCTCATCAGGAGCATACAACATGGAATAATTCTGAAAATTATATATAAAATAAAATGAAAATTTGAATTAATTGATAAAAAATTAGCGGAGTATTTTAATCATTATAATTAATTTCAAGGCTGGGCGTCAAACTCACATCTGCACCAGTGGGCCAGTAAAACAGCATCTGGGTCCGCAAAAAAGAATCGCAGTGCATAGCCACCAGGCACCGAGGCAGCCCGCGGGAAAGGTAACCACCAATGCAGACACTTCCAGGGTGGGAGGATGCAATACCTGTGAAGTGAGTGCAAATATCTATCTGAAAAATCTATGTGTGACAGACCAGATAAGGATCTGTCTTTCTGTGAAAATATATTTGTATAAGAAACTAGGGTGAAAAATGAGGAAGCAAGAAAAAAAGGGGGGGCACCAAAGCATGAAGATAAAAAGTGTGAGCAAGAAAATACCAGACTAAGATGATTGGATAAGTGAGCTAAGTATCGTGAGAATAAGTGAAAGTTCAGGAAGGAAAAGAGAGATGAATGCATGCAGCCCAACCTGTGAAGCGCCCACCATGGAGAACCATCCTGATCCCAAACACCGGCGCCATGCTGGCGAACACACTACCGGAGAGTAGGACTGCCTTCACCTGGACGGCTCAGCCGTCAGGCGATTAGCGCCAATCCATCTCCCCAGTGTGATTGCGGAAGAATGACTATCCGACGGCACCAGAGCGCCATGAGGACGCCTAATGCCCGGCACATATAACATGACGTCAGTGAAAAGGGACCAAGTATCCACCCCCTCAACATGGCCAGAAGGCGGGGAGAGGGGAGGAGCACCGCATAGCACACCGCGTGCGTGGAGGTCAGCAGTAACGGTCAAATCAGCGAAGCCCAAGCCACTGTCGAGGGCCCACGGATGCAGTACAAGCGGGACGCATTAGCCAATATATCAATAAATAAATAATAACTATTGGGCCATTTTTGACAACAGCCTATACATGCTAGCAAGAGTATTCTACAGACTACTGATGTGTGCTTCCATCCCTGGTATTTGATAATAAAAAAAGGAAAAAGTTTTTGGGACTTTAAATGAGGCTGGCACTAAAGGAATGCCTGTCTCCATCCCTATCAAAAATATATTAAAAGAGAGAGCAAAATTGGGACTTTAAATGAAGCACACATCAGTAAAAAAGTAGGTCAAGTGACTATAATATTTATTATATAAAGTCCATGATATGTTATACAAACATTTCGGGTATCAACCTCAAAAATGCCAAGGGCATACAGCCTCCACACGATAACTCATGGACTGGTATTACACAATAATTTACAATCGAATACAAATTCATATAAGACATAAAAAGCAATACATACATGTATAAACATATCCTACTGTAGTTGAACCCAATGGTCAAGATAACCATAATAAGTGAATAATAGATTAAAAAAAGTTTTTTGAGTAACCATGCCTAAGTAATGAGTTATAAGGCGGAGAAGATCAAATAAGTCTTGATATTTCATGGTTGAGACAAAGGATAATGGCCAACGGCTCTACGCGTTTCGCGGTATTCCAACCGCTCATCAGGAGCATACAACATGGAATAATTCTGAAAATTATATATAAAATAAAATGAAAATTTGAATTAATTGATAAAAAATTAGCGGAGTATTTTAATCATTATAATTAATTTCAAGGCTGGGCGTCAAACTCACATCTGCACCAGTGGGCCAGTAAAACAGCATCTGGGTCCGCAAAAAAGAATCGCAGTGCATAGCCACCAGGCACCGAGGCAGCCCGCGGGAAAGGTAACCACCAATGCAGACACTTCCAGGGTGGGAGGATGCAATACCTGTGAAGTGAGTGCAAATATCTATCTGAAAAATCTGTGTGTGACAGACCAGATAAGGATCTGTCTTTCTGTGAAAATATATTTGTATAAGAAACTAGGGTGAAAAATGAGGAAGCAAGAAAAAAAGTGTGGAGGCTGTATGCCCTTGGCATTTTTGAGGTTGATACCCGAAATGTTTGTATAACATATCATGGACTTTATATAATAAATATTATAGTCACTTGACCTACTTTTTTACTGATGTGTGCTTCATTTAAAGTCCCAATTTTGCTCTCTCTTTTAATATATTTTTGATAGGGATGGAGACAGGCATTCCTTTAGTGCCAGCCTCATTTAAAGTCCCAAAAACTTTTTCCTTTTTTTATTATCAAATACCAGGGATGGAAGCACACATCAGTAGTCTGTAGAATACTCTTGCTAGCATGTATAGGCTGTTGTCAAAAATGGCCCAATAGTTATTATTTATTTATTGATATATTGGCTAATGCGTCCCGCTTGTACTGCATCCGTGGGCCCTCGACAGTGGCTTGGGCTTCGCTGATTTGACCGTTACTGCTGACCTCCACGCACGCGGTGTGCTATGCGGTGCTCCTCCCCTCTCCCCGCCTTCTGGCCATGTTGAGGGGGTGGATACTTGGTCCCTTTTCACTGACGTCATGTTATATGTGCCGGGCATTAGGCGTCCTCATGGCGCTCTGGTGCCGTCGGATAGTCATTCTTCCGCAATCACACTGGGGAGATGGATTGGCGCTAATCGCCTGACGGCTGAGCCGTCCAGGTGAAGGCAGTCCTACTCTCCGGTAGTGTGTTCGCCAGCATGGCGCCGGTGTTTGGGATCAGGATGGTTCTCCATGGTGGGCGCTTCACAGGTTGGGCTGCATGCATTCATCTCTCTTTTCCTTCCTGAACTTTCACTTATTCTCACGATACTTAGCTCACTTATCCAATCATCTTAGTCTGGTATTTTCTTGCTCACACTTTTTATCTTCATGCTTTGGTGCCCCCCCTTTTTTTCTTGCTTCCTCATTTTTCACCCTAGTTTCTTATACAAATATATTTTCACAGAAAGACAGATCCTTATCTGGTCTGTCACACATAGATTTTTCAGATAGATATTTGCACTCACTTCACAGGTATTGCATCCTCCCACCCTGGAAGTGTCTGCATTGGTGGTTACCTTTCCCGCGGGCTGCCTCGGTGCCTGGTGGCTATGCACTGCGATTCTTTTTTGCGGACCCAGATGCTGTTTTACTGGCCCACTGGTGCAGATGTGAGTTTGACGCCCAGCCTTGAAATTAATTATAATGATTAAAATACTCCGCTAATTTTTTATCAATTAATTCAAATTTTCATTTTATTTTATATATAATTTTCAGAATTATTCCATGTTGTATGCTCCTGATGAGCGGTTGGAATACCGCGAAACGCGTAGAGCCGTTGGCCATTATCCTTTGTCTCAACCATGAAATATCAAGACTTATTTGATCTTCTCCGCCTTATAACTCATTACTTAGGCATGGTTACTCAAAAAACTTTTTTAATCTATTATTCACTTATTATGGTTATCTTGACCATTGGGTTCAACTACAGTAGGATATGTTTATACATGTATGTATTGCTTTTTATGTCTTATATGAATTTGTATTCGATTGTAAATTATTGTGTAATACCAGTCCATGAGTTATCGTGTGGAGGCTGTATGCCCTTGGCATTTTTGAGGTTGATACCCGAAATGTTTGTATAACATATCATGGACTTTATATAATAAATATTATAGTCACTTGACCTACTTTTTTACTGATGTGTGCTTCATTTAAAGTCCCAATTTTGCTCTCTCTTTTAATATATTTTTGATAGGGATGGAGACAGGCATTCCTTTAGTGCCAGCCTCATTTAAAGTCCCAAAAACTTTTTCCTTTTTTTATTATCAAAGTTCATTGTAGATTATATGCATTCTGTATTTAGCCTTCTGTACAGAACTAGCAATAAAGACAGTATATAAATCTGCTTAATCTAGCTCAGGCAAAGTACACTACTTTTTTGTGCTATACAGGCCAAAAGATGCTTTCTGCTTTCATTGTGCTGCTGATATTTCCTGTAGATTTATGTTCTTTTTTTAAGTTTTCTGTAGTTTTCTATTCTATAAGAAAAGAAAAATATTACTATGTTACAATATTACAAAAATTTTTAGGAATGTTCTGGTTTATGTAATGAATAATAAACAATAAAGCGATGTGGTGGTAGTCCCAAGTTACGTGTATGAACAGTAGGGCTGCATTCACATTTATGCTGAAAAATGCATGGAAAATGCAGGCAGCGCTTGTGGGGCCATTGATTCTTAATGGAGTCTCAAATGCAGCCAACTCAAGCGTGTTTTTACACATGGCAAAACACACTACAAGCATGCCAAAACATGCAGTAAAAAAACACAAAGCTCTATGCCCCGAAAAGGTGCAGGAGCTTCTTTGGCATGTTTGTTAATAAACAAACAAAAACTGCAAAAAAATCACATACCACTAGATGATAATAGGGGCCTAAGACGTTTTAACAGTTCCATGATAAGGCAGTAAAAGTGAAAGACATACATGTGGCAGTATATTAAAGATCACTCCCTTAAATGTGTCATCTCAGGCTTACAGGGTGCTGCCTTATCAACACTGTGTGCTAAGATGCATTGATCCAGATATAGGCTGGTAGAAAAGTTCCTCACCAATCCAAGTAGCTTCTAGGGCAGTGATGGGGAACCTTGGCATCCCAGATGTTTTGGAACTACATTTCCCATGATGCTCAACTACACTGCAGAGTCAATGAGTGTTATGGGAAATGTAGTTCCAAAACATCTGGAGTGCCAAGGTTCGCCATCACTGTTCTAGGGGTTACAAGTCCAGCCTAAGTAACCTTAGACTAATGGCGCTTTCACACGACCGGACTTTCTGGCAGAATAGGTCCGACGGAATCATTCCGTCGGGTAGTCTGATCGTCTGTGGGATAATCCGATCGTTTTGTTCTTTAAAAAATTCAGACGGACCTAGAAATAGAACATATTTCTAATCTGTCCGATGGACTCAATTCCTATCGGGAAAACCGTTCGTCTGTATGCTGGTCCGATGGACCAAATGCAACGCAAGGGCAGCTATTGGCTACTGGCTATTGAACTTCCTTTTCTAGTCCTGTCGTACGCCATCACGTTCAAAATGAACGGACTTTCGAACTGTAATGCTTTGCATCTATCTATTAAGTTCTTGTGGTAAAACCAAGGAAGCTTAGACTTCTTCAATGCTTCACTAAACAAGGAAAAATCTGCACATACAAACTGTAGGATGAACAATACAACACAACTTATAGCTTACGAAATATATGCCTACACATATAAGCATGTACAATTTGTACACATTAAATTCCTCAACTTAGGGGTCAAGATGTCCTCCATGGTCATTTGCTCAGTCCAACTCACAAAGTTCTCCAGCTTCCGGCAGCCATATCTCCTCTTTCTGTCCTCCCAACCATCATCTGTTGTCCGAAAACAAGTTTCTTTCAAGCCCTCTCCATGCCCCTCCCACCCATTTCCTGCATACACCAACTTCCTCTGCTCAGCTCCAAAACCTATCCATCTGGTTTATTTACATATCAATGGAGGGGGAAGGGCCTCTGTAAACATATGCTCTTACCAAACCTAACTATATTATTGCTATCAAGGCAATATTGGCCATAACAACACATACCACCTCTTGACTTTATAGGATAATATAGGAAACTTCTTAAAGCCTTTTGTCCAGGAAAGGGCAAAATAACCCCCCACCTCCCGTATTGTAAATGGGAGGAAAAAATTCCCTTTCGATTCCCATCTTGTGGGCAGTCAGGTGATTGGTTTGTCCCTGGAAGGCTGAAAAATTACTTTTGAGCAGGGTTAACGATGTCTTTTGGCAGTTTGTTATAAAAGTCCCAGATGAAAGTCTCTTGTCCTCTTGGTCATAAGGAAATGCTCATATGAAAGTCCACTCCAATTCAGCCACCATCGGGAAGTCACCCGCATCTTCCTTAGGCTCTCTTCTGGTCTGCCTGCTCCCATCCAGCATGGTCATCTGCTCTGCCTGCTCCACCTCTCGATGCTCAATATCTGAAAAGAGTAAGAGACAAAGCAGATTATATGTTCCTTCCAATGGTGCCAAAAACATAGCTCACTGCTCACATTTCTCTATCTGCCCATTTCTAACTGCAAAACTATTGTAGGGTGCCCACTGTTGCCTTTAAACACTTTCACGGAAAGGAATTGACTTCCAACGTAATGAATAAACTTGCATGTCTCTCTGTGCTGTCCTGGGAAGCATACAGGCCTGCTGTTGTCCAGTCTTCACAGCATGGCACATTTTTTAAAAATGCCCCATTTTATTGCAGCAGAAACACTTAATGTGACTGAATCTACCATTCCCAACCATGCTTCCACTTCTTAAACAATGCTGGAGTAGTAATCTCATCTATTTCCTCTCTAGGGACCCCCACCTTAAGTAAATCAATCCACAGTTGTCTCCTGGAGATCATAGGCCTTGCTTTCCTTGTATCTGACTCAACTCTGTCATTTGAGCTGATCAAATCCTCTACTTCCCCGTTATGAGAAGTAACAGTGGCACATGTCCTACTTCTGCTTACAGGCTTCGGGCCTTTGTCCTTTGTTAGGGCATCATTAGACTTAGTCATGAGGGCTGCACACAGCTCATCAAATCTTCAGCTCAGCCTACAGGGATTTAAACACACTTCAAAACCACTACAGGTTTAACTTTGATTACCCTCCTTTCTAAATCTTTTACCTTGCTTGCAGTTTCTTCCAAACACGTGGATGGCACTGCAAGCTGCTCCTTCAGTAAATCTCTTTCTAATTCCGCCTTTTCCCTCTTTTCATATTCAATATGTAGAGCATGCAGGAAGTGCAACCCAAACACAGCAACTGCCCGCATCTCTCCCTTACTGAACCCAAAACTTTTGAGACTAAAATCTGAGGAAAGATCAAAGACTCCATCCCCCCAAGCTCTGTTCAAAGGAGAAGCATATCCACCCAACTCCTTTGCAACAGGCATCCACTGACTATTTCTGGCCCAGATAGGAAGGGTGCGCCCTTCAAGTCCTCCTGGACACCAGAAACCTTTGCAGCCTTATGCCGCGTACACACGAGCGGACTGTATGGCGTACTTAGTCCGTCGAAACACATTTCAGCGGACAATCCGCTCGTGTGTGGGCTTCAGCTGACTTTTTCAGCGTGCAGTCCGGCATACTAAGAATTTCGGATTTTTCGAAATTCTGTCCGTCGTACTTTGGTTTCAGCGGACAATCCGCTCGCCAGTATGCTAGTTCGACGGACTAAGAATGGCGCATGCCCAGAAAGGATTTACACGGCGGAAGGGTGCTTTTCTGTGTCTTGGACTTCCTATTTCTAGTCCCGTCGTACGTGCTGTACACGTCATCGCGCAAGCTTTCGACGGACTGTTTGTGCATCCGTGTGTGGTCAAGTCCGTTCAGTCGAAAGTACGACGGACTGTCCATCGGATTGTATGACGAACTAAGTACGCCATACAGTCCGCTCGTGTGTACGCGGCATTACTCTTCCTAAACAGTGTACACAGCATTTTTCCTCCAGCACAAGCAACAAAACACACCACAGAAAACAGATATGCTTCAGTTGAAATTTTAACACAAACCCAGGCCACGAGCCCCCATTGGTATGCATTCCGTCTATCTATTAGGTTTTGGTGGTAAAACCAAGGAAGCTTAGACTTCTGAAGTGTATCAATGCTTTACTAAACAGGGATAAATCTGCACATACAAACTGTAGGATGAACAATACAACACAATTCATAGCTTACAAAATATATGCCTACAAATATAAGCATGTACAATTTGTACACATAACATAAACTAAACAATTACTCAACTTAGGGATCAAGATGTTCTCCATGGTCCTTTGCTCAGTCCAACTCACAAAGTTCTCTAGCTTCCAGCACGTCTCCTCTTTGTCCTCCCAACCATCATCTATTGTCCGAACACAAGTTTCTTTCAAACCTTCTCCATGCCCCTCCCACCAATTTCCTGCATACACCAACTTCCAACTTACCAAACCTAACTATATTAATGCTATCAAGACAATATACAAAATTGGCCGTAGCAATACACAAACGGACTTTAGTACGTTCTTGTTTGGGCAAGTCCGTTCATTTGGAAGTCTGTCGTACGCGGCATTACTCTTCCTAAACAGTGTACACAGCATTTTTCCTCCAGCACAAGCAACAAAACACACCACAGAAAACAGATATGCTTCAGTTGAAATTTTAACACAAACCCAGGCCACGAGCCCCCATTGGTATGCATTCCGTCTATCTATTAGGTTTTGGTGGTAAAACCAAGGAAGCTTAGACTTCTGAAGTGTATCAATGCTTTACTAAACAGGGATAAATCTGCACATACAAACTGTAGGATGAACAATACAACACAATTCATAGCTTACAAAATATATGCCTACAAATATAAGCATGTACAATTTGTACACATAACATAAACTAAACAATTACTCAACTTAGGGGTCAAGATGTCCTCCATGGTCCTTTGCTCAGTCCAACTCACAAAGTTCTCCAGCTTCCAGCACGTCTCCTCTTTGTCCTCCCAACCATCATCTATTGTCCGAACACAAGTTTCTTTCAAACCTTCTCCATGCCCCTCCCACCAATTTCCTGCATACACCAACTTCCAACTTACCAAACCTAACTATATTAATGCTATCAAGACAATATACAAAATTGGCCGTAGCAATACACAAACGGACTTTAGTACGTTCTTGTTTGGGCAAGTCCGTTCATTTGGAAGTCTGTCGTAACTCAGTCGAAAGTCCGTCGGGAAGACCGTCGGACCTTTTCTGACGGAAAGTCCAGTCGTGTGTATGCAGCATAAGTGGTACAAACAGGACTGCTACTAAGGTGGTAGCACCTGCCCTCCTGTACAGGGCCCAACCCCATGAATATGACAGCAGGGCCCAGAGCAGTAGGAGTGGGCACAAATACTGGAGGCAATCCCCCTGTGTTTATAATGCTTCTGTTTGTGAATAAACAGGGAGACTCTGCACAGAGCGGTCCTGTTCATTTACTCTGCAACTGAGGCTGCCGAGAAAAGATTGAAGAATCTGTGTCCTCAATCTCTTTCTGTTGGGTGTCTGTTTAGAACCCTGATATTTCACCAACCCCGCACAGAGCTTTTTAAAATACATAAAAAAAAATTGTAAAAAATAATAAAATAAACAGAATTAAGGGCTCATTCTCAGGAGTATTCTGATTGCATGACTGAGTGGTTTGTTCATGTGGCTGGAGCCACCTGTTAGGCTCGGTCCACTGTTCCTGTCAGCTAGGATGTTTGGGGCCACATGTATTCTAACAGCAGCCCTGGGTACAAAAGGTAAAATAGAAAAAACATGACATATATGATGCATATAAGGTGCAGTCTGTCACTAGCATTAGCAGGCTTTTTCTTATTTTTTTTTTGTATTGTATCACAATTTTATAAGTTTTCAAAAAATCATGCAAGATAGATAAAGACAAGAAAACAATAACAAAAAAAAGCAGAAATCCAGACTAGGTGCCATCTGCTGTCCTGACATCACACCTGACCTATAAAGTTAGTAGTAGTACAGCCCAAAAACAATAACAAAACAGTTGATACAATATATTGTACATTTGCTATACATTAAAAAGAATTGCTCCCCTCTAGTTTATCTACAATTAGATTCTTTCCCAGCAACATTAGTCATATCATGGTGGAGAAAACCACACAGATAAGTATGCATCTACATATAATGCTTCTATGCGTATGCTAACAGGGCATAATGTGTGGTCCCCTGACCTTGACAGGAGATCAGCTCCCTGAGGAACCATCCAGAAAAGAGGAAAAAAGAGGAATAAGGGAAAAGAGGAATGAAAGAGGGATGGGTAAGAGAAAAGGGTAAGAAAAATAAACCCCTAACAAAACAAGCAAAACTCTCCATGACACCTGTATACGCAAAAAGGAGAAAAAATGGTTGGGTCTCAAATCGAGCCACCATATTGGTGAATGACTAATTGCAGTTGACCTCAAAGGTGACCCTAAGTGAACAATGATACCCTCCTAGTCTACTCTTCGGTGGTATGACCCTAGCCATGGCCCCCATATACAAGAGTGACTAATCCCTAGTGTCCATTTCCATAGAGTAATATATCCACCAGACCAGATGTCCAGAAACTGCTGTTCCTTTTGTTGGCATATATAGAGCCATCTCTCTGCCTTCATAACCTTCTTGACCTCCCTCCGGAAATCCTCTAGAGTAGGGCACATATTTTGCCTCCAGTACCTAGGAATAAGGCATTTAGCTGCATTCAGGAGATGAGAGGTAATGCTGCATTCATAGGGCTTTAGGGAGGAGGGCTCGTCATAAAACAGATAATGAAGAGGAGTAGTAAATTGCCTGAGAGTAGGTTTTTGTATCCAGAGGGAAATATCTTGTGATTTTTTTTTTTTTTTAAATCTTGGGGCAAGTCCACCATAGGTGCAAATAGGAGCCTTCTTGTGGTCAACCTCTCCAATACCCGGAGTCTGTGGGAAAATCCTAGCTAAACGGTTGGGTGTCCAATACCACCTATCCAGGAACGTGTAACATAATTCTTGGGTTTTGGTAATTTTAGAGGTGGCATGAGTTAAGTTAATTATTTTGTAATTGGGGTGGAGTAAAAGTAACTCCCAATTAGGCTTCCCACTAATATATGAAGTATGGGTTAGCACAAGATTGCACTCCCAGCATAAGCTGTTATGTTTTAGATAGTAAGTGTGAGGTATCAGATTGGTCAGCGCACATTTTTTTTCATAAGGGAATCAAAGGAGCTGAGCTTAGGGGTTAATTTCTGAAAAAAAATTCTGCAACTGTGCGTGTCACCAAGAATCCAAAGGGAACCCACTATACATCCATCTAAGTTGTTCTAGAGGTACAGGTCACCCTGTAGAAGCCAACTTTAAGGCATCTAGTGTCCCCGTCTGACCCCCACATTCAAAAAAAGAATAACCCCTCACCCAGCTCACACAATGGGAAGCCTTCCAGGGGAACCAGTTGTGAAGTCAGAGATGCCATCTCCCCACCCCTGTTTATCACGTCCCACATGTGTAGAGTAGCCCAAGTGATTGGGGATGTCCAGACAGATAAACCCCTCGCTGCAGCTGGGATCCATGGTGCCCCCGCCAAGTTACGGCCTGAAAGGGTCTTTGCCATAACTTATCAGAAGAGGTATGATACCAGTTAAGTATACGTACTAAAGTCATGGCTCGATAATAAAGGTTAATGTCTGGCAGCCCAAGTCCACCATCTGCTTTGCTTCTACACAGGATCAAATGTGGCAGCCTGGGTCGAGCCTTCTGCCAGACAAAAGCAACAAATAATTTGTGTAAACGTTGAGAAAACGTATGTGGTAGTCAGATAGGTGTTGTGTAAAGGAAATAGGGAATTCTTGGCAAGATGTTTATTTTTAGTGCATTAATGTGTCCTAACAAGGGGAGGGTTACAGCCCGCCACTTTTTAAAATCACCTTCCATAGACAGTCTTTGTCTTTTAACCTGTTGAATTTAAAGTAGAATTAAACTTTTAGTGTTAAACTTAAATTAAACTTACGTTCTAAAAGCTTCTTGAGTGAATGAAATGTTTTTGTGTTGTCATTCATATTTTCTGAAAAATGGCCAAGAAATCATAAATTCTTCCAGGGTATGTATGAGCACAACTGTAGTAGGTAAGGGTGAATAAAGACAGTAGTCTATCCAAGTTCAACCTGTGTAGGTGCACGTGTTTCCGTGTCTATTATTATTTCCCATATCCCTGTATGTTGTGTTCTTAGGTTCTAAGGTGCACATCCAAGAGTCTCTCAAAAAATACTAATACTCCCTGCAGCCAACAGAGAGAATGAGAATAGATTTAGTGTTTGCAGTCATTCAAGGTCAATCGAGGTCCTCCAGTTCCCTTATTAGTTTTGTTGCCCTTCTTTGGACTCTCTCCAGTTCCAGAACATTCCTTCTAAAAACTGATGGCCAGAACTGGACAGAATACTCCAGATGTGATCTAACCAGAGTTTTATAAAGTGGTAGGATTATCGTTCTATTTCTGGAGTATATCCCTTTTTTTTATGCATGTTAATATTTTGCCAATTTTGGTAGCTGCAGCTTGACATTGCATGCTATTGCTCAATCTGACATCTTGATTCCCCCAGCAGTTCTCCCCTTAGTGCGTAATTTGCATTTATGTTTTTTGCCCCCAAGTGCATTACTTTACATTTTTTCCACATTAAACCTAATTTGTCATGTATTTGCCCACTCCATTATTTTGTTCAGGTCTTTCTGTAAAATTTCTATATCCTGATGTGAAGTTATTGCCCTGCTTAATTTTGTGTTGTCCGCCAAATTTGAGATTGAGCTATTCCTCCCACTCTCTATATCATTTATGAATAAATTAAATAGAATAGGTACCCATGACAGAACCCCCGGGGCACCCCATTTACTACTCAAGACCAGTCTGAGTATACATTATTTATCCCTACCTTTTGGACATGCCCCTGTAACCAGTTTTTTACCCAAAGCAACAAACCTTATGGTCCATACCTGTAGACATCAGCTTGTAAATGAATTGTTTATGGGGGACTGTATTGAATGCCTTTGCAAAATACAGGTACACTAAATCCAAGGACATTCCCCTTTCTAGATGGCAGCTCACTTCCTCGTAAAATGTTAACAGATTGGTCTGGCAAGAATGACCTTTCCTAAATCCATGCTAATAACTAGGGATGAGCTTCGAGTTCGAGTTAAACTCATGTTCAACTCGAACATTGCTTGTTCGTCTGTTCGGCGAACCGTGAACAATTTGGGGTGTTCGCGGCAAATTAGAAAAGCCACGGAACACCCTGTACATGTCTATGGAAGAAATCTAAAGTGCTCATTTTAAAGGCTAATATGCAAGTTACTGTCCTAAAAAGTGTTTGGGGACCTGGGTCCTGCCCCACGGGACATGTATCAATGCAAAAAAAAGTTTTAAAAACGCCCGTTTTTTCGGGAGCAGTGATTTTAATAATGCTTAAAGTGAAATAATAAAAGTGTAATATTCCTTTAAATTTTGTACCTGGGGGGTGTCTATAGTATGCCTGTAAAGGGGCACATGTTTCCCGTGCTTAGAACTGTCCCTGCACAAAGTGTCATTTCTGCAGGAAAAAAAGTCATTTAAAATCACTCGCGGCTATAATGAATTGGCCCTTCAGGTCTTGTGTAGATATTGAGGGGAACCCCCCTAAATATCCATACCAGACCCTTTATCCGAGCATGCAACCTGTCAGGCCGCAGGAAAAGAGGGGGGACGAGAGAGCGCTCCCCCTCCTGAACCGCAAGAGGCCACATGCCCTCAACATTGGGAGGATGCTTTGGTGTCCGCCCAAAGCACCATGTCCCCATGTTGATGACCCTGGCTGGTGGTTGTGGGGGTCTGTGGGCGGGGGACCTATCAGAATCTGGAAGCCCCCTTTAACAAGGGGACCCCCAGATCTCAGCCCCCCGTTTGAAATGGTAAGGGGGTACAAAAGTACCCCTACCATTTCACAAAGAAAGTGTAAAAGAATGTTAAAAAAGACAAACACACTTTTGAAAAAGTCCTTTATTTAAAAAAAAAAAAAAAAAGATTCCAGCGGTGCTAATCCACTCTTGCTATCCAGCGACGGATGATCATGTCTCCGGGGTCCAGCAATAGCTGATCTGATCCAGCGACGGGTGATCTCTCCGTCCAGTGCAGCGTAGTCCATCCCTCCTCTGTCTCCACTGGCAGAGACACTGCGGGATCCCGGCAGCCTGACATTTCTTATATGAGGAGGGCGGGGCCACCCATCACCTGACCCCGCCCCCCTATGATGCAAATGGGGAAGCCTGGCTTCCCAAATGACGTATGGGTGACCCCGCCCCCTCTGATGTAACGCAGGTTTCCGTTACATGAGAGGGGGCGGGGTCACCCATATGTCATCGGGGAACTTCCCACCGTGCACACGCGCATACCTGCCGCAAGCTCTGTGACCGTGCCCGCTGGACCCACGGACTCGATTGCCGCTGGGATACCCACGATCATGTCACTGAGCTGTAAAAACCGCAGAGGTGATCAAATACTACCAAAAGAAAGCTCTATTTGTGGGAAAAAAAAGAAGGCCAATTTTGTTTGGGAGCCACGTCGCACGGCCGCGCAATTGTCAGTTAAAGTGACGCAGTGCTGAAACGCAAAAGTGCTCTGGTCAGGAAGGGGATAAACCCTTCCTGGGCTGAAGTGGTTAAAAAAGTGTATTTTTTCAAAAAAAAAGTGCACTTGTAAGACCACTGCGCAAATACAGTGTGACAGAAAGTATTGCAACAATCACCATTTTATTCTCTGAGGTGTTAGAAAAAAAATGTATAATGTTTGGGGGTTCAAAGTAATTTTCTAGCAAAAAAAAATGTTTTTAACTTGTAAACATCAAGGCTATGGCCCTTAACTGATTAAAGGCCATTTTTTTCTCTTTAATAAAGCTTTTTACATTACAGTTTAGCCACCCAGGTTTAACCTTCTCTCTTCTATATTTTCTCAGCATTTTCAAGTGCACTTTGATGGTGCAGGAAACTATACTCACTGATAATTTGGCTTTCTTTGAACTTTCTCTAAATGAAAGACCTACGTGTTTAAGGGTTATAATGGTATGTATGACTTCCTTTGTTAACTGACTTTTTCTCAACATTTTTAGAGCAATATACTACTTTGTGCAGTACAATACTGTCCAAATATTGATTAGTAGGGTGTAGTAACACAGTCTGTTTCAACACTGCTTTTATACAGACAGAGAGCTTGTAAGTAATCAACAAAAGTCGAGACACCAGTAGGAATTATCATAAACTTTCAATGCTTAATTTACTTACATTGCTGCAAAAGAACTGTAAGACTTCATTCATACTTAGGTGATTTGAATCACGGGCAAAATTGCTGCGATTCTGTCTGCAATTCCAGAATTGCGCCAAAATGCAGGACGCATTTGTGATGCCAATATTTCTCAATAGCATCCCAAATGCGGTGTAATTTTGGCAAATCGCAGCAAAATTGCGCAAACCAAATTGTGGTATGCGTGTTGTCCAAGCGTCTTTTCGAAGGTGTTAATGCATAATTTGTTCCCTGAAGAAGGTCTTTTTGCATAAGTCTGAAGTGTACATTATTTTTTAGTTTTTGTACCTAAGATATTTATTTTCACCTCTGGTAGTTTAGTGCTTTCCTTTGTACCAGTTCAGAGAAGGCTATTCACTGGACTTGAACTGAGGTGTTCCTAAATATTTGACCAGTAATATATATATATATATATATATATATATATATATATATATATATATATATATATATATTTTTTTTTTTTTATCAGCTCATCATATTATGATCACATGATCTATATTCTCAGCTGGGGCTTAGAGAGATGGGGTTTAAAGACTGCATTAGGGTGTGTCAGCAGGAGGCTGAGAAAAAGCAGTACACCAGATCATCACAGTGAACGGCTGTGCAGAGAGGCATGTGAGCACAAGTCTGACCATTGGATTACAAGCAAGTTGTGCTTCCATGCCTGGTGTGGTCAGTTTCAAACAGGAAAGAAGGGGGACTAGAAGGATCACCAGGTATTTTACACAAAGAAAGAAAAGCAATGAGAAAAGTATGTTTTAATATAAGTACAAGGTAATACAGACACACATCAGGAATATGAAATGTTAGCCCGCGTACACACGGGCGGATTGTCTGCCCAACTAAGTTCATCAGACAATCCGACAGACAGTCCGTCCAAATTTTGAATGAACGGACTTGACCACACACAATGAACAGACAGTCCGTTGAAAACTTGCGCGATGACGTGTACAGCACGTACGACGGGACTAGAAAAACGACGTCCAATACACTGCAATGCAACCTTCGGCCGTGTAAATCCTTTCTGAGCATGCGCCATACTTAGTCCGTCCAACTTGCCTACACACGAGCGGACTGTCCGCTGAAACCAAGTTTGGACGGACAAAACCAAGTTTGGACGGACAAAATGACGGAAATTCCGAAAGACAAAGTCCGTCAGACTGTCCGCTGAAAAAGTCCGCTGAAGCCCACACACGAGCGGATTGTCCGCTTAAACACGGTTTAGCGGACTAAGTTGGGCAGACAATCCGCCCGTGTGTACGCGGCCTTAGAGTAGCATACACTTTAAGTATTAAAAAACTGCGAGCAGGCAATGTGCCCACAGTCTTCTTTTGAATGCATAACCTGCGCATGCACCGCTCAGCGTGTATTTCCAACCAACACATTCCATCTGTGTCGGAATGACTGATTACCATGCACATGTGAATGATATCATTCCATCATTTGTCAAGCAAGGGTGAGAAAACCTGGCACTTGGAAGTTGCCAGGGAGAATTTGATAGCGACCAGTGAGAGATGAAACCACCGAATCCCCGAAATGTGGAATTGAGTATTTCTAAAGCCTAGTACACTTGACAGTATTTCCGCTGACAAAACCACAAGTTTTTCAGAAGGGCGTTGGCCCCAAACTTGTCTCGCATATAAACAACACACAATTGTGGACCAACAAATCCGAACGTAGTGACGTATTAGACGTACTACGAGCCTATAAAGAGTAAGTTCAATTGTCATGCGCCACCCTTTGGGCTCCTTCAGGCTCTGGAATTCATTATTTCAGAGACTTGTTCTGCCATTATTCAAGTCCTGCAGAAGGACTATATTCGGGTAAGTTTTAGCCTTTAACCTCCCATTCTATGTATTTAATGTTTGCTAATGTATTGTATTAATTTCTTGATTCCATAATTACCATTATTGTAATATGCTGTGAATGTCCTCTTTGTTCTCATGCATGCTGTAAGCTTTTTATGCTCCTTTTTTGTCCTTCATGCATATTTTCCTTCAGGAACCTCCCCAGCGTGCTATCCTGGGCCCAAACACACCTAGCCTAGTCACTTAACAATGCATTTTGTTAGCTACATTTTTGTGCTTACCCTTAACACCCCCTAAAATATGTTATTGTTGTCCTCAAATTCAGGCAGAGTGTAAGAGGCCATTTTTTTCGGCACAAACTCATTTGGAACCCCCCCAAATGTTAAGTCAACCGCTACCAATTAGACTTGTGCACAACGGAAAATTTTGTTTAGTTTCGGTTCGTTGTCATTCGTAAAATACATAATTTCGTTCTGCTATATTCGTTATGTTACGTTAATACATTTTCGGATAATTCGTTATTATTCGTAGAGTGTCTAATTCAATCGTTCGTATTCATTGAAATTTGCTATTTATGTATGTATAGACATTCATGATAATGATTCGTAGTTTGGAAAGTCGTTTGTTTATTGAATCTTTTAACACACACAATGACAACGTCTCTTCTCCTCGGCTCAAATACAATACAACACCCTTCTAAATAAGTTCTCAGGAATGCACTTTGCCAGTAATACATCCATCCTCCTTAATTAGCTGATTGGACTATAAGATTTACTTTGAGCTGACCTTTTGTTTCATTAGATCTTTAAAGAATTACCGAATCATGTCGAATTCATTCGAATTCATTCGTTATATTTCTTTCATATTCGTTGTTATTCGTTATTTTTTTATTTGAACGAATTGCACAAGCCTACTACCAATGCTCTATCTGCTTACTTTGCAAAACCCATACACACTATGGGGGTTATTTACGAAAGGCAAATCCACTTTGGAAGCGCAGTCGCTGTAAATACGAGGGGGACATGCAAGGAAAACAAAAAACAGCATATAAGCTTGCACATGGTTGAATGATGAAATCAGCAGAGCTTCCCATCATTTCAGATCTTCCCCTCAGATTTACAGCGACTGCACTTCCAAGTGCACTTGCAAGGGCCTGCCTGATTACCTTCAAATTGTAACGTAAAAAGTTTTTGTCTCATATTATCTTGATAGGTAATTTATGAATGGCAAAATGTGCTTCAATTTGGACAGTGTGTATCCATATTTTTAGATTATGACACTTTTTACCTTTCTTACCCATCCACTGGGCTGCCAATAATGTAAGTAAGGAGAGGCTGGCCAAAGTATCACACATTATTTATGCATTCTGCTCTCATGGAAATGGAGAGGGTTACCTGTACAAAACATCAACCATTACCTCCCCCCAACCATAACATTTTTTAATGGGCCACCAGAAGGGGTGAGGACGCTGATAAGTTGACCTTACACTTTTGTCTTTAAATATTCATTTAAATTTTATACTGTGTTGGCCAAGTACATTTTTGTCAAATCTGCTTGCAATGTTATGTGCAGAAGTAATAATTTCTTCTTCTTTTTTGACTCCACAGTTTCCTTCCAACCCAGAGGAATGGGAGGATGTTGCAGGCCACTTTTAGCATTGGTGGGATTTTCCCAACTGTGGTGGTGCTATTGATGGGAAACATGTGTGGATTGTCCCACCACCCAACTCGGGCTCATATTATTTTAATTACAAGGGCTTTTTCAGCATAGTGCTGCTAGCTGTTGTTTCTGCAACGTATGAGTTCTTTTTTTGGATGTTCGGAAGAATGGCTGTGATGGAGGTGTCATAATGCAGACGGAGTTCTACCATCAGCTCCAGAATGGCACCTTAAATTTGCCACCTGTTCAGGACAATGTTGAGGACCTCAATTTAGTTTTTGTGGCAGATGAGGCCTTTGCTCTGGGGAAACATGTTATGAAGCCCTTTTCTATGAGAAACCTCACCCCAGAACAAAGAATCTTTAACTACAGGCTCTCTTGTGCCAGAAAGGTAGTTGAAAATGCCTTTGGCATCCTCTCCAGTCTCTTAAGGCTGTTTTTAACTCCCATCAACCTGGCACAATAGAAAAAATAAATGTTGTTTGGTGCTGTTGCATCCTCCACAATTTTTTACAGAGGGATTCTAGCAGCTACCTTTCCTCAGTTGATGTGGACCTCACAGTGTCAGGCCCAGCTGAAGAGACTGCAGCTTGTCTGTCGGTGGGCCACATGATGACTCTCGAACCTGCCCGTGCTGGGTTGCCCTCCCAAAATACCTGAGATATCCACCAAAAATATATGGAATATTTTGTGGATAGAGGGGCAGTGGCTTGGCAGCAAAATGTAGCTGATCCAGAATCATAATCTTATTTTATCATAAACTACTATTTCATTTGGAAACAGAGGGGCGCCAGACTGAGTGCAGTATAAATCATATATTTAATAAAAACAAGTAGTAACTCACAGGTTAAATTAGATGAGTTCAGTATGTGGTGAAAATTGCCAGTCCTGGAGTCTCATAAAAGTCTTCCCTTTGCAGCCTGGGACACTGGTGTGATCTTACTGAACTCAACTAATTTAACCTGTGAGTTACTACTTGTTTTTATTAAATATATGATTTATACTGCACTCAGTCTGGTGCCCCTCTGTTCCCATTTCTACACAGAGCTCATCGCTTCACTCTAAGGGAGCCACCTCCAGGTGCTAATCATACAAGATCTCGGATCATTTATGGACATTATGTTTTAACAAATGTTTTAATATTATGTGTGCTTATTCACACACACATTTTATGTATACCTATATTCCAGTTGCTATATAATTTTATGTTATCACCATATCTAGCGCCGCTGTTCACCCCTGTTTTTACTATTTCATTTGAACTACTGTTGTCTGTGTTTCTTATCTGTATAATAGCTTGTCAAATGGCCTTTTTTTGTCCATTTTAGACAATGAGGAAGGGGTTGCACCCCCAAAATGCATCCATTGCTAACATGTGCTATCTCCCATCACAGGGTATCAATGGCCACGTTTTGGGGGTGCAACCCCTTCCTGACAACTAAAGCAGGTAAGAAGAAGGGGTTGCACCCCCAAAATGATTGATACCCCATGATGGAAGCTAGCACATGTTGACCCACTGTGTGTTTTGTGGCATTAGCAAACTAGATGTAGGGAAAGACATTTTAGGCATGGGATCATGAGGGAAATAAGAATATTTTGTCACCATTTGTGGGCATCTTCAAATTTTGGCTTTGCGATTCTTAAAAAACACATAAAGATTACAATTAACATTACTTAAGGCAGTGTTTCCCAACACGTCTTCTCCAAATGCATTCCCAGGTCATGTTTTCGAAAGAAAACAGGACATGGGTGTGCACCTAGAGAAGTGGAGTGGATAAATACTGACCTTGGACACCAAAGCCTAGATTCACATTGGAGCGGTTCTCATGTCATTTGAGAAATAAAATTGCATGACAAGTCGCAGCCTATTGGAGGCAATGGCACTGTTACAATCGGTGCAACACAGAATAAGCAGCACCACACCAATTTGCAAAAGTAGTTCCTGCACTACTTTTGCCAATTTCAGGTGTGACTTCAATAGACATCTGGGCATGAAGCCACACAAATGTCTATCAAGTAGCACCTGAAATTGTGCTGACCTTGCTACTTAGAAATAACGCAACTTCAATTGAAATAGTACATTTCAAAGTAGCATCAATGTGAACCAGGGCTTATATTGATTTTTGCACTTGCCACATAAGGCTTTGTTGCCCAAACCAATTTGCATCCTAAATGAACAAAGTACCTATTATTACTTTCCTGCAAACAAAAGGCAGCATTCCTAAAGAAACAAAGACAGACAAAAAGTTGGTTCCTACTTTTTTAGATGTAACTTGACTTACAGCCACATTTTTTATAAAAGTTTCTTAGAAAACTACAAAATTTACAGGTAAACGTGTAACTAAAACTGGTGAAGGTATTCAAGTTTTTGGGTGAAATAGTAATATACAAAACACATTTGCACAATGTGTGAAAGCACACCTTCAAGCTTTTTGTACATGACAATACTTTTGGACAAGTTACCCCACCATATTCAACAATGTGCTGTGTCCAATTTGGTGCTGTAGCTGGGGGAGAAAACCACCCTGAGAAATGGGCAAATTTAAAAACGGAACTAGCAGCTCGATGATTCCTCTTTTTCTTACCAAAAATTTAAATAGGAAACAAGCTAATGTGTTTCATCTAAAGCATAATTACACATCTGAGGAAGGATGCAAGTGCTGAAACGCATCGGTTTGATCCCATTTAACATGATGTAGGCAACAAAAAAGATCATGACAAGTAATGGAGTTGCAGGTTCATATGTCAATCTTGCTAAAGTGAAATCATCCATTCAAATATAATAGTTGCAACTATGCAACAATGTGCAAATGTAAGTCAATTTAGAACTGTACAAATACATGTACAACAGAACGAAAAAAAATAAAACATGTTTGGTTTTTACATTTTAGATAAAGTTTTGATGATGCTATAAACTCTGTTTTGGAGATCATGCATGTTTTCTTTAATTTTCTCCAATTCCCTATTGCAAACCAACAGCTCATTGATAAGTATTTGTGCACTTGCACTGCTGAAGTGAGTTTGGTCTTCCACAACATTCATAACAAAAAAACACACCATGTATTAGAAAATGCAGGCATCCATCTACTACTTGAAGCTGTGGTCTCAGACACTGACCTGTGGTCGACACAGTTTCAAGAACTTCACACAGTACTTCTTGCACATTAGCATCAACATCTTCTTCCCGTAGTGTGGTGAGTTGACTTTCTGGATCTTCAGGAGGTGCTAGGTTACTGGTGTCCACACACAGCTCAGATGTTCCTCTTCTTTTCTCCCCTATGTGAATCCAACAAAGGTATACTTAACAGACAGGTATGTTAGGCTAGAAATAGTAATATAACATAACATTGTTTGGGAGTGTCTTTCAAGTGTCTGTCTTGGCAGAGACCCAAGTTGAATACATGCATTTTTCCCTTTCCAAAGCAGGAATACTTATGCCGCGTACACACGATCAAACAAGCGGGTAGAAAAGTCTGGCAAACTCAAGTCCGCCAGACAATCCCCCCGTGTGTAGCCTCCGGCATACTTTTTTGACCCGAAAGTACGGCGGACTTAGAATGTAGTTTTACACTCCAATCTTCCCGCCGGACTCGCATTTCGGCGGACAATCCGGCCGTGTGTGCGCCAGTCCGCCGTACTTTTGAACTGAGCGGACTTTTCCCGCCCGGAGAAAAGTCTGCTAATTTTGAGCGGGTCTCCAGGTAGGCGGGGCCCGCGAAGGAGACGCCGCTGGCCCCGCCACCTGGTATGGACTTAAAGGGGAACCCCAACACCAAAAAAATCGGCGTGGGGGTCCCCCCAAGTCCACAACAGACCCTTGTCCGAGCACGCTACCCGGCCGGCCAGGAAAGGAGGGGCGAGCGAGCGCCCCCCCCCTCCTGAGCCGTACTAGGCCGCGTGCCCTCAACATGGGGGGTGCCTTGGGGAAGGGGGGCCGCACGGCCCCCCCACCCCAAAGCACCTTGTCCCCATGTTGATGAGGACAAGGGCCTCTTCCCGACAACCCTGGCCGTTGGTTGTCGGGGTCTGTGGGCGGGGGGCTTATCGGAATCTGGGAGCCCCCTTTAATAAGGGGGCCCCTGGATACCGGCCCCCCACCCTATGTGAATGAGTATGGGGTACAATGTACCCCTACCTATTCACCTGTAAAATAAAGTACAAAAAAAAAACACAACACACAAGATAAAATAATTTATTGCACAGCTCCGGGGGTCTTCCGTCTTCGGGGGTCTTCTCGCCGGACTCCTCCGCTATCTTCTTCTAGCTCTTTTACTAGCGGAGGAGCCCGGCATTCTTCTTCGTCGCCGCAGCCTCTTCTTCCGACTTCGGGGGTCTTGTCCCCCTCTTCGGTTCTTCTGCCGGGCCACCGCGCCTTCTTAATAGCTCTTTTACAGGCGGTGGCCCGGTCTTCTGTCGCCACCGCCGTCACCGCCTTCCATTATTCTTCTTCTTCTTCTCCTTCATCTCCTGGAGATGTTGACTCGACGTTCTCTCCGGCCGCAATGCCAGGGACGCGCTGCGACTTATATAGGGACAAGGGGCGGTGTCACATGGGTTGATGTCACATTGGTTGGTGTCACATGGTGACCCTGCCCCCTTACGATGTCACAGTCCCGGAGGATGCTGGGACTGTCGCCATGTGACATCAACCCATGTGACACCAACCCATGTGACACCGTCCCTTTTCCCTATATAAGTCGCAGCGCGTCCCTGGCATTGCGGCCGGAGAGAACGTTGAGTCAACATCTCCAGGAGAAGAAGGAGAAGAAGAAGAAGAAGAACGGAAAGTGGCGGCGGCGGTGACAGAAGACCAGGCCACCGCCTGTAAAAGAGCTATAAGAAGGCGCGGTGGCCCAGCAGAAGAACCGAAGAGGGGGACAAGACCCCTGAAGTCGGAAGAAGAGGCCGCGGCAACGAAGAAGAATACCGGGCTCCTCCGCTATCTTCTTCTAGCTCTTTTACTAGCGGAGGAGCCCGGTATTCTTCTTCGTTGCCGCGGCGAGAAGACCCCCGAAGACGGAAGACCCCCGGAGCTGTGCAATAAATTATTTTATCTTGTGTGTTGTGTTGTTTTTTTTTGTACTTTATTTTACAGGTGAATGGGTAGGGGTACATTGTACCCCATACTCATTCACATAGGGTGGGGGGCCGGTATCCGGGGGCCCCCTCATTAAAGGGGGCTCCCGGATTCCGATAAGCCCCCCGCCCGCAGACCCCGACAACCAATGGCCAGGGTTGTCGGGAAGAGGCCCTTGTCCTCATCAACATGGGGACAAGGTGCTTTGGGGTGGGGGGCCGCGCGGCCCCCCTTCCTCAAGGCACCCCCCATGTTGAGGGCACGCGTCCTGGTACGGCTCAGGAGGGTGGGGGGGCGCTCGCTCGCCCCTCCTTTCCTGGCCGGCCGGGTAGCGTGCTCGGACAAGGGTCTGTTGTGGACTTGGGGGGACCCCCACGCCGATTTTTTTCGGCGTTGGGGTTCCCCTTTAAGTCTATACCAGGCGGCGGTATCCTTCACGGGCCCCGCCTACCAGGAGACGCGCTTGAAATGAGCGGACTTTCCTCCGCGTGTGTGGGCGAGTCCGTTCATTTCAAAAGTAGGGCGGATAGTACGGCGGACTTAGTACGCCATATTAGTCCGCTGAAAAAGTGCCGTGTGTGGGCAAGTAGCCCGTTCGGAAAGTCCGACGGACAGTCTGGCGGGAAGTCCGCCAGACTAACTACGTCGGACAGACGGCTACGTGTGTACGCGGCTTTACCTGTTTTGTGCAAGTTTCACACATGGAGATACCCCTAGTATTCACTGGAGCACTTGTGTGGGACACCATAACAAGGGTGTTGTGGTGTCCCACACTGGTGCTCCTGCATCCAGCAGTGTAACAGCTGCTGAGTGTCCTCTACTGACACTGAATAAATTTGACATTTCATTAGTTACGAACACATCTAGACAACAATCTAACAAACGTATAAGTTACATCAAAATAATCATAACAAATAAATAAATAAAACTTGGCATTTTAAACCATAGAGCAGTAAAGAAAAGAACATGGACCAGCACGAAAGTAATAATAGGAACACAGGACAAATAATTACTTTTTTGTAGCATTTTTCCTGATCTTTCTATACTCTCAATTTAAGCTCTGACCAGCTTTTTCTCAACTGATCCTTGTTTCGTCATACCCCAAAAATCCTGTGCAGATTTCTTATAACCTTAGCCATGATCTTGGCTAGGGATGAGCCGAACACCCCCCGGTTCGGTTCGCACCAAATCCTTCGAACGGACCGAAAATGTGTACGAACTTTAGAACCGCATTAAAGTCTATAGGACTCAAACGTTTTTAAAGGCTAATATGCAAGTTATTGTCCTAAAAAGGGTTTCGGGACCCGGCTCCTGCCCCAGAGGACATGTATCAATGCAAAAAAAAGTTTTAAAAACTGCAGTTTTTTCGGGAGCACTGATTTTAATGATGCTTAAAGTGAAAAAAAAAGGTGAAATATGCCTTTAAATATCATGCCTGGGGGTGTCTATAGTATGCCTGTGAAGTGGCACGTGTTTCCCGTGTTTAGAACAGTCCCTGCACAAAATGACATTTAACTGAAAAAAAAAATCATTTAAAAGTGGTTGCGATTTTAATGTAATGTCTGGTTTCGGCAATATGGATAAAAATCATTGAGAGAAATGGCATAGGTAGCCCTCCTGCCCATTACCAGCCCCTTTGGGTCTTGTACGGATATTAAGGGGAACCCCGTGCCCAAATAAAAAAAAGGAAAGGTGCGGGGTCCCCAGACCCTATATACTCAGAACAGCAATATACAGGCAGCACAAACAAGACAGGGACTGTGTAGGTTTGTTGTGTTAAGTAGAATCTGCTTGTAATTTTGAAGTGGTACATTTTTAAATTGTAGCTCCAGTCAAAAAATCTATTTTTAAGCTTTTTGGAAAACATAGGGAAGGGTTATCACCCCTGTATAATTTTTTTTGCCGTCTTTTTTTCATCTCCCTTCCTGTTGTCTCCTTCTGTTTGCAAGTAGGAGACGTTTGTAAGTTGGATGTTTGAAAGTAGGGGCCTGCCCTATATGCTCTGCATAAATTTGGGCCGTAAGCCCTCAAAGTGACTCTTGGTGCGCACTGGAATGCCCTGCTGTGAACTATTATATCAAGAATTGTAATTACATGCCATTGTTGAACAGTGGTAGAAAAATTGGGACTTTGGTGGTTGTGGTGGTGGTGGTGCTGGTGCCACAACACTGTAAGTCCTCACAGTTACTATCGGTGGGCGATGGAACAGGCCCTGCTGTGAAATATTATATCAAGAATTGTAATTGCATGCACCTGTTAAACAGGGGCTGACAAATTGGGCCTTAGGCACTGGTGCCACAACACTGCAACACCTCACAGAAACTCTAGTTGGAGAGCAGGAATGAACCGTGCTGCAAAGTATTGCATCAAAAATTGTAATTGCACGCCCCTGTTAAACAGGGGCTGAAAAATTGGGCCTTGCCCCTAGGTATTCCTGCACCATGTAAATCAGACGCTGGCGATGGTTGCTGGAACCGATCATACCTTGGGGCTGCGGACTAAAAAATTGTCCGAACGCATCTGTCAGACGGCCACCTTCTCCACCTCTCCTTCTGTGACTGACCAAAGCCTCAGCAATACTTCAGTCCAGGACCAGAAGTTTGTAACCTCCCAGTCTCTGGGAACACGTTGCACAGGCCTTTCTGCAAGGCCTCTGTCGAGATGTCTCATCCACTGTTCCCTCTGCGATGGCAAGATAAGGTCCGCAACCTTACCCTTATACCGTGGATCAAGGAGAGTTGCCAGCCAGTAATGATCCCTCTCCTTGATCTGCTGAAAACGAGGATCCTTCCCCAGGCTTTGCAGGATCAGGGAGGCCATACAGCCTAGCTTAGCTGAGGCTTTCCGTCCAGAGTCCTCTGGGTCACTGGACGACATGATCCACAGCCACCTCCTCCCAACCACGTACAAGTCCACGGGTTTCTTGGGACTGTAAATCATCCCTAAAAGACTGCTGCTGCTGATGCTGAATGCCAGGCTCCACCTCCATGCTGACACAATCCTCCTCCTCCTCGTCCTCTTTCTGTATGATCGGCAGGACAGCAGGAACACTGTCTGGATAAAGGGGGCCTTGAGAGGAAAGGAAGGCCTCCTCTTTCTGCCTCTGTTCTGCCTCAAGTGCCCTGTCCATTATTCCATGCAGCGTGTGCTCTAACAGGTGGACAAGAGGTACAGTGTCACTAATGCATGCACTGTCACTGCTCACCATCCTTTTGGCCTCCTCAAATGGTGACAGGACAGTGCATGCATCCCTGATCATGGCCCACTGGCGTGGGGAAAAAAGAACGAGCTCCCCTTACACTGGCCTTAGTCGCACAGGTACTCATTGATGGCCCTCTGCTGCATGTGCAGCCACTGCAGCATGGCCAACATTGAGTTCCACCTGGTGGGCATGTCACAGATAAGGTGGTTCTTGGGCAGGTTCAACTCCTTTTGGAGCTCAGCCAGCCGAGCATTGGCCTTATATGACCGGCGGAAATGAACACAGACTTTCCTGTCCTGCCTCAGGATATCCTGTAAGCCCGGGTACCTGCCCAAGAACCGCTGCACCACCAAGTTAAGCACGTGAGCCACACATGGCACATGAGTCAGTTGTCCCTGTCGGAGGGCAGAGAGGAGGTTGGTGCCATTGTCGCAAATCAACATTTCTGGCTTAAGCTGGCATGGCGTCAACCACCTATCAGCCAGCCCCTGCAGAGCTGACAGAATATCTGCTCCAGACAGCATGCACAATCTCCTAACACTGACTGAGAGCTCTATTTAAAACGAGCAAGATATTTAGCTATATAGGTGGATATAGCGGTGTATACTGCGTTCAGAGCACGCAGACAGCACGCACAATCTCCTAACACTGATTGAAAGCTCTATTTAAAACGAGCAAGATATTTAGCTATATAGGTGGATATAGCGGTGTATACTGCGTTCAGAGCACGCAGACAGCATGCACAATCTCCTAACACTGACTGAAAGCTCTATTTAAAACGAGCAAGATATTTAGCTATATAGGTGGATATAGCGGTGTATACTGCGTTCAGAGCACGCAGACAGCATGCACAATCTCCTAACACTGACTGAGAGCTCTATTTAAAACGAGCAAGATATTTAGCTATATAGGTGGATATAGCGGTGTATACTGCGTTCAGAGCACGCAGACAGCACGCACAATCTCCTAACACTGACTGACAGCTCTATTATAAAAGATAGATATATCGTTAGATATATAGGTGAATATAGCGGTGTATACTGCGGTCAGGGCATGCAGACAACAACCACTACAGAAGAGCAAGAACGAAAAATCGGCCGATAACGATCGGTGTATACTGTGTTGAAGGTACACAGAACACCCATTAACTGCTACAGATGCCAACACACTACACAAGGCCGCCGCGCTGGCGGCTTTATATAGTGTGGGGCGTCTACTACACAGTGCAGTGCATTGTGGGCCGTGAGCGCCACACGAATTTGGTGTGAACGGCCCATAACGTTCGGAATTCGCCGAACGGGCGAACAGCCGATGTTCAAGTCGAATGAATGTTCGACTTGAACACGAAGCTCATCCCTATTCAGGTGTATACTGTGCAGGGGGCACAATCCATCCACTGTAACTGCTGCAGCTGCCTGTGGTATAGGAACAGAACAACACCAGCAATTGGGGGTAGCGTCAGGTGTATACTGTGCAGGGGGCACAATACACCCACTGTAACTGTGCTAGCTTCAACCAGAATATAGACACTGTCCCTGCCTATCCTTCTCTCTATGAACGCCGCAACACACTACACAAGGCCGCCACGCAGGCGGCCTTATATAGTGTGGGGCGTGTACTAAACCCCTGAGTTATAATTGGCCACAGGCATCCTGCCTGTGGACAATTATGGCTCTCCTCGCTGCCGGCGCTGTAATTGGCCAAGCATGCAGGTCACAGTGCATGCTTGGCCAATCATCAGCCAGCAATGCACTTCGAAGTAATGGAAACCTGCGTTACATCAGAGGGGGGCGGGGTCACCCGTACGTCTCTGGGGAATCCTGGCTTTCCCCTTGCGTCAGAGGGGGCGGGGGTCAGGTGACGGGTGACCCCGCCCTCCTCAGTTAAGAAGTGTCAGGCTGCTGGGATTTCTGCAGTGTCTCCAGTGGAGACAGAGGATGGATGCGCTGCGCTGAAGGTAGAGATCACCCATCGCTGGACCCCAGAGAGCTGATCATTCATCGCTGGATAGCAAGAGCGGATTACCACCGCTGGAATCTTTTTTTTATTTTTTTTATTTTTAATAAAGGACTTTTGCAATGGTGTGTATGTGTTTTTTAACAATTTTTTACACTTTCTTTGTGAAATGGTAGGAAGTACCCCTTATCATTTCACACGGGGGGCCGGGATCTGGGGGTCCCTTGCTAAAAGGAGCTTCCAGATTCTGATAAGCCCCCTGCCCGCAGACCCCCACAACCACCAGCCAGGGTTGTCGGGATGAGGCCCTTGTCCTCATCAACATGGGGACAAGGTACTTTGGGGGGGACCCCAAAGTATCCTCCCAATGTTGAGGGCATGTGGCCTGGTATGGTTCAGGAGGGGGGGCTGCTCTCTCGCCCCCCCCCCTTTTCCTGCGGCCTGCCAGGTTGCGTGCTCGGATAAAGGGTCTGGTATGGATTTTTGGGGGGAACTCTTTTTTTCTTTTTTTATTTGGCATGGAGTTCCCCTTAACATCCATACCGGGCCTGGTAATTGAATTTGGGTGAACCCCATGCTTTTTTTTAATTTTATCAATGTCTTTCAATGACTGTGTTCTCTGTATTACGGGGAGCCGACAATTCATTATAGCCGCGAGTGCTTTTAAATTACTTTTTTCCTGCAGAAATTACACTTTGTGCAGGGACAGTTCTAAGCACAGGAAACATGCGCCTCTTTACAGGCATACTATACACACCCCCCAGGTACGAAATTTAAAGGAATATTACACTTTTATTGTTTCACTTTAAGCATTATTAAAATCACTGCTCCCGAAAAAACTGACGCTTTTAAAACTTTTTTTGCATTGATACATGTCCCCTGGGGCAGGACCCAGGTCTCCAAACACTTTTTATGACAATAACTTGCATATAAGCCTTTAAAATTAGCACTTTAGATTTCTCCCATAGACTTTTACAGGTTGTTCCGTGGCTTTTCGAATTTGCCGCGAACACTCCAAATTGTTTGCTGTTAGGTGAACGGGCGAACAGGCAATGAGTTTGACTCGAACTCGAAGCTCATCCCTAATCCTCATTGACTCCAGACTTAGAGAAAGACTTTCTTTTAAGGAGCGCTTGCGGAAGCCTCCTGTACGTTTGCCTCCTTTGTAGTCCCACCATGCCTCCCTCACCTCCCATGCCTCCTGATACCGAGCCGGTCAGTGAGGATGAACCCATGCACCTGGGCTTCATGCGTCTCTCTGCAGATGAGAGGGCCTTTAGGAGGAGGGAGGCATTGTGCCTTTATTGTGGCCAGGCAGGTCACTTTTTGAAGTCTTGTCCTACCCATCCAGGGAACGCCCGAAACCTTGAGGTCCTGTCATGGACAGACCTTAGGTGGCGTTGTTTCATCCCCAGTTATGCAGAAGGCCCCTGGTTTCAGTCACCCTTTCTTGGGCTGAGTCGTCCATTAAGATACAGGCTCTAATCGACTCTGGGGCTGCAGGCCTGTTCATTGATGCTGGATTTGTTTTGCAGCACTCGATTCCACTGCAGCTGCATGACATTCCACTTGCCATTGAGGCTCTTGATGGAAGACCTTTACAGCCTGCCCATGTGACTCATGAGACGGTTCCATTGTCCATGGCCGTAAGGGCTCTTCACCACGAGATAATCCAATTCCAAGTTATGTCCTCCGAGATTTGTTGAAGTTATGTGTGGTGGTTTATCTCAATGATATCCTCATATTTTCCAAGTCCCTGGAGAGCCACCACACAGATGTCTGTCGTGTGCTTCAGAAACTAAGAGAGAACAATCTCTATTGTAAACTGGAGAAGTGCGACTTCCATCGTGAACAGGTTACATTCCTGGGCTATGTCATTTCCACTGCTGGTTTTTCGATTGACCCAGAGAAACTTTCGGCAGTCCTACAGTGGCCTCGACCTGTGGGTTTACGTCCACTGCAGGGTTTCCTGGGCTTTGCCAACTACTATCGGAAGTTTATTCGTAACTTCTCGTCTCTGGTCAAGCCCCTGACTGATATGACCAGAAAGGACAGTAACCCACTGAGTTGGTCTCCGGAGTCCATTAAGGCCTTTTAGACTCTCAAGGCTGCCTTTGTTTCTGCTCTTGTGTTGGCACATCCTGATCCTATGTTGCCTTTTATCCTAGAAGTTGATGCTTCTGAGACTGGAGTTGGCACCCTTCTGTCTCAACGTTCTAACTCTGAGAGCACTATGCATCCGTGTGGCTACTTTTCCAAGAAATTGCCACCTGCTGAGTGCAATTATGAGATTGGTTACAGAGAGCTGTTGGTAAACATTTTAACCCTGAAAGAATGGAGACATCTCCTTGAAGGTACCACTGTGCCTGTTCTTATTCTTACTGACCACAAGAATCTTACATTCTTGTCTGAAGCGACTCTCTCCCAGAAGGGAGGGATGGGCTCTTTTCTTGTCGAGCTTTAATTACAAACTTTAATTGTCTCATTCTTACCCGGTACTAAGAATGTAAGGGCTGATGCCTTGTCATGAAATTTTCCTCCACTTCCAAGTCGGAGTCGGTTCCGATTCCTATGATTCCTCCTGATCGTATCTTGGCTACGGTTCGCACCAGTCTTACTTCTCCTTTGGGTGACAAAATTCTTGCTGCTCAGGTCCATGCTCCTCCTGAGAAACCTTGTGACCACTGCTTTGTCCCAGAGAATCTCCGTACTGCTGTGCTCCAGACTTACCATTATCCCAAGGCAGCTGGCCATCCTGGTAAGAATCAACTCATTTTGGCCATTTCCCAACAATTCTGGTGGCCTAGTCTATGGGCTGATGTTAGTGCCTTTGTAGCTGCCTGTTCCATGTGTGCTCAGAGCAAGACTCCACGACACCTTCCAGTGGGCCTCCTACAATCCATACCCAATGGAGAGAGGCCCTGGACTCCCCTGTCAATGGATTTCATTGTGGAGTTGCCCAACTCCCAAGGCAACACTGTTATCCTTATGGTGGTTGACCGGTTCTCAAAGATGTGTCATTGTATTCCACTTAAGAAGTTGCCTACCTCTAAGGAACTGGCTTCCATTTTTCTCCTTGGGAGATATTTGGCTTACATGGGCTACCCAAGGTGATTGTCTCACACAGGGGCAGTCAGTTTGTCTCCCGGTTCTGGCGAGCCTTTTGTGCACAGTTGGGAATCCAGCTTGTGTTCTCTTCTGCGTATCACCCGCAGTCTAATGGGGCTGCAGAGCGAGCCAATCAGTTCTTGGAGCAATTCCTACATTGCTATATTTCTGACCACCATAACAACTGGTCAGACCTATTACCATGGGCAGAGTTTGCTCAAAACAGTGCCTTGAATTCTGGCTCTCGATTGTCTCCATTTATGGCGAATTATGGTTTCCAACCTTCCATGTTGCCTGACTCGTTGGTTCCGCAGAGTATTCCCGTATTAGAGGAGCATCTCCGTGGTCTTCATTCCACTTGGGTACAAGTCCATAAGGCTTTGCGTCATGCTAATGATAGGTACGGTCTGGAGGAACACTCCTGGGTTTCATCCTTGGACGTACGTTCCCCTGTCCTCCTCTGCGTATTCCATAGACATTTTCCCCTCAAGCCCGGTGGCCCTCTGAGGGAGAGGGGTCATTGAGGAGGGGGTACTGTCAGGGCTGGCTTAGCCCTTCCTTCTCTGGGCTGGCTGCTCAGCTGTCAGCTAATTGCCAGCTCTCATCTCTCTCCACAGTTACCCAGCTGTGCGTAATCCTGCTCGTCTGATCCACCTACTTAAAGCTCTCCAGCTTACATCTTCTCTGCCTTCGCCTTGGTCACATCACAAAGAACCATTTCCCACGGTTCTGTTTTAAGACTGGTTTGCTGACATCCCTTCTGGCTCCTTATCCTGCTTGCTGTTGTTCCACTTTGATCCCTGACTTCTGGCTTGGCTGATTACCCGATCTGGTTATTGAACTCTGGACTGGCTGACTACTCGATCCGGTTACTGGACTCTGGCTATGCTTTAACTACGCTTACTCTATTTACCTTTTTATTTTTATTTAATAAACAAGTGTGATTTAATTGTACTTCTGTCTCGATCTGATTCATGGTTTCTGACAAGAAGAAAAGAATGCGTGCTGCATTTCTAGATTTCATAATTTGCAGTGTCACGAATGTGAATTCGAATGCTAGTTTTACAAGACTGGCTGCTTCTGGCTCGTCCTTGCTTCCAAGCATGCGTGTTTGTACTTTTGACTTTTGTCCGATGGACTTGTGTACACACGCTTGGAAAATCCGACAACAGACATTTGTCCATGGAAAATTTTAAAGCCTGCCATCCAAAATAATTTTGTCCGATGGAGCATACAAATGGTCGGATTTTCCACCAAAAGCCTGTCACCACACAACTCCCGTTGGAAAATCCGATCGCACGTATGCAGCTTTAGAGTTTAGTTCCACTTTAACAGACCAACTGTGCAGCAAAAAGGGCAGGTAGAGGGTTGAGACAAAAAATGTAACACCGACAAGGTGTTTTACAAATTTAACACCAACAATGGTCAGCTTTCACTGATTCAATTAAAACCTTTATCCCACAAGAAAAAAAAATGTATCTGTAACTGCTTAAAAAGTATTAGTTTGAGTTCTGCAAGAACTTGTTAGTCATCTTCTGTCTCGATCTGATTCATGGTTTCTGACAAGAAGAAAAGAATGCGTGCTGCATTTCTAGATTTCATAATTTGCAGTGTCACGAATGTGAATTCGAATGCTAGTTTTACAAGACTGGCTGCTTCTGGCTCGTCCTTGCTTCCAAGCATGCGTGTTTGTACTTTTGACTTTTGTCCGATGGACTTGTGTACACACGCTTGGAAAATCCGACAACAGACATTTGTCCATGGAAAATTTTAAAGCCTGCCATCCAAAATAATTTTGTCCGATGGAGCATACAAATGGTCGGATTTTCCACCAAAAGCCTGTCACCACACAACTCCCGTTGGAAAATCCGATCGCACGTATGCAGCTTTAGAGTTTAGTTCCACTTTAACAGACCAACTGTGCAGCAAAAAGGGCAGGTAGAGGGTTGAGACAAAAAATGTAACACCGACAAGGTGTTTTACAAATTTAACACCAACAATGGTCAGCTTTCACTGATTCAATTAAAACCTTTATCCCACAAGAAAAAAAAATGTATCTGTAACTGCTTAAAAAGTATTAGTTTGAGTTCTGCAAGAACTTGTTAGTCATCTATGTAAAGCAAATCTAAATGTATTAGTCCATCTAAAACTACCCATTCCACACAATGCAGCTGTCCAAGGGTGACTCAGTTGCTTCTCCTTAAATAGAGGACCCATCCTATGACAGGAAGTGTGTTACTGGCCAGATCACCAAGCCAAAATAAAGGAAGGGAGAAAAAAAGAAAACTAATGCAGCCACTGTATTTGAGGAATGGTAAGCGGCAATATACAAAAATTTAGTTTTTTTTTAGTTTGATGCTAGTTTAAGTTGACCCTCCTCAACATAAACCTTTCCTGATACTGAGCTTAGCTATCCCTCATCAGCAGATACCCACTCATGTGACAACAGTGCTATGTACTACAGTGGGCAGCTGTTAGCACCTCTTACAACTATATTTGAACAAATGCATATGCATAATATATACCCTTATTTAAATCAGCTATTTCTGCTACAATAAAGCCAGTTGGTTCCTGAAACCAAATTTAGAAACACTTACTATTTTAACATTCAATTGAAATTAGTAGTTTTGACCAATTGGGTCCAAAGGGAGACATTCCGATTTTTCCCAATTTATCTCCAGCCCTGTGAAGCCTCCAAACCCTTGCACCAGTCCCATTGCCCTTGGTAGTGAGTCTCTCATATCCCCCAGGAACAATAGGATATCGTCTGCATAAAGTGAGATTTTTTTCCTCTCCAGTTTTTCTTACAAAACCGACAATATCCCGGTTTGCTCTAATTGCACATGCCAAGGGCTCTATAGCCAATGCAAATAGCAGGGGTGATAATGGACACCCCTGCCTCGTCCCTCTCCCCAACTCTATTTTCCCGGATAACTCATTGTTAATTTTTAATCTCGCACTAGGTTTGTCATATAGCATCCTAATCCATCCTATAAAGGAAGGACCCAGGCCAAATTTCTCCAGAACTTTCCATATATATCCCCATTCTACGCTATCAAATGCTTTCCTTACATCCAATGCCACCACTGCACCCGGAGTGTCGTTATCCATTGGGACCTGCAAATTCAGAAAAGCTCTTCTAATATTTATACTCGTTGACCTGTTGGCTATAAACCCTGTTTGGTCCATATGGACCAATCTTGCTATGACTCGATTAAGCCTAGTCGCTAATACCTTGGCCAGTATCTTTGTATCGGTACACAGGAGGGAGATTGGCCTATACGCTGCAACATCTAAGGCATCCTTCCCTTCTTTGTACAACAGGGTTATAACCGCCTCCATCATTGATGGAGGCAATTTACCCTCCCCATATGCTCCTCTTAACATCTCCAGAAGTTCAGGAATCAGTATCTCGCCAAAATTTTTATAGACTTCAATCGGTAGTCCGTCCGGCCCCGGCGATTTCTGATTTGGCATACTCGCAACTGCTTCCTGAAGTTCTTTCAAAGTTATTGGGGCTTCCAGTTCCTCTCTTTCTTCTTGTTTCAAACATGGTACCTCTAATTGACCTAAAAATGTTTCCATTTGCTCATCCATCCCCACTTTCTGTGCAGTATATAGGTTTTTATAATATCCTTCAAATACTTGGCAAATACTCCCAGTTTCTGTTATAACCTTTCCCTCAGATATCCTAATCGCCGAAATTGAGGAAGGACCCGAGTTGTTCTTCACCAGTTGTGCCAACATTTTCCCCACGCTTTCCCCTTCCACGAAGGAGGCTTGGCGTTGGAACATATGCTGAATCTCTGCTTTCTTTAGGGTTAATAGCCTAAGTTCTTCTTGTTTATCTAACCAGATTTTTTCTTTGCCCTGCGTGGGGTCGCTAATAAAATCTCTTTCAGCCTCTAACACTTCTCTCCCTATTTGTGCCTCCTGTTCCCTAGATTTTCTGTTTATTTTTGCTATTGATTGAATCATAAGGCCCCTTAAAAAAGCTTTCAGAGTATCCCACAGGATCCCCGATGTTACTGTACCCCGGTTATTTTTTAGAAATTCTTTTAATTCCCACTGTATACTCTCAGGGCGTTCTTCTGTCTCTTTTTTTATCAGTTCTAACCAGAGCGGGTTCACTTTCCACAACCTCTGTACCTTACGTTCTCTCATTTTTAATACTGCTGTCACTGGGGAATGATCTGAAATCCCCCTGGGCTGGTATTCAACCTTTTCCACCATTTGTAAGGCCAGGTCATTCCCCAGTATCATATCAATCCTGGATAACGTAGTATGTGTGGACGAGTAACAACTATACTGCCGAGTTCCCGGGTTCCCAGTTCTCCATAAATCCCGTAATCCTACTTCTTCCAGGTACTGTCCCAGCCTCCCCTGCCAAGCTGGTTCCGCCAGTGTTTTTTCTGGGAATCTATCAATTTTAATATCCAATACCATGTTGAAATCCCCTACTATTATTATAGGAACACCATCTATCCCCACTAAAAATTCCTGTAATTTAAAAAGCACTTCCATTTTGAATGGTGGAGGGATGTAGATGTTTGCCAGCATACATTCTCTATTTTCAATTAGGCACTGTAAGAAAATGTATCTGCCTTTTTCATCCAGACTAACCCGTTTGCATACAAAATTCACCCCCGTTTTTACCAAGACACTCACCCCTCTGCTATATGTCGAATAAACAGAATGATATTGGAATTGATATTTTCTGCTCTGCAACCGGTATATTGTATCTCTATTTAAATGGGTCTCCTGTATGCAGAGCAGCTCTACTCCACATCCCTCCAACAAGGATAGCACAGCTTTTTGTTTCAGCCGCGTCCCCAGACCCCTCACATTCCAGGAGCCTATCTTAATTTTACCATCCTGCATAGCCATAAACAAAAGAGGAGAAAAAGAAAAAAAAAGGAAAAACCTAAGGTAGTAAAGAGAGAGAGCGAAATAACCAGTCTACTGAGGACACTATTGAGAACCTTTGGTCTCCCAGTACCCACCAACTCCCCTCTAACTTCTTTTATCACCTTATACCACACTCCCCAAATATTACTCCCTTGTATAATAACAAGTTTGTTAGGCGTCACTCTTAACTCGTATATTATGTGTCTTTGAATATAAATTATACTATATAATTGTTTATTACCTTTTTCCCCCTTGTGACCAATATATTTTCCTTGTTTTTTACCACCCCAAGTTTTACCACCCCACAGTTTGTGTCCTTTTTTGCTTTGAGTTATTTCCTGTACTCCATTTATTAGTGCATACATATATTTTTTCCCCCCCTTCAACCTCCCCCCTATTTTCCCTACTACACCCACCCCCTCTCCCCCCTTTCTACCTCCCTCCCGCCCCTCCCCCACCTTCCTAGGTGTTTACCCTAGGGGCTATTAGTGACCTTATACCACTCTCTTCACAACCTATTTACCACCCTCACCTAGTGCGCTCGCCGTGTATTACCTCCCTCCCAGCCCCCCTCCCATACAGACACAGACAGCACACACCCACAAAAAAAAAAAAAAAAAAAAAAAAACACACATACTTCATCCCCCCCTCTCTTTCTATCTTCCCATCCCACTCATTACTAGAAACCCCAACAACTACAACTTTTCTTTATTTTCTTCTATCCATTTTTCAACTTCCATTGGGGAACAAAAAACCTGAGTATGCCCTAGTGCATTAATCCGTAGCTTTGCAGGATAAAGAAGAGCATACGGCACCCTGAGCTTCTGTAACCTGCGTTTCACCTGGAGGAACTCTACCCTTTTTCTCTGAAGTTCTGGGGAAAAATCAGAATATAATGAAATTCTAACACCCTTATACAATACATTCCCCATTTCCCTTGCCTTCCGTAATAATACCACTTTATCTTTATAGTTCAGTAATTTCATTAATAATGGCCTAGGACGGCCCCCCTCCAATGGTGCTCTAAAGGGTACCCTATGCGCCCTCTCTATTGAGAACGCTGTTGAAAAAACATCCCTCCCAAACAGTTCAACCAGAAGATGCTCCATAAATTCAGCAGGGTTTACACCCTCACTTTTTTCCGGAAGCCCCACTACTCGCACATTGTCCCTCCTGAGCCTGTTTTCCATTTCGTCCATTCTTGTTCTATATCCGCCGAACTGCTCCTTCAGGCTTTCTATTTCTTTAATTAGGAATGTTGTATCGTCTTCTAATCTGCTAGTCCTTAACTCGAGTTCTGTCGTCCTTTCTACCACTTTCTGTAGGTCTTGCCTTACCAGCATTAGGTCTTCCTTCACTCCCTTCATTTGATTACAGAGTTCTTTCAGTGAGATGTTACATGCGTTTACGGCCAATAACACGTCCTTAATTGTTGGCTCTTTTTCTAACGGAGGAGAGTCACCCGTTGTGATCTCCATATTCTGTTCCCCTGCACCCGCTTTTTTATTAACTGAGCATTTGGCCACTGCTCCAGCCTGCGTATTAATGTTAATGTTCGACTGACCCATGCTTTTCCTTTCAGACATTTCTCCATGCTGCCCCTTTGTCTGCCCTTTTTTTGGAGGGGTCTGCGATGACTGTGCAGGGTTATGAGCATATTGTTCTAATTTAGCTGCTGTGGTAGACTGTTGCGAACTTTTTTCCCCTCTTTCCTTTGCAGAGCGCAGGTGCTGCATCTTACTTTCCTTTTCTCGCCCCTTTCCACAGAACAGTCCGTAATATATCGTATTTTAATATATTTTTAACTTTTTAACCCAGCAGCCCCTCGCTCAGTTGATCGCTTAGTGCAATATTAGCCATATCTTATAACCAGTTCTCCAGTATTCACTTCATGTATCACCAAGACTTCCTGTTTTAATGCTTCACAGCAGACATTTATTTGCACGCACTTAGTTCAAATACCGTTCAGCCAGTTGATTTTTAGAGCAGCCACCATCCCTCAGTTAATCAATTAATGCAATACTGATCTTGTCTTATAGCCAGTCAGTCCACAAACACTCAATTCAAATATCACAGACTTCCTGGTTCGCTGCTTACAGACGTTCGTTTTTACAGCAGGTACTTCTTTGCTTATACTACCTGGGTTATCATTCGTTCGTCTTAGAGCACAACACGAAGCAATGAGTTCCAGAGGACAAGAGCTATAAGTCCTTCTCACCCCCGACCAACGACCTCTTGTTTACTTGTTACCAGTTCTCAGGCATCGCTATGTCCACAAATTGCTCTGACAGACCTCCACCTGCTATGCCCCTCACACCTCCGACTTCTTCCCCCCCCTCGCAATCCTGCCGCTTACCTCCTTCCTCCTATCGCGGCTTACTGGAGAGCGGGAGGGCCTCTTGGTGTCCACTGTGTGCGGCGTCTCTCGGCAGGGTTCAAAAAGCGTTCGGCTTGGTCGGGGGTACTCGTGCTTCTTCGGCCGTGTTCACTGGGGCTCAGGACCCGGAAGTAGGCGTGAATCTCCGAGGGCTCGGCACGATCGTACAGCGATGCGCTGTCACTCCTCCTCCCGTCCGGCTTCAATGAACAGCTCCAGCCCACCGCACGCTGCTTCCGACCGTAGCACTAAGCGCTCCACGCTCTCGTCATGGGGGTCTGGGAGAGAGTCACACACGGCGTCTCGCATCTCTCACTCACTCCATCTTGCACATCCGGTCACGCCCCCAATGATCACAGGTTGATCGCCTCTCTCTTCCCGGCCCTGGGAACCCCCCAAATCCAATAGTGGATAAGTTGAAATATCTGGGAGTAACCTTGTCAAGGGATCCTAAGCAATATATAAGTCATAACTTAGTCCCACTATTGGCTAAGTTTAAACAAAAAATTGCTATATGGAAACGAATGCCTCTCTCGGTCGCTGGCAGATGCAATCTGATAAAAATGATATGGATGCCCCAACTTTTATACATATTCCATAATGCCCCAATATGGATTAACAGAAGCTGGTTTCATAAAATAGAGATGTTGTTTAGGGAGCTAATATGGAGGGGAGGACAGGCCAGATTGAGATTGCGGGTGCTTCAGCTACCGGGAGAGGAAGGAGGATTCGCGGTCCCTTATCCGGAGTGCTATTTTTGGGCGTCCCAACTACAACAGCTAGGGGGGATCGATGAGAAGAACGGAGGAACCCCAAATGGGAGATTAGTATTAACAGGCTCCCCACATAGTACCCTGATTGAGACCCTGGAAGCGGACTCATTCCAGTGTAGATGCCCTACAGTAAAAATGATGTTAAAGTTATGGGGTACAGTTAAAAAAAAAAATGGGATATAGTGAAATAACAAAGTATACGCCTCTATGGAACAATAAGAAGCTACAGGAAATATGGCGGGTTGGAAAAATCGCAGATTGGGAAAAATGTGGCATTGTAAGGCTTAGCCATCTATATGGCGGCAGGGGTATTAAATCTTTCGACCAGCTGCAAAGAGAATTTAAGATATCACAAAACTCATTTTATGCCTATATACAAGTGAGGCACGCTTTAAGGACCCAGTTTGGGAACCTGTTATTAACGTGGGAGGAACTGCCCTTGCTACACCCAGTAGCGCAAGCAGGACCCACTAAAGGATTAATATCTAAATTCTATGCCCAGCTGGGTGAACAGATTAATAGTGAGAGGAAAGGGAGGGTTGAGAAGGAGAAATGGGAGCAAGACCTAGGTAATATAACACGAGTACAGTGGAAAAATATCCTAGCGGCATGCCCAAAGGTCTCGGTCTCTCCTCCTCAGAGGATTTCCCATTTGATGGTAATTAATAGAGCATACTATACTCCCCAGAAATTATTTAAATTTGGTAAGAGAACAGATGACTGTTGCCCCAGGTGTGGGGGGTCAGGGAATTTAATGCACATGCTTTGGAAATGTCCCAAATTATTCAGATACTGGGAAGGAGTGGTAAAGATAATAAGTAGGGCCTTTGGGAAGGTAATAGAATTAAATCCCATAGTGTGTATTTTAGGCTATAGAGAGGAGGAAGTAGAGAGGAAGGGAACAACAACGGTAATCCTAAGATGTTTATTTCAAGCTAGAAGGATGATAGCTAGGAGATGGCAATCAAAGCTAGCCCCTACAGTAGAGGATTGGACAAGGGCGGTAAATGATTATTTATGTAAAGAGAGGGCAGTATATGCAAAACGAAATAACCTAAAAGAGTTTAATAGGAACTGGCGAGAGTGGATAGAAGTGATGCATACCCCAGTTTAAACCATGATAGGAAAGGGAAGAGGGGAGGGGGAGGGGGGATGGGTAATGGGAAGGAGTAGGGTAGGGTACATTAAAGGTACGGGAATCATTATAACACAATCATGCTATACTGTAGGATAAAAGCACTAATATATATATAGGAGGGGAGGGGAGGGGGGGTGGGGGTGATAGAAAGGGTGGGAGGGAGGGGTGGGGTTATATTAGTAGGAAAAATGTAGGAATTGTAAAAATAATGGCGGTAGGAAAAGGGGGGATATGGTATTGTTTAGATAGTGTGCTTTTTTTTTTGCTAATTATATGTGATGTATGGATGTATCTTCATGTCCCCCTTCCCTTCCTAGAATTCTAAAACTCAGATTTCGGAATGGAAGAAAGATGTATCTGAATCCTGGCAATGTTATTTTAAAATGTGGTCTGTATAAATGTGAAAACTTAATAAAGATTAATAAGTAAAAAAAAAAGAAATTAGTAGTTTTACTTTTATGAAATATTTAAGTATAAACTTCTGTAATCTATGGTGAATAATAGTGTAATGCTTAACCACAATGGTATTTGGATTCAGTCCATTAGCCTAAGGGCTGCATTAGAGTATCAACACTTCACATTATTAAGTCTTTTATAAAACCAGTTGAAAACTGAAATGAATTGAATGAATATTACATTAATTGAGATTTTAATAGATTTAACTGGTAGACCTCATTTAGAAATATTTAGGTTATGGGAGGGAATGTACTGTCAGTAAAATGAATCATTTTGCCAATGATAGGAAGTCCTGATTGAGACTTCCTTTATTACCTATTTTAACCAGTTCCTGACCTGCGTACGCCAATGTACGTCGGCAGAAAAGCATGGACAGGCATATTGGCTTACAGGTATGTCCATTTTTAAATGCCGCTCTGCCATCGCGTGTGCGCTGCCGGTCGGGTCCCCCGTGAGTCCGGTCGTGGGTCCCGCGGACTCGATCGCTGCGGGGATACCCGTGATCGTCTCACGCGGCGAGTGAACGGGGAGATGCCGTTGTAAACAGCAGCTCCCCATTCTGCCTAGCAACAAGTGCACTGATCTAAGCTCCATGTGATTGGAGCAGAGATCAGTGTTCACTAACACAAAGCCCAGCCCCCCACAGTTAGTAACACGTCCATAGGAACACTTAACCCCTACACTGCCACCCCCTAGTTAACCCCTTCAATGCCAGTGTCATTTACACAGGAATTGATGCATTTGTATAGCATTGATTGCTGTATAAATGACAATGGTCCCAAAAATGTGTCAAAAATGTCTGATGTGTCCGCCACAATGTCGCAGGCACAATAAAAATCGCTGATCACCGCCATTGCTAGTAAAAAAAAAAATTATTTATAAAAATGCCATAAACCTATCCCCTATTTTGTAAACGCTATAACTTTTGCGCAAACCAATCAATAATCGCTTATTGCTATTTTTTTTACCAAAAATATGTAGAAAAATATGCATCGGCCTAAACTGAGGGAAAATTTTTTTTATATATATATATTTTTGGGGGATATTTATTATAACAAAAAGTAAAAAATGATGCCCTTTTTTCAAAATTGTCGCTCTAATTTTGTTTATAGCGCAAAAAATAAAAACTGCAGAGGTGATCAAATACCACCAAAAGAAAGCTCTATTTGTGGGAATAAAAGGACGTCAATTTTGTTTGGGAGCCACGTCGTATAACCACGGAATTGTCAGTTAAAGCGACGCAGTGCTGAATCGCAAAAAGTGGTCTGGTCTTAAGCCAGCAAAATGGTCCGGTCTGAAAGTGGTTAATTAGTGCAGTACTTCACCAAACATTGGGGGTTATTTACGAAAGGCATATCCACTTTGCACTACAAGTGTAAACTACAAGTGCAAAGTGCACTTGAAATTGCACTGAAAGTGCACTTGGAAATGCAGTCGCTGTAAATCTAAGGGGTAGATCTGAAATGAGGGTAAGCTCTGCTGATTTTATTATCCAATCACGTGCAAACTAAAGTGCTGTTTTTTTATTTTCCTTTCAAGTCCCCCTCGGATCTACAGCGACTGCACCTCCAAGTGCACTTTGCACTTGTAGTGTGCACTTGTAGTGCAAAGTGGATTTGCCTTTAGTAAATAACCCCCATTGTGTCCTAGGTAGAGCACATGTTTGAAGCTGAACTCCACCTGTACCTTTGGTCTAGAACTGTTGTGGGCTCCTCACCTGTGCTGGATTTGCAAACTCCGATTTTACTGCACAATGTGAGCTTCTCATAGTGTGCATAGGGAAGCTGCAGCAAGTCTGATAGAACCATCCTTGGTTCCTGACTGGAGGATGTCCAGCCTCATCTAGCGTTTTCCTCCCTGGTCTGATTGTCCCTGGCATACCTCTTTCATTTGCATGTGTACATTTAAGGCAATCTGCTTGAAAATGCTGCCTACCCAAGAATTCCCACTTTTCCAGACTGACATGTACCCTTAAAGTATTTTGCTAAGGGCTTTGAGAGGAACTGAGGCAGGTGGATATGGTGTTTTTTCGGGAAGCTACATCTTCCTGCACTGTATAGAGAAAAATAGGGTCCAGATTAAACTTCAGCTTTAAAGGCCAAGTTCACCTTTGTTCACTTTTTTTTTCTAAATTCCAGCCCCCCATGTATCAATATATATTAATGTACTTATTTGGCAAAAATAAAACAGCTTTCTATTTATTTTACACATGCTTACCTCACTCTCTTTTACTCATAGCTGTTTAACCACTTGCCGACCACTGCACACCGATATATGGTGGCACAATGGCAGTGGTGGGCAAATGGCTGTAACCATACGCCCCCTTTAATAGCCGGGGATAGCAGGCACCGCATACATCGTGACCATAACCACGGGACTGGCGGACTCAATGTCCTCTGGTCTCTCGGTGATTGTGTCACGGAGCCTCAGAACGTGGAAGTGCCTTGTTAACATTTCGGATCGGGGCACTTCCCCATTCTGAGACTCCGTGACACGATCGCCAGGAGACCAGCAGACATCGAGTCCGCCGGTCCCGTGGGCATGGTCACACTGTACTGGCTTGTGTCATGACAGAGATCACCGCACCCTGTCATCGGAGCGGTGATTGCTGCCATGTGACTTGAAGCCCATCTCCCCCACAGTTAGAATCCCTCCCTAGGACACACTTAACCCCTTCATCGCCCCCTAGTGATTAGCCCCTTCACTGCCAGTGTCATATATACAGTAATCAGTGCATTTTTATAGCACTGATTGCTGTATAAATGACAATGGTCCCAAAATAGTGTCAAAATTGTCCGATGTGTCTGCCATAATGTCGCAGTCCCGATAAAAATTGCAGATCGGTACCATTACTAATAAAAAAAAATTTAAAATAGAAATGCCAAAAAACTATCCTCTATTTTGTAGACGCTATAACTTTTGCCCAAACCAATCAATAAACACTTATTGCAATTTTTTTTTACTAAAAATATGTAGAAGAATACATATCAGTCTAAACTGAGTAAAAAAATATTTTTTTATATATTTTTGGGGGGATATTTATTGTAGCAAAACGTAAAAAATAATGAATTTTTTTCAAAATTGTCACTATTTTTGTGTTTATAGCGCAAAAAATAAAAACCACAGAAGTGATCAAATACCACCAAAAGAAAGCTCTATTTGTGGGAAAAAAGGACATCAATTTTGTGTGGGTGCAACGTTGCATGACTTCGTAAGTCAGTTAAAGTGATGCAGTGCCCAATCGCAAAAAGTGCCCTGGTCAGCACTTCTACGGCTAAAGTGGTTAAAAACACTGATTACTTCTGCCTTACTTCCTGGATAGACTTTAGGTCATGACACCGGAAGGAGTTGACCAGCTGAGGGTAGATGATGCAGGGTGTGTCCTAATAAAATCAGCTGGCCAACTCCTTCCTGTGTCATTACCTAAAGTCTATCCAGGAAGCAAGGCAGAAGTAATTGAGCAATGTTTCTTTGTCATACATCATGGGACACAGAGTTAGGCTAATATTCATTACCTGCTGGGTTATACTTCATCTCCAGGTGAATGGACACTGGTAGACCAAAGGTCTTTAGACAGGAAATAATCTCCTGTATAACCCCTCCCATACAGGAACTATTGAAATATTTCTGTTTTTTTTTTTTTACCAGGTGGATGGCACTGTTGTTTGAGCTCTCCGAGCTCCAGGTCTCTAGTCCCACAAATGGTTCTTAAATGAATCAAGGGATTGACCATTCAGATCCATTTGACACAGGCTCTATATGCTTAGATAAATGGTACCTGAGCTTCACAATAAAGACAAAGTGTAATCTCAAACACCATAACGCTAAGGCATTCCTGCAGGGTGCTGTATAGGTCCAAGGGAGTAGACCCTAAACATGAAAAAGGTACCCAGTCCTTGAAGGTCCTCAAGCGACAGGAACCTGATGTGAAGGGTGAAGATTGGGCTCTTAGTTAAGCTGCCCTGCGCCTGGATGGGTAAGTGAAACCCATTTACTTATTGTGGGGTGTCCCAGTGATTGTAACAATCAGTCAAGCTAGCTAAAGGCCGGACACCTGTGTGTGGTAAACATATGGGGGAGTTTTGGGCTAGCTGTGGGTGTTTGCAAAGTGTACCTTTTTTTGCTTGTGTCTGGCTGTTTTTTACCTGTGTGATGGCACACAATGGTGCACCATTTCACCTTGGTTTGCCAGGGTGTACTTGCGTTTGCAAGAGAGCCGCTGGGCTTAGTAGTTTGTTTGGCGGCCATGGCACATTCACGTTATATGCAAATACAGCCATGCCCGTTCACAAGGGCCGCACTCGTGCATGCGTGGGCATGCACAGAACTTTCCAGTGCAAAGCCAGCTTATTTAAGCTGTGCATGTGGTGCTTCCAGAAGGCAGCAGTGGAACACAGAGCATGCTCTGAACCAAGCAGTTGCAGCAATGCATTTCTCCTTACCCGGGTAATGTGAGTGACCAGGTGTTGCTTGGCAGGCTAAAGGTGCTTACCAGGATTTTTGCATAGGGGCTTGGTGAGCCCTATTAAAGGGCCTCCCTTCTGAGGTGCGTTAATACTACACCCAGGTACTCTCTTTTTGTGGCTATAAAGTGTCTTCAAAAAAGAGAAGGGGGATTAACACTACAGGGAAGGTCACACATATGTCATCAGTAGTTCATGGTGAACCTGGTCATATCCCTAGTGTTGTATCCCCTGAAAGACCAGAGGCTTCTGGGCAATCTGAGCCGCTGCTCCTATCTGGTATTGTGCCTATAGTCAATGCTGCTGGATCACCCTTTATCGTGAAGGATGAACTGTCCTCGGCCCTAGCTGGGTTAGAGCACAGGATTGCTAGCATGATGGCCTCCATCCCACAGGGTGGCAAGAAGCGTGACAGATCCCTCTCCCCAGAGCCTCCTAGTTTGGAGCAGGAATGGATTGAGGATGGGGAAGAGCTAAAAGATCAGGATTATGTGGAGGGCCTGGCAAAGGAGTCTGCTTCCAAGCAATCTGAACAAGAAGATATCCAGTTGATTTCTGCTCCTCAGTCGCAGAGGCTTTTGATCCCGACTCTTACTGAAATGATTTTTCTACCTTTTAGTTACCTCTTGCAGAGGTTACTGAGACCCCCCGGTCCTCCTTGGGGTCCCTGAGGCAATTTGCAGTAGAGGAATGCAATTTTCTGTCTGTGGCTCTACCCTTCGGACTTGCTACAGCTCCCAGTTCACAAAGATCCTAGCACTAGTACTGGGTCTTTCAAGGGCCCAAGAGATTCTGGAGCTCAAGTATCTGGACATGTAGTATGTGTATCTAGAGACTTCTGCGCTCTATGGAAAAAGTGAGAATAGCTAGTGAAAAAAGCAGCAATCACTAAATGAGTTGTCTCTCACTGCTGAAAATTAGAATAAAAAATGTGATGCGCTAATTTCAAACCATACAATAATCGAAGTAAGCCACAAATCTGCGATTATAAAATCATATAAAGTGCAACTGTGCATAAATAAATCAAAAAATGCCCCTGTGCATATATTTAGAGTAATAGCTGGTGTATAAAATAACTCTATGTGCAAAAAAACGCAATTTTGTCATATAGACTAAAATCCATATATAGAGTGTGTAAACTTATTACAATATGTACAAAGTGGAGCAAAGACAGATATCTGTGCATAAGTTAAGGTGATAACTAGTGCATAAACCATAAAGTGACTTTATGTGCAAACAGACGCAAGTTTATCATATAGACTAAAATACATATATATAAAGTGGGTGAGACTTGTTACAAGGTATAAAATGGAGCAAAAAAACAGGTATAAAAAAGAAGGAAAAAATATATATAAAATATTAAATCCAAGTGACCAACGTGATTAAAATGTCCCATACACAATCAGATCAAATCGTGCAATTCGGTAGACACACTAAATAAAACGTGCAACGTGCTGGGTAGTCAATCCATCCGTGATGGTCCGTGCAGAAAGTGCAAATGCTATGTAATTACCTCACTGCTGTGGGTAAACAGCAAAATAAGTAATGGACATCAAGATGATTGCAGAAACGGCTGTGTAACACAATCTTTGGGAGACTTCTCTAACTTCCTCATGAATGGCAGGTAAACTCAAGGAAATGGATTAAAGAGGACCGCCATAGTGTAGTATTTCAAACATGTATAAATTTTATTAAAAAGATTTAAAACTACTCACAAGCGAAGTACATAAGACAGACAGCATAAAGTTTAAACCGGATATGGGCGTCACTTCCGGGTTCCTACGCGTTACGTCGTGGAGACTTCAACTGGGATCCCAGTTGAAGTCTCCACGACGTAACGCGTAGGAACCCGGAAGTGACGCCCATATCCGGTTTAAACTTTATGCTGTCTGTCTTATGTACTTCGCTTGTGAGTAGTTTTAAATCTTTTTAATAAAATTTATACATGTTTGAAATACTACACTATGGCGGTCCTCTTTAATCCATTTCCTTGAGTTTACCTGCCATTCATGAGGAAGTTAGAGAAGTCTCCCAAAGATTGTGTTACACAGCCGTTTCTGCAATCATCTTGATGTCCATTACTTATTTTGCTGTTTACCCACAGCAGTGAGGTAATTACATAGCATTTGCACTTTCTGCACGGACCATCACGGATGGATTGACTACCCAGCACGTTGCACGTTTTATTTAGTGTGTCTACCGAATTGCACGATTTGATCTGATTGTGTATGGGACATTTTAATCACGTTGGTCACTTGGATTTAATATTTTATATATATTTTTTCCTTCTTTTTTATACCTGTTTTTTTGCTCCATTTTATACCTTGTAACAAGTCTCACCCACTTTATATATATATGTATTTTAGTCTATATGATAAACTTGCGTCTGTTTGCACATAAAGTCACTTTATGGTTTATGCACTAGTTATCACCTTAACTTATGCACAGATATCTGTCTTTGCTCCACTTTGTACATATTGTAATAAGTTTACACACTCTATATATGGATTTTAGTCTATATGACAAAATTGCGTTTTTTTGCACATAGAGTTATTTTATACACCAGCTATTACTCTAAATATATGCACAGGGGCATTTTTTGATTTATTTATGCACAGTTGCACTTTATATGATTTTATAATCGCAGATTTGTGGCTTACTTCGATTATTGTATGGTTTGAAATTAGCGCATCACATTTTTTATTCCAAGTATCTGGACAACCTCCCACTCAGAGTTCACTCATTACAGGCTCTAGAACAGAGCATAACATGCACAGTGTGGTATTTGAAAAGCTTAGTCTGAATCATAAATACCGAAAAGTCAGACTTGAAACCAGCTCAAGTTCTAAATTATTTAGGTCTGTTCCTAGATACAGTCCAAGCAAGAGTATTCTTGCCAACCGCAAGGATCTGTGCCCTGAAGGATCAGGTGCATTAGATAAGGGGCACCAGACAACTCTCCTTTTCGGCTCTGTATGAGTCTTCTAGGGAGGATGGTATCCTCCTTTGAGGCAGTGCCCTATGACCAGTTCCATTCCAGGCCTTTACAACAAGACATCTTGCCGGCTTGGAAAAGAAGAGGACAAGCCCTGAATAATGTTCTTATCTACTTGGGCACACTTAAGCCTAAACTGGTGGTTGCAGGATCAGAACCTGCGAAAGGGGAAATTCCTTCCTCCTGGTAACTTGTAGATTTCTAACTACAGATGGCAGTCTCTTAGGCTGAGGAGCGACCATAGAGGGGCTCACAGCTCATGGGAAATGGTAAAGGACAGAACAAATCCTGCCCATCAATATCCTGGAATTATGGGCAGTATGTCTGGCCCTACGGTCCTGGGCGGTGGAGCTTCAGGACTACCCTATGTGGGTTCAGTCTGACAATGCCACTGAAGTGGTCTAAATAAACCACCAAGGCGGTACCAGGAGTCTTTCAGCTCTGAAGGAGTTGAACCACTTACTACCCTGGGCAGAGGGACATATGCCAATTCTATCGGCAGTCCATATCCCGGAGTAGAGAACTGGAAGGCAGATTATCTCAGCCGCCTGCAGATTTGCCTGGGGGAATGGTCCCTACACCTAGGGGTAGTCCAGGAAATTTGCCAATGTTGGGGATGGACAGAGGTCGACCTACTGGTATCCAGGTTCAACAACAAGCTACAGCAGTTTATGTCTCGAATAAAAGATCCTCTGGCAATCGGAGCAGATGCTCTGGTAGTTCCATGGAGCCAGTACTACCTGGTTTATATTTTCGCTCCGATCCCTCTCCTTCCACATTTGTTGCGTAGGATTCGTAGAGAGGGGGTTCCAGTCATTCTGGTGGCACCAGCCTGGCCCAGAAGGCCCTGGTTCCCGGAGATTATGAGACTGACAATAGATGGTCCATGGACACTTCCACGTCACTCCGATCTAGTGTCTCAAGGTCCTATAATCCACCCCAATTTACAGTCTCTAAATTTGATGGCATGGCTATTGAAGCCAGGATGTTAAAGGACCATGGCATCTCAGGACCAGTGGTGTCTACCATAGTAAATGCTAGGAAGATCTACCATAAGCTCTGGAAGACTTATATTGCTTTGTGCTCGGAAATACGTGATTGGGAGAATTCTCTTTTTTCTATAGTCAGCTGTGGAAATCGGATTGGCTTTGAGTAAAATCAGAGGTCAGGTTTCGGCCCTATCAGTATTCTTCCAAAGGCCTTTAGCCTACCATTCACTGGTCCAAACCTTTATGCAGAGGGGCAACTCACTTGCTTCCCCCTATTAGGTCACCTATGTGTCCTTGGGACTTGAACTTAGTGCTGTCTGTGTTACAGAAACAACCATTTGAGTCTATCAAGGAAATTCTATTAGACTTGCTGTCATGCAAGCTAGCCTCCCTGATGGCCATCACCTCGGCTAGAATGGTGTTTGAGTTAGCAGCCCTTTCATTCAAAGAGGAAGCATACTTGATCCTTCACCACGACAGGGCCGTATTACTAACCTGTTCCATCCTTTTTGTAGTGGTGTCAGCCTTTCATTTAAATCTGGAAATTATTTTGCCTTCTTGTTTCTCTCAGCCTTGTTCGGCGGAAGAAAGACTTTCTTTGGACGTTGTCCAGGCAGTCAATGTTTATTTGTCTAGATCTGCAGAGATCCGAGGATCAGACTTCTTTTTTGTTTTACCAAAAGGACCTAAGAAGGAGCAGACAGCTTCCAAAACTTCCATTGCCAATTGGGTCCTTCAATTGGTCATTCAGGCCTATGATCTGAAACATAAAGCTCCTCCCTTTAGGGTGGGAGCTCATTCTACCATGGGTGTAGGAACCTCCTGGGCTTTTTTGCCATCAGGTATCTGTGACTCAGATTTGTAAGGCTGCTCTGGTCTTCACTGTATGGGTTCACAACATTTTATCAAGTGGATGTTCGAGCAGCAGAGGATTCAGCTTTTTGCCGCAGTGTACTGCAGGCTGCTGTAAAAGGTCTGATGGCTAATGCTTGGCAGGGTGTCTCCCTCCCCTCAAGGGTATTGCACTGGGATGTCTTAGAAGGTAATGAATATTAGCCTAACTCTGTGTCCCATGATGTATGAAAAAATAAAATAAATGTTTTTGTCATACTTACCTGTAAAATCCTTTTCTTTGAGTACATCATGGGACACAGAGGTCTCTTCCCCTTTTTTTGAGGAGCTAGAGCTTGCTACAAAACTGAAGTACTTCCTGTATGGGAGGGGTTATATAGGGGATCACTTCCTATCTAAAGACCTTTGGTCTACCAGTGTCCATTCACCTGGAGATGAAGTATAACCCAGCAGGTAATGAATATTAGCATAACTCTGTGTCCCATGATGTACTCAAATGCCACGTACACACGACCGGTTTTCCCGTCGGAATAAACTCTGAAGATTTTTCCGACGGTGTTCCGACGGAGTTCCGCTGTAACTGTCTTGGGTACACATGATCACATCAAAGTCAGACTGTCAAGAATGCAGTGACGTACAACACATTTGACAGGACTAGAAAAAGGAAGTTCAATAGCCAGTAGCCAATAGCCTCCATCTCGTACTTGCTTCAGAGCAAGCGTCATTTTTTGTCTGTCGGAACAGCATATAGATGAGCAGTTTTCCCGATAGGAATTGGTTCCGTCTGAAATATTTAAAACATGTTCTATTTCTAGGTCCCTCAGAATTTTCAGAAAAAAAAGTCCGATGAGGCATACACACGATCGAAATATACGATGAAAAGATTCCGTCTGACTTTTTCTGTCAGGCCGCGTACACACGCGCGGATTGTTGGCCCAACCTTGTCCGCTGAACAGTGTTTGGGCGGACAGTCCGCTCGTGTGTGGGCTTTCAGCGGACAGTTTCAGCGGACAGTTGGACGGACAAGGTTTTACGGAAATTCCGAAAAACTGTCCGCTGAAACCTTGTTTCAACGAACAGTCCGCCCGTGTGTAGGCTTGTTCGTCAAACTAAGTTCCGCGCATGCTCAGAAAGGATTTTCAAGCCGAAAGTTATAATGCAGTGTATAGGACGTCGTATTTTGTGTCCCGTCGTACGTGCCGTTCACGTCATCGCGCACGGTTTCAGCAAACTGTTCGTTCGTCGTGTGTGGCCATGTCCGTCCATGCTAAGTTTGAGCGGACTGTTCGCTCAAACTGTTGGACGGACAAAGTTGGGCCAACAGTCCGCGCGTGTGTACGCGGCCTCAGACTTTCTGCTTGTTTGTACACGGAAAAAGAAAAGGATTTTACAGGTAAGTATGACAAAAAAAATCCTATTTTTTTAAACAGCTATGAAGAAAGTGAGGTAAGCGTGTGTAGAATAAATGAAAAGCTGTTTTATTTTTGCAAAAAAAGTACATTAATGTTATATTGGTACATAGTGGGCCCAGGATTTTGAGAAAAAAGTAAACAAAGGTGAACTTAGCCTTTAAATAATATGTGAAATGTAAGTCCACACAAAACTGAAAGCACCTGAAACCAACTTGGTTGGTTCAATCATCCACTGGCTTCATATAATGATTTGGAAAAGTCACATGGGAAATGTTGGATCTCATTGTATAGAAATGTACCCGTTGTATGTTCCTCCAGCTAGGTAGTTGGAGGTCACCCACTTCATGGTAAGTTGTCTGGTGCAAACCTTATAGTCAATGGTTTTGCCCAGGGTCCAGCACACCTTGCTATATTGGCTATGTTGAGCCTAGAGCTGAGCCAGGACAGGCAGCCCTATGGGGTAGGGGTGGAGGAAAGGTGAGAATGGCAGAAAGGCAGGGAGCATTAAAAAAATAAAAATAGGAGGGAAAATTGCAAGGTTTTTGCATGAATACATGTTGGCCCTGAGTGCAGTGTACAGGTGACGCAAAAAAATCTTTTCATCTTAGTTTTGGATTGCCCTGTATGATGCTGATCTAAGAAATTCATCCAATGCATTCCATGTGTGGTCAAATTGTAACAATCTGTCAAGTTTGCAATGCATAATGTACTCCATCTCAAAAAGTAAACTATCTGATCTATCTAGCCTTTCAACTAAGGCACAGTAGGTGTCCTCCATAATCTGGGGATCAAGCTGTGTTCTGCATTATTGAGGTGCCTAAGTAAGTGTTTAGCTAATAAAAAGGGGTTGCCTTTTATCAGTGTGTAGTAGATACAGTTCAAGGGAGTGTGGGTGTTAGAAACCAATTATCTGCCTTGTAAAGTTGTATAATTTTTTCAAAAACATTTTGTAAAGGTTTGCAGTGGCAAAATATATGTTACAGGGTGCATTTTTCCATATTGCATCTACAGCAGGTTGAAGAAATGTTAGGGACAATTTTGTGTAACCGCGAGGGGTCCTGTACCAAATAGACACAATGTTATAATTTATCTCTTGTATCACTTCACTAAACAAGCTCTATTGAATTTGTTGGCATATGGTCTGTCATTGCTTGTTAGTGAAGGAAATGTTCTGCTCCTTTTCCCATTGCTGTTTAGAGGTATTTTCATCAGCATATTGGGGGTCCTCTCACGCGGAAAAGATCTAGGAGATCAAATGGGTCTTGGCATCAATATTCACGCATATTATTTTTCGAAAAGTGAGAGTGGATTTGCATAGCAGTGTTTGTATTTTATGTGAGTCAAAAAAGTTGAATCTGTAAGTAGATTCACCATGATCATTACTGTTTGCCATATTTTCAATGTGATGTTTTGAGAGAAACGAGCCCTGTCAAAAAAAAAATCCCCACCCAGGGTGGGGAAAAAATGGGATTTTATATATAGCTTACCTGTAAAATCCTTTTCTTGAGAGTACATCACGGGACACAGGAGCTTCATTACATAGTGGGTTATATAGGCACATCTGGTGATTGGACACTGGTTGACCCCAATTAAGGAGAATTCCTCCCCTATATAACCCCTCCCATATGGGAGGCACCTCAGTTTTGCAGCAAAGCAATAAGAAACCATGTACAACCCAAGAGGGGCGGGAGCCCTGTGTCCTGTGATGTACTCTCAAGAAAAGGATTTTACAGGTAAGCTGTATATAAAAATCCAGATTTCTTGATCATCTATCACAGGAAGGCGATATCCTCTTGCCCTCTGACATCCACCTGATAGAATCTGGTGAATGTGTGGACTGATGACCAAGTTGCAGCCTTACAGATCTGAGCCAGGGAGGCCTGGTGATGCACTGCCCAAGAAGCACTTACAGCCCTCGTTGAGTGCGCTTTTACTTGAAAAGGAGGAATCTTCCCCTTTACACTATAGGCCTGAGAAATAACCTGTCTAATCCACCTTGAGAGAGTGGATTTTGACGCAGCCTGGCCCTTCCAAAATAAACAAGCAATCAGTTTTCCTTATCTGAGCAGTTGCTTGAAGATATATACTGATTGCTCTAACCACATCCAAAGTGTGCAAAGATTCTTCTTCTGCGGACTGTGGGTCTGGAAAAAAGGATGGTAGGATTACGTCTTGATTCAAATGGAATCCCGAAAACCACCTTAGGTAGAAAGGACCTGTTGGGACGCATGACCACCCGGTCCTTATGAATAATTAGATACGGCTCCTTGCTGGAAAGAGCTGCTAGCTCTGATACTCTTCTAGCCGTAGATATGGCTACCAAGAAGACCAATTTTTTAGTCAGGAGAACTAATGAAGCCAGATGGAAAGTTTCAGATGGTTGCCCCTGCAAAGCCGAGAGAACCAAATTCAGATCCCATGGGCATACCGGAGGTTTGACTGGCGGTCTTATCCGCATAGCCCCCTGGATGAAAGCCCGCACCAGGGAATGTGATACAAGTGGCTTCTGAAAAAACACTGACAGGGCCGAAATCTTCACCTTGATAGTGCTTATGGCCAAATTCATTTCTAGGCCTGACTGGAGAAAGGCCAAGATCCTGCTAATGACATACTTTCTATGATGCCATTTCCTGAGTTCACACCAGGAAACATATGACCTCCAGATTTTGTAATAAATAAGCCTGGAGGTCGGCTTTCTGGCATTGACCAGAGTAGAAAGGACTGGCCCCGAAAGGCCGTGGTCTCTCAGAATGTGGGTCTCAGCAGCCAAACCGTCAAATTCAGACTGCGTAAAGCAGGATGGTAGATTGGACCCTGTGAGAGCAGATCTGGCCGGAGAGGGAGGATCCATGGCCTGCCTACTGCCAACTTCATGATCTCCACGTACCATGGTCACCTGGGCCAAGCCGGGGCACCAAAAGGACCGACTTTGTCTCCCTCTTGACTCTTCCCAGGAATCGTGACAGAAGCGGGCTCGGGGGGAAGGCATAGATCAGATTGTACTGATCCCAGGGAACTGTCAGAGCATCTGACCCCTGAGCACGTGTATCTCTTGTCCTTGACACAAAATTGTCCAGTTTCCTGCTGAACCTGGATGCAAACAGATCTACGTCTGGAGTACCCCACCTGTGACATATGTTCAGAAACACGTCGGGGTGCAGAGCCCATTCTCCTGGGCACAACTGCTGTCGGCTCATAAAATCCGCCTGCCAATTTTCCACTCCTGGAATGAAGACTGCAGAAAGACACGGAACATGCTTTTCTGCCCAGACAAGTATGCGATTCACCTCTTTTTGGCCCACCAGACTCCTGGTACCGCCCTGGTGATTGATATAAGCCACTGCTGTAGCATTGTCGGACTGAACCCGAACCGGGAGACCTCGTAGTCTGTAAGACCACTTTATGAGAGCCATATAAACTGCCCATCTCCAAGATATTTATGGGCAATAGCTTCTCGATCGCAGACCATTTCCCCTGCGAGCACGTCTCCTCCAACACTGCTCCCCAGTCTGTCAGGCTGGCATCTGTCGTGATAATCTTCCATGGAAGAGGAAGAAAAGTTTTGCCCTTCAGCAAATTCTTGGTTTGTAACTACCAGACGAGACTCTTGCGTGTCCCTGGGGATAGAGGAAGATCCAAGGCTTGGGGCTTCCTGTTCCAAGCCGCAAGGATGCATCTTTGCAGAGGCCTTGAGTGGAACTGGGCGAATGGGAAGGCTTCGAAGGAGGCGACCATTTTCCCTAACAGTCTCATGCACAATCGAATGGGGGAAGATCTCCTGCCCAGAATTAGGCGCACAAGATCCCCAATGGCCAAGGCCTTTGGCCTTGGAAGAAACACCTTGCCCTGAGCGGTGTTGATGATCATGCCCAGGTATTCCAACCTGGTGGCAGGCTGTAGGGACGACTTTTCTAGGTTTATGATCCAACCTAGACGTTCCAGGTGTTCTAGCGTTCTGGTGACGCTGTGGTTCAGGAACGCTGCTGTTTTCTCCATGAGAAGCAAATCGTCTAGATAAGCCATGGCGGCTATACCCTGAGCTCTTAGGTTTGCCAAGAGAGGGTCCAGAATCTTTGTGAAGACTCGAGGGGCCGTAGCAAGCCCGAACGGCAAGGCCACAAATTGAAAATAGCGCCGCTCTACCACGAACCTTAGAAATTTTTGGTGTGCGGGAAAAATTGGCACATGGAGATATGCATCTTTGATATCTATTGATGCCATAAATTCTCCCCCTTGCAGGGAGGAGACCACAGTGCGGATTGACTGCATTCGGAAGGACCGGATGTGTAAAAACCGGTTCAGATCCTTCAGATCTAGGATAGGTCTGACACTTCCATTTGGCTTTGGAACGGTGAAGAGATTTGAGTAAAACCCTGAACCCTGTTCTTTTGGGTCCACTTCTACTATCACCCCCTGGGATAGTAAGTGATCTAAGGCCAGAAATAGCGGTTTTTGCTTTACTGGATCCCTGGGGATCCTTGACCTTAGAAAGCGAGAAGGTGGAATCTCCTGAAACTCTAGCCTGTAGCCCAGAGATACCGAAGAGATCACCCACTTGTCCCGGATCTCTTCCCACCAGGCTCCTGCAAATCGCAGGAGCCTTCCCCCCACTCGGCCGAGCGGGGCGCCCCTTCACAAGGAAGCTTTTGGGCTCTGCCCCAAGTCTTTTTCTGTCCCTGGGCTCGGCCTTGAGCCTTTCCTGTAGAGGAGGGTTGAGAAGGCCGTCGCCACTGCTTAGAGCTTGATGCTCCGGGAGAGAGAGCACGCCTGAATGAAGGACGCTTGCTCCTTTTGACTGGAAGGAGAGTAGATTTACCCCCTGAAATTTTTTGGACGAATTTGTCTAATTCTTCTCCAAACAAACGTTCCCCTTTAAACGGGAACCCAATCAAATGCTTCTTGCATGACAACTCAGCTGCCCAATTCTTTAGCCATAGGGCCCTTCGCATGTGTACCAACATGATGCTTGTTGGACAGAATCCAAAATCTCATCAATCATGAAACACAGAATATGAGGCATTCTGCATACTTCTCTACTTCCTCACTGGGAAGGAGCCCAAGCATCTGCTTAACCTGTTCCTTGAGGAACTCTGCATAACCCCACGGCTGCGACTGTAGGTTGCACTACAGCGCTAGTCATGGAAAAGGAGGCTTTTAATAAGGTTTCCAGCTTCTTATCAGTTGGATCTTTAAATACCTGCGCATTATCCAAGGGACAAGTCAGGTTTTTATTCACGCAAGAGACAGCCGCATCAACAGATGGGACCCCCCACTTCTTGGTGAAACTTTCCTCCAGAGGATAATGCATAGAAAACCTTTTAGGAGGAGCAAACAGTTTATCGGAATGTCCCCAATCCTCATACAACAATTCATCCATTAAGGGATGAATTGAAAAGCAATAGGCAGTCTGTGGGGCTTTCCTGACTCCCAGGGAAGAAACAGAGGACATAGCGACTTCAGCAGCAGGCACTCTGAATGTGGTGCGCACCAATTCAGTATAATACTGCACCTGTTTTCTGAGCGCCTGGGAGGAGGGGACTCTCTCCTCTTCCTCTGATTCATCCGACTGCTCAGGATCCCTGTCCCGAGACAGGGATCTCTCCTCATTTGTAGAAGAATCATCTGAGAGAGGAATTTCAACAGAGGGAGGGGATCTACCCTTTTTCCTGCTATGTTTCAGGGAAGCAGAAATAAAATTCATTATTCTCCCTTCAAAACCCTCCAATGTAGCCCTAAGGGAGTCCTCAGTGACATAAACCGGGGCTGGGACATTAGGAGAGGCTGCAAAACCTGACAGGGGCACTGACTCGTCTTGAGAGGCTGGCTCCAGTCTTGCAGGGGGGGATGGTAACTTACAGGCACTTTTAGAACCCCTGGACATAGGCAGTGATTTATCAGTGCCTTTGCTACCTCCCCCTGAGACCCTCTTACGAGGAGACATAGTCCTAAGCTACAAAGCAGAGGTACTAGTACAAGTGCAATCACTGTTGTGCTTATAGTCTCACAATAAATATATATGCTTAAACTGCACAACCTGATGCTGAGTAGGTGTCTAAGGTTTGCCTGGATCCAATCCCCACGGATGCTTACTGCCCACAGCTCCTGTGTCTCCACTTACAGCCCCCTGACGCTCTGGGCTTTTTAAATCTGCCGCATGGCGCCTGCGCAGTACAGCGCCGTGCACACTGACGTGCACGGCTCACAACCACACTCCCCCCTCCTCCATTAGGCCCGGAACGTGCCCGGCGCACATGCACGAGGACCGCGGGATCTAGGGGGGGGAAAGGAGAACTCCACCGGAGCTGCGTGGGACCCCCAGACTATGTGAGACCCCTGTGTTACCTTTTTGTGGCAGGGACTGCGGTAGAGACGTGAGACAGCTGGAGAACCAGGCTTCACTGAGCGTGTGTACTGAAAGGCATGTAAGTATGCATCAGGCTGCTCTTACTCCCTCTAGTGGTGGAAACCAGGTAAGACATACAACTACTCACAATGAAGAAATCCATCGTATAATTAAATATAGGATTAACTTCCCTTACCTGTCCTCGCCGCAGGAATTGCTGAAACAGACAAATTCCAGCCTTCATCCATCACGGTGAGCAGTGTTAGCCAACCTTCAGGTTTATCAGGGGCTCTTTCTCGGAAGAGCCTCCTACCTGGACCATGTAAAAGACTCTGCCAGAAACTTTTGTGCGCTCTGTATAAACAGTACACCAAGTCTGGTTTTCCCAGAGCCCAGTCTTCCAATAGGAGAGGACTTACAGGCCAAACCTCATTTCTTCGGCTGACGAGGCCCGGATACCATACCATCTTGGGAGTCAAATATCGGCCTGAGGTATGGATCTGGTTTGTTGTAGCCGTTAGGCCCCCGCAGGGACCTGCACAGAGCTAAAGTTTTACGTGACCAACCACCATAGACACTGGCGAAAAAAGTGAGGTGCCTCCCATATGGGAGGGGTTATATAGGGGAGGAATTCTCCTTAATTGGGGTCAACCAGTGTCCAATCACCAGAGGTGCCTATATAACCCACTATGTAATGAAGCTCCCGTGTCCCGTGATGTATGATCAAGAAAAATTTATTTCAAGAACATATAAATTCCTTGGAGCTTCCTTGAAAAAGTCTCCAGTCAGTGAAGTCAGAGGAAGGGTAGATTATTACAGCTATAGATCTGTTGAAATGTATTTTTAAATTGGAGATAGCTGAAAAGAAATTAAATTCCCTGAGCAGGCTGGGGAGCATCTTCTGAATGTTGGTCAAAAAACAAAAAAAAAAAAAAAAAATATCCACGTAGACAGCAGTTTTATTTGTTTCTTTACTAATTTGTAATGTCAGTTTCAGCTCTAACTATCCTAAGGAATGGTTTTAGTGTTAAAATAAATATCAGACAATGGGCACCCTTGTCTTGTGCCATTCCTTATAGGAAAACTGTCTGATAGGCAGGCTGTTCTGACATTACAGTGACTTTTCTGATTTTGTTTTTTGTCTGGTTCAGTGGCTCCAAACGTACTCAAGCTAACCGACAAATAACTAGCATTTTTTTAAAAGATAGCAGCAAAAACAACCAGCATATTGCCCTCAGCATTTTTAATTTTTGTGTTTACATTTATTCAGCTTGTTCTTTATGTCCTCCAACACACTGTACACCTGTAGGGGTATAACCAATCATGTAGCGGGCATCAGTATACATCACGAATAGCCCTGCTCATTTGTAAAGGGAAACTTACATTACTTTCTCATGTTGCACATCTTAAAATGTGTTAGCTTGTGGGTGTGCTTCTCACAGCGTTTATTATTTACCTAGCTTGGGCTGGTTTCATATGTATTAGCCTACCCTTATTCCTGCTATATTTCCTGACTGCATATTTGCTCTTTTCTCTGGTTTTAATGTTCCCTTCCAGTTACTTTTGATAATGACTTCTGGGTCACAAATTACAAACTTGTAAGCCTCCCAAGTACAATGGAGAAGATGAATGGGAGTAATTATACACCCTGTTGCATGCATTGGAAGACTGTTATTATAGGTCATGGAAAGATCCATCCTCACCATTGCAAATGTACTGTCCTGTAAGATTACATTTTTTTTATAAGAAGCGAGCATGTACTGCTTTAATTGTGAATAGGCCTTGCAGTTAAAAACTATTTTATTTTCTGGTGGGAGCATTTCTTCTTACGCGTGGAGTGTTTATAAACAGCCCTTTTTGTCGTGTGAACATACAAAGGAGTGTACATAGTCACTGTGACCACACTGTCATAAAATGAAAGTTACAACTTTGCAAAAAAGTACATTTTTTTCCTTTCTTTATTATTATTTATTCTTTATTATTTAGCAATTTAAACAATTATTTAACAATTTAACAATTTAAATCTTCAAACGACACGCCTCTTATTAAATACCTTAAGATACCTGCTTTCCAAATCTGGCCAGTTATTTCAGTCAAGGCACCCTTTAAAAGTATGCACGATCTCAAGGCATTCTATTCTAAAATGTTAAACACTAAACTATTCAACATTCACACACATAGGACACCCAACATTAGAAGTGATTCAGATGCTCTCATGCATAGAGGACACCACTCCCAGGTGTGCAGCATTTTGAGGCCAGTACCACTGAGCCTATTGGGCATCCACCAATCGAGCAGTTCATGTCTCCACTCTCCCAGTGACCAGTGAGTGACCCAGTGAGGGGTGGTAATTTTTTACGTCTGGAGGAGAAGAGAGTTAATCTCCAAATACGGAAAGGCCTCCTTACGGTAAAAGCTGTGAAAATGTGGAATAGACTCCCTCAAGAGTTAATTCTGGGCAGCTCAGTAGATTGTTTTAAAAAAAATGCCTTAATTATTTTCTAAATGCACATAATATAACTGGTTACTATTATTTATAGCATATTACTATATATATAATAATATTCACGATTAAGCAACCAATTCTTAGTCCGAGAACTCCTCCTCCCCCTGTGCATGGACTGGACTTGGGTCAAAGCAATAATGCCAACACCAAGCCCAACAACAGCAGGAACTCTACAACGAGTACGTAACCACAACATGGCTAATACATAAACGGCTGCTCAGAACAAACTGATAATCATAAAGGACCTGAGAAGAATTAGCTTATTCACAAAATAGATGTAAGCAAGAATTAAAGACACTCAAACATTTGAAAAGTCCTTTATTTAAAAAAAAGGATGGTGCTACTAGCTGAATGACGGCTCCCTGAACTGTCATCAGCTGTATAAGAGAAGGGGTGGGGAAAGTGACGATACCACAGCCATGGCAATATTTGGACAATGTTATTGCTCAAATATGGTATTTGGCCATATTTAGACAATGATGTAACCCTTACAATCCTGGACTGATTCCCGGCTATGTAAATGAATGGGCCGGGTGACATTAGTGGTTGGTAAGGATGTGAAGGGTACAAGCACCTGCTTCTTCCTTAGCAACCATTGACAGCTGGAAGCTGTCACGTTCATCCATGTCCAAACAGCCAGTGACTAAAACAAAAAGTTGGTTGCCCCTTTAGAAAATAGAGACAAGGTAGGTGAATGAATACATGGACATAAGGAACATCCACACCACTAGAAACTGTAGCCACAACATGTGAGCCCATCATTACAGATTAACCACTTCAGGCCCGGAAGGATTTACCCCATTCCTGACCAAATCCTTTTTTGAGATATGACACTGCGTCGCTCATTTAAACTGACAGTTGCGCGGTCGTGCAACATTGTACCCAAACAAACTTGATGTCTTTTTTTCCCACAAATAGAGCTTTCTTTTGGTGGTATTTGATCACCTCTGTAGTTTTTATTTTTTGTGCTATAAACAAAAAATAAAATATCCCTTAAAATATATAAAAAAATTAATTTCTTCCACGATGAGGCTAATATGTATTCTTCTACATATTTTTGGTAAAATAAAACTGTATATTGATTGGTTTGCTCAAAAGTTATCGCGTCTACAAAATAGGGGATAGATTGATGGCATTTTTATTATTTATTTGTTTTTTTACGGAGAATGGAGATCTGCTTTGTTTACATTGGCAGATCCCTGTTCTGTCTCTCCAGGGAACGATCCACTGATTGGCTCCCCCGCTAGCCAAACGGAGCATGTGCAAGCGGCCAGTGGCACGCATGTGCTCACAAATGCTAGTGCACGAATCGTCGTACCGATGGGGTGATTTGTGCAGCGAAAATTGCGATTGGACACTTTTGACACTATTTTAGGACCATTGGTATTTATACAGCGATCAGTGCTATAAAAATGCACTGATTACTGTGTAAATGTCACTGTCAGGGAAGGGGTTAAACACTAGGGGCGAACTGTGTTCCCTCAGCATGTTCTAACTGTAGTGGGGATGGGCTCACTAGAACATGACAGAAATCACTGCTCCAGAACACTGGGAGCAGTAGAACCCTGTCATGTTGCTAGGCAGAACAGGGAAATGCCTTGTTTTTATAGGAATCTCTCCATTCTGCCTCTTCATGCCATGATTGCGGGCCACTGGTGGACATCGAGTCTGCGGGACCCACAGGCATGCTCCAGCGGCACGTGGTGGGCACGCGTACTAGCTGCGGATGATGCAGCATCGTACGGGTATGTTGTTTTGCGCACCTGTGCCACTTTTGCCGATGTATATCAGCATGAGGCGGTCGGCAAGTGGTTAAGGCAAACAACACACAGGAGTTGATTTACTAAAACTAGAGAGTGCAAAATCTGCTGCAGCGCTGCACAGAAACCAATCAGCTGCCAGTTTTTTTTGTCAAAGCTTAACTGAACAAGCTGAAGTTAAAAACTGATTGGCTACCACGCACAGCTGCACAAGATTTTGCATTCTCCAGCTGTAGACAGCTTTCACACTGCCGCACCTATAGCATCGATGGTAAAATGCTGCTATTTTTAGCAGCGTTTTACCGTCGGATTTGCGGCACATTTCGGCCGCTAGCGGGACGCTTTTACCCCCCGCTGGCGGCCGAGAAAGGGTTAAAACTGCCCGCAATATGCGTTTTGCCGACGGTATAGCCATGCTGCCCCATTGATTTCAACACACCGCTCCTTCACCGCTCCAAAGAAGCTGCTTTTAGGACTTTTCCTGGTGTCCTGCCAGTGCAACGCTCCAGCCCGATCGGGCTTTCACACTGCAGACAATGGTGCAGCAGTTTGAGGGCGGATTGCAGATGCTATTTCTAATGCTTTAGCACCTGCAAAACTCCCTCGGTGTGAAAGGGGTCTTAGTAAGTCAACCCCACAGCATATAATTACACTAATACCTAGTTAAAAAAAAAAAAAAAAGTTTGAAAGTGTACAATGCCTTTCAAATGTTTTTGTTGAACAATGAGCTTTGCATAATTTAAAGATGGTTTGCATTTAGTTTAGTTTTATAGGTTATAGGTAGTTTTATAGTTTTATAGGTAATACTATACATCATGGGACCTCTCTAATAGTATGGGAATAAAGCTAGCTACAGACACCAAAGGGTGGTCAGTGAATCCTTAAATACAAATGGTCATCTTAGGTAACTGACATATTCAGGCCTATGAATGTCACCTCCAAATAGACACCTCCAGCACAAAATTAATTGAGAATAAAAGAGTACTTGGACAATGTTTTGTAACCTCTCTAATTATTGTTACTCCCATGCTTATGCATTAGGTGTGGAAGCTACAAGTGAAATACACACTTTATATTGTCACCAGATGGGAAGACTGTCATCTACTGTCTGCAGCATCTTCAATTTATTGCCAGCCTCTGCATGTTCAGCCTTCCAAAACTGTTGCACTATAAATTTGAGGGCTGCAGAAGGTCACATAACTCAGTCCACAAGCTTCAATGTTTAATGTTGCATGTAACTGCTGCAGAATGATGGGAGAGAAGAGGTGCAACAGACCACAGATTTTTTTTTGTTCTGTTTTACTCTAAAACTCTGCTACAAGTGAATGGCTGTGCAAAGTCAGAAGTGAAAAGTCTCCTGTAAGAGAAACCTTAAAGCTCACAAAAGAAGACACTGTCCATGGAATCCCTCCTGCTACAGCAGTTCTCACCCAAAAATGGCACTGTTGTTCACAATACAATTACTAGTCAGTGACTCAGATGAGCATGTTACTTCATGGCATTATAGAATTTTTCCAAAAAGCAGCTGCAGGGTCTCTTCAGCCACGCTTGGCTTGCAGAAGTATCTTCCATTATGGAGCAAGTACGACCAACATGTTAGATGACCAACTCATTTCATGGCACCAATATTTGCCTTATCCCATGCACAACACTTGGTAGGCTCTATTCCTAAAAGCCTCCCATAATAATCACTGCCAAGGCTGTATTTTTGCATATTAGGGAAGCTTCCCAATTTATGTTTGTTTTTTTTTGTTTTTTACTTATTTTTATTTAATAATAATAGTAGTAATACTTATTTATTTTATTACAGGTACATATATAGTGCCATCAATTCACGCAGTGCTTTACATATATATTGTACATTTACATCACATCAGTCCCTTACAATGAATGGTCTACCTATCTATCTATCTATCTATCTATCTATCTATCTATCTATCTATCTATCTATCTATCTATCTATCAACCTATTTATTATCTATCCTGTACTGAATCCATCTACTAAGGTCCCTCGTGAGGCTAGAATTGGAACCAACCAAAGTGAAGCATTAAAATAACCAAAAATAGTTGTATCAGCTGACTCTCTTAAAAATGATCTACATGCACATATATTTTTTTTTGTGTAAAATAAATAGTTGTCAGTCTCAGTAGGAAATGCAATAACCCCAACAACCAAGGCCTGAGGTGTGCCTTGGCCTAGCTGGTCAGTATGCCTGAAAAGAGGGCATACTCTGAATGAAAGAATATGAAAAATGTACGATGTATTTAAGTATGTATGAAGGCTGGGGGAAACAGGTGGGTGGGAACCCTGAATGAGACACCAACACTGGACCCGACAGGGGAGGAGGATTATGTACCCTTCAGACTCCTTCCACAAACACAGGCTGGCCTTCAGGCCAGCCTTCTCACTTGTAGTCAGAGTCTTCAAGTAGGAAATGTGATAACCCTAACAACCAAAGCCTGAGGTGTGCCTTGGCCTAGCTGGTCAGTATGCCTGAAAACAGACCAAAAAGACACATATTTAGGTGAAGAAGGGTATGTAACAATCGGTCAAGTAGTGTAGCGTGCGCCCAGATGGTAACAGTATATGTATCCGGTAAGTATCCACCATGACAGGAGAAACCCACTGTCTCATGACTTAGTGATAAGAACCCAACTAAATGCCCCTTGAAAGATTGGATTGAGCCTGATGGCCAAGACAACTCAGACATGAGAATGAACTGCTTGTGATGAGAGGATACATGGGGCAAAGGGAGCAAGGGCTGGCCCGAGGAGCCCCTGCAAAATAATGGCAGAGAAGATCAAAATACTTCAAAGGGATATCAGTAAGTAGCTCTGTGAAATGCCCACAAACCCCTGGCCTACCTATACTTGGTATGGGGAAATGAGAGGGTGAGCTGTAAAAATAGATGAACTGGCAGGAGTGCAGGTGTCTGAAGTGTTGGATTTGGAGGATAAGGCCAATGCACTATGGCAATAAGCATTGGTAAACATGGAGAAACCATGCCAGACACACAGAAACTGGTCCCACATTATTTGATCAGGTTGTGCTTCTGCTAGAGACCTGACCACCGAGTGACTGACTGAACAGGGGAGGGAGGCCAAACTCCCTCCTGTGGTATAAGTCTCATGGCATGATTCAGTATACCCAAAGTGACTGTAAGCCCCCCTTTTCCGGAACAGGCTGGGGATTGGACAAAAAATAATGGTCTGATGTACCTGAGCCAGGGAACATTGCAAACAAGAGATTGGAGCCAAGAGTGGAACCCAGGAAAAGATCATAATGGCTTGGATCTACCACTTTGAGGGCTATCAAGAGGACGTTGGCTCAGCACACACCCTGAGAGGGACTGCAGATCCTTGGGTGGAAAACCAAGGTCTCCATGCAACCAGAAATCAACTGAATGAATTAAAAAAAACCTGACCCCCTTGTAGATACCTCAGAACTAATGGAGTAACGGAAAAATGGTTCCCGAAGCATAGACTGCTAAATCCAAGGGTAACCCCAATGGTGAAACAACATCTTCACCATTACCTTGCCCTCCCCACAGCAAGTCTGATGAAGGTAGCTTCAAGTATGGTGATATCAGTTTGAATAGCCAATATACCCCCCCAACTAAATCTTAATATCCCTGGATGAGGATTTCAATTAAAAGTTTCTGCAGGAAAAGAGGGCAGCCAGTAACAACCAATATCGGAACTTGCCAGAAGACACCCCTGTGGGCCGACCCACTACCCACAGACCGAAGGTGAAGAACCAGACCAAACCCCCTTGGAAATAACTGCCTCCAGAACCTTGATCAGCAATGAAAGTTTGACTGCTGAACCAACATACTACACACGTAAGAGTCAGACAAGATGGTTATGAGGCCCACGTGCAGGCCTGCAAAATTCTTCCAGCAGGGGCTGTCAGAAAACTGGATGGGAGATTCCCGCACAGCCCCTGATAAGGAACAACCCTTGGCTCAGAATTATTGAACCAGAAGACTCTGTGAGACTGATGGACTAAGCAGATGCTGACTTGCCTGCAGGAATGTTGGAAGAGCAGGAGTTGGGTGTGTGCTGACACCCCGTCTCTGACTGGGCGAGCTTTGATCACCGCCATCCTGTCTGGCAATTGTAACAGATCATAGAGAGCATATTAGCCCATATGAATCTGCGTTTAAAAAATAGAGCATAGAACATGTTCCATGCTGGTAGATGAGAGTGCTGGAGCAGAATTGGAAACAATCCGAAATGTACCGTCGACCCAGCTGTAGCCAGGAGAGAAAAACCCCCGTGACAAACTCTGCTATGTGCTGAAGTATGGACCAACTTCTTGAAGACGGAGTGCTACCATGCTCTGAACCCCAACGTAGGGTTGAAAGGATGAACCTGAAGTTGCTCCTGTAACGTACAGCATGTCCAAACCCAAGGAAGCACAACCTAGAGAAAAACTGACAACAGACAACCAGACATGAGAACGCCACCCCTCTGTGCCTACCTGAGAAAGGATGTGAGCAGTAATGGCCAGACCATAGCGCATGAATGACCCTGATGTCACCTCCCCCCCAGTGTATGATGCAAGTGAGCCTGAGTAACCTGCAGCGCAGACAGGTAATTAAACTAAATACTCAGGGCTACTGCACCCACAGACCATTGTGGGTAGTTGTAAAGGTGTAATGAAATGCAAACATACATCTTATGACGTGTGTTATACGGGCAAGAAGATTGTGGTCAAAAATCATTAAAAACCTCAGCCCGTATGGATCTGTAGACATGACAGGTCCTGCGATGTGAACAGTAGCAAGCTAACCCAGGTAAACACAGAAACATGAACGAAAGGTATGATGAGACATGGAAATAAACGAAGATGAAATGGCAGTTGGTGTATGCCAAACAAACTGCATGGCACCGACCTACTATTACAGAACATTTTACGACATGACCACTGTGACATGACCACTGTGACATGACCGTTGTGGCAGAAACGCTATGGCAGAACATGCTATGACAGAAGGCTCAGGTAGCAAATGCTGAGACAGAAACGCTATGGCAGAACTGTTGAGACTGAACGCTGAGGCAGAAATGCTAGGACAGAAACGATATGACAGAAATGCTATGACGGAAACGCTATGATTGAATGCTGGGGCAGAAACGCTATGGCAGAACGCTATGACAGAAATGCTGAGACTGAACGCTGAGGCAGAAACGCTATGACGGAAATGCTATGACAGAAACGCTATAACAGAAACGCTATGACAGAAATGCTGAGACTGAATGCTGGGGCAGAAATGCTGGGGGCAGAAACGCTATGCCAGAATGCTATGACAGAAATGCTATGACAGAAATGCTGAGACTGAAACGCTATAACAGAACGCTATGGCAGAAACGCTATGGCGGCAAATGCTATGACAGATCGCTATGGCAGAAAATGCTGAGACAGAACGCTATGACAGAAATGCTATGGCAGAACGCTATGACAGAAATGAGACTGAACGCTGAGGCAGAAACGCTATGATGGAAGTGCTATGATGGAAGCGCTGTGACGGAAACGCTGTGATGGAAACGCTATGACAGAAACGCTATGACAGAAATTCCATGACAGAAATGCTGAGACTGAACGCTGGGGCAGAAATGATGGGACTGAAACGCTACGACAGAATTCTATGACAGAAATGCTGAGTCTGAACGCTGAGGCAGAAACACTATGACGGAAACTCTGTGACAGGAAAGCTGAGGCAGAAACGCTGTGACGGAAACGTTGTGACAGAAAGGCTATGACAGAAACGCTATGGCAGAAACACTGGAGCAGAAACGCTGAGGCAGAAACGCTATGACAGAATGCTATGACAGAAATGCTGAGACTGAAAACGCTGGGACTGAAAATGCTGAGACTGAAAATGCTGAGACAGGATGCTATAACAAATTGCCTGTATCGCAAGAAATAACTGTGACAGTGTAGCTAAGCCGACTACCAGCCCCCCCTGTGCCTGAAACATCAGGCAATCAGACCTCACGACTTACAGAGATGACGATATATGCGCCTACCGCTCAGAATATATGGTGTTTAGCTCAGTATGGAAGGGGATATCGGAATGTACACATGTGCACACAGTACACAGTAACCTATGGCCTACATCCACCCCCGTGACCTAAGGAAAGCTCAGACCTGGACTGTACAGACAGAAGCATGTCAACTAGTGAAAATTGTAGTGGAGGGTCACGCAGTCTACGTCGTGGCAGAAAAAGGTAGTAAATGCATATCTGTGGCTGATGACACTTCCAGTGCTTGTGTTCCTGCTGTGCAGCCACCAGCTGACACCACATGCAGCCAAGCTACAGCACTGACCATGCATGAAAAAAGACTAGCCTTATGTCAGTTTCAGTGCAGTATGGCAAGGTGTGGACACCTGATGGTGGGGGACAGCTAACTTCTGGGAGTGTCATGGGATCCATGGCGTCTGGGGACCTAAGGACTGAGCGCCCCCCACCATTAAGGCAACCCCCTCCGGCCAGCCTTCTCACAAGTTTTCAGTTTGTTTTTTCACTTTTTTTTTAATTGTTCCCAGATTAAGTTGCATAGCAGATCACTTTTTAAGTTTGTGCATTTCAGTTGAAAGACAACCTGTTGATATTCATAATAACCTTCGGTCTTCCAAAGGATCACACCCTTATATAAACAGTTCAGTCTGACACTCCTAAGGTGTAAGTCGAGGACCAGAGTTATGTGATAAATTCTCAGCTGTGGTGTCACTACTTTCTGCTACCTTCAAAGTAAATATTCATTTAGAGATAAATTATAGAAGTAATTACCAAGAGACAAGCTTAAGTGGGGTTATGACTCCTATACAAAGACAGGTGGCTCCCCAGTGATGGATGTTTAAGACGAAACACTAAATTCCCACAAGGTGTCCTCACACAGAAGAATATTGCTGAAGAATACACACCCAAGTCAGGACCTGTCCGCTGGCTCTTAATTACCAGTAATCCTCAGGGAAATTTCATTACTGATGTCAAGGTTAAAAACAGTAGTAAAGTGTAAAGCTATGCTTTGGTGAGTAATCTGATACTTACATCATTGACTACTTAGAGCACACTAAGAAATGTTGCAGTCTGAAAGGATTTCTTGCCATGTCTTGTTTAGCACAGGTAAACCAATCAATTGTCATATGTAAAGTTTTTACACTTTTAAAGCATTTTGAGCAATAAATATACTCCACTAAAGGATTCTTATAAGAGTATCAAACGCAAATGTCTAACAACACTCCATTCAAGATAAGTACTTCTGCATTCATTGCCTAAGTCTAGTACAGTATTTTTTTTTTTACAACCCAGCAAGGCTGAACAAAAAAAACACCTGACAGCTCAGGAGGAGCCACTGTACTATGTGATGTTAGTACAGCGATCTCCCTGCTGTGCTATTGTGTTCTCACAGGGGAAACTGACAGTGTTGAGCTGACAGGCAGACCTTTTTTCAGCCATGCCCCTTTAACAGAAGCCATCTGTTGGATTGGCTGAAGTACACATGGGCTGAATGTTGGCTAGTTTCTATTGAACCAGCCAATGCTGCCTGACATTTGGCCCATGTGTACAGGGCTTAAAGCAGAACTCCGGGATCGAAAAAAAAGCCCCCTATTAGTACACCCCTTACACAAAACACTAACCAGTTATTACATTTGTGAAATTCCTTATCATTGAAGAGAAAAGTTGAATTGAATTTTCAGGAAGTCAGCTCTGTAGTTCAAAAAATGCATCATGTATTCTGCCAGGGAGGATCTGTTAGAACAGTGATTTCATCATATTCTCTCTCTTTACATGATTATCAAACTACATTTCTCTTCATGTTTTGCTAATTGCAATGAACGTGGCAGGGTACACTAGGCCTATACATGTAAATGTGTACAAGCCCACTTCAACATAAATCGCACCCCTCATTCTGCACCCAGCCCCACTGCTTAGTATCACACAGCAGGATAGGTAGGTTACAGTCTTACAAATGCAAAACATGTACTCTCCCGCTCCAGCCACAACAGGAGATAAACATATTGCCCTTACTCAGGGCCGCTGATAGAAATCATGGGGCCCCGTACAGCCTACCTGACGGGGCCCCCTTCAGCTCCACCCTGGCCCCGCCCCTAGTCCCTCCTCCAGCCCCACCCATTGCCCCTCCCCAGACACGTGACACTGACAACAGATGGCACGTGACACTGACAGGTGGCACTGATGACAAATGGCACTGATATGTGGCACTGATGACAGATGGCACTATGTGGCACTGATGACACGTGGCACTGATGACACGTGGCACTGACGACAGGTGGCACTGACGACAGGTGGCACTGGGGGCAGGTGGCACTGGGGGCAGGTAGCACTGGGGTGGATGGCACTGGGGGCAGGTAGCACTGGGGTGGATGGCACTGGGGGCAGGTAGCACTGGGGTGGATGGCACTGGGGGCAGGTAGCACTGGGGTGGATGGCACTGGGGCAGGTAGCACTGGGGTGGATGGCACTGGGGCAGATGGCACTGGGGCAGATGGCACTGGAGCGGATGGCACTGGGGCAGATGGCACTGCTGGGGGCGGATGGCACTGCTGGGGGCGGATGGCACTGCTGGGGGGTACAAAATTGCTTACGATTTTTAAAATAAAGGATTGTAATCATTATAAGTATGACAAAAATACACACCTCACCTTGTCCCCAACTTCAAGATAAGATCTCACCTCGATCGCCCGGCCCCTGCTCTCTCTGCTTCTGGTTAGTCATGTGTAGAGAGAGAGAGGATTGGGCATATCACTCCGCAGCATAACCTTTCTATGTTAATGCTGTGCGGTTTGCGATGTGCGGAGCGGGTGCAGAAACTGTATTCCTCCGCGCCCGAAAAAGAAGAAAGAGTCCCCCCCACTACAGGCAGCCGCATACACATAGCGTAGAACACATACTGAAAAAAAGCGGGTGTGCTGGAGGTAGAGGGGATTATAGCTGGATGTTCCATGATCGTGGAGGAACTTTTATTTTTTATATACATACAATTTTTGGCAGTTAGGTTGCCCGGGCCCCCATGCTGGTCAGGCCCGGTACAGCAGGGCCAGATGTACTGGCCTATCAGCGGCCCTGCCCTTACTTGCTTTATGTAATCATTACTGAACTGTAGACACATCCCATAATTATACATTATACACACTTACTCTGCTGTAATTCAGTATTCGAACTATTTCTCCTCATTCTGCTGCTTTGAGATCTTTCTAACAGCGATCAGTGATTGTATGGTGTATATGAGCACATCCCTAGCTGCACCACAGAAAGAGAGAGCCACGACATTCTGCTTTATGTTGGCATGTGACACAAGTAAATGTTGGCATGAGAAAAAAACAAAGTGCAGCGCTAACTTACTAATAAATAACACAATAAGGGTGGAACCCTCCAGTGTATGGAAATCTCAATAATATTACCACAATACCGGTCTCTGTGATATGTAACATCACATATAATACACATCACACTGAAAATAAGATACAAAAATTACTGTAAACTTTGCAGGGATGGTGGAAACCCCTTCTACAGATATTTGGCAGTAAATGGTGTCAGTAAAGCAGTGGCTGGTGTCCATTGCTTATCAGTGCAGCCTCATCAGTGCCCATAAGTGCAGTCTCTTCATTGGCCATCAGTGCAGCCTCATCAGTGCCCATAAGTGCAGCTTTATCAGTGCCCATAAGTGCAGCCTCATCATTCCCCATATGTGTAACCTCATCAGTGCCCATATGTGTAGCTTCATCAGTGCTGCCTTATCAGTGTAGCTTTTCAGTGCCCACAAGTGCAACCTTAGTGCCCATCAGTGCAGTTTATCAATGCCGCCTCAGTGCAGTTTATCAGTGCCCATCAGTGCAGTCTCATCAGTGCCCACCAGTTCAGCTTATCAGTGCCCATCAGTGTGGTCTCACCAGTGCAGCAGTGCCCATTAGTGTGGTCTCACCAGTGCAGCTTATCAATCTCACCAGTGCCCACCAGTGCAGCTTATCAGTGCCCATCAGTGCAGTCTCACCAGTACCAACCAGTGCAGCTTATCAGTTAGTGCAGCTTATCAGTTTCCATCAGTGTGGTCTCACCAGTGCCCACCAGTGCCGCTTATCAGTGCCCATTAGTGCAGTATCACGAGTGCAGCTTATCGGTGCCCATTAGTGTGGTCTCACTAGTGCAGCTTATCAGTGCCCATTAGTGCGGTCTCACTAGTGCAGCTTATCCGTGCCCATTAGCGCAGTCTCACCAGTGCAGCTTATCAGTGCCCATCAGTGTGGTCTCACCAGTGCCCACCAGTGCCGCTTATCAGTGCCCATTAGTGCAGTATCACGAGTGCAGCTTATCAGTGCCCATTAGTGAGGTCTCCCTAGTGCAGCTTATCCGTGCCCATTAGTGCAGTCTCACCAGTGCAGCCTATCAGTGCCCATCAGTGTGGTCTCACCAGTGCCCATCAGTGCAGCTTATCAGTGCCCATTAATGCAGTCTCACCAATGCAGCTTATCAGTTTGGTCTAACCAGTGCCCAACAGAGCAGCTTATCAGTACCCATTAGTGCTGTCTCACCAGTGCAGCTTATCAGTACCCATTAGTGCGGTCTCACCAGTGCAGCTTATAAGTGCCCATAAGTGCGGTCTCACCAGTGCAGCTTATCAGTGCCCACCAGTGCAGTATCACCAGTGCAGCTTATCAGTGTTCAAGAGTGCGGTCTCACAAGTACCAACCAGTGCAGCTTATCAGTGCAGTCTTACCAGTGCCCACCACTGCAGCTTATCAGTGCCCATCAGTGCAGTCTCACCAGTGCAACTTATCAGTGCAGCCTCACCAGTGCAGCTTATCAGTGCCCATTAGTGCGGTCTCACCAGTGCAGCTTATCAGTGCAGAGCAGGGGTAGTTACAAGAGATCATCCGCATGACAGAGCGGAGATCTTGGGCTGACAGGTCTTGTATGTGAGATCATTGGAACAGTGCGCTGTCTATCACAATGCCGGTCTGGAGGACAGGACATTACGGCGAGCAGTGTTTTCACATACAACACCTTTCAGCCCAAGATCTCCGCTCTGTCATGCGGATGATCTCTTGTAGCTATCCCTGCTCTGCACTGATATGAGAAATGTGAGAAATATGTGAAAACACTGCTCACCGTAACGTCTTGCCTCGCGGACCAGCATTGTGATAGACAGCGCACTGTTCCAATGATCTCACATACCAGACCTGTCAGCCCGAGATCTCCACTCTGTCATGTGAATGCTCTCTGGTAACTATCTCTGCTCTGCACTGGAGAGAGATGGCGGGTGGTGGCAGCAGAAGGGACAGGGGCTGACTAAGTGCAGCTTATCAGTACCCATCAGTGTGGTCTCACCAGCACAGTGCCGATCAGTGCAGTCTCACCAGTGCAGCTATCAGTGCCAATCAGTGCAGTCTCACCAGTGCAGCTTATCAGTGCCCATTAGTGTGATCTCAACGGTGCACATTAGCGTGGTCTCACCAGTGCAGCTTATCAGTGCAGAGCAAGGATATTTACAAGAGATCATCCGCATGACAGAGCGGAGATCTTGGGCTCAAAGGTGTTGTATGTGAAAACACTGCTCGCCGTAATGTCCTGTCTCCCAGACAGGCATTGTGATAGATGGTGCACTGTTCCAATGATCTCACATACAAGACCTGTCAGCCCGAGATCTCCGCTCTGTCATGTGAATGCTCTCTGGTAACTATCTCTGCTCTGCACTGGAGAGAGATGGCGGGTGGTGGCAGCGGAAGGGGAGGGGGCTGACTGGGGGCCATGCTGGCAGGGAGGAGGAGGAGGAAGCAGAAGACGAGGACACCACCTCTATGGGTGGCACAGACCAGGGGCTGTGAGACCCTCTCCTCCTACTACAGCAAGCAATGTGGAAATAGAAACCCCTGCTGCTCTGTGTGTACATTCAGACACAGAACCATGGCTCGGTCCCTCTATCTCTCTCCTCATTGGCTCACTGACTTTGATTGACAGAAGCGGGAGCCAATGGTGCCTGCTGTGTGTCTCAGCCAATCGGAAGGGAGAGCCAAATCTCTTGTGCAGCATCGCTGGATGGAGATGGGGCTCAGGGAATTATTAGGGGGGCTGAGGGGGCTGCTGCACACCACACAATACACTCTACCTGCCTAATCTATCTCCATTAACACACACTACATACGACCGCCGTGTGAGCAGCCTTAAATAGTGTAGGGCGTGAACTCAGCGCCTGAGTCATGATTGGCCAAAGGCACCCTGCCTTTGGTCAATCATGGCTCTGACAGTACAGTGCACTGTGATTGGCCAAAGCATACAGGTCAGGTGCATGCTTTGGCTAATCAGCAGTGCATTATGGGGCACTCGGCGGCGGGCGAATGTCCCAAGAGTGCCCCATTAGTTTGTTCTGGGAACAAACAGAAACCAAGGTTACGTTCCCTATCCCTATACTCCATTATGCAACAGGGTTTTTAAGGTGGCGCACTACTCATTTAGTGCACTTTACTTGTGAGTGTGACTTGTTTACTTCTTTTAACAAAGGTCTTAGTGTTTTATGGCAATACACTGTAAACCTCTTTTTTGAGTAGAGGAGCCCTGGAGGTTGTATGGTACTGGATGGATATACCCAAGAATAATTGAGGAGGCTCTTGCTCTCTGGATTGAGCCCCTTAAAGGGAAATGCACATCTGACCTTTAGCTAAATAGGTCCATTTATCAAGGTGAAGTATGAATGGTGGTGGGATCATCTTTTCTTTATGAACATTAAGGATGTATGAAGACCGCACAAAGCATAATGCTTGGTTGAAGCACATTTAAAAGGACTATGCCGTCAGATATTTTTATGGCCACCAAATATTTCTTTGATATTGTGTATTCTATGGCTATATTATGTGATGGTACATCATTTTTAAGATGCAAGCATACATTAATTGAAAGAAGGATAAGTATATATAAAGATCACATTATATTTGATTTTGTATGCACATTAATGCATGAGCTTTGTATTATCTATAGTTTGAACTTTATGATTAGCTAGTTGCGTGACACTTTTTGCTTGATTCATAGTCTAGTGCAGTAATATATAACTCAATAATTTCTGTATCCTGTCTCCTGGGTCTATGCTTCAGAATTTTGCAGAAATACATATTTGTGTCTCCTTTGGCAGAATCTGAAGGCCTAACAAGGATAAAGCTGCACTTGAAAGCAATTGAAGCTGGCTTTACCACTGGAGAATGAAATATAAAGATGTTGAAAACTAGCAGTGTAGTTTCACAAGCTGGTCCCTGCCTGGTTGTTGTAGGTGATCAGGACAGACAATACTGGCTGTAAAATACTGTAGGTGAGCTACTTGTCTAGTTTGTGCTGCTTTTTTGTCATTAATAAAGGAAATCAAGAGTCAGTAGTACATGTCTTTAAACCAATCACTGAAAGGACAACAAACTCTCATTAAAATGACACTCGGGTAGCTCAGTAATGCCGTCAGAAATGTTTACTGACCACTTTATACATTTATTCCCCCAATTTTTATCATCTAAGCCGGTACACTGACAGATGCACTTAGGCTTCTGCCCTGAAACACTGTTAATCAGTATCACTGCAATTAAGGGGTTTGCATTAAAGTGTAACTTCACGCTTCCAATCAACTTTGACTATTTTTAATCCTCCTGCTGCTAGAATTAGTAAATCAATAGGAAAGTATATCATATTTACTTGTTTTATTTTTTTACTTTTCTTTAATTACTTCCTGATTTCCATGCCTAGGCAAATTATGTCATACATGCCAGGAGTCTTAAGGAGGGGCTTTCTCAGCTAAACACATATTCCGGCCTTCATGCCTGTGCTAAGAACAGATGGATTCCAGGAAGTAAATGCTACATGAATTATCTGCCCTTTTACAAGATAGTCACAGCCAGAAATGCTAAGGGGTGTTTTTCAAAGTGATTTCTCAGCAAAATAAAGCATTGTAACATGGGTGGATGGGGAAGTTTGCTTTAAATATTAAAAATAAGTAAATAGCATTTTTGGTTTGTGGTGCTCAAATGCAGTGCAGTTCCACCTTAAGCATTGTAATTGCTCCAATAAAGTGAGCACTAGTTAGTCAAGCACAAAAGTATAAGGTTATCAGTGGTGTACTCCAAGGTTCATTGTTGGGAACCTTACTTTTTAATATACTTATACATGATATAGGGTCTGGTATTAAAAGCATACCTCCCAACTGTCCCAGATTTGCAGAGACGTCCTGGGATTTGATGTAAGTCCCGGTGTCCCGGCGAATCAAAGAAAAGTCCCGGAGTGGAGCCTAGTGCTTTACTGGTGGGGAGCGCTGCCGTAGGCACCACCATGGCTTTTTATCAGCGAGCACTGCTAGCTTCTCAGTGCTACATTACTATCTGGTGCACACCCCCCACTCCCATCTAGGAGAGTAGAGGAGGGAGGGGACGGAGAATCTATCCGGCCACTCATCCCATCAGAAAAAAGGAGGGAGGGGAATCTAGCCAGGGGCTCATCCCATTAAAGGAGGAAGGAGCGGGGAATCTAGCCGTCGGCTCGTCCAATTAAAGGAGCAAGGGGAGGGGAATTTAGCTGGAGGCTCCTCGCATTAGAGGAGAGAGGGGCAGGGAATCTATATGACCCCATGGTGGAAGATCCGCCAGATACCTATGTCGGCAGCCTGCAGACAGATGCTGTAAGTTCTAGATGCTCTTTTGCATCAGCCCCACTATTTGCATAGCGCATCCCATCAAAGAAGAGGAGGGAGAAGCGGTGGATCTACATGGCCCCATGGTGGAAACTTCTCCAGATAGATGTGTCAGTAGCCTGCAGACAGATGCTGCAAGTTCTAGCTGCTCTTTTGCAGCAGCCCCACTATTTGCAGATCTCTGTACTTGAATGGGAGTGGGGTGAGCTCTGTATTGGAATCTGTACTGTTCTTGGGGAGAGAACTTGGGAGTACACAGCGCACCCCTCAGCCCTGCACACAGTACTCAGTGCACCTCACAACCCTGCACGCAGTACATAGCGCACCTCACAACCCTACACTTTTTATGTAGCGCACCGCTTAATCCTGGCTTTTGTTTAACCATGCCCAGTAAGCCCCTCCCACTGCTAAATTTGGCCACAACCATAATTTGACACGGCGCGTCACGGGTCCCCCTTCTCTCAAGTGTCCCTCATTTGTAAGTACAAAAGCTGGGGATGTGTAATTTCATTGTTTGCAGGTGATACCAAGCTATCCAGTGGAATAACGTCCTTTCAATATGTCTCCAATTTACAAGCTGACCTCAGTGCACTGTTTAATTGGGCAACTAGGTGTAAATTAGGTTTAATATTGATAAATGTAAAGTTATGCACTTGGGGGCTAAGAATATGCATGCATCATACATACTAGGGGGAGTACAACTGGGGGAATCAATGATGGAGAAGGATCTGGGGTTTAGTAGATCATAAGCTTAACCATTTGGGGACCAGCCACCGTAGTTTTACTGCGGCAGGTTGGCTCGGCTGCGTGAAATCACGTTATTGTACATGATCTTGCGAGGCTTGGATAGCGTGCCCGCCGTGAGCTCCATGAGTCTGACCGCGGGTCCCATGGACTCGATGTACGAGGGGATACCCCCGATGCTGATCTAAACAAGCATTTCTCAGTTCTCCCCAGTGACACTGTCACTGATCACAGCTCCCTGTAATCAGGAGCGGTGATCAGTGTCATGTCACATGCAGCCCCTCCCCCCACAGTTAGAATCACTCCCATTTTCACTTCCGGTTCCGGTGCCGTATGAGCTAGCTGCGCCTTCTCCTAGCTCCCGCAGCAGAGACCCAATACCGGCATACAACTCAGGCCACAGCGGCCCCCCCACACCTCAACCGGCCCTGGGTGCTTCCCGACGGTCCCCACACAGGTATGGACCGATTTGTGGAAAAAAACATGAATTCGCTCATACGCGGCTGCGGCGGCACCTCCGGACTGGCCGCAAATTGAGTCCCCGGCTTTGGCCTACTCGGCTCTGACCTCCCAGGCCTCTCCGGCGGAGGCACAGCCCACGAAAATGGAGGTGAGCAGGGTCCCTTCTCCCATGCCCCAAGCCTCCACAGTTCCATCCCCACTCTCTGGGCCTACATCCACACCCTCCCCAGCACAGACAGGAGACAATCTGCCACCCCCCCCCCCCCCCGGGGAGGATGGACACACCAGCCGCATTGCCAACGTGATCGCAGCCCTTCTGTCCCCATGATAGCAGCTTCTGTGGAAAAAGCTATTCACGCTGGGGTGAAACAAATCAAGGCACAATTGACTAAACACACCACCAGGCTAAACAAATTAGAACACCGCGTCTCTGAGGTGGAAGACAAATTATATCAATCCCAAGCTGCAGAGCAATCACAGGGCAAAACAAATCAGTACATTATCCAGAAATTGGACGATTTGGAGAACATATCTAGACGCTCCAATCTGCGGTTTGTGGGTGTTCCTGAATCGCTTCTGTCTGCTAACCTTACCGAATTCTGTGCTAAACGAATCCCAGAAGCCATAGGCCACTCAGGCCCCTTTACGGTCGAGCGGGCCCACCGTATGGGATCCTACAATGCAGACTGCAAATCCCATTATTGCCAAATATCTCAATTATGCTGACAAGGCTCTCATTCTTCAAAGATTCCGGCAATCTCCATCTCTACAAATTGATGGCATTAAAATATTGATCTTCGCTGATTACTCCATTGAGGTATCCAATAAACGAAAGGCCTTTCAACCAATCTGCTCGGAACTTTTCAAACTACAAATCAAGTTCTCTTTGGCATTCCCGGCTATACTTCGCTTCAAATCCCCAAAAGGGGAGCAACTCTCCTTCCAGGATCCCGCGGAAGCAGAAACATTCTTACGGTCTCTACGGACGGACACAAATCCACGCCGTCCAAATCCGCCTCCAACATCCATTCTCTGGATCAGAGGAGCCCTAGAAAAGACTCTCCCAAACGCTTCCGGGCCACGGTACCTGAACTCTTTTCTCTGAAGACCCTCCTACCACCATGATTTGACTACCAAGCTATTTCAGGTCATATGCCAGGCTCTGTGTTGCTGCTTAACCCAGTCTTTTTTCTTCTCTTTTCCTCTCAGCCTCGACCCTTCTAGAATTGGGAGTTGCACCCTGCTGGGTACACTTGACCTGGGATCCTGGTATTTTAGTTTATGGTTGTGTTTCGTATTTTCCATGCTTTATGTTGATATCATGTTCTGCCTTAATCTTGATTCCAGTTTACGATTGTGCTCCTACATGACTCCACTGTGTATCAACTTCCTTCTCTCCGTGTATCTGCAGCACCTTTGACACTCAAACGGCCTTCGGACCTCTCGGGGCCACACTTACACGTCCTGCCCTTGGGGTCCTGCATGGAGAGCTACTTTACACAGTGAATTAATGTGGAAAAAAGTGAAGTTCATGCAAATGTTTAATCTGTTCGTTCTCCTTCCCCATCACATACCCACTATGCCCTCCTCCTCCCCCCACTCCCCCTGTCCCTGTTCTATGATATATTTTACACCTCTTCATACAAGGGTCTCCAGACAGGGTACCTACACCAAGACACTGCCGAGATACACTTATGCCGCCTATATTATGCCCATAATGCTCGCATTTCTTATTATACACATCCACTTTTCCCCACAATCTTAGGGTAATTTCCGGGAATGTCAAGGGTCTTCATTCTCCTCACAAGAGAATGATGGTCCTCCGACACCTCAAACGACTCAAAACAGATATAGCCCTGCTACAGGAATCCCATCTCCAAGCTCCTGACTTCCATCGTTTGCAAAAGATGTGGATGGGAACGGTCCTCGGAGCTTTATCAGCAGGACGAAAAGCTGGTGTCCTCCTGATTCACAAGAATCTTCCCTGCACTATCCTCTCCACACATACAGATGACAACGGGCATTTTATCACGGTGAGGGTTAAGATAGGCTCTAAGGAAATATTGATCACTAACATCTATGCCCCCAATAACCCCACTAAACAGTTTTATAGCAAGCTTTCATCCTGGTTGCTCAAATATACTCATTTACCCCACTTAGTTGGGGGGGATTTTAATGATGTCATGCACCCTTCAGAGGACAGGTCCTCCCCCAAGCGTCCCACACCGGGTCCAGCTCCATCCACCCCCACCCTGTTTGCCTCCACCATGGACTCCCTTCACTTTACAGACCTATGGTGTCTATCCCATCCTGTTGACAGGGACTTTACTTTCTACTCAAACCCTCATAAATCCCTGACTAGACTTGACTATTTCTTTGGTTCCGATGACCTCCTCCCCATAGCCTCGGACTCAGAGATCTGCGACATAGCTATCTCCGATCATGCCCCGATAGTGATCTCCCTAGACAAGTTGGATCTCCCCCCCACCCTAATCTCTGGCGTTTCCCATCTTTCCTTTATAATAACTCAGACTTTCAGAAATACATGGATAAGGCTTGGTCAGACTATTCTACTACAAATGCCCCACACAAGGAGGACCCAAATCTCTTTTGGAATGCCTGGAAAGCTTACCTCAGGGGTCGTATTATATGCTATGCCACCTCTTTTAAACAAAAGGCATTGCGACACTACAAATCAGCCAGTGCCAGGTTGCACACTGCCCAACGGCAGGTTACTTCCTCGGATTCCCCTATGCACAGAGACGAGTGGATGGCCGCCAATTCTACCTTCGATACCTGGGCTGATACCCTTGAAATCACCAAAAAGGCACACCTGGATGCCACCCTCCATAAATTCGGCAACAGAGCTGGGAAACTCCTCTCTAGACTGTGCAAGGGAAATCACCGTCCGACCCATATCACATCCTTACTCGGCCACACAGGGCACACCCATTCTACCCCCCAAGCCATAAACGAGCTCATGCTGTGATACTATATGAACCTGTATGCTCCTGATCTCATAATACAAGACCAAGCACAATCTTTTCCGGAAAAGCTGACGATCTCCACTATATCCTCAGACCAATTGGAATCCCTCAACGCCCCCGTTACCCTTGATGAAATAGAAGACACCATCCGCAACCTACATCCATCTAAGGCTCCTGGCCCGATGGTTTTACTAGCGAGTTTTACAAGACTCTTATACACATCACAGCCCCCACACTCCACTCAGTTTACTCAGGCATATGGTCAGGGGGCCCCTACCTTCCGTCTGGCAACCAGGCAGTTATTAAACTTCCCTCCATAAAGGGCAAGGATCCATTGCAGCCAGGGTCTTATAGGCCCATTTCCCTGCTTAATCTAGATGTGAAAATGTTGTCTAAGATAGTGACATCGAGACTTGCTGCCATTCTCCCACACCTCATCCACCCAGCTCAATCTGGCTTTTTGAAAGGCCGCATGGCCACTTTGAACATCTGAAAAGTTCTATTAACCCTTGAGAAAGCCAAACAAGACCCCAAAGGTGATTATGCCATTATCACCTTAGACGCTGAAAAAGCTTTCGACAACGTCAGTTTTGAATGGCTCTCCATGTCCCTTTCCAAAATGGGCTTCTCTGGTCCTTTCTGCCATCTCATCAACTCAATGTATACATCTCCCACAGCCAAATTAGTTGCAGCGGGACTTCTTTCACAAGATTTCCGTCTTCACAAATGTACCAGACAGGGCTGCCCACTATCGCCCCTCTTGTTCAATATCGCTCTGGAACTGCTCTCTACATACTTGTCCCACACAGCCCCTCAACATAGTATTAAGATAGGTGACAGGGAACTCCGTACATCCCTCTTTGCTGACGATATTCTTATTTTCACATCCAACCCTTCTGCAGACATACACACCATTAAACATACATTCGATGAATTTAAGCTCTGCTCTGGACTTTGTATAAACTATTCCAAAAGTGAAATCCTGCCTATTGGCACCCATACCACCCCCTCTTGGACTAGCCAATCCATATTTGCAGTAGCCCCCTCTCATATCACCTATTTGAGAATCAAAATTGGAAAATCACCATCCTCTTTGTACCATCTAAATAACCCTCCCCTCCTGGCTAAAATAAATCAGGAACTGACAAACTGGATGGATCTCCCCCTCTCACTCCTGGGAAGGTGCCACCTTATTAAAATGGTAAGCTTTGCCAGACTACTATATCCTATGCAAACTGCTAAAACACAAAGATATAACTTCTTTAAACTCTTCTATTTCTACGTTTTTATAGTATGGCAAACGACCTCGCAGTTAACTCAAGACAACTGTTTTAAAGTCTCTGATATATATAAACCTCTCCTACAAAAATCATCACCTCCTGCATCTGCAACCTCCCTTGCCAATTGGAGCTTCACCTTCCCGGATTCCGACCTAGTGGACAAAATCCTTCTCGGACTACGTAGGGAACTACATCTAACTCCCAACAAAATCTGGAGAGAAACTCAGCTAAAGATTGGTCATAGGGCCTATTTCCCCTTTCTCTCTCCTAAAACCAATCGAGACAGAGCATCTTGCCCCCTTTGTCAACATCCGAAGCCACCCCTCTCGCATCGCTTCTGGTCCTGTCTGGCCATTTCTACTTTCTGGGACCAGGTCTTCTCTTTTATTTTCGAAGTCACACTACTGAAGTTACCTAAGGACCCCTTGCTCTTAATTTTTGGATATTGGGACCCTTTACTACTGGCGTAGTCTGCACCTCTGGGGAATGCCCCTCCCAAAGGGACCCCCACGCTTCACACACCCACGGACTGGATCCTGCTTTGTCTCCTTATAGCCCGATGTCTCATTCTCCAACATTGGCTCTCCCGCAAGGCCCTCCTATTAAACAACTACGCAAAGAACTTCTTACTTTATTGTACAGAGAAAGGCTTCTCGCGGATTTCACACGAATCAAACACAAAACATCATTCATCTCTAGGTGGCAACCTTTCATCCTTTCGGCTCTGTCACCAACTGATCAATATGCACTGGAACACTTCTCTTTCACGTATGGCAAGCCACTGTTCCACGGATGACACCTGATTTCCTTTGTAGGCTCGGTACCTCCAACGCTCCTCCCTTGGACTTTCTGGACCTCTCAAATGAACCCTCCTCATCACGATGATACCTTCCTTATCCCTTCCATTCCCCTTCCCCCTCCCCTCCTCTTCCCGTGCTCCATCCCTTTGTTTAATTACCCCAGGTTATACTACCTAACTCTTTATTATCACCTGCCATTGATCAGGTTTATGGCATAGATCCATCCAGTTTAGTCTACTTTCCCGTTTCTAGGCTTCATATTTATGGACCCCCTTTACCTTTACCATTACCATTATTATCAGTACCATTATTATCATTACCTTTCCTACATGTACGTCTATATGACTACAATAATACTAGCCATTGACCCTGCCTAAGTTTAATGTCAGTAGTATTATATTCTTTCTATTATTGTACTTTTTCTGTTACTGTATCTCAGGAAAATGCATTGCATCTGTATTTTTATATGTTTGTATTATCTTTTCCCAATAAAAATTATTTGAAAAAAAAAAAAAGAATCATTCCCTAGGACACACTTAACTCTTGCAGCACCCCCTCCTGGTTAACCCCTTCACTACCAGTTACATTTGCACAGTAATCAATGCATTTTTAATTGCACTGATCACTGTATAAATGTGAATGCGAATGTGAATGGTCCCAAAATAGGGCCAAAAGTGTCCAATGTGTCCGCCATAATGTCGCAGTCACCATAAAAATCACTGATCGCCGCCATTACTAGTAAAAAAAATATATTAATAAAAATGCCATAAAACTATCCCTTATTTTGTAGACGCTATAACTTTTGGGCAAACCAATCAATAAAAGCTTATTGCGATTTTTTTACCAAAAATATGTAGAAGAATACGTATCAGCCTAAACTGAGGAAAAAAAAATTATATATTTTTTTGGGATAGTTATTATAGCAAAAAGTAAAAATGAATGTGTTTTTTTCAAAATTGACGCTATTTTTTTGTTTATAGAGCAAACAATAAAAACCTCAGAGGTGATCAAATACCACCAAAAGAAAGCTCTATTTGTGGGTAAAAAATTAAGTACATTTTGTTTGAAAGTCATGTCGCATGACTGGTCAATTGTCAGTTAAAGCGACGCAGTGCCGAATCGCAAAAAGTGCTCTGTTCTTTGGCCAGCCAAATGATCCGGGGCTGAAGTTGTTAATAATAGCATGCGGTTTCCAAAGTGAACAAAGTCCTTTCTTGTATTAAGAGAGGTATGGACTCCAGAGAGAGAGATATCATTTTGCCCCTGTACAAATCATTAGTAAGACCTCATCTGGAATATGCAGTTCAGTTTTGGTCACCAGTTCACAAAAAGAATATCAGAGAACTGGAGAAAGTGTAGAGAAGGGCAACCAAACTGATAAGAGGCATGGAGGAGCTCAGCTATGAGGAAAGATTAGAGGAACTGAATGTATTCTCTCTTGAGAAGAAGAGTTTAATGGGGGATATGATCAACATGCATAAATATAGAAGTGGCCCATATAGTGAACTTGGTGTTGAGTTATTCACTTTAAGGTCATCACAGAGAACAAGTCTTTACATCTGGAGGAAAAGAGATTTAATCTCCAAATATGGAAAGGTTTCTTCAAAGTAAGAGCTGTGAAAATGTGGAATAGACTCCCTCAAGAGCTGGTTCTGGCCAGCTCAGTAGATTGCTTTAAAAAGGACTGGATTATTTCTTAAATGTACATACTATAACCGGGTACTAACATTTATAGGTAAAGTTGATTCAGGGAATATCCGATTGCCTCTCGGGAGGATCAGGAATACATTTTTTCCCCTGCAGGAGCAAATTGGATCATGCTTTAGGCTGGATTCACACCTATGCAGTTTTAGAGCTTTTTGCATTTTGCAGATTTGCACTACAGTCCATTTAACATTGTTTCCTATGGAATACGTTCTGTAGTGCAAATCTGCAAAATGCAAAAAGCATTAAAACTGCATAGGTGTGAATCAAGCCTTACTGTTTTGTTGCCTTCCTCTGATCAACCGTGTGTATAGGATTGTATAATATTTCTTCCCCTTTTAGGCTGGATTCACACCTATGCATTTTTAGTGCTTTTTGCATTTTGCAGATTTGTTCTACAGAACATGTTCTATAGGAAACCATGTTAAATGGTCTGTAGTGCAAATCTGCAAAATGCAAAAAGCACAAAAAATGCATAGGTGTGAATCAAGCCTTATAGATTGAACTAGATGGACTTGTGTCTTTTTCTCAACTTGACTAACTATGTAACTATATAACATGCATATGAGTTTATATTTAGGAATAAATATGGTATTTATTAATATCAATAAATTATATCTATTAAATTTCTATCTTTATCATTTATCCAGAGGTACAATTGAATTTTGTATGTGTACGCAGGTAATATTTCTTCTGTTTCTTCGGTTTACCACAGTTCACGTTTTTATTCTTAGCACCTGTGTGAATCTTGTCACAGCTGTGTTAAGACCAAAAAAAAATAAAAAAATCTCTGCTTTCTGTTTTCACCATCTTTTATTATCCTGACAAACAATGGTCCTGCCGAGCTTTCTAAAGCCATGTCTGAAAGGAGGACACGACCATCTGAAACAGTCCAGTAGGGGAGGGTGACCACTGTATACACTCATGGAATGCTGGCAAATAGAAGTGCCAAAATATTTGTCAGGCTGATTGTCTGAACACAAAAAGAAGCCTCAGGTTTGACAGTTTAACTGTGGACAGCCTCTTCAGAGTGTTTACATAGCCTGACAAAAGACTGTCTTTTTCATGTACCTGTTTTCACTCTTCAATTCTACAAAGTCTTTCACCAATCAGTCTGTTAAGGGCTCTTGTGAAGCACTTATATATTCCTGATTGTGTTGGAAAGAAAAGTCCTGTTAGTGAATCATTGGGAAAACATTCCCTAACAAACCCAATTTATTTCTTTGGTTTAATGAGGGTAGCCGGCAGCTTCTACGGCAGTTGGAAGCAATGTGTGTTATGAGTCCTGCAGAAAGATGGGGAGGGAGGCTATATTTGTTTGGGAAGCTGTGTGAAAAAAAATAACAAAAGAAAAGTCTAGAGACAGCCAAAAGGTCTTTGTTTGCAAATTTCCCACCAGAACCCAGCAACTTTTTTTTTCTTACAATTTAATTAAGTGGCTTTGGAGTTCAGAGACAGCCTAACGAGCTGCCTTTAGTGAAAGAAAGATTTTGTCCCAAGCAATGGAGCCAGGATCCCAACAATGTCAACAGCAATTACTGCTAACCATGCCTGTTTTAACAAGTAGCAGGGTGTTGGGGTAAAAGGAAGACAAAGGCACAAAATAGGAACTCACCTCTGGTTTGTGAACAATATAACGAGCATTGTGATATTCACAGTCTGGGCAGTTCAAACTTTCATTGCTCATACAGAGGCTTGTTTATAATGTAGAAGATGTGTAGTGACACAGTTCCATGAACAGTGTCTGCATGATGTCATTTCATAGGGAACGCATTTAATGGACTCTTCATCATTCTCTACAACAATGCTAAAGGTCGCAAAACATGCTTAAGTTTTAAAGTACATCAAGATAGTAAAAATGGGCATAGAAATAAAAGTAGAAACAATGGAAATGCTAGTGGGGTTATTTTTCCTTCCTAATTGAATTCCGAATAATTATGTAGTATAAAAAGCATGATTAAATTTCATTATAGCTAGTGCTACCTTACATATTTAAATCTTAACATTTTACATTCTGAAAACATCTTTTGTACTGTAAATATCTTTATTCATATTATTATTATTAATAATAATAAGCATTTATATTATTAGAATAGGTACCGTATTCATATGTAATAACACACACACATGCATATATATTTAACAGCAACAATTCTTAAATTATTAGGATTCACACAGACATTACAATTAAACCAAAAAACGTGCTTAATAAAGATGGTCGAAGTACGAGCCAACCTGACAACTGTTTTCTATTAAGGTGTCTACACTTGTTGGAATGCATCCATCAAATTAGGTCATTTTTATGCCTAATTGGCCACAAACAGCAGTGTAGATGGGACAAAAATAACCGCCAGTCCTGACCAACGTCTGATGGCAAACTATCAGATGTTTATCAAATCTGGCATATGCTTTGGAATTTGCGAGTGCAATCTTCTTCCCACCTCAAAAACTGTTCCTATAGTATCCAGCTGCTCTGATCCATCTGACCACACATATGCAGAACATACATTTCAGGAGAAGAGTGAATTGGATAAGCAGTTGCATATATTTAATTCTGAAAGTCATATGGGTATTGCTTCAATGGTTTGAATACCAAAAATGAACAGTTTAGGTGGATCTATGTCAGGACCACCCACATGATGTAATACTTGGGGAAACCATACTGTTTTTGGCTTCTGGTAAACGGCAGCCTGGGGTTTAGTGGCATACTGTATGGTATCAGCAGACCAAAAGGTACTCTGCATTGTAGCTATGTGTATAAAAGACCTCTCACTTTGTTGGTTTGCTTATTAATAATATAAAAAAGTAATTTTTTTAAATTTTTGGATTATGTGCATTTCATAAAAGTAGCTTATTTTATTAGGGTTTATTTACTAAAGGCAAATCCACTTTGCATTTGGAAGTGCAGTTGCCGTAGATCCAAGGGGGACATGCATGGAAAATAAAAAACAGCATTTTTGCTTGTAAATGATTGGACGATAAAATCAGCAGAGCTTCCCCTGATTCCACATCTTCCCCACAGATCTACAGCGATGGCACCTCCAAGAGCACTTGTAGCGCACGTGTACTGCAGAGTAGATTTGCCTTTAGTAAACCAACCCCAATGTGTTGGTCAGAAGATTTAACCACTAAATAATCAATTCAACAAAGACTGTTTGGCCAGGTGGTTGCATGCTGCTCCATGGGCTCCATGAAAGTCCTGCCTCCTTTTACAAGGCAACTGGTAGCCTGGGCTGGCTTGCCCATTTTGCTATACCCATGAGTTCTGTGATAGGCAGAACACAAATGGTGGTGGGCATGATGTTGATGATATGATGTTCTGCCTTAATAATCTGCAATAATAAAGCAATTGCTTTAGTTGCACCTCAGTAAGCTAAGAAAGCTATCCTTATCTTTTTTACAGTTTTTAAAATCTGTACATTTATATTTAATAAATATGCATTGTTCAGATCACTTATTTGGCATAGAAGTATAGAATGTGTAGAATGTAAACATGAATATATAAGGTTGATTTACTAAAACTGGAGAGTGCACAAACTGGTACAGCTCTGCATACAAACTATTCACCTACTTTCTAGTTTAGATTTACTGCTTATTAGAACACCTCCCTGCTCACTGGACAGAGGTATAAGGCCACATAGGAAGCTTAAGTGGAATTCTGGGCTAAGGCCAATTACACAGGGGCCGAATATTGGCTGGTATTAGGCGGTTCAATGGGAACCGTCCAAAATTCGATCAGTGTGTACAGCTGTCTTTCTGACAGAAGCTGGTCTAAGAATCAGCTTTTATCGAAGGGATATGCTGGAAAACCAGCATCCTATCAGCACACTGATCAGTGCGTTTTGTTGGGTAGGGGACAAAAAAACAAAAACTTGCATTTTGTCCCAGTCATAAAGCTAAGTAATCTTACAACTCCTCCCACCCTCTTTCTAACACATATATTAACTACCCTGTGAAATAAAGATCTGTCGCCTTACCTATTTTTAGGTCACGTGATCAGCTTCCTGTGTCTCCTGCAATGCCTATATGTGATGTCACTTCTCAGGCATTCTAACCAATGTGTAGCCAGAGCTAGATGACACAGGGGAGATCACCTGACCAGACTGGAAAGGACTGAAAATGGGTAAATATACAGATCTTTCTTCCACAGGTTATTCAGAATAAATGTTAGAAGGGGATGGGAACAATTTTAAGATTAGCTAGCTTTATCCCAGAATTCCACTTTAACTAAAAACAAAGAAATACATGTGTTACCTACACTTAAGCCTAGTACACACTACAAGTTTTCTTTTTTTTAGTTCAACCAAGTGGGCTGAAGGAAAAAACCTGACAGCTCAAAAGAAGCCTCTGTAATAACAATCCAGTGTTAGTACAGCGATCTCCCCTGCTGTTTAATTGCATTCTGACCGGGGGACGGCCCCCGGACAGATCATTCTGGTCAGCGCTCTCAGCCAATGGCTGATCGGAAGATGGTCATCAGACCTTTTTCGGTCATGCCCCTTCAACAGAAGCTGGCTGTAAGGCTTCTGTCAGACCAGCTTCAGTACACATGGGTCAAATGTCAGCGGATTTCTATTGAACCGACCGATTCTGCCCAGCATTCAGCCCGTGTGTACTAGTCTTAAGCCAATACAATTGGCTGAATGCAATGGCAAATTGTTTAACAGCTAAAACAGTGAACATTTGTATATATCAATTCTACATTTAGTGGTTTCCATTTCTTTCCTAAATTCCATATCATCTTAAATTCCATATCATCCTAAATTCCACATCATCCTAAATCCCATATCATCCTAAATTCCACATCCCTTAAAAATTCTCAACCATTGCAGCATTCAAGGATTGTTTTCAATAGAAAGTAAAATGTATTTCATTTTATAATTTTTATATATCAGTGAACTAATGTCAGAACATTCAGAAATTGGCTACTTTTAAGTTACTTAAAATAATGACTCCCTGGTCACATTCCCCTACAGCAGTTGACATTACAGTACCATGAATCCTATATTTTCACTTTATGTTTTTGCAGCATGCGTGATATCCCGGCTATAGACTCCAGGATATCTTTACTTCATGTTGCAGTGGTTCTATTCTTTTTAAATTCCCCTTACAAATCAATGCTCCAGTTCTTCTGTGTTTATGATATCCAGCATGCAAAGTAGGAAGAAATAGCTTAGGTGGATTCATTAAAAATAGATCTGCTTTTCATAGCATATTTATATTTTCTTTCTTTGAAAAACTGGTTTAAAAATTATATCTATCCAATATTTTGCTGTTTTACCAAGAATACACAAGGTTTTTTTTTTTTTTTTTTTTTTTTTTTTTTATTTAGAGCAATTATTACAAAGGTACTTCATTTTAGGGATTGCCACACACATTGCTTTTTTAGGTTAGCATGAAATCAATATGTAATAATGCTTTCCAACTGTCAGCTATTTTTTAATGCAATTAAAGTAGCTAATGTCTGTTGTGTTTTATTTCAGCTAACTTTAGAAATCATTTTTGGGGCAGAGAGGGTTTCTCTCTAATTAGATTTTTCTTTCTGCATTTGTTTCATATATTTATTTTATTGTTGTAGGACCCATAAAATTATAAAGATTAGGCTTCACTGATGGATATTTATCGATTTATACGATTAAAGAAGGGAGCGCATGCAAGCGGTAAGGGATTATTTACAGAAAGGTGGCTGCATGAGTCTATGTAATACACTTCCTTATTTTATTTCTTAGAACATTGGTACTGTGCTGAATTTGTAGTGAGGAAAGGTTTGCATTTAGTAATAAAATTAATTTACAAAGTAAATTTATTAAAGGGTAACTCCACTTTTGTGGGAAACAAAATACCAAATGAAAAAAAAAAATATGACCACAAGTCATATTGTAATTGAATGTTTTAAAAAAAATTACCTTTACTTTTCAATCTGCAGATCTGTAATTGTCTGAACAAAAATAATGCAATATGGCTACCTGTAGGTGTTCTGTACACAGAGTGTGTACAGAACAACCCCCAGAAACATAATTTCCTGCTTGTGTGATTGGCTTGCTGATTTTTCCAGAAGTCTGCACTAAAATACAAATCAGATTTCAGGCATCCCTTGCAACTGAGATACTCCCAATAGGAAATCACATCTAAAGGGATGCAGACCCTGCCAATTTCCTCATCTGTGCCCTGCAGGTGCTGCAGCTCATTGCTAATTATGAAACGACTCCTATTAGACTCACTTTCCACATGGACAAACACACAGGGATTTATTCAGAATAACAAAAGGTAGAAATCCTTGCAATGTACATAGATCACCCAGAGGACAATGTTTTTCCTCAACAAAAGGGGAGTTGCTCTTTAAAAAAATATATGTAAAATGTGTTATCAAAACTTACACTGTCCTCATAGAAAATTGGACCAACGTTATTTACAACAGCACAAGACTCCTGAAACTGGATGCTGTCATCTGGCCAGAACTTTATTTGTAGATGGTTGTAGACTAGGGATGAGCTTCGTGTTCGAGTCGAACATACGTTCGACTCGAACATCGGCTGTTCGCCCGTTCGGCGAATTCCGAACATTATGGGCCATTCGCACCAAATTCGTGTGGCGCTCATGGCCCACAATGCACTGCGATGGCGCAGTGCATTGCTGGCTCATGATTGGCCAAGCATGCACTGTGACCCCGCATGCTTGGCCAATCACAGCGCCGGCAGCGAGGAGAGCCATGATTGGCCACAGGCAGGATGCCTGTGGCCAATCATAACTCAGGCTGTGTAGTACACGCCCCACACTATATAAGGCCACCAGCGAGGCGGCCTTGTGTAGTGTGTTGGCGTCTGAAGCAGTTAGTGGGTGTTCTGTGTACCTTCAACACAGTATACACTGATCGTTATCGGCCGTTTTTTCGATCTTGCTCTTCTGTAATGTTGTTGTCTGCATGCCCTGACTGCAGTATACACCGCTATATTCACCTATATAGCTAGCAATATATCTATCTTTTATAATAGAGCTTGCAGTCAGTATTAGGAGCTTATGCGTGCTGTCGGCGTGCTCTGTACCCAGTACACACCACTATATCCACCTACATAGCTCTTCTCTATTTGAGCCATCTGCCATCTGCAGGAGTTATTGGAAGTTGTGTGTGCCTCCAGCACAGCACAGTATACATCTGTATTTACCCTTTATTGCTGGTGTTCTATAATAAAGGCATCTGCAGGAGTTAGTGGGTGGTGTGTGCCTCCAGCACAATATACACCTGTATCTACCCTTTATTCCTGTTTTCTAATAGAGCCATCTGCAGGGCTTAGTGGGTGTTGTGTGCCTCCAGTACAGTATTCCCCTTTATCTACCCTTTATTGCTGGTGTTCTATAATAAAAGGCATCTGCAGGAGTTAGTGGGTGTTGTGTGCCTCCAGCACAATATACACCTGTATCTACCCTTTATTCCTGTTCTCTAATAGAGCCATCTGCAGGGCTTAGTGGGTGTTGTGTGCCTCCAGTACAGTATACCCCTTTATTTACCCTTTATTGCTGGTGTTCTATAATAAAGGCATCTGCAGGAGTTAGTGGGTGTTGTGTGCCTCCAGCACAATATTGCTGTTTTACCCAACTCCTTTCAGGCCATTACCATGTCTGGAAGGCCAGCAAGGAGAGGCAGACAGGCGCGAGCCGATAAAAGAGGGCAAGCAGGCTCTATGTCTAGAGACAACAGTGCTGGTCTTGGACGCGGTGCATCGTCATCATCAGCACATGGCCATGGGACACGCTTGTCCTTCTTTTCGGCAGCTGGACATGTTGAGCCGCAACATGCCAATGACTTGGTAGAGTGGATGACCAAGCCCTCTTCATCCTCCTCATCCTCTCTCACCCAGTCTCAGGGTACTAGCAAAGCAGCTGCCAACGCATCGTCTTCCCTTGTCTCAATGTCATCATCAGTGACTCCTTCCCTAGACCCACCACGTCCTCCTGAGGAGTCTCCTGAACTCTTTGAGCACAGTGTTGGGTACATGCTCCAGGAGGATGCCCAGTGTTTTGTAGGCTCTGATGATGATACTCAGCTAGAGGAAGGCAGTAGCGTGAATGCAGAGAGAGGGAATGCTCAAGAAGGACAGCAATCTGGTAGTCATGTTCCACAAGCTGCAGCATACTGCCAGGTTTGCTACAGTGATGAAGAGGGAGGGGTGATGAGGGCACTGACTCCACGTGGGTGCCTGGTAGGAGAGAGGAGGAGGAGGAGGAGGCACATGTCCAACGAGGCAGGATGCCCTCCGGGGGCCAGCTTACTGGCAGCACACCGACTAAATCACACCGCAGAGCTCCGTCTGTGCAGGGCGCTGCCTCTGCGCGTTGTTCTAAAAGTTCTTTGGTGTGGGTCTTTTTTGAGATGAGTGCATCAGATCGCACCGCTGCTATTTGCAACATATGTCTCAAGCGTATCTCGCGTGGCCAAAACATCAGCCGCTTGGGCACCACATGCTTGACCAGACATATGTTGACCTGCCATGCAGCTCGTTGGCAAGCGTACCTCAAAGACCCACACCAAAGAACAAAGCGGATCTCTCCTTGCTCCTCATCAGCTGGCATCTCCAACTCCACTAGACCTTCAGTCCTCTCTGAAACCTGCTCTGAGAGGAATGAAGGTGTAGAATTAGGTGTGTCACAGCCAAGTGCTTCTGGGCACTCTGCTAGCAGTACACCCACGTCCGATTATAGCAGGCAAATGTCCCTGCCCCAGCTGCTGGACCGGCGAAAGAAGTTCACTCCCAGCCATCCACATGCCCAGCGGTTGAATGCTAGCTTGGCTAAATTGCTAGCACTTCAACTGCTGCCTTTTAAGTTGGTAGACTCGGCCCCCTTCCGTGAGTTTGTACAATGTGCGGTTCCTCAGTGGCAGGTCCCCAAACGCCACTTTTTCTCACGGAAGGCGATTTCGGCTCTCTACCGGCATGTGGAAGGCAATGTCCTTGCCTCGCTGGACAGGGCGGTCAGCGGTAAGGTGCATATTACCGCTGACTCATGGTCCAGCAGGCATGGACAGGGACGTTACCTGTCTTTCACGGCCCATTGGGTCACTCTTCTGGTAGCTGGGAAGGATGGAGGACAAGGTGCAGTAGTGTTGGAGGTTGTTCCGCCACCACGCCTCCAAAATTCTACTATTGGTTGTGACACACCTCTCTCCTCCACCCCCTCCTCTTCTTCTTCCTCCATGGCCTCTTCCAGTGCTCTGTCCTCAGAACCAGCGGTGCTCCGTAGGTGTTCCAGCGGCTACGCAAGTACGCAGGCAAAACGATGCCATGCCGTGCCTGCGCTGGTTTGTTTGGGGGACAGGAGCCACACTGGCGCAGATGTTTTGTCAGCTCTGCAGGGGCAGGCCGAGAGGTGGTTGACGCCACGCCAGCTTAAGCCAGGAATAGTGGTTTGCGACAATGGCACCAACCTCCTCTCCGCCCTCCGACAGGGACAACTGACCCATGTGCCCTGTGTAGCTCACGTCCTTAACCAGGTGGTGCAGCGGTTCTTGGGCAGGTACCCGGGCTTACAGGATGTACTGAAGCAGGCCAGGAAAGTCTGTGTGCATTTCCGCCGATCATTTAATGCCTGTGCTCGGCTGGCTGAGCTCCAAAAGGGGTTGAACCTGCCCAAGAACTGCCTTATATGTGACATGCCCACCAGGTGGAACTCAACGTTGGCCATGCTGCAGCGGCTGCACACGCAGCAGAGGGCCATCAATGAGTACCTGTGCGACTACGGCACCAGGACAGGGTCAGGGGAGCTCGGTTTTTTCTCACCCCGCCAGTGGGGCATGATCAGGGATGCATGCACTGTCCTGTCACTGTTTGAGGAGGCCACAAGGATGGTGAGCAGTGACAGTGCATGCATCAGTGACACTGTACCTCTTGTCCACCTCTTGGAGCATACGCTGCGTGGAATAATGGACAGGGCACTTGAGGCAGAACAGAGGCAGGAAGAGGAGGACTTCCTTGCCTCTCAAGGCCCCCTTTATCCAGACAGTGTTCCTGCTGTGCCACCCATCACACAGGAAGAGGATGAGGAACATGAGGAGGAGGATGATTGTGTCAGCATGGAGGTGGAGGCTGGCACTCAGCATCAGCAGCAGTCTTGCAGGGATGATTTACAGTCCCAAGAAGCCCGTGGACTTGTACGTGGCTGGGAGGAGGTAGCTGCGGATCATGTTGCCCTTAGTGACCCAGAGGACTCCGGACTGAATGCCTCAGCTAACCTACGCTGCATGGCCTCCCTGATCCTGCAAAGCCTGCGGAAGGATCCTCGTATTCTTCGGATCAAGGAGAGGGACCATTACTGGCTGGCCACTTTCCTTGATCCACGGTACAAGGGTAAGGTTGCCGACCTTATCTTGCCATCGCAGAGGGAGCAGAGGATGAGACATCTCCGGGAGGCCTTGCAGAAAGGTCTGTGCAACGCGTTCCCAGAGACTGGGAGGTTACAAACTCCTGGTCCTGGACAACGTGTTGCTGAGGCATCGGTCAGAAGGAGCGGTGGAGAAGGTGGCCGTCTGACTGATGCTTTCAGACAATTTTTTAGTCCGCAGCCCCAAGGTATGATCGGTTCCAGCAACCATCGCCAGCGTCTGATTTACATGTTGCAGGAATACCTAGGGGCAAAGTCAGACTTGGACACCTTTCCCACCGAAAATCATCTGGCTTACTGGGTCTTGAGGATGGATCACTGGCCAGAGCTTGCACAGTATGCAATTGAGCTACTGGCCTGTCCTGCATCCAGCGTTCTTTCGGAACGCACCTTCAGTGCTGCTGGTGGCTTTGTTACCGATCACAGCCTGTCCACCGAATCAGTTGATCGACTGACCTTCATCAAGATGAATCAGTCTTGGATAACCCACAGCTACCAAGCACCTGAAGCTGATGTAACCGAATAATTTTTTTTGAAATATCACATCCCTTCAAGACTGCCTATGCTGATGCTGAGTGACTGTCCTGCTATGTTGATTGTCTATCCTCTTCCTCCTCCGCTGATATGTTGACCCAGAACATTTCTGGTTCTGGGTGATGCCATCAGCCCAATTTTTCTGCCCCTGTTTAACAGGGGCGTTTAATTACAATTTTTGATGCAATGCTTTGCAGCAGGGCTAATTCCTGCAATAAAACTAGAGTATATGGGAGAGGTTGCAGTGTCGTGGCACCAGCACCAGTGCCTAAGGCCCGATTTTCCTGCCCCTGTTTAACAGGGGCGTTTAATTACAATTTTTGATGCAATGCTTTGCAGCAGGGCTAATTCCTGCAATAAAACTAGAGTATATGGGAGAGGTTGCAGTGTCGTGGCACCAGCACCAGTGCCTAAGGCCCAATTTTTCTGCCCCTGTTTAACAGGGGCGTTTAATTACAATTTTTGATGCAATGCTTTGCAGCAGGGCTAATTCCTGCAATAAAACTAGAGTATATGGGAGAGGTTGCAGTGTGGTGGCACCAGCATCAGTGCCTAAGGCTCAATTTTTCTGCCCCTGTTTAACAGGGGCGTTTAATTACAATTTTTAATGCAATGCTTTGCAGCAGGGCTAATTCCTGCAATAAAACTAGAGTATATGGGAGAGGTTGCAGTGTCGTGGCACCAGCACCAGGGACATGTAATTACAATTCTTGATATAATATTTCACAGGAGGGCCCGTTCCTGTGCCCACCCAGAGTAACTGTGAGGACTTATAGTGTTGTGGCACCAGCACCACAACCACCAAAGGTCAATTTTTCTACCACTGTACAACAATGGCATGTAATTACAATTCTTGATATAATCGTTCACAGCAGGGCACTCCAGCGCCCACCAAGAGTCACTTTGAGGGTTTACAATGTTGTGGCAAAACCAACACCTTGTTTCGCCATTTCTGCAGAGCATATAGGGCAGGCCCCTACTTTCAAACATCCAACTTACAAACATCTCCTACTTGCAAACGGAAGGAGACAACAGCAAGTGAGATGAAAAAAGATGGACGACAAAACAAATTATACAGGGGTGATAACCCTTCCCTATGTTTTCCAAAAAGCTTAAAAATAGTTTTTTTGACTGGAGCTACACTTTAAAAATGTACCAGTTGAAAATTACAAACAGATTCAACTTAACACAACAAACCTACACAGTCCCTGTCTTGTTTGCACCGCCTGTATACTGCTGTTCTGAGTATATAGGGCCTGGGGGCCACACGCATTTCCTTTTTTCAATATGGGTACGGGGTTCCCTTTAATATGCGTACAAGACCCAAAGGGGCTGGTAATGGGCAGGGAGGGCTACCCATGCCATTTTTCTCAATGATTTTCAACCATATTGCAGGAACCAGATATAACATTAAAACCACAAGCAGTTTTAAATGATGTTATTTCTGTTTAATGTCATTTTGTGCAGGGACTGTTCTAAACACGGGAAACACGTGGCACTTCACAGGCATACTACAGACACCCCCCAGGCACGATATTTAAAGGAATATTTCACTTTTTTTGTCACTTTAATCGTCATTAAAATCAGTGCTCCCGCCAAAACGGCCATTTTTAAAAACATTTTAGGCATTGACCCATGTCCCCTGGGGAAGGAGCCAGGTCCCCAAACCCTTTTTAGGACAGCATCTTGCATATTAGCCGTTAAAATTAGCACTTTTAATTTCAAACGTTCGAGTCCCATAGACTTCAATGGGGTTCTAAAGTTCGTACGAATTTGGGGTCCGTTCGAAAGTTCTGGTGCGAACCGAACCGGGGAGTGTTCGGCTCATCCCTATTGTAGACTATGATCTGGAGGGTAAGCTACAGAAATAAGACAAATTTGGTATTGAAATGAACATTTTAACACTTGCCCACCATGGCTTGACAAAAAATGCTATTGCTATGGGTCCATCCTGAACTCCCAATGAACGTATTCTGTTGGGCTATTAGAAAAACAGGTGCCGCCCCCCCATCCATGTGTTTAGCCCCCATGCACACACCAGATGCATGAATTTCAATGGGGGGGTGAACCTGGAGCCCTATTGAAACAGTATAATGACATCTAGTGGATGGTGATAAAAGAGCTGGTGAAAGGTGAAATATCTTTAAAGGCACAAATTGCTTGGCGTTTTGGTGAGTGCATCCCCATAGGTGACATTTCATCGCACAGGGTGATCCTTGGTGGAAGCTTTTCATCACAGCGATACAACGCATCTATTCTATCAGTTCATATCTTTTATTATCTACTGACAATTTATATTGGACAGTATATGGGAAGCGCTGCTGCAGTATAGTAAAGGGACTTTGAAGTTTTTTTTAAATATTGCCATTTTCACAGGTCAAATGACTCCGTAATCAACAGAATTGGGTAGGTGTTCTTAAACGTGATGTGCTTAAGATCCTATAATCAATACAAGGTCTCAGTTCACCACGCTTCTTTTTCACAAAGAAGCCAGCACCAGCAGGAGATGAGGATTTGCGGATGAACCCTCGAGAAAGTGCATTGGCAACATATTCCTCCATGTGTTTAACCTCCAAGACAGACAAAGGCTAAACCCGGCTACGGGGAGGCATAGCAGGTTGAAGGTCGATTGTGCAATCATGCGACCGGCATGGGGGCAAACTACTGGCTAGACCCTTTGCAAAGACATCACTAAATTTGCGGTACTCCTCTGGCAAGGAGGAGGTGAAGAGGTGCACAAGACCTTAGCCACTTTCTGAAAACATGTTTTACTGCATTGCGACAACCAGGAAAGAATTTCAGAACAAAGCCAATCAAAAGAGGGGTTGTGCCTCTGTAACCAAGGATAACCAATAATAATGAAGTGAGGAAATAACTTCGAATTGGATTATCTCATGGTAAAGAGCCTCTATGGCCATGGTCAATGGAACAGTCTCATGAGTCACATGGGCAGGCTGTAGAGGTCTCCCATTAATAGCTTCAACGGCAAGTGGAATAGCACAAAGCTTCAGCAGAATCGAGTGCTTAGACACAAAGGCATTATCTGTGAACAGGCTGGCAGCCCCAGAGTTGACTAGAGCCTGTGTCTCGATGGACGACTCAGAACAAGAAAGGGTAACTGGAACTAATGGCTTATCCTTCAGGATAACCGGGGACATAACAACGCCTATGGTCTGTCCCCTACAGGACCTCAAGGTGTGGGCCTTTCCTAGACGGGTAGCACAAGACCTCAAAAAGTTACCTGTACAATCTCTCCCTCCTCCAAAAATTCCCTCTCATCCGCAAAGAGATGTGTGAAGCCCAACTGCATGGGTTCTACTTCACTGGCAGACTCTGTACCAGGAAGCATGAGAGGTGAGGGAGGCAAGGTTGAGACTACAAAGCTCAGAGCCAAATGCACAGGAGGCTTCCACAAGTGCTCCTTAAAGGAAGGTCTCTCTCGGAGTCTGGAGTCAATGAGAATGGCAAACGTGATCAACTTCTCCAGATCTGTAGGTATACCTCAGGCTTTTATGTCAACTTTGATGTTATCCGAGAGACCATGAGAAAAAGCAGCCATGAGGGTCTCATCGTTCCAAGTGAACTCTGCTGCCAGAGTACAGAATTCGGTGGCGTAATCGGTAACAGTTTGTACTCTGTTTGATGTACATGAGGCTCTTGGCAGCAGAAGTGGAGTGTGCGGGAATGTCAAATACCCTTTTAAAGGAAGCCACAAACTCAGGATAACTCAGATCAATGTTTTTTTGCATCCCCCATAGAGGGTTTGCCCAGGCCAATGCTCTATCAGAAAGCAAAGAAACAATGAAGCCTACTTGCTTCTGTCCGTGGGGAACGCCTTGGGCAGCATCTCAAAGTATGTCCCAACCTGGTTGATAAAACCTCTGTATTGAACTGCACTGAACTGCTCTGCTTCCCCAAGTCGTTGGGGAAGCAGAGCAGAACCAGACATACCTCTTATAGAGGAAATATTTGAGGCGGGTGCCTTCACAGAGACTGGAGCAGCAGCAGGGATGGCCTGCAACACAAATTGTACAGGAACAGCCACGGTGGGAGGATTCAGGTGAGCAGTGCGGATCAGGAATGACTGTAATGCTATGACAAACTGATCCATGCTCATTTAACCTGGAAAAAAATGTTACCAGTAGGTGGATTGTCTGCATTTTATGAATTCATGGTCTTCGCCTACTGTCGGGAACTATGAAACAGACAGAGACAGAAAATTCAGTAAAAAATCCCACCTTTTAATAAAGTGGTAAAAATAGTACAAATAGTAAACATAGTCAAAACATAGCCAGCGTTCGGTAGCCAGAGCAGGTAGTCAGAACAAGACAGGAAATCAGGAAGGCATTGATAAGCATAGTTGGAGGCAGCAGACAGGATAAGGAATCAGAAGGGACTTCAGCCAGGCAAGTCTTCAACAGGAATACAACAGAAAGTCTCCAGATATATTGTCCAAGGGGAAGGCGCTGCATGAATGAGCCAGGCAATTGAAATAGCCAGAATTAGCTGGCTGTGGGCTGGACTAAAGAGCAGGGAATGAACAACAGGTGAGCTACTGTGGAACGATGAGTACTGACAATTAACTGGTAGCTGAGCAAGCTGAACACAGAGAAGGAAGAGCTGAGCCCAGCCCTGACAGCAAAGAATTGCGGTAAAAAATGACAACTTCAAAAACGTACCATGCCTCTTACTTAATACCTTTAAATGTCTACTTTCAAAAAAGGGATCATTTGGGGTTATTTGTACTTTCCTGTTAGTTTCTTAAGAAATTAGATAGGCCATCAGTACATCAGGTGTGATCAATTTTCAATGATTGGTACAATAGCTTTTAGACTCTATAACCTTTATAAAGACCAAATAATATACACTGATTTCAGTTATTTTTACCAAAGAAATGTAGCAGTATAAATGTTGGTCAAAATTTATGAAGAAAAATTACTAATTACTAATAACAAAAAAGAAGAAAAATGATTTTATTTTACCAAATTTTTGTTCTGTTTTTTATTTATAGTGCAAAAAAAAAAAAAAAACCCAGTGGCAAGTAAATACCACCAAAAGAAAGCTCTATTTGTGTGATAAAACTAAAAAAGGACAAAACTTGTATATGTGTACAGTGTTGCATGACTGAGTAATTGTCATTCAAAGTGTGAAAGCTGAAAATTGGCCTAGTTGGGAAGGGGGTATAAGTGCCCAGTGGGAAAGTTTTTTACATTTGTCAAAAGATGTCTATCATACTTAATAAAAGCCTTACATGTCCTTAAAAATATAAAAAAAATATTTAGCTTATCAAATTCATGACAGTTCTTTTTTTAGTTATCTGATGCAGGCTAAATTTGGTCTCAATCGTTATGAATTATTTCTGGTCACAAAAAAAGTAAATTTGTTGTTAGGTGTTTAGATTTTTTGTTTGCTTCCTATATAGTTTAGAGGCAGTTTTATGATAATATAGTAAATATAATAAAATATCAATCACTGTGTTTTTTTTAGCCCAAACTCTTATTCTCATCCCATAATCATCACCGTGAGCTGCCTGCTAAGGAGAAGTTTTGGAGTCTGCTACATGTGAGTCCATTAAATAGATGCAAAATGTGCAGGAAAAACTAGTAGAAAGTAACAGGCTTTTAGCCACCCCCTCAAAGATGAGACAAAATCTGACCATCTATCTAAAAATGATGCAGTTTGTCGCACACATCACTTCTCACTCCTTTGTAGAACTTTTTTTATTTTATTTTTTGGAATGAGCACCATTTTTCTCACCTCCTCACTGTAGTCACCCACACAAATTTCAAGCAATATTTCTCTACAATCTTTCTATAAATGTGGTTTATACTGTAATCAGCAGCTGCCAGCTACATCTTGGTTTTTGCCAACTTTCTGTGCTGAAAAAACGTGCTTAACTTGTTATTTGCTGCTAATATATCACAAAACAGTTTATGGTAAAAATATAACTTCACTTTCTATATAGAAGTTTATGGCATATATTGTTGTGGGAAATGCTGCAATATTAAGTCTGTATCAAGTGTTTGATAGGCTTGGCACTCCAAAATTGTTGCAACACAGTGGAAGAAAGGGAGTTACCTAATCACAGTTATAAACAGATAGGACTTTCTTTAAAAAGAGAAGCCCATTAAATGTTTTTATCATATCAGTAACTTCAGTTCTTGATTGGCTAGTTAGAATTTGTGAACTGTGTCAATCTTCCACTCTTTTCACTTCCTTCCACTGTCTTGGCTGGTGCTATTTAAGACCTTTTAGGGTCTATAGGAAACCTCCAATATTCAAGGGATAGCAGGGCCTAGAAGAATGCAACATGAAACAACTTTAGATTCCTTCCTTTTAAAAGTGGAATTTCCAGTTATACCGTGCTGTTTCCAATTAATAATAAGATTACACACCTCTGTATTGTGACATACTGTACATTGGTAAGCAAATAAATCTGAGCAAAATAATAATATAAAGATAAAGATTAGACCAAAATTATATTGTTATTTACAACCTTGAAAACATTTTAATCTCATCCACCCTGTATCTCGCAAAACAAAATATTTATACCTACCCTGCATATGACAGGAACTCATGTGAAATATGGTTTGCTCAGCAATGTACAATATAGTAATATCATATAATTATGGGGATTACATAAATTAAGATTCTTATGTCTGATAATATCTTATGCCGCGTACACACGACCGGACTTTCCGTCAGAAAAGCACTGTCGAAACTCCACTGAAAAGTCAGTCGGGAAGACAGTCGGACCTAGGTCGTGTGTACGCATTCGATTATATTAAAGGTTAAAGAATATGTGAATCCAACATTTTGTATTTCTGATATGTGCCTGCTGTACCATATACTTGTATGAGAAAGTACTCTGTTCTCTTTGCATTGCTTACCTTGTGTGAAATGCCTGCTTTTCCTGCCAGTTCCTCTGCTTTCCTATTAAAAAAGGACCACACTAGGCATAAGAGCACGGTTAGTTCTCTAGCTGTGCTCAGAATTCAGCCTGCTCTCCTCCAATGATCAATTTTGTGCTAACGTGCCCCACCTCTTCACAACCTGGGGAGTTTGGTGTGCTGCCGTTTCTCCTCCATCAGACTCTCTAAGCTCCGTATGCAGCTGGGAATAGAGGGTATGTGATCACTTACAAAAAAGGGAAACAAAAAGGTATTTATAATATTTATATATAGCTCTCTCCCTGACCTCCAGAGGTCTGGAGTTGACCCCCAGAGTCAGGGAGGGCTGACATTCCTCCTCAAGGCGCAGGTTCCTAGGCATGGTGGGTGTTTTGCAAGGTGGAAAGATGGGCGTTAGTCACTTTAAAAATTAACAAAGAGAGTTATATTTTTCTTAACAGGAACCGTGGGAGAAAGGGCTAGGCACAGGACACTCTTAGGCAAATGCAATAGCAAATAGGTAGACTCATTAGACCATAATAGAACTAGGCAGACAGCTATTGAGAAAAAGGGCCTTTAATCTAAATTCAGCAGTCTGCATTTTGTAGCAACTGCTGTCTCCTATAGCAACAAGCTCAGCACACACACAGCTACCCGCTGTACTTCTTCAAGCTTAGGTCACAGCTACCCCCTGGATTCCTCAAGCATTACTCACAGCTACACACTGTACCTCTTTGGATGAGTTCTCTCTTGAAGCTTTCCCAGCCACTTCACACTCTCCGGTTCATGAAGAATCTCCTCTGGTACTCCTTCAGAACTCCTTTTACACCTGCCTTCAGCAACAAGAGTGGTTGACCCTCTGGCAACTTTTTTCCCATGCTATCAGGCTCCTCTCAGGCCTAGCCCCTTTACACGTGGTTAGGCCTCAGGCTTCAGGCCTACACCTTTGCTGCTACTCCACACACACCCACCCAGGACGCAGCCTGGGTGGAGAGAACCCCCGATCATCTGACCTCCTCCGAATAAAAATCCTATCCCAGCAGCCTCAGCGGCCAAAGAAACTCCCGCTGATTGGCTGAGAAAGGTATACTCACTTATAAGCTGAATTCACTGTAATTCATCCTACTAATGCCAAAGATAACAGTGCCACCTATTGACAAAAGGGAGAAACCACAGTTAAACCCAAGCTTAGGAGAAACCCATTTGATCAAAGACTACACATTTGCTAGGCTGGATACCACCTAGCACAATTAAATTTACTAGCAGCCCTGTCTAAGACAAGGGTGCCACACTTATATATAGGTGCACAATAATATTTTGCCTTTCACCCCAGACTCCAAAGGGGGGCATGAAGAATCTAAAACTACTTCAGTACTCTTCTCTTTAAGTCAGTTTCAGCTTTACAAGTCTTAAGAGAAGTATTTGGTTGATCTGCGTGGCATCCTTTGCAAATAATACAAAATATATGTGCATATCCCCTGTGCCTGTAAGTATGTTTGATTAGTATCTGCCACCATATTATAACTAATTTGTAAAAAAAAGTAGGCCAATAGAATATATCCAATTCAAAATTGGATTTCATATTCTGCAAAAATGTTTTAGAAACCCATTTCAGATGCAAATCACAAACTTCAGTTTGTACTGACCCTTTTGCACAATCCAGTTAAACTGGTAGAGGCCCCAAGAACTGAAAACACCTTGAGGTTTTTTTATTTATTAATCTGCTATTGTGTGCTAAGACTGGTAAGAACAGGTGTATTCAAGGATGGTCCATTGGTAAGACTTATGCCCCGTACACACGAGAGGACTTATGTCCGACAGACTTCCGCCGGAGTTCCGCCGGAGTTCCGCCGGAGTTCCGACGGAGTTCTGACAGACTTTTCGGCCGAACGGACTTGGCCACACACGATCACACTAAACTCCGACGGATTCGAACGTGATGACGTACGACCCGACTCGAATAAGGAAGTTCATAGCTAGTAGCCAATAGCTGCCCTAGCGTCGGTTTTAGTCCGTCGGAGTAGCATACACACGAGCAGAGTTTTCGAAGTTTTCTGAGGCCAGTCCGGGCCCGATTGACCCACAGTTATATAGCACTGGGCTGGGATCTTTAAAGTAATTGCAAAGGATATTTTTCTTGTTAAATAACAAACATTTCTATAGGTACCTGCTTGTGCAATGGAATTGCACAGAAAGGCTCTGAATCTCCTCTTCTCTGGTCCCCCGCTGGCTCTCCGGATCTTCCTCTCTGCCCAGTGCCCTCACAGGAAGCCCATGGGGGCACTTGTACATGCTCACTCCTGAGTCCCACTGCTGCGTCCATTGACACAGAAAGTAGAACACGGTTGCTTCAGATGTGACCAGTGCTGGATCGAATGAGGGTTCAGGTAAGGATAAGAGGGTGGGAGGAGCCAAATCAATGCCTAAAAATAATTTACCTTAAAGCAAGGAATGGCTTTACACTTTATAACCACTTTAACACCTTCCCGCTCGGCCTATAGTACTATGACGGCCAGGCAGGAGCACTATTGTACTGGGAGGATGTCACATGATGTCTTTCCAGAATGCGCCTTTCGTGTGGCCATGGGGCCCTGCAGCAGCATGATCTGTCACCGGTTATGCCCCCCGGACACAGCTAATGACTGATCACTGTACTGGCCCGATGCCAGTACCATGTGATAGCTGTGATCAATCACAGCAGATCGAAACAAAAGACAGATCAAAACAAAAGAAACAAAATCTGTGTCCGGGGGGCACAAATGCGCTGCACACCGCACAGTGCTTTGAGGGCCCTGATTGGCTGAAGCAATGAAGGATGTGCCCAATCAGGGCACAGAACACTGTCAGAGCCATGTTTGGAGAAAGTAATAATGACTGTGCCTAATCATGGCTCATTGCTCACAGACCCACCCCACACTATAAAAGGATCTATCCCAGAGCAGCCATTTGCAGTGTGATATTGGAGTGGAGATAGATAAAACAAGGCTCTGTTTATTGCTACTAGTGAGTTAGTGTGCTATTGTGATTCTATTGTGAGTAGGGATGAGCCCAATGTTTGAGTCGAACGTAAGTTCGACTCGAACATCGGATGTTGGCTGGTTCACCGAATAGCAAACAATTTGGGGTGTTTGCGACAAATTCGAAAGCAGTGGAACACCCTTTAAAAGTCTATAGGAGAAATCAAAAGTGCTAATGTTAAAAGCTTATATACTGGTATTGTCATAAAAAGTGTTTGGGGACCTGGGTCCTCCCCCAGAGGACATGTATCAAGGGAATAATAATAAAAAAAAAAACGGCTGTTTTTTCACGAGCAGTGATTTTAATAATGCTTAAAGTGAAACAATAAAAGTGAAATATATTTTTTTTATTTTTTACCTGGGGGGGGGGGGGGGGGGTGTCTATAGTCTGCCTGTAAAGTCGTGCATTTTTCCCATGTTTACAACAGTCTCTGCACAAAATGACATTTCTAAAGGAAAAAAAGTAATTTAAAACGAATCGCGGCTGTAATGAATTGTCTATGGGAGAAATCAAAGTGCTAATTTTAAATGCTTATATGCATGGTATTGTCATAAGAAGTGTTTGGGGACCTGGGTCCTGCCCCAAGGGACATGTATCAATGCAAAAGAAAGTTTTAAAAAAGGAAGTTTTTTCGGGAGCAGTGATTTTAAGAATGCTTAACGTGAAACAATAAAAGCGAAACATTCCTTTAAATTTCATACCTGGGAGGTGTCTATAGTATGCCTGTAAAGTGGAACCTTTTTAACATGTTTACAACAGTCCCTGCACAAAATGACATTTCTAAAGGAAAAAAAGTCATTCAAAACTCGCGGTTATAATAAATTGTTGGGTCTTGGCAATACAGATAAAAGTCATTTTATCTGTATTACGCACAGGGACTTCCCTATGGCTTTACCGGGGTGTCAGAGGGGGGCATAGCCACCCGGTTACATAACTCATAGGCACGAGAGAGTAAATCAAATCAAAAACACATCAACAATATTTGTTCAGTTGTCCTGGATGTGCAAAGAAAAAGCAGATTATTCCCTGGTCACAAATTACTTGTGGTGAAAACCACAGAGGAAGCAGAAAGTCGACCCCTATAGGTCCATCTATAGGGAAGATGATATAGAAACTAATAATCAAAATAATATATAGACAAAAGATTTACAATAAAGGTAGTTTATATGTTGCTGCATGCCTGCAAAACCGCAGACAACAGGGAGTCCTATATAATTACAGTAGAAGGATATCCGTATAGATGTCTCCCTTTATTTAAGGTGGAGAGGAAAGCACCAAAGGAGGGACCTAAATAAACAGAAAAAAAAGATAAACACTATAGTATGTTAGCCAAAAAATAAAAATTAGGAATAATAATCTTCTTTAAACTGAGGTTTTACCTTCAAAAGATCACTCCCCAAATTTGCTCTCCCTCTCCTATGCTGGACCATGACACGTTTGCAATACATGGTGTGCCTTTCTACCCCTTCCCCTCTACCAGCGGGCAATGTCACCGGCGGAGGTGCAGGCGCAAAAATGAGGCCTGTGCGCATGCGTCGGTCACACCAGATATGATGTCATACGTGAAAGAGGTAAAGGCATTCATCATCAAAACAGCAGATCTGGCGCCATGATGGAAAAAATGCCAAGTGCGGCCAATGACTTCTACTCCAAAGGGGATAGATGATTGGATGATTGCTCATCCCAGACACTGATCTTCACTATGGGGTCATAATGCATAACACACCACCAATTGGTTCCACCCCTAGGAGTCAAGAGAAATGACTCCATTAGGATGACATCCTGGGTGTCCGTGTGGGCACCTAATTACAATCACTCTCCCCTGTTCTTAATACCAGAAAGAAATAATAATAATAATCATAATAATAATAATAATAATTTTGGTGGATTTGTTTTTTGGAGCCCATTTTTTTTTAAATCTTTGTGGCTTTCCTCTCCACCTTAAGTAAAGAGAGACTTATATATGGATATCATCCTACTGTAATTATATATGACTCACTGCTGTCTGTGGTTTTGCAGGCATGCAGCAACATATAAACTACCTTTTTTGTAAATCTTGTGTCTATATATTATTTTAATTATTAGTTTCTATATCATCTTCCCCATAGATGGACCCATAGTGGGCGACATTCTGCTTCCTCTGTGGTTTCACCAAAGGATCCTTTTTTGCTCTTCCTTGTTTCCTTGGAGCCTTAGATTTAGTACCCTTACATCAACCTACAGGTAATTTGTATATAGGGTATGGTCTGATTTTTCTTTGAACATCTAGGACAAATTAATAAATATTGTTGATGTGTTTACAACAGTCCCTGTACAAAATGTTAACATAGACACACCTCTAGACCTTGTGGACAACCTTCCCAGAGGAGTTGTAGCTGTTATAGCTGCAATGGGTGGACCAACTCAATATTGAAACCTATGGACTAAGTTTGGGTTGCCATTAAAAAGAATGTGCGTTTAAAGACAGGCGTCTCAATACTTTCAAAAATATAGTGCACGTGGAGATGGCCATCTTTGATTTAGAAGCAGAACTTCCCTCCTAATGACTGGTGACCTAATGACTGGTGAGGGAATCATAAGCAAGAGGGAGAAGTGGAGGAAGCACAAATCCGCAGAATGAATTAAGCAGAATCAAGGAGATGTTTGCACTGCATGCCCTCGGTTACCCTTTCTACTCCAGCCAGGAGAACAGCAAGAGAGCAGTGAAATTTTTTTTCTGGGACATTTAAAAACAAACATAGAATTTTAGAGGTTTACTTAGACATAATAAACATTTCTAGATGTTCCCTATAAGATACAACATTTTCATATTTTGAGTTCAGGTCCACTTTATATGTATTGCGTAGACAATATGGTAAATATGTCAGGGTTTAAGAAAAAAAAATACGACTACCTTGTTTCTAAAACTTGACGTTATATCAAACTCTCCCTGCTGGAACATCCATTTATAAAAATTAGGAAATCTAGCCTTATTAAAGTTTTTTGCATAAGACAAATAAAAAAAAAAAAAAAACATATGTCAAGCCTTCCATAGTGGTTCCTAGGGTTCCCACTAGTTATTTTAAAGCAGGCTATGCGTGATTTTTTTTTTTTCTTTTTAATCAACTAGGGTTTAATTAGAAAAAAATGCGATGATTCCCTGATCCGGATATTCAATGTGGATGTGGGAATCTTCCCCCTGTGCCATTATATACTGCCATGGAGGAGCCTTCCCCGACAGTAGAATACAATGATCAGTGATGCTGCCTATAGCTGGCGTCACTGATCATTTGTGAAAAACCCTACAGGCTTACTGTACACAAGATGATCGATACAACAACTCAGCCCACTAGCCCATATATGAATCAAAATTCAGCAGATGCCTGCTGAACCGCTCAAATTTTGATCCATGTTTGGCATTCATCTAACACAGAAGTATCACACCAAAACCATGTCACTGACAGTAAAATTTAAAAATTCAAAAACGATCTATTCATCTATTCTAATAGCCTATATCATTCTTTCCACATTACTGGTGTTAACAGTGTAATTATATTATGCCATTATACATTAGTATTTATTTATTGGCGATAATAGTAGTATGTTGAGAATAATAAATGCACATATAGTATCTATTACACACACATGTGAGCCTGTGTAATTCTGCACTCTGTGTATTACCTGTAAACAGAATTACATTTTACATCTTTTGGTAGAATGCTATTAAACCAACCCATTACTGGGTGATTTTATGCTAGAGATGTTTATTGCTTTTACAGCATTTTTATCACTAGTGAAGACTCATTTGTCATTTACTTTCAGCTGAAAAAGGGGAACAAAATGTGTACAACCCACTGCACTAATGCATTTCAAATTTGTGTAAATGCAATGGAAACTTCTTCTGAGACATGCATTGTTTATCACTGTGACATATACCCACGTGCTCAATGCTGGCGAAATCCCTTTGTTTCATAGACCCATTCTTACAGTTATGCTAATTCCTGAGAGTGTGTGTTCTTCCTGATACTACTCTGTATATTCATCTGAGAAATAACTTATCTACTTTTTCTTGTTAGTTGCAGATAGGCTGCTTTCTAATTGATCAGTAAAGAAATAGTTTTGTTGTTTGCGATTTCTGTCTTGAAATATCTTTATAGATTGTCCAGCTTGTAGGGATAGCTCTTTCTAGTTTCTATATGTCTTCATGAATCTATCCATGACCGTGGAGGCCACCCCCTATTTATGCATCCTGCCCCTTTCGGGGAACCAAGTGCATGAACTACAGCAGTAGGGGATTTTTTGAAGCACCTGATTAGAGCCAGAGGCTCTAATAGGCTTTAAAATAGGATGGGTTCGAGTCGCAGAGCATGTGCAAAATTGGATGGAGGGGTCCGAAAATGTTTTTGCCCAGGCTTCAATCAATACTAAAGACGGCCCTGCCGATGCTGACAACAGAACAGTTATCCCATCTAAATGACCCTTTCATAGAACAAGAAATCATAACAACCATCAAATAAGCACCAGGTCCTGATGGACTCACAGTGGAGTATTTTAAATAATTCGCTCACCAATTAGTGCCACACCTAACTGCCCTAGTTAACAATACTGCCTCCTCTTCATTATTTTCTAGTGAATCCCTGAAAGCATTTATTATAACTCTGCCAAAATCAGGGAAGGAGCCGGTAGCCCTCCAAAACTTTTGCCCAATCTCTCTCCTAAATTTGGACGTAAAAATCTATGGAAAAACAATTGCCACACAACTACTCAATGTTATGCCTATGCATAAGAGATCAATCCGGCTTCACCATTAGATGACAAGCGTCAGATGCCACCAGGAGACTGATAGACATCAAAGATTATGCTGAGTCCAGCGGAACACCTTCTCTGCTCCTCTCACTGGATGACGAGAAGGCATTTGACAGGATACATTGGGTGTGCCCTCCAAAAATATGGATTTAAAGGACAAATATTAAATGCCTTATTAGCACTATACTCCACCCACTCAGCCCAAGTATTCTCAGCTGATATGCTGTGCCAATCATTTCACATAACCAATGGCACCAGGCAAGCCTGCTCACTATCCCCACTTATTTTTAATTTACTGATGGAACCCCTAGTGGAACATATAGTGGAACATATCAGACAAAACCCCAAAATATCAGGATTTGAGATCCAAACGTCTCATAAAATTAGTCTTGTTGCAGCGATGTTATTCTGATGCTCACTAACCCGACTTCTTCCCTGGCAGAGGTGAAAAAAATCCTCCATTGGTTCAGTAGAATATTCTATTATAAGGTAAACAAACAAAATCATATGTTCTAGATTAAGGTATAGATGCCACAACCAGAAATTTACTCCAAGCCCAGTACCCATACACCTGGGCAGAAAATGATATAACTTATCTAGGAGTACAATTAACAACATTAACGAAAAAAAAACTCTTCACTTATAATTTCAAACGATTTATTACCAAACTCCAGAAAGATATCCAATACCTTGCAAAACACAAACTATCCTGGTCAGGCAGGTTGGCAGCATTCAAAATGATACACCTACCTCAACTAATTTACCTATTTAGAACCATCCCCATGCCTATCCCGATATCGTATTTTAAATCTCTCCAAACCATACTTAATACATTCTTATGGCAAGGGAAGAAACCCCTATGTGCATCCAAACTCACTAAACAGAAAACTTGCAGGAGGGGTGGGATCCATTGATTTTGAAGACTATTACTGGGCATCAATCCTGACCTAACTACAAGACTGGTTTCAACCACACCCCAGCACTTTATAGGGTCAAATTGAGGCAGCAACCTTTAAACACACTAATATACGGAGATGGATATTAGGAACCCCCCTTGGCTACCCTATTTCAACTGCACTACACCCCCCATAAGGAGAGCCTCTGCTTTAGCTTGGAAAAAACTAACTACCTTAGGATCAACATAATAAAACACCTTCTCCCCTCCTCTCCCAATAGAAATACTACACCAGCTTTCGACAGACCTATCTTTGGTTCACTGGACAGCAAAGGGCATCAACACACATACAGGACTTATTCCAGGGAATCAACCTAATGACAGTTCCACAACTATAAAAGAAATTCAACCTCACCACCACAGATCTCTTTCGAGTAAAACATTGCATCTCCCACATACCAACCCCATTATACACATTGCCTCCCAAGACATGGACATACCTGACTAACTCCAAAGTGAAAATGAAAGGCATTTTCCTTTTCTATAACACCTTTTACCAAAAACGTGTATTCATTAAATCAAACTCACACCTACACTGGGAATCAGACTTGGACCATAACTTCACTGATACCCAATGGCAGACAGCATTCCATTCTATATACAAATCCACTCAATGCTCTACGCTTTGGGAACTCTGCCAAAAAAATATTCCTATGATGGTACCTAACACCCATAAAATTAGCATAATTTAGTAATACTACTTCAGGCACCTTCAGAGATGTAGTAGAGTGAAAGGAGACCTACTATACATTCTGTGGGCATGCCCATCCATACAAAACTACTGGACATCTATCTTTCACATCTTGTTAGATATCACACAAAACCAGATACCTCTTACACTGACTTTAGGACTACTAAATCTAATGATAGAAATGATCCCCATGCCCCTCAGATGGGTGATAACTCATATTCCTTCAGGAAGCGCTTCCTGAAGACGTTAACAACAAAACGTACGTCGGAGCGGTACTTGGTCACGCTTTTCAACGCCACTTCCGGCCCTCTGGTTTTCCGGTCTGTAGGCCTGGAACGCACGCCAATATCGAATGCGGAAGGACCTTTTCGTTTGGTCGGAGAGTGAGTCTTTCGGTCACAGCGAGCAGCCCCAGTGCCAGGTCAGCCACATAACCATGTAAGGAGCCATTTGGCTGTCTGTTTTTTATTTATTTTTTATTAAAGTCAGTATTATGCTATGGATCCTTTTGTATTTTTTCATATTTACCGCTTGAGTCTGTGAAGAGAGACATATCATCTACTATCATTTCCATCAGTATCCATATGAGCAGGTATTATCCTGTACAGGCGTTGTTTGACTTACTTTTTAATTAAAGTGGTCAAGCGGATCTGGTAAGCAGTTTGGACTTGCATCTTCACAACTGGTGTATTGCTGCGTGTTTGGTGGAGGGAGTCGCAAGCCTTGTTTCCAATTTGCTGCTATATCACGATTAGGGATGAGCCGAACACCCCCCGGTTCGGTTCGCACCAGAACTTGCGAACGACCCCCGCGTTCGGTACGAACGTTAGAACCCCATTGAAGTCTATGGGACTCGAACGTTCGAATTGGAAAGTGCTAATTTTAACGGCTAATATGCAAGATAGTGTCCTAAAAAGGGTTTGGGGACCTGCCTCCTGCCTCAGGGGACATGGGTCACTGCAAAAAAAAGTTTTAAAAACTGCCGTTTTGGCGGGAGCACTGATTTTAATGACGATTAAAGTGAAAAAAAAAAGTGAAATATTCCTTTAAATATGGTGCCTGGGGGGTGTCTGTAGTATGCCTGTGAAGTGCCACGTGTTTCCCGTGTTTAGAACAGTCCCTGCACAAAATGACATTAAACGGAAATAACACCATTTAAAACTGCTTGCGGTTTTAATGTTATATCTGGTTCCTGCAATATGGTTGAAAATCATTGAGAAAAATGGCATGGGTAGCCCTCCCTGCCCATTACCAGCCTATTTGGGTCTTGTACGCATATTAAGGGGAACCCCGTACCCATATTAAAAAAAGGAAATGCGTGTGGCCCCCAGGCCCTATATACTCAGAACAGCAGTATACAGGCGGTGCAAACAAGACAGGGACTGTGTAGGTTTGTTGTGTTAAGTTGAATCTGTTTGTCATTTTCAAGTGTAGCTCCAGTCAAAAAAACTATCTTTAAGCTTTTTGGAAAACATAGGGAAGGGTTATCACCCCTGTATAATTTGTTTTGTCGTCCATCTTTTTTCATCTCACTTGCTGCTGTCTCCTTGCGTTTGCAAGTAGGAGATGTTTGTAAGTTGGATGTTTGAAAGTAGGGGCCTGCCCTATATTATAGTGGTATGTACTGGGTACAGAGCACGCAGACAGCACGCACTATCTCCTAACACTACTGACTTCAAGCTCTATTATTAACCACTTGTTAGCCCAATGTTTGCACAAAGTGAAAGATGAAGTTATGCTGAGTAAATAGATATCAAACATGTCACTCTTCAAAATTGCACATGCCCGTGGAATAGCGCCAAACGTCGCTACTTAAAAAATCCCCATAGGCGACGCTTTAATTTTTTTTTTACTGGTTACATGTTTTGAGTTGCAGAGGAGGTCTAGGACTAGAATTATTGCTCTCGCTCTAACATTCTCGGCGATACCTCACATGTGTGGCACATGCGAGCACATGGGGACATGGGCGCTTTAATTTTTATTTTATTTTTTTATTGTTCATTTTACTTTATTTATGTTAGTTTGACATTTTTTTCCCCAAAAATATATTTTTGATCACTTTTATTCCTATTACAAGAAATGTAAACATCCCTTGTAATAGGAATATGGGGTGACAGGTCCTCTTTACAGTGAAATCTGGGGGGTCAATATGACCCCACATCTCACCTCTAGGCTGGGAAGCCTGAAATAAAAAAAAAAAAAAAAAGATTCTGGCTTTGATCGTACTGGCGAGTTGGTAGAAGCACCGGAGGGCGGTGAGGGGTGGGGGGCGTCTATGGCTGGGTATTTCAGGGTATCACCGAGTATGGCTGGGTATCTCTGAGTATGGCTGGGTATGGCAATTTATGGCAGGGTATTACAGAGTATTGGCGGGGTATTGGCGGGGTACTACAGAGTAATAGCAGGGTACTGCAGAGTATTGGGGGGTACTACAGAGTAATGGCAGGGTACTGCAGAGTATTGGGGGTACTGCAGAGTAATGGCGGGTACTGCAGAGTAATGGCGGGTACTGCAGAGTATTGGGGGGTACTGCAGAGTAATGGGGGTTACTGCAGAGTAATGGGGGGTACTGCAGAGTAATGGCAGGGTACTGCACTGCAGAGTAATGGCAGGGTACTGCAGAGTATTGGGGGTACTGCAGAGTAATGGCGGGTACTGCAGAGTAATGGCGGGTACTGCAGAGTATTGGGGGGTACTGCAGAGTAACGGGGGTTACTGCAGAGTAATGGCGGGTACTGCAGAGTAATGGCAGGGTACACTGCACTGCAGAGTAATGGCAGGGTACTGCAGAGTATTGGGGGTACTGCAGAGTAATGGCGGGTACTGCAGAGTATTGGGGGTACTGCAGAGTATTGGGGGGTACTGCAGAGTAATGGAGGTTACTGCAGAGTAATGGGGGGTACTGCAGAGTAATGGCAGGGTACTGCACTGCAGAGTAATGGCGGGGTACTGCAGAGTAATGGCAGGGTACTGCAGAGTATGCACTGGTATTGCAGAGTATTGGCAGGGAATTGAGGGGTTAAATTCGGTGAGCAGCGATGTGGGCACTGCAGATGCAGCCCACATCGCTGCTGACACCGATCTCTTTCCCCTCCGCTGTACCGATCGGTACAGAGAGGGGAGGGAGGAACAGGCGTCATAACATGACGCCGGTTTGTTTCCAAGTGATCACTCCGTCATTTGACGGAGCAATCACGTGGTAAACGGCCGCTATGAGCGGCCGTTTACCGTGATCCGTGATGCGACCCGGCGGTCACGGATGCTCTCGAGTGCGCACACCTCGGGGCACGCGAGAGCAGAATTCTGGGAGGCCGTTAATTAACGGCCTCTCAGAGTTAAACAACCGCCCTGAAGCCGTTAATCGGCAATGGGCAGTTGTTAAGTGGTTAAAGCTAGATCACTAGCTATATAGGTGAGGGGTGAATATAGTGGTGTATACTGCAGTCAGGGCACAGACAACAACCACTACACAGCAGCAAGATAGGAAATCAGCCAAAAACGATTGGTGTGTACTGTGTTGAAGGTACACAGAACACCCACTGCTTCAGATGCTAAGTAACACACTACACGAAGCCGCCTCAAAGGCGGCCTTATATAGTGTGGGGCGTGCACTACACAGCCTGAGCTATGATTGGCCACAGGCAGGATGCCTGTGGCCAATCATGGCTCTCCTCGCTGCCGACGCTGCGATTGGCCAAGCATGCGGGGTCACAGTGCATGCTTGGCCAATCATGGGGCAGCAATGCACTGCGCCACCGCAGTGCATTGTGGTCCGCGCGCGCGTCACTCGAATTTTGACGCGAACGGCCCAAACGTTCGGAATTCGCCGAACGGCCGAACAGCCAATGTTCGAGTCGAACGTATGTTCGACTCGAACACGAAGCTCATCCCTAATCACGATTAATATCTGTTTCCACATTTTGGATCTGCAGAATTTATCTTTGTAGAGACACGTCATTGGGACTTTACATTTTCAATTATTATAATTTTTTTTGGTGGTTCACCAATGTTCACTATTTTTTCATTGTATGTATTGTCATCATATATGTGCATATTTGTACTCTGGTGATTATTATGTTGTTTTAAGCATCTTTTTCACAGTTATTGTGAATTAGTGGTTTTGAAAATATTTTTTCAGAGCGCCCCTTAATTACTGTTATTATTCAATAGGTGTTTTTTTCACTTTCCTAGGGCGCTGCTTTTTGTTTCTGTTTTTATTTGTTTTTTCACATGGCGAATTTGCGCAGTTGAATTTCAACTGTTTTGTCCACTAGAAATAATAACTATTCTTGTTTTGCTGCCCTACTGGCATTAAAGCTAGTTTGAGCCTTCTCAGCATTAAAGCTAGTTTGAGCATTCTCAGAGACAGTTTTCAGACTCTTTTAACCACTTCAGCTCCGGACCATTAAACACCTTAAGGACCAGAGGTCTTTTTGCAATTTCGCACTGCGCTGCTTTAACTGGTAATTGCGCGGTCATGCAATATTGCACCCAAACGAAATTTGCGTCCTTTTCTTCCCACAAATAGAGCTTTCTTTTGATGGTATTTGATTGCCTCTGCGATTTTTTTTTTTTGCGATATAAATGGAAAAAGAGCGAAAATTTTGAAAAAAAAAGATATTTTCTTCTTTTTGTTATAAGAAGAATCGAATAAACTAAATTTTAGTCATACATTGAGGGCAAAATTTATTCAGCCACATGTCTTTAGTAAAAAAAATGTCAATAAGCGTATATTTTTTGGTTTGCGCAAAAGTTATAGCGTCTACAAACTAGAGTACATTTTCTGGAATTTACACAGCTTTTAATTTATGACTGCCGATCTCATTTCTTGAGGTGCTAAAATGGCAGGGCAGTACAAATCCCCCCCAAATGACCCCATTTTGGAAAGTAGACACCCCAAGGAAATTGCTGATGGGTATGTTGAGCCCATTGAATATTTATTTTTTTTGTCCTAAGGGATTGAATAATGACAAAAAAAAAAAAAAAAAAATTTTTTTACAAAAAGTTGTCACTAAATGATATATTGCTCACACATGCCATGGTTATATGTGAAATGACACCCCAAAATACATTCTGCTGCTTCTCCCGAGTATGGGGATACCACATGTGTGGGACTTTTTGGGAGTCTAGTCGCGCACGGCACCCCGAAAACCAATCACCACCTTCAGGATTTCTAAGGGTGCAAATTTTTGATTTAACTCCTCACTACCTATCACAGTTTCGAAGGCCATAAAATGCCAAAATAGCACAAAACCCCCCCAAATGACCCCATTTTGGAAAGTAGACACCCCAAGCTATTTACTGAGAGGCATGTTGAGTCCATGGAATATTTTATATTTTGCCAAAAGTTGCGGGAATATTACAAACTTTTTTTTTTTTGCACAAAGTTGTCACTAAATGATATATTGCTCACACATGCTATGGGCAGAAGTCAAATTACACCCCAAAATAAATTCTGCTGCTTCTCCCGAGTACGGGGATACCACATGTGGGGGACTTTTTGGGAGCCTAGTTAACTAGCTACCTAGCGACACTAGCGACACTGATGCAGCGTTCAGAAAAATTATCGCTTAGTGACACTGGCAAAAGGGGGTGAAAGGGTTAACTAGCGGAAATCAGGGGGTTAAAACCATTATTGGGTAGTATATCGGGGTACCTAGCGCTATAAAAACCTGGCGGTGAACCTAAAAAAATAACTAGCTACCTAGCGACTGTAGCGACACTAATGCAGCGATCAGAAAAACGATCGCTTAGTGACACTGGCAAAAGGGGGTGAAAGGGTTAACTAGCGGCAATCAGGGGGTTAAAAACATTATTGGGTAGTATATCGGGGTACCTAGCGATATAAAAACCTGGCGGTGAACCTAAAAAAATAATTCGCTACCTAGCGACACATGCAGCGATCAGAAAAATGATCGCTTAGTGACACTGGCAAAAGGGGGTGAAAGGGTTAACTAGCGGAAATCAGGGGGTTAAAACCATTATTGGGTAGTATATCGGGGTACCTAGCGCTATAAAAACCTGGCGGTGAACCTAAAAAAATAACTAGCTACCTAGCGACTGTAGCGACACTAATGCAGCGATCAGAAAAACGATCGCTTAGTGACACTGGCAAAAGGGGGTGAAAGGGTTAACTAGCGGCAATCAGGGGGTTAAAAACATTATTGGGTAGTATATCGGGGTACCTAGCGATATAAAAACCTGGCGGTGAACCTAAAAAAATAACGAGCTACCTAGCGACACTAGCGACACATGCAGCGATCAGAAAAATGATCGCTTAGTGACACTGGCAAAAGGGGGTGAAAGGGTTAACTCTAGGGGCAATCAGGGGGTTAAATCTTTATTGGGGGGTGATAGGGGGCTACCCTGGACCTAACACTAACTGTCCTGACAGTTTTTACTGTCACAACTGACACTGAATGCATTGATCAGTAAAGAAATGATCAATGCAATCAGTGACACTGTGACTGGGGGGGGAGGGGGGGCGGGGGGGGGATCGGGGGGCGATCGGGGGGGGGATCGGGGGGGGTTTGTGTGCCTGTGTGTACCTACATGTCAGTGTAGTGTTCGTGCAGACTTACTTTTACTCTTCTCCTCGTAGTCCGGTCAAAAAGACCGCCCCGAGGAGAATGACATCACTTCCTCCTTCCTGTGTAAACAATACACAGGGGAGGAAGCTTCTCATTGGCCAGGAGCGATCCAGAGGGGGTGGCCGAAAACGAACGGCCATCCCCTCATCACGGAGCGCTCCTGGACCGAATCGGACCGCCGTAACCAGCGGGAGGGGGTCCGATGGGACCCCCCACCCGCTGGAAGGCAATCACGTAGATGTACGTGATTATGCCTGCCTGTGCCATTGTGCTGACGTACAATGGCAATACGGCGGTCCTCAAGTGGTTAAAGTTGATCAACATATTCCCTGTGAATGCAGCTGACATTCTATACGTGAAGATACCAAAGGCCATATCCACGGTAGCTGAGTCTATCTCCTGCATATGAGCATGTAAGGTTAGTACACTGTCACCTCATGCTTCATACTTTTTTTTAGGAATGAACTACTGCTTCAATGTGTTATTATTATTTCCTTTTCCTTTTTTGTGCTAATTTTAAAGGCTTATATGCAAGTCATTGTCATAAAAAGTGTTTGGGGACCTGGGTCCTGCCCCAGGGGACATGTATCAATGCAAAAAAAAAGTTTTAAAAACTGCAGTTTTTTCGGGAGCAGTGATTTTAACAATGCTTAAAGTGAAACAATAAAAGTGTAATATTCCTTCAAATTTCGTACCTGGGGGGTGTGTATAGTATGCCTGTAAAGGGGTACATGTTTCCTGTGCTTAGAACTGTACCTGCACTAAGTGTCATTTCTACAGGAAAAAAAGTAATTTAAAAGCACTCGCGGCTATAATGAATTGTCGACTGCCCGTAATACAGAGAACAATCATTGAAAGTCATTGATGAAAAAAAAAAAAGCGTGAGGTTCCCTCAAATTCAATTACCAGGACCTTCAGTTCTGGTATGGTTGTTAAGGGGAACCCCGTGTCAATTTTTTAAAAAAAAATTACGTGGGGTTCCCCCCAAATATCCATACCAGACCCTTCAGGTCCATACCAGACCCTTTATCCGAGCACGCAACCTGGCAGGCTGCAGGAAAAGAGAGGGGATGAGAGAGCATCCCCCCTCCTGAACCACATCAACATTGGGAGGATTCTTTTTGGGTCCCCCCCAAAGCACCTTGTCCCCATGTTGATGAGAACAAGGGCCTCATCCCCACAACCCTGGCCAGTGGTTGTGGGGGTCTGTGGGCGGGGGGCTTATCAGAATCTGGAAGCCCCCTTTAACAAGGGGATCCCCAGATTCTGCCCCCCCTGTTTGAAATGGTAAGGGGGTACAAAAGTACCCCTATCATTTCACAAAAAAAGTGTAAAAAAAGTTAAAAAACACACACACACACCGTTGCAAAAATCCTTTATTAAAAATAAAAAAAATTAAAAAAAGATTCCAGCGGTGGTAATCAACTCTTGCTATCCATCGATGGATGATCATCTCTCCAGGGTCCAGTGAGTGATCTGATCCAGCGATGGGTGATCTCTTCCTCCAGCGCAGTGCATCCATCCTCTGTCTCCACTGGAGACACTGCATGAATCCCGGCAGCCTGACACTTCTTAACTGAGGAGGGCGGGGCCACCCGTCACCTAACCCCACCCCCCTCTCACGCAAGGGGAAAGTCAGCATTCCCCAGTGACGTACGGGTGACCCCATCCCCTCTGATGTAACGCAGGTTTCTATTACATTAGAGGGGGCGGGGTCACCCGCACGTGACTGGGGAAGCCCGGGTTTCCCCTTGCGTCAGAGGGGGGCGGGGTCAGGAGACAGAGGATGGATGCACTGCACTGGAGGGAGAGATCACCCATCGCTGGATCAGATCACCCATCGCTGGACCCCGGAGAGATGATCATCCATCGCTGGATAGCAAGAGTTGATTACCACTGCTGGAATCTTTTTTTAATTTTTTTTATTTTTAATAAAGGACTTTTGCAACGGTGTGTGTGTGTTTTTTTTTAACATTTTACAGTTTCTTTGTGAAATGGTAGGGGTACTTTTGTACCCCCTTACCATTTCAAACAGGGGGGGTGGGATCTGGGGGTCCCCTTGTTAAAGGGGGCTTCCAGATTCTGATAAGCCCCCTGCCCGCAGACCCCCACAACCACTGGCCAGGGTTGTGGGGATGAGGCCCTTGTCCTCATCAACATCAGCATCCTCCCAATGTTGAGGGCATGTGGCCTGGTACGGTTCAGGAGGGGGGGCGCTCTCTCACTCCCCCTCTTTTCCTGTGGCCTGTCAGGTTGCGTGCTCGGATAAAGGGTCTTGTATGGATTTTTTTTTATTTGGCGTGGAGTTCCCCTTAAAATCCATACCAGACCTGAAGGGTCTGGTATGGATATTTGGGGGGAACCCCACGTCATTTTTTTAAAATTTGACACAGGGTTTTCCCTTAATATCCATACCAGACCTGAAGGGCCTGGTAATTGAATTTGGGGGAACCTCACGCTTTTTTTTTTATCAAAGACTTTCAATGGCTGTTATCTGTATTACGGGGAGCTGACAATTCATTATAGCCGTGAGTGCTTTTAAATTACTTTTTTTCCTGCAGAAATGACACTTTGTGCAGGGACAGTTCTATGCATGGGAAACATGCACCCCTTTACAGGCATACTATAGACACCCCCAGGTACAAAATTTAAAGGAATATTACACTTTTATTACTTTAAGCATTATTAAAATCACTGCTCCCGAAAAACGGACGTTTTTAAAACTTTTATTTGCATTGATACATGTCCCCTGGGGCAGGACCCAGATCCCCAAACACTTTTGAGGACAGTAGCTTGCATATTAGCCTTTAAAATTAGCACTTTTGATTTTGAATGTTCGAGTCCCATAGACTTTAATAGGGTTCTAAAATTCACAGGAAGTTTAGGTCTGTTCGCAGGTTCTGGTGCGAACCGAACCGGGGGGTGTTCGGCTCATCCTTACTTAACACATTCCTTGCATTAAGGTAAAAAATGTTTAGGTGTCAGCATTGCTCCCTCCCTTTATTTACTTGAGACCCCTTTCGATCCAGCACTGTATACGTGGGAAATACCTTCTGCCTGGCTTTGGAGTAGAACATGGGGAAAACCTGAGCAACATACCAGTGGCCCCTGTGGGTTAGTGCTACAGGTGGATAGACCTCCATCTGTCACTTAAGTTAACTTGCAGTAGAGCTTGGGAACCTCTATAGCAGTAACAGCAATGGCCTCAGCATTAACCCTACAGGCTCCCCGCTCAACTCTCTGACGTGGGGCTTGGATTCCCTTCTGGGATCAATCAAATCAATTTTTCTTCTGAAACTTAAGCTTAGTACAGAATTTTCAAATCGGGCATCAGTGTCTCTATTCCCAATGCCTTGTCAATATTTTGTAAATTTTTCAAGCTAAAGCCAAAGCTGCCTACCTGCTGTGTCCAGTGGCATCTAATTTGGAAGTGATAAGAATGTAAGTAAGTCATTCATCTTGACCTTAAACTCTGCACAACACAGGTATTTCTTCAGTTTGTTCACAACCATCTATTTTAGGTTAAGATCTCTCACTTGTGAGTAAGATAGTTCTTCTGGGAGCTGGTCAAACTCCAACTGACAAACAATGACTCTTAGATATCAATCATGCTCTTGATACAACATTCCACAAGTCCCTCTTGCGCGCATTCACATGTAGTTCATAAGGCTGGTCAGGATCAGCATAGGGCAGGGCAGGGGCATGAATTAGTCTAATTTTCAGCTGCAGAAAAGCCTGTTTGCATTTGGTTGGACCACTCTTCCTAGATCAACTCTTGGGATTTCCTAGGGCCTTTAGCTTTGTAGGTGTAATATTAAGTCTTTTGAATGATCTTTCTATTCTCCATTCCTTAAGAGGTAAGTGAGAGGTTTTGATATCTTAGCAAAGCCCTCTGCTAACTAAAGATAAATCTGCACCTGGCATGCTTCACAACCAGGGAAGGTTGGAAGCTGTCATATAAATTAGCAGAATTAATACCACCATTATGCATGATGATTGGCTTTTGAATTAGTTTCTCTTTAGTTCTGCAATTTGCTCTCTTAACTCATCCAAATCTCCAAGCAAGATTTGGTGAGATCTCTCTTTGAAAGAGACACTATATTATCCAAAAGTATTGGGATGCACGTTAACTTTAATGGCATCCCAGTCTTAGTCCATAGGGTTCAATATTGAACCCTTTTCAGCTATAACAGCTTCAACTCTTCTGTCTACAAGGTTTTGGAGTGTGTCTATGGGACTGCATGACCATCCTTCTAGGAGTAAATTTGTGAGGTCGGGCACTGATGTGGCAGAGAAGGCAAGCTTGCCGTCTCCGCTCTAATTCTTCCTAAAGGTATTGTGTTGGGTTGAGGTCAGGACTCAAACTCCCTCATCCATGCCTTTATGGACTCTGCTCAACAACATTAGGACAGATTGCTTTGCCAGCAGTGTCTCCCCTGGCAAGGTATCCCAATGTTGAGGTTATGCAACCTGGTAAGGTTCACTAGGTGGGGCACATGCTCACCCCCATTTTCTGGCTTGTTAAGCTGCATGCTCAGATAAGGGTCTGGTATGGAATTTGGGAGTAAATCCATCCCCATTTTTTGGGTGGTGCCATTTATACCAGAGGGTCTGGTATTTATTTTTAGGAGTAACCCTATGTCATTTTTTTTGTGTGAGGATTCACCATTAACATCTAACCAGTAGGATAAGGGTCTGGTATAGATTAAGGTATTCCTCAGCCACTTTGCGTACAAACAGAAGTAAAGCAGACAAAGCTGTCTTTGTCAGTGCTCTGGAAATATTATAGATAGGTAACTCCTATCCTCATCTTGATCAGTGGTTCCACATTAATAAGAACTACTGCAGTGGGACAGACACAAAAAGATACACTCAGTATCTTTCCAAATCACTGTTCTTATTTGGCGCAATTGACGTTTTTTTATACACAGGCTTACGTAGCAATCACATTAGTATTACAATCGTCCTTTTAGGGTAACAAGGGGCATAGGCAGGCTAATTTCTTATCAGGACTCAACATAATGGGAATACATAATCAAAACAATATTATTGTCAGGTGCACAATGAGTATTTGTGCAATACATAAGAAAAGCATACAATGGAGTACAGTTGTACACAGAACTTAAAATTTCTTTCACAGTCAGCAACTTAAACAATATTTTTTTTTTCTTTATAAATATAATGTTTTTCTGTAGTAGGTTGTATACATTATACAGATGCAATACTTTTCAGGCAGGTTAAAGTGTTATTAAACCTAGGACCTTGCATTTACTATATCTGGTCTGCCACAGTACACAGATCATGAAAATGCAATTATTTTAGTAAATACAAACTACTAAATACCTTTACTCATCAGCAGTATATAGCAGTCTTGTGACTTCTATCCGTGTCTGGTTAAAGCTTGTAGGAGGAGTTTTCATTCTACTCTGACTGTCCTACAGGGCTGCAGGACCCCTGACCATCTGTCTTGACAGTGTTGATTGGCCCCGTGCTGATCACATGCACCCCCCAAGAAGAAAATAAACTTTCTAGCAATACACCAAACTGAGCATGTGAAGATTGACTCCAAAGGCTCTGTACTGTCAGAAGATTCCAATTAGCAGTTTTTAATTTCCCTGTTTATTGGAGCACAGTAGTTTTGATTGTGCAGGAGGTATTCCAGGTCACTGGAGACAGACCTGAAAAGGCCAATGGTCCTCATCTTTATCTATTTAACTATTATGCTACATGATTTTGCTGCAAAAGTTTACCCTACATTTGGGTTATAATGCTGACCTCCAATTATGGATTATTTAAAAAAATGTGAATTTATTTTTACATACTACTAGCAAAAGTGTTAACTTTGTCTTGTCAACAATATCCTTTAATCCACTGTGCAACATGTTTTTGGAGCAATAGTACTGTGCAACAACCAGAGCTCCTTTGCATTGCACGCTGCTTCACATCTAACTCTAAAGTAAATTGACAGGAGGAAAGTGATGACCTCATTAGCCCCTTTCTACCTGCAGACCGTTCAGATCCGCCTGTCAGTCCCCAAGCTAGGACAGGCCTTAGAACAAGCTGCATCACTCAGCTGCAGTTTAATATGAATACAGCAGAGGGCAAATGTAGTCATCAAAGAAACAGGTACTGTTTGTCTAAATACAATATTATCCCATGTTTTAAAAAAAGTGCAGTAGTAGACTAAATAAACCACTAACAATGTGCATCCCTGCAAAGGAATGTTTTTCTGCCATTTATACCACTTAGCCCTTGTACACATGGTCGGACATTCCAACGGAAAAAAAAACGTGTTGTCGGATAATCTGTCCAACCAACAAAGTTTGAGAGCTGGATTTAAAAATATTCCGACAACATGATCCAATCGGACTTTGTCCGATCGTTTGTAGAGAATTCCGATCGGACAAAGTGCCACGCATGCTCAGATCAAATTCCTAGGCCAAAGCTATTGGCTACTAGCCTGAACGTAGCCCCGTCGTAACTAAATAACGTCATCACGTTACGAACAATCAGATTTTCCGACAACTTTGTCCAACCGTGTGTATGCAACACCAGTTTCGGACAAAATCCATCGGACAAAATCCAACGGATTTTGTTGTCGGAATGTCCGACCATGTGTACAAGGGCTTACAGTAAATAGCTTTGGTATAGCATCATGGCTAATAGAAGATTCAGCTGCCAGACAACCCTTAGTAAATAAAACCCTTAGTACATTTACCGTCATTCAATTCTTTTGATTTTAGTTTGCAAGATTATGTTAGATAAGATTGACTGTATTACCTAGGACTATAATCGCAGTCACAGAGCTTTGACAGGATATTACTAGCTTGTGAATGAATATTACCAAAATTTGGGTCTGGCTTACCCTATCACAAATAACTATAATAAAATGTGCATATTTACTATTCAACTTTTATACCTATTGTCAAGAAATGCATACAAATGTGTTCCAAAGTTTTAAACTACATTAAAATCTGACATGACCATCACTTAAAACTATTCAGAAAGGAAAATTTCATGTAACTTTATCAGTATAAACCATGCTATATGCTTATGTATGCATATTATAAGTGTAGCAATGAAGAAGTGTGTCCCTTCACCCCAAACTATGCAAGGTATCTCATTTAACTTCTTTATAGTATATATGTCTTTATGGGGGTATCTTTTCTGAGGGGACCCCTAGCAGAAGGGCCATATTAGGGGCGGACACCAACTGAGGTAGCCCTTTTTTCTGCTACACTTTTTACCTCGGGTAAGGTAAGTGGTCATCTCAATGACTCTAATGCCGCGTACCGACGATCGGAATTTCCGGCAACCAAACAGTGGATTTTTTTTCCTTTGGATGTTGGCTCAAACTTGTCTTGCATACACATGGTCACACAAATGTTGTCGGAAATTACGAATGTCAAGAACACAGGGACGTACAACACGTACGACGAGCCGAGAAAAATTAAGTTCAATAGCCAGTGCGGCTCTTCTGTTTGATTCCGAGCATGCATGGACTTTTGTGCGTCGGAATGTGCACACGCTTGGAATATTTGAGAACCTGCTCTCAAACAGTTGTTGTTGGAAATTCCGGCAGCAAATGTCCAATGGAGCATACACACGGTCGAAATTTCCGACAACAAGCTCACATCGAACATTTGTTTTCGTAATTCCGATCATCTGTATGTGGCATAAGCCTGTTAAAAATGTAAAAGTGTGCTGGTGCAAGGCGCATAATCAATGAGCAGAGTGTTCTGTCTGTCTATTGCGCCTGTTGTTATGATATTAATAATAATAATAATAATAATAATAATAATAATACTAATAATAATAATAATTATTATTATTATTATTATTATTATTATTATTATTATTATTAATATTATTTTGAATTCTGCCAGATGACTACTTTCAAAGTAATAAGTCAGAGGCAAACTAAAAAAACTGCCCTCTACCGATCTTTTTCATTATTGCTATATATGGTTAAGATAAATTAGCAACATTGGGGTTAGCTATAAATGTTATGTTTTCTGATTTGGACAGAAGAAAAAGCACTGATTTTACATGTAAGAAGAAAGAGACAGTAACTGATCGTTGGATGCAATTTAATGGATTACACCACTGGTGTTATCGACAGCAAATGGTTAATTTCACTTTAAGCAATAAAACGAGCAGTATAGCGCGACGCAGGCCGTTAACCTCATCTTTTCTAAAGGAACACAGGCAGCCAATCAGATGGCAGCCTTTAAAAGCACATTAGTTTAATTACAGATCTCCAAGTACATCGCTGTATGTCATTTTAAAAAACTCAGTATCACTCCATTAAAGCCATTGATTTTCCTTTATAAGTCATAACTCCTTCTTTAGAGAAGCTTGGGATTTCTCTATATCATTACACTCCCCTCATTCCCTTTCTCTCTTTACATATCTCCTGTTTGCCTCTTGAAACGTCATTTATATTTATTTAAAAGCTATATAAATTGGAAACAATGGAAATATGGCCTTTGATCCTTGCAATCTCCGATCAAAAGTGCAATCATAATAATTCCTTTCTCTAGTGATCAGAATCACCGGGACTTTACTGTATCTCTAACAAGGACTGAACCGTAATGAAAATGGTCTTAAAAGCTTCAAATTTACATTTAAGATGGGCCATTCAGTTCAGCAGTAATTTGTATCTTGATATAATGGACCTTGTTCATAAACTTCTCAGCCATCAATTTCTTTCTCTATCTGTACATTTTTCTTTCACCTCCTATGAATACAAGGCTAATTTCCTTATAAAGACACAAAGCATTTCTATAGGATCACTAGCGCTTTTAACTCAAAAGGCATTGATGCTTTATACAACTACTACTTTGTTTATAGCTAATAATATTATTTTAAACATTAAGAATCCTTTATATCCATTTAAAGCCATCAATATCTATAGAGCTTTTAATGTTTAAATACAGTATCTTACAAAAGTGAATATACCCCTCACATTTTTGTAAATATTTTATTATATCTTTTCATGTGACAACACTGAAGAAATTACACATTGCTTCAATGTAAAGTACTGCGTGTACAGTTTGTATAACAATGTAAATTTGCTGCCCCTCAAAATAACTAAACTCACAGCCATTAAAGAGGGATTCCACCAAAAAAAAATATATTAAAAGCCAGCAGCTATAAATACTACATCTGCTGACTTTTAATAAATGGACACTCACCTGTCCCGGGTTCCAGCGATGCCGGCAGCCGAGGCCGATCGATCGCTCGGCTCTCGGCTGCTGTAGTCACCATTCTAGGTGAGGGAATCAGGAAGTGAAGCGAATCGGCTTCACTTCCCGGTTCCCTACTGCGCATGCGCGAACCGCGCCGCGCAATAGGAAATCTCCGCGCTGTCACTGGGACCCGTGTGTGTCCCAGCAGACAGCGCGGCAGGGCAGGAAATGGCGTAGACTCCCACGGGAGTCTATGCCCGGAAGTGGGTGAAAATACCTGTCTTTGACAGGTATCTCCACCCCCCCTCCCCCCTGAAAGGTGTCAATTGTGACACCGGAGGGGGGGAGGGATCCGATCAGCGGAGGTTCCACTTTAGGGTGGAATCCCGCTTTAATGTCTAAACTGCTGGCAACAAAAGTGAGGACACCCCTAAGTGAAAATGACCAAATTGAGCCCAATTAGCAATTTTCCCTGCCCTGTGTCACGTGATTCATTAGTGTTAAAAGGTCTCAGGTGTGAATGGGGAGCAGTTGTGTTAAATTTGGTGTTATCACTCTCACTCTCCCATACTGGTTACAAGAAGTTCAACATGGCACCTCATGGCAAAGAACTCTCTGAGGATCTGAAAAAAATAATTTTTGTTCTACATAAAGATGGCCTAGGCTATAAGAAGATTGCCAATACCCTGAAACTGAGCTGCAGCACGGTGGCCAAGACCATACAGTGGTTTAACAGGACAGGTTCCACTCAGAACAGGCAGTTGAGTGCATGTGCTCAGCATCATATCCAGAGGTTGCCTTTGGGTAATAGACGTATGAGTGCTGCCAGGATTGCTGCAGAGGTTGAAGGGGTGGGGGGTCAGCCTGTCAGTGCTAAGACCATACTCCGCACACTACATCAAATTGGTCTGCATGGCCATCATCCCAGAAGGAAGCCTCTTCTAAAGATGATGCACAAGAAAACCTGCAAACAGTTTGCTGAAGACAAGCAGACTAAGGTCATGGATCACTCGAACCATGTTCTGTGGTCTTATGAGACCAAGATACATTTATTTGGTTCAGAGGGTGTCAAGCATGTGTGGTGGTAGCTGGGTGAGGAGTACAAAGACAAGTGCGTCTTGCCTACAGTCAAGCATGGTGGTGGGAGTATCATGGACTGGGGCTGCTGGCACTGGGGAGTTATGGTTCATTCAGGGAAGCATGAATGCTAACATTTACTGTGACATACTGAAGCAGAGCATGGTCCCCTCCCTTTGGAGACTGGGCCACAGGGCAGTATTCCAACATGATAACGACCCCAAACACACCTCCAAGACGACCACTGCCTTGCTAAACAAGCTGAGGTTAAAGGTGATGGACTGGCCAAGCACGTCTCCAGAACTAAACCCTATTGAGCATCTTTGGGGCATCCTCAAATAGAAGGTGGAGGAGCGCAAGGTCTCTAACATCCACCAGCTCTGTAATGCCATCATGGAGGAGTGGAAGAGCACTCCAGTGGCAACCTGTGAAGCTCTGGTGAACTCCATGTCCAAGAGAGTTAAGGCAATCTGGAAAATAATGGTGGTCACACAAAATATTGACACTTTGGGCCCAATTTGGACATTTTCACTTAGGGGTGTACCCACTTTTGTTGCCAGCGGTTTAGACATCAATGGCTGTGTGTTGAGTTATTTTTAGGGGACAGCAAATTTACACTGTTATATAAGCTATACACTCACTACTTTACTTTGCAGCCAATTGTCATTTCTTCAGTGTTGTTACATGAAAAGATATAATAGAATATTTACAAAAATGTGAGATGCTGTATAATAGAGTGAAAACAAAACAAAACAAAAAAAAAACAATTTCTAACATTGTTTGTCTGTGTAGCCAGCACTTTGCTTCTGTGGTTACCCCTGTGTCCTTTTATCACAGGCAATAAAATCTTCGATGTTCTAAGCCTTAACTTTGAGTTAGTATTTTTTTTTTGTTTCATAAAATTTAAAGGGGTTGTAAAGGTAAAAGTTTTTTCACCTTAATCCATTCTATGCATTAAGGTGAAAAAACATCTGACAATGCCGGCTCCCCCAGCCCCCCTCGTTTTACTTACCTGACCCCTCGAAAGTCCCCTGCTCGCCCCCGGCATCCTCTTTGCCTATTACCCTGGCCGTTGATTGGCTAGAGTGGATGGATTGAAAGCAGCGCAGCCATTGGCTCGCGCTGCTGTCAATCACATCCAATGATGTGGCACGCCGGGGGGGCGGGGCCGTGTGATACAGTGAGCGGCTACGGCCGCCAGCTGTATCACCGGAGTGCGCCCGCAAGCACTCCACATCATGCAAGGGAGCTCGCATGATGCTGTGGAGTCCTTGCGGGAGAGAGCCGAGACAGCCGCCGAGGGACCCCAGAAGAGCAGATTCGGGCCACTCTGTGCAAAACGAGCTGCAGAGTGGAGGTAACTATAATATGTTTGTTATTTTTTTTTTTAAAACGCCTTTCGTAATCCTTTAACCACTTGCCGACCGCCGCACGACGATATACGTCGGCAGAATGGCACGGGCAGGCATATGGGCGTATATATAAGTCCCTGCCTGCCCGCGGGTGGGGGGCCCGATCGGGCCCCCCCCCGGTGCCTGCGGCGGTCGGCATTCCTTCGAGAGCGATCCGGGATGAGGGGGCGGCCATTCATTCATGGCCACCCCCTCGCGATCGCTCCCGACGAATAGGAATCCCCCGTGACATCACTTCCTCTCCTGTAATGTAAACACAGGAGAGGAAGTGATGTATTCTCTCCTCCGTGTCGGTATTTTTCGTTCCGACACGGAGGAGAGCGGATCGGTGAGTTGCACCAACACTCTACACACACAGTAGAACATGCCAGGCACACTCACACCCCCCCTTTACCCCCCGATCTCCCCCCCAATTACCCCTGCCCCCCAGTCACAGTGACACCAATGTCATTTTTTTTTTTTTTTTGCATTGGTGTCATTTGTGACTGTAATAACTGTTAGGGCAGTTAGAGTTAGCCCCCTTTAGTTCTAATGTACCCCCCTAACCCCCCCAATAAAGGTTTAACCCCGTGATCACCCCCCGTCGCCAGTGTCACTAAGGCTGGGTTCACATTGCAGCGGTTTATGAGAACGAATGTGATTCGCACCGCACTGCAGTGCAAATCACATCCGATCTCTGTGCAATTCGAGTTCAGCCATTCGCCGCACCCGCCACACCCGCCGCACCCGCCGCAAATTCGCACGGGACCCTTTTTTTGGCCCGCAGCAGAATCGGATCGCATGGGTGTTCACACCATGCGATCCGAGTTTGCAGATCGCACTGCGATATGCGAACTGATCTGGGGGTGTCAGTAACATTTCACTGACACTCCCAGCAGTTCGCATAGGGCAGTGTGAACTGCCGCCGGGAGGCATGCGATGCGGGAACCCGCCGCGGATTCGCGGCGTTTCCGCATCGCTCCAGTGTGAACCCAGCCTAATAAGCGATCATTTTTCTGATCGCCGTATTAGTGTCACAGGTGACGCTAGTTAGGCAGGTAGGTATTTAGGTTCGCCGCAGCTTTTTATAGCGCCAGGGACCCCCATATACTACCGCATAAAGCCCCCTGATTGCCCCCTAGTTAACCCTTTCACCTGTGATCACCATATAACTGTTACAGGTGACGCTGGTTGGTTAGTTATTTTTTTATAGTTTCAGGGCACCCGCCATTTATTACCTAATAAAGGTTTAACCCCCTGATCACCCGGCGGGTGTCATTTGTGACTAATAACTGTTAGGGCAGTTAGGGTTAGCCCCCTTTAGTTCTAAGGTACCCCCCTAACCCCCCCAATAAAGGTTTAACCCCGTGATCACCCCCCGTCGCCAGTGTCACTAAGGCTGGGTTCACATTGCAGCGGTTTATGAGAACGGATGTGATTCGCACCGCACTGCAGTGCAAATCACATCCGATCTCTGTGCGATTCGAGTTCAGCCATTCGCCGCACCCGCCGCACCCGCCACACCCGCCGCACCCGCCGCACCCGCCGCAAATTCGCACGGGACCCTTTTTTTGGCCCGCAGCAGAATCGGATCGCATGGGTGTTCACACCATGCGATCCGAGTTTGCAGATCGCACTGCGATATGCGAACTGATCTGGGGGTGTCAGTAACATTTCACTGACACTCCCAGCAGTTCACATAGGGCAGTGTGAACTGCCGCCGGGAGGCATGCGATGCGGGAACCCGCCGCGCATTCGTGGCGTTCCCGCATCGCTCCAGTGTGAACCCAGCCTAATAAGCGATCGTTTTTCTGATCGCTGTATTAGTGTCACAGGTGACGCTAGTTAGGCAGGTAGGTATTTAGGTTCGCCGCAGCTTTTTATAGCGCCAGGGACCCCCATATACTACCGCATAAAGCCCCCTGATTGCCCCCTAGTTAACCCTTTCACCAGTGATCACCATATAACTGTTACAGGTGACGCTGGTTGGTTAGTTATTTTTTTATAGTTTCAGGGCACCCGCCATTTATTACCTAGTCTCACTAGTGTACCCCTAAATTTAGGGGTGTCTACTTTCCAAAATGGGGTCATTTGGGGGGGGGTTTGTGCCATCTTGGCATTTTATGGCCTTCAAAACTGTAACGCCCTTAGAAAGCCTGAAGGCGGTGCTTGGTTTTCGGGGCCCCGTACGCGGCTAGGCTCCCAAAAAGTCCCACATATGTGGTATCCCCGTACTCAGGAGAAGCAGCAGAATTTATTTTGGGGTGTCATTTCACATATGCCCATGGCATGCGTGAGCAATATATCATTTAGTGACAACTTTGTGAAAAAAAAAAAAAAAAAAAAAAGTTTGTAATTTTCCCGCAACTTGTGGCAAAATATAAAATATTCCATGGACTCAACATGCCTCTCAGCAAATAGCTTGGGGTGTCTACTTTCTAAAATGGGGTCATTTGTGGGGGTTTTGTGCCATCTTGGCATTTTATGGCCTTCAAAACTGTAATAGGTAGTGAGAAGTGAACTCAAAAATTTACGCCCTTAGAAAGCCTGAAGGCGGTGCTTGGACTTCGGGGCCCCGTACGCGGCTAGGCTCCCAAAAAGTCCCACATATGTGGTATCCCCGTACTCAGGAGAAGCAGCAGAATTTATTTTGGGGTGTCATTTCACATATGCCCATGGCATGCATGAGCAATATATCATTTAGTGACAACTTTGTGAAAAAAATAAAATAAAATAAAAAGTTTGTAATTTTCCCGCAACTTGTGGCAAAATATAAAATATTCCATGAACTCAACATGCCTCTCAGCAAATAGCTTGGGGTGTCTACTTTCTAAAATGGGGTCATTTGTGGGGGTTTTGTGCCATCTTGGCATTTTATGGCCTTCAAAACTGTAATAGGTAGTGAGAAGTGAACTCAAAAATTTACGCCCTTAGAAAGCCTGAAGGCGGTGCTTGGTTTTCGGGGCCCCGTACGCGGCTAGGCTCCCAAAAAGTCCCACATATGTGGTATCCCCATACTCAGGAGAAGCAGCAGAATTTATTTTGGGGTGTCATTTCACATACGCCCATAGCATGTGTGAGCAATATATCATTTAGTGACAACTTTGTGTAAAAAAAAAAAATATTTTTTTTTTTGTCATTATTCAATCGCTTGAGGCAAAAAAATAAAATATTCAATGGGCTCAACATGCCTCTTATCAATTTCCTTAGGGGGTCTACTTTCCAAAATGGGGTCATTTGGGGGGGGTTTGTACTGCCCTGCCATTTTAGCACCTCAAGAAATGAGATAGGCAGTCGTAAACTAAAAGCTGCGTAAATTCCAGAAAACGTACCTTAGTTTGTAGATGTGACAACTTTTGCGCAAACCAATAAATATACAATTATTGACTTTTTTTTACCAAAGACATGTGGCTGAATACATTTTGGCCTAAATGTATGACTAAAATTGAGTTTATTGGATTTTTCTAATAACAAAAAGTAGAAAATATCATTTTTTTTCAAAATTTGCGGTCTTTTTACGTTTATATCGCAAAAAATAAAAATCGCAGAGGCAATCAAATACCATCAAAAGAAAGCTCTATTTGTGGGAAGAAAAGGACGCAAATTTTGTTTGGGTACAACATTGCATGACCGCGCAATTACCAGTTAAAGCAGCGCAGTGCCAAAGTGTAAAAAGACCTCTGGTCATTTACCAGCAAAATGGTCCGGTCTGAAAGTGGTTAAGTTAGTATTCTGTGGCATCTCATCCATGTTTCTTGAAACATGCCCAGATGTTGTGGCTTTCTATTTACATTTCCAATTCTCAAAACTCAATATTGGTAGAAGTTGACTACAAAAGTTTGTTCCCTAATATCTCCTCCTCTGCACATTCTCTCTAATTAGAAAGTCAATGTAAAGAATAAGTGAACTTACTGAAAACCAAACTTCAGAAAAACAGTAAAATACACAGTTTAAATACTCTTATATGAGCCAAAGATGTATTATCCAGTCCTGCTTTTTACTAATCTCAACCTGAAAATAAGTCAGGCTGGTGACCTGATGTTTTGCAGTTGAAATTAAGCAACTTTCCGCCTTCAGCCTGCAACTGGACAGAAGACTGATGAGATCATTCCACTACTCTCTTCTACTGTCAACATATTACTTATCAGTACATATTCCTGCAGCACACCTGATTGCCTCTAATACTGCTTTCCTCTTCCAGTTTTCTGCACATGAGATAACAAGGCAATACCAAGTCAGAAAATGTAAAATTAGGTGCAAAATAATTAATAAATACATTAAAAAAAATTATATTGGTGCCTACAGTGTTGCAAAAGTTTCAGCGATTTTATTTTTTATGATTAGGGATTATTTTTCTTTGAATATATTTTAATATATTTTGGATAGCTAAAAGGTCATAAGTCACTTAACACAATTACTTGTATTATCGCTGTCTTTACAAGATATCAAGTGCAGTGTGTGTGTGTGTTTCTTTTAAAGAATAATCCTAAATATCTTTTTTCACAGCATCTCTGTGCTGTCACATGATCTCCCTCTGCTCTGCTTCCTTGATCTAAGGACAGCAGTGGGAGGGGCTGAGATTCCCCAGTGATATCAGCCAGCCAGTAGAGGCAGATCATGTGACCACACCGCAGAGTTTTGCAAAAATGAAAAAAAAACTGACATACTGCACTGAATATCTTGCTAAAACAGAGAAAAAACAAGTTATTGTGTTATGTAATCCTTTGGAATAGAGGCAGGAGGAGAGGGGAGGGGCTCGGAGGAGATCGGCTCTACAGACTAGAGTTGATAGGCAATGAGGAAGGGGGAGAGATACTCAGAACACTACAGGATGATGGAGGCATGTAAACTGACCATGGTATCAAGGCTCAGCAGTCATGATTACAATGGTCAGCATAGAGGGGGACACAGAAACTGGCAGGATCAACCAAGTATTTTAGATAAAGGATAGTCCTGGGGGCGTGGCCAACGACCGGGATGTGAGGACATGTGGTGCCTGAGCTCCGTCCGTGCCGCTTAGATCCTGCAGCAATTCTCTTATGCCCCGTACACACGAGCGGACTTAAGTCTGACAGACTTCCAAAGGAGTTCCGTCGGAGTTCTGCTGGAATTCCGACGGAGTTCTGACAGACTTTTCGGCCGAACGGACTTGGCCACACACAATCACACTAAACTCCGACGGATTCGAACGTGATGACGTACGACTGGACTCGAATAAGGAAGTTCATAGCCAGTAGCCAATAGCTGCCCTAGCGTCGGTTTTAGTCCGTCGGAGTAGCATACACACGAGCGGAGTTTTTGAAGGGGACCGGGTCCGGCGGAGTTCCGTCGGGAAAATTTGAAGCATGCTTCATTTCTAAAGTCCGTCAGACTTTGGCGAATCAAAAGTCCGTTGCAGCCCACACACGATCGGATAGTCTGACGGACTCGGTCCTTCGGACTTTGGATGTTGAAAAGTCCGCTCGTGTGTACGGGGCATTAGCCCGACCATCACCTGAGGACATCTCCAGCCTCAGCAGACCCCCAAGACTCCTGTGCATGCCAGGCAATAGTCTAATACAGCCCAGCCATGGAGGAGGCCTCGGGATTCGCTCCGCCAGCACCGCCATCCCAGCCACAGCAAAATGGCACCGGCCAGCTCCATCCACTGAAGCTCAGCCATCCATCCATCTCCATGCAAGCCCAACAACATTGTGGGAAGGGTGAGTCACAACATGCCCCTGCCTGCAGCCCTGAAGACCCCCTCCTATTCTCCCCTCCAGAGGACACTGACCCAGCTCCCCCTCATGCTGCTATCACAACCATAGGCCCTGCAGACCCCTATCTCTCACAAATTAAGGAGGCTATACAGCACAGCCATGCTTCCCTCAACACTCAGATGGACTCAATTAAAACTGACTTATCCCTTTTAAAGCATGATGTACAGAATCTGAGGCAGTACAAAATGTTGAACAACGTATAGGGGACTTAGAAGGTGAAACACGTCCATTACAGGGCTCTGTCAGGGAGCTGTGCCAGGCCCAAGAATACATATCTGATAAGCTCACAGACATGGAGGACCGCCTAAGACGCAATAACCTACACTTCCTAGGCTTCCCAGAAGGGTCAGAGGGCAAGGCTCCAGAAATGTTCATGGAACAATGGCTGACATCCACATTTGGCGCCAATACATTTTCACCTATGTTTGCCATTGAGAGAGCACATAGGGTCCCATTGTGCCCCCTACACCCTGGAGCACCGCCACGTGCTGTGCTTATTAAATCGCTGCACTTAAGAGACAGGAAGGCTATCATCAGGGCAGCCAGAGAAAAAGTACACCTGCTCTTTAATGGCAATGGCATCACCATCTTTCCTTATTTTTCAGTAGCCACTCAAAGCAACGTGCCACTTTCTTTCGTTTCAAAGGTTTTTATTGGTAACAGGTACAAAGGGTACAAAGATATCAGCCGTATAGCACCAGTGGAGAATAAAGAGCGAGAGTCTGGTGCGTAACAAATAAGGCCAGACAAAGTACGTCATAAGTGCATGTTAACATATAGTGCGGATTGTTAATAGTGAACATATAATGGGTCCCAGAACCGTCACGGGCTCCAAAGGAGGCCTGCTACGTGACAGAGCGGGGACCACTGCGGATTCAGCACTCGGAGTGCAGCTTATTGTAAACTGCAGAAAACAGTACAAGAACAAAATCAGGGCTGCCAATAACATATGTTACCTCAATAGGTATCAAAGAGATATGGAGGATATACACAAACAGAGAACAGTAAAGAAGGAGAATAGGGGAACCGAGGGGGTAGGAAGAACGGGAAAAGAGGAGGTGTAGGAGGACTAGATGAAAGAGAAGAGGATAGAAGACAGAGGCGTTAGGAAGAATAAGAGGGGGGAAGGGGGGGAGGTCGGCCGACTCACAGCGAATAAACGGAGAACATACACTAACAACTGGATATGGGGATATGTGTGTTTAAGGGTCCAGCAATTGTCTGTCAAAGTTCGGTGGCAGGTAGTGGTCAATCCAAGGTTGCCAAATTTTAGTGTGTCGAGGGATCTTGTCCAAAACAGTGGCTTCAATTCTGCTATGGATCATAGCTTGTGTGACCCGATTTTTCACTTCGGTTATATGGAGGACTGGGTTTTTCCATGCTTTGGCAATTGTTTGCTTGGCTGCTGTAGTAAGCTGTAGGGATAAGCGTATTTGCGCCGTAGTGTGGGAATCCGAATAGAAGTTCAAAAGAGCCAATGCGGGGTCTGGGGTTATTGGTTCCCGGAACATAGCGGATAGCATTTGGAATATTGTTGCCCAGAAGCATTGCACCACAGGGCAGGTCCACCAGATGTGCATATGGGTACCTCTTCCGCCGCAGTTGCGGAAACAATTTGGCGAGTAGGACGGTACAAATTTAGCAATTCTGTCTGGCACTAGGTACCATCTCATAAGTACTTTGTAACTCGCCTCAAGGGCAACAATATTGTGTGATGAGATTTTCGTGTTGTGCCAAACACTGGACCAGTCCTCCTCATCTATGGTTAGTGATAGGTCTTTGGCCCACTGTTGTGTGAAAGTTGGAAGTGTCGTGGACTGGGAGGTAAGGTGTTCGTATAGTTGAGATATAATGCCCGGTGCATGAGGGTCGGAGTCACAGATTTTCTCAAATATGGAAAGAGCATTTAGATTTAGAGCCGGGTTAATGACCCCCCGCACGAAGTGAGAGATTTGGAGGTAACGAAAATATTCCGTATTGGGAAGTTTTGCTTGGGTTTGAATGGACAGGAATGTTTTGACAGCGCCACCAGACACTAGGTCACAGATTCGGGTTAAACCTGCCTGGGCCCCAGCCCGGAAAGAGGCAGGTTCAGCATATGCAGGGTAGAAATGTTTATGGCCTATGAATGAAAGGAGCGGGGAGTGCAGGGACCGTAAGCTAAACCGTTTACACAGGCTATCCCAGAGCTTCAAAGTGTGTTGGGTTATAGGGTTAATAATGGGGTCCCGTGCTGTTTGGGGGAGACATAACAGATTTGCCAAGGGTACCGGGTGTATGTCTATCGCTTCCAGGCTCACCCACAGAGGAATCTCAAACTTAGCATGGTACAGAGTCATTTGGGCCAGTTGGGCTGCGTGATAGTATTGGGAAAAGTTAGGAACTCCTAGTCCCCCCCTTTTATGATGGCGAAGTAACACAGATCTTGTCACCCTGGGCCTAATGGGTCCCCAGACAAAGCTGAAGACCCGGCTCTGGATGACACGATGAAAGTAGGAGGGTACTGGTACAGGAAGAACCCTATAAAGGTACAGAAGTTTAGGAAGAAGGGACATTTTAGTGGCAGCAATGCGACCCATCCATGAGATATGAAGGGAACTCCAGTCATGGAGCAGGGAAGATAGGTGTTTCAGCATCGGGGATATAATTTATACGAAAGAGATTCACTGGGTCGCTAGACAGTTTAATGCCTAGATATGGAATAGAGGTGTCAGACCACTGAAAAGAGAAGTTCCTCTGAAGAAGAGTAACAGTATCCCCCGGCAGAGACACATTCAGAGCTTTTGATTTAGCCTGGTTAACTTCTAGACCGGAGATCTGAGCAAATCGGTCCAGGAGGTGGAGTAGGTTGGGGATAGAAGTATGGGGTGAAGTGACAAATAATAAAGCGTCATCTGCAAACAAACATAATTTGTGTACAGTTGACGCTATCTCCAAGCCCTTAATATCGGGGTTTACCCATATCATTGCTGCCAGTGGCTCTATTGCCAAGGCAAAGAGCAATGGAGATAGGGGGCAACCCTGTCGGGTCCCTCTCCGTATCGGAAAACTTTGGGAGCTAAAGCCAGAGTATTTAACTGAGGCATGGGGGTCATTATATAGTGACGTAATCCATTGGAGGAAGTGTGGTCCAAAACCCCAGCGCTGCAGGACAAATTGCAAGTAGGGCCAGGATACGGTATCGAACGCCTTTTTAATGTGCAAAGACAAAAGGTGCATAGGAATGGAGCGCGATCTCGCTAGGTGCTGTAACAATATGACACGACGAATATTATCGCTGGCTTGCCTATGAGGGATAAACCCCACTTGGTCCTTATGGATTAATTTGCCGATGAGTGGATTAAGACGCAGCGCTAGAATTTTGGACAAAATTTTTATGTCTACATTAAGCAGAGATATGGGGCGAAAATTAGACCATAGGGTGTTATCAGTGCTAGGTTTGGGTATCATGGCTATGGACGCTGCGAGAGTGTCTCTGCCGAAGGTCTGCCGCCTCAATAGAGCGTTAAACGAGTTTGCTAAGAGAGGGGCCAATATATCAGAAAACTTCTTGTAATAATTAGCAGGCAAACCGCCAGGACCCGGGCGTTTTCGGGGTTTAAGGGACTTTATGGCTGTGAGCACCTGCTGGACCGTGATTAGGCTGTCTATTGATTTCCTAGCAGACTGTGGGAGCTCAGGGATGGGCAAGTCTTGAAATAAGGCGTTTGCCTGTTGGGGGGAAATTTGGGTTTTAGCTGCATAAAGGTCGGCCAATTTCTTTCGGAATTCGGAGAGTATCTTGATGGGGTCACTAGTGTAGGAGTTCTTAGTTATTTTAAGGCGTATAGGTTTGCGGATCCTATCAGGCTGTCGGAGACGTAGGGCCATAAAGGTATCAGGTTTATTGGCTTTAGTGTAAATTGTATGATTATTTCTTCGTAGGGCCTTATCTGCTGACTCAGCCAGGAGAAGGTCCAGTTCAAGCTTAGTTTTTTCAAGAATTAGTCTATGGGGTTCTGTAGGTGAGGCTTGAAATTGGAGGAAGTGCGAATGATAGTCCGATTCTAGCTGTTGTTGCCTGAGTACTCTATCCCTCTTAAGGTGGGTGGCAACTGATATACAACTGCCCCAAATTACGGGCTTGTGAGCCTCCCAGAGGAGAACCGGGGAGATCTCGGGGGTATTATTATGTTGCAGATAATCTGTGAGGGAAAAACGGATGTCAAAACAAAAGGATTGGCTAGTGAGATGTGCCTCATTCATAGACCAGGTTCTATCTTTAGTCTGAGGGATCAACGAGGAGATGGTGGTGAGCACCGCACAGTGGTCCGACCAGGGAATTGGGCAAATTATGGATTGGAGCACAGTCGGGAAGGTAGCTACCGATGTAAAAATGTGGTCTATCCTAGAGAAGGACTTGTGTGGGTATGAATAGAAGGTGTAATTACGTTTGAGGGGATTACATTCTCTCCAGGTGTCAAGGAGGGAAGCTTTCTGTAGTTGTTGACATAATTGGACAGACGCTTGGCGATGGTGAGCGGAGCCAGGTCTGAGAAGATTTGGTAGGTATGACCCTGGAAGGTCAGGGATGTCCGCTGTCACTGCTCCTGTTTGCACTGGCAATAGAGCTCCTTGCGTCAATGATAAGGCCCAGTAGGGAGGTTGAGGGACTGGTGATTGGGGGTCTAGAGGAAAAAGTGTCCTTATATGCGGATGATATGTTAATATATCTGGAGGACCCCCAGTCATCACTCCCAGCTCTGCTGGAGATTATCCATCGGTGTGGCCACTTTTTAGAGTTCCTGGTCAATTGGGACGAATCCCTCTTGTTTCAGATTGACCAGGAGACATCAATAACATTACCCCCAGCATGCCCACTACAAATAGTGTACACGTTTCGATATCTCGGGGTCTTGATAAAACACCCCATCTCCTCTTATGGCAAGATCAATTTAGACCCCCTTATCAGTAGATTAAAATACACTTTGAAAACATGGAACAACCTCCCTCTTACGCTGTTAGGAATAATAAATATTTTCAAAATGAACTATCTCCTGCGATTCCTGTATGTCCTGAGCAATTCACCAATATATATAACCAAAGCAAAATTTAAAGAGATATGTGTGGTGAAGATTGCTAAGCACACTTTACAGCTACCTACTCTGGAGGGGGGCACTCCCATGTCTCCAAACGTACTACATTGTTTTCCAACTGGCGCACACCCATCGGTGGTTTCATCCTGAGGCTAACAATGCAGCTGCTGCCTTGGAAGCAGCCATCCTCACCTCATATGAATCTCTCCAGAACCTTACACACCGCATGTTCCTTTATTAGGAGAGAAGGGGTAAATGCTCTAGCCATGCCCTTGCGGATCTTTAGGATTTCTAAACTATTCGGTTCGCAGCAGAACATGCGAACAGGCAAAAAATGTGTTCTAACACAAACGTGAAAAATCAAAAGTGCTCATTTTAAAGGCTAATATGCAATTTATGGTCATAAAAAGTGTTTGGGGACCTGGGTTCTGCCCCAGGGGACATGTATCAATGCAAAAAAAAAGTTTTAAAAACTGAAGTTTTTTCGGGAGCAGTGATTTTAATAATGCTTAAAGTGAAACAATAAAAGTGAATTATTTCTTTAAATTTCATAATTGGAGGGGGGGAGGGGGGGTGTCTATAGTATGCCTGTAAAGTGGCACATTTTTCCTGTGTTTAGAACAGTCCCTGCACAAAATGACATTTCTAAAGGAAAACAAGTAATTTAAAACTACTCGTAGCTACAATGAATTGTCGGGTCTCTGCAATACAGCTAAAAGTCATTGAGAGAAACGGCATGGGTTTCCTCCCCCAGTCCATTATTAGGCCCTTTGGGTCTGGTATGAATATAAAGGGGAACCCTGAACTAAAATTTAAAAAGAAAATTACGTGGGGGTCCCCCCAAATTCCATGCCTGGCCCTTCAGGTCTGGTATGGATTTTAAGTGGAACCCTGTGTCAAAATGTTTTAAAAAATGGCGTGGGGGTCCCCCACATAATCCATACCAGACCCTTATCTGAGCACGCAGGAACAGGAATAGAGGGTGGGATGAGAGAGCCCCCCTCCTTAACCATACCAGGTCACATGCCCTCAACATGGGAAGGGTGCTTTGGGGGTCTGTGACCCCTCAAAGCACCTTGTCCCCATGTTGATGAGGACAAGGGCCACATCCCCACAACCCTTGCCTGGTGGTTGTGGGGGTCTGCAGACAGGGGGCTTATCAGAATCTGAAAGCCCCCTTTAACAAGAGGACCCCCAGATCCCAGTCCCCAATTTGAAATGGTAACGGGTACATTGTACCCATACCATTTCACAAAAAGAGTGTCAAAATGTAAAAAAAAAAAAAAACACAAGACACAGCTTGGGACAAGTCCTTTATTAACCACTTCCCACCCGGCCAATGCACATATACGGCTGGGTGGGAGCCGTCTACTTCTGATAGGACGTTCAGGAACGTCCTTCAGAAGGAGCGGGATCGTGCGCGTGCGTGCCCGCGCAGCGGCGCAATCCCGATGTGCTCGTGTCACCCGGACACGCCACATCTCAGATCGGCAGGAGGGCTCTGTGATTGGCCCTCCTGATCACATGACGGCCGTGTCCAATCACGGCCGTCATGTGATGTAAACAAACAGCCGGTTGCTAGGCAATCAGCTCCTCCTCTCCTCACACAGAAGTCATCGCTGAGGAGAGGAGAGCAGATCACTGCAGCCGGCTGATGATCAGTGAGTATGAGCTGTTTTTTTACAGCTTTTTACTCACTGATAATCAGTCTAGTGTAAACACACAACACACCACACAGTATAAACACAATGTCCCCACATATGTCCCCAAAACACACATGTCCCCAAAACATACATGTCCCCAAATAATAAAAACACATGTCCCTAATAATAAAAACATGTCCCCCACATAAGTCCCACTAAAATCACATGTCCCAATGATTATCTGCACACATATGTGCGTGATCACCTGCACACATATGTACATGATCATTTGCGTACATATGTCCCTGATCACACAAACCAATTATTATACAATTAAAGGAATTTTTTTTACCAAAAACATGTAGCAGAATAAATGTTGGCTTAAATTTATGACAAAATTAGATTTTATTGGATTTCTTTTAAAATAGAAAAAAGAAAATATTGTTTTTTTTCCAAATTTCTGTTTTTTTTTTTCGCTTATATCGCTAAAAATAAAAAGCGGAGTCGTGAATAAATAACACCAAAATAAAGCTCTATTTGTGCGAACAAAATGATAAAAATTTCATTTGGGTACAGTGTAGCATGACCGCGCAATTGTCACTGAAAGCGCTAGAGCGATAAAAGCTGAAAATTGGGCTGGGAAGGAAGGGGGCGAAAGTGCCCTGTATTGAAGTGGTTAAAAAATAAAATAATAGAAATATCCCGCAAAGTCCATTCATCATCTTCTCTCGCTCCACTGACGTCATGTTGATGGAGACAAGGGCCTCATCCCCACAACCCTTGCCCGGTGGTTGTGGGGGTCTGCAGACAGGGGGCTTATCAGAATCTGGAAGCCCCCTTTAACAAGAGGACCCCCAGATCCCAGACCCCAATTTGAAATGGTAACGGGTACATTGTACCCATACCATTTCACAAAAAGAGTGTCAAAATGTAAAAAAAAAAAAAAAAAACACAAGACACAGCTTGGGACAAGTCCTTTATTAAAAAATAAAAAAATAGAAATATCCTGCAAAGTCCATTCATCATCTTCTCTCGCTCCACTGACGCCATGTTGATGGAGACAAGGGCCTCATCCCCACAACCCTTGCCCGGTGGTTGTGGGGGTCTGCAGACAGGGGGCTTATCAGAATCTGGAAGCCCCCTTTAACAAGAGGACCCCCAGATCCCAGTCCCCAATTTGAAATGGTAACGGGTACATTGTACCCATACCATTTCACAAAAAGAGTGTCAAAATGTAAAAAAAAAAAAACACAAGACACAGCTTGGGACAAGTCCTTTATTAACCACTTAAGGACCACCGTATTGCCATTCTACGTCATCAGAATGGCACAGGCAGGCACAAGAACGTAGATGTACGTGCCTGCCTTCCAGCGGGTGGGGGGGGCGATCGGAACCCCTGCCGCTGGATACGGCGGTCCGTTTCCCTCCGGGAGCGATCCGTGATGAGGGGATGGCCGTTGGTTTTCGGCCACCCCCTCTCGATCGCTCCTGACCAATGACGAACTTCCTCCCACTGTGTATTGTTTACACAGGAAGGAGGAAGTGATGTCATTCTCCTCGGGGCGGTGTTTTTGACCGGACTACGAGGAGAAGACACAAAGTAAGTGCACCAAAACACTACACTGACACATAGGTACACATAGGTACACAAACCCCCCCGATCCCCCCCCCCCGATCACCCCCCGATCCCCCCCCCCAGTCACAGTGTCACTGATTGCATTGATCATTTCTTTACTGATCAATGCATTCAGTGTCAGTTGTAAAAATAAAAACTGTCAGGGCAGTTAGTGCTAGGTCCAGGGTAGCCCCCTATCACCCCCAATAAAGATTTAACCCCCTGATTGCCCCTAGAGTTAACCCTTTCACCCCCTTTTGCCAGTGTCACTAAGCGATAATTTTTCTGATCGCTGCATCAGTGTCGCTAGTGTCGCTAGGTAGCTAGTTATTTTTTTAGGTTCACCGCCAGGTTTTTATATCGCTAGGTACCCCGATATACTACCCAATAATGGTTTTAACATCCTGATTGCCCCTAGTTAACCCTTTCACCCCCTTTTGCCAATGTCACTAAGCGATCATTTTTCTGATCGCTGCATCAGTGTCGCTACTGTCGTTAGGTAGCTAGTTATTTTTTTAGGTTCACCGCCAGGTTTTTATAGCGCTAGGTACCCCGATATACTACCCAATAATGGTTTTAACATCCTGATTGCCCCTAGTTAACCCTTTCACCCCCTTTTGCCACTGTCACTAAGCGATCATTTTTCTGATCGCTGCATTAGTGTCGCTACTGTCGCTAGGTAGCTAGTTATTTTTTTAGGTTCACCGCCAGGTTTTTATATCGCTAGGTACCCCGATATACTACCCAATAATGGTTTTAACATCCTGATTGCCCCTAGTTAACCCTTTCACCCCCTTTTGCCAGTGTCACTAAGCGATCATTTTTCTGATCGCTGCATCAGTGTCGCTACTGTCGCTAGGTAGCTAGTTATTTTTTTAGGTTCACCGCCAGGTTTTTATAGCGCTAGGTACCCCAATATACTACCCAATAATGGTTTTAACATCCTGATTGCCCCTAGTTAACCCTTTCACCCCCTTTTGCCAGTGTCACTAAGCGATCATTTTTCTGATCGCTGCATCAGTGTCGCTACTGTCGCTAGGTAGCTAGTTATTTTTTTAGGTTCACCGCCAGGTTTTTATAGCGCTAGGTACCCCGATATACTACCCAATAATGGTTTTAACATCCTGATTGCCCCTAGTTAACCCTTTCACCCCCTTTTGCCAGTGTCACTAAGCGATAATTTTTCTGATCGCTGCATCAGTGTCGCTACTGTCGCTAGGTAGCTAGTTATTTTTTTAGGTTCACCGCCAGGTTTTTATATCGCTAGGTACCCCGATATACTACCCAATAATGGTTTTAACATCCTGATTGCCCCTAGTTAACCCTTTCACCCCCTTTTGCCAGTGTCACTAAGCGATAATTTTTCTGATCGCTGCATCAGTGTCGCTACTGTCGCTAGGTAGCTAGTTATTTTTTTAGGTTCACCGCCAGGTTTTTATAGCGCTAGGTACCCCGATATACTACCCAATAATGGTTTTAACCCCCTGATTGCCCCTAGTTAACCCTTTCACCAGCGATCACAGTATAAGTGTCACTGGTGACGCTGGTTAGCCAGTTAGTTATTTAGGTTCCCCGTCAGGTTTTTACATAGCGCCAGGGACCCCCATATACTACCTAATAAAAATTTGAACCCCCTGATTGCCCCTAGTTAACCCTTTCACCACTGATCACCGTATAAGTGTTACGGGTGACTCTGGTTAGTTTGCTTTTTATAGCATCAGGGCACCCACCATTTATTACCCAATAAAGGTTTAACCCCCTGATCATCCGGCGGGTGATATCAATTAGGTTTTAGGGTCAGGGTCTGCGTCGCCCCAGGCAGCGCTAGGTTAGTGCCAGTACCGCTAACACCCACGCGCAAAGCATACACCTCCCGTAGTGGTATAGAATCTGAACAGATGAATATCTGATCTGATCAGATCTATACTAGCATCCCCAGCAGTTTAGGGTTCCAAAAAAACGCATTGTTAGCGGGATCAGCCCAGATACCTGCTAGCACCTGCGTTTTGCCCCTCTGCCCAGCCCACCCAAGTGCAGTATCGATCGATCACTATCACTTACAAAACACTAAACACATAACTGCAGCGATCGCAGAGTCAGGCCTGATCCCTGCGATCGCTAACAGTTTTTTTGGTAGCATTTTATATTTAAATCCGGAAGGCAGTGCTTGGTTTTCTGGGGGTCCGTACGTGGCTAGGCTCCCAAAAAGTCCCCCACATGTGGTATCCCCGTACTCGGGAGAAGCAGCAGAATTTATTTTGGGGTGTAATTTGACTTATGCCCATAGCATGTGTGAGCAATATATAATTTAGTGACAACTTTGTGCAAAAAAAAAAAAAGTTTGTAATATTCCTGCAACTTTTGGCAAAATATAAAATATTCCATGGACTCAACATGCCTCTCAGTAAATAGCTTGGGGTGTCTACTTTCCAAAATGGGGTAATTTTGGGGGGTTTTGTGCTATTTTGGCATTTTATGGCCTTCAAAACTGTGATAGGTAGTGAGGAGTTAAATCAAAAATTTGCACCCTTAGAAATCCTGAAGGTGGTGATTGGTTTTCGGGGTGCCGTGCGCGACTAGACTCCCAAAAAGTCCCACACATGTGGTATCCCCATACTCGGGAGAAGTAGCGGAATATATTTTGGGGTGCAATTCCACATATAACCATGGCATGTGTGAGCAATATATCATTTAGTGACAACTTTTTGTAAAAAAAAAAAAATTTTTTTATTTTTTGTCATTATTCAATCCCTTGGGACAAAAAAAATAAATATTCAATGGTCTCAACATGGCCCTCAGCAAATAGCTTGGAGTGTCTACTTTCCAAAATGGGGTCATTTGGGGGGGTTTTGTGCCATCTTGGCATTTTATGGCCTTCAAAACTGTGATAGGTAGTGATAGGTAGTGAGGAGTAAAAAAAAAAATGTATGCCCTTAGAAATCCTGAAGGCGGTGCTTGGATTTCGGGGTCCCGTACGCGGCTAGGCTCCCAAAAAGTCCCACACATGTGGTATCCCCGTACTCAGGAGAAGCAGCAGAATGTATTTTGGGGTGTCATTTCACATATGCCCATAGCATGTGTGAGCAATATATCATTTAGTGACAACTTTGTGCAAAAAAAGAAAAAGTTTGTAATATTCCCGCAACTTGTGGCAAAATATAAAATATTCCATGGACTCAACATGCCTCTCAGTAAATAGCTTGGGGTGTCTTCTTTCCAAAATGGGGTCATTTTGGGGGGTTTTGTGCTATTTTGGCATTTTATGGCCTTCGAAACTGTGATAGGTAGTGAGGAGTTAAATCAAAAATTTGCAACCTTAGAAATCCTGAAGGTGGTGATTGGTTTTCGGGGTGCCGTGCGCGACTAGACTCCCAAAAAGTCCCACACATGTGGTATCCCCATACTCGGGAGAAGTAGCGGAATATATTTTGGGGTGCAATTCCACATATAACCATGGCATGTGTGAGCAATATATCATTTAGTGACAACTTTTTGTAAACATTTTTATTTATTTTTTTGTCATTATTCAATCCCTTAGGACAAAAAAAATAAATATTCAATGGGCTCAACATACCCATCAGCAATTTCCTTGGGGTGTCTACTTTCCAAAATGGGGTCATTTGGGGGGGGTTTGTACTGCCCTGCCATTTTAGCACCTCAAGAAATGAGATAGGCAGTCATAAATTAAAAGCTGTGTAAATTCCAGAAAATGTACTCTAGTTTGTAGACGCTATAACTTTTGCGCAAACCAAAAAATATACGCTTATTGACATTTTTTTTACTAAAGACATGTGGCTGAATAAATTTTGCCCTCAATGTATGACTAAAATTTAGTTTATTCGATTTTTCTTATAACAAAAAGAAGAAAATATCTTTTCCTGAAAGGCTCCATGGCAGCATACGTGTGGGTAGCCCCGCCTCCACGATTACCCAATAGGACCCAACTCCCATAAATCTTTGCTCCCGGCTACTATCAGTGTTCCTTTTTTGTCCTCCCCAGTAGGACCAGATGGTTTCTTTCCTGGAAATAAAACTTCACGACGATCGATTGGCTGATTGACTGAGAATTTTTCCTCCGATAGGCCCTGACTGTTAAGCAGGGTATGGAGAGTATTTGCAGAGTAGCGCTGAAGAAAGGATTTCCTACCTGAGTGCGCACGGTCTGTGTCCCATTGCTATGGGTGACCATTATCTGCTGGAGGTATGGCGTGTGTGTTCCAGTCCGTTCGGCCAGGTGATCGTTGGTGGAGTGGTGAGCCTTTTATCTATCCATGGCAGCATTGTATTTGTGTGTATTTCTTTTGTTTGTCTTGCGGTCTCCTCCATGCCGTTTGCGTTCGCTTCCGCGTTCCAGCAAACCTCTCTCCTACTTCCGGGTTATGCAGGCGTTCTGCGCATGTGCGAACCCGGTATGAGACCGAGGCTTGGTTCCCGCGCATGCGCGCGAGCGCCTCGCGTCTGACGTCGGCGATGACGTCACGGGCGCCAAATTTAAAAGGCTTTGGAAGCTGTCAGAACCCTGGGAATGTTTGCAGTGGTTGCAGCGACTTCCCGGGGCTGTCAGCGCGGCGGTTTAAGGTAAGAGCATGTCCCTTAGGCTGGGGAAATGCTTTTAAAAAAAAAAAAAAAAAATGTGTTTTATTTTTTTTCTCTGGTTGCAGTGTTTCTTAAACTGTGGGTTTATTGTGAATATGGACGCCTTACTGCCTCCTAGTGGCCAGCCCGCTCATGTTAGGTAGGTCTTTAGTGTTTATGCTTTTTATATATTGGAGAGAGTGTTTGGCATAGGTAGGATTGACTGTTTATCCTTTTCTCTCTCTGTCTGTTTTACCCTTACAGCCCTTCTGGGTCTGATCCACAACCTATCACTTCTAGACGCAGTGGATCATCAAGATCACACCGCCATAAATCCTCCTCAAGATCTAGCCAGCATAGGTCAAGATCTGAACAGCATAATAAGAATTATTCTCACCCCCCTGCTGCTCACTCCAGCAAGCGTATGGAAAAATCATGCTGGGGGTGCAGGATGCCTGTTCCTTCGGACGTATCCTTATGCGATCATTGCTTCTCCAAAGCTGCAGATGAAAGGGATGGTGCAGACCAGCGTTTGGAGTCAATAGTAAGACGGGTTGTGAAGGAGTCTCTGCAGGAGAGGGATGCTCTACAGCTGTGTGAATCCCCGTCAGAATTATTGGCTCCTCCACCTGGAGAGAACCCATTGCAGGAGACATGGGAATCCTCTCAGCCAAGCCGCCTATCTGCTCCCATCTCAGATAGTGAATCTGACTGTGAGGATCCTGGTTTAGGTTTTGACTATGGACTGGTGCCTTCATTGGTCAAAGCAGTGAGAGAGGCTCTGAAGTGGGAAGACCCTATTACTTCCCCACCAAAGCAGAGAAAGTTCTTTAAACAGCTCAATAAGGAGTGACAATTTTTTCCCTTCCTTTCAGAGTTGGGTGACATTATTACCGAGGAATGGAGCAAGGTGGATAAAAAGGGTTCCATGCAGTCAAAAATCCTGAAATTATATCCCTTTAAAGAAGAGGATGTGAAGCACCTGGAGTCAGCACCACTGGTGGATGCAGCACTCATGCGTTTGGTGAGATATGTAACCCTACCCTTAGAGGATACGGTATCCTTTAAAGATCCTTTGGAAAGGCGGATCGATTCAGACCTTAAGAGGATATATCTGACTTCTGGAATGGCTTGCAAACCAGTGCTTGCAATGGCAGCGGTATCCAAGGCCATAGAATCATGGGCTGACTCTGTAGAGGAATTCCTGAGGGGTATTTCTATTGAATCAGCAAAAGACTCCCCTATTCAAGAAATCAGGATGGCGTCTGCCTTTTTGGGGGAGGCATCTATTGATGTTATCCGCCTGATATCTCGGGATATGTTAGCAGCAGTCTCAGCTCGCCGTGCGTTATGGCTCCGTCCATGGCTGGCGGATCCAGCATCCAAACAGGCCTGGTGCCGTATTCCCTTTGAGGGGTCATCTTTGTTTGGTAACAAGCTGGATACTGCCATATCCCGGGCTACAGGTGGGAAATCTGGGTTTCTTCCCCAGGACAGACGTCTTCAAAATCAAAGGCGTCCATTTCCTAGAAGACAAGGCCCTGATCGTGCCAGGGAGGCGCGGAGCTATAGACCTGGTCGAGAATTCTCAAGGTCATGGAGATCCAGGCAATCTTCTTTCAAAAATACCTCAAAAGGGGGTTCGTCCGGCAAGCAGGATTCCGCGAAATCCTTTTGAAATTGGGCCCGCTCAAACTTGTCAGGTGGGGGCTCGTCTTCTCCACTTCAGGCATGTTTGGGCGGCCTCAATTCGGGATTTTTGGACTGTAAAAACAATTTCCTCAGGTCACAAGTGGGGTTTTATCAGCACCCCAAAGCTAAGATTTATTCCCACAAATCTTCCAGAATCAAAAGAGAAGAAACAAGTCCTATTGACCTACGTGAACTCTTTACTGGATCAAGGCGCAGCCGTTCCCGTTCCAGAAGAAGAACGTGGAGAGGGCATGTATTCCCCTTTGTTTCTGGTTCAAAAGAAAAACGGCACATGGAGGCCGGTAATAGATTTGACCCATCTCAATTCCTTCATTCGCAAAGAGAAGTTCAAGATGGAATCTCTGCTTACCATCCAGCAGTCCGTGTATCTGGGGGACTGGATGATATCAGTCGATTTGAAGGACGCTTACTTCCATGTTCCCGTGGCAAAGGAGTTTCAACAATACCTCCGCTTTGCAGTAGGCATTCAACATCTTCAATTTACATGTCTTCCCTTTGGGTTAACAACGTCCCCACGGGTCTTCTCCAAAGTTCTTTTGGCAGTTGTGGCCTTTCTCAGAGTCAAAGGTGTTTGTCTCCATCACTATCTCGACGACCTTCTTCTGCTATCCCAGAACAAAGATCAGCTCTTGGAGCACAAAGACCTAGTCATCTCCACTCTACAGGAGCTTCTGAACTTAGAAAAGAGTCACCTAGATCCAACTCAGTCTCTTGTTTTCCTAGGGGCGCAGTTCAACACAGCAGAAGGTACTATCGCCCTTCCAGAAGAGAAGGTTGGAGTCATACGAGACAGGATTCATGCAGCCCTTGCAGCATCCCATCTCTCGGCTCTCCAATGTCTGAGGGTGATTGGCACAATGTCAGCCACCATTCCCATGGTAAAGTGGGCCCAGTGGCACACTCGTCCCTTTCAGAAGGGGTTTCTACAACAGTGGGACTTATCCAGCCAGACACAGCGCATATTCCTCACTCCAGCCATGAGGACGTCTCTTCTTTGGTGGCTACAGGGGAAGAACCTGCGCAACCACCATTCAATCATTCCCATCTCATGGGTCACGGTAACTTCAGATGCCAGCAACCGAGGATGGGGCGCTCACTGCCTTTCGGAGGTCGCTCAGGGCAGGTGGACGTTTCCATCACAGAGAGTCGTCTCCAATGTTCTGGAGCTAAGAGCGGCCTTCCAGGCGCTTCGGTCATTCCATCATCTGACAGCGAATGCCTCGGTCATGCTAAGGTTGGACAACACAACCGCGGTGGCTTACGTAAAGAAGCAAGGGGGAACTCGCAGCTGGTCCCTGTTACAGGAGACGGAGCCAATAATGAATTGGGCTCAGAAGAATTTGTCCAACCTTTCTGCAGTCTACATCCCAGGGGTGCAGAATGTTCAGGCGGACTTCCTATCGCGTGTCGAGTTGGACAACAACGAGTGGTCTCTACACCGGGAAGTATTCGATTGGCTCCTGACCTTAGGATTGTCCCTGGAAGTCGACTTGTTCGCTTCCCCGTGCAATCGGAAGCTTCCGAAATATTACTCAAGGTTCAGGGATCCCCAGGCATATGGGATAGATGCCCTCACAGAACATTGGAAGTTTCAGACAGCTTACGCCTTCCCTCCAGTTCCGGTGATCCTTCAATTCCTTCGGAGACTCAGGTCAGAGAAGGCGGAGATTCTCGCAGTGATTCCTTTCTGGCCCAACAGACCTTGGTTCCCTCTACTGCTGCTCCTCAGTTTTCAAGAGCCAGTTCCCCTGCCTCTCAGGTCGGATTTGCTATCTCAAGGCACAAGGTTACATCCATGCCCATCATGTCTGAACCTCAAGGTATGGTTTTTGAGAGGGAAAGGCTAGAAGCTCTTGGTTGTCCGGAAGAGGTCATCCCAACCCTTCTCAATTCCAGACGCGGGAGTACTAATAGGGTATATGAGCGTATATGGTCCAAGTTTTCAGCCCATATGTCCACCAGAGAAAATTCTTGCAGTTCTCCAACAATACAAGACATACTAAGCTTTCTTCAAACAGGCCTTGATTTACCTCTAGCTATCAGTTCATTGAGAGTCCAAGTATCGGCTATTTCAGCCTTTACGGGTATTTCCTGGGCAAACCATGCACTGGTACAACAATTCTTCAAGGGAGCTACCAGGCTCAGACCCCAAAGAAAACCAAGGTTTCCTAAATGGGACCTCCCTTTAGTGCTGGATTTTCTCTCAAACCTTGGAAAGGATTCTACGGAGCCTCTGTCCATAAGGGATCTCACTCTCAAGACCATCTTCTTGGTAGCTATAACCTCAGCCAAGAGAGTTTCTGAGATTAGGAATCTAGGTTCGGAAGAACCCTTTCTGACTTTCTTTCCAGATAGGGCAGTATTGATTCCCATGTTGGGATCGCATCCCAAAGTAACCTCGGTCTTCCATGAGAATCAGGAAGTTGTGCTTCCCACTTTCAAAAACTCAGAGAGTCAGGATGTTCATCCTCTGGACGTAGGGCACGCGCTTAAACAATATTTGGAAGTCACAGCTCCCTTTAGACAAACGAAATTTCTTTTTGTTCTCCCTCATGGCAAGAATAAAGGATTGCGTGCTTCGGCTAGATCTATCTCTACCTGGATCGTTCAGATCATTCAGAGGGCGTACAGAGCAAAGGGCTTGGCTCCTCCTGAGGCATTAACGGCTCATTCAACACGGAGTATTTCAACATCGTGGGCAGCTTCTCGCCATGTGGCGCCTGAAGTTATTCGCAGAGCGGCCTCTTGGTCTTTTATTAATACCTTTGTTTCTCATTACTGTGTAGAGCCAGCGGCTCTGTCTTCTGTTAATTTTGGTTTGCAAGTTTTGTCGGTTGACAATGCTAAATAAACTTTTGTTCTTTGCTCGACATTTTGCCCACCCGGGTGTGTTTGGCGAGTTATTTCCCACACGTATGCTGCCATGGAGCCTTTCAGGAAAACGGAAAATTTATATCAAATACTTACCGTAATTTTCCTTTCCTGATAGGCTCCATGGCAGCAGGAGTTCCCTCCCAAATGTCTGGAGTTGGCTAGTTACGGAACACTGATAGTAGCCGGGAGCAAAGATTTATGGGAGTTGGGTCCTATTGGGTAATCGTGGAGGCGGGGCTACCCACACGTATGCTGCCATGGAGCCTATCAGGAAAGGAAAATTACGGTAAGTATTTGATATAAATTTTCCGTTTTTTTTTCAAAATTTTCGCTCTTTTTCCATTTATATCGCAAAAAAAAATCGCAGAGGCAATCAAATACCATCAAAATAAAGCTCTATTTGTGGGAAGAAAAGGACGCAAATTTCGTTTGGGTGCAATATTGCATGACCGCGCAATTACCAGTTAAAGCAGCACAGTGCGAAATTGGAAAAAGACCTCTGGTCCTTAAGGTGTTTATTGGTCCAGAGCTGAAGTAGTTAAAAAATAAAAAAATAGAAATATCCCGCAAAGTCCATTCATCATCTTCTCTCGCTCCACTGACGGACCGAAAAATAAATAAAAAAGATCTGCCTCCATGGTAGGCATCTGCCGTATGACTCTTCAGCACTGATGACAGTTCTTTTATAACTGAGGACGGATCCGGGTGACCCGCCACCTCTGATGCATGGGGACTTCACCATAGGCTTCCCTGTGGTGTCAGAGGGGCGGCGCGACCACCCGAGTACGCAAACGGATGAAGGGTCTGAAGGATCTGGTGTGGATTTTGAGGAGGACCCCTACACCATTTTTAAAAAAAATTGGCGCAGGGTTCCCCTTGAAATCCACACTAGACCTGAAGGGCCTGGTATGGAATTAGGGGGGACCCCACACAATTTTAAAAAAAAATTGGGTTCAGGGTTCCCCTTAATATTTATACCAGACTCAAAGGGCCTGGTAATGGACTGGGGGGATCCCATGCCATTTTTTTCAATGACTTCTTTTATCTGTCCTGACAATTCATTATAACCGCGAGTAGTTTTAAATTACTTTTTTTCTTTAAAAATGTCATTTTGTGTGGGAACTGTTCTAAACATGGGAAAAAATGCACCACTTTACAGGCATACTATAGACACTCCCCTGGTATGAAATTTAAAGGAATATTTCACTTTTATTGTTTCACTTTAAGCATTATTAAAACCACTGCTCCCGAAAAAAAAAGGTTTTTAAAACTTTTTTTGCATTGATACATGTCCCCTGTGGCAGGACACAGAAGTTACATTCAACAAAATTTTGCTTCACATAAGTGTAGTTTAGAGAATGCTTTAACAGCCTTTTGAAGTGTAATGCCCCGTACACACGAGCGGACTTAAGTCCGAAGGAGTTTCCGCCGGAGTTCCGCCGGAGTTCCGACAGAGTTCCGACAGAGTTCCGTGGAAACGGACTTGCCTACACACGATCCCACTAAAGTCCGCCCGTCTGGTACGCGGTGACGTACACCAGGTCCGACGAGACTATAAAACGGAAGTTCAATACCAAGTGCGCCACCCTTTGGGCTCCTTCTGCTAATTTTGTGTTTATCTCGTGTTAGTAGAAGTTTGGTGAGAGACGATTCGCGTTTTTCAGACTCGTATTTTTCAGAACGTTTTTCACTGCTTTTCAGTTTGTGCTTGTGAGGTTTGTATCTGTTTTTTAGTGCGTGTAGTCAGTTCGTCTCTGTATTTTGCAGTGCGATCTAACTGCGCTCGCTGACTTTCAGCTCGCTCTTCACAGGCCTTGCTGTTCTTCAGTGACGTCTGTTAAGTTCGTTCTGATAATCCGACCGTTTTGAAGCCATGTTGCGTGTACGTACTCGTCGTCGAGTTCATGCTTTGCTTGCGCTTGGTGTTGTAGTTCATTCTGCAACCCAAGAACAGTCCGTGGACGGGGTGTTGAGGAGTTCATGGACGAAGAATTGGTTGCTCCAGCGTGACCAGTTCTCGCACATGCCTTTGCTTCGTGAGATCCAGGAGAATAATCCTGATGATTTCAGGAATTATCTCCGGATGACGGACCCCGTTTTTCACCGTCTGCTGGCTTTGCTGACCCCTTATATCAGCAGGCAGGATACCTGCATGCGGCAAGCCATCACTCCGGAGCAGAGGCTCGTCGCCACGTTGCGCTACTTGGCGACAGGGAGAAGCCTTCAGGACCTCAAGTTCTCGACAGGCATCTCCCCCCAGGCTCTGGGGATCATTATCCCAGAGACCTGTTCTGCCATCATACAGGTCCTGCAGGAGGACTATATTAAGGTAAGATTTATCATTTAACATCACATTTTATTGTCTTCAATGTTTGCTAATGCCTTGTATTTCTTTCCTCAATCTCTAATTACCATGATTGCAATATGCTGTGAATGTCCCCTTTGTCCTCATGCATGCTGCAATCTTTTAATGCTCCTTTTTTGTCTTTCCTGCATATTTGCCTTCATTAAACCTCACCAACATGCTATGGTAGGCCCATATCCACCTAGTCTAGTCACTTAAAATGTCTTTTGTCAGCTCCATTCTATTGCTTTATCCTAAAACAAAACATTTAAAGATTATTCCAAATGGTCTGTGTGTCCTTTAACTGGATCCCCCCCCCCCCCACACTTAATATAATTCCAACGAGTCTGTGTGTCCTTAAATTAATGTTGAGTTATATATTGTATTTTTAACCCACTTCAACCCTGGAATGATTTTCCCCCCTTCCTGACCTTCATTACTTTTTTGGGTGATTTGGCAGTGCGTTGTTTGAATTGACAATTGTGCGTCCTTGTAACATGGCTCCTCCTAGTAAATTATCTTCATTTTATTAGCACAAATAGATTTTGTATTTGGTTGTCTTTGATCACCTCTGCTTTTTTATTTTTGGTGATTAACCACCAACAAACCCAAAATGCATTTTTCAAAATATGCATTATTTTTCACTTTTCGCTCTAATAAGAAATATAGGCACAAAAATATATCACCATGATTTTTTTGGACATCAGTTGATGCCGATACGTATTCTTTTTGTAAACAAATGTGTTAAAATGAATCACAATTAAGCGTTTATTGATTGTTTTGTGCAAAAGTTCTATCGTTTCGTAAATATGGTCTATTTTGCTGGCATTTGTAAAATCTTGCCATTTTTGAAAATAGTAATGTCGTTGCTAACCGTTTTTTTTTTTTTTTTCTGGTGACTGCCACATTATGGCGGACACATTGGCCAATTTCCATACATTTTTGTGACCATTGTCATTAATACAGTGATCAATGCTGTAAAAAATTGTATGGATTTACTGTAAAAATGTCACATGCAGTGAAGGTGTTATTAAGCACAAGGGAGCCGAGGAATGGTTTAAAGTGTGTTCTGGGTGAGTGTTTATTAACTGTCTGGGGGATGGGCTAGCAGTGACATGACCCTGATTACTGCTCCCAATGACAGGGAGCAGACGATCGGTGTCCTGTGACTAGGCAGAAGCGGGAAAGAAAGTTTGTGTTGTAATGTACAATGTTTAATGTGCAAAAGTACTTATTTTTGTTTTTTCTGCTTTGCCTCCCCAGTTTCCTTCATCGCCACAGGAATGGCAGACTGTGGCATCCCATTTTGCCACCCGTTGGGACTTTCCTAACTGCGGTGGTGCGATAGATGGGAAGCACGTCCACATTGTGCCACCACCCCATTCGGGGTCATACTATTATAACTACAAGGGGTTTCACAGTATTGTGTTAATGGCGGTGGTGTCGGCACAGTATGAATTTCTGTATGTGGACGTGGGGAAGAATGGCCGGATGTCGGATGGAGGAGTCTTCGCCCAGACGGAGTTCTACCGCCGTATACAGACAGGTGGACTGGGATTGCCACCTGATTCTGAGAATGTGGACGAACTCCCCTTTGTGTTCATCGCTGATGAGGCTTTTGCTCTGGACAACCACATCATGAGGCCATTCCCCCAAAGAGCCCTCACCCCGGAGAGGAGGGTTTTCAACTACCGGCTGGCCAGAGCGAGAAGAGTTGTGGAAAATGCGTTTGGAATAATGGCCAGCTGGTTCCGTGTTTTTCTGACTGCTATTAACCTAGCCGAATACAAACTGAACCATGTCGTACTTACGTGCTGCATTTTGCACAATTTTTTACATAAAAACTCCACAAATTATTTATCGGCAATAATGCCTGAGGCTGGACTTGGTCCAGAATCGCTGACAGGCCTGGATACTGGCCGTACTGGCTTGGCCCCCCAAAGTGCCCGTGAAGTTCGGCAAAGATATGTCACTTATTTTAACGGTAGGGGGGCCATTGCAATGCCACAGATTATTTAATTTTTAAAAAGAGTAAAATAATAAAAGAACCTCAAATCTGAAATGTGTTTTCTTGCTTGCTTTTGGTTTGTGCTGTCTCCTATGTTATCCTAGTGCACTTGTAGTGCCAAGTGTATTTTCATTAATTCAATATGGCCCATTGTCACTGGATACACAAAATCACTTTTCCCAAACTGGTATTGAGCATTGAAAGAATACGCCACACATTCTTGATTCTTCAAAATTTTAATTTGGCCACATTCATGTGCCATTGAATATTTATTGATATAATTTTATTTTGGTTAATTTAACTTTCTTTGCCAAACATTTTTTAGTTTCCTTTTTTTTATAATTTGTAAAAACATTTTTTTTTTTTGGTGTTTTTTCTTTTTCTTAAAAAAATATGAAAAATGTAACAACAATCAGCCACAATCTTAAAAATTTTGGAAGTAACAATCTTTGAACTAAAACAAGGGAAATGAAGAACATGATCGATATTATGGAGAAACGGATTATATTCTCCCCAAAATATCGATCATGTTCTTCATTTCCAGCTGCATATTGTCAATCTGAGTCTTCATGAGATCCAGGCTAGTTCGCATGTCATCTAGTTCCCCATTCCAGCCCATTATCTGGCCAATCAGCCTATGTGCGCTGTCACTGGAAAATGGGGCCCTTTCCACAACCAGAACATCACCTACAATAGATGGTAAAAATTGGGTCAAAAATTATGCAGTCATACATGGATTTCAACAAGCTGGGGTGTCAGACACTCACCTGGTGGGGTGCCCATCTCCCCTACTTCCTCCACCTCTCCTTCCTCAACCTCTCCTTCCTCGACATCCTCGGGGGGGGGGCACTGGTGCTTGGAAATGTGTCGCTTTCCACAACCAGAACATCACCTAAAATAGATGTAAAAACATGTGTTTTGAAATATGCAGGTATACATCGATTACCTGAAGCTGTGGTGTCAGACACTCACCTGGTGGGGTGCCCATCTCCTCTCCTTCCTCCACCTCTCCTTCCTCCACATGCACATCCACGGGGGGGATGGGGCTAACCTCACATTCATGCTGGCAAGGGTGGCGGTCCCTGGGATCCTGCTTTGTGAGTCTTTTCTCCCCTATGAGAAATTAACAAACAAAAAGGTATACTTTAGCACACAGATATTTAAGGCCAGAACTAGGAAGATGAAACCTTGATTAGAAGTGTTGTACAATTGTCGGTTTATGAAGAGATGCAAAATGTGAAGACATGATAAATCAATTGACTTTGCCAAAAACTACAATAATTCGCTTTTTGTGCCAAGTTTCACACATGCCCAACCCCCCCCCCCCCAAAGTATACCAGGGAACCCCGTGTGGTTTACCCTAATAAATGTTCTCTGGTGTCCCACACTTTTGCTCATGAGTGCAGATGTGTTTTTACCCAGCTGCTGCCAAGTGTCCTCTCCTTCAATTCCACTGAATGTTCTTTTCTAGTCATTGTATTTTGAAACACAGCTAAACCACAATGTCCTAATCTTTTTTTGTGTCCTAAAAATTACACAGCCAAAAAATGCTGTTTAAAGCCTGTATCATAAACGAGGTTTGCCACGAACAATTTACGAGGGTTTGTTAAGAACGATACGATTCTTTTACTGTATCCAACATGAAAGCAGCAATTTTTTACATTGTACAAAGGTAAAGCATATGGATCTGTATGCAATAATCATAAAATAGGAACACACGACAAGTACTTACTTTTTTTCAGAACTTTCTTGATCCTTCTGTATTGATCCGGCTCCCTCAATTTAAGGTCGGACCACCGTTTGCTCAATTGGTCTTTTGACCGTCGTACCCCAAAACGATTGTGCAGGGTCTTAACTACTTTGGCCATGATTCTGGCCTTGCGCAAGTTCGGATGGGTGTATGGTCCATGCTTGCCATCATAATCCTTACTTCGCAAGATTGCCACCATCTCCACCATCTCTTCAAATGCCATATTTGAGGCCTTAAATCTCCTCTTTCCGGATCGGGACGTTTGTGGCTCCGGGGATTCGTGACTACTGGAGTTAATATCAAGCACCTGTTGTGTTTCCGCCATGTTTCTCCTACTGCGCACCGTAGAGAAAAGGGGGCGGGAAATATTCTTGGAAAAGAACGTCATGGGCGGGCAACGCAGGCGTAGTTCTACGCGTACGCACTGGATCTTACGCCAAAATGCACATGTCGTACGTACGTTAAGTGCGCAGAAAGGGCGGGAAAACAAGAACTTGACTAAAAGAACGTCATGGGCGGGCAACGCAGGCGTAATTCTACGCGTACGCACTGTATACAACGACAAAATGCACATGTCGTACGTACGTTAAGTGCGCAGAAAGGGCGGGAAAACAAGAACTTGACTAAAAGAACGCCATGGGCGGGCAACGCAGGCGTAGTTCTATGCGTACGCACTGGATCTTACGCCAAAATGCACATGTCGTACGTACGTTAAGTGCGCAGAAAGGGCGGAAAAACAAGAACTTGACTAAAAGAACGTCATGGGCGGGCAACGCAGGCGTAGTTCTACGCGTACGCACTGTATACAACGACAAAATGCACATGTCGTACGTACGTTAAGTGCGCAGAAAGGGCGGGAAAACAAGAACTTGACTAAAAGAACGTCATGGGCGGGCAACGCAGGCGTAGTTCTACGCGTACGCGCTGTATACAACGGCAAAATGCACATGTCGTACGTACGTTAAGTGCGCAGAAAGGGCGGGAAAACAAGAACTTGACTAAAAGAACGTCATGGGCGGGCAAAGCAGGCGTAGTTCTACGCGTACGCACTGTATACCACGCCAAAATGCACATGTCGTACGTACGTTAAGTGCGCAGAAAGGGCGGGAAAACAAGAACTTGACTAAAAGAACGTCATGGGCGGGCAAAGCAGGCGTAGTTCTACGCGTACGCACTGTATATAACGGCAAAAATCACATGTCGTATGTTCGTTTGCGAAAATAGGAACGGAAGTTGGGAGCAAGCAAAACGAAGGTAAGTTTAAACAATTTCCCCAAATAAGTGGCAGATCCTGGAGTCTATATTGGGCTAAGATTAGGAGAGTCTGAGCTAACATTATTGTTTTTGGCTTGTGTATTGTTTTTCAGAAAAATGAATCAGAAATTCAAGGATCCGGAATTTTTAAGTCTATTTATAGACAAATATAAAGAGATGACAAATCTGTGGCAAGCCAAGCACAAGGATTATTTTAATAAACCAGTAAGGAGGGCAACACTGGAGAAATTTGTGACATTTGTGCAGACTTGGATCCCAGAGGCAGACGTGGACTTTGTGGAAAAGAAAATTCAATTATTGCGAAATATGTACCGAAAGGAGAATAGGAAAATCGAGAAATCCACAACATCAGGAGCAGCACCAGGTGCTGTGTATGTACCCAGGCTGTGGTACTTTAACAAGCTACGGTTTATTGGCGACCAGTGTAAAGCCAGGGAGTCGCTTTCAACTCTTCCCTCCACCCTTCCCTGCAGCATTCCCTCCACCTCAGCAGAGGCTGATGAGCAAGCGGAGCCTTCCATCCTGGAAGAAGCGGATGCACCCAGCTGGAGCCAGGTATTTTGTTACAAAAAATAGTGATATTCATAATATTAATGATGTTAACTAGATGTTAGAATTTTAACGCTATTATTGATGTTAAAAAAACCTAAAAATTTGGACATATCAATTTACAGTAGTAGCCACAAATGTTTGTCACCAGCAGAAACAAGAAATAGTGGTGTCATAATGATACTCTTTTATATGTATTAACAGAATTTTGAAGTCAGGAGCTGAAAAATGTTTATGATTGATGAACAAAAAACTAAAACAATGTCCCTTTTTTATACACAGGATGAGCTCAGCCAGGAGGAAGGTGTGGAAAGTGGCAGGCAGGAGGAGGCTGGGCCCACTGTCAGCCAGGAGGAGGCCGTGCCCTCTGTCAGCCAGGAGGTGGCCGGGCCTAGTAGAAGCCTGACAACATCACAGGTGCCTCCCCTCCGTCTTCCAGCAAAAAGGGCCAAAAAAATGTCACTATCACAGGAGGAATCCCTGCGCCTAATTCGAGAGGCTACTAATGTCTTAAAGAGCCCCCCTGAGGCTGAAGAGGCCTATGGCTGCTACATCGCCAGCCGTCTGCAGCAATTAGAGATGGGCCAACGTCTCCAGTGTGAAAGGCTAATTTTCTTGGCGTTACAGAAGGGGCTGAGTGGCGATTTAACTGCCACCAGCAATATTGTGGAGCAAGTTCCTCCTGTTCCTCCTCCTCCTCCTGCCACAAGTACACCACCGGAGACACAGCCTCCCAGGAAGGCTACAGGGAAGTCTGCAGGGAAGGGTGCAGTGAAGGGTGGAGCGAAGAGAAGAAGGTGCTGACCTGGCTTCACTCTGGTCTGACCAAAGACGCAGCCTGTTGTACCACAGCCTGGGGACATATATACCATCTGATGCTGCTCTTGATGTCTGGGATTCTGAGACCATATTCTATTTCGGAATATTTGAATTTTCTTTTCCACAGAGTTTAATGTTTGCCCTGGGGCCAAAAGGCTACACAAATGTCACAAGTTTCTCCAGTGTTGCCTTCATTTTTTTTGTTTGTTGAACCAGAATAAATGGATATTTTTTTTGAAAATATAATTGCCTATGTGTTTTTTGGTCAAATACATTTCTAAAAGACAATGTGAAATTAACAAGGGACACTAACCTCCTTGAGGTTACAAACAAAATAAAAATGTTATTGTGGTAACTTGTCACCAGAATAAAAATAAAAAGGTTATTGTGGTAATGAAAAACACCCAAAAAAAAAAACAAAAGGTTTTTGGTGTTAACTTGACAGAATAATTAAATATGGAGATCCCAAGAAAAAAAATGGTAAAGAATTCTACCAAAAATATGGAGGAAAAAAATTACTCAACACCATTTTTTTTTTTTTTTTTTTGGAGTAATTTTTTACTCCATATTTTTTTGGGAATTCTTTACCATTTTTTTGCTTGTGATCTCCATATTTAATTATTCTGTCAAGTTAACAACTTTTTTTTTTTTTTTTTAACTTGACAGAATAATTAAATATGGAGATCCCAAGAAAAAAATGGTAAAGAATTCTACCAAAAATATGGAGGAAAAAAATTACTCAACACCATTTTTTTATTTTTTTTTTTTTTTTGGAGTAATTTTTTACTCCATATTTTTTTGGGAATTCTTTACCATTTTTTTGCTTGTGATCTCCATATTTAATTATTCTGTCAAGTTAACAACTTTTTTTTTTTTTTTTTTTTTTTTTTTAACTTGACAGAATAATTAAATATGGAGATCCCAAGAAAAAAATGGTAAAGAATTCTACCAAAAATATGGAGGAAAAAAATTACTCAACACCATTTTTTTTTTTGGAGTAATTTTTTACTCCATATTTTTTTGGGAATTCTTTACCATTTTTTTGCTTGTGATCTCCATATTTAATTATTCTGTCAAGTTAACAACTTTTTTTTTTTTTTTTTTAACTTGACAGAATAATTAAATATGGAGATCCCAAGAAAAAAATGGTAAAGAATTCTACCAAAAATATGGAGGAAAAAAATTACTCAACACCATTTTTTTTTTTTTTTTGGAGTGATTTTTTACTCCATATTTTTTTGGGAATTCTTTACCATTTTTTTGCTTGTGATCTCCATATTTAATTATTCTGTCAAGTTAACAACTTTTTTTTTTTTTGTTTTTTTTTTTTTAACTTGACAGAATAATTAAATATGGAGATCCCCAAGAAAAAAATGGTAAAGAATTCTACCAAAAATATGGAGGAAAAAAATTACTCCAAAAAAAATAAAAAAATTAAAATAAAAAAATATTAATGAGATGGGGCTTTAAAATAAAAACAAGATCATTCATGAGATGAGGAGAAATAAGACAGAAATGTGTTTTGTGAGAACTCTGTGAGTGAATATGAGCAGCAAAGCAACTTCGTTCTTCTAGCATTATAAATAAAGACTTCGTTCTTCTAGCATTATAAAGAAGATGCGCTATACATTTAAACGAGCACAGAATTTGCAGCATGACGAATGTGCTACTTCCAATACGAACTGGAGTTTTACAAGACCGAGCACTTCCGTCTTGTACTTGCTTCAGAGCATGCGTCGTTTTAGGTCTGTCGGAACAGCATACAGACGAGCGGACTTCTACATCGGACCTGGGTCCGACGGAGTTCCGTCGGAAAAATTTGAAGCATGTTCCATATTCTAAAGTCCGTCAGACTTTGGTGAATCAAAAGTCCGTTGCAGCCCACACACGATCGGATAGTCTGACGGACTCGGTCCTTCGGACTTTGGATGTTGAAAAGTCCGCTCGTGTGTACGTGGCATAAGAAGACTTAATTACCTTCTTTACAGTACATTGTCTCTGCAGTGACTAATTCTACCTGAGGAAACATAACTGACTTACAGTGTATCTCCAGCTTCTGTAGTTCGCTGGGGGAATTTTGAACTTCATAAGGTCTGTATTTATAAATTCTCTGTGGGTTTTGCACGTATCAAGGTCTGACATAACAATTCTTTCAAGCTTTGTCTCAGAAGATGCTTGTTCACTTTTACTGAAGGTGGTGGTATCTACTGTCTAACACCTGATGTTTAGATGTTGAAGGAAAGAATGGTGTAGCAGATGAGTTCAGTCAAGGTAAAGGCTTAGAATCTGGAGGTCTTGTGTTGTGGGTCTCGAGAACTGTCTGGCCAATCTCAGAAGGTTTTGAGGTGATTTGGCGGGTTGCATTAAAGATGGTCTTTGTTGACACATGAGTTGCTACTTAGGGCGTTAGTAACTTGGGAGTTAGAGACATATCCAATGCACCAAGGTTATCTGTGTTGTTGATTGGAGCTGGTGAATGTACTGTGGGTTGGTGTAAGCATTATGTGCAAATGTGTTCTGACTTAGAATAATGCCTGCGCTAATGCTTGGGCAACTTGGGCTTCAATGACTGCTTCTTGCCAAATAAAATAATATTCTGCCTTGCTACTTTTGCTTTCGCATGGCCTGTGATGAGTTGACTGTTCAGTAATTATTGCTTTGAGCAGAATCTAAGCACCAATTGCTGTAAGTGGGACCTTAACTATAAGATGTCTAAAGTTGGCCATACATGGATCAAAATTTGGTCAGTTCAGCAATGATTGCCTGATTTTCAATCCATGTATGAGTACTGTGGTTGGACAGAAGTCAATCTACCGATTGGCATTTGTTCCACCAGACTGTTGGAAAATTTCTGCTTTATCAGCCTGCGGAGTGTTCTGATGGCAGGGGAGTATCCCCACCGTCATTATACAAAGACACAGCAGGGGGTATTCCCCATCTACCTTGAGTGTGTGGATGGGGGAATTGGGTCAAGTTTTTTTACTCAACCTGCTGATTGAAAAAAAAAAAAACTCCTCTATGTCCAGCTTGAAAAGCTACAGTGGCAGGATAAAATGTAATGCCATTGTGTTATAGTGTCATCTATCCATGACTTAGTCTTTAAGAAGGTGATGTGTCTTTGTTTTTTAAGACCTGTGAACTTATTTTGCTCTTGATCATACTCCTCTGCATTAATAGTTGACAGAAGAGAAGGATATTTTTCATACACACTTTTTTAGCTTTCATAATCCCCTTTTATTTTTGCAGTTAGCACAGATTATCTAAGCACTGCACAATTCTGTTCCACAGATCAAATACACAATACGCCATTTTTGTCCCGCTTGTTTCATAATTCTCTTTAGGTTTCAAGGAAGACTTAACTTATGACTACCAAATATGGCTACCAGTTGCAAATAAGCTTCATCTTGAAGAATTATATCTAGTTCAGGCATAATTCTTGTTGAGACCTACTGTGTTTGTTTGTGGGCAGGGTTTATTGGGGACTCCCATAAGCATGCTCACTAATGCCTAAAATGCAGGCAGGGGGCTATGTGCATGCAACATCCTCATTAAGGTAGCACCCTGACTTAAAAGTGAGTCATTCACCCTGTGCAGTGCCCCATGTGTACATTAAACATGGCATTGTTGTGCACCCTTTCTGTGTAACTGCACACATCTCCTCATGAATAGAACATTTCTGAGGGGATACCACAGAACTTGTGTCCCATTTCAGCAGTACAGTGATGATTTCCATCTCACTTCCAGAGACAATATGAGAAGCCCACCATTCACAAAGCGCAGAACTGTGGTTATCCATGAGCTTTAACACTTTCCTAGGATTCACTTCTTTCTCTCTGCCCATGACGTCCAGGCCAAAGGTCCCCTGTGCCGCAATGACAATCTCATGTATGTGGGGCACCAATTGCTAGGAAGAGGGTCAAGCTCACAAACCTCCTCATTACCAGGGTCATTGTCTCCCATGCCAAGCCACATAACTCTAGCTGGCTGGCTGCTCTAACATTCTTCACCACTTCACTGGTATTCACGGTAACTGCATCTCCTGCCAACTCCATAGTTGTTTATACGCCTTGCGTACCCCCTTACTAAAGCACTTCAGACCAGACACTTTTACTTAAAGTGATTGTAAAGTCTTGTTTTTTTTTCCTATAAAAATAATAAACATGGTATACTTACCTGCTCTGTTGCAGTGGATTTGCACAGAGCAGCCTGGATCCTCCTCTTCTCGGGTCCCTCTTCTGTGCTTCTTGCCCCTCCATCCTGTTCAGTGCCCCCACAGCAAGCAGCATGCTATGTGGGCACCCAAGCTGAGTCACAGCTCCCTGTATCCATTCAGACACAGAGGCCTGATCCCCTCTCTCCCCTGATTGGCTAGCTGACTTTGATTGACAGCAGGAGCAGCAAATGGCACTGCTGCTGTGTCAATCAGGAGGGATAATCTCAGAAGGCTGAGACACACGTGGACATAGCTGGACACAGAGGGACCTTGGGTAAGTGTTACTGAGGCTGAGGGGGGCTGCTGCGCACAGAAGGCTTTTTTATCTTAATGCATAGAATGCATTAAGATAAAACACCTCCTGCCTTTACAACCACTTTAAGAACTCTTGCAGATACAATTAGTCAAAACAGTCTCACACAGTTCTCCAAAGAATAGCCTTGTGAATCCTAATCTCAGGGAGCCCAGTTCATACTTCTTAGCAACTGCGACCTGGCCCCATGCTCCAACGGCTCATGTGGCTCCCTTGTATACCTGGATAGGCGCAGATGAGAGAAGGGAAGCCTGCAGAGCTGCAGGGAATGGGGGGGGGCAGGAGAGTACACAGGGGCTCGGGGGCAGCAGGACTTGGATAGGAGGGGTGGCGGGGATGGCATATAGAAGAACCAATCCCCTCCAGTTTCCTCCTGCAGCTGCTGAAAGCCCACTTCTCCTACTCTCCCTCCCATAGTCATTCAGCAGCTGCAGGAGGAAAATGGAGGGGATTGGATCCTCTATATGCCACCCCCTGGTGCCCCTCCTATCCAGGTCCTGCTGCCCCCAAGCCCCTGTGTACTCTCCTTCCCTTCCCATCCCCTGCAGCTTCTCTAGCTACCCACCTCACTGCTGAGGGGGATGCTTTCAGGATAGAAATGTGTGACTTTAATACGTGTATATATATATATATATGCACGTATTCATTTGTCCTTTGGGTTTAGGACAGATATCCTGCTTAACATAAATAAGCAGCAGCAGACTTTATAGTTTTGCCTAAAAGCTGTGAACAATAAAAATCAAAATCCTGGTGTCCTACTGCTTCTAATGAAAACACCAAAATGTAGGAAACAAAATGCAAGCAGGTGACTTGATCCACCAAAACCTACCAAAAAACTGTAATATAATTTTGAGTGAATTTGACCTTTATTGTTGTTATATTTGTAGCCAGGTATTAGAGACAGAGAGTGATTTAGCATACTGTGCTCCCAAAAGACTTCAACTGTTTGGTTTAACGTTACCTTGCCTCCATGCACCAAGAGGAGATGACAAGCAGAAGAAGCTCAACAGACTTGATGATTCTCAGCGCTGAATCATTTGAGATGAAGTTCAGAATATAAAAGTTACTATGGCAGTCTATGGACCATTGGACTACAATTCCCAATGCGAGCGCGTTGTAAGGGGAAAGAGTCGTGTTTTCTCAGGCTGAATACTGAGGAACTTTCTCTATGCTGCAAGGAGACCAAGGTGTGCTCATCATTGCTCCTATGTGTACATCAACCTGCCACAAGCCTGTGGCCATGTGCTGGGGACTGGACTTACTCCAGGCAGATCAAGAAATGAGCTGGCATATGAACAGTGAGATCCCTGTTGCTGTATAGCTAAGACTGGTGAGAGGACAATTGCCATTAACCTGTTGCTGCTAGTAGAGACTGAGCACATAGGTACTGGCCAGCTAAATTATAGCATTATTTACTGCATGCAGACTTTACTAAAATTGTACCCATGTGCACCACCATAAAGACTGGTCCTCAAATGCTAGCTGACTGAAGACCTTGGGTTAAAGACTGCTCACTCAGACAGCTGCTTTAAAAGAACTTTGTCTGTTGTCCATAGTAAAAGGTACCTCTTGAATTGAATTACTGCCATTAATATAGAGTGCACTCTAAAGTGGATATAGCATACTGTTTACAGAGGAGTTTGATTATCATTGATGTTACTGTTTTCTAATGCCACTACTTATTGCTGATTTTGTGGATTACCAGATTTACTCTAATTTAGCTACATAGAACACCATTCTATGGTGCTATCAGCTAGTAAATTGAGATTGACCTAACCCTTACTTACTCATTCATGAGCATACTGCTGTTTACTGCAACCCTTGACAATATATTGGGCTAATTTATCACTAACCGGTCTGATGTTAACTTTTTGATACTGAAATTTAGTTGTCTGCAGGGTATCTATAGTTGTGCAAAGTACCGTATTTGCCGGCGTATAAGACGACTGGGCGTATAAGACGACCCCCTATTTTTCAAGTGAAAACATAGGTTTTGGGCAATACTCGTGGTATAAGACTACCCCCCTTCTGAGGCAACACCATTTTAAAAAAACATTAGAACGATTAAAAAATACAAAGCAAGAATGCCAACTACTCATCCGCCATGCTGTGTTATGTCATAAAGTAAATCAAACAATAATAACACAAACAGAGATCTATTGAACGCCACAACTCTGGAAAGTAGAATTTTTCACTAACCAAACCTATACCACTTTTGGGTTACATTCTATGGGAATTGTCCACCAAAATGCATTTAATAACCCCCCTGTCATATGTCCCAGATTTACCTGTCCCTCTTGGGTGCCTGAGACCTCAAAGGCAAATAGCAGGATATATAGTAGTAGGAGATCAGTGAATGGATTTACCCAGGGAAGTATGGTGAGCGGTGTATTATTTTAATGAATACAACGCCTGCTTGGATTGGCAGAGGCTGTAGCATCATCAGCCCTTGCCTCTCTCCCTCTCTCTCTCAAAGCCAATCCGAGCAGGCTACTCTATGTAGCCTGCTCAGATTGGCAGTGGTTGTTACTCCAATCCAAGCAGGCTCTGTATTCATTAATAGAATACATCGCTCGCCGGGATTGGCTCAACGGCGTATACTGTTTGTTGCTGAAGCCACATACAGTATTAGCAGACATTTGGGGGCTGACATCCATCGGGCAGCATTGTATACCTGTATACCCGGCGTATAAGACGACCCCCAATTTTTGGGCATTTTTTTTAAGTGTAAAAGGTAGTCTTATACGCCAGCAAATACAGTAAAAAAAAAGAATACCGTGCTAAGTGTAAAATGTATAATCAAGAAAAATTACAAAGCTGCAACATACTATGTTATATATATAAAAGATAAAAAAAAATGTTGAGCTAATGTCTTTATATCTATCAAAGATAACCTCTCACATAAAAAGGAAATACATAAAAACAAGCATTGAAAAATGAAAAAAAGAAAAAAAAAATGAAAATAGTTTGACAAAAGTCCAAGTGATTTGATCAAAAAGCATAAGCAATAGTGGATTGAAGGTGCAACACAAATTCTGTAGTGTGGTGAACTAGAATCTGAAGACCTCTACCAGATGGGCAAACGCAAGGCTTAGCAGAAAAAAAATTGACTATCCACTACAGATAGGTGAATTAGGCAAAGGCATGACAGTCTCCTCTGTCTCTCAACAGATAGCAATTCGTGATAGGCAATTTGCAGCATGCTCTGCTACTAGGTTCTTCCATATATCTTTGCATTAGAGATAAGAATAGAAAAACCCTCATAGTGTAATCTTGCATAAACGTTATTTATAAAACATTGCACTCACATGTAATCCAAAAAAAAAAAAGTGCTTTCCACAATATAAAACTCAGATGGATACAACAGAATTAGCTTCCCAAACACTTCCGGCATCAAGGTAGTGATGTCACAGCAGGCTCCGCCCTACCCGTTTTGTCATATATGACATCATCTGGGGCACGGGCGCCTAATATAGGAAGCAGGGAAGCCAAGCCTTGTTTTGGATCTTACTGAATTCCAAACAAGAACAGCTGACAGGCATCACTTGGTATTAAATCATGGCTTTGTATGGGTAGACCACTTTTTACCCCCAAATTTTGACCCCCAGCTTTTAGTACTGTAACCCGTATAGTAATCTCTGATCCCTTACCGTGACCCGTGGGGGCCTCGGGCTGTCCGCCGCTCTTTGTCTGTCCTTTTCTGTCCTGTTTCTCCCCTGTGCTCTCTTGCATTTTTTCTATATCTCTCCTGTACTTACCCCTGTTCTCTTTTCTGTTCTTCTCTTTCTCTATGGCTGGTTGACCTTACCAGTCTTTTTGTGTTTTCTTTTATGATTACACTGTGGTAGGGTATTTCTATATGGTAAGATTCCTGCTCCCCAGTTTTGGGGGTGATTAACCCTACTTGGGGACCTCCTGCTAGTGGGATCCCCATTAAGGTTTACCCTGGATCCAATGTGACTATTTCTAGCCAAAACATTCGGATGGGGTTCTAATGGATCCTAGGTGTTTATATTTGGTAATTATGACTCAATTGTTAACCTTGTACTGTAAGTGTTGCCTGCATCTTGATGTTATAGTACCTCTTTACTATGCGACCTTCTGTACTTGTGTACTGTTATCCTCCCTTTTTTTTATGTTAATAAAATATTTGAAAATAAATCATGGCTTTGTGTGGAAATGAAAGGCATGCCCGAGTATCCCCTTTTCGTTGTAATAAATGAACAGGAAAAGGCATCCAAAAAAAGAAATTTCCGAAATAAAAAATGTAAAAGTGTAATAATAATCACGATCTTTAATAATCACAAAACAGTACAACCTAGCATTGATTGTGAATTAAAAAATCTCTGTGGTCCACAATTTCTCTCTTAAAAGGCCCGCTGGTGGCCATATTGAATATTATCCTCTAAAGCGAAACCTGAAAGCAATCCAACATTCTGTCACTATCCTTCTTGAAAAAAAAAGGGTATACCTTGTAATACATCAAAGTATAAAAAAGGATATTAAAAACCAGTAGTTAAATGGGAGCTCTATAATTGTGCTCCCAGTTGCAGCGCTTTATTCATTTACTTAACCTGGTGTGTCAGTAGGGCTGAGGTTGTTCTCAGAGTTGAGGCAGAAGAACAGAGAACCCAATCTACCGAGTGGCTCCTGGTGGGGGGGGGGGGGGGTTAGTGCTACATATCTAATATATAGGGGCAAAGATTTCACCCTAGTTATACTTACATTTACCAGAGTAAAATGAATCTGCCATTCAACTTCTAATGTCACCAAGTTACCAAGATTACCTTGTGCTATGCCAGTGTTCTACAATGTTTGAATAATTCTTTATGGTTACATGTTAAAAAAAAAATAGTAACTTTATCTTCTGAATTCTAGCAAATTATCTACCAATGCAGACAAATTTTCATACGGTCCAAGTCCTGTCAGTTTCCGTACCGGGTTATTGCAATGCACAGAATCAGATGTTTCTCACCATTCTATGAAAAGGGAAAATAATCTTGTTTGTACATTGCATGGTGTTATGATGACAGCAAGATTGCCAAACCCCAGCAAGAGTATAAAGACCATGCACAAGCACTAGAGTTAACAATGCACTATTAAGAAAAGTTGTGACTGTGCTTCTTTGGCCTCAGAGTTTCGAAATATAATTTATTATGGAATGTGTAGTATGTTATTTGTCACTTATGAAAAGTACACATGGGCTTTCTAAAATGACATATATATGTTTATATTTTAAAAGCATTGCAATAAAAAAACATTGTAATGTAACATTGATCAAAAATGTTCATCATTAAGAGTTAATACCCACTTATGAATATATTAAAGGACAGGTAGAGGACATATACGCTATGCACAAAGTGATCTCTCTCTCTGCTGGATATTATTGCTAGCTCAAGCATGGAGAAGAAATAGACCATTCACTTGTTATTAAACAGAATCTTTGTACAAACACTGCAGGACAATATAGATGCGTGAAACCATTTGAACAACTTCATTCTTGTTATAAACATAAAAACACAGAGGAGTGGCTGCAGAAAAAAAAACACTATTATCAAGTCTGCCCCTTTTTTTTTTAAACTTATTTGAATGAGTATAAATCTATCATTGTCCCAAGCATGGTGAATTCACTTACTGTTGACGTACGCACTACCTGTGCTGGAAGTCTACTCCAAGCAGCAATTGCTATTTTGGTAAAACAATACTTTCTAAAATTAAGTTTGAATGTTACTAGTTACTGCTAGTTTAACGTCATGTCCCCGTGTTCTTGATCTTGGCTTCATGTTGAAAATACTTCCCTCCTAAAACATATTCACCTCTTTGATGTATTTAAAGGTTTCAGTTATGTCTCCCTTGTCCCTTCTTTCCTCCATAGTACATAATAAGTTCCTGAAGTCTTTTCTAGTAAGCTTCAGAACTTTCACGAGTGCCTTTTACCTCTCCTGATAGTAGCACAAAGGTAAACAACTAACTTCCATATGATTTCCTAAAGAAACATCTCTTACAATTGAATCACCAACAATAAAGTGACTTCTCCTTTTAGTTTCATAAAGTTTTATTTAGTATTTAAATTAAAATACAAAACATAAGGAACGGCAAAATGCCATAATAACATTGTGATAGGGTTGTACAAAGATAAAAAAGTGTTTGTGACTACAGTACAAACTGGTAAGCAGTTGAGGTATTTATGATATCATTAAAGAAAAGATAAAAAAACAGAAAAAAAAAAAAACATGTAACTCTTCAAGTTGGAAAATGTTTCAGTAGAACAATCGTAAGGTACATCTAGATCTCTAAAATACAAGCCTCTTAATTTGGACTCCAATATTCATCAACTGTGACCCTTATGAACACTAAGTTAGCGTGGTCGTCAAGGCTCTAAACGAATAGATCCAGGACTGCATCCACAATATGGTAAGCAAAGTTGCGTGGAACAGATCTACCTAAGCAAACCTCTTGGGATCAAGCCAGAAGCCAAGGACAAAAGAAAAAAACCCAATACATTAGTATACAAATTGGGCAACATTGACCATATACATCACTAGAGACTTAGCATATGAATTTTGCATCAGGGAGGAGTGGTGAATTCAATTTCAGACTGGAATATAGTCTAAAGTAGTGGTAGACAACCTTTCAGAGGTTGAAATATACCCAGACAACATCAAGGTCATCAGGAGAAAGTAGTTTTTTCTGGTTACAGAGTTTTAACAGCATTGGGCAGAAGATCAATCTGACAAGATTGCCTGTAGGCGTGCAATACATCCCCTTGTTAACTACAGCTGGAGCTGTTCACTCCCACCACCATGTAAATGTATTTTATTGGGAATTTATGTGATAGACCAACGTAGTGTGGCACATAATTGTGAAATGGAAGAAAAATTATACATGGTTTTCAAAATCTTTTACAAATACATATCTGAAAAGTGTGGTGTGCATATGTATTCAACCCCCTTTACTCTGATACCCCTAACTAAAATCTAGTGGAACCAATTGTCTTCAGAAGTCATCTAATTAGTAAATAAAGTCCACCTGTGTGTAATTTAATCTCAGTATAAATACAGCTGTTCTGTGAAGTCCTCAGAGGTTTGTTAGGGAACCTTATTGAACAAACAGCAACATGAAGGCCAAGGAACATACCAGACATGTCAGGGATAAAGCTGTGGAGAAGTTTAAAGCAGGGTTAGGTTATAAAAAATATCCCAAGCTTTGAACATCTCACGGAGCACTGTTCATCTATCATCCGAAAATGGAAAGAGTATGGCACAGATGCAAACCGACCAAGACATGGCCGTCCACCTAAACTGACAGGCAAGGAGAACATTCATCAGAGAAGCAGCCAAGAGGCCCATGGTAACTCTGAAGGAGCTGCAGAGATCCACAGCTCAGGGGGGAGAATCTGTCCACAGGACAACTATTAGTCATGCACTCCAGCAATCTGGTCTTTATATAGGAGTGGCAAGAAAAAAGCCATTGTTGAAAGAAAGCCATAAGAAGTCTGATTTAAATTTTTGGCCTAAAAGCAAAATCCTATGTGTGGCGGAAAACTAACACTGCACATCACCCTGAACACACCATCCCCACCTTGAAACATGGTGGTGGCAGCATAATTTTGTGGGGATGCTATTCTTCAGCAGGGACAGGAAGCTGGTCAGAGTTGATAGGAAGGTGGATGGAGCCAAGTACAGGGCAATCTTAGAAGGAAACCTGTTAGAGTCTGCAAAAGATTTGAGACTGGAGCAGAGGTTCATCTTCCAGCAGGACAACGACATTAAACATACAGCCAGAGCTACAATAGAATGGTTTAGATCAAAACATATTCATATGTCAGAATTTCAAAGTCTAGATCTAAATTAGACCAATTGAGAATCGGTGGCCAGACTTGAAGATTGCTGTTCAGACGCTCTCCATTCAATCTGACAGAGCTTGAGCTATTTTTCAAAGAAAAATGGGCAAAAATGTCACTTTCTAGATGTGCAAAGCTGGTAGAGACAAGGGCTGACTAACAGTTCATGGGGCCCTGCCCACACTCAAGCCTCACCTACATACATATTTCACTGACCACATTACAAACATTTGTAAAATAAATTTGTGTCGTATGGACCTGACAGCAGAGGGTATCACACAATCTGGGGGCTGCAGCCATCGGGATTATGTGTGAAACTGACAGGCAGGAGACAGCATTTTGGATGGGTGCTGGTGGTTGGAGGGGAAGGAGAAGAGCAGACACACACTCTCCTCTTCTTGTTGTCACCTGGAAAGAAATTACTATGACATCACTTCTACATCAGCCTCTCCATGTCCCTGGCTAAATTAGCCCAGGAATAATGTTTTGCAATGTGATGTGCATTAAAAAACATTCAGTGGAGCCCAGTGGAGACATTGGGGTTCTTTTAGACCCTCAATAGATGCCTCATTAAAGAGAATCTGTCACCTTAAAATCATCACATAGAGGATGGAAACGCATGCATTGGGGCGCCTACATGTGGAACTGTTGATTGTGATACACATGTTACATATCGCCGCACACACCGGAGTGAGAACAATACACAAGACCTCCTCTGTAATGCTAAACTGATGACCTATAGGGGGCTTTGAAGCATCACCTATAGAAAATATAGGGTACTGAAGTTTATCGCCATTTTATGGGCACACATAAATTTAAAGTTTGACATTTTGGGTATCTATTAACTCAACACAACCTCGTCTTTTATAGTTGGCAAAAAAATGGGGTAGTTTATTGTGTATGTTTGCCCTAAAATTCAGTTTAGAGCTCATTCACACTGAGGTGTTGGAAAACTGCCCTTAAATTGCTGAACGCTTTTGGAGCACTTTGGAAGTGTTTCTATGGACACATGACTCAAAAACTGCTTTAAGAACCATTTTACAGTGTTTTAAAAGTGCTTTTGAGGAGTTTCCCATTCATTTCCATAGAGTGGGGCATTTTTGAGGTGCTTTTTTAGAGTTCCAAACATGCTCCAAGAATGCTGCTTGCAGGATATTTTTCACTGCCGCACCAGCACCACCCAAGTGTGAAAGCATACATTGATTTTAATGGAATAGATTTTCATGAGCTTTTCATGCACTTTTTTTAGCACAAAGTGCCTGAAAAGCATATAATTGTGAAAGGTCTGTGTGTGTTTTTTTTTTTACCGACATTTTGCGTTTCCTAGACCTTTTGAGTTAATAACATTTGACATAAAAAATTTGAACCTACCACTATTTTATTCTCTAGGCTGTCTGCTTTCAGAAAATATATCATGTTTGTGGGTGGGTCTATTCGAGTCAAACATGAGTTCGACTTGAACATTGGCTGTTTGGCCGTTCGCCGAATAGCGAACAATTTTGGGTGTTCCTGGTAAATTCTAAAGCCGTGGAACACCCTTTAAATGTCTATAGTAGAAACCAAAAGTGCTAATTTTAAAGGCTAATATGCAAGTTATTGTCATAAAAAGTTTTTGGGGACCCTGGATCCTTGCCCCAGGAGACATGTATCAATGAAAAAAAAATGGCCAATTTTTTAGGAGCAGTGATTTTAATAATGCTTAAAGTGAAACAATAAAAGTGTAATATTCCTTTAAATTCGTACCTGGGGGTGTCTATAGTATGCCTGTAAAGTGGCACATGTTTCACGTGTTTAGAAAAGTCCCTGCACAAAATGTCATTTCTAAAGGAAAAAAAAGTCATTTAAAAGTACTCCAGACTGTAATGAATTGTCGGGTCTTGGCAATACAGATGAAAGTCATTGAAAAAAACAGCATGGGGATTCGTCCCAGTCCATTAACAGGACTTTTGGGTCTGGTATGAATATTAAGGGGAACCCCGAACCAAAATTAAAAACATTTTTTGCATGGGGGTCCCCCAAATTCTATTACCAGGCCCTTCAGGTCTGGTGATGAATATCAAGGGGAACCCCACACCAGATTTTTTAAAAAATGGCGTATGGGTCCCCCTCAAAATCCATACCATACCCTTCAGGTATGGATTTCAAGGGGAACCCCGCATCAAAAAGAAAAAAAAAATGGAGTGGGATTCCCCACAAAAATCCATCCATCCAGACCCTTATCTGTGCACGCAACCTGGCAGGCCACAGGAAAAGAGGGGGGACGAGAGAGCGCCCCCCCTCCTGAACCGTACCAAGCCACATGCCCTCAACATTGGGAGGTTGCTTTGAGGTAGCCCCCCCAAAGCACCTTGTCCCCATGTTGTTGGGGAGAAGGGCCTCATCCCCACAACCCTTGCCCGGTGGTTGTGGGGGTCTGTGGGCGGGGGGCTTATCGGCATCTGGAAGCCCCCTTTAACAAAGGGGACTCCCAGATCCCGCCCCCCGTGTGAAATGGTAATGGGGTACATTGTACTCCTACCATTTCACCAAAAAAAGTGACAAAAAAAGTAAAAAAAAACACACATAGCTTGGCACAAGTCCTTTAATAAAAAACATAATGAAAAAAAATTCCAGCAATGTAATCCTTCTACGATCCATGAACGATACAACCTCCTCCGTAGGAGCCGCCCGGCAGAATGACACGCGACTCGGATGACAGTTCTTAAATAAGCGAGGATAGCTAGCAGAATGACGCGCGACTCGGATGGCATTTCTTACATAACCGAGGATGGGGCCACCCTTGACGTGTGGACGGGTGACCCCGCCCCCCTCTGACACAAGGGGGAATGCCAGGGTTTCCTTGTGACATGTACTGGTGACCCTGCCCCCTCTGATGCAATGGGGGTTTCTCGTGACATGTAGGGTGACCCCGCCCCCTCTGACGCAACAGGGTTTTCTAGTGACGCGTCTGTTAGAATGTAACAGAGATGCACAGCATTGTGACAAGTACAGCCGACATCCCTATATTTATGGATGGCTGGCAACACAGATGGAGCCCCCTAGTGTGACCCCGGGCCCTCGGGCGGTGCACAAGTGCCCGATGGGTGAGTCTGCCCCTGGGTAGAGACATACCCAAAAAGACTTGCAGCTGTAATTGCAGCAAAACATGGTTCTACAAAGTATTGACTCATTTATCATTTTCCTTCCACTTCACAATTGCGTACCACTTTTTTGTTGGTACAGTATATCACATAAAATACCAATAAAATACATTTAAGTTTTTGGTTGTAACATGAAAAAAATTGAAAAATTTCAAGGGATGTGAATACTTTTTCAAAGCAATGCATTTGGCTGCATAATTGTTTTTTTCTTTTACATTTAACTTGCCTTTCATATGGTTGTAGTACTTCTCTCTAATTCATTTCAGTGTGAAAGAAAAGGCTTTTTTTCAGGTAATCTTAGCACTGACATGTTTTTTTTTTTTTTTTTTTTTATCAAACAGCAATAGGCTTTGTCAGATAGATATTGGCCATTAGTTTGCTGAGGCTGTACCTATTCTGGTTGATACAAAACTGTCCTGATGCTGTCAATTTCTAGAAAACTCTTATAAGCAGTTTGTGAATTTTCCCTATGTTTTCCTTACAACAACTTCCAATACAGTAACACTATGGGTGTTATTTACTAAAGGAAAATCCACTTTTCAATGCAAAGTGCACTTGGAAGTAAAGTCGCTGTAGATCCGAGGGGGACATGCAAGGAAAATAAAAAACAGCATTTTAATTTGCACGATTGGATGATAAAATCAGCAGAGTTTCCACTGATTTCAGATCTACCCCTTAGATTTAGAGTGACTGCACTTTCAAGTGCACTTGCAGTGCAAAGTGGATTTGCCTTTTGTAAATAACCCCCTATGGCTTTTCTGTGCAACCCCCCCCCCCCCCCACCCATATCTAAAAACCTCCTTATTGACCCTTCTAAGCCTGCTGGCCAGTTTAAAGACTCATGAGTGCATTATGGTTTTAAAAAAATCCCCCTGGTTGAATCTGCACATAAATATGCCAGAACTGCAAATCTTAAACCCACAGGATTTATCTTCAACCAGTGGTAGTGATGAACCTAAAACATATTCCTACTAAGAAGAGGGAATCTTGACCCATAACCTCTGGGCCACTTATCAATCAATAACGTGGGATTCAAATTGAATTTGACTGACTGCTGACTAGAGGTATCTTTAGTTACAGTAAATAAAGAATTGTTTTTATTAAAAATATTAAAAATATTAAAAATGTCATTGTCCATTATTTTAAAACAAGCCAATAGCACACTGCAAATGCATTTGAAATGCATTTGAAATGCATTAATAAATATTTTGTTTTACTTCTATTTGACAACTACTAAACAGAAGCCTGATTGAATAGGATAGGCTGTGTTCATAAAACAGTGCAAAAAAAAAAAAAAAAAATATATATATATATATATATATATATATATATATATATATATACATACACATACATATATATATAGATAGATAGATAGATAGATAGATAGATAGATAGATAGATAGATAGATAGATAGATAGATAGATAGATAGATAGATACAGTATCTATTTATATATGTAAAGTATCTCACAAAAGTGAGTACACTGGCCACATTTTTGTAAATATTTGATTACACTTTGCTACAATATAAAGTAATAAATGTACAGTTTGTATAACAGTGTAAATTTGCTGTCCCCTCAAAATAACTCAACACACAGTCATTAATGTCTAAACCGCTGGCAAAAAAAAGTGAGTACACCCCTAAGTAAAAATGTCCACATTGTTGCCCAATGTGTCCATATTTTGTGTGGTCACCCTTATTTTCCAGCACTGCCTTATTCCTCTTGGGCATGGAGTTAACCAGAGCTTCAAAGGTCCTACTGGAGTACTTTTCCACACCTCCATAATAACATCACGGAGCTGGTGGGTGTTAGAGACATTGTGCTCCTCCACCTTCCATTTGAGGATGCCATACAGATGCTCAATATGGTTTAGGTCTGGAAACATGTTTGGCCAATCCATCACCTTTACCCTCAGTTTCTTTAGCAAGGCAGTGGTTGTCTTGGAGGTGTGTTTGGTATCATTATCATGTTGGAATACTGCCCTGCGGCCCAGTCTTTGAAGGGAGGGAATCATGCTCTGCTTCAGTATGGCACAGTACATATTGCCATTCATGGTTTCGTCAATGAACTGTAGCTCCCCAGTGCCAGCAGCACTCATGCAGCCCCAGACCATGACACTCTCACCACCATGCTTGACTGTAGGCAAGACACACTTGTCTTTCTACTCCTCATCTGGTTGCTGGTACACAAGCTTGACACCATCTGAACCAAATACGTTTATCTTGGTCTCATCAGACCACAGGACATGGTTCCAGTAATCCATGTCCTTAGTCTGCTTGTCTTCAGCAAACTGTTTGCAGGTTTTCTTGTGCATCGTCTTTAGAAGAGGCTTCCTTCTGGGACGATGGCCATGCAGACCAATTTGATACAGTGTGCAGCATATGGTCTGAGCACTGACAGGAAGACCCCCCACCCCTTCAACGTCTGTAGGAATTCTGGCAGCACTCATATGTCTATTTCCCAAAGACAACCTCTGGATATAACACTGAGCACATGCACTCAACTCCTTGTAACACTAACGTGTCACATGACACACGGGAGGGAAAATGGCTAATTGAGTCCAATTTGTAAATTTTCACTTGGGTGTACTTACTTTTGTGAGATATTGTATGTATACAGTGTATACATATATGGTATTTATGTACCTCTTCTATCATATTCCATTGAATAATTTCGAAATCACGAATTGTACTTTAACCACATGCCAACCAGCCGCCGTTATTATACTGCGGCAGGTCGGCATAATCCTGCGATCCGTCTTAGCTATACATCTGTCCTTTTAAGCGGGATAGCAGGCAAGCGTGCACCCACTGCACAGCAGAGGTGCCAATGCTTGTGACCGGCAGTCATGACGACCACCAGCCACGAGCAATGGCGGGTACGAGAGGCAGAACAGGGACGTGTGTGTAAACTCACACATCCCAGTTCTGTGAGGAGAGAAGAGAGAGATTGTGAGTTCCTACGAGCTGGAAACCACAATCTCTCATCTCCTATAGTCAGTCCCATTCCCCACAGTTAGAACACACACTAGGGAGCACAGTTAACCCATTGATCGCCCCCTAGTGTTAACCCCTTCCCTACCAGTGACATTTATACAGTAATCTGTGCATTTTTGTAGCCCTAATCACTGTATAATTGTCAATCGACCCAAAAATGTGTCAAAGTGTCCGATGTGTCTGCCATAATATCGCAGTCTCAATTAAAAATTACAGATCGCCGCTATTGCTAGTAAAAGATAAGAATAATAAAATGCAATAAATCTATCTCCTATTTTGTAGATGCTATAAATTTTGTGCAAACCAATCAATATACACTTTTTGCAATTTTTAGAACCAAAAACATGTAGAAGAATGCATATCGTCCTAAACTGAGGAAAAAATGTACTTTAAAAAAAAAAAAAAGATTAGGGCTATTTATTACAGCAAAAAGTACAAAATATTGTGTTTTTTTTTTTAAATGGTCGCTCTTTTTTTTATAGCGCAAAAAAAAAAAATGCAGGGATCATCAAATACCACCAAAAGAAATCTCTATTTGTGGGAAAAAAGGGATGTCAATTTTGTTTGGGTACAGCATCACACGACTGCGCAATTGTCAGTTAAAACAACGCAGTGCTGTATCCCAAAAAATGCCCTGGTCATTGAGTAGCCAATTCTTCCGGGGCTGAAGTGGTTAAACATAGTTTATAAACACCCATGTTTATAAGTCATAAATAATAATTAAGAAATTCCATACAAATAATCATCATTCTTTTTCTTTTCTATAACACTTCAAAAGGATTCTGCATGAGATAAACATTATATGAACACATGGTTGGATTTTTACTATGATAAGTGTATCGTGTGTCAATCTGGTGTTTTTCACAGTCATGAACATGTCTTGTGACTACAGAAATTTAGGCTTGTCATTATCAAAAGTATGGCTACGTCTTTCACAGATAGACAAGTCCTTGATTCATATGACACTGAATGAACTTATGTGTGATAGGGCATTTTGGGGCCTATTACAAGTGATCTAAGAGGAATGACAGCCATAAAAAATTGGAAAGAATCTCTAGATAATGTGGAGTATGGTGAAATGTTGGTGACAACCTGAGTTCTGTGCATTAAAGTAATTCTACCAGTGAAGTTAACAGAGATTTTGAATTTTTTTTATATTACTTAGAGAGGGTAATTTCTTCTTCTTATTATTATTATACAGGTTTTATATAGCGCCAACAGTTTGCTCAGCGCTTTACAACATGAGGGCAGACATTACAGTTACATTACAATTTGGTACAAGAGGAATCAGAGGGCCTTGCTTGTTAGAGCTTACAATCTAAAAATTTCTTATATTTTCCTTATGTTTTGTACTGAATGAATTTTAAATTGTAACTTATTTTAAACATACATAAGACAAAGCTCTTACTTGCTATTCTCATCCATAAAATATGCATCTGAAAAAAACATAATCAATTTTGTATAGAAATTGAATGTACTTTACATCTTAAATTTCTTATATAGAATTGAGGATTCTGAATTCAATGATATGCTAGTAGTGTTTAATAATTTGAATTGTTTAACCACTTCAGTCCCGTAAGATTTTATCCCTTTCCTGACCAGAGCACTTTTTGTGATTCGGTACTGCGCCGCTTTAACTGACAATTGCGCGGTCGTGCAACGTTGAACCCAAACAAAATTAACGTCCTTTTTTTCCCACAAATAGAGCTTTAATTTGGTGGCATTTAATCACCTCTGTGGTTTTTATTTTTTGCGCCATAAACAAAAAAATGTAAAAATGTTAAAAAAAAATCAATATTTTTTACTTTTTTCTATGATAAATATCCCCAAAAAATATATAAAAAACAAATGTCTTTCTCATTTTAGGTTGACGTGTATTCTTCTACATATTTTTGGTAAAAAAATCCCAATAAGCGTTTATTGATTGGTTTGCACAAAAGTTATAGCTCCTACAAAATAGAGGATAGATTTATGGCATTTTTATTATATATTTTTTTATTAGTAATGGCGGTGATCTTGCGATTGTTATTGGAACTGTGACATTGCGGCAAATAAATCGGACACTTTTGACACTATTTTGGGACCATCGACGATAGAAATGTGAAGGAAAAGAAGGGGAAGTGCCACCAAAATCAAGGCACACAAAGTCAGAAGGAGCACTTTAAAAGAACATCAAGTTAAAGTGGATTTAGAGTTAGAAAGCCAGAAGGACCAAAGTACGGAGAAATGTTGCATTCTGAGATTTTTGCAGTCAAGCAGTCTCTCCATAGCACATTGGAGGTTTAGGTCAGCAATCATGTTGGAAATAGGAGGTGGAGTCATGGTACGCCCTAATCTGGTGATATTTAACTTAGCCAGTAGTAAATGGATGATTATGGATCTGGGAGGAAAGGTTTCCACGTCAATGTCTAGCAATGCAAGAGCGGGATTAGGGTCTACTTGGTGGCCTGATATGTCAGGAATGAAAACAAAGACTTGGCACCAATAAGATCTCAGAGAATTACAGAACCATAAGGTTTAGGCCAGTGTGCCTTTGTCACCACAGAGTCTCCAGCGTGATAAGAAGTATTTCAGATAAATCTTTGCAAGTTTAAAAGGCGTTAGGTACCAACGATGTAAAGTGGGTAATGGTAATAGGTAAAGTCCCTAGTGGTTGGAGCAGTGAGAGGCCATGTAGCTGCAATTACTTTTAGCCACATTGGTGTTGGGAATGTTTCCCAACAGTTCCCATTTTTGCAATAGTGTGATCTGGGAGTATGGTCGGTCATCAGTTAGAATGGCGTAAAATATATAAATACCTTTTTTGGGATATTGGGAATGCAAATAGAAATGTTATGCACATGATGGTAGGTGTGTTGTGGTCTGTATAGATGTGGAGCAGAGGTATTGTGAAATGCAGGTGAAGGTGAATGCTTCAGTGGAAGGCAAGTGCAATCAGTACAGGGGGAGTTCAGAGGTTTAAGTCTTTGGGCAAGATAAAGGTCATCAAGGTGTGTAATGTTATGCTTTTGCAAATTATACAGGTTGAGATCAGGAATTAATTGTTACAGGCATTTGAGGGGTAGAAGGAGTTTGTGGAAGGGATGCGAAGATGAAGACTGTGCAGGTAGCTCTCTCCAGGCCTTAAATTAAGCTATGTGTGTGGGTTTGGTGAAAATGGTAGGGGGAATCCAGCACTGATTGCCAGGAAGGTCCCTGTGAGCTCAGATGGATGGTAGAGGGTGGTCTGAATAATTGACCAAGTTTTCTGTTCCGTAGGGTGCCACCAATAGTAGAGTTGATCTAGCACTGTCGCATAGTAATAGAATCATATATGTGACAGTCCGGCACCTCTTCTTTTGTACGGTCTGGTCAGTATGTAGTTAGTATATCCAGGGTTGCTTGAGTCCCATACAAAAGGTGTAAGATGATGCTGGAGGAAGTGATAAAAAAAGTAAATGGTTTTTGTATGCACATTAATACATGTTTATCCAATGTTAATATTGATGATGGTGCTAGGTGCCCTTCATACTTCTCTGGATCATTTTTCATAGAATAAATTAAGCTGAAGCATTCACTTTACCGCAATTGGGGATCTGAAAACTCTAGTCAACTAGAATGGTATGAGTGGCTGATAAAATTTACAGACTGGTGTGAGTCCTCATCAGATGAGTTGTCAAAATAAATTCTTATGGACATAGTAAATGAGGCACATAGGGCTTGCTTTAGTAAAAGTCAATTTTCACTTTGAAAGGGAAGTTGCACTTTGCAAGAGACTTTGCCCCAGAGCTTAGTGAATGTAAATATGTTTTACTTTGCAAATTGAAATACCCAATCATGTGCAAGGAAAATAAAGAAGCAGCATTTTTGCTTGCACTTGATTTGATGATGAAAGTCAGCAGATTTGCAATTCCCTTGCAAAATAAACATAATGCCCTTTAGTAAATTAACCCCACAGTGTATATACATCAAACATTGGGCCACAATATTGTACTGAGTCTGTCAAGATATTTATTCATATACAGTATTTTTATGTTCTACTGACTTTCGATTAAAAAGGGTAACCCATTGCAATATGAACCAACTTCTTTAAGCTTAACTCTGGCCTTACTTTCAGTCTTTACTCCAGCACAGTTGTACAGGCTATTCTCCTGTGCTAAAGACACTTAGTCTCAATTCACTGCACACTGTGGGGTCGATTTACTAAAACTATATAGTGCAAAATCTAGTGCAACTGTACATAGTAGCCAATCAGCTATTAACTTCAGCTTGTATAATTAATTGTGTATTAGGACCTCCTTCCAGTTGGTCATTTATACTACATGGTACATTTTCTGGGGAAATCTTCCATATGGCATCTGCATTGATGCCTTAATCATCTCAAATTACATATCCCCATTCAAAAAAACAGCAGCGGTGCTCCAACCTCAACACTTGTAGCTGTGCCCTTCCTTTTTTTGGTCATTAATCTCTGATGGTAGTTGGTAAACTGCAAGCTATATGAGAGGATTCAACTTAAGCTCTCCTATGAAAGGCCAGTACAACATCAAAGGTGCAGCTGTTGACCCTATGTGCTTATCATTCTTGAGTTTCCTCAAGTGAGTAAGATTTCAAAGTATCCAGACTCAGAAGGTAGGATTCATCCAAATGAAGGGAGGACATCATTGCTTTCTGTATCTTCAGATATAGAAATACTTTAATTTCTGCATAGCAACAGCAGTAATAAATGTGTTAAAAAGAGCAATTCCAGACATTGCTTCTTTAAATTAAATAAAATATGACATCAACAAGAACATGCTTTTAAGAGAGTTGCTCAATCACCTTAATGAAGTAAATGCTCTGAAAGATCTCATTAATACAATAGATCATATTATGTTGCTGCGAAAGGAGAGGTTGGGTTAGGTAGGCAAAAAGTGATGAATGCTAGAAATTGGATAATGTCAACTTGCATCCATCAGTGGCACACAAGGACATCAAATGAGTTTTTGTAATAAAGAGATGGGCATTATTTTGAGCAACCAAATTAGCATGATGAGACTGGATGAAAGGAAGGGAAGGTTTGATGTATGGGGATCATTGTTCATATCAAACAAAGAATGTGCCAGTATGGAATATGCAATACATCTTCTAGTGTAAGGAACTCCAAAGGGACATCATCAAAGAGGTTTATATTTCTATGTGTGTTCAAATCACCATTCCTCTTTTTTATTTAATTATTTAAACTGAATTGATTTAAATCATAGTAGCTGTTCTGGGCTGTTTATTTAAGTGCAAATATTAATCTACAGAACATGACAATATATGATATATGATTATCATAATCTGTTATTTGTGCACTTGACCAACAGAATCTTAGTTAAGGACAAACCATTTGTCCCCCCCCCCCCCCCCAGTAATACATACACAATGTTCATCCCCTCATACTTATGAAAAGGTTCAGATGTCAATTTGATCACTAAGGCTCTGATCTACCATTATACAGTGCTGTGCCTTTGCAATAAAAGTGAAATTAAAAAAGAAATGCAGTGATCAGTGGCAACTCATCCATTAGGGGCGCAGGGGTGCCGCCCCTCTAATCCATGTGCTGCCCCTAATCTACATGCAGGGTGCCCAGATGCATGGATTGCAATAGGGCTTTTATTTTTCCGAAGCATGTGATTAGAGCCAGAGGCTCTAATTGGCTTTAAAAATAGGTGGGCTCTGGGCGCATAGCACTGCGCCCTGAGCCCACCCAGTTGTGTGACAATAGAAAAATTAATATTCGCTATTGTCTTCCTGATTCTCCTTCCAGCCAATCAGGAAGCTGGTTGGCCAAGAGGAGAAGCGATCATATTGGCCCCCGTGCAGAGGGAAGGAGGAGGAAAGCCGCTGTGAACCCCGAGATTCAGAGGAGAAGATGCAGAAAGGAGACAAAGCTGCCTGCGACTGGATTGGTTAAGTGCGGGGCCGAGGGGGGGGGTGTTTTGTTTGCCTCCCCCCCAAAATATACAGGACCAGCCACCGCCACTGGCAGGGACTAAAAGATGCTACCCCATTTCAGTAAATCAGAAAGGGGACTTCTAAATTCCTTGTCAATTAAGCACAGTGCACATGATGGCTTAAGAAAATACTGGCATTGATGCTTAACAATCAATTTAAGAAAAAAGACTTTACCCATTCACCAATTTCTTGAAAAAAAAAAAAGTAATACATATAGTAATTGAAGTGTGCTTATATTTCATCTGTCATAATCAACCATATCTGCATACCGCAGTTCCCATGTCTGAATGAAACTCTGATATGTAGAAATGGTTTCTGGAAGCATGGCTACTTAGATTATTATAGAAGAATTTCATGCATTTTTACATTCAGTTACATCCAGTTTGGACCAATGGAATGATGCATATACCATACCTGTGGGGTTCCTGTAGGTGCTGGAAATCACTGTATTAGACATTGCTACTCCAATGATCTCCACAAGCTGAGCTGCTGAGTCCCATGCAGAGCTGCTGCCCTGCTGCATTCTAAATACAGGAGGTTGGCCGCTTGGCATGGATGCCATTTAGAGAATGTACCATATTTTTGTAATGAATACAAAGCATTCTTTGATTGGAAAAGGGGGAGAACAAGGCATCACTGCCCTCCCTTTCTGCCTTATGCCCACTTTTTTTTAAATAGTGACACAGCCATCTAGACCTAATTGATTCTTTAAATTATTTCTTTTTGATATTTTTATATCAATAAATGTGGCAACTTTTTACCTATATTTGATACTTTTTTTTATAGTGCCCACATAATCCCAACCCTAAAGGGTTTCCTTTTGTATTTCTGTATCAGGGATGAAGGCACATTACTACTAAACAGCAGATCCATTCTCAGTTTAAGAAAAATGCCCAATCATGTTCAAGGAAAAGAAAAAAAAAACAATTGTTTTACTTTCACATGATTGAAAGATGGAAGTCAGCAGAGCTTCACCTCATTTACTATGCTCTAGGGAAAATTCCCCAACAAAGTGAACAGCCTATTTGTCTTTAATAAATTGATTGATAATTGATAATAATTGATAAATTAACCACTATGCTCCCACATTCCCAATAAACATATATTGACACAGATTCTCGATAGCTTTTTGCCAGGGAAACTGATAGAAATTCTAAGCTTTCATCAATCTAAACCTGAAAAACAAAATGGTTGGAGTTACACTTTTACACAAAATCCAACAGGACACCCCATTGTAAGAATTTTCTGGAAAAATGCATTGTATTTCTATAGCCAAATCTATACTCTTCATACATTCTATTTTTACTATACTCCACAGTGTATGAGCCCTAAAGCGAATGTCCAACCCAATCCATTGTTTGTTATACTTGTGTCAGTTTACATTCTATGCAGTGGCTCTATGATTTGTCTCCTTACATGTTGTCACAAGGTTACCTTTCTCTAGAATGTATTGTTATTGAGAGGATTCTTCTCCATTAGCATGATGGCCAAGTGAAGGGTGTCCCATGATATAACCCATTTTATTTAATTAAATATTTTCCTCTGTTTTATGATGTATGAGATGCCCCTTTATTGAACATTCTTTGCGCTGCTATTGATAATATACTAAACAATAAGTAACAGAAGGGCTATTAATATTATACAGGCTTCATATAGCACCAACAGTACTTTACATTTGGAGTATTTAATAACAAATCTTTAAAACGTATAAATGGTTGGCTTAGTGCCTTTTAAAGATAGATAGATAGATAGATAGATAGATAGATAGATAGATAGATAGATAGAATGCATGCTGTATGTAGTTCTGCAAGCAATAAAATTAAAGTTGTTTATATTTTTTGTCAAAACTATATAATGCCAGGGACCCTGCCCTAAAGCCGCGTACACACGGGCGGACTGTCTGTCCAACTTAGTCCGCTGAAACACATTTCAGCGGACAGTCCGCTCGTGTGTGGGCTTCAGCTGACTTTTTCAGCGGACAGTCTGGCGGACTAAGTCTTTCGGAATTTCCGTAATATTGTCCGTCCAACTTTGGTTTCAGCGGACAGTCCGCTCGTGAGTAGGCAAGTTGGACGGACTAAGTATGGCGCATGCTCAGAAAGGATTTACACGGCGAAAGGTTGCATTGCTGTGTATTGGACGTCCTATTTCTAGTCCCGTCGTACGTGCTGTACACGTCATCGCGCAAGCTTTCAACGGACTGTTTGTTCATCGTGTGTGGTCAAGTCCGTTCATTCAAAAGTAGGACGGACTGTCCGTCGGATTGTCTGACGGACTTAGTTGGCCAGACAGTCCGCCCGTGTGTACACGGCTTAAGAAATAGTGTCCCTATTCTAAATTTAGTGTTGCTGGACTTTAGTCAGCTTATGTCTGATTGGTAGTTCTGCTTTTCCCAAAGTTAAGATTATTATTTTCTCCATATAGCCAATGGAGGAGACAGAACCAACCAAGAAGGTCACACATTTTGTGGTTGAATAAAAAACAGCTTTGTTATAGAAAAATTGCACCATACAAAATACAATTGACCTTTACCAGGCCACAATTAAAAAGACAATATTGTCTATTTAAATTGTGGTCTGGTAAAGGTTAATTCACAGATTTTGGATGGTGCTATTTTTCTATAATAATGCTGTTTTTTATATAACTGCTGTGCTCCACTAATGTGACCTTCATTGTAGGGTCTTTCTCTTCCTTTTGCTACATGATTGTTTCATCACGTGGAGTGCACCAGATCTGTTAATATTGTTATTGATATTTATGGTGTTTGGTTGATACAGCTTTGACGGTAACAGCAATGTAATTACCTTTCAGCTACTTGAGAGGTGGATCAGGTTGTGCTTTTTGCCCTTTTATTTTTATTATTTGCTCCAATCCTGGCAATAGTGTAGGAGGGTTCAATATTGTGAGTATGAACATTTATATCTCCCTAGCCAACCACTAGGAGGTTTAATGCTAGTGGTGGATGCTGAGGAAGGGTCTAAATCTTTGGGGGAAACTTCTGGAAGATCCTTTTCCCCCCAAACTTTGACTGGGGAGGATGTGTATGTTAATGTTCCTGATCCCCAGGCCTGATTCCTGGGAAGGATACATGTGCTTTAAGAAGAAACTAGGACAGTGCTTACTGGCCTATGAGTTTTGCCCTGCCTTTCCAGAGGGTCTGCCCAGGAGGAGTGAATCTGGTTTGGAGCAACAAGTGGGAACTTTGAGGTTGATTTAGTAAAGGCAAATAGAAGTTGCTTTAGAGCTTAGTAAATGAGCAGAAGCCCTGCTGACTTCCATTATCCAATCATGTGCAAGCACAAATGCAGTTTTTTTTTTCTTTTTCCTTGCACATGATTAGGTGTTCTTTGCAAAGTGAAGCTTTACCTCATTTATTAAGCTCTGGAGCAACTGCACTTGAAAATTGCACAGTCTATTTGTCTTTAGTAAACCAACCCCTTTGTCTGCTGGAGAGTGTTCCAAAAGGAAAGGCAAATGCTTGAATGCCATAGCAAGTCTGACAGCTCGTCTAGAAAGTTCAAGCGCTACAATTGCTTACAGTCAACAGAATACAGTGTGCTGGTCTGGTTTAAAAGTCCTTTTTCTGTATCAGCTGCAAGTGTTTTTTGTGCATTGTTTCTCCAGTGCCCTATGCCCTAATGCTCTCTCTCTAGAGTTTATTGACTTGAATAAACTCTATGACCTATCAAAAAGTGACTGGTGTCTATCTGTTCCGATCCTCAATACAAGAAAGAATCCAAGCCATAGATGGAATGCTAGCCCATGTACTGTATATTCTGGAGTCCGTAATAGCCTCTGTAGAGAAAGGGAGTGCTACAATAGTAAAATATTACAGCAGAAATTGACTTTGTTTGACTTAAACGGACCCTAAGCCCAATTCACAAAATAATGAACTCGAGGTTAAGAATCCTAAATGTAAATGGAATTTTCCACCAATCGAGGCCATTGTACAAATTTTGGCCTTTCAGGGTTTTGTTGATGTCCTGTCCTTAATTGATATATTTGGAGACTTATCCCAAAGACAGGGAATATTTCAAAATATTTTCTGCACAAAAATCATTTTCCTGGTAAAATGCAACTGGTTGGTTGGTTGCCTCTCCCCTTTATCAAAAGCTCAAAAAAACCTACTTTAATTATTTTTGACTATGCTCTAGTGGTAAGGCAGGTCTCCGTTATATCCAGCAAAGTTAACCCCCCAATTTGGAGATTTGCTAAGCCCCTGCTCCATGAAGAAGACTTTTAAAATCAGCTAAAAAGTTGGTAGCTTGACTACATAATGTATAATGCTCAACACAAAAAAAAAACATACTATTTTGGGAATGAGAAAAAGCCCCAGCAGTCTTAAAATATAAATCTAAAAAAATACATGGAATCTTCTAGAAGTGACCAGGAAGTATACTTGTGCTATAAACAATGCATGACCAGCCAGAATTTCACCTCCCAGTTAAAGGAAAAAATCAATAAAAAAAATAATAGATTCATCAGAAAAATCAGAGATGTAACATTTTGGTACCACTTCAAAAAAACAATTTTTTTAGTTTCTATGATACAATTTTGCAAATAAGTCATTTTGTTCATACATTTGGGCTAAAATTTATACAGCTACATCTCTTTGATAAAAAATAACCCAAATTTGTGGATATTATTTAGTCTCTGTGAAAGTTATAGAGTCTACAAGCTATGGTGCAAATCATTGAAAATTGATCACACCTGATCATACCTGATGCGCTGATGATCTAGTTTCTTGAGACCCTGAAATGTCAAGAAAGTAAATAGCAAGAGGCATGGTGAGTTTTTTGAAGTTGCAATTTTTTCCCACAATTCTTGGGAATATTAAGAGTTTTTTTTTTTACTTAATTTTTTGCCAAAATTGTCATAATAACAAGTTATTTCTTACACACAGCATATGCATACTTCCAATTACACCCCAAAATACATTCTGCTACTCCTCCCGAGTATGGAAATACCACATGTGTGTGACTTTTACACAGCCTGGCCACACAGAGAGGTCCAACATGCAGGGAGCACCATCGGGGGTTCTAGAAGCATAAAATGACACCTCAAATTTCCTAACCACCTATTACAATTGTAAAGGCACTGGAGCCCCAGGACAGTGGCATTACCCACAAAATGACCCCATTTTGGAAAGCAGACACCCAAAACTCTATTCTGTGAGGGATAATGAGTCTTTTGAATGGTTCATTTTTTTCCACAAGTCTTCGGAAAATGTTGAAAGAAAATTAAAACTTATTTATTTACACAAAGTGGTCAGTTTATAAGATATTTCTAACTCAAAACATGTATATAGCAAAAATGACACTTCAAAATACATTCTGCAACTCCTCCTGAGTATGGCAATACCACATGTGTGAGACTTTTACACAGCGTGTCCACATACAGAGGACCAACATGCAGGGAGCACCATTAGGTGTTCTAGGAGCATAAATGAAATTACCCACAAAATGACCCAATTTTGGAAAGAAAACACCCCAATGACTATTCTATGAGGCATAATGAGTCTTTTGAATGGTTAATTGTTTTACACAAGTCTTCAGAAAACGTGGAAAAAAATAAAAATGTTTTTTTTTTACACAAAGTTGTCAATTTATAAGATATTTCTAGCACATAGCATGCATACAGCAAAAATTACACCCCAAAAAACATTCTGCTACTCGTCCTAAGTATTGCGATACCACATGTGTGAGACTTTTACACAGCCAGTCCACATAGAGAGGCCCAACATTGAAGTAGTACCTGCAGGCGTTCTAGGAGCATAAATTACACATATAATTTCATTCCTTCCTATCACACTTTTGAAGGTCCTGGTGCACCAGAACAGTGGAGTTACCCACAAAATGACCCCATTTTAGAAAGCAAACACCCCAATGTATATTTTATGAGGTATGGGCTGCAAATAGGTACTCGGGTACTCTGGTGTCCTGGTCACAGGTACTCGGGTACTCTGATGGCCTGGTGACAGGTACTCGGGTACTCTGATGGCCTAGTGACTGGTACTCGGGTAATATGATGGCCTGGTGACAGGTACTCGGGTACTCTGATGGCCTGGCGACAGGAACTCAGGTGATCTGATGGGCTACAGATAGGTACTTGGGTACTCTGATGGGTGCTGACAGGTACTAAGATGGGGTATTCAGGTACTCCTGTACTCAGATGGGCTGTGACAGGTACTTGTGTACTCAGATGAACTGTGGCAGGTACTCAGGTACTCGGGTACTCAGATGAACTATGACAGGTACTTGGGTACTCAGATAGACTGTGACAGGTACTCGGGTACTCAGATATACTGTGACAGGTACTCGGGTACTCGGGTACTCAGATGGACTGTGACAGGTACTCAGATATACTGTGACAGGTACTTGGGTACTCAGATGGACCATGACAGGTACTCAGATATTTTGATGGGTGGTGACAGGTACTTTGATGGGTGGTGACAGGTACTTTGATGGGTGGTGACAGGTACTCTTTTTTAGGGGGCAATCACTGTGTATTGGTGTGTACTGTAAGTGGTAACGATATGTTACCGCAATATCCTTCTCACACACGATCGGTGTGTGAGGAGGAGAACCCGGTAACATCTCATTATCGCGTTTTGTTTACATTCTATGACCGGCTGTGATTGTACACAGCCAGTCATGTGGTAAAGAGCCAATTTCATTGGCTCATTACTGCGATCGGGGTTGGGTTGTGTCAGGGTGACAAGCCACGTCCCAGATTGCCGCTCTGTGCATGCTTTAGGGGTGTGCATGAGCACCGTGCACATGGGCAATACATGTGACCGGCTGTAATTGGATACAACCGGTCACGTGCTAAAGAGCCATTTTTTTATTGACTCTTTACCCCGATCTGGGATGGGCTGTGTCCGAGGGACACACCTCATTCACGATCGTCACGATGCCGGCCCCAAGGGGCCTGCAGGAGCAGCGAGATACCGAGGATGTCATATGACGCCCACCCAGGATGGAAGATCCCATCTGCAGATGTCATGTGACTATAGCCGGTATTGAAGTGGTTAAACAAATCAGATCATCTCCTTGGCAATTTAGCCAGAAGCAAATGGCAGACACTCAGAATAAACTAATGTATCTAGGTTTACCCATCCTGAAGCCAATGCAGAAAAAAAATGAAAATTATGTATAACTGAAAGAGGGTCCACCTTTTAATGTGACGTCAAGGACATAATCTACATCTCAGCTGATAGCCTTCCATGGCTTCCAATACCACCTCTATGCTGATGACACCCAAATCTATTTCTCTACCCCTCAGCTCCCTCCTTTAGTTCCTCAAACTTAATCTATCCAAAACCAAATGTATTATTTTTCCTCCCCCTCATGCCTCTTCCCTTGATCTCTCTGTCAAAATTAATGGCACAACTATAAGCCCATCTCAGCATGCCAAGGTCCTAGGTGTAGTCCTGGACTCTGAACTCTCCTTTAAGCCCAACATCCAATCTCTGCCCAAATCTTGCCGCCTCAACCTCCACAGCAACATCTACAAAATATATGCTCCTTTCTAACCAATGACACAACAAAGCTCTTAATTCACTCCCTGATCATCTCTCGCCTCGACTACTGCAACTCCCTTCTCATTAGCTTACCTCTACATAGTATATCCCCCTTTAATCCATCATTAATTCTGCTGCCAGACTCATCCACCTTATTATAGAAGCAGAATCATAATCTGATTCACTATTATAACTTGGAAAACATTAGCTTTTTTAGGTATTTTGCATGTGAATTATTTTTTTTTTTAAACTGTTACATTACTGTTTGGCTTAATTACAGCAGTAGCACCCCAATTCTGATTCATTACAATTCACACTTTTTTTTTAGATCATTTTGGTTACAACATCTGATTTTTTTATCCAGCATTTATAGGCCTGAATAGAACAGTGGATGTAGGAGCAACAACAGTTCTAAAGGCTATAGGAAAGTTTACAGTAAAATGAAGCTAAAACCCTTAACTTTTTCCAATTGTTAAGTGGGGCAACCAAGTAGTTTGTGAGCTTCTATTTTGCAGTGCCACACTGCATTTTTCAAACATTTTAATAAACTGTCAAAATAGAGTACACAAAAGGCTTCAAAACTACAAACCCACATTACCTGAACCCCTTCCCATCCCTATATCCTAAATTAGTCCCAACATAATCAAAATATAAACTTTAGTTAAGTGTTAGAATTTGGCTAGTATCAGGACAATATACAGGCAGTTGAATTGGCAGCAAATAGAAAGAGCTCTACAGTATGGGCCTTTTTTAACATACTTGCTACCAATAATCAACATTGTCGTCTATGAGGAAAGTTGGTAGTCCAAAACAAAAGGTATACACTCCCTCTTTTCATGGGTGCTTGCAGACACTCCCTTTTGGAAGCCCTTTTCCTCTACCTCCTCCTCCACAATAATGCATATCAGCCAATTTGTATGGACTCTTATTACGGCCTGACTCTCAATAAAGCCAGCCATGTTTTTTGGCCTACTAACGTGCCTTTTTCCTCCATCTCCTCCTCCTCTTTCTTAAGGGCCCAAAACAGCCACATTTAATTTTTTTTATGCTATACCATAGTGTCAGGTAATCAGTTGCCTTTGCTTTGTAAAGAAGGCAATCCCAGCCTTTCATTAGCATGTGTAATGCCATGAGGCAGGAGGTGACACAGGAGGACTTCAAAGATGAGTTGAGGTACTGCTGTTAGGAGTAGGAATGTGGTTTGGGTTTAGCACAAATTCTGCTTGTTCACAGTTCAAACAAACATTCATTGCATGAACTGTATGGCCAATAATGTTTTTGTATGGCCAGTATTGTGTATTGTATGGACAATAATGGGGCTTGAAAAATGTGCTCCTTCTCTATATAAGTCAGCTCTTCCTTAATTGTTTTATCAGTATATGTTTTCCCTTTGGGTCACCAGCTTGAACTTGTTGGTGGCACAGGCAAAGCATTTTTTTTTTTTTTGTGACACATCACCACATACTATTGAGGTCCACTTTGCTGCACAAAATTGCCACAATGTCAAATGCACCAGATCACCACATCCTCAATCCACCTACTGTGATAGCTGCTAATAAAAATTAGGCAACTCCCTATTGTCCTCATGCCTGAGGGGCCTAAAGGAAGAAGCATAGTTTCTTCATGTACAGCTAGTCAAGGGAGCGCAGGTTGTTCATCCACAGGCCAAAGTGATGATTGGGCCACACCTGAGAGGCAAGAATGTCTGTATCATTGGACACGATATACAGAAATGTGGAGGAGGTGTTGGAGTTCATAGCCAAGCCTTCATCTGCCTCTTTCTTCTTCAAAAAATCATGCCCTGGGCTGTGACATCATAAGGGGCATCATATCATAAGGGGTGGACCTCCACAATGCCACCCAAAGCCAATATAAGTAGTGGCCCACTGCACACCCAGCATTAGAGTGGAAGAGAGCATTGTGCCAAAATTGGAAGAAGAACAGAGGGAAAAGACAGCGGAGAAGACCCGGCAAAACAATGAGAAGACAGCGGAGAAGACCCAGCAGAGACAGAAGACAGCGGACAGATGGAAAAGAACTGGAGAGGGCTAGAAGACATCAACGGAGAGAGCAGAAGACCTGGAGAGGGGAGAAGAACTGGCAGGGGCAGAAGACATCAATGGAGGAGGCAGAAGATATCACCAGAAGAGGGAGAAGAGCCGGAGAGGGGAGAAGAAGTCGGATGAGACCCCTGGACCTGCCTAATAAATGACATTAAAATCCTGTGTACTGGGTTTTTTTTTTACACTTTTTTAGGTGAATGGGTAGGGGTACAATGTACCCCATACCTATTCACATAGGGTGGGGGGCCGGCAACCAACAGCCAGGGTTGACAGAAAGAGGCCCTTGTCCTCATCAACATGGGGACAAGGAGCTTTGTGGTGGGGGATGCATGGCCCCCCTGCCTCAAAACACCCACCCCCCCATGTTGAGGGCATGCAGCCTGGTACGGTACACCCCCTTTTGCTGCCCTCCTGGGTCGTGTGCTTGGAAAAGGGTCTGGTATGGATTTTGGGGGGAAAACCTCATGCAGTTATTTCGGCGTAGGGGTATCCCTTAAAATCCATACCAGACCCAAGGGCCTGGTATGCTCTTGGAGGGGGAACCCATGCTGTTTTTTTTCTTTTTACATTTTGCGTGGAGTCCCCCCTAAAGATTCATACCAGCCAGTGCCTGGTATTGTCGGAAATCAAAGTCGGATCCCTGTTCATTGAAGTCGGACGCATGTTGGACTTCAAGTCACAGGGTAAAGTCAGATTCACAGTTGTACTGACTGTTGTGTCATATAAGTGTGAAAGGGCCTTAGGCTGCATTCCCACCTGATCGTTTTCAGCTCATAAAATGCTCGTAAATTGCCAGAAAAAATGCCTGAAAAACACCCAACAAGCAAAATCCCATTCATTTCAATGGTACCTGTTCACATCTGAGCGTTTTGTCACCTGAAGCAAAATGCTGGAAAAACGCCTTAAGCTCAAAAAAGAACATGAGCTTCTTTGGGGCAGATTACAGGTGTTTTTCTGCTTTTTACACTGGTGACCTGTACAAAATTGTGGTAAAATTGTGGTTACAATTGCGGAAAAATTGTGGTAAAACGTGCAACCTTGAAATGCTCAGGTGTGAATGCAGCCTAAAGGTGTCAGCATACCAAGACATTTTGGACAATGTTATGCTCCCAACTTTGTGGGAAAAGTTTGGGGATGGCCCCTTTCTGTTCCAACATGACTGCACACCAGTGCACAAAGCAAGGTGCATAAAGACATGGATGAGCTTTGGGGTGGAGGAACTTGACTGGACTGCACCTGAGTCCTGACCTTTACCCGATAGAACATCTTTGGGATGAATTAGAGAACAGACTGCGAGCCAGGCCTTCTCGTCCAACATCAGTGCCTGACCTCACAAATGCGCTTCTGGAAGAATTTTAAAACGTTCCCATAGACACACTCCTAAGCCTTGTGGACAGCCTTCCCAGAAGAGTTGAAGCTGGTATAGCTGCAAAGAGTGGGTCAACTCAATATTGAACACTACGGACTAAGACTGGGATGCCATTAAAGTTCATGTGCGTATAAAGGCAGGTGTCCCAATACTTTTGGTAATATAGTGTATGTTAGGTCACTTATGAAGGTGTGAGATTTTTGAAAAGATGCAATTATTTATTTGCCTTTGACCACCATGGGCAGAGTGAGTGCGAAACTGAAATATATGGTGCTCTCAGGTCATCTGATATAATTCTCTACCGTCCACCATTTTCATTTTGACAAGAACACTAAGGCCGCATACACACGCGGGGACTGTTCGCTCAACTTTGTCCGCTGAACAGTGTTTCAGCGGACAGTCCGCTCGTGTGTGGGCTTCAGCGGACAGTTTCAGCGGACAGTTTGACGAACAAAGTTTTTCGGAAATCCCGAAAAACTGTCCGCTGAAACTTGGTTTGAGCGGACAGTCCCCGCGTGTGTAGGCTTGTTCGTCAAACTAAGTTCCGCGCATGCTCAGAAAGAATTTATACGCCGAAGGTTGCATTGCAGTGTATAGGACGTCGTTTTCTAGTCCCGTCGTACGTGCCGTTCACGTCATCGCGCAGGGTTTCAGCGGACTGTTCGTTCGTCGTGTGTGGCCAAGTCCGTCCATGCTAATTTTGAGCGGACTGTCTGCTGAAACTGTTTGACGAACAAAGTTGAGCGAACAGTCCCCACGTGTGTACGCGGCCTAATAGGAACATTTCTTAAAAAACATATTTGGCTTTAGTCATTTGTATGGAAGTTTATGCATAGTTACTTGCTTTTAAGGGATATATCCAATATATTGTAGCCTATAAGTCCTTAGGTTTGGTGATTGCATTAATTCTGTTTTTTTTCCTTTTTTTTTTTTTCATCTGGTAATTTTGCCATTTATACTTTTTCTGGTTTAGGATGACAAAGCTCCCTCACCGTTCCCTATTTATGGAGGAGCAGAGCTGTTACCTCAGGCTGCTAACTTCTAGTCTGGACTACAAAATGATCTTATCTCTATAACATATATATGATTTTTTTTTTCCTGTAGTTTACAGAGGTGAACTGGACAGAGCTGATAACATTGTTGGAGGAAGAGAAAACAGGAATTTTAAAGTTCACTGGATTTCTGGCAGGATCAACATAATTTTTTTTATCAAACAGATATAATAAACCATGTTCTCCATTATGAAATTGCCACGTGTTCTCTGAAAAGCACCCATACATGGCTATATTTTTTATTCTATTTAATTAGAGGGGAGGAATGTTTACATATAAAACCAAGAACACTACGCATACAGATTTTACATCTTATCTACAAGTTAACTGTGGACGCATTGAACTGATTTATTTATGTAGCAACACATTTATTTTCTCTGGATCCCTGATGTAGTGTTAAAATCTTGTCGTTTAAAGTCAGACTCCAGTAAAACGTGTGTAGACCTCCTGTTACAGAGCCACAAACACAGGAAATAGTGTAAAATCTCTACAGTGAGGCAGAGAAAGAAACCTCAAAACAGAATGAAGATGTTTGGAATTTCTATCAAGTTTTTATTGTGTCTTTCTGCTTTAGTATTAAGCCACCAGCAATAGTGATGGACGAACTTCCGACGGGACGTTTCGCGAACGCGAAACGCGAACGGACACAAACGTTCGCGAAAACGACCGTTCGCCGCGGGCTCCATTGACTTCAATGGGAGGCGAATTTCGCAAACCTTTAGGTCGAATTTGCGGCCACGGGGTAATTATTAGGGGGTAGCACGTAGTCCCACCACCTGGACAATAGCATAATACATGTATGAGGTGAATTTGGGATCGATAACTACAAGCATTTTTTTTTTATTTGGGAAATTGTTCTGACAATTCAGGACTATGGAGCTAATGAAGGCAATGGAGGAGAGGGAAGGTCAGGGACCAGGGTAGGCAAACAAGAGGGTGCAGGAGATACAGAGCACTGACAGCAGCACCGTAATACAGAGCACTGACATCAGCACCGTGACATACAGCGCTGACAGCAGCTCCGTGACATACAGCGCTGACAGCAGCTCCGTGACATACAGCGCTGACAGCAGCTCCGTGACATACAGCGCTGACAGCAGCTCCGTGACATACAGCGCTGACAGCAGCTCCGTGACATACAGCGCTGACAGCAGCACCGTGACATACAGCGCTGACAGCAGCTCCGTGACATACAGCGCTGACAGCAGCTCCGTGACATACAGCGCTGACAGCAGCTCCGTGACATACAGCACTGACAGCAGCTCCGTGACATACAGCGCTGACAGCAGCTCCGTGACATACAGCGCTGACAGCAGCACCGTGACATACAGCGCTGACAGCAGCTCCGTGACATACAGCGCTGACAGCAGCTCCGTGACATACAGCGCTGACAGCAGCTCCGTGACATACAGCGCTGACAGCAGCTCCGTGACATACAGCGCTGACAGCAGCTCCGTGACATACAGCGCTGACAGCAGCTCCGTGACATACAGCGCTGACAGCAGCTCCGTGACATACAGCGCTGACAGCAGCTCCGTGACATACAGCGCTGACAGCAGCTCCGTGACATACAGCGCTGACAGCAGCACCGTAAGCAGCCCCAGGAGGAAGTCAGCACAGCACAGGGATGGTGTGATCCCCTCATAATAAGAACCCCCAGGAGGAAGTCAGCACAGCACAGGGATGGTGGGAGCCCCTCATAATAAGAACACCCAGGAGGAAGTCAGCACAGCACAGGGATGGTGGGAACCCCTCATAATAAGCAGCCCCAGTAGAAATATGACACCGCTCAACCTCTTCAAAGAGGAGGGTAGGGGCATATAGTACGGTGTGCTTTTTTGGGTCAGGGAAGTGAGCCAAATGAATTAAGAAGGTCTGTGTGCTTGATTCCAAAAATTGTTTATAGACATATACATGGTCTACTGATCACATGTGTTGAATTCCTCCGAGATCCATGCCTCATTCATTTTTAGAAATGTGAGGTAGTTAACACTGTGGTGAGCTAGGCGAGTACGCTTATCGGTCACAATCCCCCCTGCTGCGCTGAACGTCCTTTCGGACAGGACACTGGATGAGGGGCAAGCCAACAGTTCGATTGCAAATTGGGCAAGCTCTGGCCAGAGGTCAAGCCTGCCCACCCAGTAGTCTAGGGGTTCATCACTCCTCAGAGCGTCCACATCGGCCGTTAACCCAATGTAGTCGGACACCTGACGGTCTAGGCGTTCCCTGATGCTGGATCCGGATGACACCTGTCGATGGGTCGGCTGAAAGAATGACCTCATATCCGAAGTCACCAACACATCTTCAAACCGGCCTCTTCTTGCAGGCGCTGTTGGATTGGTACCCGCAAATCCTTCTCTGGGAGTGGGAATTGCTCCTCTGCCAGCGCACGCAAAAGCAGAATGCAGCATTTCTCGAAGCAAGGCCTGGAAGTGCTGCATTCTGACAGCCCTCTGCGACGGCGGTAACATTTCCGCCATTTTGTGTTTGTACCGGGGGTCTAAGTACGTTGCCACCCAGTACTGGTCCTTGACCCTCATGCTTTTTATACGGGGGTCCCTATTAAAACACTGGAGCATGAAGGCCCCCATTTGCACTAAAGTGGAAGCGGTGTGGTGGCCTGGCTCCTGCTCATCATCCAGGATAATGTCGTCCTCTTCATTCTCCTCTCCCCATCCTCGCACAACAGGGATCCCAGAAAGGTTTAAAGCATGCTCTTCTTGCTCCTGCTCATCCGCCCCGGCACCATCCTCCTCTGACTCCTCATCAGACTCCTGTTGTTGACTTGTCTCAGATAGAGTAGCCCCCCCTGGGAATTCATCCAGCATTGCGACTTCCTCATCTTCCCGCTCCTGCTCCTCCACAGCCTGATCAATGACACGACGCAATGCACGCTCCAGAAAGAAGGCATAAGGTACCATGTCACTGATGGCGCCATGGCTGCGACTGACCAGTTTGGTGATCTCCTCAAATGGCCGCAGAAGTCTGCATGTGTCGCGCATGAGCAGCCACTGGCGCGGTGAAAAAAAACCCAGCTCCCCAGAACCGTTTCTTTCGCAGAGTTCATACAGGTAGACGTTAACTGCACGTTTCTGCTGGAGCAGCCTATCAAGCATATAGAAGGTTGAGTTCCATCGCGTCGGGCAATCGCAAATAAGACGTCTGACCGGCAGATGGTGTCGCCGCTGAATGTCAGCAAGGCGAGCCATGGCCGTGTAAGATCTTCTGAAATGGGCCGAGATTTTCCTTGCCTGCCGCAAGATGTCCTGGACCCCAGGGTATTTGACAAGGAATCGCTGCACGACCAAGTTTAAGACGTGTGCCATGCACGGCACGTGCGTGATTTTGCCCTGTTTCAATGCGCTAAGCAGATTGGCACCGTTGTCACACACCACTTTACCAACTGTCAAATTGAGCGGTGTTAGCCACTCATCTGCCTGTGAACGCAAAGCTGAAAGGAGTGCCGGGCCAGTGTGGCTCTTTGCTTCCAGGCACAACAGACGCAGCACGGCATGGCAACGTCTCACCTGGCATGTGGAATAGGTTCTGGGGAGCTTGGGCGGTGCAGTGGAAGAGACGCTAGCAGCGGAAAAGGAGGAGGCAGCTGAGGAGGAGAGGGAGGAGGATGGAGTAGGAGGAGGAGAAGAAGAGTCAGGCCTGCATGCAATCCGTGGCGGTAAAACCAAATCTACACGGGTGCCACGGGTTACATGCTTGACGGCCGTCAGAAGGTTCACCCAGTGGGCAGTAAAACTGATATACCTTCCCTGCCCGTGTTTGCTAGACCACGTGTCTGTGGTCAGATGTATCTTGGCACCGACACTGTGTGCCAGAGATACATTCACTTGCCGCTGAACATGGCCATATAGCTCTGGGATGCCCTTCTCTGAGAAATACTTCCTTCCTGGGACCTTCCATTGTGGTGTTCCAATGGCCACAAATTTGCGAAAGGCCTCCGAGTCCACCAGTTTATATGGCAGTAGTTGGCGGGCTATGAGTTCTGACAAGCCAGCCGCCAACCGTTGGGCAAGAGGGTTATCCGGCGTCATCATTTTTTTACGCTCAAACATTAGGCCCACGGAAGCCTGCCTTTTTGCAGAAAAATGTGAGCTTGGCGTGATGGAAGGTGGAGTGGAGGACAATTGTGAGGAGAGAGGAGAAGGAGAAGTAGAAGACGAGGCTGGACGGTGAGAGCCTGCAGTGTGGCTTTGTGTGTTCCGTTGCTCCCACTGGGCTCGGTGATGGCTGCTCATGTGCCTTCTTAAGGCGGTCGTCCCTAGGTGAGTATTGGGCTTACCGCGACTAACGCGTTGACTGCAAAGATTGCAGATGGCAACGCTATTGTCAGCAGCGGACACGTTAAAAAAAGCCCACACTGCGGAGCCATGTGCCGGTGTCCTGGGAGCGCCAGATGTGACCGTACATGGTCGATGACTCGCTCCTGATACATTTGCAGTCTGCTTTGTCCCTGCTGTGCAATGTAAGTCATTGCTGCTTCTCCTCCCTATCTGCTGGTCCATATCTCCCTCTGAACTCCCCTCCTCTTCCTCTCTTGTGGGCACCCACGTGACATCACTAGACACGTCATCATCAACGTCACCTTCCCCACCGCTATAAGTAGAGTAGGCAGCAACACCGGGGACCAACCTCCTCCTTGGGCTGATCTGGGTACTGGCGTCAGACTGCTGAGTAGCGCTTGTTGCTACCTCCTCTTCCTGATCCAATACCAAGAGTGGCTGCGCATCAGAAATGTCCTCTTGATATGGATCGGAAAATAATTCCAGTGACTCAAGCGGAAGGTATGTGGTGGTGGTGGTGGTGGTCGTGTTGTTGGTGGTAGTGTCTTTGGGGGTGCACATAGCAGAGAGTGAAGAAGAGGGTGCAGATCGAGAGGATGAGGAGGGTGCAGAAGAGTAAGGCTGAGCGAGCCACTCAACCAAGTCTGGTGCATCCTTTAAAGTAATTGAACGCACCTTCTGCAACTTCCCACTTTGGCTCAAGCCTGTTGCTCCTGCCCTACCCCTACCACCCCTGCGGAAGGGCCTGCCTCTTCCTCTGCATGTCATTTTTTAAATGACCCTGTGACAAAACTCTTAGTCCCTATACCGCTGAAGGACTGCTGCAGTATAGGTGAGCGGTCAGCAGTGGTGCACGTCAACCCTATCTATTGTGGACCTATAGCGGTCCTTACAGAACAGCAGACTGTACCGCACTCAAGCCTATGTACCGTAGCACCCTATACCAAGTTACCAGTCCTTATAAGAACTTTTGTGGAACAAGCAGGTTGTGTGTTAGTGATTAGCAGACTGTACGTCAGTCCCTATACCGCTGAAGGACTGCTGCAGTATAGGTGAGCGGTCAGCAGTGGTGCACGTCAACCCTATCTATTGTGGACCGATAGCGGTCCTTACAGAACAGCAGACTGTACCGCACTCAAGCCTATGTACCGTAGCACCCTATACCAAGTTACCAGTCCTTATAAGAACTTTTGTGGACCAAGCAGGTTGTGTATTAGTGTTTAGCAGACTGTACGTCAGTCCCTATACCGCTGAAGGACTGCTGCAGTATAGGGCAGCGGTCAGCAGTGGTGCACGTCAACCCTATCTATTGTGGACCGATAGCGGTCCTTACAGAACAGCAGACTGTACCGCACTCAAGCCTATGTACCGTAGCACCCTATACCAAGTTACCAGTCCTTATAAGAACTTTTGTGGAACAAGCAGGTTGTGTGTTAGTGTTTAGCAGACTGTACGTCAGTCCCTATACCGCTGAAGGACTGCTGCAGTATAGGTGAGCGGTCAGCAGTGGTGCACGTCAACCCTATCTATTGTGGACCGATAGCGGTCCTTACAGAACAGCAGACTGTACCGCACTCAAGCCTATGTACCGTAGCACCCTATACCAAGTTACCAGTCCTTATAAGAACTTTTGTGGACCAAGCAGGTTGTGTATTAGTGTTTAGCAGACTGTACGTCAGTCCCTATACCGCTGAAGGACTGCTGCAGTATAGGGCAGCGGTCAGCAGTGGTGCACGTCAACCCTATCTATTGTGGACCGATAGCGGTCCTTACAGAACAGCAGACTGTACCGCACTCAAGCCTATGTACCGTAGCACCCTATACCAAGTTACCAGTCCTTATAAGAACTTTTGTGGACCAAGCAGGTTGTGTATTAGTGTTTAGCAGACTGTACGTCAGTCCCTATACCGCTGAAGGACTGCTGCAGTATAGGGCAGCGGTCAGCAGTGGTGCACGTCAACCCTATCTATTGTGGACCGATAGCGGTCCTTACAGAACAGCAGACTGTACCGCACTCAAGCCTATGTACCGTAGCACCCTATACCAAGTTACCAGTCCTTATAAGAACTTTTGTGGAACAAGCAGGTTGTGTGTTAGTGATTAGCAGACTGTACGTCAGTCCCTATACCGCTGAAGGACTGCTGCAGTATAGGGCAGCGGTCAGCAGTGGTGCACGTCAACCCTATCTATTGTGGACCGATAGCGGTCCTTACAGAACAGCAGACTGTACCGCACTCAAGCCTATGTACCGTAGCACCCTATACCAAGTTACCAGTCCTTATAAGAACTTTTGTGGAACAAGCAGGTTGTGTGTTAGTGATTAGCAGACTGTACGTCAGTCCCTATACCGCTGAAGGACTGCTGCAGTATAGGTGAGCGGTCAGCAGTGGTGCACGTCAACCCTATCTATTGTGGACCGATAGCGGTCCTTACAGAACAGCAGACTGTACCGCACTCAAGCCTATGTACCGTAGCACCCTATACCAAGTTACCAGTCCTTATAAGAACTTTTGTGGACCAAGCAGGTTGTGTATTAGTGTTTAGCAGACTGTACGTCAGTCCCTATACCGCTGAAGGACTGCTGCAGTATAGGGCAGCGGTCAGCAGTGGTGCACGTCAACCCTATCTATTGTGGACCGATAGCGGTCCTTACAGAACAGCAGACTGTACCGCACTCAAGCCTATGTACCGTAGCACCCTATACCAAGTTACCAGTCCTTATAAGAACTTTTGTGGACCAAGCAGGTTGTGTATTAGTGTTTAGCAGACTGTACGTCAGTCCCTATACCGCTGAAGGACTGCTGCAGTATAGGGCAGCGGTCAGCAGTGGTGCACGTCAACCCTATCTATTGTGGACCGATAGCGGTCCTTACAGAACAGCAGACTGTACCGCACTCAAGCCTATGTACCGTAGCACCCTATACCAAGTTACCAGTCCTTATAAGAACTTTTGTGGAACAAGCAGGTTGTGTGTTAGTGATTAGCAGACTGTACGTCAGTCCCTATACCGCTGAAGGACTGCTGCAGTATAGGGCAGCGGTCAGCAGTGGTGCACGTCAACCCTATCTATTGTGGACCGATAGCGGTCCTTACAGAACAGCAGACTGTACCGCACTCAAGCCTATGTACCGTAGCACCCTATACCAAGTTACCAGTCCTTATAAGAACTTTTGTGGAACAAGTGAGTTGTGAATGTTTAGCAGACTGCAGCAGAAGGGCAGCAGTCAAGTATAATATCCTTTCTATATTTGGAAGAAAGAATATTATACATGTACAAGCCTATTACTGTACCACTGATACCAGTCCTGAAAAGAACCTTTGTGGAACTAATAATAACAGCAAGTCTTTAAAATTACCCTCACTGCCTGACAACACTGCTTCCTTCCTGTCCCTATACAAATTGGCAAAAAAAGAGAACGATTAGTGGTTACTGGAACAGCTCTTTTGTGGACCTTGATAGTAACAGCTAATGATGATGATGATGATGATGATGATGAAAGACTAATCTGGCTGTCCCTGTAGCATACACCGTCCTTTCCCTTTCTCTAAACTAACAAAAGACACTCAGGCTGCTGCAAGAATCAGCAGCACAGCAAACCTATCAACACCTAACACCTATACCAGTCCTGAAAAGAACTTTTGTGTACCAAATAGCTAGTGGTTTATCTCTCCCTACTCCACACAGGAACCTGTCCCTATCTTAACAGAAGAAAGAATGTAAAATGGCCACCGGATCGGGTGTATTTATAGGTTAGGGGGAATGTACAAGTGTCCATGTGCTGTCATGTCTCAATTGGCTGTCCTGTATCACATGATAAACGTGTCACCAAAGGTTAAAGTTCTTGTATACATTAAACACGTAAGTCCGCCGCGGCGAACGACGGAAAAAGGCGTTCGAACGTGCGGACCGCGAATGTCGGAAATTCGCCGCGAAACGACCGCCGGGCGAACCGTTCGGCCATCACTAACCAGCAACTGAACATATTTTTATCATCCCAAACTCCTTCTTTAATTATGTGTTATGCCGTGTACACATGAGCGGAATGTCTGACAGAAAAAGTCAGATGGGAGCCTTTCATCATATATTCCGATCGTGTGTATGCCCCATCGTTCTTTTTACATTGAAAATTCTGACAGACCTAGAAATGTTCTAAATATTTCCGACTGAACCAATCCTATTGGGAAAACCCCTCGTCTGTATGTTGTTTCAATGTACCAAAAATGACACATGCTGTGAAGCAAGTACGAGATGGAAGCTATTGGCTACTGGCTATTGAACTTCCTTTTTTAGAGTCCCGTCGTACATGTTGTACTTCACCGTGTTCTTGACGGTTGGACTTTGGTGTGATCGTGTGTGCGCAAGACAGTTTCAGCGGAACTCCGTTGGAAAAACCTTCAGAGTTTATTCCGATGGGAAAACCGGTCGTCTGTACACAACATTAGAAGGAGAAGAGAACCAAGGGCAGAAAGCTGGGATTTTCCCGGCGATGGGCGGGCGCAGGACGTGAGGACGCCGTGTGCGCCTGAGGGGAGGGGCTGACCTGCGCTGCCAAGAGACGTGCAGAGGGTTGGGGATGGACGCTGCGTCCTCTCCAAGGGAAGCGGGCGGCTTCGGTCGGAACAAAAACGAGCCCCCACCCGCTAAAGCACGCCACTAATGCCGCATCACCCGCTCCTCCTCCTCCATTGGAAACGGATCGCTGAAACAAAGTGCCGCCGGTCGATCCCTCAGCCCTCCTCCTACACCTCCCCTCCGCATTAGCAGGGACCCTGGATGAAACCCCTGAGAGCCTACAGGAGCCCAAGAGACCTGAGAGCAGAAGGGGGCTCAAGAAGACAGTAAAGGACGGTATTGTATTTGCTAGAGCTATAGAATTTATCAGTCTGCCGGCTGTTCAGCTGGGCATGGGGATAAGACGGTCCCTGTAAGTCTAAGGTGTTGAACAAATCACTGTCTTCCGAGATGAGCATTATAACAGTTTCATGCTGCCTGTGAGGTAATACGAACAAACTTTCAGGCTCCAGTGGTATGAGGCAGTGATTTTTCCTCTCTGCTAAGGGTTTCCACTCATAGATATGTCTCTCACCTATAAAGTATGATTTAACCCAAACGTGATATATCCTGCAATAGGCCTGTACCAACCCGGTGTAAACAGGGAAAGCATGAAAAGCTATTTGGGGCCAGCTGTCAGAAATCCACATGTATGAGTATATGTCTTTTTCCACAGCGAATAGGAATCAGGATTAACGACAGGTTACATTGGATATATCCGGGCTTGCTTCAACTAAACGAACTGGGACCCCTCTTCTTTCCTTTGTCTCTTTTTCCCCTAGGTGTTCTGCATGTTATGCGGGGTCTGAAATGCATGTTAACTATAACCCTTAACATGACAATTGTAACATCGATCGTAATATATTAAGGGCTAGCTAAGTAGACCTTCCACACAAAGGTAAATGGTGTCCCCTTATCAAAGATGTCTATGGTTATATAAGCCTATTCTATAATGTTACCTGTAGAGAGCGTGGGGCTGTAAGGTATCTTAATATACAGGAGCCCAGTGTGTTTGTTAATCCGGTTCTAACTGAGGAAAAAGTAAATGGAGAGAGTATTGCCGGACTAGCTACAGCATCATTTTAAGATTTATAAACATTCTTCACCTAATTATAAATCGGACACCATATTTTCAAAAACATGGGCAGAACATTATTAAGTGGACATATAAAGCTCGATTAAAAGAGGGGAGCCAGGGAAGAGAAGAGAAGAAGGGAGGAAAAGGCGGGGCAAGGAGAAGAAGATAGAGGAAGAATAAGAAAGAGGGAAACTACCGTATTAGACACCATGAGTAAAGCGGCCAATAAAGCCGCTAAAAGCGGAACTTCGCGGACCTCTAAAGAGAAAAGTTTAGACACTACCATCCAACAATATTTAATGCAAGGAGGAAGCCCCAAAAACATAGGAACAGGCAAGAAACAGCAGCCTGACCAAGAACAGAGGAAAGGACTAGGAAAACATAAAGAGGATACTGCCCCGCATCTGAGAGAGGATATGGTGCTAGATAGTGATATGGACAACAGCAAAGCGGATGAGTCAAGGGTAATAGATCTTCCTCCTACAAAAGGAGAAATGCGGGAGATGCTGCTGGGACTTGAAAACGCAATTAAAGCGGATATCCGGGGGCTCCGTGAGGATCTCGGTAGTCTGCTAGAGAGAGTAGAGGCCACGGAGAATCGCATTGAACAACAATCCCAGGAAGTAAGCAATATTAAGGAGCAAGTAGAAATAGTACTACGAGGGCAGAGGGAGATTTGGTATAAACTGGAAGACCAGGAGAACCAAAGTAGAAGGAAAAACTTACGGATTCGATCTGTCCTCGAGGAGAAAGGAGAAGATTTGAGGAGGGTATTTGAAAGCATATTCTCTGTTTGTTGGGGAGACGGGAGGGAAGGCCCCCCAAAAATTGATAGGATTCACAGGATAGGCAAAATGCGCCAACCTGACACAGAGAGACCCAGAGATATTATTGTGAGATTTACCTACTTTGAGGAAAAAGCAACACTCTGGAGAAAGCTCAGAGGGAAGACGACACTGCAGTATAAGGGAAGGGATATACAAATCTTCTCAGATCTATCATTCGCGACCCTAGCGAGAAGACGGCTCTTGAAGCCGCTGCTGGCAGAGATGGGCGCGCGCAATGTGAAATACAGTTGGGGCTTCCCAGCATGTCTAATAGGTTCCAAAAACGGCCAAACAGCGAAGCTGAGATATCCGGAAGAACTGGCAGATTTTTGTAATAGACTAGATCTGAGCATCCCGGAACTCCCAGGTTGGGCAGGAGAGACGACGGGTCTATTACAATCTGGAGGAATCATGATCCAGAACATGATCGGGGGGGGAGTAGGGGGGGAGAGGAGGAGGAGGGTTGCTGATGGAGGGGACGGAAGGAAGATGGGGGATGTAGGCAATGCACCCTCTTATCCCTCCTAAATAGGGGAGGGAGGGAGGAGGCGTAGGTCAAGGAGCCTCAGACCCTCAGAATAAGTCGTTTGGAGGATGGTATGGGTTTTTACAATCATTCACCAAACAAGGGCCGAGGCTTGGCCGCAGGGAGGGGGGAGGTAGGGGAAAGGGGTGAGGGAGGAAGGGGGGAGACGGGGTACGTGATGAGTAGGAGGGCAAAAGGGAGGGGATCGGGTGCGGTGGAGGGAGGGATAGGAAGGAAAAGTAGATCATATAAAAATCATAACATTATTACCCGAGTAAGAGAAGGGAGGTGCCAGGGAATTAGGTAGCCAACTGCTAAATGAGTGGCATAAATTTCCTAACATATAATGTAAAGGGATTGAATACCCCGACCAAGAGGCATAAGATTCTGGCAGAGCTAAAGCGATATGAGGCAGATGTGGTGGCACTTCAGGAGACACATATCTCCCTGACATCAAATATTAGATTATACTCGAAGAACTTCCCTGGTACTACAGCGACACAATATCTACAAGGAGTAGAGGGGTCGCGATAGGGTTTTAAAAAAAAATGAAGTTCCAATTAGTGGATAGGATGAGTGATGTGGAAGGGAGGTATTTGTTCCTGAAGGGTACACTAGATGAGATGGATTGCACAATAGTTAATATCTATGCCCCTAATGCCAATCCCATTGGGTTTTTAAAGACGATATTAACTAAGTTAACCAAGTTCAAGAAGGGATATGTGATAATGCTAGGAGATATACATTTTTGTCTCAATCCGGGACAAGATAGCACGTCCGGGACACAGAGGATGAGAAACGATCAGCTAAGAAACATTCAGCAAAAATTATATACTAGCCAGTTGGTAGATGCCTGGCGAGTCATGAACCCAAAGAGTCGAGAGTACTCGTTCTACTCCCCGGTACATGCGAAATACTCCCGTATTGACTATATTTTTATAGACCACGGGCTACTAGATCAGATGGTTGAAGCCAGCATAGAAGCAACTACCCTCTCAGACCACGCCCCCGTTAAGATCAAAATAAATAATTCAAGCAATGAGATAAGATCCTCGACATGGCGGATCAACGAAGATCTGCTATATGACGAAGAGGATAGAGTTAGGATTGGCAGAGAAATCAAACATTATTTTGCATTGAATGATATTCCGGAAACTGCAGGTCAAATAGTGTGGGAGGCACATAAAGCCTATATAAGAGGAATACTGATTGCAGTAGGGTCCAAAAAAAAAAAAAAATGAGAGCCATGAAAACTAAAAGATTAATGGAGGAGATATACAACTTAGAACAAGAGCACAAAAAAAGTCAGCCCCAAAAGGATATAATATACAAAAAATTAGTTAATACCCAAGAGGAATTAAAGGGTCTCCTGGAACAAGAAACCAGGAGGGTCTTTAATCGTCGGGCCCGAGAACGTTACCTTTGGGGGGATAAAACGGGTAAACATCTTGCTAAGATGGTGCAAAAAGAAAAAACAAAAAATTTTATTGGTAAAATTATGAACAAAAATGGTAATATGGCATTTTCAACGAAAGCAATCGCGGAAACTTTTAGGAAATATTTTGAAGAGACCTACTCAGACAGAGAACAGAGGGTACAGGGTGAGGCGCGCGAGAAGAACATTGCGGCTTTTCTAAAAAAAATTAGACTACCCAAAATCAGTACGCTGGAAAGGGAGACTCTTGATCGGCCAATCTCGGTCGAAGAAATTAATAAGGCTTTGACAAAAGCAGCTCCGGGAAAATCTCCTGGACCGGACGGTTTCACAACACTATTATAAAACATATAGAGAAATCTTAACACCAAAAATATGTCATTATTTTAACGGGTTGGGTGAGAAGTAGTGAGGGCTTATTGGCCACAATCACACTAATTTATAAAGATGGGAAAGATCCAACTCAATGCACTAGCTATAGGCCAATTTCGTTACTCAACACAGATACGAAACTATATGCCAAGATCTTAGCAGAACGGATAAGGGATTTGATGAAGAGCCTGGTTCACCCAGACCAGGTGGGGTTCGTACCAGGACGGGAAGGGAGATATAATGGTTTAAGGACCCTTCTTCTGCTCCAACAGATGCGACGGAGGGAGACCCCCCAGTCTGCTTCTGTCTACGGACGCACAGAAGGCCTTCGACAGAGTGGACTGGGGGTTTATGTTCCAAACAATGGCCGAGATGGGAATAGGCCCGAAAATAATACAGAGGGTGAGAGTTCTATATAACCAACCCACAGCGCGGGTAAAAGTCAACGGACAGGAGTCTGCTAAATTCAAACTGAAACGGGGGACAAGACAGGGATGTCTCCTGTCGCCCCTTCTGTTCGTGATGTCAATGGAACCCCTCCTCGCATCAATCCGAGATAGCCCGGATATAATGGGGGTAAAAATTGGGAAGGAGGAACATAAGCTATCTGCCTTCGCAGACGATATACTATTTTATATATGCAATCCTAAACGGTCCGTCCCAAACTTAATAAGGATACTAGAAAAATACGGAGAACTGTCCAATTTTAAAATAAATCGATCAAAATCTGAAATATTAAACATAAATACAAATAAGGCTGAGGCGCAACTAATTCAGCAGAATTGGAGTTTCCCGTGGCGAAGGGAGCTTAAATACTTGGGCATAAAATTGGCTAATTCTGAGAAGAAACTCTACCGCATCAATTACATTCCGCTACTGAATGAAATTCAGGCGGAGTGTAAGAGATGTAGTAAAAGGTCGGTATCATGGTTGGGGCGAATAAACATAGTGAAGATGATAATATTTCCAAAAATCCTATACCGATTTCAGATGCTACCAATAGCGTTGTCTAATGCATATTTCGCTAAACTTAAATCAGTACTAAATAAATTCATATGGAAGCAGAAAAAACCCAGAATAGCCTTTGCTAGCTTGAGACAACCAAAAGATAGAGGTGGGCTGGCGATTCCAGACATTCAGATGTACTATAAAGCGGTGGTTCTGTCTAGGGTGAGCGAATGGACCAAAAGGGACAATAAAGAAAAAAAGTGGGTAAAACTCGAGCACGAAAGTTGTGGAGCACAATTAGGTAAACAAATATGGAATCCCCCACACAAGAGGCAGAAGCCCTGGATAGGAAACAATTTAACACGTAATACTTTTCGAATATGGGATATGGTATATAAGCACGTTAACGGAAAATATAATTCACCTCTCATGGCACTAAAGGATAATAAATATTTTTTGCCAGGTTGCAAGGAGATAGGAGGCAATTGGGTAAAGGAGGAAGCACAGCTTAAAGATGTAATTAGGGAAGGTAGTATAGCACCTTTTCACGAAATAAAACAAAAAACAGACATAATGGTGATAGACGAGTGGAGATACTGCCAGCTCTCCCGCTTTATAAAAAAACTCCCGCAGCCGATTAGGGCGGCTGATGAATTGACCCCATTGGAACAATTATGTATAACAAAGAACTCCAAGGGGATAGTTTCTAGGTGGTATAAGTTGTTGCTGTCAGCGGGAGAGTTGGGAGTACCTCCATTCGTTAAAAAATGGGAAAGGGAACTAGGCTCACAAAAGGACAAGGTAACGTTAGGTAAAATATTTAAATTGGTCCATAGCTCAGCCATAGACTCTAAAACCGCAGAGATGAGTTACAAATGCTTGTCGAGGTGGTACTACACCCCAGATAGAAATAGTAAATTTCAATCAGACACGTCAGGGGAATGCTGGCGTGGATGTGGGGGAACAGGTACTATGGCTCACATATGGTGGGGGTGCCCGAAGATCAAGATCTATTGGAACCAGATCCTATCGCATATTAAAACCATAACCAGTTCTGTGGTAATCGCAGACCCCTGGGTAGTTCTGTTTCATGGTATAGGGGGTAGCGTAAAACAGTACAAGATGTCCTTGACCCCACGTTTATTAAACGCGGGGAAAAAATGTATCAAAAAAAAATGGCAAGAGTCGGAGGCGCCTCTGATATGGGAGTGGGTGGACGCCGTAGAAGGGATATATAAGATGGAATGCCTAGAGGACAGCCTGGCGGGAAGGAGCAATAAACATACGCTTGAGAAATGGAAAAGCTGGCAAGAATTTAAAAGGAGATGGAGTACCTCAGAAGGATTAAGGGCATAGATTTAAACGGGTATAGACACGATTAACTGATAAGCTAAAAAAAATGATCTACTAGGTAGGGGAAGGGGAGGTGGTGGGGTAATAGTGGGCGGGAGGTGGGGGGGATCTTCGGGTTAGGGAGGCGTAGATTAGATTAATGAGGGAATATATTAAGCCATGAGAGCTGCTTGGATATGGCATATTATATATATATATATTTAAAAACAAAAAAAAAAACTGCCACCATGATGTAAAGCGATGAGAGGTAATCTGAGCAATCAGCGGATGAGAGGACCTGGTATTCCTCGGATATCACTGGTTTTACTGAGTTGGCAAAAAAAAAAAAAAAAGGAGAAGAAGAGAACCTCCTCTTTTGTGGTCAGCTGGAGCTAAGTCAGTTCGGCCAGGTGGATCAATGAGATCAATCTGGAATCCATCCCTGAGCTAACAATTTCACAATATTTTTTCAGTCCTACTGGCCCTTGGAGCCCTATAGCAGCCACATGAGCTTCTATTGCTTTACTCTTAGCCCCCGTACACACGGTCGGAGATTCTGGCAACCAAATCCGTCAGAGTAATTCCAACGGATTAATACCGGAAGAGGTCCGGAAGTGATGTTGCATACACACGGTCGGACTAAGTTGTCGGAAAATCCAATTGTACATAAAGTGATGACGTTATTTCGTTAGACGGGACTACGTTCAGGCTAGTAGCCAGTAGCTTTGGTCTATGAATTTGATCTGAGCATGCGTGGCACTTTGTCCGTCGGAGTAGGCTACACATGATCGGCGTATGTCCGATTGGAGCATTTTGTCGGAAAATTTTACCGGCAAGTTGGAAAACGTGGATATAGCAAAAGTTGGATATTCCGACGGAAACAGTCCGATGCAGACCACACACAGTCGGAAAATACGACAAAATGGTCCGATAGGAAACATTCCGACGGAATCTCCGACCGTGTGTACAAGGGCTTAGACAGCACCTGAATATATTTCTTTCCATGTTCCCTGTTTTGATGGTTTCAGACACCCACAAAGTCAAGCCAGCCTCAACCTCCATTCTCTGATTCTAGTTTAAGAATATACAAATTTATATGACATGAACTTCATCCCATTCTGTTAAGCTGTAATTGTTAAAACTACAATCAGGCTGGCTGCTCCATTAAGGATTTACAACCATTACTAAGATAGCATGTAATCAACAAAAGATAACCTTTCATAGAGGCGATAGGTCCCCTTTAAGACACTGATGGTTCTGTCTTATTGTCAGCCTCATTGGTCCTCTATTCAACTAAGTGTGATGAGCATAATAACAGTTATTACAGATTTTCAATAGTAACAGTCATTGAATAGTTGCAATCAACAGGTGCAATCAACTTAATACTAATTATAAGGCATGTCTATTGTGTTTAGTTGTATGTATGTTTCTGTCTGCCTGAATTTTCCTATAAAAATCTTAAAACTGTCATAAATGAGGCATACATTTAAAGTGTGCTACAACTTTATTTTAGGGACCATCAGAACTGCTTAAAATAATTCTGAAAACTTTTAAGGAAGATTCGCTTTCTACGAGAACAGACACATTGGGATTTGGATCTTGACACAAATGGGCAGCCTTTTAAGTAAAAACAAAAGAAGTATAATTAGATTGAAATGAAGGTCAAAGTCCATGAAAACGCATAGCTTTGTACCTCCTCTCTCTGTATATCTGCTCATTATTCTACTATGTCAGCAATTTCCTCATCTTACACTACAAAGTTATACCTGTAATTTAGAGCTTCCTGCTGCAGCCCAAGGATTTTTTTTTATTGATTCCTTTGCTGGACTTACTTTTTTTTTTTTTCTTTTTTTTATTATAATCATATGTATAAGAATAAAAATAAATAATAAAGCATATTTAGTCCTGTAACATATATAGCATTGTTCATCTCTCTCTAGAAATGTTAAACTTATCTCAATGTGTTCTGATTACTGCAATAGTTTCCTTTACGACAATCATATATCATTTTTTATTTTGACACTATTAAATTTATAACATCAGTTTTGAAAAATATATTACAATTTTAACATTTATAGTAAGCTGATTGTTTATTTGAATTAGTAACTTTACTGTAAGAATAAGAAACTTATAAATCATATCCATTTTTTTCACTTTGACTATTTCAGATGTTATAAAGTACAGACATTTGGATGTTTGAAAGGGTTAATAACTATGAAAAGTCTGGACCTAGTGTAAGAAACACTATTATATAATGTGCTTAGATCATAACGCAGTGCTTCATGCTGTAGTAATTTTTTATGTAAATTGAAAGTATCCACCCTTATCCCTCCGTATGAAGATACTTTTGATGGCCTTTGTCATAGTAAGGTTAATCAGTCACCTCCTTGAGGGTGCAATAAGCATGTAAATGACCAGATTCACTATAAAATGTGTATGAGGTGGGTAGGCCCAGAATCCATTACTCTATAAGTGAATATTTTATTTTTCAGAACTCCAGTTTGGTTGCTTTCTTTCAAGAGTAACATTAATGAATAAGTGCACTTCGCCACTTATGTATCTCTCTTGCCTGTTCAAAAAATAATCAAAAGAGTAGTCTAAAGCTCTGATCCAGTCAGGGATCTCTCTTCATAAGCAATACTCAAAACATCCTCTAAAGAATGGCTGCATTAAAAAAACAAACAAAAAAAAAGTATAATAATTTCAAAAAAGAATCTTAAAGCTTAAACCAGAAAAAAAACAAAAAACTGTAAGACAAAGGCATAATGAGCTGGTATGCAGCGCATACTAGCTCATTATCAAATACTTACCTTAGAACGAAGCCCTCCACCAGTGCCCGACTTGATGTCCACCGGTGTCCCACGTTTGTGTCACGGAGAGGCAGAATGGGGAGATGCCAATGTAAACAAGGCATTTCCTTATTCCTCCTAGTGACATGACAGAGATCTACTGCTTCCTGTCATCGGGAGCAGTGATCGCTGTCATGTCAGTGGTAGCCCACCCCCCCCCCCCCCACAGTTAGACTCACTCCCTAGAACACACTTAACCCCTTGATCGCCTCCTAGTGTTTAACCCCTTCCCTGACAGTGTCATTTACACAGAAATTGGTGCATTTGTATAGCACTGATTGCTGTATAAATGACAATGGTCCCAAAATAGTGTCAAAAGTGCCCGATGTGTCCGCCATAATGTCACAGTCACAATAAAAATTGCAGATCGCCGCCATTACTAATAAAAAAAAATTAAAAATGCCATAAATCTTTCCCCTATTTTGTAGACGCTATAACTTTTGCGCAAACCAATAAATATGCGCTTATTTAGACTTTTTTTACCAAAATTATGTAGAAGAATACATATCAGCCTAAACTGAAGAAATTTTTTTTTATATATATATTTTTTGGAGGATATTTAATATAGCAAAAATTAAAAAATATTGCTTTTTTTTTCAAAATTGTCGCTCTTTTGTTGTTTATAGCACAAAAGATAAAAACCACACAGGTGATCAAATACCACCAAAAGAAATCTCTATTTGTGGGAAAAAAAGGACATTGATTTTCTTTTGGTGTAACGTTGCACGACCGGTCAATTGTCAGTTAAAGTGAAGCAGTGGCAAATCTCAAAAAGTGCTCTGGTCAGGAAAGGGGTAAAATCCAGGGCTGAATTGGTTAAAATATGTACGTACAGTACATTTTTGGCCACACAATGTGTCACAGACTACAGATGCTAAAGAGGCATGAGCAAAGGACTTGGGTCTTTAAATTGACCAAATTTAACTATAGGTAGAATTTGGGCAGGATACAGTGATTGGTTGGAGAAATTGATGTTTGCCAGAGACAGACTTTAGCTTGTCTCACCAAAAAGTCTTCTCAGAAAACTAAATTGCAAAGGGTATATCTGTATAGCTCAGTATTTTAGAAACGGCTTTGCAGCGGTCTTTTCACATCTTCTTTTCCTGTACAAGCTGTTGTTGGTCACCAATAGGGGGCATTGGAAGGTAGAAGAAGAGACTGGCTGTTCAGTCAAATGATGCTTTATTCACAAAGTGTGTCTCTATTTTTTACTTCAGCTCCCTCTAGTAGTGAAAGGAGCAGCTGCTGCAGGAATAGAAGATGTAAACTGATTACTTCAAGGCAAATGGGTACCTATTTCCAAAATCCATGTAACCAACAAAACAGATACCTAATTGTTTTTTGGCTTTAGGTGTTTTAAGGTAGGACGTGTAAAAGTCTCAGTCCAGATTCAAGTATGCTTTTCACTAACTTCTTATGCTATCCTTTAGGGTCATACTTCTTTTGGACTTTCACTACTAATGAGTGAATAAAGGAAAGTCAGGGTTCTCAGTGATTCAGCAGAGTGGAGTCTATAACTCACTCTGCCAAAGGACTAGTTTACTAATCGCAGTGCCCACATAGGGTCCACCCATTGAGGAATATCCCCCCCATTAATTATTTCTATAGGAGCTGTTTGGCAGTGGATATGTCGGTTGCAATCTATGCTGCCCTATTTTCTTGTTGTTGCCTATGCTCTGGGAAGAGACTACAGGGCTTTTGGAATTTTCCATGGGCGCTGTTGCACCGCAAGTCTCACAGCCATTAGTATGTGTTGACATTCCAGGATAGTCCTCTCTACTATGTGTTGCAAAATTTGGCCTCTTTCTGACTGCACTGCATCATTTCACAGCCTCTTTGGAAGACATGGGTTTGGTGCCCTTTCTCCGTATCCTTTGGCTCCGTTTTTTATTATACGCATACAGCTATACCTGACACTATGCACCCAACGGTCCTGGCTTATTATATCTTTATCTGATGTCAAATGATGGGAGTAACCATTATCTCTTGGAATGTGCGGGGATCCATGACCCCTTGAAGAGAGCAATGATTACCACCAGTATCTGTAAATATTAACTGGATATTTATGACCTGCAAGAAACTCACTTTACTAAATATGGTACGTTCTGCTTACAGTATGCTTGGGCGGGCTGGTCCTATCATTTCACTCACACTCCTATTCCAGAGGGTTGAGTGTACTGATACACTGCTCCCTTGTGTTTCATGAAATTGATGCACTGGTGGATGGAGTGGCATACTAGTGTGTATTGGCGCAGGCGCGCACAGACGCGTGCCACCGTGCACGTCAATGCACGCACACAGTTGCACGCCGATGCACGCACAAGCACACGTGCACGTCTGGGTGCCAAGAAGTTTATTTAAACGGAACACTGACACATGAGCCTTGCTGAGTGGTCTTTCAGCTAGTACCTGTTACCTGTATCTGATCTGTCCCAGCATTCCTGTGTTTGACCCAGTTGTACCTGAACCTTCCCTTGGACTTCTGCCTGCCTTCCTGTGACCTTGGCTTGTGTTTAAACTTGCTCCTACTTCATGCTCTTGTACTGCGCTGCCTGACTGTGTACGGAACCAGGCCTGTATCCTCTCTTTGATTCTGTCTCACGTTCTAGTACCTGCTCTGCTCGGCTGTTGATGACCTTCTGGCTTATATTCCGACCACTACTCTGCCTGCTGATCCAGAAACATGGAGTTCCAGTCCTCGGTGCCTATCTGGTGATCTGCAGCTATCGGGTTCCTACCAAGACCCGTCTTTAGCCACATGCTACATTGGCCCTCATGCCACTCTGTGTCTTTCACTCCCTGTCATCTCTACCTGTGGTGCTAGACAGAAAGTGCACGAGAAGCCCTCTCTATAGCTCAGTCTCCACCAGGAATGCGACACACTGTCAGATATTTTCTGTACAATGTGTTATAGCTGTGGTGTATATTCCACCACCCTTTTCTAGGGAAGTGCTGCAATCCTAATTGGCGTACCTGCTGGATAAATCTAAAAACCCTCTCCTCCAAAAGGGAGACTTTATTTGTTATCTCCACCCTTCTCTAGACACACACACTTTACCTTCTCTAGGCGCTAATGATATAGGTACTATTCTATATAGGTCCTGGCAGGAGGTGGGTTGGATTGATTGCATTCTTGAAACACTTATGAGAAACAAATCTCCTGTTTTTCTAAGTCCCAAGTGTCCCTGTCCTGGATTGACCTTTGCTTGGATACCCCCTCTTTGCTGCCTCTCCTTACTGATATCACTCCCAGAGGAATATTGAACCACTCTCCCTTGGTACTGCATTTGCATACCCCTTGGAAGCTCAATGCTTTTTGGCTTAACCTATTTCCTTCTTATGATCATATAAACAGGTCCAAAGCAGAGTCTATTGTAGCCCATGAAAACCACCCAGATGTAACGCAAAGTTGGAAGGCCTTTAAGACATTCCTACGAGGCATTTTCATATCCCAAATGAATAGAGTGAAACATAACACGATTGGTCTGCGTGTTCAACTTGAACAACAGGTACTCCAGCTGGCGTAAGCGTATGTTGATAACCCCACAAACTCTGCCAAAGGGTCCTCACTATCTTCTCAGGATGCATTAGATCATTTGTTATTGTCCTCAGCAAATAGGAAATTATTCTTCTCTAAACTGGCACTCATCAGTTAAAAGCAACATTTGTTTTTTTATAATTTTAATAATAATTAAAATCAGTTAAATGCAACATTAGATTTTTATAATTAAATAATAAGCATGACATATGATCTGTTTATGCCATATATAGATACATGAATACACTTTTCTTTGCTCTATATGCAGCTCTATATTACTATATTACTAATATGATATACTTATATTGTAGAACTACTACTACCCATTTGACATAATACCTCTGTAGAAGGAGTATAATTAGTCTGAAACATGTAAGGTGTCTATGCCAGTATGCTAGCCCACCAGTATCCATGAGCAGTATTGCCAGACATACAGAATGCATTATTTTGGGTATTATCTATCATGATCCGCTTGGCCCCTCTCATTTAAAACAAAAATTCAATATTCCAAAATGCAGATTTTGCTGTTTGAATACTTTTAAGTGTAAAGGAGGGATTTAGGGTGCCCATGACGACTTTCCTCATTGGACGAAACATGTAGGGAGCGAAGCCTGGGATTTGATGTCATAACGTTACACTCCCAGACCATGGCCATCTTGTGGGTTGGAAACATCTGCTAGTTCATATCATATGACATGCTTGTTTTAACATTTTAAATGTGAGTAGTCTGAAACCCTTTTGGAATACATTTTACACTGCCTTTATATACTGCACCAGGAGGAGTCGTTTTCTCTTATTTTAATGCATGATACCTGTGGACTCACCATCCGAGAGGGTTATACAGGATCCAGTATTTATGTTGCCTTAGTGAAGACTTGACCAGCTTGTGGATCAACACCATGCTTGTTTGACCACCTATAACCTAGTGGTCCATATTTTGAGGTGAGAGGCCTGATGTGTTGATGTTCGGTGGAGGATATCACTATTTACTTCAGTCTGTCTGATTATACACCTCGGGTGACTTAAAAAATAAATATGAACTAGTATGTCAGTGTTTGTGGACACGTTTGAATTTTTATTCCTAGTGCTGAATATACCCTTTCTTCCATGTTTGCTGTGTGTTGTAGCGTTGGTACAGTGTGCTTTCCTTTTGGCATCCTTGTCCAGATCTCTAGCCTTGTCTTATGTCCTCTGTTTGGTTCTAAACAATGGTTTGACTTTTATATATGTACTATTTTGTTGTTATATTACATTTTCTGTTTCCTGAAACTAGCAAGGCTACCCTGAGGTCTACAATGAAGGATCCGTGCCATGCAAGTTCCATTTAGAAGGCAGTGGCAAAGAACAAGCACTCTGTGTTTTTGATCCTTTTATTATTCACTGGTCATGTGTCTTTTGTTTGTCAATTTATTCTAGACTTCTAACCTGTATTAGTATCTTGTCTTTCTACTCTCCAATTGACCTTCCAACTTCCTTTTCAGACATTGCTATCTGTTACTACCATGACTCTGATAGCTGTGCCCCTTGCTCTACTCTAGTATAGCCCAAACTCCCTGTATAATAAAATTAGAATTTCTTTTATGCCAGCACAGTGTTTACCATTATAAAAAATATTTTTGTTTTTGGTCATTCAATAAGAGCTGGTGGCTGATAAATAAGTAATGTGTTATATTTTGACTTGTAACATGTACCAGGTCTCAAATTAAAATGATACATTCCAGCATAAACATGTCAATTGGTGGATTAATTATGTAAGGCTATAGATAATTTTTGCAATATTTTTTATTTATTTTTTTGTGCTTTATCACAAAGAGCATATACACAGATTAGCTATTGATTGTATATCAACTGTTTATACAATTTAGGTCTGTTTTGTGTAACCCTTTTAGCTTTTAGATAAGTGGGAGGTACAATCCATGTTTGTAGAATCTTACTAGAAAACCACACTCATGAAATACAATTTTAAAAAGAATTGTTTTACTATATTATACTGTTGTTGTATTATGCCAAAAAAAAGTATTTTTAATGTATTTTTTTACTGGAAAAAGAAATACATGCACAGATTAAAGGCATTACACAAGCATAGTCCACTGTGTACAGGAAACTCTCTGAGTAAAATTATGTAGAGAGGAAATGACTGAAAAGAGGATGTTTTATATCATCAGCACTAAAATACAATAAATAATGACAAAGGGGTAACAAAAATGTTTTCTATAAAAAACAAAACAAAAAAAACTAACTTAATATTTATTTATATTTTAGATAGAAAAAGAAAGGAATACTGTTTTTATAATTGATAAGAGGTCAGTGAGTCCAAGTATATTATTTTTTATTGTGGGCTCTTTAGATCTGTGTACTTACCTATTTTCAGGCCACTGGAGTCTAGTCATGGGACTCGTGTCCCCACGAGTCAGCCCGCGAAGCTTCATGAGGAAGGAGGGATCGCCAATAATCCATAGGCCATTGACGCCTATGGGTGACATCTCTGCTTTAGGTTTTACTAGCCATTGTTGGTGCACTCTCTCCTCTTCTCTGTAGCCATGCTGACTGACATCAGATTATATTGTCATTCCACGGGGCTGAAGCAGACTGAAAATAGTAAGCAAAAATATATTTCTTATACAGGTTTTTCAGAATAGGTGTTAGGAGTGGGTGGGGGAGAGCATTTTTAAGTTAGATGGTTCCTACAATTCTGCTTTAATACTTTTTTGGGGGTTTTAATGCTGCTTTAAGGTCAGCCTCACCAACAAAAAGAGTAAGGATAGCATCATTTCTCTCCTCCCTACCACTGATCCATTATTATCATAGTATTAAATCCTAAGTGTTTTCTAACACATGAAACACAGTAAAATAAACATTTGACAGTAAACAAATTCTTAAATCTATTGCCACAGCAAAAAAAAGGAGCCACTCTTACACCAGAAATTGGGAGCAGTGATCAGTAGGGTATTTAGATTTTGTGCTGCCCTAGGCCTGACTAAACTCATGCACGCTCTAATTTAAATATGACCCACCCCTTCCTGTCAAGGCCATGCCCCTTGCTGTTTAAGACCCGCCCTGACATTTTTGAGTGGGGTTCTGTGGGCCTGGGGTCAATGGATTTCCTTAATTTGCATAGATTCCCTCTCACGTCCTGTTTGGTTATGGGGCAGGAAGTGAAGGGAAATCTCTGCAATGGGACAAGGGATGGTAAAAAATAAACTAACAGGGGCTATAACCCTCCCTTATTCTATCCAAAATGAAAAAAAGAATGTTGCCTATAGTTCTACTTTAAGCACAAATTTCTGATAATTTTATGGAGACTAAGAAGATATAATCATGCCAATGGTGCAGCAGAACATATATAGCACAGTGAGGAAGGTTTGTGGTCTAGGATGATAGGACAGTCAAAATGAGAAGCGGCAAACCCCCCCCCCCCCCCAGTTGTGGAATGCCAGAATACCGGAAGAAGTGCGGCCGCTTTATGAGGGCGTTAGACTAATTTGCCTCTCAGCCCATTCCGCCCCATAAGACTGGCGCTATACTAACAATGTAGCGCAAGTCGGCAGGGACTCTTTCTGTGCTGTCCCCCTGCAAAGTGCTGCCCTAGGCCTGGGCCTTGTTGGCCTAGACCAGGATACAGCATCGGTCATGACACCAGCCTAAACAGAGATATAGGCAAGGATTAAAAGATGAAAATGTTGCATACTTGGTAATTAATTAATTCAGTCTTCTGAAAGTGCTTAAAACATTTGTGAGTTTAATATCACTTTAAGTGTCTGCCTGAAATACATAATTAATATTCTTGGCAGTTTTACACCTGACTAAGAGGCTGGTGTTGCACTCACTTCCAAGCTGGTCAGTTGTTACCAGTTCCTTTATGGTACAAATCAGCAAAAGCAGGACATGACCCGCCCAATGCAACTGGTGCAATGGCACACCTCCCCAACATCTATACCGTAGTTACAATTCAAGAGGATTTCGGTTTTTTCGGTTTTTCCATACTACCTGCTGGATCTCCTCTGGTCACGCTCTATTTCCCCCAAACACATTGCTCCACTTAATGGTATTGTGAGTCAATCCCTTTATCTCTGGTCTCTCTACAAGGTGAAGTTTAAATTACTCTCTAGTCCTCCATGCTTAGCTTCTTTTCTAGGTGAACCTCAGTTCTCCCCAGCCTTTAATACAGGCCTAGAGTTTTTCAGCTGGACCTCACAGGGGCTAGTAACTCTGGACTCTCTATTGCAGGGTTCTTCCTTTTGCTCATTTGAGCACCTACAATAGAATTTTGTCTTCCACAGATCTGAATTGTACAAATACTTGCAAATATTGCGAATACTCTACAAATACTTGCAAATATACTTGCTGCAGAGAAAAAATTCCCACTGCATTAAAAAAGTAGTGACATAATGTATGCAACTATTGCATTTCATCATGATTTTTTTTTGGGTATCTTTGAAAATAAATGCTTATGGTCCCAGTGCTATGGCACAGCTTTACATGCTAGCTTTTATCAAAATTGATAACTGTGGCTCTTATAATGAACCAGAATCACATATAAGCCTATTTAACAATCAATGAAAGCCGCAGATAAGACTTGTGCTTTCATGGAGTGTTGAAATAGAGCATATATGTGAAATCTCACTGCTGCTGATAAGCGTACCGATTAGCACACACTCAGTATTCCAGTTTTTCATACAATGGAATTCACGCTCATTGATAAATGTCCAGAATCCAGGACAGAACGCTTTCTTCTAGACAGAACTATAATCCTTTGAGTTTACTCCCAAAGTGTCCTTGCTTGTTCCTTTGTAAACTTTTGGGGATAGACAGTAAATCAATGCTCTAAAGTGATGACTATTACGGTCCTAACATATTAACTAGGACAAAGGAAGAGAGAAACGAGGATGTAGTAAACCTATTAATAACATATTGAGAGCCAACACAATTCTTATTTGTCCAATTTTAGATGTAAAATAAGTAACAGCAAATTACAATTAGTTAAAACTAGTTATAAAGTAAAATTAGCTGTTACATACAATATGTAGATTTATTTGTACCATTAAATAATTTACATTTGAGGTCACAGATAATCCTGCCATTGAATACACTAAACTGATTGCACAGCTGTACATCCTAAAGTTAAAACTAGCAAAAGCTAAAATACAGAGATAAATTACAATACAAATTTAGGTGAATATACTCTACCTGGATATAGGACTGGACCCATGTTAAAAAGACATGGCTTCATTTTTGAGGTTATACAAGCCACTCAAGACAACACACATTATGTCTAAAGAAGAGACATAGGAAAGGTTCTAAAAGATTGTGTCTTGAATATAGGTTAACCTATAAAACCTTGTGCAATAATAAATGGTTTCAGGACTCTACTACTGCATTTGCTATATGTCTTTTTTTTTATTAATGAAAGTTCTCTTATGCAGCTGCCATAGTACTAGAGAAACCGATCAGGTTTGGCGTTCCTAACCTTGTCTTACTGTTCTTACTCTTACTTGCCAGATTATGATATATATTTCAAAATTACTCTTACCTATTTGACTTTGATATGATTATTTTCAACCTGCTGGAAATGGATCACCATGCCATTTGCTAATGGACTTAAGCCATCTTTGTTTACATGTCATTGAATGGTCTGTATTGATATGTCGGGACTCTGGAAATATCATATGATGGATAAAACTTTATGTTGGCAGATGCTGTTTTAAAAACTATTATTGAAGTTCAGCTTGGGGGACTCTACTACATATTGCATACAAAACAGCATGCATTCCATGTCTCTTTTAAAATGCTAATTATATGGATCATGTTATGATGGACACACTGCATTGCACTCTGTATTGCACAATGTATTGCACTCTGGAAATATCACAGATAAGGATTTAAACACTGTTGGCAGATGCAGGTTTGAATGGTGCTTGGAGAACTTCAATCACTTTGATACATATAAAAACAGCATGTCTGCCATGTTCCTCCTACTGATGTTGATTATGTAGGATATGGAGCAAGGCTTGGGAGTGTATTGGGAGCACATCATTGGACTGCTTGATTTATAAACACTCACTAGGAACAGCTGTCCACAGTTATTGATGCTGTTGCTATCGAAGTATATAGCATACAGGAACATCCCATAAATAATTTGCATATACTTTTTATATAATGAATATTTTTTTACTGGAAAGCTCTATATTACCATTTTTTGGGGAGATAAATATGGAACAAGTTATTATAGTTTAACTGTTTATAATGGAAGCTCTAAACTGTCAACAGACAGCAACCTTAGACATCTCATGTTATTGGGCCAGTTTCAGTATAAGAGATCAATGAAGAAAGTACCTATTTGCACATTAGGATATACTACTTTGACTATTTTACAAAATCTATTTATGGAAACATATAGCACCTTATGGTATTGAAATAGGAATGTAGCAGGAATGAGCTTATATGGATTTTTTTTTTTTTGTACACACGTATCTGGACATATATTAGTGATACAAATAATTGGACATAGGGGAGCATTTTAGTAGGTTGTTTTTATTCTTTAAAGGAGATTTTGTCAAGTTTTTATGTATTTTTGGTATGTTCAATACATTGCATTGAGATGCTGTCATAAGTAGTTTCTCTCCTGTTTTTGAATAATAGTATTTTTGAGTTTAAATAGAGTGGTTGATCAAGTGCAAATTAGGTTTTAATTAGTGGCAGCTGATACTAAACATTTTTGGGGAGGGCGGCAAACAAACACCCCCAGGTCCAAACGTACCCCTCCTGGGCTTCCACATGGCTAACCTGGTCTTCTTTATTTCAGCTTTCTGTACTGATGGTTAATATTGATTCGTTAGTATGACAAGTGGGAGGATTCAGGGCGCAGTGCTCTGCGCCCTGAGAACAACCTTTTGCAAGTCAATTAGAGCCTCAGGGCTCTAATCATGTGCTTGTAAAAAAAAGTCAGACCTCATAGAAAGCCATTAGTCCGGCACCCTGCATGAAAACTAGGGGGGTGGTGCCCCTGCTCCCCTTATGGACTGGCCACCCTTGGTTTTAACATTATATATATATATATATATATATATATATATATATATATATATATATATATTTTTTGTGCTTTGCTAAAAAAAAAGGAAAGTTACATGAAAAGCATCTTCATTTTAGTAAGGGCCACATCATTGCAGCCCTGTGGCCCCATAAGACTGTCAGGCCCATCAAAATTCATTAATATACAGTTGTGTGAAAAAGTATTTGCCCCCTTCCTGATTTTTTTTTATTTTTATATTTCTTACACTTTTTTTATTGAGATCATCAAACAAATTTTAATATTACACAAAGATAACCTTAGTAAATGCAAGATGCAGTTTTTAAATTATTATTTCATTTATTAAGGGAAAAAGGCTGTTCAAACCTGCCGGGCCCTATATGAAAGGTAATTGCCCCCTCCCATGCTGAATCATGAATGAACTGTGATTAACCACAATTTTTTTGGAAAGATTAGTTAAATTTCACCTGCCACACCCAGGCCTGATTACTGCCAGACCTGTTGAATTAAGAAATCACATAAAATAGAAGCTGTCTGATAAATTGAAGCACGCTAACAGATCACAAAAAGCCACACACCATGCCACAATATAAAAAAATCAAGAACAAATTAGAAACAAAGTAATGTACATGTATCAGTCTAGGAAGGGTTTCAAAGCCTTTTCTAAGGCTTTGGAACTCCAGTGAACTACAGGGAGAGCCATTATCCACAAATGGAGATAACTTGGAACAGTTGTGGCCGGCCTACAAAAATTATTCCAAGAGCATGATGACGACTAGAGATGGCCTTGCGGTTTGCCCAGCGGTCGGTTCACAGCGAATTTTGCTCGTTCGCGATTTGCCAAACCGGCGGACTTCTGGTGCTGTTCGTACGGCAGACATATGCGTTTACATTGTGAAGAACTTTGACCCATGATGACACATCCATCATGGGATACAGGACAGCCAATTGAGACATTTCAGCACATGGATAATTGGACATACCCCCACCTTATAAATAGACCTGATCTGGTGGCCATTTTACAATCTAATCTTTTGTCAGTGTAGGGACAGGACGCTGTGTGGAGCAGGGACAGTCAGCTTAATCACTAGCTATTACTATTAGGTCCATAAAGGGGCTTTTAAGGACTGGTATAGGTGTACAGTATATAGGGTTGTAATACACTTAGAATATACTTTCTTTCAAATATGCAAAGTATATTCTGGTGCACTGCTGCTTAGTGCACTGCTGACCGATTCTGCAGCTCTCATTTGTCAGTGTAGGGAAAGGACGCTGTGTGGAGCAGGGACAGTCAGTTTAATCAATAGCTAATACTATTAGGTCCACAAAGGTCCTTTTAAGGACTGGTATAGGTGTACAGTATATAGGGTTGTACACGTATAATATACTTTCTTTCAAATATAGAAAGTATATTATGGTGCACTGCTGACTACTGTGCTGCTGAGTGCTGACCGATTCTGCAGCTGTCTTTTATCAGTGTAGGGAGTGAGGGACAGTTTGGTGTTTGGAGCAGGGACAGTCTTCAAATCACTAGCTACTAGGTCCACAAAGGTCCTTTTGTTTGCTGGTATCAGTGCTGGTGTCAGTGCTCTCTATCTCGGTGCTGGTGTGGTGTCAGTGCTCTCTATCATGGTGCTGGTGTGGTGTCAGTGCTCTCTATCATGGTGCTGGTGTCAGTGCTCTCTCTCTATCTCACTGCTGGTGTCAGTTCTCTCTATCATGGTGCTGGTGTCAGTGCTCTCTCTCTATCTCGGTGCTGGTGTGGTGCCAATGCTCTCTATCTCAGTGCTGGTGTCAGTGCTCTCTATCACAGTGCTGGTGCCAGTGCTCTCTATCACAGTGCTGGTGTCAGTGCTCTCTATCTTGGTGATGGTGTCAGTGCTCTCTATCTCGTGCTGGTGTCAGTGCTCTCTATCAAGGTGCTGGTGTCAGTGCTCTCACGGTGCTGGTGTCAGTGCTCTCTATCATGGTGCTGGTGTCAGTACTCTCTATCTCGGTGCTATGTCAGTGCTCTCTATCTCGGTGCTGGTGTCAGTGCTCTCTATTACGGTGCTGGTGTCAGTGCTCTCTATCTCAGTGCTGGTGTCAGTGCTCAGTCTCTATCACGGTGCTGGTGTCAGTGCTCAGTCTCTATCATGGTGCTGGTTTCAGACAGTGAAGGAGATAGCAGTGCCAGCACCATGGCTGAGGATCAGCACTGGACTGGCACCTCTAGACCACCAAAGTGGAGCCCTCCATAGGTGGGGGTAAGGGCCAGGCAGAGGGAGGGGCTCAAGCACAGGTTGGCACACTGGGACACTGGCACAGGACTGCGCTGCCCTGACTGTGGCACTGATCATCTCCTGCACCCCCTTCCTAGCCTGCCCTTACTTTGCCTCTCCTCCATGGCCTTCATGCGCTCCTGAATTGTCAAAATTTCACAGATAAAAAAAGACTGCTTGTCGTTGTCAATCCCAGATTCACTTAATACTTTTCTTATGTCAGTGTCCATGTTGTGGGACTATGTGTGCACAGCTAGTAAGTATTTTGTGGCTGAAAATATGACCTGGAGGTTTTTAAGATTCGCCTGCCATTAAAGTCAATGGGGTTCGCCACGAACCTTGCGATTCGCGAACTTTTGGCCGCGTTCGCAGTTCGTGTTTGCGAAACGTCCCATCGGAAGTTCGTCCATCACTAATAATGACTCATCCAGGAGGTCATAAAAGAACCCAGAACAACATCTAAAGAACTGCAGGCCTCACTTGCCTCAGGTAAGATCGGTGTTCATGATTCAACAATAAGAAAGAGACTGGACAAAAATGGCATCCATGGGAGAGTTCCAAGGCCAAAGACACTGCTGACCAAAGAGAACACAAAGGCTCATCTCACAATCACCAAAAAACAGCTTGATTATCCCCAAGACTTTTAGGCAAATATTCTATGGATTGATGAGACAAAAATTTTACTTTTTGGAAGGTGTGTGTCCCATTACATCTGGCATAAAACGAATACAGCATTTCATAACAAGAACATTATACCAACAGACAGACATGGTGATGGTAGTGTGATGGTCTGGGGCTGCTTTGCAGCTTCAGGACCCGGACAACTTGCCATAATTCTGAGCTCTACCAGAAAATTCTAAAGGAGAATGCTGGGCCATCAGTCCGTGACCTCAAGCTCAAGTGCACTTGGGTTATGCAGCAGGACAATGATCCAAAACACAACAGCAAGTCCACCTCCAAATGATTCCAACAAAACAAAATTTAGGTTTTGGAGTGGCCCAGTCAAAGCCCGGACATAAATCCAATTGAGATGCTGTATCATGACCTTACACAGGCTGTTCGTGCAGGAAAACCCTCTAATGTGGCTGAATTAAAACAATTCTGCAAAGAAGAGTGGGCCAAAATTGCCCCACAGCAATGTGAAAGACTTATTGCCAGTTATTGCAAACACTTGATTGCAGTCATTGCCACTAAGGGTGGCACAACCAGTTATTGAGTTTAGGGGGCAATTACTTTTTCACATAAAGCTATGTCCATCTGTCCAGGGTTTTGGACAACTTTCTTGCCTCAATAAATTAAACCATCATTCAAAAACTGCATTTTGTATTTACTCGGGTTATCTTTGGGTAATCATACAATTTGTTTGATGATTTGAGTCCTTTAAGTGTGACAAATATGCAAAAAAAAAAAATCAGAAAGGGAACAAATAATTTTTCACACAACTGTAAACTGCAGGTAAACTAAGAGTTTTTCTATAATACATTTTTTGTCACCCTTTGTTGTATGTTGCAGATCAGGAGGCTATTGCCAAAGAGAGGTCCTAAAGGAGTTCTGCTTTCCCAGAGGAAGAAAAAGACTTGTTTACCTGCCATTGGACTGCATTTAGGTAGGAAGACTGGACACTCAGTGATATGATAGCATTATGATTCCTTTCTTAGCTTGCTTAACTTGGAGCCCCCCAGGAGTTGGCCAGTTGTCTGCCCTCCCTTACCTATGTATCATTGCAAACTCTTTATTGAAAGTATTGTCTTTCATAAGGTGGGTGTACACTGTGTTTTGTGAACTTCATGTTTAAAAAGTAATGGGCGATTGAACCATGTGGCTGATCCTTTATTCTTGTTATATTTTTTGAAGGGTATGAAATTTGTTTTAATTTAACCATGGTAAAAGTTCAGGACATTCAAAATACAGCCATTGTTTAATTCTTAACTATTATAAATAATTAATAATGTTAATACAATCTGATGGTCAGCAAACAACAATCATATCATATCCATGGTCACCTTAAGCATTTGAAATGAACAGTTCCCACATGTTTGAGAAGCAATTCTTTGCTTGTTGTTAAAATACTTGAGAATTTTCAGAAGAACTAAAGCTCATTGAATGTGAGCTGTCCAGCATCCTAAGCAAGCACAACTAGTGAACTTTCTTACTTATGTTCTGGAAAGTCAAACTATACATACAAACAGATTGCAATGCACATTAATTTGCATTTATTATGCTTGTGATGATTATATCTCAATAGTTTGATGTATGCAATCTTAAGCCTCGTACACACAATATGGTTGTTGGAAGGGGATTGTCTGTTGACAGACTGCTGTCCTAAATTCTTATCTTTATATGCTCCTTTTGACAATTGTTGTCCAATTTTCCACCAACAAATGTTGGATGACAGACTAGTAAATTTTCTGGGGACAATGGCTCCATGTCTGATTTTCGTATGGTCAGTACACAAATCTGTCACACAAAAGCTGAATACAAACACGCGTGATCGGAGCCAAGGAACGGCCCTGAAGTGGACGGTCTTGTAAACTAGCGTCCGTAATGAAGAATTAACATTCGTGATGCGGCAAATTATGAAATGTCGAAATGCAGCACACATTCTCTTCTTCTTTAATGGGATATTAATAAAGCAGCTTTTCTGGTGATACTGATAGAGTTATGGCAAATGTATTTAGAAGGCATTTGTTTTCTAGTGATATCAAGAATATTATTATTATGCGTATTGTTTTTTTTTTTGGGCAAGTTACCGCAACACCATTATCCCGTAGTTTTTAAGATCAAAGATACAACTATGTTGGTGTCCCTTGTTAATTTTACATTGTATTTTTTTGAATGTAACTGCCTACTCCCAAACTAGCATTTGAAGTAAAACACATAGCCAAGTATTATTCTACTCATTTTTTTATTGTGCAGAAAAAAATAACACAAATTAAATTAAATGCTATCTGCTATCCAAATACAAAGAACTTAAAGAGGAGTTCCCCTGAAAAAATTTTTTTTAAGTCAGCAGCTACAAATACTGCAGCTGCTGACTTTTAATAATTGGACACTTACCTGTCCCAGGGTCCAGCGATGCGGGGGAACGAAGCCCCGCTCATTCCCCCCTCCGCTCGGTGGAGCCCGCATTCTAACTGTGGGCACCCGGCTGTGGCTTCACAGCTGGGCATCCACTGCGCATGCGCGAGTAGCGCATGATTGGCCGCACAGTCATCTGGGACCTGTCACGTCTCCCAGATGACTGACAGGAGGGAGGGGGCAGAGCTGACCCTTTCCTGAGGGAAAGTGACATCAAGAGCCCAGGCACTGAAGGAGGCAGACAATGAAGGACCCCCTAGCAACAGGCATTTAGAGGTGAGTTAAAAAAAAATTCCAAATATTTTTTTTTTATTTATTTTTTTCTGAATTTTTCTGAATTTTTCGGAATTTTTCAGAATTTTGGTGATTGGGTTGGAAGGAGCTGGGTTTGGAGAGAGTGGGATAGAAAAGAGGGTTACCAAAAATGGAAAGCAGTGGAGAGTGTGAGGAGGACAGTTTGTAAGGTTTGCATACTCTATCCCATAATCTTAATGTGTGTTGTGTTATCGGGTTCGTCACTGAGCCCCGGGCTGAGACCGGTAACCAGACCAGATTAGAGACCGAGATCGGGTGAAGATCCACTGCTTCCAAAGCGACCCACAGGGGGGTTTCCACTATTGTATGATAGAGGGTCATTTGGGCCAATTGGGCTGCATAGTAGTAGCGCGAAAAGTTGGGCACCCCTAATTCTCCCTGGAGTCTGCTCCGGAGCAGGATGGATCTAGAAATCCTAGGCCTTGTAGTGCCCCATATATATTTATACACCTGCCCGGTGGAAATATTGTGGGAACGCAACCGGGAGGACTCTTTAAGGTAAAGAAGTTTTGGAAGTAAAGACATTTTCACTGCCGCTATTTGCCCCGCCACGAGACACAGAGGGACTTCAAGGTGTTCAATAGGGAAGACAGACAGTTTAGCATGGGTAGGTAATTAGCTTGGAATAAATGGGTAGTGTCAGATGTAAGTTTAATTCCTAGGTAGGGAATGGATGTGGTAGACCATAAGAAAGGGAAATCAGTTTTTAATAGTTCATACTCTGCCTGTGGTAGAGACACGTTGAGGGCCCTTGACTTTGCCTGATTTACTTCCAGCCCTGAGATTGCCGCAAATTTATTCAGGAGTTGAATAAGGTTCGGTAACATGATATGCATATATACGAATAGCAACGCGTTCTCTGCAAATAGGCACACTTTGTGGAATAGTGACGCTATTTCTATGCCTCTAATGTTTGGATTTGCCTTAATTAAAGCTGAAAGGGGTTCAATCGCAAGTGCAAACAATAGAGGGGAGAGGGGGCAGCCCTGCCTCATCCCTTTCTGTATTGGGAAGCTATCAGACCGGAACCCTGAGTATTTCACGTATGCTTGAGGTTGGGTGTATAGGGCACTAACCCACTGTAAGAAGTGTGGACCAAATCCCCATCGTTGTAAAATGTAATGCAAATTGGCCATGAAACTGTATCAAATGTTTTCCTTATGTCTAAAGACAACAGGTGCATGGGTATTTTACGGGATCTAGCTATGTGCTGAAGCTGAACAACCCGTCGGATGTTATTGCTTGTTTGTTGCTTAGGAATAAAGCCCACCTGATCCTTGCTAATCAATCCTCCAATTATTGGGTTAATGTGTAATGCTAAAATCTTGGCTAGGATCTTTATATCCACATTTAATAGTGAAATAGGCCTGTAATTTGACCAAAGGGTGGTGTCCGCATTGGGTTTCAGGATCATAGAAATGATGGAAGTCAACATGTCTCATCCAAAGGAGTGTTGTTTCAGTAGGCTATTAAAAGATTTAGTTAGCAGAGGGGCCAGGGTGTCCACAATTTTTTTTTAGTACAAGTTAGGAAGACTGTCTGGGCTGGGACGCTTGTGAGGCTTAAGTGTTTTTATAGCATTGAGAACCTCGTCAACTGAGACCGGACAATCTAGTGATTCACGATTAACCTTCGATAGATTCGGGATTGAGAGATTTCGGAATATCGCGTCTGCTTGGCTAGGGGGAAAGGCCGCCTTTGCCTCAGAGTTTTGCAAGCCGTTTACGGAATTCTGAAATTACTCTGATTGGATTGCTTGTATTTATATCATTATCTATTTTAAGTCTAGTAGGGTTAATTGCCCTGTCTGGGCGCCGAATAAGCAATGCCAGAAAAGTGTCAGGCTTATTTGCCTTGGTATAAATTGTGGCCTGACCTATGAATATGTTTATCTGTGGATTCAGCTAGAAGGAGGTCGAGTTCTACTTTAGTTTTTTCTAGGAGTAATTTGTGAGATTCTGTAGGGGCTGCGTGGAATTGCAAAGATTGGGAATGGAAGTCCGCTTCCAATCATTGGAGCCTAATTTGTTTATCTATTTTAAGGTGGGAAGCGATGGAGATACATTTTCCCCTAATGACCGGCTTGTGAGCCTCCCACAACAGGGTCAGGGAGATTTCTGGAGTTAAATTAAATGAAATATACTCTTTGAGGGCCATTTGAATGTCTAGACAATAAGACTGATTGGTGAGATGAGCTTCATTTAAACACCATGTTTTGTCCTTAGCTCAGGGTATTAAAGACGAAACTGTGGTGATCACTGCGCAGTGATCTGTCCATGTAATTGGGAGTGTATTGGAATGAAGTAGGATCGGGGAGGATGCAATCGGGATGAGAATGTGATCAATCCTCGAAAAAGATTTATGGGGATGTGAGTAGTAAGTATAATTTTTCTTTAAGGGATTACATTCTCTCCATGTATCCAGAAGGGAGGCTTGCAGAAATAATTTATGAAGCTGGGCTGAAGGAGAATGAGATTCTGGTGCGTAAGGGGATTTATCTAAATGTGGGTAAAGAGTCATGTTAGTGTCTCCACACATAAAGAGGGTGCCTCTACAATGAGTCCTGACAACCTGCAGTAAATGCGTAAAAAAGGGGTTCGGGTTAGTATTAGGAGCGTAGTAGACGAACGTAGCTTCCACATCCTGCAGGTGGCCAGCCAATATAATGTAGCGGCCTTCTGGGTCCCTAATCTCTGAGGTGGGGTAAAGGGTATGGTATGGTGGAAGGCCAGGAGGCCCCCAGTATGCTTAGTTGCCGCTGAAGCAGTATATACTCTAGAGTAACGGGTAGTAAAGAATTTTGGTGTGTTATGGGCCACGAAGTGGGTCTCCTGGAGGGCTACAATATCAGCCTTCATAGATATGAAAGTTTGAAAAGCCTTGACTCACTTTTTAGGGGAATTAAGCCCCTTCACGTTAAGGGAAAGTATGGTTAAGGGGGCCATAGATGTGTTCTTGGGAAATTGATAGCAATAAGGGTAAGGGCCCGGCGAGCCTTCTGACCAGAGAGAAGAAAGATGGAGGAGAAGAAAAGTGGAGAAAGCAAGAGGAAACAAGGAAGGGAGGGGTGAGGGGTGTAGTAAGTATGGCAAATCTTTAACATTTTGCAATCAACCATCGAAAACCGTATAGCCCGACCAAAAAGCACACAGACTCCGTGGCCTAAACAGCAGTCAAGAAGCGAGCATACCGTAAAGTGGAGGAGCAGTGACAACTCCCCACTGCATTCGGGAAAAATATAAAATTATGCTAACATTGCACAGGTAGCTTTACTAACTGAGCATTTTGAAACATCTCTAAACTGGTATTCTTTAAACCTAGTGAAAGTAACAAGATGAAACCTGGATTTTGTGCATTATAAACCATAAATTAAAACAAAAAGTGACACGACATCTGATAGGTCTGAGAGTTTGGTGTATAATAACTGGGTTTGGGAGGGCTTGGCATAGCCATAAGAGGGAAATAAGGGGAAAGGAGTGAAAATTAGGGGTGGGAGAAGGGAAGGGTAGGTAAGGGCTAAATGGGAGAGATGGGAGGCGGGGTTGGGGAAAGGGAAGGGATTAAAAGTAGGCAGGGGGGAATAGATGCATAGTGGGAATGGAGGTTTCTTAGGGAGTGGGGAATAATATCAGACTTAATCAGGGCAAAGAACAATTATGCATCAAATACTTAGTGGCTGATGTGTGTCACAGTTCCAAGCCTAAGAATAAAGTCATCTCAACCATGAATCATAGTTCTCCCGGGATATTCCGGGTGTCATGTTATAATCATGAGAAAAAAAAATACCTGGGAAAGTTCAATTTTCCAAAATACTTGGGAAAGTTCAATCTTCCAGTTCGTCTATGCAGCAGCTTGAACAGGGTAAAAGAGGGGGGGGGGGGGGATAAAAAAATAAAAAATGTGAGGGGGGGGGGGGGACAGGGAGGTAAGGAGTTCAAGCAGTGGCTGTACAGTGCAACACAAAAGCTTCTGAGCCATAAGGTCCTCTGTAAATTTCGGATCAACATAGTATATTGATAAACCGGGGCAAACTAGTATAAGCAAGTGTCCTAGCAAGGTGCCATGGGCTCTGGTCAATTGGGAAAAAAATAGCAAAGATCTTACGTTCTGTAGGCCTTCTACCTTAATGCAGGCAACCAGAACCACCGTGCACTGCGGGTGACAAGGGGGGACATCTTGAGCCAACAGCCATCCGGACCAGGTCAGCGGAGAGCTCGAGATTTTGGACTGCACTGTACCTCTTTGAAGCGCTGGGGTGGAGTGTTCTTCCTGGTAGATGGTGGACCTTGATAATTACGCTTTGGTGTGGTTGAATAAGGGTGTGCTGCGGGTCGAGCCAGGGTGTGCTGGAGTATAGTCTCGGTTTGCTGAGCTGGAGAAGTCAGATGTGGCGATTCCAGCAATTGCTGCAATGATTTTGGGGATGAACAAGAGTGTTGTTGTCCATGAAATGTAAACTGTAAGGCGAAGGGGAATCACTAACTGTATTTGATCTGGTATTGTAGCAGGACTTGAATCTGAGGTTTCATGGCTCGTCTTTTGGCTATCGTTAAAGGAGCTAAATCCGAGAATAGCTGATAAGAGTGGCCCTGGAATTGGAGGGAGTCTTTATTGCGGGCTGCAGCAAGCAGCTGCTCTTTCGTGTGAAAATAGTGTACCTTTATGATAATATCCCGCAGAGGGCTATCCGTTTAGCAGCGGGTAAGGGCCCTGTGTGCCCTATCGAATTCTAGGCGCTCTATTGGTATGGACAGTGATAGTTCCTGAAACAGGGCTGTAGAAAAAGACTGAACATCGTCTATTTCTTCAGGAATACCTCGTAACCGCAAGTTGGACCTGCGGGAGCAGTTCTCGGGAAACTCCAATCGGGAGAGCAAAGTGGCGTCTCCTGCCTGGCTGGTGATGCTGCGTGTGCCTTGGTTTGGGCTTTCGCCACCATCTTGGAGGACGCACAGGCCAACGCCTCCTTAATCGGTTTGGGCTTGTTCTTACTTCGATGGCCCATTAGCACCATGCCAGGTGGTGCTGGCATGTGTCTGACAGGTGTCCCCGTTAGATCGGTGTCAGAGGGCGGCTCAGGCACTGTTGATAGTCCCGATATCATGGCGGGGAGTGCGGAGCTCTAGCAAGAAGCGTCCTCCATGCCGAGCTTCGTGCATGCGCCCCCTTTCAGCTCCCTTTTAAATGTACTCCGAAGGTTGGATATCTTTTGCTTTACATGGTTAGTGTCTGCCCTGGGGTACACAGGTTTGCACAACTCTAATGCCACGTACAGACGATCGGAATTTCTGACAAGCAAATCGTGGATGTTTTTCCAACGGATGTTGCCTCCAACTTATCTTGCATAAACACGGTCACACAAACGTTGTCGGAAATTCTGAACGTCAAGAATGCGGTGACATACAACGCGTACAACAAGCCAAGAAAAATTAAGTTCAATGGCCAGTGTGGCTCTTCTGCTTGATTCCGAGCATGCTCAGACTTTTGTGTGTTGAAATTGTGTGCACACGCTCCGAATTTCCATCAAGTCTTGTTGTTGGAAAATTTAAGAACCTACTCTCAAGCAGTTGTCGGAAATTCTGACAGCAAATGTCCAATGGAGCATACACACTGTCGGAATTTCCAACAATAAGGTCACATCGAACATTTGTTGTTGGAAATTCCGATCGTCTGTACGTGGCATAACAGTTTCCCCAAAAGGTGCCTTCCTCAGTATTTTATTTGAGTAGTCTCTGCTCTTCACCTTCCAGACACGGGTCAGCTCCCAGTACATGTAAATTGTTATCATTATACAGGATTTATATAGCGCCAACAGTTTACGCAGAGCTTTACAATATAAAAGGGAGACAATACAGTTATAATACAATAAAATACAAGAGGATTAACTGCTCAGAAGAGCTTACAATCGAATAGGGTGGGGTAGTTGGTACAAAAGGTTGTAACTGTGGGGAATGAGCTGATGGAAGTGGTAAATAAATGAATTGGGGGAGAAATTCGGACAAAGCAAATTTATCAGTCATGATGGTATGCTGCCTGCAAGACAGAACAGACAAACCATAATGTCTGGCTTAACCCATAAGCTGGTCCCAATATAGGCCTCAATCTAAGCAGTATAGGCCATTACCCACCTATGCCCCAATTTCTAATTGTTCCTTCGTTTTCTGGTCCTTTTGTGCGTTGGCAATCGTTCATCCTCCACTCCAAGATCACTCCTATGGCGGTTCCATCGACCATACGCTCTGGCTTTATACTCACTGCTCATGCATCAAACTCCGCTCCCAGTGCTTCATGACGCTGGGGCATGACCATCTCTCTTCTGCATGCGACACACACTGCGGAACATTCAGGAGGGACAACATGGCGGATTCGGCAGATAGCAGCCAGCCCCGCGGTGGTGGAGCTCATAGGAGACACAATGCAAACCCCATGAGCAAGGGTGAGATGGTGGAGATGTTGCGCATCCTAGAAAAGCACGATTACGACTGCAAGCTGCGCAATTATGAAAGACCCATTAGCCAAAAGGACATAATTTTTGAGAAGGTCATCGTTTTGCATTGCGAATTTTCAGTGGAATGATCAAAGGACCAAATCTGAAAATGATGGTCTGATCTCAAACACTGTGAACAAGACCAGGTGGAGTACAAACATCAGATCATAAAAAAGGTAAGCAATATTTGGATCTAAACAATATGTATATGTGTAAATTAGCTGTCTGTATATGTTCTTTCTCCAAGTAGCTCTAGAGAATTCTATATAAGCTTTTATAAAATCTTTGTATGACTTGGGATTCCAAAGATGAAGGTAAATATAAAGCATATATGAACATTCTTATTTGGACATTCCTTTTTTTGGTATTAATTGTATTTTTTTTTTTTTCAACAGGGAGGCACAAAAAAAGGAGACTCCTGCCAAGTCACCGCAAGGGACAAAATGAGGCTACCCTCGCTTGGGTCCCAACAGGGGAGGCAACAAAGCCATCTTTCTCCCAAAAACTTAAGTGCCAACACTCATTTAGCCACCGATAGTGGTGTTTCTAAGTGGGCCGAAGGCCATGGGCTTAGGGCAGAACTTAAGGGGTAAAGAACATTTTCTGGTTGTTTCCTGGCTCATCAGTGTCCATTATTGCAGCCTTGCCAGTGTAGACATGGGTAGAGGAGTGGGGCTCCCAATCACACAGAGTCATGCCTGCTGGGATAGCCCTCATATATCCCGTATCCCATAGGAGACAAGAGATGTGGGGGGTAACTGCAGGACTTTTTCAATGTTGGCACTTGTCAAGTGTTTGCCCTCTGGAAAATGCCATCACCTTCCCATTTTTATGCATTTTTCACAGAAAAAAATCCCAGTGAGAGTGCAGCATGGTGGAGTCATCTAGTCAGGAGCAAACATTGACATCAGACCAAGTGCAAGGTTGGCCAACAAATGTAGAAAAATGGGTGCTAGAAATTGTTTCTTTTTAGAGGAAAGTGAGTGCGGACAGCTCACCCAGGATGTTTCTTTGGACCCATGGGATCTGTCTCCTGGACCCAGCACAGACATTGCCATTGTGGACATAAAATCCCCTGACGCAAGTCACAGTGAGGGCCAAAGCAAACCAGAAGAGGAATCTTGCTTCAAGTGTGTATACGTGTCGAGTGTTTAGATGTTCAAACCAAACACCCACTCCACACATTAGCAAAGTATGTAGTGCCTTAACATCAGCATGGAGAAGGAAGAGGTGAAACAAGCTGGTAGTTTTGCTAGGTACCTGAGTTTGGGAGACCCAGGCACCAGGGCCAAGATTACAGAGTAGTTGCAGTGTGTACATTCCTAGTATTGTAGGTGTCTGAAGGGCAAGGAGGTTGCAAGCAACAAAAGACTGGGTATTTCCTTAATTTGACTAGTAACTTGACCATAACTCCACTATGTAGGGCCTCGGCCACTTGACCATTGTTCCCTTTTTACTCTTCTTACTAGGTCATGATCTAGGTCATGATCTTCCATGATGTACTATTGGCAGAATGTGTGCAGATATGTTGCATTGTTTGAAGGAACTGGAGCAAATCAAGGAAGCCGCCACTGCTTTACAGCGAAGAATCAGCGATTTTGTGGACATGCTTGCCAAATTCAAATTTCCTCTTGCCTGGTCTGAAGTTTATTGTTCCATTTGTTGGCTCCTGTTTGCCCTTACTAATTACCATGTTTTATGACTATACAATGTGTAAGTTTAGGGACAGAACTCAGTGTTTCTCCACTCCAATCCTCTAGGTGCACCACCAGGTCCTGTTTTCTAGATTTTCCTCAGTCTATAAATGACTGTGCGAATTTCTAACAGTGAAAATGACAACATCACCTGTGTCAAATTCAATAAATCTTGGAAACATGACCTGGGATTGCATCTTGAGGAGGAGAGTTGGGAAACACTGCCCTAACTAATGTGACTTGTAATGTTTATGTGTTTTTTAGAATCTAAAACCCAAAGTTTGAAGGTGCCCACAAATTGGGCTTTAGCTAAAGCTAATAACTAAAGTAGCTCGGAGGAAGGGGTTGCACCCCGAAATGCATCCATTGATACTCCGTGATGGGAGATAGCACATGTTGACACACCCCATCTGAGCCAGGCAACATCCACACCGTCTTGGGATACTAATGTCTCGTTTGCCCTTCACTTTACCAAACTCGAACTTTGTAAGTTTTAGATGTGTATCTAATGGTTTAGAACATGCCTGTTTAGTCACAAAAAAGGAGAAATAATGCAAAACATTCATGTTATACACCAAGATGTTGGTTTGTTTTAAAACCTTAAAATGCACATGTGAATGTGCTTTGAGTAAAATGTTTTTTACTAAACAATGTGTGGCTTATTATTTCATTGCTCAATACCAGTGTATTTCGTAAGTTGTTGTAGTTACAATGTGCTCTTAAATGTGGACAACTCCTTTTTAGGCCTCCAAAAAATTAAAGGAGTTGTAAAGGCATAATGTTTTTGAACTTCATGCATTAGCTCCATTAAGAACAAAAACATTGTGTGTGTGTGTAGCAGAACCAAAGCACACCATGATAGTTAGCTGAAGAAGATATTGTCACCTCATGTAGCAATTAAGGTATATTTTTACAATTGGAGCAAGTGTCCAAAATAAAGCGCATTTGGGAACATATTACACATATAAGAAACACAGACAACAGTAGTTCAAATGAAATAGGTGTTTATGATCTCCAAAAAATATTGGAAATGATCAGCTACAATTTGCTCCCAAGCCACTGCCCCTCTACCCACAAAATATTCAAGGTATTTCTGACATAAATCTTGGGCAATTTGCGGGGGCAATCCAGCACGGGCATTTTCAATAGCCATCAGCACACCCACAGATGGACGATCTGCAGCCTCTTCAGCTGGGCCTGCCACTGCAGGGTCCACGTCACTTGGCAGTGAGGCTAGGTAGCTGGTAGCATTCCTCCTTAAAAAAATGATGTAGGATTCAGCAGCACAGGACCGCATGGTTTATCTTGTAGAGCGCCAGGTTGATTGGAGTCAAAAACAGCCTGAAACTACCCGGTAGGATGCCAAAGGCATTTTAAACAACCCTTCTGGCATGAGAGAGAAGGTAATTGAAGATTCTCAACTCTGGGGTGAGGTTCCTCATAGGAAACGGCTTCATCGAATGTTGCCCCGAAGCAAAGGCTTCATCTGCCATGAAAAGAAAATTGAAACCCTCGATATTCTCCTCAGTAGGTGGCACATTTAAGGTGCCATTCTGGAGCCACTTGTAGATCTCTGTCTGCATAATCACTCCTCCGTCAGAGTTGCAGCTGTTCTTCCCTACATCCAAATACAAGAATTCATAGTTGGCAGACACTACAGCTAGCATGACTATGCTAAAAAAGCCCTTATAGTTAAAATAATAGGAGCCAGAGTTGGCTGGTGGTACAATCCGGACATGCTTGCCATCAATAGCACCACCACAGTTGGGAAAATCCCACTACTGATGGAACTGGGCTGCAACATCCTGCCATTGCTCTGGGTTGGAAGGAAATGGTGGATTAAAAAAAAGAAAAAAGAAATGACTACTTCTGCGCATAACATTGCAATCAGATTTGACACAAACATGCTTAGCCAACATAAGGATACATTTAAATGAGTATTTAAAGACAAAAGTAGAAGGTTTACTTATCTGATTCCTCCCCCCTCTGGTGGCCCATTAGACACATTTTAGGGTGGGGGGGGCAAAGGGTAGATGTTTTGGATAGCTAAACCTCTCCATTTCCATGAAAGCTGTTTAAATAAATAATCAATGATACTTTCGCCAGCCACTCCTTACTTACACTATTGGCAGCCAGTGGACAGTTAAGAAGTGTCATAATCTAAAAAGCTGGATAGACACTGTCCAAATTGCAGCACATTTTGACATTATGATTTAACCAATCAATATAATAGGAGTCAAACATGTAAAAAGTTTCAATTTGTAGGTAATCAGGCAGGCCCTTGCACTACATGGTTTGTGGAATTTATACAGAAATTTGTAAACACAAGAGGGCTAGTGTGTATGGGTTTTTCCAAGTCAGCAGATAGAGTATTTGGATCTGTCACCAATAACATTTGTACACATTTTAGTGGTTGTTTAGGGTAAGCCCCAAATTGTACCTGACAGAAAACATTGTTACGTTACCAGGCTAGGTGTGTATGGGCCCAGATTAGCATTCTGGGAAGTGTTAGTGAAGGTAAATATACATGTAGGCCAAAAAAAGGAGCAAGAAAATATTACAGCATGCATGAGGACAAAGAGGACATTCACAGCATATTACAATATTGATAATTATGTATTCAACAAATTAATAAAATACATTAGCAAATATAAATACATAGACTGTGATCTTAATGGTAAAAACTTACCCTAATACAGTGGTGTGAAAAAGTGTTTGCCCCCTTCCTCATTTCCTGTTCCTTTGCATGTTTGTCACACTTAAGTGTTTCGGAACATCAAACCAATTTAAACAATAGTCAAGGACAACACAAGTAAACACAAAATGCAATTTGTAAATGAAGGTGTTTATTATTAAAGGTGAAAAAAAATCCAAACCATCATGGCCCTGTGTGAAAAAGTGATTGCCCCCTAAACCTAATAACTGGTTGGGCCACCCTTAGCAGCAACAACTGCAACCAAGCGTTTGCGATAACGTGCAATGAGGCTTTTACAGCGTCCTGGAGGAATTTTGGCCCACTCATCTTTGCAGAATTGTCCTAATTCAGTTACATTAGAGGGTTTTCGAGCATGAACGGCCTTTTTAAGGTCATACCACAACATCTCAATAGGATTCAGGTCAGGACTTTGGCTAGGCCACTCCAAAGTCTTCATTTTGTTTTTCTTCAGCCATTCGGTGGTGGACTTGCTGGTGTGTTTAGGATCATTGTCCTGCTGCAGAACCCAAGTTCGTTTCAGCTTGAGTACACGAACAGATGGTCGGACATTCTCCTTCAGGATCTCTTGGTAGACAGCAGAATTCATAGTTCCTTTTATCACGGCAAGTCTTCCAGGTCCTGAAGCAGCAAAACAGCCCCAGACCATCACACTACCACCACCATATTTTACTGTTGGTATAATGTTCTTTTTATGAAATTCAGTGTTCCTTCTACGCCAGATATACTTGGACACACACCTTCCAAAGAGTTCCACTTTTGTCTCATCGGTCCACAGAATGTTGTCCCAAAAGTCTTGGGGATCATCAAGATGTGTTGTGGAGAAATTGAGACGAGCTTTGATGTTCTTTTTGCTCAGCAGTGGTTTTCTCCTTGGAACTCTGCCATGCAGGCCATTTTTGCCCAGTCTTTTCCTGATGGTGGAGGCATGAACGCTGACCTTAACTGAGGCAAGTGAGGCCTGCAGTTCCTTGGACGTTGTTGTGGGGTCTTTTGTGACCTCTCGGGTGAGTCGTAGCTGCGCTCTTGGGGTAATTTTGGGCGGCCGGCCACTCCTGGGAAGGTTCACCACTGTTCCATGTCTTCGCCATTTGTGGATAATGGCTCTCACTGTGGTTCGCTGGATTCCCAAAGCTTTGGAAATGGCTTTATAACCCTTTCCAGACTGATAGATCTCAATTACTTTCTTTCTCAATTGTTCCTGAATTTCTTTGGGTCTCGGCATGATGTGTAGCTTTTAAGGATCTTCTGGTGGACCTTACTGTGTCAAGCAGCTCCTATTTAAGTGATGCCTTGATTGTGAACAGGTGTGGCAATAATCAGGCCTGGGTGTGGCTAGAGAAATTGAACTCAGGTGTGGACAACCACAGTTATAGTATGTTTTAAGAAGGGGGGCAATCACTTTTTCACACAGGGCCATGATGGTTTGGATTTTTTTTCACCTTTAATAATAAACACCTTCATTTACAAATTGCATTTTGTGTTTACTTGTGTTGTCCTTGACTATTGTTTAAATTGGTTTGATGTTCCGAAACACTTAAGTGTGACAAACATGCAAAGGAACAGGAAATGAGGAAGGGGGCAAACACTTTTTCACACCACTGTATAGTCCTTCTGCAGGACTTGAATGATGGCTGAGCAGTTCTCTGGAATGATGACTCCTAGAGCTTGGGGGGAGATCCCAGTAGTAAACTTGAGGTCCAGGAGACTTCTCCCCATTGCTAAGTACCGCAAAGTGGCTATAAGCACTCAAAAATGGAGCCCAAGACAGTCACCAATGGTGAACCGCACTGGCTATAAGCACGTCACTACTTTCATGTTGTCAAAGTACAATTTATGTAATGTTAGTATGCATGTTAGTATGCAAGACAAGATCCTGGCACACGCCCTTTTGACAAAAATCAGACACTCGGTTGCCCAACAATTGTACCGTGAGTACGAGGCTTTAATCTTTCATGGAGCAAATGGATGTGAGATGATTGTTGTCTCCTTTCACATCAATCTGTAGTAATCTTCATGACTGTGGGTACCCAATACAAAACATAAATTACCAAATCTCAGAGAGGTGAATGGGCAAGCTGAATTTTGGCTAATCTGTATTTCTTGTGGGGTTGTCTGGTTATATTCTGCCCACTCCATTTCTGCCTGAATATCAAATGTAGGCAAAACAAGTGTATACATTTAGTGAACCAAAATTAGAAAACATTCATTAGGTATGGTCATGTCTGTCCACACAACCATCAACTTATAATATCTTTAGTTCAACATATATTCAATACTGAGGTGAGTGGTTCATTAGAACATACACAATGACACAATGTTTCAGGTGGGGTTTTTTCTTATTCTGGAGAAAAGTGACCTATCCTTTCAATCTATTGCTTAACTGAGCATATGACTGCATAAGATAAGCATACTGTAGTGATGTGCAGAATCTGGGTAGTATGTCCGTGAGCATGAAGTCAAGTTTTGAGAGATAATGGAATGGGCAATCAACCAGCAGCACATGGCACTGATGTGATGATCCAGTCAAATACCAGTACAAGAAGATTATCATGTCAATCACGCATCTGTAGCAAAAGAACTTCATACATATTGGTTGCGTTTTAGTAACTTATTTGAAATGCAGCATACACTTGTCTGGTAACTAAAGGAGGTAAAAAAAAAACATATACAGTAAAACTTTGGTTTGAGATTAACTTGGTTTGAGAGCGTTTTGCAAGATAAGCAACATTTTTAAATACATTTTTACTTGATATACAAGCGATGTCTTGATATACAAGTAGCGTCATATCACATCTGAGTATAAAAGAGAAGAGAGGTGCTTCTAAGTGTAGCAATACAGTTACATTTAAGGAGCAACTCACATTGTTGGTGATTAAAACAGGCACATCTAAGCATGCAGGATTCTAGGGTAAAGCTGTCCACATAGACAATCCTTCTCACTGCCACCAACGTCATCTCTTCCTCGCTGCACTCCATGAGCGGTTCAAGCCTCGCTTTCAGATCACTGTACTGCAGGGTAGTGTTTCTAGTCATGAATGCAGACTGACAGCGGTGAGAGTCGGTGGTGTGGGGGATGGTCTATGTGGACAGCTTTACCCTGGATGCCTGCATACTTAGATGTACCTCTTTTAATCATCGACCATGTGAGTTGCTAAATGTTTTACCTTCATTAAATGTAACCATATTGCTACACTTTTGCCGTGTACACACGATCAAATTGTCCGGCAGACTAGGTCCACGGGACCACAGTACACTGGACAATTCGATCATGTGTGGGCTCCAGTGGACTTTTTCATCGTAAAGTCCGGCGCACTTAGAAAGTAGTTTTGACTCATAATTTGTCCGCCGGACAATCCGTTCGTCAGTGTGCTAGTCCGGCGGACTAAGAATGACACATGCTCAGAAGCAAGTACGAGAAGGAAGCTATTGGCTACTGGCTATTGAACTTCCTTTTTCTAGTCCCGTCATACGTGCTGTACGTCATCGCGTTAGAAAAATCGCCGGAGAGTCCGTTCGTTATAAAGTCCGCCGGATTGTTTGCCAGACCAATTCCGCCGGACAATTTGATTGTGTGTACACGGCATTAGAGGCACCTTTCTTCTCTTTTATACTCTGTAGCTCCTGCTGGATTTTGCTTCTAATCCCCTTGTGGAGGCTGCCATTTGTGGATGGACATTTTATGGTTACACAACCTATCACATTGTTATACTATTTTTTATATGGACTATAAACTGAATAAATTGTTTTGGAACAAATGATTTGAGTTTCCATTATTTTTTGGGGGAAATCTGCTTTGATATAAAAGTGCTTTGGATTACAAGCATGTTTCAAGCATGTTTCTGGAACGAATTATGCTTGCAGTCCAAGGTTTTACTGTATTCTTATTTTAGCACTATTTGTAAGTACATGCTGCATAATTTTTTTATGTGATGTAAAAAAAGTAAGTAAATTACATTTTAAATAAAGTTTGAATTAAAAACCCAATTAAAATATACCCAGACAATACTTTCTCTCCCCTCTTACTATCCAAAAAATTGCAGTTGTAACATCACTCTTTTTCTCTTAAATATCATTTCTTAAACTCTCTGACCACATTACAGGGTCTACAAAGTTCTCACAGCAGTGCCACCAGGTAAAAGGTTCAGGCAGGGTGCCCTATGTGTCTATCATTTGACTTAGGCTCATTCGGATACTCTACTCCTAAGAGCTCTTTTTGCAGTCTGGGAGAGCCTGATGAGTAGATGGAGAGCTCACATACAGCCCCGGCTCAAGGACCACTGGAGTTGCAACAGTGGCCGCGAGAGCATGGTGAGGTAAGAGCGCCAGCAAAGTCCTCTGTTGGAAACAGTAGTGGTAGCTGATGAGTAGCAGGACCAGACTGGATTGCTGACCCGTAGAAGGTAGCAGGAGCAGCAAATGCAGGTATGCTGTGGATGCAGGACAGCGGATGCAGGTAAGCTGTAGATGCAGGACAGCGCCAGCATTAATGGCTAAAGTGAATTTTTTTCCCTTAATAAATTAAATAATAATTTAAAAACTGCATCTTGGATTTACTTGGGTTATCTTTGTGTAATATTAAAATTTGTTTGATGATGTAAGTTATTTAAGTGTGATAACTATGCAAAAAATAAAAAAATAAATCAGGAAGGGACAAATACTTTTTCACAGTACTGTATGTACACATTGTAACTCTATTAAGAGTTTGCAGTCTAGGAAAGTTTTTTTTTTATATTAGGTAATTTGTCACATGGTAAGGGTGATTATGGATTAGTATTTTGGGAGGACACCTAGCTCCCACAAAAATATTTTATATAATTTTAATTAATGGTGTGGTTGGCAGTTCTGCGGCTCCATTTGACTTGCTTTCAGGTTGCAACAGGTCCTATTGATGTGTTTACATTGTAGGCAAGGCAGTTAAAATGTAGCCTTTTGTTTAATTTTGCATGCATTTGAGCAATGCTGTGTTTAGATACAAAAGGCAGCATTTGATAGCAATGCCCATTTACAATAGCCCCTATGAAAAGAAAACCTATGTCTAGTGAGCAACAGAGAAAGCTTCTGCTGTGGCTTTCTTTTACCCCTTTTACATTTTTTCTACATTTATGAATGAACACTACGCTCCCCATGCCCATTTCCACACTCTGTAGAAATTTTGGTGGATGCCATCATCATTCTCACATTTTGGTGATGTCAAAGGGAGACCACCAGTCAGTTTTTTTTTTCACCCAAGTCCTTTGCAGGCTAGATTTTTTGAGTGCAGTGGAGTGTAACAGAGGCAACTGCTCGGGCTGTTGGGGGAGCTGAAGCTTGTAGTGCTCTATTGAATCAATTGCAACAGAAATATGATATTTAAATGGGAATATGATGCTAATTATTGAGGATATAGAGGCACATAGAGGCACAGAAATAAAGTACAGGCATTCATGGTAATTGCTCCACTGTATACTATTAGGGTGCCTAGTATGACCAGGACACAGGTGCAGTTTGGGGAATACATACAATCGTAAATGGACTGAACATCTAAAATTTGATAAAACATTTATTTCTGTAAAGTTCCTTAATGTAAAGACTGTGAATCACTGATAATCTAGTTGAAAACATATTAAATGTCTACCAGGAGTGCAAACTAATGGGAACTACACCAAAAAATCCTACTTTGTTCGTATCTCACACCAGAAACTGTGGAGGACCTGGGACGTTGTTGCACCTTTTATGGTCTTGTCATTTTCAATCTTATAACCCAAACCTTAGGAATAACTATTGCATCAATCCCAGGCATGGCTTTACTATCACTAGGAATTGACTCCATCCCTCCCATGTCAAGGACAGTGGTGTCCCATATCCTATTGGCATCACGCCTCTCACTGGTGGTTAGGCACTGGAGGGATCCTAAACCTCCCAACCTAAAGAAGATTATACAAACAACAAATATGCACAGTACCTACAAAACAATTAAGTACTGGCAACCCTGGCTAGTGTGGTACTCCAGGCTCTCTGGCTCTTGAAATAGCCATGTAACTTTATAGCTAGATTTATATGCTTCAATGTGCCAAGTCATTTCATTCCATTCTTGTTCACTTTTTACAATACCCACATAATTTCATAGTATCTGACTGTACAAATTAAAGTTTACTAGTTGTTTTTCTATGTATTTATTTTATGTTCTTTGCACACGCTTTGTAAACCGAAAGAGAACTACGACTTATTGCACTCCTTATGTCAGAATTGAATACTGTGGTTACTCTGTTCTAGCACTAGAACAAAAAATGTTCATTGCATATAATGTATTAAGTGCCTTTTGCTTATTTCATCTGGTCTTGATAGACCATTGAATAATCAATGTGATATGTGCTCTTTTTCTCTGTAATTCTTAAAAAAAAAAATGGAAAAGAAAGCATATTAATCCATTAATTATTATATTATTTTACATAAAATTATTTAATTTAAACAATTCCTTTTTTTATTCAACCTAACCTATTTCTCTTGCCTGTTCTCAAAGCTTGACTGTACACATTTTGCATATATACTTTTCATTTTCAGGATATGTAATTATCCTTCCAGATAAGACAAGAATCCACTTTAACCCCACTGAGGACCTGTTCAGCAAATGACCTATGGTGGAACAGAAAAGCCTTCTGCCTAATTTATCCAATATTGCTACTCCCTGGGCTGAACATGTACACATTTTTATAATGGACATTAAGGAGGAATAACATTTGTATTTTCCATTAGACCAATCATCCGTGACTCACTACAATGAACTTTCCACATGCTATCACATACGTTCTTTCTGAGCCATCTTTGTGGGTGGCTATGCATTTGGTGTATGATGAAAGAAAAGCCTAGTTTTTTAACATAAGATATAGAGGACAGTGACCATGATAACGCATAACTTAGATACCCATCAGAAAAGATCTGTATCTGTCTTTTTAACCCATACATGTACAGACAATTGTACTCTGAAGCCTTTGTTTTTTGAGGTACATTTATTTTTCATGTATAGCTTATAATATAAATCATGCATTTCTGTATTTTTTAAATAAAATAGGTCACATCCGTTCTAACTGTACAAAAGTTTGAAAATATACAAGTAACACAATAAAGTTTTTTTTTACGCTTCAAAGTTTAAACCTTAATTCCAGGAATGATCTTTATTTAATACTTACATTGGACCAGCTTGGCACAATGTAATATTGCATATCTCATGGGTCACTGGAGAAGCTAAAAATCGCTGTAGTAGTCGTTGTTACTGCAGTGATAGCCACAATCTTCTAGGTCCTGTGCGAGCGCCTTCCCATCTGCACACTGACCATGGGGCTGCTCACTTAGCACCTCTGCTGTTTATAGAATGTGTTGTATTTTTTTCACTGAATACAAGGCATTCTCTGGTTGTGTGGGGAAGAGAAGAGGGACATTGACACAACAATTTACACCACATCCAATCAGAGAACACCTTGTATTCATTAAAAAATACAAGGCATTCTATGAATGATGGCAGTGCTCAGCATGTGACACACTGGGGTCAGTCCGCAGAAGGAAAGCTTCTTGCACAGAGCTCGGGAGATCACAACTATCACTGTAGCACCGTTGACTATGACACAGATTGTCATCTTCCCCAGCAGTATACAGATATGCATATTTACATTGTGCCAAGCTGGATCAGTGTAAATATGCAATAAAGATTATTCCTGGAGTACAGGTTTAATACAGTGAGCTGGCAGGAAATATAAATGCCAAATTAATAGTATCTCTAAATTATTCTGTTCCAAGTTTTTCTTGCTTACACCGTCCAAATTTTTGTCGTTTTTGTAGCTTTCAATCTTGTGATAAAGGCTGTCTTTGTAGAAACCTTACCCATATTATTGACCTAATTTTCTTTTTACAATACATTCCCACAATTAAGCCTGGTCCCCAACAGAGATGAACTTGGGTGTCCTCCAAACTCTTTAACCTCAACTCTGAACTCCCACTTTTTTGTACTCCAATGAGCTGGGGACTGGACCTTTCCCTTCTTCGTTGCTGTCTATGTCACCACTGGGTAGATTTTACCACACTGTTGATCCTGATAACCAATGTCTTCAGTACAGAAAGTGATGAAAAATCCAATGTTTCTAATATGTCAAATAAACAGAAGATGAGGGGATATGGAGATCTTCACTTACTTCCTGCTGTGTCTCTGGGACAGGAAGTAAAGGGAGTACAGGGCGTAAAGGGAAATCTCCCTAATGGGACACAGACAGCAATAATAATAATAATAAAAAAAATACTTTACCCTATCCAAAACTAAAAAAAAAAGTTTGGGCTTTACATAAGTGTAGCGCTGGCTCCTAACGAGCAGACGCTATGGCTTTTTCAAAGTTAACTTTCCTGAAACCGCAGTTGGGTTTTGGGGCTAATTTGCTAAATTTCTGGTTTCAGTACCAGTCTAGCTGGGTTGCACTGGGTTCTCCTTGACCGCAGGTGTCACTGTCACTGCCGGCAAGAGTTGAGAACGCAGTCTAGCTGGGTTTATTGAATGCCACTGTTCTTTCAGAACCAGCCCAACCAGCTGTGCATTCATGGAGGTGGTATTTAAGGTACTGACATCACGTGAAGGGTTCTGGTTCTGTTTTGTTCCAGAGAAGATTTTCTGTCTGTTTGGTTCTGGTCCTCCTGGCCAGCCCCTTGGCCCTCCTGGCCTGGGATGCAGAACCATGCATTTCAAGTTTCAGGGCTGGCTAGCCCAAGGCAACGCAACTGCAGGGACAAGCCTGAATGGATTTCGGGGCCTATTGATTCAAAGGTGGTCCGGTGCCGTCTCATCTAAGGGAGAGGCCCAGCTACTGGAAAAACCCCAGGGAAGGACTCTTAATAGAAGGCCGTGCACAAGGCTGGCTTCTCTGAAGGAACCTACAGGCTTAGCTAAAGGACACTACATGGATGTACACTCATACGTTATCGCCGGATCGGCTGAGAGATACTGGTACCGTATGATAGCTCTTTAAATTGGTCTATGTCATTCAGTATGTTCAAGTCTGTGGCAGAGACTTTTTCTCAAATATCCTATGCTCAAGTCTGTGGCAGAGACTTTACTTAACACCCTACCGGCTGCTAGACCTAGTGAGAGGAGGTCTATATGGGGGGTTGTGAAATCCAGTTGTCAAACGATTGCTATTCTATGGATTTTTCCTATAAGAGACTTTCCATTTTTGCAATCTAAAGTACCTGAGCTTAATCCTAACCCTCTACCTTTATCTAAAGTTTCTGTCTCAAATAAATAACCCAAAAGAAGATTCAGTGTCAGTTTCCACATTTCTTTGGGCTATCTACCACAGGAACCCCTAGACGGAGAAGAGGTCAAGAAGGTAACGGTAAGCCCAATAAAACCAGCAGCTCCTTCGGGGGTCAGTGCTACATAAAGTTCTCATATTTTAGTATAATACATACATAAAAGTTTTCCTTTAGCTATTCCGTTATGCGACCATAAATGGTTACCAGTATTTACTGTACAAGTGTTTACAGTCTTTTAGGATCAGTTTATAACTTTGCAACTATAATTGAATTAGGCAAATAACTCTACCTTATGAAAATAAATGCAGAACGTAGCTAGAGGTGTTGTACCTGATTATGCTTTTGTGTTTTAAAGAGGATAAAGCTGTGTCCAAAAAAAAAAGCAGACAGCTAAAAGAACCAGTCACCTGTAGTGTGTAAACAGTATTTAAATAGTGGAGTAAATAATTAGGGGCATTATTTACTCCACTATTTTTTGCAGAGGTTTAACCGGTTCCCTACCAGTGCAGGCAGGCAAATGGGCGTACCTTAAATTTGCTTCCCTGTCATCGTAAGCGCGCCGCTGGCAAGGCGTTTGCGTGCTGGTCGGGATTTTCGTGAGTCCGGTCGCGGGTCCCGCGGACTCGATCGCCGTGGGCATACCCGCGATCGTTTCACGGGACGGCTGAACGGAGAGATGCCGTTGTAAACAGCATCTCCCCGTTCTGCCTAGCAACTAGTGACGCTGATCTCTGCTCCATGTGATTAGAGCAGAGATCAGTGTTCACTAAATGAAAGCCCAGCCCCCAACAGTTAGTAACACACACCTAGGAACACTTAACCCCTACACTGCCACCCACTGGTTAACCCCCTCACTGCCAGTGTCATTTACACAGGAATCACTGCATTTATATAGCAGTGATTGCTGTATAAATGACAATGGTCCCAAAAATGTGTCAAAAATGTCCGATGTGTCCTCCATAATGTCGCAGTCACAATAAAAATCGCTGATCACCGCAATTACTAGTAAGAAAAGAAATTATTAATAAAAATGCCATAAAACTATCCCCTATTTTGGAAACGCTATAACTTTTGTGCAAACCAATCAATAATCGCTTATTGCGATTTTTTTTACCAAAAATATGTAGAAGAATACGTATCAGCCTAAACTGAGGGAAAAAAATGTTTTTTTATATATTTTTGGGGGATATTTATTATAACAAAAGGTAAAAAACAATGCGTTTTTTTCAAAATTGTAGCTCTATTTTTGTTTATAGCGCAAAAAATAAAAACTGCAGGGGTGATCAAATACCACCAAAAGAAAGCTCTATTTGTGGGAAAAAAAGGACGTCAATTTTGTTTGGGAGCCATGTCGCATGACCGTGCAATTGTCAGTTAAAGCGATGCAGTGCCGAATCGCAAAAAGTGGTCTGGTCTTTGGCCAGCAAAATGGTCCGGGGCTGAAGTGGTTAAATACTGTTTATACATTAGTTTAATTGAAGTGGCAGCAGTAGGAATTTCTATTATTATTATTTTTCACTTATCCAAGAGTGCAGTGGGAGTGACACAGGTGTGGGGGCAGTGCACTTGTGTACCATCCATCACCTGCATTACCTGTGGTCTCCCTACAGCTGATTTTTTTCTCTATACTTGACCTACCTACTCGTTCTATATTGTGCCTTTGTGTGGAGGAGGCCATCTTGATAAAGGCAGGGCTTTACTTCCTCATGTCAGAACAAACAGCAAGGAAAAAAGAGCAGAACAGTGGTGACTGATCTCCAAATGTTCTGAGACTGAGAGCAGTCAGCGGCAGCAGTGTCTTAGATTTAATACTGCAGATATATAGCTGTGAAACTGTAGACACAGAGGTGCCAGTAGAAAATCACATGCACTTCGTTTTTTTCAGGAGGAAGTCAAGACAAAATATTTTTCAGGGTACTAATTAGGCACACTAAACAGTTCTAAATCTCTATAACAAACCAATCTTCTCCTGTATTCAGGTCCTCTTTAATAATTATATTTGTTTCCCCTATTTTTTTTTTTAAAGAGGATTGAGTTGGGCTTTAAAGTAAAAAAGGAGAACTCTAACCACTTACCCCACTCTGTGTTCCCAGAATAGATGGCAGTCCAGTCCTTCACTCTTGAAAGCTGAAATGTGGGAGGACACTTGTACCAGCACCCACTCCCCATATTGATGACATGCCTGTTAGAACAGGCATAATGGCACAGGCAAAAGGGATAGCGACAAAACCAGTTATAGACTGCCATGAAAAACAGCTTTTGAAGAACTGGTTGTGTGACAACTAGAACTCACGGGAGGAGGTGCAGTGGGTGAGTATTGCTGTGTATTAGTCAATTTTTCCACAAAAATAAGTAACTCATTTTTTATATAATAAGGGGTAATTTTTGTGTATTCACTGAAATTACTGAATCGTAAGCACATTACAACCCAACAAATTCTTTTTTTTCAGTAGCTCCCTTCCAAGCTTCCCAACCCCATTAATTAAAAATATACAGTATACATATTTTAATTCCTTGTATCTTCACGCCTAAATCATGGCAATTGGGGTTCTTTCTCTACTTTTCCACCATAGGCTCCCTGTGCCCTTAAAGAGGTCTTTCAATATCACAAAACTTTGTTGGTTTTATGTCTGACAAGTAAAGTCTCCATTATTTGCTAAATAACTTTTGTTGTGCTAGCATCTATATTCATCATGGTGTCCTTAGCTCCCAACAACTGGGTTGAATGCGCACAGGCATCATTCAATCCAGAAGAGTACTGCTGGTAGGTAACAGAGTGGAGTGTCTGCCAGGGAAAGTGCAAGAGATGTGAGTGTTGCTTCACAGGCTATTTTTTTGCTGGGAAACACATTTTTACATTATATGATATGCATAATATACATAATATTTTATATTATGTGTCAGAACCTGCATACATATACTGCAGAAGCCCATTTTATGATCTGCATATTTAATGTATAATGTGTTAAAGCTGTGAAAATTATTCTCTGTAATATTTAACCTATACAGGTGAGCAAAATGTAAGTTTGTTTATATGTTTTTAGATGTAATTACGCTATCTGTTCATATACTGTAGTGATAACATTTTACATTTTATTTTGGACAGAGAGCACCCAAGGAACCAAAGACATCATCTCCTTTATTAGGAAACTTCCAGTCTAATATTCCCAAAACAGCAATAAAGAAACATTCACAGTAGGGCCAATGGGATGGTAGCCAATGAACATGCAAAAATATTTTTGGATTTATAAAAGGACCAACCAATAGATTGTGTTGATTTATTTTTTATAAAACATTATTATGAATAATCTTGAATCAGCATGCAAAGAACATAGAAATTCTAGGAAAAGATCCCATTCCTGTATACCAACAGAGGAAACCACTAATCCACTTTGTAGCCAGATAGTACACATACTGAACTGAAAGACTACTCAAGATTAGAAAATGACTGCCTTTTTTTTTAAAGACAAGAGACTAAAAAAAACATAACCCATTAGTAGTGGATGGACAGGTTCTTTGGAGTTCATCAAGGAACAAAATAATACTTCTCTTGCTGCTTGCTGCTTCCTGCCAAGTTAAAAGGTCCATGAAGAGCACGTCTGCCACCTGCCAATCTGCACTGTCTGTGCAAAGTGGGTAACTGAACAAGCTTTCAAATTAATCTTTGAATAGAGACAACAGGCAGGTGGTGGAATTGATAAGTGCAGTCAAATACTGTGCCAGCAACCAAAGGACCATCCTTAATATACAGCTATTAACATTAAAACTATTTTGACTAAAAAATATTAGGTGGTGGTTTTCTTTAAATAACCTATCTCTTAAGAATATGTTCAACACTAATTGAAGGTCTAATAAACTTATAATGGGCAGAAATGTGTAGAATTAGGCAACATTCACATTTAAGCAGTTCCCAGCAGTATAATGCAGTCAGCTATCTCAAGGAAAGCATAGCAAACACTAGAACTGTCATACAAATTAATTAGGTCCATTCATGTATTCATGTCTCTGCGCTACAATGCAGTGTGTTCAGAAAATGCAGCCTGCATGAATTTGACTGAACCAATGTGGGTTTTGGAGGCTAACAGAATTTAATTATTAATGACTAAAACGTTTGTTGCTGCATTACCTTGCATTTATTTTACATCTTTCCATAAAAGATTTTTAATATATTTTGGAGTTGATTTACTAAAACTGGAGAATGCAAAATCCGGTGCAATTGTGCATGGTAGCCAATCAGCTTCTAACTTCAACATATTCAATTAAGCTTTGATAAAACAAACTGGAAGCTGATTGGTTTCTATGCAGAGCTTCTCCAGATTTTGCACTCAACTTCTATGTTTGCTGGTTATTTAATATCATAATATATATATTAGACTTTATCATATATATTATATCTATATACAATTAAAAAAAATATATATATATATATATATATATATATATATATATATATTAGATATATATTTTTAGGCAAGAAAATGCAGGGCATTGCAGCAAATTGCTCTTTACAAATGTGTATTAATATGCATAAATACATTACATTACAGCTTGCAAATCCAACTTGTGAATACCGCTAATGTGGGTATTCTTGTAGTAACTGGCAAACCTCTTTCAGATCAGATGAAGTGTAGAGGAATTTCCAGATTTTGCTAATTCCCGAACTGATTTAATGCTACAATTTCAATAAAAAAAAAGTTGAGCCAACTTAGAATTTTGACTTTTGAGCATACAGTAACTTATTTAGAATTTCAGTATGTTACTAGTTGTTCCTGTTACATATGATATTTAGTATGCAATTTTCTTCCCTCAAAAAAGTAAAGCATCAGGTAATCCAAAGCCACCGTTTTCTGTATTCCTGCGTATTTTATGGTGTCAGAAAGATTGTTACAGTATGTCATTTTGTTAACATGTCATTACAGTAGAAAACATACACAAATATAATATAATAAAGTTCTATGTCTGGTGGTTTGTTGATCGTTTTAGCTCAGAATGTGTAGTAGTAGAAATAGACTACAAAGGGAAGTCTTCAGAGGGAATTACATTTCTTTTTGTGTGTGCATGAAGCTTCTGCCTTGTAATATACGAGTGCATTCTCTTCACTTCATTGACTGCAGCTATACCTAATGGACTTTCTACATATTAAACATGTAGATTCATACATTGTTTGGACCCCTCTTGTGCCTCAACCATCAGTCAGAAAGATGGTCTTTTTAAGGCACAAACATTTGAAAGTCAATCTTCACCATACTATTGGACTCCAGACTATTCTTTTGCTTGGTGAAAGTTTTCTTTTTAACAAGCCACATATTGCAGCTGATGTTTGGAAAGCATCTTCTGGGAAAAATGTCTGAAATTGTGTGTTAGTAGAGGAAATTAGAATAGTGCTGTACTGAACATAGGAACAACACACTTGAAATTACAATAGGCATCATAATATTTCCCGTCATGCTATATATTTATCTTTTTTGTTTGTGAGTGTTTTGTGCTGTTCTGAGTCAGACATCCTGCCATATAAACTGCAGTATTAAAAAGTGCACATCACTGAATTTTGAATATGTCTATTAAAGTGGAACTAAAGTCTAAAATGACTATACTGCATGCAGACATGCTCTTTTTGGCCGAAAATACATACAATGTCTATTTTGCAATAACATTAACCTACCAGCCTGCTTCCATTCTGCTTTAAAATGTACACTGAGCTACACATGTGTGGCTCAGTTTACATTCTGGCAAAGTGCCTGTGTTGGGGGTGATTAAAATCCTGTGCATGCGTAACTCTGTTTACATCCCGGTACAAGGCCTGTGTTTCAGGGTGGCTAAACTTTATAAAACTCTGGTTCAGCCACATCTGGAGTATTCTATCCAATTCAGGTCATCTCCTCAGAAGCGACACACTGGAGCTGGAGAGAGTCTAGAAAAGGGCAACTAAATGAATATGGGTGCTGAAGGACCTCAATTATGAGGAGCGACTACAAGCACTAAATGTATTTTCCTTGGAGAAGAGATGCTTGAGAGGAGATATGATAGTGAGTGTCGCGGACACTGGCTGCAAGGACCTTTTCCTGTCCACATTCACCCTTTTTTTTGGTATTGCTATATAAATAATTTTTTTTTACATTTTTAAGAGACTGTTTTCTTGATTGTTAATTTTGAACAATACACAATCCATGAAAGAGCTAATCACATTGACCTGCGGAGACAGATCGTCTGGTCACCACTCACCTAGGCTGCCTTAAGTGCTGGGTTAATTAACATGTTATTTATGCAATTGTCTTTTAATTTACTGCTATCCATGAGCAGCCCTACCTCATTATTTAACCCCTTATCTAACCCCTTGTGTAAAATGTGTATACCAAGGCTGTATTCTGTCCAATAAATCATTCCTGATGTACTCCAAGACTGGTGTTGTCTAGTTTTTGGGTGTTCCAATAGCCAGATCCATTGGACTCGTGTCCCAGGACTTATGAAGCGGTATTACTGATGGAAACACTCAAGCGGAGTGTGGGGGACGTTCCGTCACAATTAGTGGCAAGCTGTGGGATGCTTCCTCTTGCCTAGGCACACCCAAACCACCACCAGGACCTCCTGCTCCTAACAGCAGATGGAACATTACTACGCCAGACTCAAGTCTCCAGCAACAAATCCAAAGTGACTCTCATCACCGAACTAATGGAGATCGACCAGGCCAGTAACCCACCAGCACATACCTCAGAGGTGATAGAGTTCCAGCGTGACGTCCAGTGGCGACTGGCCTTGTATCGTACTCACCCCCCGCAGGAGGTTATTAGTCAAGTGTTACGAGAGATGTCCCAGCTGCGAATGGCTGAACTCCAGTGGGACCAAGGAGTGTCAGTTATGTTCAACTGGGAAGCTCCAGCGGCGCAAAAAAAGCTACCCTATGCCGCCTTCCGGATGTTTCAAGACGGGGAAGATGAGATGGATGTTTACCTGCAAATGTTTGAGCGGCAATGTGGTCTACACCAGCCGTCGATCTCAGGTCCCACTCAGCTACCATCTTCACGAGGGAAAGGGGACCTCTGCTACAGATGCAAACAAGCGGGCATGTTAGGAGGTATTGTCTGCAGAATGTTTCCCAATATGCACAGAGCAACAGGCCCCTTGGATTTGCCGGGGCTGCTGCACACTGTCTGGAGAGAGATGTGACTTATCCAAGTGAGGAGACTAATGGAATTCTACATGAGGCAGACCCTGTGCGTGTCGCCGCTATGGATAATCGTTTGCCCCATCGACAAGCTGTGTGGATTAATGGTCGGGCTGCCCAGGGACTGCTAGACATGGGAGATAATATTACCCTAATACAGTCCCGGATGATAAACCTGGCAGGGCAGACAGTATGGTCTGTGGCTGTGTGGGTGGCCGTGTAAAAAGTTATGTGGATCCCCACTGTCAGGGTTCACCTTGATTGGGGTTCGGGGACCAAAGAACTGGAAGTTGGAATAATGCAGAACTTACCTGTAGAGGTTTTGTTGGGCAATGATTTGGGGCATTTAAATTCAGCCTTCTCATTGGATGTATCCCCATAAGCCTGCCCTTTTACCACCCGCCAGCAAGCCTGGATGGAGGTGCGCTCCCTTGAGGACGGAACCCAGGTAAGACCTGTCACCTCTGGCCTAGACTGTACTATCCCAGCTATTCCTACCCTGACTTGGACTTCTCCCCAAGACTTTGCTCAGGCAACTCTCAGCGTCTCTTCCCTAGCTAGCTATAGGGAAAGAGCAGGATTGGACCCGGGGGGTTGAAGGGGGGAGCGGGTAGAGTGGGTCCAGGGATTACTCGGGTTACTGAGGTAAAGACAGTCTCCCATCCACCAAAGTGGCATGACCTGCTGCGCATTGGGCATGACATACCCTTAGCCGGACACCTGGGGATGTCCCAGACCCTCCGTTGTCTGACTCAGTCATTTTTTTGGCCAGGGATTACAGGGGATGTCCGACAGTATTGCCGGACCTGTGACACATGACAGAGGGTGGGTAAACATGGGGGCCTACTGAAAACCCCCCTACACCCTTTACTGATCATTGATCAACCTTTTAGCCTCATTGCCGTAGACCTGGTTGGACCATTGCCCCGATCTAGTCCTTCTGGGAAGAAATATATATGGATTATGCCACCCGGCCATTCTCCTGGCAAATATCCATGCAGAAACCTTGGCCGATGCCTTGCTCCGGATCTTTACCAGGGTGGGTTTCCCTCAGGAAATCATCTCTGACCAGGGGACCCAGTTCACTGCTGAGCTCACTCAGCAGTTATGGAGGCTCTGTGGGATAAAGCTCCTACAGAGCTCTCCTTATCACCCCCAGACCAACAGACTGTGTGAGAGGTTCAATGGAACACTGAAACAGCTGCTTAGGACATTTACAACCTCTCACAGGAGAGATATCTGCAGCACCTTCTCTTTGCTTATCGGGAGGTGCTGCAGGAATCTACCGGGTTCTCCCCGTTTGAGTTACTGTATGGGAGGCGGGTGAGGGGGACCCCTAGATCAGAGCCCACTGGGAAGGGGGAATTGATCCCCAAGGGTCCTCTATCGTAGCATATGTTCTTGAGTTTAGGGATAGACTGAAGGAGCTCACGAATACTGTCCAAGAGAACCTTTGGACTGCCCAAAAGTGTCAGAAATGATGGTAGGATCGTACTGCTTGGAACCGCACTCTGGAGGTTGGATAGAAGGTTCTTGCCCTCAGGCCAACCAAGCAGGACAAGTTACAGGCCACTTGGCAGGGTTGTGGCAAAGCTCTGTGACACCACCTGCCTAGTGGCTAAATGTTTGGATGAAAAGAGCCTGATGCACCTTTCATGTGAACAGGTTGAAAACATACTGGGAAAGATCAGGAGAGATAGCTGCTATATGTGCTCCAGCTGTGGAAGTTTCTGAGAATCTTCCCCTATTGGTGCTCCGTAGCTAAATAGGATTACTGCAGGGATAGAGATGATAAAGCTTGATGACCAGCTAGGGCCAACACAGAGAGAACAAGCTAGACAGGTCCTTAGTCAAAGAAGGGAAATGTTCTCCACAGTCCCTGGGTACTCTACTATGGCAGTGCACTGAGTGGAGACCCCGGTACAACTGCCACTAAGACAGGTGGCTTACTGGATACCTGACACAGTGAGAGAGGGGATGTGTCATGACATTAAGGAGATACTTGAGTTGGAAGTCATTGAGCCATCCAGCAGCCCCTGGGCTTCCCCGGTGGTCCTTGTACTGAAGCGGGATGGCACGACTCGCTTCTGCATAGACTACCACAGATTAAATGAGTGCACCACCAATGATGCTTACCCTATGCCCCGGGTGGATGATCTGTTAGATCGCATTGCTCGGGGAAAATTCCTGACAACCCTCGACCCATGCAAAGGGTACTGGCAAATTCCTCTGGTTGCGGAATCTATTCCAAAATCAGCGTCCATGACCCCATTTGGCCTATACCAGTCTAAAGTAATGCCATTTGGGATGAAGAATGCACCGGTGTCTTTCCAGAGGATGGTAGAGCAACTCCTCGATTGCCTCCAGGACTATGCTTGTGCATATCTGGACGATATTGCAATCTACAGTGATACCTGGGAGGACCATCTGGTTCACCTGGGTGTTGTGTTAGACTGCATCAAGGCTGCAGGATTAACCCTTAAGCTGGAGAAATGCAGCATAGAGATGTCCGAGTTACAGTACCTTGGACATCGAGTAGGCAGTGGACAACAACAACCCGTGCCTACTATGATTGACGGCGTTGCCAAGTGGCCGACCCCCGTACTAAAACCCAGGTCCTGGCATTCCTTGGCACAGCTGGGTACTATAGGAAGTTTTTCCCGCAATATAGTTGCATCGCTAGGCCCCTGACAGACCTGACTAAGAAGCACCTTCCCCGACAGGTACTGTGGTCCCCCGAGTGTGAAGCTGCCTTCCAACAATTAAAGAATGCACTAATTTCCGCTCCTGTTCTAACTGCTCCTAACCCAACCAAAGGTTTTTGTGTCCACACAGATGCCTCTACATTTGGGGGTGGGGCAGTACTAAGCCAAGTAGGACCTGATGGTAGTGAGCACCCAGTGGCCTACATCAGTCGGAAGCTGCTACTCAGGGAAGTCAGTTATGCAGCCGTGGAGGAGTGTTTGGCGCCGGTGTGGGCTCTCAAGAAATCCCAACCTTATCTCTACGGACGATCTTTTAAGGTGCTCACTGATCACAATCCATTAATCTAGCTTAATTGAGTCTCTGGGACAATGGACGTTTGTTACGATGGAGCTTGGCCCTGCAGCCTTACAGTTTTACCATCCAGTATTGGCCAGGAAAGCAGAATGGGAACACTGATGGACTTTCCCGGCAAATTGAACTATAAAGACTCTCCCGGACAGCCCCAAGCTGACCCGTGGTAGATCTAGTTGGGTCTGTCGGACTATGGGGCAGGGGGGCACTGTCGCAGACACTGGCTGCAGGAACCTTTTTCTGTCCACATTCATCCTTTTTTTTTGGTATCGCTATATTAATCTTTTTTTTGTTACATTTTTGAGTTGTTTATTTTGAACAATACACAATCCTTGAAAGAGCTAATCACATTGACCTGTGGAGACGGACTGTCTGGTCCCCTAGGCTACTTTAGGTGCTGGGTTAATTAACATGTTAATTATGTAATTGTCTTTTAAGTTGTTTCTATAGGGGAGGGGGAGTATCCATGAGCAGCCCTACCTCGTTATCTACCCCCTTGTGTAAAATGTGTATAAAAAGACTGTATTCTGTCCAATAAATCATTCCTGATGTACTCCAAGAATGGGGTTGTCTAGTTCTTGGGGGTTCCTATAGCCAGATTCCAGGACTTAGGAAGCGGTATTAATGATGGAAAAACTCAAGCAGAGTGTGGGGGATGTTCCGTCACAGTGAGTATACAAATATGCCAACAGTGATCCCAATGTAAGTAAAAAACTTTTCAGTCCCAGGGAGAGTAAAAGGACATGGAGCCACATGACGAGACAGGAAGAGAAGTGGTTTAATCTTAAACTGCGTAGTGGGTTTTTCACTGTATGTGGAACTCTCTCCCACAATCGGTGGTGCCATCAGGAAGTATGGATAGCGGTAAAGGACTCTTGGATAGACATATTAGTGAAAACAATATATGGGGATATGGGAAATGCTTTTTCTACACACACACCTACACAGGTTGAACTGGATGGACTGTTGTCTTTATTCAACCTTACCAACTATGTAACTCCTGTGCATGTGGAGCTCAGTTTACATGCTGACAACTATTTAAAGCACAAAAGGAAGTTCTACTTGATGGCACTTTCCCCACCTCCACTGCCACATTTGGCACTTTTTGAGGGGGAGCGGATACCTGGTTTTGACAGGTACCTGCTCCCATTTCTGGCTCAGATTGCCACAGTATACTGAGCCAGATGTTCATCCACAGTCTTCTGGGACACATCACAGGTCCCAGAAGACCATTCACAAGGTGCAGTATAACTTGTTCATGCTGAGTAGGAAACAGGCTGTGAAACCGCAAGGCTTTATTTCCTGTTTCCTTACTATAAATGCCGGTACCTGCACTTGAAGGCAATTGAAGAATCAAATTGGGTTAGGACATTGTGGGATTCCCAGAAAGGTAAGTGCCCTTATATTAAAAGTCAGCAGCTACAGTATTTGTAGTTGCTGACTTCTATTTGTTTCTGAAGGAGTCTGAACCTACTTTTTAATATATCATTGGAAGCATATTTGCTAAGTTCAAATGAAAAAAAAACAAAAACAAAAAAAATGATATTTTGAAAAAAAAATGTTTGAAGGTCTTAGCAAAGGAGAATTTGTAATATTTTAGGAAATTAAGATGAAGAAATTGAAATTATGTTTCCATAGGTCATTGCAGGAAGAGTAGTAAAGATGGGGGAATTGGCCTTTTTTTAAGTGGAATTTCTGGCTTAACACTAGCTACTCTTAAAACTGTCCCTTACTCCCTCCTATCTTACCTATTTTCAGTCTGCTCCAGTCTAATCATGCTATCCCACTCCCCTTTGCCAGCCAGCATGGCTGCAGGGGAGAGAGATGGGAGTGCCAACACCTAATGGGCCATTTAACCCTTTGGGTGATGTCACTGCTTCAGACGTTATTAGTCAGTGCGCTTTGTTCTTTACCCTTCATTGCCACTGACAGACACAGGGGAGATCATGTGACTGGACCAGAGCAAGCTGAAAATAGGTAAGTATACATATCTTACGTGTTAGAAGGAAGGGAGGGGACAGTGTTCAGAGTAGTTGGAGTTAAGCCTGGAATTCCACCTTAAGTAAAGGTCGATTGTTATATTATTATGAACGTGTGCTTTACCAATACAGAATAAAATAAGTTGTTTACTTGCCTGTGCCCATCTATCACTGTTTAGATTAATCTTCTCTTCACTATCCACCACCCTGTTTGCTCACTGAAATAAAGTGTAAGCTCAAAGTTGGTCTATTCAGAGCTTACACAGGATTGAGGACATCTGCTATGGGGTCAGTTTAGAAAGTATATCAGTAGTTATCATTTATTTGCACAAGTCTATACAATCTAGTACAGCAAAATAGTAAGTACAACAAGGGAGAGCTAGTATGACAAGCAAGAGACCTGTCTGTGTAATACATTATGCTACCATTTTAGGTTTTAGATAGCACTAGATCACATGTTTCTGTAACAAAGTAACTAATGCTGGAAACTGCTAAGAAATCTCTATTTTAAGTGTGGATGTGATGTTTCTATTCCTGTGTGAAGTGAAGAAATATTTCAGTAGATGAGTGAGAACCAACCACTTAATCTACAACTGTTGTACCGCCATGCTGTGTAAGCTGAAGAGTGTATAAAATCTAACATGATGCTGAGACATGCAGTTCCAATGTCACTGAACATCTACTGTTTTTTTTTCACTGTATAAGATAAAAACAAAAGAAGATGGTGTAGGCATTTTATATAAAAATCAATGTATGTCATTGCATGTAGTATGAAATATCTACTTGGTATTATGTGCACTATTTTTAGCCTATTGGTGGGATCATATAACTTAATTTATTGTTGGGACACAAGTTTAATTAAATATAGGGTTATAAACAATTACCTGGTATGCCATATGTATTTGATTGTACAGAATTTAAGACTTTTCTTGCGCCTCTGCAGTAACTACCCAAAAGTGGTGATTTGGTGTACAGTCACTGAGCTTACAAGAACTCTTATCTAGGCCAATACCACATGTGTGTAATTTTATAAGGGGAAAACAATAAATATATATATATATATAAAAGCCCAGTGGATCACAGTGGTACAATAAATATATTGCAGGAGGTGTAGAATGAAGCAGATGCGTAGCCTTTGAGTTGCCAAGTAGAATGATACTTGGGAAATCAGGTGTCAGGAAAAGCTCTGTCCAAGATGATTCCAGCTGACAGGAAGAGTAAGTAATTTTTATTCACCATGGGAGCTCATCACCTTTGGTAAGACAACAGGGGACAAATATGGCCATGCAACCACTTGTACCAGGAAGCCATATTTAATTTGTGATCATTTGCAAAGATACAACTGTAAGGAAGAACACCAATCAGCATACTACTGTTATCCTAGAATTGCGCTTGTAAATCATTCAGAAAATGTCCACCTATTAGTGTGGTTATTTAAAAGAATTAAAGAGGAAATCATGGTCCAAATAAATGCTACAGCCACGGCTAGTTAATTAAAGTGTTGGGCATGGTGCTATAGCCTCATATCACTGATAAGGGCTGTAATTGAAGAGTGAAAATGTGTAACATGTATCCCCATGCATTCTTATAGATTCTTATAGATTCACCTCTCTCTACTATGCAGATAGATTCCTATTATCAAGAATATATGTGTAAATCTCATCTGCAGCAGCACTTTCCAAGTGATAGCTTATCCTCTTTACTCTATGCTTATGCGACAGCTAGTATTTCTAGCATGGATTCCAAATGCAATAATGGCAAAGAATATGTTGGAGGTTTCACTATTCCTTAGCCGAAATTTGCGTAAGACATGCTTAAATTCAATGTTTTCAATCCCTAAGAATGTGAACATGTAGTGCTTTTATACTCTATTTCTTTAGCTGCTTCATATACAGTTCTACTTTTCTCAAAACATGCAACTCAAACAGCTCTGATGTTGAAGAAATACATTTTTGCCCCGATTTTTTTGAAAATTTTGAAAATCTTTTGACTGATTTTGACTGCAAATTTTGGCTTTTTTTGTAAAAATCAGTAGCTAAGCCCTCATCTCCATCCCTAACTATGATTATATATGCAGAGAGAGGTGGCAGAGGACTGTTACAGGAGGAAAAGGGGTGTCTATAACATGTGGGCTATGATTGACAGCGTGCCTGCACCTTCTCTATGCTGCAAAAGGGGCAACATGGCGGCAGTCAACTTATAAAATAACTAGGTCAAAGGGACAGATAGCAGCAGGGATATTTACCAGAGAGTTGTATGTAAGCATAATAATTCACATATGGCAGCAGATTCTGTAAGCAAGTAAACACATAAACACAAGTAAACACAAGAACAAAAATGTAATATATTGCAACTTACCAATCCTGAGATGTGGTTGCATTCTTTTTTCATTGTTTTCCTTTTTTAAAATTTTTATCTGGTGATCCTGCCAGTTACACACTTCCTGTCACACAGTGACAACACCTAATAACTGTGAAAGAACAATGTTGTCACCCTAGACTGCTCACTCGAAATTTGCACTACAGGTCAACTGCACCTATGCTCATCTCCAGACATAAGTTAGAGATTAAATAGGGGTTGATAATATTAAGAGCAATTTCACTGCAGCACAGTGTGCACAAAAAACAAAAAAACTACAAGCTCACTGGATTTCTGCACAGTACCAATTATTTATTTTCACTTTTCAAATAGATTCAACCAAACAATTTTAATGGTATATTTAACAGATCACTTTAATAAATAAGATACTATGGTGGAGGTTTACTAAAACTGGTGCACACAACATCGGGTGCAGCTGCACATAGTATCCAATCAGCTTCTAACGTCAGCTTGTTCAATTAAGCTTTAACAAAAAAACAAGAAGCCGATTGGTTCCTATGCACAGCTGCACCAAATTCTGTGTGCACCAGTTTTTGTAAATCCCCCCAGTGTGTGAGGCCTCTTACACATGGTGCGGACTCCATTGCAGTCCACTTGCTCAGTGGGGAATCAGTCCTCTGATTCCCGCTGCGCAGGCAGATGGCTGATCCTTGTCTGCTTTGCTTATGCATCTTTTCTATGGGAGGTTGGATGTAAACTGACCTCCTTTATACTTGACTGCCATCTGATCCGCTCCGCTGGACAGATCCCCATCCATCTGTTTTTAGTGGACAGGATCGGATCAGATGTTGGCAGGTGTCCATTGACACCCACCTCTCCATAGAGGAGACTGCAGGATCCAATCAGGTCTGCCTGAAAAACTGACAGGCGGACCTGATTGGTCCACCCATGTGAAAGGGCCATAAAAAGCAAGTCTTTTCAAGCATTTATAAATATTTTATTTATTCTACCTAGAATACATTTCGTAACAGGTAATTTTATGTGGTTGCTATGGGTTACTGTTGATCACTGCTCCTTGTGCAATTGTATCATACAAGTGACAATTTTCTTATGACAATATTTGAATAAGCACTACAAAAAAGCAATCATTTTCTGTTAAGTGCACTAACCAGTAGTAACTAGGTCAGGTTTTGTTGTGCCTTTAGTTAATTTAAGGGATGACTCTGTATCTTGCACAACATCACTAATCGCGTCTTTACTAAATAAGCCTTGTATTGTCAAAAATGTGACTGCCCTTAAAAATCTCTTCTAGTATGATATCTCTAACTGTTTTACAATTACTGATAGCAAAACAAACATTCAAGAAGACAAGGCATCATAGAATGCATTGATGACACTCCCTAAAATCCAATGCTTTAATCCCAAGGTTCCACAACACCAGCAAAGGTAATTTATATACAGATTAATTAGGGAGTGACACATGATCTATACTATATTACTGTAAAAGGTCCACAATTTAAAAATAGTATATTGACAAATTGTTATGTTTGACACAACATAAGTAGAAATTCATACGGTAATAAATGCTGACTGTGATGTATTGTAAATGTGTGTAAATTTGATCTGGTTTATAGATAGGATTCGTTTGCATCCCACAGCAGAATAGGAACAAATTATGCATGTCTGAAGTGCTAGTGAACACTCCTTTACTCCAATAAGACAGTTGTACATGTTACACACAGCTGTCCTTCATCTCATATATTATCTAACATTAAAATTAAGCCATTTATTGGAACCACTATATCCTATATAGAGTAAAGCTTTAGTATCCCTGCCCATTGTAGTTATATTGATATCCCACCACTGGGAGTGTGATAACCTGCCCTGCCCATCTCCACTCCCAAATACTGTATATTGCAGGGGTTAACATTGTGATGACACAAGGGGCTGGCGCGACAGGGACTTCTAAGGGGGGACAGGGTGGCAGATGTGGGCCTCTCCCAAGCCTGTCACTGAGGAATGATTAATGAGCAGCGGCCCCAGCTGAGAGTAACCTTTGGAGAGCTGAGCAGGACATCTGCAGAACTGTCAGAGCTCCTGACAAGGACATCGCTGAACAACCAATTATTTCGCCATCACTAAGGTGGGCTGTCAGTTTAATCCCAGCCATTCACTTAGGCAAGGACAAGGGAAATTTCTCCTTTACATGCTTGCGACAATGGCACCTTAACCCTTTATTTGGACTGTGCACTGCAACTCTTTGCATTGCAGCAAGTGCTGCAGCAGGTCTTATATCCAGCAATGTTGACATAAGCCAAGCTTTCGTGAGCAACACTGTCTTCCCAGAATGCATGAGCAAAAACTTACTATGAGTTGCTATACAATTTTTTCCCTAACTCTTATCACCATAATAAAATGTGCTTATGACACTGAAAGTTAAAGTCCGGTAAGATTACTGACATTTAGTCACACTGAAATCAGGCTGGATACCAACCTTGCTGATTTTACATACAGATTTGCAATTCTCAGGATATAGCATACTCATAGTTTCCCAGGTAGACCACAGTTTCTCTGATCTTGGTAACACAAAACATTCTTAGCCCTTGTACACACGGTCGGAGATTCCCGACGGAATGTGTCCGATCGGACCGTATTTTCGGATAATCCGACTGTGTGTGGTCTCCATCGGACTGTTTCCGCCAGATTATCCGACGGACCAAGTTTTCCAACTTGTCTATAACATTTTCCGACAAAATGCTCTGATGGGACATACTCTGATCATGTGTAGCCTACTCCGACGGACAAAGTGCCACGCATGCTCAGAACAAATTCCTAGACCAAAGCTATTGGCTACTAGCCTGAACGTAGTCCCATCGTAACAAAATAACGTCATCATGTTATGTACCATCGGATTTTCCGACAACTTTGTCCGACCGTGTGTATGCAACAGTTTCGGACAAAATCCGTCGGACAAAATCCAACGGATTTGGTTGTCAGAATGTCCGACCGTGTGTACAAGGGCTAACAATAATGCTAGATATGATGATTTTCAACATCTGCATTGGAAACTAAAATAAGGTAATACGCCTTTATTTCACTTTTTTATGCAGAAAGGCAAGAGTTAAAAATGCTTTTCACATGTTTTTTTTTGTTTTTTTATGATCTACAGCTGTATGGATGTTAGAGGGATCTGTCACTAATAAAAGGGTACTTGGACATCCCCTTGTGGGGCAGTTTTATTAAAACTGGAGAGTGCAAAATCTGGTACAGCAGTGCATGGTAGTCAATCAGCTTCTAACTTCAGCTTGTTCAGTCAAAGTGATACTAAAGTCTCCTTCTTTTTTCTTTAAAAATAATAAACATGTTATACTTACCTGCTCTGTGCAGTGGTTTTGCACAGAGCAGCCCAGATCCTCCTCTTCTTGGGTCCCTGGCTGGAGATTCTGGCCCCTCCCTCCTGTCGAGTGCCCCCACAGCAAGCAGCTTGCTATGGGGGCACCTGAGCCGACCCGCAGCTCCGTGTGTCCATTTAGACATGGGACCATGGTTCAGGTCTGCCTCCTCTCTCTCCTGATTGGCTAACCAACTTTGATTGACAGCAGTGGGAGCCATTAGCACCTCTGCTGTGTCTCAGCTAGGGATGAGCTTCGTGTTCGAGTCGAACATACGTTCGACTCGAACATCGGCTGTTCGCCCGTTCGGCGAATTCCGAACGTTATGGGCCGTTCGCACCAAATTCGTGTGGCGCTCACAGCCCACAATGCACTGCGATGGCGCAGTGCATTGCTGGCTCATGATTGGCCAAGCATGCACTGTGACCCCACATGCTTGGCCAATCACAGCGCCGGCAGCGAGGAGAGCCATGATTGGCCACAGGCAGGATGCCTGTGGCCAATCATAGATCAGGCTGTGTAGTACACGCCCCACACTATATAAGGCCACCAGCGCGGCGGCCTTGTGTAGTGTGTTGGCATCTGTAGCAGTTAGTGGGTGTTCTGTGTACCTTCAACACAGTATACACCGATCGTTATCGGACGATTTTTCGTTCTTGCTCTTCTGTAGTAGTTGTTGTCTGCGTGCCCTGACCGCAGTATACACCGCTATATTCACCTATATATCTAGCGATATATCTATCTTTTATAATAGAGCTTGCAGTCAGTGTTAGGAGATTGTGCGTGCTGTCTGTGTGCTCTGAACCCAGTATACACCGCTATATCCACCTATATAGCTAACTATCTTGCTTGTTTTAAATAGAGCTGTCAGTCAGTGTTAGGAGATTGTGCGTGCTGTCTGCGTGCTCTGAACGCAGTATACATCGCTATATCCACCTATATAGCTAAATATCTTGCTCGTTTTAAATAGAGCTTTCAGTCAGTGTTAGGAGATTGTGCGTGCTCTGAACGCAGTATACACCACTATATCCACCTATATAGCTAAATATCTTGCTCGTTTTAAATAGAGCTTTCAGTCAGTGTTAGGAGATTGTGCGTGCTGTCTGTGTGCTCTGAACGCAGTATACACCGCTATATCCACCTATATAGCTAACTATCTTGCTCGTTTTAAATTGAGCTTGCAGTCAGCCGTAGGAGATTGTGCGTGCTGTCTGCGTGCTCTGAAAAAGACGGACGGCAAAACAAATTATACAGGGGTGATAACCCTTCCCTATGTTTTCCAAAAAGCTTAAAAATATTTTTTTTGACTGGAGCTACACTTTAAAAATGTACCAGTTGAAAATTACAAACAGATTCAACTTAACACAACAAACCTACACAGTCCCTGTCTTGTTTGCACCGCCTGTATACTGCTGTTCTGAGTATATAGGGCCTGGGGGCCACACGTATTTCCTTTTTTAATATGGGTACGGGGTTCTCCTTAATATGCGTACAAGACCCAAAGGGGCTGGTAATGGGCAGGGAGGGCTACCCATGCCATTTTTCTCAATGATTTTCAACCATATTGCAGGAACCAGATATAACATTAAAACCGCAAGCAGCTTTAAATGACGTTATTTCCGTTAAATGTTAAATTTTGTGCAGGGACTGTTCTAAACACGGGAAACACGTGGCACTTCACAGGCATACTATAGACACCCCCCAGGCATGATATTTAAAGGAATATTTCACTTTTTTTTCACTTTAATCATCATTAAAATCAGTGCTCCCGCCAAAACGGCCGTTTTTAAAAGTTTTTTTTTGCATTGACCCATGTCCCCTGGGGCAGGAGCCAGGTCCCCAAACCCTTTTTAGGACAGTATCTTGCATATTAGCAGTCAAAATTAACACTTTTCATTATGAACGTTCGAGTCCCATAGACTTCAATGGGGTTCTAACGTACGAATTTGGGGTCCGTTCGAAAGTTCTGGTGCGGTGGGTGTTTGGCTCATCCCTAGTCTCAGTCAATCAGGAGAGAGAGTCCTAGAGTGCCAAGGGACTAGTGCACATCGCTGGATGGAGATGGGGATCAGGTAAGTTTTAGGGGGCTGCTACACACAGAAGGCTTTTTATCTTAATGTATAGAATGCATTAACCACTTTAAGACCTGCTGCCATTGACGGAGGCTGGTCTTAAAGCGGTTAATGAACATTGTACATTAAGATAAAAAGCCGTCTGTGTGTAGCAGCCCCCTCAGCCCCCTAATACTTACCTGAGCCCCATCTCTATCCAGCAATGTGCCTGAGTTCCTCGGCCATCCGAGACTTTCTCTCCTGCGCGAATCCTTGTAGGGAGCGTGCCTGCAGGTCGGGAGGACTCAGTGTCTTTTGGCAGCCCGCGATTGCCTTGTACACAGGCAGAATGGGGAAATGCCTATGTAAGCAAGGCATTTTGTTGTTCTAACAGGTGACATGACAGGGATCTACTGTTCCCAGTGGTCGGGAACCGTGATCTCTGTCATGTCCCAGTAAGCTCATCCCCCCACAGTTAGAAACACACATAGGGAAAACAGTTAACCCCTTGATCGCCCCCCTAGTGTTAACCCCTTCGTTGCCAGTGACATTTACACAGTAACCAGTGGCTATTTTTAGCTCTGATCACTGTATAAATGTCAATGGTCCCAAAATAGTGTCAAAAGTGTCCGATCTGTCTGCCACAATATCATAGTCCTGATAAAAATTGCAGAACACCGCAATTACAAGTAAAAAAAATAAATAATAAAAATGCAATAAATCTATTCTCTATCTTGTAGACGCTATAATGCGCAAACAAATCAATATACGCTTATTGCGATTTTTTTTTACCAAAAATATGTAGAAGAATACATAATGGCTTAAACTGATGAAGAAATTTGTTTAAAAAAAAAATAAATGTGGGATATTTATTATAGCAAAAAGTAAAAAATATTGTTTTTTTTTTTTTTCAAAATTGTCGCTCTTTTTTTGTTTACAGTGCAAAAAATAAAAACCGCAGAGGTGATCAAATACCACCAAAAGAAAGCTCTATTTGTGGGGAAAAAAAGACGACAATTTTGTTTGGGTTCAGTGTTGCACACCCGCGCAACTGTCAGTTACAGCGAAGCAGTGCAGAATCGCAAAAAATACTCTGGTCATTAAGGGGGTAAAACCTTCCGGGGCTGAAGGTGTTAAGATAAAATACCTTCTGACTTTACAAGCACTTTAAGCTTTGACAGTAAAATCTGGAAGCTGACTGGTTTCTATGTGGAGCTGCACCAGATTTTGCACACTTCAGTTTTAGTAAATCCCCCCCCAGTTTAATAGTGTAGCATGTTCATACTGAGGCTGGGATAAAGTTAATGTGTAACACACAATTTACTCAGGGTGCTGCCATGTTGATTTTCTATCTTGATTCTGAAGTGTTCAATCACAAAGCTATTTTGAGTGTCTTATTCTGTGTATTTTCTATGACATGGAACCCCAGCTTCTTTTTAAAGAGGAAGTAAAGGGAAAAAATAAAAAACACACCCTGCAAGGCAAAGGCATAATGAGCTAGTATGCATAGCATACTAGCTCATTATGAATAACTTACCTGAGAACGAAACCCCCGAAGCGGTTATCCGTCTTCCTCTGCGCCGCTGCCATGGATCCCGGAGCGACTTCCGGGTCTCGCGGCTCCGGCGCTGTGATTCGCCGGAGCCGCGATGACGTCACTCCCGCGCATGTGCACGGGAGCTGACACTCACGGTATATCGCCGCAAACTGCGGCACGCCCATTACGCCTGCGCGCCGCTGTCTACGGCGCATGCGCTGTAGACAGCGGTGGCTGTCTTAGGGTAAATATCTCCTAAACCGCATAGGTTTAGGAGATATTTCTTGGACCTACAGGTAAGCCTTAATCTATGCTTACCTGTAGGTCAAAGTGGTTTGTAAGGGTTTACAACCACTTTAAAAGGTGTCAACATATTTTGGTTTCCACTGTAGATTCCTCAGTAAAGGTGGCATTAATTTAAATGAAACCTCTCCTGAGAGAAATGTGTGGTTTGTCATTGGTAATCATATAGAAAATGAGTTGACAGCACACCTTAATCTTCTGCCAGAAGAACCACTTTTTTTTTGCCATTTGTTCAGCACTTTATATAATGGAGTTACAATTTTTTTGAGCCAATGGGGTCCTTTCTTTAGGCAAAGTAACTTTAGGATCTTTTGGAGCGTACATCTTCAACTAGGTATTTAATAAAGATGGTAGGTCTAAAATGAGAGATAGAGGTGTTGTGCATGATGGTAGTAGGGAGTGTGCAAACCCTGCATCACAAACTGGAGTTAGGGGACATTTGACTTTTTTCCCCATAAGTGGCCAGCCAACACCCAACACACAAAAGACAAAAGCGGACAAAACCTTCTACATCTGCACACTCCCAAGTAGGGATGAGCCGAACATGCGAACACCGTTAAAGTCTATGGGACACGAACATGACTAATCAAAAGTTCTAATTTTAAACGCTTATATGCAATTTATTGTCATAAAAAGTGTTTGGTGAACCGGGTCCTGCCTCAGGGGACATGTATCAATGCAAAAAAAAAAGTTTTAAATACTGACATTTTTTCGGGAGCACTGATTTTAATAATGCTTAAAGTGAAACAATAAAAGTGAAATATTCCTTTAAATTTTGTACCCGGGGGGTATCTATAGTATGTCTGTAAAGGGGCACATGTTTCCCGTGTTTACAACAGTCCCTGCACAAAATTACACTTCTAAGGAATGGTTCACACTATAGCGATGCGGGAACGCCGCAAATCCGCGGCGTTTTCCCGCATCGCATACCTCCCGCCGGCAGTTCACACTGCCCTATGCGGACGGCTGGGAGTGTCAATGATATGTTAATGACACCCCCAGATCCGTCCGCATATCGAAGTGCGATCTGCACACTCGCACAGGAATCGGATCGCATGGTGTGAACACCCATGCGATCCGATTCTGCTGCGGACCAAAAAAAGGGTCCCGTGCGAGTTTGCTGCGGGAGCGATGCAAATTCAGCCATACTATCTGTATGGCTGAACTCGCATCGCTACGGAGATCGGATGTGATTTGCACTGCAGTGCGGTGCGAATCACATCCGGATCTCCCCCCGCAGCAGTGTGAACCCAGCCTCAAGGAAAAATGCCCTGTACACACGGTCGGACTTTCCGACGGAAAATGTGCGATCGGATCGTGTTGTCGGAAAATCCAATTTTGTGTGGGTTCTAATGGACTTTTTCTGTCGGAATTTCTGACACACAAATTTGAGAGCTGGATCTAAAATTTTCCAACAACAAAATCTGATAGTTTAAATTCTGATCATGTGTAGACAATTCCGACAGACAGAGTGCCACGCATGCTCAGAATAAATTACGAGACGAAAGCTATTGGCTACTGCCCTCTTTATAGTCCCGTTGTAAGTGTTTTACGTCACCTTGTTCTGAACGATCGGATTTTCCAACAACTTTGTGCGACCGTGTGTATGCAAGACAAGTTTGGGCCAAAATTAGTTGGAAGAAATCTGACAGATTTTGTTGTCGGAATGTCCGAACGTGTGTACAGGCAAAAAAGTCATTTAAAAGTACTCGTGGCTATAATGAATTGTCGGTCCCAGCAATACACATAAAAGTAATTGAAAAAAACGGCATGGGATTCCCCCACAGTCCATTACCAGGCCCTTTGAGTCTGGTATGAATATTAAGGGGAACCCTGAACCAAAATATTAAAAAACATTGCGTGGGGTCCCCCCAAATTCCGTACATGGCCCTTCAGGTCTGGTATGAATATTAAGGGGAACTCCTCGCCAATTTTTTTTTTTTTAAATGCTGTGAGGGTCCCCCCAAAAATCCATACCAGACAATATATCTGAGCACGCAACCTGGCAGGCTGCAGGATGAGAGAGTGCCCCCCCTCCTGAACCATACCAGGCAACATGCCTTCAAGATGGGGAGGGTGCTTTGGGGTAGCCCCCCAAAGCACGTGTCCCCATGTTGATGGGGGCAAGGGTCTCATCCCCACAACCCTTGCCTGGTGGTTGTGGGGATCTGCGGGCGGGGGCTAATCAAAATCTGGAAGCCCCCTTTAAAAAGGGGACCCCCAGATCCCGGACCCCCCTGTGTGAAATGCTAACGAGGTACAAATGTACCCCTATATTTCACAAAAAAGTGTGAAAATGGTAAAAATGAGATGACACGGCTTGAGACAATTCCTTTATTAAAAAAATAAAAAACTAAAAATGTCCCACAAAGTCCATTCATCTTCTTCTTCTCTTGCTCAGTCAGACCGAAAAAAAAAAAAAGCCACACGCCGCCACTGATCCGCCATGGGAGGCACCCGCCGTAATGACCGTCCTCTCAGGTGACATCCCCGGGTGACCCCGCCCCCTCTGATGTATGGGGACATCCTTATGGCTTCCCCGTAGTGTCAGAGGGGGCGGGGTCATTTTGTGCAGGGACATGCACCACTTTACAGGCATACTATAGACACTCCCAGGGTACGAAATTTAAAGGAATATTTCACTTTTATTGTTTCACTTTAAGCATTATTAAAATCACTGCTCCTGAAAAAACTGCAGTTTTTAAAACTTTATTTTGCATTGATACATTTCCCCTTGGGCAGGACTCAGGTCCCCAAACACTTTTCATGACAATACCATGCATATAAGCCTTTAAAATGAGCACTTTTGATTTCTCCCATAGACTTTTAAAGGGTGTTCGGCGGCTTTCAAATCTGGCGTGAACACCCCAAATTGTTCGCTATGCGGCAAAGAGGGGAACACCCGATGTTTGAGTCGAACTTACGTTAGACTTGAACATCAGGCTCATCCCTACTCCCAAGCACAGAGCAGCAAGTTGTTACTAATGTGCCCTTTCCCCCTCTTAGCCCCTGTACACACGGTCGGAGATTTCCACAACCAAATCCGTCAGATTTTGTCCGTCTGATTTTGTCCGTCGGATCTTGTCCGAAACTGTTGCATACACACGGTCGGACTAATTTGTCGAAAAATCTGATCATTCAGAACGTGATGGCGTAATTTCGTTACAATGGGACTACGTTCAGGCTAGTAGCCAATAGCTTTGATGTAGGAATTTGATCTGAGCATGCGTGGCACTTAGTCTGATCAAAATTCTCTACACATGATCGGAGTATGTCCGATCGAACCAGTTGGTCGGGAAATATTTCCAACATGTTGGAAAATTTGGTCCGACGGAATCAGTCCGATGCATACCACACACAGTCGGATTATCCGACAACGCGGTCCGATAGGACACATTCCGAGGGATTCTCCGACTGTGTGTACAAGGGCTTAGGCTGGCCCTACATTATACAATTTTCTTGTACAACTTTCCTTTAAATTTACCAAAACCATATAATATGGGGTCAGACCTAAACACCTTCACTGTGTATGCAATCAGGCAGGCCCTTGCACTACATAGTTGAAGGTAAATCTAAAGAAAATTTTACATGAAAATTGTATGGTGTATGGCCACTTGGCCAGCCTTACTCTCTGAGGCTGTCTGTAAACATCATGCTGTTCTGTAACTGCACGTATAGCTTTAATGCATACCAAAACTTGTATTTCTGTATCTTCAGTGTAGCTCCCTATGCCACACAAAATGCCATCTTCTTGCTGTACATTATTATTTATTTGTATTGGTACATGTCCCCAGCAGCAGTACCAGGTTCCCTATCCCTCTTTTTTGACAATAATATTTACTGTATAATCCCATTATTACAGTCCATTAAGGGACAAAGCAATATAGTAAATCATAGATATGTGGATTATATTGTTACATTCAGCAGATGAAATCTTTGAAGACCAGCCCATTATAACTCCATTTTTAATGGTCATGGCTCAGTTTTGTGATTAAGAAGTACATAGGACTAAGACATGGGATGGGGCAAGTGTCACTCAATGGACTCCAAGAAACAGACTTATGGTAAGTAAAAAAAATAGCATTTTCTTTATTGTCCATTAAGGGACATGGGGACATAGTAAAATCATGCACATGTGGGACAGGGACGTATTATTGCATCATGGACCCCTGAGCAAAGCAATGCACTAGGGCCCCTACCAAGACGATGGCGACCTGCTCCACGCTATGTTCACGTGGCAAAAGTGGGTGTGGCTAAATTATGCTAAATATTGGGCATTACTTTTTTAGTCTGATTAAACACAACACTTAAACACAACCATAGAACTGTCCTAAACCCCCCCCCCCCCCCCCCGTACACATTGTTCGGCCCTCTCTACACACTGCCCTTCTGTATCCACTGTAGTTCAGTGATTAAAGAGAGTTAGCTGTTGAGGCTGTACTAGAATACTACAAAAATAGTGGCTCACTGCCCCTGGCAGGCCACACTTTTTAGTTCTAGACAGTGCTGCTTTGCTTCTCCTCCTTCCCTGCTGATAGGAGTAGTGAGTGACATTGACATTGTCGCATCTCCTGCCAGCTGATAGTAGCAGAGTCTAATGCAAGATTATCATGGGGCCCCCATGAATCTGGAACCCATGGGCAGTGTCAAAAGAGAGCCAATGCATTAGGAAAGCCCTGACGTGGGACATCCAAAAGCTATCATTATCGCCCATCCTCTATTCTTAGAACCTGTTCCATTTCTAGAAACTATAATACAACTTCTATGAAAGGAGCCACTGGGTGGAAAGAGCGGGCATATATTAGTCAGGCTCTCTTAATGAAAGCCTGAGACAGCCCCTTAGTTGTATTAACCCTGTGGCTCCAGAAGATTATGAACGTGGGTCTGGGGGAAGGCAGGATGGATGAGGATTTATATTATCAGCAGAGGAATCAACACAAGGTACACATCCTACTGACTGTATGTTATGTCCCTTGTGCTGATTTTTCTATTTTTAAATGTGGCTGCACTTAGGCTTTAAATAGACTATACTCCAACACATGCCTCGGGGGCCAAGTCCCAGTATAAGAAGAACCTACATAATTAAGTATTACATACTGTACACTCAGATACCGAAATTCAGAAATATGAAAAATCCAAAGGTATAATACCTGATACAGGGTTCAAAGAAAAAGTTTCAGGTGAACATGAGCACTCAAAATAAAGGAACATTTTAAAAAGGAACTGAAAAAGAAAACACTGACAAAAGTGTGAGTAAAGTTATAAACACGTTTATGACTACAAAATAGTGCTAGACTACAGAAACATGGAGAAGGAAACATTTCCCTTTTTTGCAATCAGTTTACTTTCAATTTCTGCTGAATGTTGTGTTGCACTATCCCCTTCAGTCAGCAGAGGGAGAATTATAACCAGAAAAGCCAATGCATTCCTATTCAGAACACTGAGGACCATTGGATTTGGAGTCTGGAATTAAGCCATATTGTAGAACTTATGGTGTCTTTGCACTATGATCCCCAAGATACACTGAGGTAAGGAGGAGAAGTGGATCTGCTTTTTTGAGACTGTTCAGCTTGGCTGTCACTCTTGGCACTGAAGGAACCGATGAGAGCATATCTGCTGCATAATGACTACACTGCAGGGAGGCCAGACCAGAGGGGACTGAGCTTGAGAGCTGGGAGCGGGGACACCCTGGGGCAGTGTAGCATTGACCATAGTGATCGCATCTGCCACCATTTCCACAGGGAGACCAGAGCATCATCTTGTTTTATTGAAACTATCGTTAAGTGTGTCAACGCTTCCTATGGGCCCCAATGATAGCCGTCATGAAGAACAGCATAGATGACTGCCCCTCCCGCAAGTCCCCTTCTCCTATTTCCTTCATATCTATGGACAGTGCACATCCAATCATTCTGGGCCTAGCATAGCCACCATCAATGTGTAGCACTGACCCCCGAAGGAGCGGCTGAGATTATTTGGGCTTACCGTTACCTTCTTGTTCACAAGTAGATGGTCCAATGAACTGCAGAGACTGACACTTGATCCACTTTAGGGATTTTTATTTGCAAAAACATTGAACAAAACACAGTCTCTCATTTGGGAATGGAGGGTGTAGGTAGAAAAGCTCAGGTACTCTTGGAACTGCTGACACTTGAATGTCTCTCTCTATGCAATTCAGGGAATAGCTATTCGCAACTGGATATTACAACCATCAGATAAATCCCCTTTTTGTGAATTTAGCAACCGACAGGTGATTCAGATAAAGCAAAGTCTCTGCCACAGACTTGGTTGTAGAACTTAAAATTAAAAGTTTCTCTCACAGACTTGGTTGTACCAGTATTTTGCAGCTGGTCCAGCAATACCGTATGAGTGTGGATTCACACGGTGTCCTTTCCAGCTTAGCTTCCAGGTTCTTGCTGAGCAGCCAGCCTTGTGCGTGGCCCTCTTCTGAAGAGTCCTCCCCTGGTTGCATTTTCAGTTGCTAGGCCTGGGCCTCTCCAAAACCGAGACGGCACTGGACTATCTTGAGACCCTCCTTCCAGATACTGTGCCTAGGGCTAGCCAGCCCAGAGACTCGGAAACTGATGGATCTGCACCCAAGGCCATGAGGGCCTATGGGGGCTGGTCAGGAGGACCAGGACCATGGAGTCAGAACATGCTTCTGGACCAGAACCTCAAACCACGTGACATCTGCATCTTAAGTACCCTCTCCCAAAGGAAACACAGCAAGAGTGACACTCCCACTGGGCTGGCTCCGAGAGAAAGTAACTTTAAAGCACCCAACCAGACGGTGTTTCCATGCCTACCAAAGGAGACAGCGCCCCCTATGGCCAGGCCGAACATCCCATAGTCCAGTCAGACTGATGTAAAGGTCAAAATTAGGAATAATAATACCCAAACCAAACTTCAGTTTAGGCGTAACTTTAAATTTCAAAAACAAATAGCGCGTGCTCTTCAGGAGACGGCGCTACAAATGCATTTTGGCAGTATAGTCCCTTTGTTTGGTAAATCAAGCTTTATTACTGCTCACTGCACTTTAGGTGACCTTGCTATTGTTTATGCTAATCTGGATGCCAAGTGTCATCTTATGCCTGATCTTTATTACTAATGACCCTGTATTCTAAATTCTGAAACATGGTTTAACAAAAAAAAGTTGCTGCCAGGAGGGAGTGGAGAGCCATTCCAGCTAGCTCAAACTGGGACTTAAATAGAGGCTCTATGTGAGCATCAGTGAAGTCCTTAAATGTAAATACATTATTCACCAAAGTGAGAATATGTCCATTATCCAGTTCAGCTACGTATGTCCAAAAATTTACCTTTAATCACAAGCTGATGGCTGCTGTAGCAGCCATCAGTTTGAGCGTTTTTTGTGTAGCCAGCTCCCAGCTTAAAAGTGAAAGTGATGCAGCAGCTCCATAGCTGCCATTACTTTCACAGAGATGGCAGCGCGGTGCCTCCCCCCTTCCACCGGTAACCACCCTCCTCCCCCCATGGTTGCCAGGCTCTCTCGCTCTTACAGGAGCCCGGGAATACAACCGTTGTCTAGGTGAGTGAGAGCACTGTGCAAACAATGAAACCGGACGTGTTGACACTTCCGGTTTCAGATGCACCATTTCCTGGCCAGTACAATCAGGAGACACATCTAACCAAGCTGATCTGTGCTTGGTTAGACGGTATGAAGGGCATTGGAGACACTGGGGCTAGCAAATGCATGTTTTGTGGCATGGCAAAACATGAAACAAATGCACTAAATCACGCTGTTAAAAACAGCTGCCGTCTCTGTAAAAAACCATGCAAATTTAAACACTTGAAAAGATGTGCAAACGTGAATGGAGCCTTAGACATAACGCTGAGAAGGCCAGATTCACTAATGACCTGATAAAAAACAGATTCCAGAGGGTTAGGCTATAAAGGTTCTAAATCAGAATCAGAAATAATGAAAGGGTCCTCAGGAATACTTAAAGGTGAAGTGCCAAGAAGGTTCAGAAGTATGTGATATTCAAGAGTTTGCTGTGGAAAGTACGTTTTGAATGTCTACAAGCAGGCTGACTCATTAGCTGCGCACAGACTGACAGGAAGCCAAAAGTTGAGATTAGAGGCTTGGTAGCCCCATCAGAGGTAGCCAGCTCAGGTGGTGAAGCCAGAGCAGCTGGTGATGAGAACAAACCTATATGAACAGGGGACCCAGGATGTTGACAACAGATTTATGCTCCTATAGAACAGGCCATCAAATTGTCCCAAGAAGTAGTTGGGGAACATGGGACAAGGTCACTTGATGTAATATGACTGTTCTATAAATGCCTAAAAAAAAAAAAAAACATCTGCAGATTGTTGTATAAACAAATAGGCCCACATAGAGGCAAAGCCTTGCGCATGCACAAATCAGACTGATTGGCCAGTTGTGTTTGACAGGCGCCTATCAGATTTACCCATTGTGGTCCAAAGGATCATGCAATGAATATGCCAACTGGTAATGTGATTACAGTACATTGGTAGAGCACACAATGGGCTTTAATGTGGAAGAGATTACACACCCACTGAAAGTACTATCACCCCACCATGTATCCCGGACTCATTGTCCCACCTGCAGATCCCAGGCTTGCATGGTGTGTGTTGGTGGGTGGAATGGAGGGAGATCGGTAACCTCCCTGCCAGTGAATGAACATGGAAGTGCTGTGTCACTTTGCTGTGTGGCTATCACTTACCTTGGCCGCTGTGGCTGAGGAAGAAGCTGGTGGGGTAAGATCTGTGCTCCATTATCTTCAGTGGAAGGCAAGGAGGCATCAGGGTTCTAATGCCGCATACACACGAGTGGATTGTATGGCGTACTTAGTCCGTCATACAATCCGACGGACAGTCCGTCGTACTTTCCACTGAACGGACTTGACCACACACGGATACACAAACAGTCCGTCGAAAGCTTGCGCGATGACGTGTACAGCACGTACGACGGGACTAGAAATAGGAAGTCCAAGACACAGCAAAGCACCCTTCCGCCGTGTAAATCCTTTCTGGGCATGCGCCATTCTTAGTCCGTCGAACTAGCATACTGACGACCGTATTGTCCGCTGAAACCAAAGTACGACGGACAGAATTTCGAAAAAACCGAAATACTTAGTACTCCGGACTGCACGCTGAAAAAGTCCGCTGAAGCCCACACACGAGCGGATTGTCCGCTGAAATGTGTTTCGACGGACTAAGTACGCCATACAATCCGCCTGTGTGTATGCGGCATAATAAACCCCTAATGTCTCAGTAACAAAAACCTGTCATAGCAAAATGCTATTGCATAGGGGGGCTAAAACAAAAATAAAGTAACTTATAAAGAAACGCAAAAAACATTTTTAACGCCCCCCCCCCCCCCCCAGTATATATAGGAAAGTATTGACTGTATTACACATTACATGTCACTGTGAATGTCAGAGTGAGAAGAGGATTTTAAAGCTTGGTCATGGATCTCCTGCCCTACCAACCAGCACTGTGTTATGTTTCAGAGCTAAGCAAATCTCAGAAGAGTTGTAAACTTACAGTTATTTGTCAGGTAAGACAGATCCCAAATCTACGGTTTATTTAATATGTATATTGAGCCATGTAGATGAAGTTAAGCTTTAAAATAATGGATAAGAATAAAATACATTCTAAAATAAAAGCTTTACCTTTAAGCTTTAGCCAAACAACACTCCATTGACGAGAATTCCTCCCACCTTGAAGTGTCTGTAGAAACCAACATTTCAACACTTTTTGTAGATCCCCTGTGTTCACCACAGGGATGCAACTTCCCACCTCCAATTCAGTGCAGGACACAGGAGGGTGACACTCTCAGGAGTTCTTTGCAGCTAAATTTGTTGTATTTGCTTTCATTTTGTGACATAAACACTTTAAGCCTTGGTTTATAAAAATGGTACACAGACAAAGACCAGGCTGGTGAAATATTTTATTTTTTATTTTTAATAAAGTAATAGAGTTTTATGCCATCTGCATCCCTTTGGTGAGAATTTCCTTCACTTCCTGCCCAATAGTCACAACTGGAATTGAAAGGAAATTCTTTAAAAGTGAGGGAATCCCTGTTTGTCACCGGGGTCACCAGAAACCACTGTGCCTCCTTTCAAGACAGCTTAAAAGAAAATACTTTTTTGGCACTTTTTGTTTATAAGTTTAAATCTGCATTTTTTGCTAGAAAATTACTTAGAACCCCCAAACATTATACACTTTTTTTTTTAGCAGAGACAATAGGGAATAAAGTGGCGATCATTGCTATTTTTTAGGTCATTGGGTATTTGTGCAGCAGTTTTGCAAACGCAATTTTTTGGTGAAAAAATTCACTTTCATGAATAAAAAAAACACAATATATATTCCATGTTTTTTTGTAAAATGAGAAAGATGATGTTACGCTGAGTAAACAGATGCCTAACATGTCATGCTTTAAAATTGCACATGGTCATGGAATGGTGACAAACTACTGTACTTAAAAATCTCCATAAGTGCTGCTTTAAGCACCTTTACAGGATACCTGTTTAGTGTTACAGAGGAACACTAGCACTAGAATTATTGCTCTCACTCTAGCGTTTGCGGTGATACCTCACATGTGTTGTGCATGTGTTGTGCAAATACTGTTTACGTATGGGTGCACGACTTACACATGTATTTGCTTCTGTGCACAAGCAAGAAGTAATGGGGAGCTGTACATTTTTTTTTTTTTACATTGTCCCTTTCTTTTTTTAATCACTTTTATTCCTATTACAAGGAATGTAAACATCCCTTGTAACATAAATAAGGATGACATATTCTCTTTCTGGATCTTTTACTTTAAAAAAAATAATTATTTACTTTCAGCCTGGACTGGAAGTGCATTCATGACGTCGCTCTGGACCTTCAATGCCATAGTGGCGATTTACTCTTTGATCACCTGTGTGAGCAGCACCGCTGGACCATTTCTAGAGAGAACCGATGGAAACAGTAAGCCAGAGAGACACTAGAGAACAACAGGAGGAGGGGCATCCCCTCCCACTGCTTCCAAAACTGTTCCAGTGGCTATGAGCCCCTCAGATCTTTAATGAGAAAGCCAGCCATGGTTGTAAGAAACAACAGTGAGGTTATGGCTGATATCTTCAGCCATAATCCCAGTAAACCACTTCAAAGCTGCAAAGTATATACATGTAGATATTGCAGTCTTGAAGTGGTTATAATATACGTCCCCAATATAATGTGTGTTCTCAATGCAAGCAAATGCAGCAAATTCACTTTAACTGTTTACCTTCTTACAGGCTTTGTTTGCTTTTTGAGTTGAGGAGAAGGGGCCCCAGATAAGCTTTCACAGGACTGAGGACTCTCTGCCTATACACATTTATGAGAGCCAACCATAAACGCTGTTAATGTAGAAAGAAAGGGGATTGATTCACATGCTCCACCATTCTGGGGCATTCAGGGTATGCTTCCCTGGATGAACTGGTCATCAATGGATAAAAGCCAAGATAAGAATAATCAGTTTCAGGGGGCAGCTCTAAAGTGAACCTGTTGCTTTGTTCTGCATGACAAAGCACGGGTACACGTTGGGATATTGGTTACCCTAACAGGAGGCACACCCGCATGGTCGGTGCTGTTTAAATGTGAACAATTAATAAATCCCCTTACAAAATTCAGCTTGAAAGCACCTACTGATTTCTCTTTTTTATGACCATAGAATAAGCAACAAATACCAATGACCTCCAGAAAATAGCACTTTACATACTAGTTAATGGGAGATGTAAAGCGCTGCGCAAACTGTTGGTGCTATATAAATCCTGATTAATAATAATAATAAATAATAATAACCTGCAATGGTTTCCAGGGAAAAGAGCACTAAACATACCTGATTACCAGGGAATGGGCAGAATTTCCAAGTACAAAGACTGAGGCGTGCAATCATCTTTAAAGTAGATTTCTGTTTTTCCAAATTGGCCCCACAAGAGTGTGTACAGTGCGAAAGACAGGCAGATCTTGAATCACAGATGCGTAATCACAGTGTTTTTTTTTTCTCTTTGATACATTAATTTGACTTCTGTCAAATGAATGATTAATATTTTTTAATGTAAATCTTTGCGAATAATTTTTGATTCAAATCACTCTGATTGTACTGTAAATAAAATCAGTTGCTGCGTTTATGAGCAGTGCAGTGTGTGTAATTCCCTGTTTCATTATGAACTAATCTACTTAATAGTACTATCTTGCCATTTTTAGATTGAGCTAGCTGCTTCACTGTCAACACCTGTTACCTTAAAGAGACAAGCTAAGTTTGCCATCAAATTATTCTTAGCAAAGCATACACATTTACTTATGATGGCTATGCTCTAAAATTGTAACAGTAGATGTGACCGCATAACATATAATCACAAATAATATATAATGAGAATCAAAACCACAGATGCAGAAATATTTATAGTGCAAAGGACTGTGTAGGAGATACCTCCAAACTGTTTTAGATTTTAAATTGGACATTGCATTAAAGTGCAAGGTTCTTTTGATAGATCAGGGCCCTCTCTCCCTGTAGAAAACACTATATATTAAAAAGGTAAATATTTATTTGTAAAGAAAAAAGTGTTAGTAAAATACTTACCCTTTCCCTGTCTTCTACAGGATGTGATGTCCCTATGCTTCCAGCAGGATTACTTGAATGATGAATGATGAGTACCCCACATCTTACGAGAAGATGCTTCACCCCTCTACCAGAGTGTCTAACTGCAAGATATGGAATCTTCATTGAAGAATAGCGATGTCACCCTCACCTAGGCACTGCACGTGGAAGATAGTAGTAAGGTAAGTATACATGTCAACCTTTTTTCCTACAGGTATACTTTTGCCATTCTAATATATAATGATTTTTACAAGGGGAGGATCTAATAAGTGGACAATGCATTTTACTAAAAGGTCCCTATTAACAATTGAGTCAGAGTCTGCAGAAATATGGTTCTACAGTCTTCACAGCAAATACTGCTGCTATACTCACAGGTAATGTCCGCCTCTTACCTTGCCACCTTTATAGCAATAAATTGAATTCCTGCTCTCATTTGCAGTGCAACATAATGGGACAATGTTTTCTATGTTTAAATGTATATTTATTGAAAAAAAAGGATTTTTGTACAACAGATGAATTTGTACATATTGATACAAATAATCAAGATTGATAATGTAACATCAACAAAGAAAACCGCCGCAGGTGGGAAATAGACTGGTAACATTTCAATACAGCACGTCAAAAGGTAAGGAGAAAAGGACACACCACGAATCTACCAATAAAGATACGTAGATAGACCAAGAGATATATTTGTCATTGTGGGAGGGGTCGTGGAGTATAAATCCTAAGGTCAAACCTGAGAAAAACATTCCCGATAGTAAGTAGCCAAAAAAATGAAGGTGTTGTCTCAGGGTTAAACGTGGAATTGTCCCACCTGTCCCATATTTTAGAAAACTTAGGTAGAGAATCTTGTACCAACGCAGTCATACGTTCCATCCTGCGTATGTATGCATTAGCAGAGATTAGCTGCGGTTGGGAAGGAGGGGAGGTGGACAACCAAAGAGTAGGAATCGCTCTCTTGGCAGCTAGGAGAATATAGGCTGTCAATTTCTTGGCGTGTTTAGATAACGCCGCGATAGGCAGGCCTAACAAGTAGTGTTTAGGGTCTAATGGAATATCTACCTCCAAAACAGATTGTAGTAGGGATTGGACCATAGACCAAAAAGGTACAATCAAAGGGCAGCTCCAGAAAATATGGTAATGGGTGCCCTCATCTTGTAGGCATCTCCAACACAACTTAGATACGGAATGATCATATTTATGTAACATTTCAGGGGTTTTGTACCAAAACATTAGTATCTTATAGGCTGTCTCTCTCTGCTCCACACATCTGGAGACTCTAGAAGTAGAGGTCCAGATGTCCTGCCATTGAGAAATGGTTAAGGGGGATGGAAAAATTGTAGCCCATCTTCTCATGTAGAGATGTGTATCTGTGGTGGGCGAGATTGAATTGTGGAGGACACTATATATAGAGGATATAAGTCCTTTCTGGCATGGGCCTTGTGAGCACAAAGTTTCAAAGGTGTTAGGGTTGGCCAGAGTCAGGTCAGGAGATCTCGAGTGGAAATAATGTTTAAATTGAATGTAAGAAAAAAGGAGTCGATCAGGAATGTCATATTTATCCTGAAGCTCAGGAAAGGATAGGAATTTGCGAGATACCGGATGCTCCAGATGGCGGAGTTGGAAGACGCCAGACCTATACCAAGGAAACATATTCTTCACCGAGAGGCTGTCAGGCACATCTGGATTAAAAATTACATTCAACAGGGGTGAGCATGGAGAAGAGAGAGAGAACCGTTTGTGACACTGTTTCCATATGGAGAGAGTAAAAAGCATCGGTCCCAGGCATATGCGCCTAAGCTGAGCCATAGAGGAGCTCAGATCAGACCATAGCATGGAGCATGGATGGACAGGGGTGACCACACTCATTTCTAGCTCTGACCATCTACTGGTAGCAAAATATGACGACCAGGAGACAGCCGCCAGAAGGTGCGATGCATAGTAATACTTCATGATATCGGGGGCTCCCAGTCCTCCATGAGATCGTGGAGCAAAAACCACTGTTTGGGCTATCCTATGCAACTTATTCCCCCATATAAATTTAGCAAAGGCTCGTTGAATATTCCTAAGCTGAGGCATGGAGATGGCAACTGGCAATGTTTCAAAAAGATATAAAAACTTAGGGAGTATGGCCATTTTCAATACGTTAATCCTGCCCAGGGGAGATAGGGGACATGACGACCAATTTCTGAGTAGGCTATGCGTTTCCGCTATTAAAGATATATAGTTAGCTTCATAGAGGGAGCTGTACTTGGCGGTCAGGTTAATGCCGAGGTATTTGAGAGAAACGGGGCACCAACGGTAGGGGTATGTGGATTCCAAGGAAGCTTGAAGCGTGGGGGGAATATGAATAGGGAGCGCTTCGGTTTTAGTCGTATTAACCTTATAACCCGAGAGCCTACCGAAGGAATCTAAAAGAGTGTGAAGTTTGGGAAGGGAGGTTAGAGGTTTAGTCAGTGTGAGGAGTATGTCGTCCGCAAAAAGAGACAGCTTGTATTCTTTCAGTCTGAGGGAGATTCCACTTATGTCTGAATCCTCCCGTATAGCTGCAGCCAAGGGTTCTAAGCATAGTATAAACAACAAGGGGGATAGGGGGCATCCCTGTCTGGTACCATTACTATGTGTGAATAGCGGGGATCTGTAAGATGCCAGTTGGACTTGGGATGTGGGAGACGAGTATAAGGCTTGCAGGGCTGATAGGAAAGAACCAGAAAGGTCAAACCGCTGGAGCGTAGCAAACATGTAGGGCCATCCCAGCCTGTCAAAGGCTTTTTGTGCGTCTAAACTCAAAACAATAGCCGGGCGAGACATTTTATCGAGTAAATCTATGAGGTCTATGGTACGCCTGGTGTTGTCCCCAGCCCGTCTGCCCAGTACAAATCCCACCTGGTCATTATGAACCAGGGCGGGAATCAATAAGGAAAGCCTATTAGCCAAGATTTTGGTGAAAATTTTATAGTCGGAGTTAAGTAAGGCTATGGGTCTGTAATTATCTGGTAGAGTAGGGGATTTACCCGGTTTCGGGATAACTGTGATATGTGCGTGGAGAAACTGAGAATGCGGAATAATGCCCTTCTGTAGGGAGGTAAAAAGATTAAGCAGATGAGGGCTCAGTGTCGGGAGAAAAGTTTTATAATAAACATAAGGAAGCCCGTCAGGACCCGGGGATTTATGGGACGGAAGGTCTTTTACAACCGCAGCCAGCTCTTCTGGTGTAACGGGGGCATTCAGGGTGTCCACTTGTGGGGAAGACAACACTGGTAATTTTAAGGAAGCGCAGAAATCATCAAAGCTGTCTTGGGAGAACCCATGGTTAGGGTCAGAAGCTAGGCAGTTATATAATTTTTTGTAGAAAGTACCAAATACTTTAGACATCGTCAAGGGGCAGTAAGTCGGAGTGCCGTCCGGCTGTAGCAGGAGGTCGGGATAGGAATGAAATGGACGGGGCTTGAGCTTGTTCACCAACATCCTATGAGGCTTGTTGGCAAATTCGTAGAACCTCTGTTTAGCCCAAAGCAGAGCTTTAGAGCACTTGTGCATATCTAAGGATTTTAACCGTTCGCGGAGAGAGGTCACTGTGCGAAGACGCGGCACCGATGGGGAGGACACAAGCAGAGCTTCAGCTTTTTGCAATTGCGAAAGGAGGTCTAGTCTCTGCGCAGCGGAGTCTCGCTTAAGGCGGGAGCCAGCCGAGATACACAATCCTCTAAAAACGGCCTTGTGGGCCTCCCAAAGGGTGGACACATCCCGCACCGACCCTTCGTAAGTTGAAAAAATTTGGCTAAACCGTGGGATAAATGGGTTGCGGTGACCGGATCACGGAGGAGAAACTCGTTGAATCTCCAGTGGCAGGTCTTAGGTGTAGAGAGGGTGAGAACGAGGTCAAGCTGGACTGATGCATGATCAGACCACGTTATGGGATTTATCTCTGAGGCCACTGCCGACATTAGAAGAGGCGCCGAAACAAAGATGTAGTCTAATCTAGAGTACATCTTGTGTGGGGGAGAGTAGAAGGAGAATTGCCGATGCGTAGGGTGTTTAATCCTCCAGGTGTCTAAAAAGTTATGGGATCTAATGAGCTTGCGAAACGCAGTAGATTGACGTTCCGTTTTTAAGGAGGGGTTGTCTGAAAACAGGGTCTGCCTATCCTTCCTAGCAGACATGGCCATATTAAAGTCCCCGCCAAGGATCATGAATGGCTGGGCATAGGTGCCCAGGCTGTCCAAGACCTCAGTAAGGAAGTGAATCTGGCCCAAGTTGGGAGCATAAACATTGATAATAGTAAGAGAACGAGATAAGTAGTCACAGTCCAGGAGGATGTATCTGCCCTGTGGATCGATAAATGAGGACTTAACCCGTAGCGGGCATGTCTTTTTAATCAGTATTGCCACCCCTGCTTTACCAGAGGGGTCAGAGGCCATAAAAGAGACCAGAAAATGTTTGGCTGCAAATTTAAGAGATCCCCCGGGCGAAAGTGGGTCTCCTGGACTAGGACCACATCTGCGTTGGAGGACCTGAACTCCTTCAAAGCCAACCAGCGCTTATGGATTGAGTTTAGGCCCTTAACATTGTAAGTAAGTACCCTCAAAGCCATCGTATAGAAATCAGGGAAAGCTTAAGATACCCGTAATATACATACAAAAAACGGACATAACCATACCAACCAGGAAGATATTGGGACTCGTGGTGTGTCCTAGAAGTGAAAGGCAAATGAAGACATATAATAACAACAATGTGATTATAAAGCGTAGAAAAGTGCATCCAAATCGAACAAAAAATTAAAAAAGGCTGAAAAATAGGCCTAAAAATTAAAAAAAAAAAACATTACTAATAGAAAAAAGGCCTGGGGGGTAAAAACCACCCAGGAGTCCACAGCCGTAGCCGTGGAACCAAAGGAGGCACATCAGGGGTTCCAGCTCATCTGGAGAGACCCCGCCACCTTCCAGCAAAAGTTACAGGGAATAAGAGCAGAACACTGTAGTCCCAACAACCAGAAAAGAACAGGGGCAGTGAAAAATATAACCTGTAACTAAAGTTGCAAATATCTCTTGTTAAAGAGGAAACATGGAGAGACAGGGGCCGAGGCCAAGGTCAGCCAAACACTACACAAGGAAGCTTCCATCAGGGAGGGAGTCTAGGATGCAGGTTACGCTGAGGGGTAGAAAAGGATTTCTGCGACTTCTGGCGTGCAGGGGTCCAGATCCAAGCAGGAATGGAGGAGGGTCTGGGCGTCGTCGGAAGCGGCATGGGATCCTCGTCTGGAAGCGGTGGTAGGCCCAGGTTACGTATGAAAGCTTCACTCTCCTGAAGATCTCTCATAGAGTATTGAATCCCATCTTTAGTAGCAGAGAGGCGGAAGGGGAACCCCCAACGATATGGGAACTGATGGTTTTGCAGATGGGCAGTCACAGGGCGAAAGCTGCGACATTTGGCAAGAGTAATAGGGGATAAGTCACAAAAAATTTGTATCTTGGCCCCTTTGAATTCCAAACGGGATTTGTTCCGGGTGGCCATGGTCAAAGCTTCCTTGCTATCGTAGTAGTGAAAGCGTACGATAATGTCTCTAGGGTTGGCTCCGGCAGGCGGTTTTGGGGCCAGGGATCTGTGGGCCCTATCCATTCTCCAGTCTATGTCCGGGATTTTAGGTGCAACAACATTAAAGAGACTGAGTAGGTATGGTTTGATCTCCCCCTCACTAACGGCCTCCGGGACGCCTCTGATCCGAAGGTTTTGGCAACGTTCCCTATTCTCCAGATCTTCCTGTTGGGATTGGAGCTGAGAGACAGATTGTTTCAGACCGTTGTCTTCTTCCAAAACGTGGACATATTGTATCAGGTCATCAAATTTGGTTTCCAGGACATCAGTCCGCTCTCCAATCTGGGCAAGCTCCCCCCGCAATTCATGGGCCAGTTTACCCATTTCCTTAGAAACATTACTCGTCAAGTCTTGCAGGAGAGCTCGCAGTTTATCATCAAGTACATCAACTGTGACCGGGGCGGATATCGCGTCTGAGTGGCTATGTGACAAGGAATGTGGACTGTCTTGTGCCGGTGCTTGGGATGCCACTTGTGCGTACGTGAAAGAACCTAGAGTAGGGGCTGGGGAGGCTTAAAAATCGATCCAGAGTCTGTGTCTGTGAGGGCCACAAATCCGGGGATGAAGACCGAGGAAGGTGTTTCGGCCCGTATTTCACCATGAGGCGTTGGGACTAGGCGTATATTCAGTTACATGCGGTGTTTCCCATAGAGAAGTAGCGACTGTGAGCAGCACGGGAGCATTGGAAGGCGGCTAAGTCCTATGTAGGATGATCACATGTCTGTCAAACAGGTGGGACCCAAGATGAGACCCCAAGATAGTACGCTGCCGTTCAGAAAACACAAGCCAACCGTGGGGGGAGGGGGGATGGAGCAGGAAAGCAGGCCACAGAAGTTCCAAACAGCCAAGGGGGGGAAGATCCAGACACCACTGCCCCACTGGGTTAAATAAGGGAAGAGGGCACAAGCTAGGGCAGAAACCAGGGTGAATAGCAAGCAGGTGTAGGCCACAGGCAGCAGAAGAAGGAGGTGGGTGAACCAAGATGGCCGCTGAGCAGGCTGAGGGTAAATGCAGGGTAGGAGGATGTGACCGATGTATGCAGGCAGACACTCAGGAGGGTTGGCAAGCTTAACTGAGGCAGGGATTAATGCCTGCGCTGGCTGGGGCAGAAATCTGGCCACAGAAGAGGGAGGGCAAGTATGCTGTTGGAGGCCTCGGGTGGAGCAAGATGGCCGCCGGAGCTCACCTTTCCAGCTGGAGTCTGGGCTTCCTTTTAGGCATCTGAGTGGCGATCAGCGGTGGTCTGGCGCAGGAGAGGCTGTCCTGAGGTGTCCGCGCTAGGTGACTGCTGCAGTCCCGGCCACGGGGGGACCCAGGATGCGCCGTCCGGAGGCTCCGGGAGGTGGTGTAGGCCACAAGATGGCGGCGTCCGGCCTGTCTCGCCGCCCGCCGCCGCGGGGTGAAAACGGCGGCGGATCCGACAGAAATATCAGCTCCGTCCGGAGCTCCGATGTCCCACCGGCGGGATGAAGAGGTAGGCGGGCAGAACAGGGATGCGGTGGACGAGGATGGGTTTCGATTGAGGTAGGGCTCGGCGGAGCTCTCCCCAGACATGTCCGACGTCCTCGACTTCCGGCCACGCCCCCCCGGGACAATGTTTTCTAACCCACCTAACTGTTCCCTCCTCTGAGATTTAGTTAGTGGGGTGTGCACTGAGCAGGAATGCACTCCCCTGGCCACAGGCAGCCCTTGTTGAGCTCCCCTGCCAGCCTAGTGGGTCCCCGTATGGGAATACTGCCTATTCACCTTTATTGGCAGGTACACTACTTGAATGACATTTGGCTATAAAAAACTGAGATTTGGTGAAGAGGATAGAAACTGAAACATAGAAACTGAGAAGCATAGGCATAAATATAAATACCAACCAAGGTGTACTTAAGACATCAAAACTGATTATGATAGGAAGGGGAAAGCCACAAATTTAAAAAAAAATCACACTTTTCCAGCATGGCAGGATACAACAGTACACACCTGAGCAAAAACCTGTCAAACGTATCTGAGCTGAGCGCTCAGCTATCATATTCTAGTACAAATGCCTGCCCCAATGAAACATTCTGGACAGGCATTCAACTTTGTAAAAGGCCCACAGTGGGGACAAAATACAAGTCATTCATCTGATGACAAGGTAAAAAGAAATAAAGACAGGATGAAATCCAAAATCAAAGTGTCTGGGTTGGGATTTGTAATGTGAACAGAAAATGTTCAGAGTCAGAAAACTCCCCCTTTCCTCTGATCCTTATTTTAAGTGTATCTCTAGACCAAAAACGAGTGCGGAAGGATTGGACCTTCTGGTACATTTTTAGAGAAAAAGGTAAGGAGAAATCTTCGAATGGGAACACCAGTTCTAGCGACAACTGTGGAATTCTCCTCACTTTGGAAGCTTCTTGTTGCATCTTGGGGATAGGAAGTGAAGGGGAAATGTTCTCAATGGTACACAAATACTCTTTCCTGCACTATCCAAAATGAAAAAATGCATTGGGTATAGATACAATTGAAATCATATACATAATACTAACAAGAAGTTAAAGGGCTTAAAATAAACCATCATTGACTACTCTAGATGCTTGTAGTTTTAAGTAATTTCCTCTCAAGGAGCCATAAAGATCACAACTAGGGATGAGCTCGATGTTCGTCTCGAACGCATGTTCGAGACAATCATCAGCCGTTTGTTTGTTTGGTGAATTCAGAACTTTGTGGACCGTTCGCAACAAATTCGTGTGGCACGAATGGCCCACAATGCACTACACCATCGCAGTGCATTGCTGGCTCATGATTGGCCAAGCATGCACTGTCACCCTGCATGCTTTGCCAATCACAGCGCCGGCAGCGAGGAGAGCCATAATCGGCCACAGGCAGGATGCCTGTGGCCAATTATAGCTCAGGGGGTTTAGTACACGCCCCACACTATATATAAGGCTGCCAGCATGATGGCCTTGTGTAGTGTGTTCTGGTGTGCATGGAAAGAGCTAGATAGGCAGGGACAGTGTTTTCTTTTCTCAGGCATCTTAAAGTCAAAGTGGTGTTGTGTGCCTCCAGCACAATATACACTTGTATCTACCCTTTATTGCTGTTTTTCTCAAATTAAGGCATCTGCAGGAGTTAGTGGGTGTTGTGTGCCTCCAGCACAGTATACACCTATATCTACCCTTTATTGCTGGTGTTCTATAATAAAGGCATCAGCAGGAGTTAGTGGGTGTTGTGTGCTTCCAGCACAATATACATCTGTATCTACCCTTTATTGCTGGTGTTCTCTAATACAGGCGCCTGCAGGAGTTAGTGGGTGTTGTGAGCCTCCAGCACAGCACAGTATACACCTGTATCTACCCTTTATTGCTGGTGTTCTCTAATACAGGCATCTACAGGAGTTAAAGTGGGTGTTGTGTGCCTCCAGCACAGTATACATCTGAAGCTACCCCTTATTGCGGATGTTGTCTGTTGCATATCTTGCATATTAGCCTTTAAAATTAGCACTTTTGATTTCGAACGTTTGAGTCCCATAGACTTTAATAGGATTCTAAAGTTTGTACGAATTTTAGGTCCGTTCGAAGGTTCTGGTGCGAACCGAATCGGGGGGTGTTCGGCTCATCCCTAATCACAACAAAGACTCTAAATAGGTTTCAGCTAGTTTCTATGACAGAGTAAAAAAGAGAGCACAATCCAATGAGGCTGGGTTCACACTTATGCGAATTGGATACGGGTTTCCCCTCCCATCCAATTCATGACAGGAGACTGTGACCGACTCTCAATGGAGCCGGTTCACATAGCTCCGGAGCGGCCGCGGTCCACACTGAAAAAGGGTCCTGTGAGTCTTTTCAGGTCTGCATTCGTGCAAAAATTCAGACCCAATTCACACCTGAAACTGACCCCCTGCTGCGAACCTTGGTCACAGCTAGTGTGAACCTGGCCTAAAGAGTTCATGCATTTCTTCTTAGGTACCTAAGGCAGGCCATACATTATGCAACTATATTTTCTTCAACCATGGGTTGAAGGGAAGAAAATTGCTTGATTCCCTAATTAACACTGACTGCGTTGATGGGGGAATCCCTCCCACTGTGCTATTGTATTCTGACAGCGGTCGTAAGAGAACAAAGATCACTGTGATCGGTTGAAAAAAAAAACAGGCTGGTTGTGCAGAAGTCCATTTCCTGCTGAACCTGTCAAATTTTGATCTGTTTATGGCTGGCTTAAGGTAGGGATCTACAGCAACAAAAAAGAGAAAAAAATTGTTGTGCATTACTATCAGCTAAGAAACATCTGATATGCACATGTATTAGAAGGCTGGCAGATTGCCAAGCTTTTGCAGCAAATTAAAGTAATAGGAAAAAAGACCAAGAGTTCATATATATAAGCATTGCTCTTTGAGGAGCAATCACTGGTGGATCACTTTTCAAAGAGAGGTGTAAGTGCAACAGATGGGCATTCAGGAAGCGATGCTGCCACCCTCTGATTGCCTTTTTTTGACAGCAGAACATGATTTTTAAACAGTAATACTGTGCTGCCAAGGCGAGCCTAGCATTTGACTGGAAGTTGAATGGGTCATATTTGGTGGGGGCATTGCCTGCCAAATGCAAAAGCAATGCCACACAAAAGCATTGTGGTGGCACAGCAGTGTACAACCCTTGCCGGCTGTGGGTAAAAACTCGATCAAATGCCTATTTTTACCACCAAGATTTCTGTACCTTCACGGAGAACTTTCAAAAACACATTTCTCAGAATGCCTATAGCTACAGGGTTAAATGAGGGCTTAAGGCACTTTTACTGTTCAGAATATGTAAATACTTTTTTGTGTATCATCTGGACAAGACTAACTAGAGACCTTTGTCTCACAACCCTTTTGTAAAATTGGCAGATAATGTTCCATTTATCCTAAATTATTCAAAAATATGGAAAAGCATGGGGCTACAAAGCACCTTCTAGATCATGCCATACTTCCATCAGCAGGGGCTCTCTATCCCTATAGATCATTATGTGCCTTTTATGCAGTGAAACCACTTTTAAAACTGACTGGGCTTTGCCTTTTTTTACATGACCTAGCTTCTAACGATGTCACTCCCACCGGCCTTACCCTCTGAGCAAAGCTGGACACTTATCACTGCAAGCACCCTGCCCCTACAAACCCTCATCTTATTAATCAAGATGAGAAATAATATTTTAAGCACAGCTTCATCTGTAATTAAAGTATTATTTTAAAATAAAATAAGCCCATAATGACAAATTCCTACTCTGTCTTAAAGACAGAAATTGGATTTCCATCTGCTTACTTTGCCGGATTCCCTTGGCTTAATGCTTTGCATTGGCTCATTTGTTACTGGATAATATGGTTACTTTGAAAAAACAAAAGAGAGCCAATATGCCAACGTAATCCAAAGAAGACAGTTTTGTTGGGCAGCCAGAGGAAACTGGAACAGTTTCCTGAATATGTAAATAAAGCAACTCAGCCAAATGGACATAAATGTCTATTCATACATTTTTGTCTATAATCATTTTTCATTAGTACCATGTGGTGTTAACAGGCAAACAGTTGAATCCACATGGGTAAAAATACAAATCTGGCAAGGTGTTTCCAAGTAAAAAAATAGTGTTTAATCATCATGGTGCATCACACTTACAAGATAAACATAGCAATGATATTTTTTTTTATTTACTTTAGTAAAACTAAACTAAGATGCTCCGTTGCAGAATGATTTATATAGACCTGTACAATAATTGATTATTAAAGTGTTATTTTTTGCTTTAACAAATAAAATGTAAGAACTATGTAGAAAAGGAGACAATTGGGTTGATTTACAAAAGGAGTTGAGAATGTTAACGCATCAAGCTCATTTATTAAAGGTGATGAGAATGTTAATGCAATAAATGATGTCACTTCAAGCGTTAAATCATGGGAAAAGCAAATTTCCCATTTACTTATTTCATTTGGATATGATTGAACAATTGAAGTAAATATTCACACAATTTATTGTGTGAATATTCACAAATCATTTAGTAAACCTCCTAGCTAAATTGTGTGAAGGTTCGATTTTACAATTATGTGCAAATGAAATAAACAAACATGATTTTGCTTTCCACATGATTGGATAACTGAAGTGAATATGCACAGAATTTATTGTGTTAACATTCTCAACTACTTTAGTAAATAAGCTTCAGTTTTCCAATTGGAGCACACATACCATACACTATATGGCATCTTGTGGTCTGTGTGTTTTTATCAGTTGCACTTTTGTAAGTATGCAATTTTTATACATTTTATTTGTGCAAATACATTTTTTGCCGTAATGGACTAGGTGCTTGCGCCTTCCTGCCTTCTTGTTTTTGTACTTCCACTTTGGATTCCCCTATCCATGGAAGGCTGCATCCGCCTAGCATTTGAAATCATTGCAAAGTCCTATTCAACAGTGTAGGAACTCTGTGCTGGAACTGATCGTTTTGTAGTGCCCTAGAGGTAAAACCAATGCAAATGTTGACTAATGCAGTTAGAGGGCAATAGTCTCAATTTAACACAAGAATACAGGGTCATTTATATGGGTGTCAACACTCAGAGAATGCAAAATCCAGAGCATGATGGAGCAGCATGTAGGCACCCTATGTTAGTAGATGGAGATCCAACAACAGGTATGCAGGGATTAACTGTCTGTGTTCAGGACAGCTCACCTGTTGTGCACAGCTGTCAAAATCTGATGCACATATGTCAAATACAAATCCCGCGGGTCGAATCCAGCTTGCCAGGCCTTGTCATGTGGCCCTCACGCCCAGTTTTGCAGCCAGAAGTGGCTGATTCTGAACTTCAGTCTCCCACCTCCGGCTCTCCGGCTCCCCTCAGCCCTAGTGTAAGTGTGCGAACATTGGTCAGAACCTTAGGGGGGGCTCAATGGTGGAGTCTACAGCGAAGTGTTGTTGGGCGGAGATTAGTGTTCATTGATGGATGGCTGAGGTCTGAGTGCAGCTTTGCTATGAATGGTCAAAAGTTAAAAAATGGGCAGAGCCCATTGGAGGAATCTTCAGGTAGCAATTGCTTCAGCCCGAGCGATACTTCCGTGTGATTGGTGAGCCACTGTGTGTTATCGACAGCTGCTTGGTGGAGAGCTCTCACTCTTCTTCTCCCCATCTAGGCTCCGATTGAAGTCTGTGAAAGACCTAACCTGTCCCGCAGGGCCCTGAGAGGAGGAGATGAGACAGAGCCCCACTACATGTAAATAGTCAGTTCCCTGTTAATAACTCATGAGGATATCCTTGTACTGCTGCCAAGCCAGAGTCCACCTTTCCTTTCTCCCCATAGAGCAGCTCCTCCCTTCACTTGTGTCCAATGATAGGTGATTACTGCTGTGCGAAGTATCACAGACTAGTCTTGGAGGCTGTGGCTGAAGAATGCCATAGACTGAGGCTACATATACTGTATACATATTTAAAAGTTGGAAAATGAATTTTATGATCAGAAAAGATTTTGTTTGGCATTCTTTGCCAGCAGTTTAGATACATCTGGATCGAATTGTTGTGTCCAAAAAAAAAGCTAAATGCAAAGCAAGTCAAACACAGCATCTGAACTTTCATGTGTATTGCTGCAGAATGGAAAGTTTGTCTCTTTCAGTCTTTCTGTCCTCAGCCTTGGTGTGCCTAGGAATAACTAGCTGATTGAGGTGTGACTGAACTAGTGAGGCAAAAAAAAACCTTCACAGGCTGCAGATTTGATTATTTCTCCCTGCCTTCTGTAGGATTCTAGAAAATAGTGGGCTGGAAAGAGAAAAATAGGACCTTTAAAATTTATACTGTCTCAGCCAATCCCTGGGGGAGGGCACCCAGTGGGCGGCTGGGGAGTGCATAAACAGTCTGGGATCTGGGGCAGCCTGGTTCTTATCCAGGAGGAGAAGTTCACAGCCTGAAGGGTTACTGCCCTTCTAGGCAGTCCAGCTAAAGTTCTATATGTGCTCATCATGTCCCAGCTATGCTGGAGCTGGGAGGCCTGTTTTGCTGAAAATCTCTGGAACTAAGGGATTTAAGAGATTTCACTGCAGGTCTGATCTGGAGAGTTCATGAGAAAAACATCTGGCTGACACTGGAAGGAGGTATCTAAGTATCCCAAGACATTGTGAGTACAGACCTTAGTGTAGGATCCTGTTGACTGATTGCTGCTACTATCACTTGTGCATCAGTGCTAGTGCTTGCTTACACTGGGACATTTCTTATGGTGTCTCCATGCTGTCCATTCATTTGGACTCTACCAGAGGGACTGTACTAAGGAGTAGTAACAATGTGAAGAGTGTCCTCTTGTTACTGTTCAGTGGTAATTGACTATCCCACAGCTTCATCTGCCCCATACACATTTTTTCAGTGATAAATCTCAAAAAAGGCAAACCATAGACTGTTCATTGAGCCAGAAAGAGTTACTGTTCCTGTGTGCCTGGCTGTCACTGCGCTAATCTAGAAGAGGACCTATTGCAAATCTGTGGGCCCTTTTGGGGGTGAATGCTACAATTGGATGGAGCAGGAATGGTTAGAACCCCTGTCGAGTTGCTGATGCTATCTGAGGATCCATTAGATTGATTACCTCTTACTTCTTGCTCTGCTGACGGTGTTACAACAAGCTGAAAATAAGGGGAAATCTCCAACAGCAACACAAACAGAAATACTTTTTTTTTTTACTAGAATAGAGGAAGGATATAACCACAATCTGTGCATAAAGGAAAAATAAACTGCGCTAGACAAAAACAAAAAATATAAAATAAAATTAATCTATAAAGAAGTAAATAGTAAATAGATGGTGTTGCGCTCCACATAAAATAAATTAAGTCTAATAACACAATTAATAAATAATCTCATAAAATCTTGAAAACGCACTCATGTGATTAAAATTAAAATCACTAAATAATCGCATAAAATCTTGAAAATGTGCTCATGCGATTAAAAATTCCATTAATTCTAAAATAAATACCAAGTGAATAATACAGTGCTTGAAGCTATTTCCTACTAATATTCATAAAATGAAGAAGCTAAAATAATCTATATACTCGTGATAAAGTGACAAGAAAAAAAATCGCAAGTCTTAAAATTATCAACAGAATCGTGACATCAAACAAATCTGTGTCAGTCCATGAAAGTGCATACAAGTGCCAGCATATGTGCAAAAAAGAGTATATATAAAAATATACAATAAAAATATAAAAAACGGTGTATGAAAAAATTATTATCACAAAATGCAAAAGATAGTAGTCCAGCAAACGTGATAAAAAATGTCTCTAAATAAGTGTACAAAGGCTAAATCATAAAGTTCATGCAGAAGATGAAATAAATCCACGCTGTGCTATGTGAAGAAATGAATCCTATGAACAACCCCGGGATGATTCCACCAGTGATTTTTCAGCTCCTTAAACGTGGGTGCTCACACACTGAGTGCAGTGGGTACCTTACCTCACTGCTGTCAGTAAGACAGCAAAATACTCCAGTGCAGCAGTTGTGTCCTCAAATGGGGTGTATATCCTCAGTAGGTATAGGGGAACTTCAACACTTTGCGGTGTATATCCTAAATGTAGTATGGGCGCCCCCAAAACCTTTTCCTCCAGATATTCCGCAAGGGATCGCAAATCAGACCCAAGAAAGAAAGAGGGGTGCTCCAATAGTGAAGTACGTTCACACAAATGCTTTATTATAAAAAGGAACTAAGTCCTGGGTACTCACACTTATACAGTAACAATCAAGCGGTTTTTTCACTAACAAACAACGAACGGCTTCCTCGTTCGTACCCCGGACGTCACTTCCGGTATCCTCCTAGGCCAATCCTACGCGTATCGTCATTGATCACGTGACTTCATCAGGGACCTGATGAAGTCACGTGATCAATGACGATACGCGTAGGATTGGCCTAGGAGGATACCGGAAGTGACGTCCGGGGTACGAACGAGGAAGCCGTTCGTTGTTTGTTAGTGAAAAAACCGCTTGATTGTTACTGTATAAGTGTGAGTACCCAGGACTTAGTTCCTTTTTATAATAAAGCATTTGTGTGAACGTACTTCACTATTGGAGCACCCCTCTTTCTTTCTTGGGTCTGATTTGCGATCCCTTGCGGAATATCTGGAGGAAAAGGTTTTGGGGGCGCCCATACTACATTTAGGATATACACCGCAAAGTGTTGAAGTTCCCCTATACCTACTGAGGATATACACCCCATTTGAGGACACAACTGCTGCACTGGAGTATTTTGCTGTCTTACTGACAGCAGTGAGGTAAGGTACCCACTGCACTCAGTGTGTGAGCACCCACGTTTAAGGAGCTGAAAAATCACTGGTGGAATCATCCCGGGGTTGTTCATAGGATTCATTTCTTCACATAGCACAGCGTGGATTTATTTCATCTTCTGCATGAACTTTATGATTTAGCCTTTGTACACTTATTTAGAGACATTTTTTATCACGTTTGCTGGACTACTATCTTTTGCATTTTGTGATAATAATTTTTTCATACACCGTTTTTTATATTTTTATTGTATATTTTTATATATACTCTTTTTTGCACATATGCTGGCACTTGTATGCACTTTCATGGACTGACACAGATTTGTTTGATGTCACGATTCTGTTGATAATTTTAAGACTTGCGATTTTTTTTCTTGTCACTTTATCACGAGTATATAGATTATTTTAGCTTCTTCATTTTATGAATATTAGTAGGAAATAGCTTCAAGCACTGTATTATTCACTTGGTATTTATTTTAGAATTAATGGAATTTTTAATCGCATGAGCACATTTTCAAGATTTTATGCGATTATTTAGTGATTTTAATTTTAATCACATGAGTGCGTTTTCAAGATTTTATGAGATTATTTATTAATTGTGTTATTAGACTTAATTTATTTTATGTGGAGCGCAACACCATCTATTTACTATTTACTGTCACTTTGAGGGGAGGGTTTGCACCTCTGTCGGTGTTTTTTGCTGCAACCACACCAACCTGCTCTAACTTTACCACTATAGCGCGAGGATAACCTACCATTACTAATCTATAAAGAAGGCAGCAGCAATAAGTGGGATACACACACACCTAACAGCAATAAGGAAATACAGAAAGCTGCGCCAACATACAAAAAATATTCTATACACCCACTACCCAAAATCCAAGATATAAAAAAATATAAGAAAAAAATATAATAAAAATATAAATAATTAATATACTTCAAAACTTATGAAAATGATGACAGTTAATATGAATCCATAATTAATGAGTTCATGAAAAAAAAGTCCGTAGATAATCAACACTTGCGATCCTATGTAAGAACACCACGGTGGTTACACACACTTGAAATGCGCACACGTGCCCGTCACCTTATAGTGAGTGCGCTTACCAGATTAAGGCTTAATAAAAGCGTTGTAAATATATCCTTAATCGCCTCGGGGTACTCCTCCTCTTAATGGATCAGCTCACCGTATTAAGAGCAGTATTCACATGTACAAATCTTATTCCATGATCCCACAAGTTGCTCAGCTGGCTATCAGAAATTCCCATATCGTCTCCAGGTCCTCGTTTCGGATACTCAGGGTCACCTTTAAAGCCCCTCCAGGCTGGCTCGCCACTTGACTCTGACAACTTCTAGATAGGCAACTCCTATCCTAATATTGATTAGTGGTTCCAAATGAATAATAACTGCTGCTGACAAGGCGTTTTGCTTGCTGGACCGTGTATGGGATCTGATGGCCGCAGAGAAGATGGCAAGATGCTGCGGTGACCTGCTGCAGAGTAGGGCAGGATGAAAATTTCTGTTGCATTTTTGTTGCTATCCAAAGATCCAGTGGGGAAAGTAACCCTCACCAGGGACACAGATTGTGGTTAAGGAAATACAGAAAGCTGCGCCAACATACAAAAAATATTCTATACACCCACTACCCAAAATCCAAGATATAAAAAAATATAAGAAAAAAATATAAGAAAAATATAAATAATTAATATACTTCAAAACTTATGAAAATGATGACAGTTAATATGAATCCATAATTAATGAGTTCATGAAAAAAAAGTCCGTAGATAATCAACACTTGCGATCCTATGTAAGAACACCACGGTGGTTACACACACTTGAAATGCGCACACGTGCCCGTCACCTTATAGTGAGGGCGCTTACCAGATTAAGGCTTAATAAAAGCGCAATCTGTGTCCCTGGTGAGGGTTACTTTCCCCACTGGATCTTTGGATAGCAACAAAAATGCAACAGAAATTTTCATCCTGCCCTACTCTGTCCAAAAATAGTGAAAGGTTTTTGGCTTGAATCACACTTTCGACTGAGTGCTTGGGTGGCATTACCCTTTAAAAGCAATTTGATTAAAAGCTGGCTTTGGTGGTCAAGCCTATAGAACACTGAAAACTGTTGTATCAAACTGCTTTTTTATATGCATACTAATGATTACATTACGTTATTCTAGATATCAATAAAGATGTAGAGTAGCATCTGGTAAGAAAAAGTAACCGTCCTGCCTCTTTAAGACAAAATTAGCTGTGCTAAGCCCCTCTCCGCTGAGCTCACACTGAAGTGGCAAAGTGCTAGTTTTTCCGAGCACATACAACGTTCCTATTAATTACCGCTGTGAAAAGTTGACTTAAACCAAACCAAGTGAATTAAGATAAGTAAATTCACTGATCACTCCACAGGATCGGTCTTAGTTTTCCTTCCCTGTCAGAGTGAGATTATTAAGGACACCGCTTCTTTCAGACTGCTTTGATAAATATTCACTTGGGCAGCTCATACTGAATTTGATCCTGTTTTCAGGGCGAAGCAGCATTGCTGTGAACTGTAGGTATTCATTATAAGGTAATCAATTTAAACCCCTTGAATTTTGGAAAACATGTTTTTCTTATCTCAAGCAGTTTGAAAGGAGATGGATCATTTCTGCGTGGGTAGCCAGTGTGGAAGTGTTACATACCCTTCGTTTTATTTAAACATGCACTTCCTTGCAGGACAGATGTAATGGTTGAGGTTAAAAATTGTGATTGATGTCTTTCTGTAACATTTAAATGTTTACAGGGAAGCTTTTGGAAATACTGTAACCTGTAGATAATTACAAATAACCTGAAAGCAAGTGTATATGATTTATTTACACAATGTGACACATAGGTCAATTTTGTTTAAAGCAGAATTCCACTGCAAAAAAACTTACATTTGTAAAGTGGCAATAATTGTAAGAATAATTGTAAGAATAATAATAGGTAAATGATGAACTTGCTCAAACAAGCTTTTGTTGGGCATGCGTGAAGGGGTACATATATGTATAAGATGGCCTGAGGGTTGATACTATGTGCTGCCACAGGGCACAGCAGGGGGGTCCAGTGTGTCCCTGTTCACTGTTTCAGGTCAGAATTAGGGCCACATTTTTGGCTGAATTCAGACCTGAAATGGATCCAAAGACGCACAGGACTCTTCTGTGCACTCTTCTGTGCACTCTGTGGCCGCCCCGGAGATGTGTGAACCGGCTCCATTGAGAGTCGGTCACACTCTCCTGTCATGCAAATTGGATGTGGCAAATCTCGCATCCAATTCGCAATAGTGTGAACCCAGTCTAATAGACACCTATGAAAAGTCCTGCCATCACCCAATTGTGGAAGAGGCTTGGACTCACCACTACATGGTTTCACAGAGACTACATGGTTTCACAGAGGCTGCAGCAAATCTGAACTTTGCAGTCCTGGTGAATAAATGTGAAAACTTGCCAGACAGAATTCTTTGTAAACATGATGAACTTTCAGACCTTTCAACTGTGTTCAGAAGGACTTTAATAATCACTAATAGAGATGGGCTGAACACCCTGCGGTTCGATGCACACCAGAACTTTCGAACATCGTAAACGTTCAGAACCGAACAACGAATCTCATCAAAGTCTATGAGACCCAAACTGGAAAAATCTAAAGTGCCCATTTTGAAGACTTATATGCAAGTTATTGGGCATACCAAGGTTATGGGGATCCAGATACTGCCATTGGAGACATGTATAAATGAAAAAAAGTTAGTAAAAAAAGATCATTTTTAAATGAGCATTGATTTACTGATGTGTAAAGTGAAACAATAAAAATGAAAAATTCCTTGAAATATAGTGCCCGGGGTCCTCTTAGTCTGCTTGTAAAGTGGTGCATCTGGAACCTGCTGCAGTAAAAATTACATTTATAAAGCCCAAAAAATGACATTTTCACTGCAAGCTTTCTTTATTTTTGTTTTCATTAAAGATAAAGTTTATTTGCAAATTAAGGTACAAATAACAACATGGGTATATAATCGACACAACTAAATCATTACAGATCATAACAAAGCCAAAAACGTGCCAACAATGTCTTTTGAACAGCGACAGAAGTGTCATTAATTGAGAACCAACTTCCCCCACTATGGGCCCATTTAGCCCCTGGAGGTTAAATCATTGTCTAACACCTCGATTCTGAATATTCCCATTTGTTCCCAGTAGATGAGCAGGAAACAAAGTTGAGAAGAGTAACAGTCTATAGGAGAAGCAGGATAAAAGAGATAGACAAAGAAAGAAAAGGAAAATAAGGAGAGTGCCTATACCATACAGTCCAAAAATGTAGCACAAGAACTGTCAATGTAGTACTGAGATGTAGGGGATCACAACCCCCAGGTCACAGTTAAAAAGCTGAAGTATCCCATCTGAGATACATATCCAGGTCTGACCACTGACCTCTGGACTCAAACTCCCCCCTGACTCATCATATCCCTATAGGTCTGGGAATACCTAAAAATGAACCACGGAGACCAGGTCTTATGATAGCAATCCACTCGTTCATTTGATTGGGCCGCCGTGTCTTCCATCTCACAGATAAAGGTGACTTTAATTAACCATTCCTTCAGGGTGGGGATTGTTTTAGATTTCCAGAAAAGTGGAATAAGGGAATTAGCTGCATTTAGCATATGTCTTGAGAGTGAGTTCTTGTACTTTCTGAAGGAAGTGTTGGATATATGTAGCAAACAACACGCAGCGTCTATCCTAAGTCTGGTCTCCGTGATCTGAATGATCAAATTCCTAACCCCCGACCAGAATGGTTTCAGTTGCTCACACTGCCACCAAATGTGGAGCAAAGTACCCTCCTCTTTATCACACCTCCAACATCTGTCGGATGATTGTGGATACCATTTGTGGATCTTCTCTGGAGCGGCGTACCAATGAGTCAGTAACTTGTAGGACATTTCCTGCATTCTCGTGCTCAAAGAACATTTATGGGAGAGAATGCAAGCCCTGTCCCACTGGTCATCTGAGATCAGTGTTCCCAATTCCTGAGTCCACTGCTCCCTGAGTCTGTGGTCCTCCCTTGGACCCAAAGATTGTAGCCAGGCATAAGAAAGCGCAGTGGTCTTCGGGGTGGGTTCTCCCTTTAAGCACACTGACTCGAGTTCCGTTAGGTCTCTCGCAAAGTATGTCCTACGGGTAGCGTCGTTAACATAGCTTCGTAACTGAAAGTATGTCCACATAGGCATATGTGGCAATTCACAGTCTAGTTTAAGGTCTGAAAAATCTTTCATCAATTTGTTGAGGAAACAGTCAGCTGCCAGGAGCGGCCCTCTCGGATTGATCGGTTTGAGGAGAAGGGGTTCCCCATTCCCGGGGGAAGGTCTGGGTTGTTTCGTATAGGGGTGAGGGGGCTCATGGGAGTGAAAAACTTGGGTTGTTTGGCTAGAACGTGAAATATGTTGAGGGTAGTGCCAATGGTAGGGTGCGAAAGCATGGATATGGGGTAGCTAGCTCGTGGAATCCAGGGCGAGAATCTGAGGGGGATTGTGCTTGTCTCTTCCTCCAGGAGGACCCAATCTTTAAGTTGAGAATGACAATGCCAGTCAATAAGACGTGCAACATGTGTAGCATAATAGTAGTATTTGTAGTCAGGAACGTCCAAGCCTCCCCTGTCCTTGGGTCTGGTCAGTAGGGCCTTCTTCAGTCGAGGTGGCTTGTGTGCCCAAATAAATTTCATCTGGAGGGAATGTAGGGATTTAAAAAAGCTCATAGGTATCCTAATAGGTAAAGTGCGTAACAGATAGAGCACTCTTGGCAGTATGACCATTTTACAGATGGCGGCCCTGCCAAACCACGAAAAGTACCCCGAGCCCCACTTCTGAAGATCCTGTGCTATGCTTTTAAGGAGGGGGGGAAGTTCTGCGCAAATGTCAATGAGAGTCTTGGAGTCAGCCAGATTCCCAAATATTTAACAGCCCTCGCAACCCATTTAAAGGGACTATTGGCTTGGGCCGTGGTCAATTGAGCATTGGGAAGTGAAATATTCATGGCCTCAGATTTAGAATAGTTTATTTTGAAGTTAGATATATAACCAAAATTAGCAAATTCACTCAGAAGAGAGGGGATGGCGATATGAGGATCTGTCAAAAAGAACAATAGATCATCGGCGTAAGCCGCTACTTTGAAGACCTTCCCATTTAGTTGGAAACCCCTGATCGATGGATCTCGAGGATATGTCTTATGAATGGTTCGAGGGCAATGATAAAAAGTAGGGGCGACAGAGGGCACCCCTGTCTAGTACCATTTTTAATAAACACTACGTCCGAAAGTGTCCCATTCACCTTAAGCCTGGCCGAAGGATTCTGGTACAATGCCGAAATCCAGGCCATCATGCTAGGACCCAAACCGGTACATTTGCATGTCTCCAACATATAATCCCAAGCTACTCGATCGAAGGCCTTCTCCACGTCAGTCGACAGGAGAAAGCCCTCAATCTTTCGCTGGTGTGCTAAATGGATCAAGTTCAGGGACTTTGTCACGTTATCTCTGGCCTCCCTACCGGGCATGAATCCGGCCTAAACGGGTCCTATCAAATCATGAAGTAAGGGTCTCAACCTGTTGGCCAGAACTTTTGCTATAAGTTTGACGTTAACATTCAGGAGGGAGATGGGCCTATAGCTGGAGCAACAGAGCGGATCCTTCCCGTCCTTAGGTACTACAGTAATAAAAGCTGACAAAAAGTCATTAGAAGGCAATCCCTGATTCGTTAACGAGTTCATAGCGTCTTTGAAAGGGGTAAGCAGAATGTCCATGAATGTCTTATAGTAGATGGCGCTAAGCCCGTCAGGCCCTGGACTTTTACCCGTTTTCAACTCCCTAATAGCCTTCTTGATTTCCGCATCATCGAAGGGCCTGTCCAGCTGGATACAATCCCCTTTGTCTAGCTTGGGAAGATCAGCAGCGTCTAGGTAAGCCTGTATCGCCTGAGCTCGATCACCCTGCATGTCGGGCGGTTTGTGCATAGTCGGGAGGTTATAGAGGGCCGTGTAGTAATTTTGGAAATGTCGGGCAATTTTCTCAGTATCCCTGTCAATTCTACCACTCTTACCAGTGATGCCCTTGATGTAATTGTGGGTTGTCCGGGTTCTTAGGGCTCTCGCTAAGATCTTGCCAGTTTTATCCCCGTGCTCATAATATAATTTCTTCTTAAAAAATAAGAACCTCCTGGTAGTGTTATCTAAGATCTGTTTTAGGGTTTTTCTGGCTTTGAGTAACGCCCCTGCTGATTCAACAGTAAGGGAGCGCTTGTGGAGCGATTCTAAAGTTCGAATTTTTGTGGTCAGATCCATAATCGCTTTGTCTCTCTCCCTTTTTTTACGGGCGCCCATACGGATCAGCTCACCCCTGATATGACATTTGTGGGTTTCCCAGATCATGAGGGGGCTCATCCCGGGTGTATTAGTCAGCTTAAAATTCAGTCAAGGAGGAAACTAGGTCAGGGAGTAACATTGGGTCTGTCAATAGGGATGAGTTTAATCTCCACATATTTTGTTTGGTAGGGGTGCTCGTCAGGTCCAGTGAGATGGAGATTGGGGCATGGTCCGAAATAGTTTGCAGTCCAATGTGAGCATCGCTCAACAGTGGTAGGTCCCTCTGCATGATGAAGATATAATCTATTCTTGAGTGGCGGTTGTGGGGGATAGAAAAAAAGGAATAGTCCCTTCCCTCTGGGTTCAGGTGGCGCCAGGTATCAATTAGATTCATAGGTTGTAAAAGCTTCTTAATGCTCTTAAGGACTTTATAGGTGATAGTAGTCTTGCCATTGGAGGTGTCTTCAGTTGGTATGAGGGGGACATTAAAATCCCCACCCAAAATCAATCTACCGGAGCTGAAGCTCAGCAGCTCGGTAATGAGTTTCCGACAAAAAGTAAGCTGGGCTGAATTGGGAAAGTATACATTCGCTAGTGTCAGGGGAGCCCCCCTGCACATCCCTTTAAGGAAAATAAATCTCCCGTCCGGGTCAACTAATTTATCCGTTACCTCAAAAGCAGCATCTCTGCTCACCAGTATCGAGACCCCTTTTGATTTGGTCCTGGGGCTGGTAGCGTGATGTGCCTCAGTGAAATATGAGTCCGTAAGCCTAGGTATGAGGTCGGTCTTAAAATGGGTCTCTTGTAGAAATACAAAACTAGGCCTACCTTTTTTAAGTTCTCTCATTAAAGTGGATCTCTTTTCAGGGATGTTAAGCCCCTTAACATTGTGGGAGATCACCGTAGGATTACGACCTAAATCGGAATATGCCATGGTTCAGACTCAGGGAGGTGTGGAGGTCAGTACCTGCAATTATAGCTCAAAAATACACAAAAAAAAGAAAAAAAATGTTTAGTTGCAGTCAGCAGGAATCAGTAAATCTTTACTAGCGTAAATGCCGTGGTAAGGCAAAGGAGAGAACGAAAGAACAGCGAAGAGGATGAGAGAAATGAGAAAGAAATAATAAATAAATAAATAAGGAGTTGTAGGTTACACCCCCTTTAGATGGTCGGACCGTCCCGGGGGGTTGATTTTAGTGCGCGTGAACGGGTCCTAAATGAACCCGTCCGGAGCACTATTGTGGGGTCCGGGGAGGCCCTCCCCGGAGACAGCAGCACTCAACGCGTGAAGCACACCAGGTTTTTCAACCAGGTGCCCACACCGTAATAAGGAGTAATACACAGTACCGGACTATCACTAAGACATTAGTGGGTACTCAACTTATTCAAATAAGAGCCCAGTTTGAGCATATGAGAAATACTAAATGGTCTGTACAACAACGAACGATTAGAGCAATCCAAAGAATAACGATTAGCGATGAGCAAACTTAACAAATTACAAACATAACATCTGGTCATGTTTAACCTTTAAGAAGATCTGGTGTTTTTTTTTTTTTTTTTTTTTTTTTAATCCTATGTTGTACTGGGGTCACCTGAGGGAGGTCTAAGACTGGTCAAGCCAGCAAAGAGAGGGTGAAACGAATGGATTAGGAGCTCTGCTTTATCTGACCTGCTGGTAAAACAGGGGTTGGATTTTAAGATCCTGCCATTGTGACACCTTGATGTGGGGATAAGACCTCCCATTATCGAGTTTTGTTTTGATATTTTACATACACTCTGTGAGATATTTTACTTATCTGTATTCATCACCATCACCGTGTGTTTTTATGCGACCTTGTTTTGGTTGATGCGATTTTATATTTTTTGCACATATATATATTTATTTTATATTGGAATTCTTGCTTGCACTAGTCACCTTAATCACTGATCACGATTGGTCACGTTAATCAGAGTCTATTCACTGATATTTTATGTACATTTATCTATTTGTTAGCACTGTATATGGATTAATTTATTTAGCTTATTGGTCTAAGGGAGCGCAGCACCATCTATTTGATTTTGCGTTATACTTTTCAGTGGTAGGGTTTATACCTCTGTCGGTGTTCTGCTGCAACCCTAATTTGGTTTTAGGTAGAGTTTATTTACGATAGCGCAGGGATATCTTTACTGTCATTTAACCTTTAAAAACATTTGGCATGTGATCCCGCCGGGATCTGATCAGCAGGGGATCAACCCCTTATAAGCAGCCCCCTCCACCATGAAATGACCCACAGGGTACCCCTATCCCACGACCATTTTAGAGTCTACACCTCTCCCTGATCCAGACCACACAATCAAAACCACATATGGTCGGGCCTCGGGGAGTCAGTGATTCCCCAGCAAAATATTTAGTTCCACCAGTAACAACTACCAAAGCACTCGGACGGAAGCTCCAATGAATCATGGTCCATTCCCCAAAAACCGTCTTCGTGCATTTTGCTCCCACATAACTCCATGGCGCGGGTTTGTAAACAATCATGCGGGAGCACCCCGCTAAAAATGGTAATGGATCTGCGTAGTCGTGGTAGGTGGACGTTGAGCAGGTGGCAAGAAAATGCTATAGACAAAGCAAAACCTAAAAAAAAAAAAAAAAAAAAGGGGGATCCAAGGGAAAAAGAAAAAAATTTGCAGGCAGGCATAGGTATACCATGTTCTCTAGGCTTCCATCAGGTTCCTGGAAGAGTGTGGACGGCTTTGGGGTGTTCCCCTTGGCGGTGTTTCATTGCGTCCCTGTCTCTGCCTCTTGGTGAGATGTTTCTCCGGAGAAGCCAACGGAGAATAAGATGGGCTTCTATCCTTAGGTGGAAATAAAAACTCCTGATACCAATCGGGTAAGGCAATCAGCTCAATCTGGAGGGCCGCACAGAACTCCGTAAGGTCCACAGGCGTGTGTAGGATGTGTTGTTTGCCACCGTGTGTGACCAGTAGGGCGAAAGGGAAATGCCATGAATAACGTAGGTCTTTCTCTCTCAATTTGTCCAGGAGAGGACGCAGGGCCCTTCGGTTTTTCAAGGTAATTTGAGATAGATCCTGAAAAAGTTTAATGTTCTCCCCATTAAATATAATCTGTTCATTCCTGCGTGCCCTGGACATGATGTCCTCTTTGAGGGCAAAGCTCTGCAAGCAGCAAATTATATCTCGGGGGGGGGTAATGTGTCAGGACCTCTTGCTCTGAGCGCCCTATGTGCCCTGACAAAGTCTATAGCGGTGTCCTCTGGCCGTTCAAGAAGGGTATTAAAGACCCTCTGCAGAACTGAGGTGATCTGGTCTGCCATAACTGATTCTGGTATGCCGCATACCCTGATATTATTGTGCCTCCCCCTATTGTCCAGATCTTCTAAATGTCTATTCATTTCAATGAAATGGAGGGAGTGTGCGGTAACTGCCCCATCTAGTCTGCTTATGGACTTGTCCCTCAGTTTCCCTGCAGTCTCTGTGGCCGCCATTTTCTCTTGCAGAACCAGGAAACTGGTCTTAAGATCTGTAATGGCGGCGGAAAACGAGGCTTTGATGTGAGCCGCAAAGCCGACATGTCCTCATAGGTAAGTGGGTGAGCAGTGCGAACACTGCGCCTACCGTTGTCCTCCGCGGCTGACTGCGAATCTTCGCTGTTGTCCTCGTCCGCATGAACCGGCGCCATCTTGCCTCCCTCCGTTACCTTCAGTGCTGAGGCCTGGGTTTTAAAGATGTCCGAGATGTTTCGCCCGGTATTAGCAACCGTAGAGCAGCGGGAACGGGTCTGGTGCAGAAGCTTGTTCTGTTTGCTCATTTTGTGTCGTTCGCTGGTGAGTACAGACGGGCTAGGCCACTAATCCGACGGAGCTCCTCTGCTAGGCTGCCATCTCCGTTGTGCGCCAAGCCACGCCCCCATCTTTTTTTATTTTATGAACAACTGCTTGGGACCCAGTCTGTATGATGAGGCCACAATTTAGTGCACTCGGAACAAAATTGGAGATTTTTTGGATTGTGTTTCACAGACTTTGGATAGAACATACCGTATCCCTGTAGAGATACTTTTGATAACAGCAATAATTGGCCTTGTTGGCAAAAACTGAAATGATATGCCCCAGTCAAACAGGTGTGGAAAAATTGGGCTTTGGGTGTTTGTGGTGCCTTTACACCATAACCCTATAGAGTAACCCTATATTGATGAAAGCAAGAATTGACATTGCTGTCAAAAATCTAAATTGTATGCACTTGTTAAACAGGTGGAGAAAAATTGGTCCTTGTGTGTTAATTGTGCCCATGAAACCTATAACAAAACCTTTCCTCATGAAAAGATCAACACCAACAAAGCTAGGCAACCTAGACAGTCTTGCAGAGATTCGACATCCCAAAAACACTTATATAGGTAGGTGCTGCTAATCCAGAAATGATTGATTTTGGTAAGCGCCAACCGGTCAATGGAGTCTGTGAACAGACACGCTCTTTTATCTGTCACAAAACCTCCGGCAGCACAGAATGCCCGTTTGGAAATGATGCTGGATGGAGGGCAGCCCAGCAGCTCAACTGCATACTGGGCAAGTTCTGGCCAGTGCTATATTCTCATAACCCAGTAACCTAGTGAATTATCAACTGGAATGCTCTCCATTTTGCACCCCTAGATAATCTCCCACCATATAATGCAGATGCTACCGATGGGATGTGGAAGCTGACAGCCCTGGGTACCGAGGATTAAAAAAAATTTCTCTTGACCAACAGAAGCCTCAAAACTACTTTTTCCATGAGATTGTAACCTACCAGAGTCTTAGAAGGAATTACATAAACTCCTCTTCATGGTGTCCTCACGATATTTCATCCACTGCTCCCTCTGTGGGGACAGGATGAGTTTCGAGACTTTCCCCTTGTAACGGTGGTCAAGGAGGGTTGCCAACCAATAGTGATCCTTCGCCTTGATGCCACAAATTGCACTTCAATATACTGCAGTAAAAGTGCACTAACACACTTCAATATATTTCAGTAAAAGTGCCCTGGCGCAATTCAATATACTTCAGTAAAAGTGTACTAACACACTTCAATATACTGCATTAGAAGAGCACTAACGCACTTCAATATACTGCAGTAAAAGTTCTCTAACACACTTCAATATACTGATGTGAAAGTGCACTAATGCACATATTGCAGTAAATATGTACTAACACACTTTAATATATTGCAGTAAAAGTGCCCTGACGCACTTTAATATACTTCAGTAAAAGTGCACTAATGCACTTCAACATAGTGCAGTAAAAATGCACTAATACAATTCAATATACTGCAGTAAAAGTGCCCTGACACAAAATGGATACACTTCAATATACTGCAGTAAACCTGCCCTGACACACTAAACTGATAAACTTCAATATACTGCAGTAAACTACCCTGACAAACTAAACTGACACTAGAGTAAAAAAGGAAGGTTGCACTACACTCATGCTGCACTAGCACTATATTCATATTAAACTAACACTCTACACTCACAATAGAATCATAATAGCACAATGACCAGAGCTCTGTTCTATCTATTTTTATTCCAATATCACACTACAAATGTCTGCTCTGGGGAGGAACCTTTTATAGTGTGCAGTGGGTCTATGAGCAATGAGCCATGGTTGGGTACAGTCATCATTACTTTCTCCAATCATGGCTCTGACAATGTTCTGTGCCCTGATTGGGCAAAGCCTTCATTGCTTCAGCCAATCAGGGCTTCCAGGGCACTGTGCCACGCACAGTGCATTGTGAGGCATTCAGCAGGCCGCATAAATGATTGAATGCCCTGACAATTCTGGTGTTTGCCGAACGGGCGAACAGCCAATGTTCAGGCTAAGCTTATGCTCAGCCTGAACCATTTGCCTAACACTAATCACTAATTTGAAGTTTGTTATACTTACTACAAAAGGGTGGATTTCCATTAGCCATTTATCCTTGTTTGTTGGAGTAGTTTACGGAGTGCTGACAGTATGTGTAGGGAGGGTTTCTTGCTATACTGTGTTATATTGTGCTAAAATACTATGGATTGCAGTGTGGTGGGATACATATTTTTGTATAATATAAAGTGAATAGTGCTGCACTGCTAGAGTAAATGTGCAGTGTGCAAAAACAGCAAAGTGGACGAATCCTGTGCTCGTATAGATGCTGACATCACTTCCGGTATGCCTCACGCTGGACGTGAGCAGAGGCATACCGGAAGTGACGTCAGCATCTATACAAGTTTAGCACTCATAGATTTGTATGCGTCTGTACTATTTCAAAGGTGAGTAATAGCTACTTTACCTTACCTTTTAAAACGATATTACATAATGGGACGTCTCTTTCACATTCACATAATCACGGATGTTATAGAGATAAGATACCCAGGATTACCATAGAGGAGACCTTGTTTGCCATAGAGGTCTGCTAGCTGGGAAGGACCAACAGTGGACCCCTAGAGGCAAGCGGAGATAAAACCACCAATCACCAGTCTTGAGATAACCACTACATACTTAATTAAAGCTGTACTAAGGTGAGAGGCTAGAGAGCACAGAGGTGTCACAATGGTGAAAAATGAAGACATTACATCTTATGAACATACACATTCAATGGTGAATGGATAGACCATTGATAAAAAAGACTTTTTAGAGCACATTTGCACAGTTTGATTAGTCATAAAAAATGTATGTTATCATTTTTTTTAGCACCTTGATGATTACATTTGCATTATGTGTTGATATATGTACCAGTTGCTGAAGATTTAATACAGTGCCTTGAAAAAGTATTCATACACTTTGAAATTTTCCACATTTTGTCATGTTACAACCAAAAACGTATTTTATTGGGATTTTAAATGGCACATAATTGTAAAGTGGAAGGAAAATGATAAATGATTTCCAACATTTTTTTACAAATAAATATCTGAAAAGTGTTGCGTGCATTTGTATTCAGTCCACTTTACTCAGATACCCCTAACTAGAATCTAGTGGAACCAATTATCTTCAGAAGTCATCTAATTAGTAAATAGAGCCCACCTGTGTGTAATTTAATATCAGTATAAATACAACTGTTCTGTGAAGCCCTCAGAGGTTGGTTAGAAAACCTTGGTGAACAAACCGCATCATAATGGCCAAGGAAAACACCAGACAGGTCAGGGATAAAGTTGTGGAGAAGTTTAACCACTTTGCCCCTGGAAGGATTTGCCCCCTTAACCTCTCTGGCAGTATGATCATTTCAGATTTTAGGTGCTGACAGCGGTACCATTCTTTTGCATGGAAATTTGGCGTTTTATATTGTAGGACTGTAATTCTTAGAAATAATTCACTTAAATCTGTCCAAACAAGAGTCTAGCAGACATCCCAGGTATAATAAAGTTTCAAACATGAAATCATAAATTATAATATAATGAATAACTATAACGTTATAACAAATAATAATATAATAAGAATAAAAATTATTCAATAATGTGATCAAATCAAAAACATTGACATTTTCTCAGTTACAGAATCATCGCTGTCATTACTTTTAGTGTTTGATGATAAACTTCCCCACGAATCACTATCGCTCAATTCTGCAAGTGATTCAAATTTATTATCGCTGTTTTCTAGCTGATCTAAAACCACTTTTGACATAAACGGACATTTTTGGTTGCTATGGACAATCTCCAGTTTCCTGTCAGAAAGAATAGTATTTATAATATAAAACTGCATGCAGAACACTGGACAAACCACTAGGGTCAAATGGGATGTGTAATTATTTGATACAGTACTGTAATCTGTAAGATTACAGTATACTGTATCTATACTGTGTTTTTAACTTTTTGAATTTGGTGCCGAACTCAGTCCCCGTGCGTCGCAACACTTGCAGTGAATGGAGCCTGGCACCGTGACAGATCGAGCGAGACACGGCAGCTCGCAGATCACAGTGGGGAGACATTGCAGGATCCAGGGGACAAGGTAAGTAAGACTCTAAATAGGTCCTGCGATGCGATCACGAGTCTGGCTTAGGGTTACCTCTTTTGGTACTGAAATCTCACCCTGAGCCAGACTCGGGAATACCGCCAGGGAGGTTAATGACCAGGCCTTTTTTTTTGTGATACGGCACTGCATCATTTTAACTGACAATTGCATGGTCATGCGATGTTGTATCCAAACAAAATTGACGTCCTTTTTTCCCCACATATAGAGCTTTCTTTCGGTCGTATATGATCACCTCTGCGTTTTTTTTTATTTTTGTGCTATAAACAGAGAACTACAATTTTGAAAAAAACTAACAAAAATGTTGTACTTTTTTGCTATAATACATATCCAAAAAAATATATAAATGAACATCTTTATTCATCAGTTTAGGCCGATATATATTCTTCTACATATTTTTGGTAAAAATAATAGCAATAGGCTTATTTATTGATTTGCACAAAATGTATCGTGTCTACAAACTATGAGATAGATTTAGAAACTCGATTTGTGATTTTTAGTGAGACTGCGACATTGCGGCGGACAAATCTGACCCCAAATTACACTTTTTGGGGACCAGTGACATTATTACATTGATTAGTGCTTTAAAAATGTACTGATCAATGTAAAAATGACGCTAGGGGCCGATCAAGGGGTTAACTGTGTTCTCTAGATGTGTTCTAACTGTAGGGGGGATGGTCTGGCAGAGACATGACAAAGATCACTATTCCCAATCACTGGGAACAGTAGATCTCTGTCATGTCTCATGTTAGACTTGGGATCCACCTTGATAACAAAGACAGATCCCCATTCAGCCTCTGTACTAGGCGATCGTGGGTCACCGACAGACAGCGAGTCCGCCCAACCCACAAGTATGCACCCACAGCATGAGCGGTGGAGTAAGCCCAACTGTTATTATGCCTGCGCAATCCGCAGTAATGCTCTTTGTGCAGGAGAGCCGATCTTCTGCCGTATAAACACGGTGGCTGGTCGGCAAGTGGCTAAAGCAGAGTTAGGTTATTAAAAAATATCCCAAGTTTTGGACATCTCACGGAGCACTGTTCAATCCATTATCCAAAAACTGAAAAAGTATGGCACAACTGCTAACCTACCAAGACCTCCCACCTAAACTGACAGGCCAGGCAAGAAGAAGATTAATCAAAAAAGCAACCAGGAGGCCCATGGTAACTCAGGAGAAGCTGCAGCAATCCACAGCTCAGGTGGGAGAATCTGTCCACAGGACAATTATTAGCTGTGTACTGCACAAATCTGGCCTTTATGGAAGAGTGGCAAGAAGAAAGCCATTATTGAAAGAAAGCCATAAGAAGTCCCATTTGCAGTTTGTGAGAAGCCATGTGGGGGACACAGCAAACACGTGAAAGAAAGTGCTCTGGTCAGATGAGACCAAAATTTTACTTTTTGGCCTAAAAGCAAAACACCGAACACAGTGTTTGAAAAAGTGGCAGAAAACTAACATTGCACATCACCCTGAACACACCATCTCTACCATGAAACATGGGGCTGGCAACATGATGCTGTAGGGATGTTTTTCTTCAGCAGAGACAGGGAAGCTGGATGGAGCCAAATACAGGACAATCTTAGAAGAAAACCTGTTCAAGTCTGCAAAAGACTTGAGACTGGGGTGGAGGTTCACCTTCCAGCAGGACAACGACCCTAAACATACAGCCAGAGCTACAATGGAATGGTTTAGCTCAAAGCATATTCATGTGTTAGAATGGCCCAGTCAAAGTCCAGACCCAAATCCAATTGAGAATCTGTGGCAAGACTAAAAAATGCTGTTCACAGATGCTCTTTATTCAATCTGACAAAGCTTTAAAGCTTGAGCTATTTTGCAAAGAAGAATGGGCAAAAATGTCACTCTCTTGATGTGCAAAGCTGTTAGAGACATCCCTGAAAAGACTTGCAGGTGTAATTGCAGTGAAAGGTGGTTCTACAAAGTATTGGCTTGGGGGGGAGGGGGGGTGCTGAATACAAATGCACGCCACACTTTTATTTATAATTTTCCTTTCACTTCAAAATTATGCACCACTTTGTGTTGGTCTATCAGATAATATCCCAATAAAATACATTTACATTTTTGGCTGTAACATGATAAAATGTGGAAAATGTCAAGGAGTATGGATACTTTTTCAACAGCCTGTATGTGATCATTGGCACAATAGTATATATTTATTTTCGGATTTGCACATGATTCGATTGTTTTCCATTTGCACAGGATTCATCTACTTTGCTGTTTTTGCACAATATGCACAGCACACTGCACATTTACTTGTAGCTGTGCAGCACTATTCACTTTATACTATTTACTCATTCAAATAGCTAAGGATAGGCTACTGAGTGCTCGACCCCCACACATCCATTACTAATATTAGTACATAATGCTGAATCCCATTTATACCTATTAATTGTCCTTCAATACTTTTTAACATTTTTTGTTATTTTTCTGGATTTGGCCATTGGCAAAACAAGTTCCAACTAGATACGGCACCCCCAATTTATCTACAACTTAATAGTTATTTTAGTGAGTATATTCCTTGTGCATGTGTAGTTTTTAGTTACTTTTGTCTGTCCGTCAGATTTTATATTTGTGATGGCAGACAGAATACATTTTTTCATTATTATTTTTTACCTTACTTACCCTATAGTTGGTCAAATAAAATCTCCTTTTTGGCTGCTTTCGTGCCCCACTGGGGTGATTCGATATTGGTTTGGGCGCCCATCATTGGAATTGCGTGGAATCCAGTCTGGGTGAGTGGTTGTGTGACTGGCCCTGGCCGACAGTGTTCTCGACATTTTTGTTTATGTTTTGGTCTTTCTTTTTTCTTTGTGAGCAGGAAATTTAAGCATTATGATCTAAATGTATGTTCTCTCTATATATTTAGTGATGTGTGTCCTGCTGCTTTGGTATATAATCCCTGAAGAAGCCCACGGTGGTGAAATATATTGGGATAAATGTACCACCACCCTCATGATAAGATATCTTTTTCCATACCTGGCATTTCTCCATACTAGTTGTACCAATGTATAACTTATATGAAACTAAATACCTGTGTTTTTATATGTCTTAAATAAAAAGTGATATTTTTAATTGTATATGGTTTCTCAGTATATTCAGCACCTAAAAAATCCTGCTAAATACTCCCACTTGTCCATATTGTGTGGTAAAGTCGTTTTCACTAATGTACTAAATATTTATTTCTTCTACTGCATGTTGCTATAGCTGTTAAAAAAAGGTAGGTAAATCTCTTTGTTAAAAATGTCAGGCAGTGGGGGCGCATGCGTGGTGCTGAGTGTGATGGACGCCTTACACTGTAGCTCTGCAATACACAGGACACAATCTGCTTCCAGAGGGCTTTAATATGCCTTCAACCCGCCACCTCCAACACCCCTCAAGGCACAAAGACACAGTGCATGCCATCGTTGAAGAAAAAATCCCGGGGCTGCACTCAAAAGTCGCTCACTTACTATCTTCTCTGCACCAGGGAGCAGTACAGCATGTCCTAAAATGGCACCGCAGACCAAGCATACTCCCCTGCTCCGACTGACCTCTTTATGCCTTCTATCCCTGGCTCCCCTTCAGATCCAGGCGGTGAGTACACCTCTTCTTTGTCAAAAGCTGACCTAGATGCTAGCCTGGAAGCGACGTACAATAGACTTGCTGCAAAATTCCAAACCGAACTGCACAAAACCTCCCATACACTGTTGAAGGAAATTGCAGCTCTGGGTACTAGGACTGAGAGGCTGGAAATGAAACAGGATATACTAGCCCTGGCATATAGCAATCTCAGTAGAGAGCATTAGACATCAACAGCATTTAACCAAATACAGTCACACGTTGAAGACCTGGACAAAAGGAATAGACGCAATGACTTGCGTCTGCGTGGTATTCCAGAGTCGGTCACAGTTCTGATTCCCACTGTCATCAGGCTGTTCAAGTCTCTCCTTCAGCCTTTACATGTGATAAGATCCACAGGGCCCTCAGACCAAAACCCACAGTGGATAAACCACCATGTGACATTATCCTATGCATGAAGGATTTCCTGATGAAGGAAGACATCCTACGGGCTGCCAGAAACATGCCAAATATCACCCTGGATGATTATACTGTTCAAATCTATTCAGATATCTCACCTGCCACGTTGGATAGATGCAGGGGTATGAAAGAAGTTACCACAGCACTTCAAGCAGCTTGGATTCGCTACAGATGGGGTTTTCCATTCAAATTGATGGTTCCACAAAATGGCTCCACATATGTTGCCACTGCGGTGCTGGAGGGTCAAGAGATCCTGGTGAAATTGGGCCTCTTGGATTCAGAAGCAGTATGTCATGCACCCTTGACCCCCAGGCCATCAAATTTGGCACACACCATCTCCTAGATGGGATAGAAGAAGAATTCAATATGAAATTGGTTAAAGGGTGCAACAGCTAACAACGACGTACTAATACAGCTAACTCTATGAACTGCTCTGTTTGATTTAATGACGATGCACTTTCAGTCTTATAGCATCCATTTTGTCAGGAGCCTGTCCCTTGGAGCTGATGCATGACCTCCCTTCCCAGCACGAATGCCAACTGTTTCTACAGCAAGGAACCTTTTACTGGTTCCCTCTTTTGTTTCTGAGCTAGTTGTCTCGATTTTGATGTTTTATTTTCAGGATATGAAAATGTTCCTGATCCCGTTCGTTTTTCTTTTGTTTTACATTTCAGTCATTCTTTGTCATACATTTTCTTATAGGTTCTCATGAAGTAGGCAAGGTCACGGTACCTTGATTTGATGATTGTGTTTTATCTGTGTTGTTCCTCAGTCTGTCACCAGCGAAATGAGGCAGCGCCGCCTACAGAAATATGGAATGAGGGTCGAGGCCCCACATTTGACAGTATCCTAAATGGCTGGTCTTTACTTATTCAGCTAAACGCACATTTAATCTTGTCTAATGGCAATTAATTGCATCTCACATAAGGTCAAAGGCTTTAACTCACCCATTAAAAGGCGTAAGGCCTTTTCATATTATAAGCAACTCAAGGCTAAAATGTTATTGATTCAAGAGACACGCTTCTCTGAATCCACCCACCCCAAATTCTTTCACAGAACATTCCCACAATCCTTTTTCATGCTTCATTCCTCAAAGAGTAGTGGTGCTGCCATATTTCTCCACACGTCCTTCTCACTGGAAGTTCATCAGCTATACAAAGATAAATAAAGTAACTTTCTGATAATCAAAGGGGTCATACATAATCGGGAGTTTACTATTGCTAGCATGTATGCTCCCAATGACTCCCCTGCCTCCTTCTTCACATCCTTTTTTGATATACTAGCAAAATTTCAATCCCCGCATATGATTATAGATGGGGACTTTAACATGGTAGTAATCCCCACACTGGACAGGTGTACAGCCTCCACTAGTTCTAGAACCTTTCCAAAATCCCTCTCTCGCAAACTTCTAAAATTCCAACTAGTGGACATCAGCCAAGCGCACAATATAGAAGCAAAGGAATACACGTTTTTCTCTCATCTCCACAACAGCTATGCAAGACTAGATTATATTCTGTCAACCCCTATTATCCTAGCAAACTCTACGGCTGCTTCCATACATAACTGTGTCTGGTTGGACCACCAGATAACCTCCTTCACCTGAGAGTTTTTTAAGCTTGTCCCTACACCATTTACATGGAGACTCAATGAGGCACTTCTCTCAGATGTAGTGATTGAATCAGAGGTTTTCCAAGCCATAGATGACTACATCGCATTAAACGCCCTCCCTGAGACCCCCATTTCTACAGTGTGGGTTGCTCATTAAGCGGTACTGAGGGGTAAGCGCATCAGTTTAGCAACTGCCCGCAACAAGACTAATAAGCAAAAAATAGTATTCCTCACCGCTGAGCTGGAAAGACTGAACAAAAATTCCATAGCCTTGAATTTAGAGAATTTCCATCAAGAGAAAACGCCTTGAATTGGACTCACTGCTCTCAGCTAAAGTAGAGAAGGCCTTGAAATGGTCCAAGGCAAGATTTTTATTGCATAGTAACTCCTCTTCAACTATGTTTGCTAAAAAACTGAACCAGTCTCTTTGCCCCCTGCATGTCTATAAATTTGCCAATCCTTCCCACCCACAGGAAGTCTTAAAGATTTTTGAAATGTTTTACTCATCCTTGCTAGCACCTCCCCAGACTGATCTATCAGCTGAGATTCTAGCTTGGCTTAACTCCGTCCCAATCCCCACTCTCACCACCTTACAATAAGACTCACTTAACTCCCCTATCTACCCATCGGAGGTGATGAACGTCATCAAGGTACTAAAGACAGATTATCCACTGTATATTATAAAAAAAATCTTCCCAACTTTCCAACAGACTGGTTCAGCTTTTCAACTATAAGGTGATAGCTTTCCAGAGGAAATGCTGTTAGCAATTATGTCACTCATCCCTAAGCAGAATAAGGACCACACTCACTTTCAGAATTTTAGGCTCATATTGGTTATTAACGATGACCTGAAGATTTTCAGTAGGATTTTAACTGATAGCCTAGCAAGAATGATTTTCTCACTGATATCCCATTATCAGTCAGGGTTTATTCCCCTCCGCCTTATAATAGACAATATCCGCCTAGCCATAGATATTATTCAGGATGAAAACCTTTTTTTAAAAAACTGTTAATGCTAAGTCTAGACATCCACAAGGCATTTGACGGTGTTTCTTGGAGCTATGTGTCTCTTCTTTTAGTTTTCAGGGAGAATTCTTACACGCCTTCCAAGCTCTATATCAGAAACCCAGGAAGCATGTCAAAATCCTAAATTGTAGCTCCGAGTTCTTCCAGCTCGATAGGGGCACTAGGCAGGGGTGTCCTCTGTCCCCACTCATTTTGGCTCTGGCTATTGAGCCCCTAGCCCATAGTAATATTGCAACATCCAGACATTGCAAGTTATAACAAAGCATTCTCTACCTATAAATTCTGCATGTATGCAGGTGGTGTGCTTTTATTTCTTACCAACCCCATGATCACATTACCAAATCTTCCTCAAACCCTCTCAATATTTGCTACAATTTCAGGCCTTTCAGTAAACGTTTCCAAATCTATGGCCCTCTCTGTGGGGTTTGCTCCTGCTTAGCAGGAGACTCTTAAAAGAGCCTTTTCATTTACGTGGGTTAAATCTTCTCTCTCCTATTTGGGTATAAAGCTCCCAGGAGCTTACAATTTACTATTTGACTACAACATTCCTCCCATGATTTCTAAACTAAAACGGTTACTTAAATACTGGTCATCCTATAGAATCTGCTTCCTTGGGAGAATTACATTAATCAAGATGACAATTCTCCCTAAATTGTTATACTTATTTCAGGCCCTGCCTATTAAGATATCTAATGCCGCGTACACACGACCGGACTTTCCGGCAGACTAGGTCCGACGGTCTTCCCGACGGACTTTCGGCGGCGTTCCGGTGGACTTTCCAAACAAACGGACTTGGCCACAAATGAACCGACCAAGTCCGTTCGAAAGTCCGTTCATTTTGAACATGATGACGTAACACGGAACTAAAAAAGGAAGTTCAATAGCCAGTAGCCAATAGCTTCCCTTAAGTTGTATTTGGTCCATCGGACCAGCATACAGAAGAACGGTTTTCCCAATAGGAATTAAATCCGTTAGACAGATACGAAACATGTTCTATTTCTAGGTTCATCTGATTTTTTTAATGAAAAACCCTCAGATTAGCCCATAAACGATCGGTCGCGTTTATGCGCCATTAGACCTATTTTATCAAACTCCAAGCACACTTGAATAGGTTCATTTGGAATGACAAACCTTCGATATTCTCTAGGGAAGTGCTGTATCGCTCTTATAAACTAGGTGGTCTGGTGAGTCCCTCAAGTGTGGCTGTATTATTTAGCCAGTAGATTCATACAACTGGCTCAATGGAATATCAAAAATGCAGATTTGAGCAAGATTCAATTGCCCTGTTCTACTTTCCGGGGCTACTGTGGTCCTCTAAATCTCATGACTCCATATTGGGCTCCCTGAATCAGATAGTAGCTCACTCATTGAAATTATGGGATCTTTATAAATTGAAATTAGCTCTTATTTCAAAAGTCCCCCCCTGATGCATCATTGCTGGGGGATCCAAGGCTGCCCTCTGCCTTTGAGAATCCAGAGGCTCTTTATTGGTGCAGTACCCAAGGTTTGACCACATTGGAGGATTTCAAGCAGGACTCTAAGTTTGTCTCATTCTCCCAGTTGCAGGCCCAAAAAAATAATCCAGCAAGAGAATTTTATCACTATCTTCAAATCTGCTTTTTTTTCAGACACACTACCCAGTTATCCCATCGGACTTGCACACCTTTTTGAATCCCTATGCCAGACTGCCCCTAGACTGAAGAGCTATTGTCACACTGATTCTCCTCCTGGCCAATCAGGAAGCGGGTTGCGAGACCCTTACCAGTGACCGGGGGGGTGTCTGTAACCGCCCCCTCAGAAATATAACACCAGCCACCATTGTTTCTAGGTACCAATGCATGAGGAAACACATGGTCCTGCACCATGGAGCATGGTGGGAACAGCACATCAATGAGACAAGTTAGCATCAAAAGACTCATACTACTAATCATAGATCATTAATTGGGCGGCACAGTGGTGTAGTGGTTAGCACTCTCACCTAGCAGTAAGAAGGGTCGTTGATTCAAATCCCAACCATGACACTACCTGCCTGGAGTTTGCATGATCTCTCTGTGCCTGCGTGGGTTTCCTCCAGGTACTCTGGTTTCCTCCCACACTCCAAAGACATGCAGATAGGTTAATTGGCTTCTGTCCAAAATTGGCCCTAGTATATAAATGGGGACCTTGGATTGTGGGCTCCTTGAAGGTAGGGACTGATGTGAGTGTGCAATGTACAGTGATGGGGACAATTGTAGACACAGGTTGAACTGGATGGACTGATGTCTTTATTCAACCTTACTAACTATGTAACTATGCACTAATCGCTCCTTACTTTCTGCATCTTCCACCCCACATCACTCTCCTGCTGCATCCACTGCAACATCTGTGGCCTCTAGTGACAGGGAGGGAAGATTCACAAGGGCTTTAAGAGGCTTAGGATATGTCAACTAGGGAAGAGGTTAATGGATCAAAGCTGAGAAGGGTTTCAAAGGCTTGAACATCTGCAACATTCTGCTAAATCCAACCAGACATAATCATTTTGCCAAGAAATACATTCCTTTCCTTCACCAGCATGTGGAATGTAAGGTGTCTAAGGTGCTCAACCATGCTGATAGCTGCAGGTTACATTTGGTCCAGTAAGTATGGGCAGGCTAAATTCCCCCATCCTTTATATACCTGAAGGACAGGAGCCTTACAGGACCATGCATTGCACATGTTTTGATCATACAGTGATTATTCATGAGGTACCCTGGCTTCTAGGAGGACCTTTGTCAGGTCAGAAGGATTTGTGGCCATTTTAAGCAGTCATACCTGGCCATGGTTCTCCTGGCTGAATGCAGCATCAACCAGAGCTGCCTGCCAAACACCTCGTGTCCTGATCTTGATGTTGGAACTCAGTGTTGCCCATACCATAGAAGCAGAACCTACAGCATTGTGCCATCACTAATAACGTGTGCAATTATGGTATAAAGACAGGATATGTTTTTTTTTTTCACTACATAAATGGTTCATCATTAAGGATGCATGCAGTATTTTAACACTTTTTGAAGGGACCAAACTTTTTGCTGTCTTTGGGCCAGCAGGATCTTTTGTATATTGCCTACAGCCACACAAGGCAGAGGCAGCAGGGGGTAGAGATAGAATATGAAGAGGAGGAGGGTTGGGGTGCTGGCAGTAAGATGAAGGAAATGGGACAGGCTTCAGGGGTGAAGTTTTACCTTTCTACCCTAGGAGTAATTCATGGGTGGGGTGAGACTGTTAAGGACAGTGTTCCTCAATGATGATAGATCATCTGCTACAGACAATTTCTGGGGAGTGAGAGTTTATGCTCAAATACCTGCCCAAGGACTCCAGGATTTGGGTCATTATTGGGTGGCCACCCTATTAGGCCTACAAGACAATGGTAAAGTATAGGAGTTTGAGGAGGAGCTGCATAAGAACTTCTTTGCTGTATTCCTGATAATGACATGATCCTCTCTGATGACCAACATGCTTCCAAACCTCTGAATCTTGCAAAGACAATCAGCAATGGGAGAAGCTTACTTGGCACCCCCCCCCCCCCAAAAAAAAAACTCTTCCACCCTTACCACCTCATTCCACCTCTCCTGGCCTTTTCCAGTGCTCCCGAACTGTAAAAGAGTCACATTTGTGAATCTGCAATTGGCCCTTAAAATGGCACTAAACAATGTCTTTATTCTCTAAAAAATAATCCATAAACATCCTTTACTTAATGGCTTTGTAAGCTTTTTTAATGAAATTATTTTGTCTCAATGTTTGCAGCCTATTCTGTTGCCGGTTCATGACTCAAACATGTTTCTAGATATTTTCTCTCAGATAACACACTCCAATGTTTACTTCAAGATAAAACCTGTTCCGTTTTGCTCCCTTATATTGTGGCCTATCCACCTGCTTACATATTGTTTAGTAACTGAACACTATTTGTGGCTCTTATCTCCTAGATAATGCACTCAAATTTTTATTGTAAAAAAAAAATTGCCTTGTCTCTCCCTCTTATGCTGCTGCCTAATCAAGCTACTTACAAACTGCCCAGTCACTAAACAATATTTGTAGGTGTTGTCTCTCAAATAATACACTCTGATATTTATTCCAAGATAATACCCATCTTGGCTCTCGCTCTCTTAGACTGCAGCCTAACCAAGCTGCTTACATATTCAGCAGCGACTAAACAGTATTTATTATTACCAGTTATGATGGACAGGAATTTCTAGCTTCATCACAACCCCCTGTCATTCCCACACAACTGCATATCGTCACAATCGCCTGTTTGTTGTTTACTGCATTGTCATGATTTTCTATTTATTGCCCATGTATTCAAAAAATTGCAGTGTAAGTGATCAGTGAGAAAAAAAATGGAAGGTCATGGCATTGGGACCCAGGGAACTCATCAGCAGATGCAATTCAATGTCAATCTCTGGTGCAAACAATTCTGTGAGGGAAAGGAACATTTGTACTGAAGGATGTTTTGTCATGGGAAGAAGGGTTTATATTGGAAGAATTTTTGTTATAGTTCATATAATGTACTATTACATTTTATTAAATGTTGTTAAAACCTGACGTTTATTTTTTTTATTTTTTTGCCTAGTCAGGTGTTCGTGTACTGACATGGTCCTAACCAATTTCTAGCCAAATTCAGCCAAACACGTAACTGAAGTACATTTTTCGAACATTTTAGGAGAAATTGGGGTTGATGTAATTTTGGAACAGTTCTTGTGCACTTTTTTTGACATTTTGTTAAACTTTTAGCCTGCATTCATACCTAAACAGAGCATAAGCACAGCGCATTCCAGATGATATGTTTAAGCATCTTTCAGGAGCCTTTCAGGAGATTCAGAACCATTTTTTCACATGTAAAATGCTTCAAGCATCTGTTTGCTGACCTGGTCAAGTGGGGGAGAGCAGTTCTGTACTTTTTTTCAGCATAGGGTATAGAGTGTATGGTGATTAAGGTTAGGTGAACAGGTCCATAGTGTGAACAGGGACCATTAGAAAGAATGTTATTCTGCATGTTGTGTGTAGGTTGGGTGTAGTCAGGCATAGGCAGACAAGCAAAAACATTCTCAAATGTGCATAGTGCTTTCAAACAATGAAGCGTGGCAATGTGAAAAAAGAAGCTTACAAATATACTAGAAAAACTGTTGTTCCACTGGCCAATGTGTACATAGTTGAGGGTTTTAGTATTATTTTTTCAGTGTAAAATTCATATAGCTTTTAGATCTGTTATATTTTGCTTTGGTAAATGTCCTCCATGGCAGTGCCCTCCCCAATGTCCCTTTTTAAAAATAGCTTGCCTATTAGCCTAGAAAATGGCCAGAATATAGTGCCAAGAGTGGCCCCTCTGGACTTCAAGGAAATTTTGTGATTTTAAACATGTTTCCATTTTGTGAATTTAAAACAGGATTTAATGACCCACCCTGTGGATCAAACCTGGGCAGATTCACCCATCCCTAGGTGTTATATACAGTTTGTTTGGTATGCAATAATAGCGTTAGGAAATCATGGAAAATTTTTCAACCCAGTGGACTACCCTCCCTAGTCTCCTGTGCAATCATTATTGCACCAATACATCATACAACAAACTTCTCTTGTGTATTTTAAAATCTGGAAGATATTGGATATTGTATGCAGCTTTTGATATATCAATGGAACTATCACAGGATGCATAGGTAGTCTTGTAGCCTAAGTGAACAACTGCAGTATACAAAATACACTTAAAATCTAGACAAAGACATTGTATTGTAATTGTAAGAAGTTTAGTTTGAGTAATGTCGACCATACAGTGTATCCCTACTGTATCCCTACTCATTCACCAAAAAGTGTAAAAAGTAAGTAAAGACACAACATGAGTTTTCAAAATCCTTTATTAAAAAATAAAAATAAAGTGTTCCCCAATGTAGACCCACCATCATTCACGATGCCCGCCGGACTAAAAAAAAAGAAAACAAAAATCTTTAGCCCTGACGAAGGCTCCTGCCATCTTGCCCTGCCACCTGTCATTCTTAAATATCTAAGGAGCGGAGTCTCCCAATAACACTATTGGCCAGTAACCCATACTCATTCCCATGGGGGGCTGGGATCTGGGGACCCCCTTGTTAAAAGGGGCTTCCACATTCTGATAAGCCCCCAGCTTGCAGACCCCCACAATCACCACCCAGGGTTGTGGGGAAGACACCCTTTTCCCCATCAACATGTGGAAAAGGTGCTTTGGGGTAGGGGGGTAGAGCCCCCAAAGCACCCTCCCCATGTTAAGAGTGCATGTAGCCTGGTATGGTTCGGGGGGGGGGGGTGCTCGCTCGTCCCCTCCCTTTCCTGACCTGCCAGGCTGCATTCTCGGAAAAGGGTCTGGTATGGATTTAGAAGGGATCCCACGCCAATTTTTTATATAAAATGTTTTCTTTACATTCATCAGTCAGTGGGTGACCCACTGACAGCTGAAGAGTCTTCCATTGTTAAGGATGTTGCGGCCGACTTCCTGGCCCACTCTTTAGAAACCAGCTATTGGGGGGGACCCCCACGCTGTTTCTGACAAAATACTGCATACTGATACCGGCAGCAAAACCCTGGTGATAAATATTGCATGTTTATTTACTCTCTGTTTCATTTGTGAATTGGACTTAAACTGTTTTTTAACCCCACCAAAAACAAAACAAAAAAAAAACACATTCTATTCCCTTAAAACATGTTATACAGCACAGTGCTTGTGCTGTGTAATTTGGCCCCCTGTAACACCTGAAATACCTGGTTTATCCTGTCTGGCTATACCCTCCCCCTGTAAACTTACCACGATAATCAGGGCTGCTAAACCCTGACACCGTGGTCAAAGTACATGCCTCTATCATCCGCAGCCCTGCTATCCTATGTCTGTGTCTCCTCTGTCCTCTCCCCTCCATCCCTGCCTGTCTGCTCACACCAGTGCCACCCCCCACTCTTGCTGCTATCGTAACTTCTACTAAATCCTGTAATCCCCTCTATACCATAATAATATGTGTCCTTGTGTCTGTGTAAGATAAAATAATCTGCCAATCTGTACCTATAAAATCTGCCGATCTGCTCACGGCGCTCAGCTGACTGTCGGGTCTCTGTCTCTCTTCTCTCCCCCTCCTTCCCAACTGACATCAGCGGGAGTGCTAAGCCCCACCCACTAGATCTGTGAGCCGGACAGAGAAGATAGCTGACAAGTCAGCTGACTGCCAGGTGCCGTGGTCATATAGGTACAGCAGATTTTTAACATTACACAGGCACAGGGAAACTTGTTATCATGGTACAGAGGGTATTACAGGATTTAGTAGAAGTGGGTTATTAACAATTTTAATAGCTTATCGCATGTTTTTTTTTTTTTTTTTTGCAATATTTACCGACACATTTTTCATTTTGCGCTAAATACCGCATAATCATCATTTTTCTTTAACCTCCCTGGCGGTATGATTCAGTCTGGATTTAGGTGCTGAAAGCGGTACAATTATTTTGCATGGAAATTTGGCGTCTTATATTGTAGTCCTGTAATTCTTAGGAATAACTCTCTCAATAAGGAACGTAGAAAGAAGATCTTAAGAATAGCAGGTACAATATCTAGGGACAATATGTCATTAGAGATGTCATTTAAATTAATGGCAAGATGGTATGTTGTCCCACAAAGAGCGCATAAGAGGAGAGCAGGTATATCAGCACTATGTTGGCGGGGCTGCGATAAGGTGGGAACCTTTGCACACATATGGTGGGAGTGTGGAAAGATTGGCCCATACTGGGAGAAAATTATAGAAAATATTTTCCGAATAACAGGGGAAGAGGTAAAGAAGGAACCATGGACATGCCTGTTTCACGATACTGACAAAACACTGGGGGAATACAAAAACTCATTGATTCCTCACTTATTGATCGCAGCAAAAAGCCTGATCCCAAAGAAATGGGGCACCCCCGAACCCCCATCTATGAGGGAATGGTTAGGCAAAATAGAGTGGGTAAGATCAATGGAGGAATCAATATCTAGAAGAGGGGACCAAGTGGAAACTTACTTCAGTAAGTGGGGAAAATGGCTGGAGTTCAAGAAAACAAGGGAATATCTCAGAATGAGTGGATCCGAGGGGAAATGAGGGGGGGAGCGCGGGGGAGAGATGGAGAGAGAGAGAGGGGAGGGAGGGAGCGGGTTTGGGGGGGGGGGTTGGGGATAGATACGAAAATGGAATGGGTAGCATACTTTTTGTAATATACTTCTTCTCTGAAACTTTAATAAAATAAACAAAGAATTAAATAGAGGAAAATGTTAAAAAGGTTTGCATGTGATGTGAAAATAGCACTGCCAACAGGCAAAATGGTGGCGATAAGAAGAAGGAACTAAAGTAACAAGGGCGCAAAGTTAGCCACAACTTGATGAAGAGAGATCATGGCGTGCTGTATACTGATGCAAAAAAAAAAAAAAAAAGGAATAACTCTCTCAAATATGTTCAAACCAGCGTCTAGCAGACATCCCGGGTATGATAACGTTTATAATATAATAAAGAATAATAAAAAATATTCAATAATGTAATCAAATCCTAAAACACTGAAAAAGGGACACTTTTTGGTTGCTATGGACAATCTCCAAATTCCAGGCAGAAAAAACAGTATTTATAATATAAAAGTGCATGCAGGGCATTGCACAGACCACTAGGGACAAAGGGGGTGTGTATTTTTGTAATACAGTACTGTAATCTGTAAGATTACAGTGCTGTGTGTGTTTTGTGTACTTTTACTTTTTTTGAATTTCCCGCCGTTCTCCGCTCCCGTGCGCCGTAACGTTGCAGGGAACGGAGCTCGGCGGCATTCGGCACTGTGAATCGAGTGGAGGACAGCTCAATCACACAGCGCGGAGGACACCGCTGGATCCAGGGGACAAGGTAAGTAACTCTCCCTGTGTCCTCCCCTGCATCCAGCGATGCGATCCCGAGTCTGGCTCGGGGTTACCGCTCCTATCAGTAAAATCCTAACCGGAGCCAGTTTTATAACGCATGCAAATAAGTCAGGTGACTGTGTTATCACATGTAGTTAACGTTTGTGAATCAATCCCGTAGTTTCTATGAAACTATAACAACAAAAAGCCTACTTGAGAATAGCTACTTCAGTAAAATCATTCAGAGTGCAAATAGACACTTGCAATAAACCACTTCCCTCTCACTGAAGTCCGGGATAGCTCTGGAAGCACAGGCAAACAGCTGAAGGGACCCAAGTCTAAAACACAAAGGGCCCTACTACATGAACTGCAGTACTCTGGTATCAATTGGGCAGTGGCTCCCCACACTAGGTTAAGAAGCCGCGTGTTCTTCTGTCCGATTATCGCATGCCGGTTGTGACAGTGGACAACCTCATACCTGGTTGCCCAGTTTCATTGTGGCCTCTCTGAGGTGCTGATGAATTTAGCTTCCCTGGGCTTTTCCAGGAAACCAGGGAGTTGTGGAAAATGGTGTTAAAGAAGGTTGGATCGGCATGTGAACTTGGTGAGTAAATGAGTACTCTGCTACAATACTACACGTGCTTATATTATTTTTACTGCTGCTGCTTTTCTTATTTCTGTCACTTGTACAAAGACCTTGGCTAACCCTATGCAATGCTGTAATCTATAAGCAGTAGTCGGTTGCTTTAAAGTGTTATACCATTAACAATTAGTTCACAAGAGCAGAAGGAGTTGGTAAGCTAGCTGGCTAGGAAGCATACATAAGTTAACAAGTCCAGCTGCATGAAAATATAGATTATGAATCAGTTATAAAATATGCATATAAGCTGGCTCTTTAATATGTGGCCTTTCAGGCTTATCCCTAGCTTGGACTTTGTAACTTTTCTTAGCTCACATTATTATATTTTATGACAGTAAGGAAAATGCAGTACATTCCTGTGGACCCTCCTCTGCAGTTATGAAATAGTTAAACATACTTACCAGTAATTCTCCAAATGGAGGAATGTGTGATTATTGTGAGCTCAGTAAGTGCCCTTTGCCCATTGATAATAAGTGTAGTGTCTTTCTGAAAGCATCTGCCATGGCCTTCAGTATGCGTATTGTACAATGCTCTTCTCTCAGCTGAGGTTCAATTCACTCAAATGGTTTTCTCCACTCTATTCTTTAGAAATGGCACTTGACTTGCAATTAAGCTCAGCACAACACAATACAAATGGGATGCTGATGGCACACACTTAGTGCTCATTCACTGATTGCCTTCTACAGGCAGCCTTTCTTTTTTACACAATCCTGGTTGTCTGTGTGATATCTGTAACATGTTACTGCATGGGGGAAGTAAGACCTCTGTTCTCTTGGGAGACTACACACCGTATGTTGCTCGGAGAATGGATCTTCATAATTCACTCTGTCATATGTTGCAGGGGCCCATCAGATACAGTTTTTGTTTTTAAACAATAACATAATTTATAGTTTACTAAAATCAGAGGCGTGATGTCTTCTGTTTTTAGAAAAAAAATGTTCAAATTATTTTTAATCCTTTTAGTATACTTCTTTTTACTTTAAAAAAGGTTGTTTAGCTGTACTATCACCTGTATGCCACAAGCATTATACAAACAAAATAATCCAACTCTTCAATATCATTGATGAGAGCTAATAAATAACAAACACAGATTTATGTAATACAATATGTTTTATATAGCAATATCTATTTAATTTTGCATATTTGTTTGGCTGCAAGGACATATATGCAAGTCAGTTCTGCAAAAGAAAACATAGTAAATATGTGGTCATGACCACATGTAAGTATATGGCACCAGCATCCCTAAATGTGTACAATAGGAAAAGGGAAGAGATGTGGGACTTTATAGGTGCAATCTGTACATATTCATAGAGCAAGAGGAATTATATAAAAGATACATTTTTATTTATACACATAAGTAAAAGTGAAGATACAAGCATTGTGTACAAGACATTAATGTCCACAGTCTAAGGAACATGAGTTTTGATGTAAAATTACTATTTCCACGCCTTCATTTTGACATGTTTCACCAGTTGGCTTCTTCAGGAAATGGCGTAGTGTTGTGGCTACTAAATAAAGCTGTACCTAGCAAAAAAAGTATTACAAGAGATGTATTGTATACAAAAAAGGCTCCCAATACTGTATATACACATAAGATACAACCAAATCTTTAATTAAACAACCAACATTATGGATGTACCCCCCATTTGGACAACAGTTCCCCTAGGTTGCAAATCCTACCTCTGTTCTGTGAAAAAGGTGGAGCCAAATAACAGCAAACTGAAAGTATGGAGTCTGTATGTGATGGCTCTACACGCCTACTCCAACCACATAGAAAGAAATTGCCCACAAGTGCCATAGTCCTCACACAGAGCAATGTGTAATCACGCAAGGTATAGGATACAAGAGATACCCAAGATTCAATAGAACACATCATAGTGAGCTATTTTACAACAAAAAAGCTTACTCAAGAAATATCCAAACATCATCATTAAAAATCAACCCAGGCCCAACGAAAAAAACTTAAAGGTTGCCATACTAACTAAGCGATGTTTGTGCACCTATCTTCTCCAGTGTGGCTTTGTGTTATGACAGGGAGACTGCCCCCCCCCCCCCCCAAGAACTCCAAGAATACACTGATGCTTTTCCTACATGCCGTTCAACAGAACCCGATCATTAGTCCTGCATCTGTTGACTAGGCTGCTGTACACACTGGCTGAAGTTTCTGTTGAACCGGCTGATACCGTTCGTTATTCAGCCCGTGTGTGCCAGTCTTAACAGCTGAGCCTATCCCTGCCCTAAGCCAAATACTTAACCTATTCCTAAAATAAATCTTTCTCTTAAACTAACCCTCAAAGCAGGCTTAAAATCGAAAGTTTGGTTGTCTCACATGGACTATTTAGCACAGTTTAATGTGACAAACCAATGAGTAAAAAAACTGTACCTTTCACATACAATTCCCAATTCAAATAGCAGAGTGCTTCTGCACATGTGATAGTGCCTAGGAACATTCAGTTCTTCTAGCCTTATGGGAGGCTTTCAGGAATTTCTGACTCAAACTGGTGGATTAAATTGATGATGCAGTCATAGGACAGGGAAAGCTACTGTATCTCGTCATAGCTGCCAACACTATTAAGGTGTAAATTCTTCCAAAGCATTTCTGCTGACTGTCAGACAGACAGAGCTTGACGCTAAGCCCGCTCCCATACCATTGCATTCTCCCATGTCAATGATAGGCAGCACTACTGACGATTAGGAATGTTCAGGAGGCAGAAAGAAGTTGGCAAGCTTCAGCACTGTCAACACTATCAGAAAGTGCCTACATTTTACTCTTGTATTAATCCTAATATTAACCCTCTTAAGCTTTGACCCAAACAGTAACCAGGCAAGCCTAACCTTTTACTAAACCTACTGTCTAAATATGAAATATGTCCCCGAGCAGCATACTTACCTTATCTGACTTCCTAATTCAAACAGAACTCTACCAGTCCTTTGCAAAAATCTTTTATTATATCTACTTGAAATTGGAGGTCTCTCAAAGTAATATTTAGGATTAGCAAAACAGTAGTACAAAGTACCAATTTGTCAAGTGATGCTACCCACAGCTGACATTTATTAACTATAGTCACATGAAAACCATTAAATAAATACATTTTGATTGGGTAGTATTATTATTATTCTTATTATACAGGATTGCTATAATATCATTTTAAGTAAATTTTCACATAATTCTTGTACTTTGTACTACTATACTGAATAAGAGCATTGAGAAAGGAGACAGAGTGTAAAACTATGATCACATGTAGACTTGGAGTGCCTCTCAAAGCTGGATGATAACAGGTGTCCCTTCTGGTATTCAGAAAGTCGGAGCAGACGTCACGCACTAATTCAGAAGCATGGACATATATGGGGTCTGACCCAGTGCTTCAGATGTGGATATGGCTGTGTATGGCCTCAGCCAGCACTGCTCCGGCTATGCCTCCTGACATGTTTCACCCTGCCTACTGGGGCTTGGTCATAGAGGTGGGGAAAATAGGCAGTACAAATGTTTATAATGTGCAGTATTGGCTGTGAACAGAAAAAAAGAAATAGGTGTGTTTAATAAAGATACACAAATCAGGCTTCAGGAAGAAAAAAGGAGAAGGCAAAACTAATGCCGCATACACACGATCGGATTTTCTGATGGAAAAAGTTGGATGTGAACTTGTTGGTGGTAAGTCTGACTGTGTGTATGCTCCATCGTACATTTGTTGTCGGTATTTCCACCAACAAATGTTGGCTAGCAAGTTCTCAAATTTTCCTCCAACAAAAGTTAGTTGTCAGACTTTCCGATCGTGTGTACAGAAGTCCGTCGCACAAAAGTCCACGCATGTTCAGAATCAATTACAAGCTGGAAGCGCTCTCAACACTTCCTTCCACGCTTCCTTCCATGCTGCTGTGGTAGGTGGGGTGGCTGTGGTGTTGGTGGTGTTGGTGGAGGTGGTGGAGGAGCATGGACCAACTCACAGAGGTGACTTTGACATGTGAGTTTGCTCCTCCTCGTCCCCTTGTTTAGGGCCTACAGTATTATCTCCTCACATATAGTGCATTGGGCCTCCTCCATGTGTTCTAATTTACTGGCAGTAACGCATCCAAATGCCTTGTGGCCACCAGGTGTCATGGTAATTGCCACAGTAGCATGTTTTAAGAAAACAGCCACAGACTACTCTTGGTTCCTAGCCTTCCTGGTCCTTTTGGTTGCAGGGCAGAGGGGAAGAACCTGTGATTCGGTCAGGCTGCTTGCAACGGCCTCCTCCTGGCTGAGACTTTCCTGGGTATGAACATGATACAGAGTTTTAGATTTTGGTCATCAATCACACACAATTTTGAGCTCATGACTGTTGCAAATTGAATGTTAAATAGAAAAGACTATCATTCTGACTCCAGCATTTTTCATTCTTGTCCCAATCATTTTTGGCCACTACTGTCTATATTATATTATTATTATGTATATTATACTTTGTTAAATCTTATTAATACTTTGTTACATCAGAAATGTGTGATCAATAACATCTAGTCATTCAATTTTTGACAAGAAATATCTTCAACAATTATATACTTATATAGGGACAAGGGGCGGGGTCGCCGGTTGATGTCACATGGGTTGATGTCACATGGTGACAGTCCCAGTATTCTCTGGGACTGTGACATCGTAAGGGGCGGGGTCATCATGTGACATCAACCGGCGACCCGCCCCTTGTCCCTATATAAGTCGCCGCGCAGCTCGTCCCTGGCATTGCGGTCGGAGAGAGCGTCGAGTCAACATCTCCAGAAGAAGAAGAAGAACGGAAGGTGGCGGCGGCGACAGAAGACCGGGCCACCGCTAGTAAAAGAGCTGGAAGAAGAAGCGGTGGCCCGGCAAGAAGAACCGAAGAGGGGGACAAGACCCCCGAAGTCGGAAGAAGAGGACAGCGGCGGCAAAGAAGAATGCCGGGCTCCTCCGCTAGCAAAAGAGCTAGCAGAAGATAGCGGAGGAGTCCGGTGAGAAGACCCCCGAAGACGGAAGACCCCCGGAGCTGTGCAATAAACTATTTTAACCCTTGTGTGTGTGTTTTTTTGTACATTTTTTTCACAGGTGAATGGGTAGGGGTACATTGTACCCCATACTCATTCACATAGGGTGGGGGGCCGGGATCCGGGGGTCCCCTTATTAAAGGGGGCACCCGGATTCCGATAAGCCCCCCGCCCGCAGACCCCGACAACCAACGGCCAGGGTTGTTGGGAAGAGGCCCTTGTCCTCATAGACATGGGGACAAGGTGCTTTAGGGTGGGGGGGGGGCGCGCGGCCCCCCTTTCCCAAGGCACCCCACATGTTGAGGGCACGTGGCCTGGTACGGCTCAGGAGGGGGGGTCGCTCGCTCGTCCCCACCCCCTTTCCTGACCGGCCGGGCTGCGTGCTCGGATAGGGGTCTGGTATGGATTTTTGGGGGGACCCCACGCCGTTTTTTTAGGCGAAGGGGATTCCCCTTAAAATCCCTGCTGGACCTAAGGGCCTGGTATGCCTCCCGAAGGGGGAACCCATGCCGTTTTTTTTTTACATTTAGCGTGGAGTTCTCCCTTAGGATTCATACCACACAGTGCCTGGTATTGGCGGGAATCCAATTCGGATCCCCGCGCCAGTGTTAACCCGGCCAGCGATGCTTGTCGCTTATCGGGAAAGGAAAAGAAACATTTTTCCTTTCCCGATGCGAGCCAGCTCAGCGCTGGCTCCCGCGACGGACCTCGTAGGGTATCAATCTTGCCGCTAGAAGCAGCGAGATTGACACAATATCGCGGTCACCTACTGTATGTGTTTTTACAGTTTTAAATGAATTGCAAAGCCAAATTTTGAAGATGCACACAGTGTGTCAACATGTGCTATCTGCCATTGGGGGATATCAATGTATGTGTTTTGTGGGGGCAACCCCTTCCTCCAAACTAAAGTAGGTGAGAGGAAGGGGTTGCACCCCCGAAACACGTCCATTGAGACCCCATGATGGGATCTAGCACATGTTGACACACTGGGGCTTATTTAAAAAAAAAAAAACACTTTGCAATGCAAGTGCACTTGAAAGTCCTTTCTGAAATAAGCCCTAGTGTGTCAACATGTGCTATCTCCCATCATGGGGGATCAATGGATGTGTTTCGGGAATGCAACCCGTTCCTCTCACTTACTTTAGTTTGGAGGAAGGGGTTGCACCCACAAAGGCGTACCTTTATATCCCATGATGACAGATTGCACATGTTGACACACTGTGTGTTTTGTGGCTTTAGAAAAATAGATGTAGGGAAAATACACACATTTTATGCATGGGATCATGAGGAAAATACAAATTTTGAGTCCCAATTTGTGTGCATCTTCAAAATTTGGCTGTTACCGGGGTGGCATCTGATGAAGGCAAAATCAACACAGTTTTAACATACTAATGTCTCATATGGCCTTCACTTTAGAAAAGTTGAACTTTGAAAGTTCCTGAGTTTGGAATGTGTATGTTATGGTTTTAGATATGCCTGTTTAGCCCCAAAAAAGGCAAATTTATGTCAAAACCGTTTATGATGCACATGTGAGTAAAATGTTTTACACTCAACAACATATGGCTTCTTATTACAATGCTCAATACCAGTTTATGTTTTGAGTTGGTGTAGTTACAGTGACAATGGGGGTTATTTACTAAAGGCAAATCCATTGTGCACTTGTAATACAAAGTGGATTTACCTTTAGTAAATAACCCCCACTGTGCTGTAAAATTTGCTAAAA